>NC_142435.1:38192857-39455714 GCF_059453495.1 Arachis ipaensis | reverse complement strand
CCAGTTCTACGCTGTAGTCTGGAGTTAAACGCCAGAAACACGTCACGAACCAGAGTTGAACGCCAAAAACACGTTACAACTTGGCGTTCAACTCCAGAAGAAGCCTCTGCACGTGTAGCATTCAAGCTCAGCCCAAGCACACACCTAGTGGGCCCCGGAAGTGGATTTATGCATCAATTACTTACTTCTGTAAACCCTAGTAACTAGTTTAGTATAAATAGAACTTTTTATCATTGTATTCACAGTCTTGGTTACTCCGGTTCTCCTCTGGGGTCGAGACCAATGAACTCCATTATCACTTATGTATTTTTCAACGGTAGAGTTTTTGCACTCCAAAGATTAAGGTGTAGAGCTCTACTGTTCCTCAAAGATTAATGCAAAGTACTACTGTTTTTCTATTCAATTCAACTTATTCCGCTTCTAAGATATTCATTTGCACTTCACTGTAAATGTGATGATCGTGACAGTCATCATCATTCCCCCATGAACGCGTGCCTGACAACCACTTCCGTTCTACCTTAGATTGAATGGATATCTCTTGGATATCTAATACAGGGGACCAAGTCCGAGTTATTAGTGTCTTCGTGGTATAAGTTAGAACCCATGGATAGCTATTCCTGAGATCTGGAAAGTCTAAACCTTGTCTGTGGTATTCCGAGTAGGATCTGGGAAGGGATGGCTGTGACAAACTTCAAACTCGCGAGTGCTGGGCGTAGTGACAGACGCAAAAGGAGGGTGAATCCTATTCCAGTATGATCGAGAACCTCCAGATGATTAGCCGTGCTGTGACAGAGCATTTGGACCTTTTTCATAGAGAGAATGGGATGTAGCCATTGACAACGGTGATGCCCTATATAAAGCTTGCCATGGAAAGGAGTAGGACTGGTTGGATGAAGACAGCAGGAAAGCAGAGATCAGAGGAACGAAAGCATCTCTATACGCTTATCTGAAATTCTCACCAATGAATTACATAAGTATTTCTATCTTTATTTTCTGTTTATTTACTATTATTATTCAAAAACTCCATAACTATTTAATATCCGCCTGACTGAGATTAACAAGGTGACCATAGCTTGCTTCATACCAACAATCTCCGTGGGATCGACCCTTACTCACGTAAGGTTTTATTACTTGGACGACCCAGTGCACTTGCTGGTTAGTTGTGCGAAGTTGTGAAGTTATGTTTGGACCATGGTATTGTGCACCAGTTATTGGCGCCATTGCCAGGGAGAGAACGAACAACAAATTTTACAACCTCAGAGTAACAATTTCGCATACCATCTTGAAATAGTTGCAGTAAAACTCCCGGACCCAGGAAGCATTGACCTCTGTCAAGTTTTTCTCCAAGAAGAACCAGCCTGTCTGTTTTATTTGATCGGAGGTGTACTACTGTAGTTCTTCTGGAATTTTCAGAGTTCTCTCCAGGTACAAGTTCCTGGAGGTGGCAAACACTAGATACTTCAGCTCACAGTATCTGTTTACAAATTTTACCGGGTCATTGGCAATGAGGAGCTGGTCTGCCTTCTCCTGCAGGGTAAAGTACTTTCCTGCTAGGAGTCATCATGCATAATATCCATGATAGACATAGAGGATTCACCTCTTTTTCTTTTGCCAATGGTTGCTTTGCCTTTTCCTTTGCGTTGGGGTTCAGACATCCTGAAAAGCAGAAATTCCAGGATATAAATGAAGAACAAAGCAGGAAAACAAGTAGGCAAATAGAATAATAGCAATATAAGCACATGTTAATTACGGGAAATCACAATCCAAAATATATTATAAGTAGAATACCTGTTAATTACGAGAAACAATAATCATGCCATGAGTTAAAAAGTTGAAGGAGTTAGTTAAAAAGCAAAGGGATAAGTTAGAAAGTTAAAAGTGGTTAAAAGTGAAAAAGTGGAAAGCAGTGAGTTAGGAGAAAGTAAGTTAAAGTATGTGGCATGATAAATGTTTCCTAGGTAACAAGAAATTCACAAACTTAAAGAATAATCAACTCATATTCAAGCAAGGATATTAGGTTGATGATGATTCATATAGATATAGAAATAGCAAAAATTGAAATCGAATCATCAAAAGTGCAATTTATGAACCAGGAAACTGAAAGGAAAAAGAATGCTGGCCCGTGCATTCATGAATTGGTTTGGTTGGAGCTAAGTAGTGCAGAATTGAAAATTGCCAAAACCAATTCCTGAATGTAAAAATGAAACAATTTGCAGAAAATTGGGCAGCATTCTGGCTAAAATTGGATGTTCCTGAGAAATAAACAGCAAGGAAAACCGTTCATATGAATTTAAATAAATCTGCAAATAGACACAAACAGTAGGAACAGTAAAGAACAGTCGCAACATCATCATGAAATACGAAAGAACAGCATATGAACAAGATGATCATCACAGCAACATCATAATTGCAAAATTTATAAACCAAGTAGGAAGAACAGTGCAATTATCAGGCCTAAATCCACTAACCACATCCTAGCTACCTAACCACCTAGAATCCACTACAAACATGCATCTCTAACTAGCCTAATTTGAACATAATCTGAAAAATAAGTAAAACTACAAGTGATAGAGAAATTGGCGTTCAGCGGAACCTGGTGTGTGGAAGAACAAATTTATGGAACAGAGAGATGATGGGGGTGTGGTGGTGGTGGTGCTGACGCGGCGGTGAAAGGCGGTTGGCGCGGCAGTGGGCGGCTGTTCGGTGGCAGGGGGTTTCGGGTAGGGTTTAATGGTGTAGGGGTGGGTAAGAAGAAAGGAGGTGAGGGTGGTGGTGGTGGGGCTGACGCGGCGGTGATGGCGCGGTGGTGGTGGCTGGCCGCGGTGGGGGCAGTGGTGGTGGAGGGGAGAGAAGAGAGGGGAAGAGAAGGGGGGGAGAAGGAAGAAAGAGGGGGGTGGTCGTCGCGGTGGGTCTGGGTAGTTGGGGGTGGTGCAGCGGTTAGAGGTGGTTGGGGGTGGTGGTATTTTGGTGGGGAGCAGAGAGGGAGCAGGGGGGGTTGGGGGGAGAAGAGAATAGGGGCGCGATGGGGTTAGGGTTTCGCGTGACTGGGGGTTAGTGGATTTGAATACACGCGATCGCGTGGCTAGGGTGAAATAGGGTTGACGCGGTCGCGTGGTTGACGCGATCACATGGAATGGGTAAAAGATGAATGATGTGGTCGCGTGAGACACATGACCGTGTCACTGAAAATTGTGCTAAACGCACAATTCCAGCGTCGTTTCTGCGCAACTCTCTGTCTCTATTTAGAGGGCGATAAGATCCACGCGACGCAGACGCGTCGCTCACGCTTTCGCGTGGGATGAGTGTTTTTGCAAGTGACGCATTCGTGTCAGGGATGCAAACGCGTGGGCCGTTTTGTGCTAAACGCACACTAACCGCACGATTCCAGCCCAGATTTCTGGGCATTGGATATTTACGCCGATTTCCAGATCATGCGTTCGCGTGAGTGACGCGGACGCGTGGGAGGTATTTTTCGCAACTGACACGAACGCGTTAGCGACCAGTCGCGTGGAACAATTTGTGCCAAAGGCACGGCTCAAGCCATGCTTTCGTGTGACTTTCTGTTCACTTTCCTTTTCTTCCTAATGCACTTGTGACGCGGACGTGTCAGTGACGCTTACGCGTCGCGTGTATTTTTTTATGCAATTATGCAGTATGCAATTATAATGAATAATATTCAGGTTCAATGAAAATAATATAATATAAAAACAAACAACACGAAATAAAATTGAAAAAGAAACGACCATACCATGGTGGGTTGTCTCCCACCTAGCACTTTTAGTTAAAGTCCTTAAGTTGGACATTGGATGAGCTTCCTGTTATGGTGGCTTATGCTTAAATTCGTCCAGAAATCTCCTCCAATGTTTGGAATACCAACAGCCTCTGGGGTCCCAAATTAGGCATGTAAAGCTATTGAGCAGCTTCAAACAGATTCTCAGGCTCCCGGGGTGACGAATGTTAGAATAGATTCCAGGATCCCAACCTTTGCTTTTAAATCCGCCTTCGTCTTGACCTATCTTCTTCCATCTGGGCAGTTTAGGAATTGTATTCTCACCAAGATGACCAAACGCCTCCTGAGACCCATTCAATTGAACTTGGTACCAATCTGCGCACTTCGAATTGAAGCGTGGAACCTTATTGAATCTTGCACACCAGCTCTGAGTACGAGCCATTTCCCTCTTACTCTTAAAGCCGCAGAGAGCTCTAACCTAGCCATCTGTTTCAAGCAAGCCATATTCAAGTAGAAAAGTAAAGATAAAGGTTAAGGATTGTACCCACTTGAAGCTTGTATTAGGTGGTAATGGCCTTGGGATAGGTGTTTTCAGTAGTTCTGTAAGCTCTACTCCCTTGTATTCTTCTGTGAATTCCTCTACTTTGTTGCAAAAATCTTCAACTGCAACTGCGTCCTGATCAAAGTCTTCTATGTCTTCCTCGTTACTCAAGTCATACGTTGGAGGTTGAGAGAAATCTACCTCGACATCATCTTCGTATTCACTTGGATAAGGTTCTTTAGGTTCCAGGAGTTCAGTTGCGGATGTGAGTTCGTGATTAGAAGAGCTTGATTCATGATCATCACTGCATATGGAATCAACTTTTTGGTCTGTTCCGTCCAATTTTTCACAAGGTATATGCTTTGGAGGTTGTGCACTGTCCTCTTTGGCATCAATTTTGAACTTCTCAGCAGAATCCTTTACAGTTCTCGATTCCCATGGAGGTTCAGCATCTCCTAAATCTTCAACCACTTCTTCTTCTACAACTATCATGGCTTCCTCCACTTATTCCAATACAAAGCCATGCTCCTAATTGTCCACCGAAGTTTCTAGTGTTTCCTTCATGCTACGCTCTTCTTTTGTTTCTCCATATGCAGCCATGGGAGTATTTTGAGCGCTCAGATGTCGGAAGGCTATTATATTTACTACCTCAGTTAAGGCAGTAGTGAGTTCCAGGACGCCCTTTTGCATCCTCGCTTGCCCTTGAAGAAGAACACGAAGTTTGTCATTCATTGGAGGTTGGGGTGGGTATGAGGGTTCATTGGTTGGGGAAGAGGGTTTAAAATAAGAATGTGGTGGTTCTTGGGAGTAATTGGATTAGGATTGTGGTGGATAAGGGCCATACGGTGGTGAATAGTGAAAAGGAACTTGTGAGTGTGGTGGTTCAAATCTACGTTGAGAGGATGGTCTATAAGCACAGGGTGGGGCTTGTTGGTAATTACATGGTGGTCCACCATATCTATTAGCTTGGTATGCATTGTAAAGTGGTCCTCGTCTGTGATACTGTGGAGGGTGTTGTTGCCTAAAGGGTTAATCAAGTCCTCATGGCTCCATCCATCTTTGATTGCTTAGACCTTGATGCATATTCCTGTTGTAGCTTCCACTCCTTTCAACAAATTTAGAACCAAAGTCAAAGCGAGAGGGGTGAGAATTCATAGTAACTAATAGAAATAAAAGGGAAAAACAAAAACAAATAAACAAATAAAAGAAAAATATTTACAATAATTAATAATAAGGCACACGTTTGCAGTTCCCCGGCAACGGCGCCATTTTGACGATCGGTTTTTCTATCGGTAAAGAAATATAAAAATATGATCGTGTTGTAAGTATAGCTTCTAAACCAACAGAAAGTCCTTTCGTACAAACGTTTTAGTTGTCACAAGTAACAAACCCCTTTAAAATTGATAACCGAAGTATTTAAACCTCGAGTCGTCTTCTCAAGGAACTGCAGGGAGGTGTTCTTATTATTGGTTATGAGTTTTGTATATTGGGGGTTTTGAAAGTAAGGAACAAGTGTTTTAAATGACAAGTAAAATAAATAAATAACTGTAAAATAAACTCTTGACAAGGTATGAAAATTCGGAAGTCCTATCCTAGTTACTCCTATGAGAATTGAAGTTAATCCCACTTAGTTAACCTTTACGAAAGCAAGGGAAAGTCAAGTGAACTAATTAGTCAGATTCCCAAGTCCTAGCCAACTCCTAAGAAAAGACTAGAGTTAGTGGAATTCCAGTCAATTAGCCGACATAACAATCAATCACGATAAGTTGATAACTCAAGAGCCTCCAGTTAATCAATTAAAGCCAAGAATATATAAAGGCTAAACAAGAATCATAAATCTGAAATACCTCAATTGCATTAATAAGAGAAAATCAATCAAAACATAAGGAGTTCATAAGCCAATTTGGCAACATAAGTAATTAAATGAGAGCATTAAAGTATCTGAAAGTAAAAGAGAAATATAAAGTAAAAGAAATATTGAACCTGATAAAGAGTTGAAATCCTAAATTGAAATAATAAGAAATCCTAATTCCTTTAAGAGGAATCCTAAATCTAAAACCTAAGAGAGAAGAGAGAACCTCTCTCTAAAAACTACATCTAAATCATGAAAAGTGAATAATTGGAGACCTCCTGGTGAATGGATGTATTCTCCCACTTTATAACCTCTAGTCTGTGCTTTCTGTACTTGGATCTGGGCCAAAAAGGGCTTCAGAAATCACTGGGAGCATTTTTTGCAGTTTCTGGTGCGTGGCGTCTGTCACGCGTCCGCGTGGGTCACGCGATCGCGTCATCTGGGAGTTTTCCTTATCACGCGTTCGCTTCGGTCACGCGTACGCGTCATTTGTGTTCTGCTCAAGGTGCGCGTCTGCGTTATTCACGCGTTCGCGTTACTGCCTTTTCGCGCTAGGCACGCAGCTGCGTCATCCATGCGTTCGCGTCGCTGCCAGTTTCTTCAAAAACACCATTTTGTGCTTTCCTTCCATTTTTGTATGTTTTCTTTCCATCCTTTAAATCATTCCTGCCTTAGGAGATCTGAAAATACTCAACACACAAATCATGGCATCGAATGGTAATAAAAGGTAATTAAAATAATTATTTTTAAAGCATAGGAAACATGTTTTTCACATATATAACATAATAAGGAAGGAAAAGTAAAACCATGCAATTTCACATGAATAAGTAGGTGAAGGGTTGAATAAATCACTTAAATTGAGCACAAAATATATCATAAAATATGGGTTTATCAAGACCCTTGGGAGAACTAGATACTTTTAAAGAAAGCATACTCCAAATAAAAGAGAAGCTTGAGAATTTCTTGAAATTATTCAAGGAGGTTTGAGTTTTGTTTGAAAAGGTAAGGTTCCGACCAACTATTATAAAGAAGACGACAAAAATTGATCTCCCAAAGCCGAAGAAAATCAAGGGTGTGAGGGACGCTCGAGAGGTGGAAAACTTCCTATGGCAAATGGAGAGGTACTTCGAAGGTCAAAGAGTGGTCAAAGAAGCAATAAAGGTATGCATTGTAGTTCTCTACCTTTCTGATAATGCTACTTTTTGGTGGAGGAGAAAATGTATAGATATGGAGAAGGATACTTGCAACATAGCCACATAAAAAGATTTCAAAAGGGAGTTGAAAAGACAATTCTTCCCTGAGAATGTGGTATATAAAGTAAGGAAGAAGTTGAAGGAGTTGAAGTACAAAAGTATGATTAGCGACTACGTAAAGGAATTTACTGTTGTCATGCTTCAAATTCCTAACTTATCATTAGATGATGCATTGTTCTTATTATTTGATGGACTCCAACCTTGGGCAAAGCAAGAATTACGGAGGAAAAATATTAAGGATGTCGATAAAACCATTGTGGTGGCTCAATCGCTCACCGTGTACTATCAGGGAGATGATACATGAGTATCTTTAGTTGTTTTTCTTTATCATTCTTTTGAATAAAGTTAACAATTTCCCCATTATAATTGAGATTCTTGTAACTTAATTGATTTTATATGGAGTTGTTTTGAACTTTAATATGTTTATGAAATTGTTAAAATATTTTAGGCAAGACCAAAGAAAAAGAAAACAAGCAGAGAAGCCTAGGGAAGTACAACACCTTCGAAGTGAATTTGTAAATGCTGCCAATCCAGACCTCTTGATACTCAAGTGAGCATAGCATGATCTATAGAGATATCTTGACAGTTGAATTTCTCGATGGAGAGAGCGTCTGTTCACGTCAGGGTCCGAAGGAGATGTATCAAATGAGTCAGTTCCATCGATGTTAAAAATCTAACATCCAGAGCTTCAAAACGATATGCATATGTTTATAGTGGACGTTAAGTTATGGCCATACATGACCAACATCTTTCAGCTTGTAAAAATAGTGCCCCAAGAAAAGAGGCATGGCATGCTATGCCCAAAACAAGCGTGTAACGCCTTCAAAGAGGGCCAAGGCATGGTGTGGCATGCCCAAACTCCAAGTGTTATACTGGGCCAAATTTCAGAGAACCCTCCAAGCTTAAAGACACTTCTAAGGACCAATGCAAGATGGTGTGCCACACCCCTCCATGGAGTGCCATGCAAAGGAAGAAGCTACCTCTCAGGCACGAAGGTGATGATTGGATTTTTATGTGGTTTAGAATTTCACTAATGAATTCTTGTTGCAAGTATAGTTTCTAAACCAACAATAATTCTTTCATACAAAAATTTTGTTTGTCACAAGTACAAACCCCTAATAATCCTAATAACCGAAGTATTTAAACCTCGTGTCGTCTCTCAAAGGAATTGCAGGGTAGTGTTCTTGTTATTGGTTATGAGTTTGTATATTTTGGGGTTTTGAGATGAGAAACATGAAAAGTAAATGCTAAAGGAAATCAAATGACAAAAAGGCCTTGGCAAGGGTTGGTGGTCAAGGATCTCTATCCTAATCACTAACCACAACATGAGAATTGGCAAGGATCAACCCCATTAAGTCATCCTCTAACTAGTAGTAAAGAAAAGTCAAATGAGCTATGTCAATCCAAGTCCATAAGTCCTAGTTCTCCACCAATTCAATTAGTGAGATCTAGAGTTAATGGCTCCCAATCATCAATCACTTGGACATTAGTAAGTCAAGAGTTCCTAAGCTACCTTCTCAAGCCAAGAGCACTAAAATCTAATCTAAAACCCAACCAAGCATTTTATCAAACACTTGGAAGGCAAAAGAATAAAGCATAGTAAATTAATCAACAAGAATAAAATCTAACAACAATTGAATGTAAGAAATCAACAACAACAATCAAAAGGAACACAATTATTATGAATTACCTATAATTGAATTGAAAGAGAATAGAAGGAACAAGAGTAGATCTACAACAAAGCATAGAAACAACATAAAGGAAATTGCAACAAAAGAATAGAAGAATGTTGATTGCAACAACAAAGAATTGAGAAGACGAAGTAGAAGAAAGCATGAATTAAACCCTAGATCTAAGAACTAAACCTAATCCTAATCCTAATCCTAGAGAGAAGTGAGAGCTTCTCTCTCTAAAACTAACTCTATACTATTCCTGATGTGAGTGAATGAGCCCAAAGATGTGTGAATGATGTGTTCCCCTTCAATCCTTGGTCTTTTAAAGCTTTTCCCGCCAAAAACTCAGCTCCAAATGGGGCCAGAAGCCCTCCAAAATTGCTAGGCACGAGTTCTTCTTTAAAAATCATGTGCAGTAACGAATAAGATTCTCGCTAATTTAGAAGTTTTATAAAAATATTATCGCATTGGTAGTATAGTTTCTAAACCAACAGAGAATCTTTTCGTACAAAATCCTTGGTTATCACAAGTAACAAAACCCAATAAAATTTATAACCAAAGTATTTAAACCTCGGGTCGTCTTCTCAAGGAATTGGAGGAAGGTATGATTTATTATTGGTTATGTAAAAAGATATGTTTTTGGGTTTTTTTAAAATAAGGAACAAGTAATTTAAATGACAAGAAAATTAAATTAATAATTATAAAATCTCTTGGCAAGGTATGAGAAATTGAGGTCCTATCCTAGTTATCCTTATCAGGTATAATGAGAATTGGATTTTGCTTCCACTTTAATTAACCTCTAACTATGAAGGTAAGTTAAGTGGATGAATCAATTTGATTCCTCAGGTCCTAGTCAACTCCTATGGAGAGACCAGAGTTATTGGAATTCAAATCAATCAACAAATTCCAATGTTCAAACAACAGCTGAGTTTGATAACTCAAGTGTTACCAATTACTTAACCAAAGCCAAAAGGAGAAAATAAATCTACTCGAATAAAAATGCCTTCAGATGGGAAGCAGCAGTAACATAAATAAAAGAAGGAAATCTTAATTCTGAAATATCTCAAATTGCATTAAACATAAATTCAAATCTAACATGGAAAGGTTCATAAGCCAATTTGGCAACATAAATCAGATACAAATAAAAGTATTAGAGTAAATAAAAGTAGAAAATAAATATTGAAGGGACATAGAACCTGGAATGAATAAGCAATCCTAAAATTAAGAGAAATCCGAATCCTAAAACCTAAGAGAGAGGAGAGAGCCTCTCTCTCTAAAAACTACAACTAAAACCTAAAAAGTGTGTATGTGAAAGTGTATGATGAATGGATGCATTCCCCACTTTATAGCCTCTAATCTGTATTTTTCGTGCCGAAAACTGGGTCAAAAATAGCCCAGAAATCGCTCCCACCGATTTCTGGTATGTACTAGTCGCGGGAAAGTGACGCGGAAGCGTCGTCCACGCGTTTGCGTGGATTGAAATTTGCAGATGCGACGCGTGCGCGTCATCCACGCGTCCGCATCACCTAAGTTCGGGGCAGCTATGACAAATTATATATTGTTGCGAAGCCCCGGACGTTAGCTTTCCAACGCAACTAGAACCGCATCATTTGGACCTCTATAGCTCAAGTTATGATCGTTTGAGTGCGAAGAGGTCTGGCTGGACAACTTAGCAACTCCTTCAACTTCTTGTATTCCTTCCACTTTTGCATGCTTCCTTTCCATCCCCTAAGCCATTCCTGCCCTGTAATCTCTGAAATCACTTAATGCACATATCACGACATCGAATGGTAATAAGAGAGGATTAATATTAGCAAATATAAGGCCAAAGAAGCATGTTTTCAATCATAGCACAAAATCAGGAAGGAAAAAGTAAAACCATGGAAATCATATGAATAAGTGAGTAAAGAGTTGATAAAAACCACTCAAATTAGCACAAGATAAACCATGAAATAGTGGTTTATCAACCTCCCCACACTTAAACATTAGCATGTCCTCATGCTAAGCTCAAGAGAAGCTATAAAGAATGAAGAGGAATGGTAGAATGTATGAAATGCAACCTATTTATATGAATGCAACTACATGCTGAGATGTTTCTATCTACTTGGTTAAAAGTAAACAAGTTCTCCAAGACAAACATAAATCATATTTCACTAATTCAAATTATATAGTAAAAACAGGTAAACTTGTAAGAAGACAGCTTATGAAAGCAGGGAACATAGAATCAAGCGTTGAACCCTCACTGGTAGTGTATATGCACTCTAATCTCTCAAGTGTCTATGGTTAATCACTCTACTCTTCTCTAATCATGCTTTCTAAACTTTGTTCTTCATCTAACCAATCAACAAAAATTTAGTGTACCAATGCAAACATCATGAGGTCTTTTTAAGGTTGTAATGGGGCTAAGGTAAGGGTGAGGATATATGTATGGCCAAGTGAGCTATAAATTGAATCTTTGAGTATCCTAAGCTATCACCTAACATACATACACTCTATATAACTCTAGAATCACGTCTAGCTACCCATAATTCCCACTTTTGTATCACATACTCATGTACCAAATTTTTTTTGATATTTCTTTACTTTTATCACATGTGCATTGATCTTTTCATTAACTTAGCATTGGGGTAATTTTGTCCCCTTATTTATTTACTTATTTATTGAATATTTTTTTTTAGAAAAATAGACATAACTTATCAATGCACATGGATTTTCTATTATTTTTCTATTTTTATTTTTCATGAGTAGGTTCCCAAATTTCCAATATTCAAATAAATTAGAAATAGGATACATTCCCTTATTAACCCATGTTCCCACAGTTTCCACATACTAAATTGTTACACAATCCCTATCTTAAGCTACCAAAGATTCAATTGGGATATTTAATTGTTTTTCTGCTTAAGGTTAATGATGTGGTTATAGAACAGAATAAATGGGGATAAAAAGGTTCAAGGTGGCTAACAAGGGTGATGTAAAAGGTAGGCTTATTTGGGATAAATGAGCTAATAACAAATAATGGCCTCAATCATATGCAAGCATGTAAATACACTAAATAGTGGACATATAGAATGGAACAAAGCAAAGATTGCAATCATAGAGAAGGTAACTAACAGGTTGTGTGTTTTTAGCTATAATTCATGTTCCAATTTACAACTTAAAACCAGTTTAACACAAAAAAAAAATTTTCAATTTAAATTAGTAAAATACTATAAAAATTTCTTGAAAAATAAAATATTACTTCAACCAAGTAGTAACTAAATGCATAAAATCAAACAAACATGCAATCAAATATGCAAATGCAACAATGAACAAACAAAGAAAATAGAATATTGGTGTTGAAAAGAAGGTAACTAACCCCTGGAAGTCGGTATCGACCTTCCCACACTTAAAGATTGCACCGTCCTTGGCGCATGCTGAGATGTGCAAGTGGATGGGTGGCTCTGCAGCTAGTGCTCTTTTTTGTTTCTTTCCTTGCTGGTGGTTTGGGAGTAGCTTTCTCTTTTTCCTTCTTAGTGGCCATCCTAAAAAGGGAAGAGGTAAGTACATGTAAAGCTAAGGGTTCGAGCAAGGGAGAGGATAGTACAAGTAATAATCAATGCACGGTAAAGAAGGATGTCGTTAACACATGGTCATGACTACATGTGAAAAGTTCATCAATGGAAATATAGCAAGTGCATGTGATGACAATTAAATGCAAGATGTTTATTGGCATGCTGGCAAAGGCATGAGTAGCATAGATCAAGCATTCAATGTCCAAGTTAGATTACCAAGTCTTTCAAACTGGCAATCTGTTTGTATTGACAATTATATGAAATTAATAAAATATAAAAGGAGTTTTGTGAAAAACAGGCATTAAAGTAGTAGAATAGAATAATTTTTAAAATAATGCACAATGCCATACGAGCTTTTTCACAAATACATAGCATGCATGGTAAATATGTTGTGGAAAATATAAGATAGAACATGCAAGCAACCCTTTAAGGAAGTAATATTAATTGTCAAACAATATAAAAATCCACAAGTAGAATATAGAAATAAATAATGACCCAAATAAATTTTCAACACCAATTAAAGGAATAAAAAGAAGGAAAGGGAAAATATGCATAATGAAAGTAATAAGAAAACATGAATAAAAGAAAAGGAATAATAATGAAGAAGTAGAGAGGAAAGAAGAAAAGAACCTTGATAATGGATGTAAAAAGAAAAAAAAAAGGGAAAAGTAAAAAGTGAGAAAGAATAGAGAAGGAAGAAGAGAGAAGAAAGAAATAATAATAAGGGAAAACAACAATAAGGATTTGGGGAAGAAAAGATAAGATATTTTGGCTGATGGGGATAATCTGTGCGCCGCATGCGACGCGGACGTGTGGGTCACGCGTTCGCATGATTGGCAATATTCTCAAGTGATGCGGACGCGTGGAGCATGTGGACACGTGGAGCACGTGGACGTGTGACTTGATTTGTGCTAGTGGCGCGAGAGCAGCTGCATGTTCGCGTGACTCTCTTTCTCAAACTCTTTCTTGCCAAAATTCTGGGTGACGCGATCGCGTGGTTGACGCGATCGCATCAATGGCCATTTTCTGAAAATGACGTGGCCGCGTGGGGCACGCGGTCGCGTGGTAGGGCTGGTGCTTCCAGCACCATTCCAGCCCAACTCCACCATAACTTACTGCCATATACCCATTTACGTCGAATTCGCAGGGCCACGCGTTCGCGTGGGGAGGCTATTTTCTAAAACGATGTGGCCGCGTCATTGACGCAGTCGCGTGGGCATGATTATGCCTAAGGCGCGCCTCCAGCCACTAATAAATCCATATTTTATGATATATTTTGTGCTTAATTTGAGTGATTTATTAAATCCTTCACCCACTTATTCATATTAATTGCATGGTTTTACTTTCCCTTCCTTATTATGCGATGTATGTGAAAAACATGTTTCCTATGCTTTAAAATTAATTATTTTAATTACCTTTATTTCCATTCGATGCCGTGATTAGTGTGTTGAGTAGTTTCAGATCTTCTAAGGCAGGAATGACTTAAAGGATGGAAAAGGAAACATACAAAGATGGAAGGAAAGCACAAAACGGAGTCTCTAAAGAAACTGGCATCCACGCGATCGCATGGGCGACGCGGACGCATGCCAAGTGCGAATCAACAGCGACGTGGCCGCATGACTGACGCGACCGCGCGCTGATGAGCGGATATTTTATACGCTTTTTGGGGATAATTTCATATAGTTTAGAGTATGTTTTAGTTAGTTTTTAGTCTATTTCTAGTAGTTTTTAGGAAAAATTCATATTTCTGGACTTTACTATGAGTTGTGTGTTTTTCTGTAATTTCAGGTATTTTTCTGGCTGAAATTGAAGGAGCTGAGCAAAAATTTGATTCAGGCTGAAAAAGGACTGCTAATGCTGTTGGATTCTGACCTCCCTGCACTCAAATTGGATTTTCTGGAGCTACAGAACTCGAAATGGCATGCTTCCAATTGCATTGGAAAGTAGACATCCAGGGCTTTCCAGAAATATATAATAGTCCATACTTTGCACAAGGATAGACGACGTAAACTGGCGTTCAACGCCAGTTCTCTGCCCAATTCTGGCGTCCAACGCCAGAAAAGGATCAAAAACTGGAGTTGAACGCCCAAACTGGCATAAAAACTGGCGTTCAACTTCACAAATGGCCTCTGCACGTGACTCACTCAAATCTCAGCCCCAGCACACACCAAGTGGGCCCCAGAAGTGGACCTCTGCATCATCCATCATAGTCCACTCATATTTTGTAACCCTAGGCTACTAGTTTAGTATTTAAACAACTTTTAGAGACTTATTTTGTATCTCATGACATTTCAGATCTAAACTTTGTATTCTCTGACGGCATGAGTCTCTAAACCCCATTGTTGGGGGTGAGGAGCTCTGCTGTGTCTCGATGAATTAATGCAAGTATTTCTGTTTTATATTCAAACAAGCTTGTTCCTATCTAAGATGTTCATTCGCGCTTAACTGTGATGAAGGTGATGATCAGTGACATTCATCACCTTCCTCAAACCATGAACGTGTGCCTGACAACCACCTCCGTTCTATATCCGATTGAATGAGTATCTCTGAGATTCCTTAATCAGAATCTCCGTGGTATAAGCTAGAACTGATGGCAGCATTCATGAGAATTCGGAAAGTCTAAACCTTGTCTGTGGTATTCCGAGTAGGATTCAAGGATTGAATGACTGTGACGAGCTTCAAACTCTTGAAGGCTGGGCGTTAGTGACAGACGCAAAAGGATAGTAAATCCTATTCCAACCGGATCAAGAACCAACCGGTGATTAGCCGTGCTGTGACAGAGCGCGTGAGCGTAGTTTTCACTGGAAGGATGGAAGGTAGCCATTGACAACGGTGATCCACCAACACACAGCTTGTCATAGGAGGACGTGCGTGCGTGAATCAGAAGACAGAGGAAAGCAGAGATTCAGAAGACAAAGCATCTCCAAAACTCCAACATATTCTCCATTACTGCACAACAAGTAACTTTTAATTTATGCTCTACTGGTTACTCACAATTCAATTGATAAACATAATTGACTTCCTGACTAAGATTTACAAGATAACCATAGATTGCTTCAAACCAACAATCTCCGTGGGATTCGACCCTTACTCACGTAAGGTATTACTTGGACGACCCAGTGCACTTGCTGGTTAGTGGTACGAGTTGTGAAAAGTGTGATTCACAATTCGTGCACCAAGTTTTTGGCGCCGTTGCCGGGGATTGTTCGTGTTTGAACAACTGACGGATTATTTTGTTGCTTAGATTAGGAAAAATCTTTCTTTTCTTTTTTTTGGTTTAGAGTCTTTTATTATTTATCCCTTGTTAAAATACTTTAAACTTATAGCTCAGTTATTTAGAACGTGGTGTTTATGTTCATGATAATTGGCTATCATATTTTTTAAAACCTTTTTCAAAAATAATTTTTCTATTAAATCCTGTGCCAAACTTTAAGTTTGGTGTTTTCAAAAATAATCTTTCTTAAAATTTTTGAAGGTCCCATAACTCATTTGGCTAGAGCGTTAATCTGTGTTCTTGGTAATTGGGTTAGAGTCTCTTATATTCTTTTCAAAACCTTCTTTTTCATAAATAATATTTTCTCTATTAAATTTTGTGCCAAACTTAAAGTTTGGTGTTTTCTTGTTGATTTCCCTTTGGTTTTCGAAAATTTTGGTTTGGTTTTCTAAAAATTTTAAGTTTGGTGTTCTTTCTTCATGTTCTTGTGTTCTTGTGAGTCTTCAAAGTGATCTTGAGTTTTCCTTGTGTCTTGATCTTAAAATTTTTAAGTTCGGTGTTCCTTGGTGTTTTCCCTCCAAATTTTTCGAAAACAAGGAGCATTAGATCTAAAAATTTTAAATCTTGTACTATCTTATTGTTTTTCTCTCTCCTCACTAAATTCAAAAATATCTTTTCAAAATATCTCTTCTAACTTCCTAACTTCTTATCTTTTCAAAATTTGTTTCAACTAACCAACTAACTTTTTGTTTGTTTCTTAACTTTTTCAAAACTACCTAACTAACTCTCTCTCTCTCTAATTTTCGAAAATATCTCCCCTCTTTTTCAAAATATCTCTTCTAACTTCCTAACTTCTTATCTTTTCAAAATTTGTTCTAACTAACCAACTAACTTTTTGTTTGTTTCTTAACTTTTTCAAAACCACCTAACTAACTCTCTCTCTCTAATTTTCGAAAATATCTCCCCTCTTTTTCAAAAAGTTCTTTTTTTTTTTAACTAATTAATTTTTATTTTCTTTTACGAAAAAAAAAATTTATTTCAAAATTCAAATTCTTTTTAGTTATTTTATTTTATTTAAGTATTTACTTCTTATAAAATAAAATAATAAAAAGATAAATCAGTCCAAGTTATATCCATATATCCATCATGGACATAAGTGGAGATGGACAGTCCAGGAGGACTTTGGGGTCATATTCTAACCCCTCTACATCTTCATATGGGAGTAGCATATGCATACCCTCCATTGGAGTTAGTAGCTTTGAGTTGAATCCTCAGCTCAATATCATGGTGCAGCAAAGTTGCCAGTATTCCGGTCTTCCACAGGAAGAACCTACAGAGTTTCTGGCACAATTTTTACAAATTGCTGACACAGTACATGATAAGGAAATAGATCAGGATGTCTACAGACTATTACTGTTTCCATTTGCTGTAAAAGATCAAGCCAAGAGGTGGTTAAATAACCAACCTAAGGCCAGCATAAGAACATGGAAACAGCTGACAGAAAAATTCCTGAATCAATATTTCCCTCCAAAAAGGATGACACAGCTAAGGCTGGACATCCAAGGCTTTAAACAAGGAGATAATGAATCTCTTTATGATGCCTGGGAGAGATACAGAGAGATGCTACGAAAATGCCCCTCTGAAATGTTTTCAGAGTGGGTTCAGTTAGACATCTTCTACTATGGGCTTGCAGAAGAAGCTCAGATGTCTTTAGATTACTCAGCTGGTGGATCTATCCATATGAGAAAGACAATTGAAGAAGCTCAAGAGCTCATTGATACAGTTGCCAGGAATTAGCATCTGTATCTAAGCAGCAACCCTTCCATGAATGAAGAGGTTAAAACAGTAACTGCTGAATTCAGTACTGTAAAACAAGCTGCTGAATTCAATCAGCAATTAGATTTTCTAACAAAACAGCTAGCTGAATTCAAAGACAGGTTACAGGAGACAAGGATAGCTAATATACATATGGACGAACAGTTTAAGCAAACAAAGCAGCAGCTATCAAAGCAAATAGCAGAAGAATGCCAAGCAGTTCAATTAAAAAGTGGGAAAACATTAAATACCCCACCTCAAGGCATCAAAAATTCAAGAAATGAGCGACCCACCAAAGATTCCCCTGAGGACAGTAAGAGCCCAGGGAAAAATAATTCTGGCACTAAAACGCCAGAAAATGGGTGGAAGGCTGGCACTGAACGCCCAAACCATGCCCAAAACTGGCGTTCAGCGCCAGAAACAAGGCAGGATTGGCGTTCAACGCCAGAAATGGGCAAGAATCTGGCGTTGAACGCCCAAAGGGGGCATAATCCAACGTTGAACGCCCAAAATGGGCACATTTCTGGCGTTCAGGCGCCAGGAACAGGCAGTGAGTTGGCGTCTAACGTCACTCCAGCTTCTGACTCTGGTACTCAATTGCCAGTGAGGGATCAGACACACACAAGTGCTGATAACAACCCCTCTAAAAAGGCTTCTTTAACCACTAAGGTTGAGGAATATAAAGCCAAGATACCTTATCCTCAAAAACTCCGGAAAGAGGAGCAGGATAAGCAATTTGCTCGCTTTGCAGATTATCTAAGGACTCTTGAAATAAAGATTCCTTTTGCAGAGGCACTTGAGCAAATACCTTCTTATGCCAAGTTCATGAAAGAGATCTTGAGTCATAAAAAGGAGTGGAGAGAAACAGAAAGAGTTCTCCTCACTGAAGAATGCAGTGCAGTCATTCTGAAAAGCTTTCCTGAAAAGCTTAAAGACCCTGGGAGTTTTCTGATACCATGCATATTGGAAGGTGATTGCACCAAGACAGCCTTATGCGATCTTGGGGCAAGCATCAACCTAATACCTGCATCCACTATTATGAAGCTTGGCTTAACTGAAGAAGTTAAACCAACCCGGATATGTCTCCAACTTGCTGATGGTTCCACTAAATACCCATCAGGCGTGATTGAGGACATGATTGTCAGAGTTGGGCCATTCGCCTTTCCCACTGACTTTGTTGTGCTGGAAATGGAGGAGCACAAGAGTGCTACTCTCATTCTAGGAAGACCCTTCCTAGCAACTGGACAATCCCTCATTGACGTCCAACAGGGGGAAATAACCCTGAGAGTCAACGATGATGAGTTCAAGTTGAACACTGTCAAAGCCATGCAGCATCCAGACACATCAACAGACTGCATGAAAGTTGATCTCATTGACTCTTTGGTAGAAGAGATCAACATGGCTGAGAGTCTCGAATCAGAGTTGGAAGACATCTTTAAAGATGTTCAGCCTGATTTGGAGGATTCAGGGGACATGAAAGAGCCTCTGAACTTTCTTCTGAAAGAGGAAAAACCTCCTAAACCAGAGCTCAAGCCACTGCCACCATCCTTGAAATATGCATTTCTAGGAGAAGGTGACACCTTTCCAGTGATCATAAGCTCTGCTTTAAATTCACAAGAAGAGGAAGCACTTATTCAAGTGCTAAGGACACACAAGACAGCTCTTGGGTGGTCCATAGGTGACCTTAAGGGCATAAGCCCAGCTAGATGCATGCACAAAATCCTATTGGAGGATAATGCCAAACCAGTGGTTCAACCACAGAGGCGGCTAAATCCAGCCATGAAGGAAGTGGTGCAGAAAGAGGTCACCAAATTACTAGAGGCTGGGATTATTTATCCCATTTCTGATAGCCCCTGGGTGAGCCCGGTTCAAGTCGTCCAAAAAAAGGGAGGCATGACAGTGATTCATAATGAAAAAAATGAACTGGTTCCTACAAGAACAGTTATAGGGTGGCGCATGTGTATTGACTACAGAAGGCTCAATACAGCCACCAGAAAGGATCATTTTCCTTTACCATTCATAGACCAGATGCTAGAGAGACTAGCAGGTCATGATTATTACTGCTTTTTGGATGGCTATTCAGGCTATAACCAGATTGCAGTGGATCCCCAGGATCAAGAGAAAACAGCATTCACATGTCCATCTGGAGTGTTTGCTTATAGAAGGATGCCATTTGGGCTATGTAATGCACCTGCAACCTTCCAGAGATGCATGCTCTCTATTTTCTCTGACATGGTGGAAAAATTTCTGGAAGTCTTCATGGATGACTTCTCAGTATATGGAGACTCATTCAGCTCCTGTCTTGATCACCTGAAACTTGTTCTGAAAAGATGCCAAGAAACCAACCTAGTTTTAAACTGGGAAAAGTGTCACTTCATGGTGACTGAAGGAATTGTTCTTGGGCATAAAATCTCAAACAAGGGAATAGAGGTGGATCAAGCAAAAATAGAGGTAATTGAAAAATTACCACCACCTGCCAATGTTAAGGCAATCAGAAGCTTTCTGGGGCATGCAGGATTCTATAGGAGGTTTATAAAGGATTTTTCAAAAATCGCAAAACCTCTAAGCAACCTGCTAGCTGCTGACACGCCATTTGTGTTTGACACAGCATGCTTGCAGGCGTTTGAAACGCTGAAAGCTAAGCTGGTCACAGCACCAGTCATTTCTGCACCAGACTGGACATTGCCATTTGAGTTAATGTGTGATGCCAGTGATCATGCCATTGGTGCAGTATTGGGACAGAGGCATGACAAGCTTCTGCATGTCATTTATTATGCCAGTCGCGTTTTAAATGATGCCCAGAAAAATTACACAACCACAGAAAAGGAATTACTTGCAGTAGTTTACGCCATTGACAAGTTCAGATCCTACTTAGTAGGATCAAAGGTGATTGTGTACACTGACCATGCTGCTCTTAAGTATCTACTCACAAAGCAGGATTCAAAACCCAGGCTCATTAGATGGGTATTGCTCCTGCAAGAGTTTGATATAGAAATAAGAGACAGAAAAGGGACAGAGAACCAAGTAGCTGATCATCTGTCCCGGATAGAGCCAGTGGAAGGGACGTCCCTCCCCTTTCTTGAGATCTCTGAGACGTTCCCTGATGAGCATCTATTTGCCATTCAGGAAGCACCATGGTTTGCCGATATTGCAAACTATAAAGCTGCAAGGTTCATACCCAAGGAGTACAATAGAATACAAAAGAAGAAATTAGTTACTGATGCAAAGTACTACTTGTGGGATGAACCCTATCTCTTTAAGAGATGTGCAGACGGAATTATCCGTAGGTGTGTCCCCAGAGAGGAAGCACAGAGAATCCTATGGCATTGCCACGGATCTCAATATGGAGGCCATTTCGGAGGTGAGCGAACAGCCACCAAGGTCCTCCAATGTGGCTTCTATTGGCCCACACTCTATAAAGATTCCCGAGAGTTTGTACGTAATTGTGACAGTTGCCAAAGAGCTGGTAACCTGCCTCATGGTTACGCCATGCCTCAACAAGGGATCTTGGAAATAGAGTTGTTTGATGTATGGGGAATTGACTTCATGGGACCTTTCCCACCATCATACTCAAACACTTATATTCTGGTGGCAGTGGATTATGTATCAAAATGGGTTGAGGCTATTGCCACACCCAACAATGATACTAAAACAGTGCTGAAGTTCCTCCAGAAACATATTTTTAGCAGGTTTGGTGTCCCTAGAGTACTAATCAGTGATGGGGGCACTCACTTCTGCAATAAACAGCTTTACTCTGCCATGGTTCGGTATGGAATTCGCCACAAGGTGGCCACTCCATATCATCCACAAACCAATGGGCAAGCTGAAGTCTCTAATCGAGAATTAAAGAGAATCCTGGAACGGACAGTAAATACCCGTAGAAAGGATTGGGCACGGAGCTTGGATGATGCACTGTGGGCCTACAGAACAGCATTCAAGACCCCTATAGGGACCTCTCCATACCAACTGGTGTATGGTAAGGCATGTCACCTGCCCGTGGAACTGGAACATAAGGCCTACTGGGCAACCAGATTCCTAAACTTTGATGCCAAATTAGCTGGAGAAAAACGATTGCTCCAGCTAAATTAGCTAGAGGAATTCAGATTCACAGCTTTCGAAAATACCAAGCTTTATAAAGAAAAATCAAAAAAATGGCATGACAGAAAGCTGTCATCTAGAATCTTTGAACCAGGACAAAAAGTCCTGTTGTTTAACTCTAGACTCAGGCTATTCCCCGGGAAACTGAAATCCCGGTGGAAGGGACCATACGTGATTACAAGTGTGTCACCATATGGTTATGTGGAGCTTCAAGATATTGATTCTGATAAGAAGTTCATTGTCAATGGACAGAGAATCAAGCATTATCTTGAAGGCAACACTGAGCAATAATGCTCAAGGCTGAAGCTAGATTAAAAGCTCAGCAAGGTCCAGCTAAAGACAATAAAGAGGCGCTTGCTGGGAGGCAACCCAGCCATGGGGCAACAATCCTCTAAGCATTTTGCCCTATTTCTATCTTTATTTTTTATATAGAGTTCATTGACAACAAGGTAAATAATCATTTACAGAAGACCTCGGCACACAAAACAGAGTAAAAGAGCTCAATGGCAAGAAAACGCCAGTAAAGGGGCATTTTGGGCGTTCAGCGCCCAAAATGGGCATCCACTGGGCGCTGAACGCCAGTAATGGCAGCATTTGGGCGTTCAACGCCAGAAATGGCCACCCACTGGGCGTTGAACGCCAGGAATGGCAGCAACTGGGCGCTGAACGCCCAAGAGATCAGCATTTGGGCGCTGAACGCCCAAAACAGGCAGTGTTTGGGCGTTCAAACGCCAGGAGGACAGGGAGGAGCCAAATCCAGTAAACCCACACGTATTTCCATTTTAATTTCAAATTTTATGCTTCAATGCATGATTTTTACATGAACATATCCAGAACTCTAATTTCTAAAATCCTTAATTTCAAAAAAAAATCCATCTTTCCAAATTCAATCCAACTCTTTTCAAAATCTTTTCTGGAAACAAATCTATCTTTTTCACTCAAAAATCTTTTCAACTAATCCATATCTTTTTCAAATATCCATATTATCTTTTTCAAAATTCAGAGTTATCTTTTTCAAAAATCTATCATATCTTTTCAAAATTAAACTCTATCTTCTATCTTATCTTTTTCAACTCAATCTTTTTATCTTATCTTTTCCAATTTTTCGAAAACCCACCCCCCACCCCTTTAAATTGGGTTCGGCCCCCCCTCCTTCATCAACAAGTGCTACTCAATCTCCTTCTATCCCTCTCCTTTCTTTTCTTTTGCTTGAGGACAAGCAAACCTCTAAGTTTGGTGTGTTTATCTGAGATCACTACTAAGATTATGGCTCTCAAAGGGAAACAATACACTCCAAGGGGCAAGAAAGAGAGCGTTCCAAAACCACTTTGGAATCAAGGGAAGTTCTTATCTAAAGAACATTCAGACCATTATCTTAAAGTAATGGGTCTGAAATCAGTGATCCCGGAAGTGAGATTCGATCTGAAAGAAGATGAATATCCGGAGATCCAGGAGCAAATTCGAATCAGGAACTGGGAAGTCCTAGCTAATCCTGAAACGAAAGTAGGAAGGAACATGGTCCAGGAGTTCTATGCTAATATGTGGCAGACTGACAAGCAAAGACTATCTGGAACTGCCTGCTACGAATTTCGGACCATGGTCAGGGGAAAAATTGTTCATACCACCCCTGACAAGATCAGAGAGATACTAAAGCTACCTCAGCTAAAGGATGATCCAGACTCCTTCAACAGAAGGATGATGAGAGCAGACATTGGCCTGGATAAGATTCTAGAGGACATCTGTATCCCTGGAGCCAGTGGACCACCAACACAAAGGGCGTCCCAAATCAACTCAAGAGGGAGGATCTCAAACCAGTTGCCAGAGGATGGCTGGACTTCATTGGGCGTTCTCTGTTGCCCACCAGCAACCGTTCTGAAGTCACAGTTAAAAGAGCAGTGATGATTCATTGCATCATGATGGGAAAGGAAGTGGAGGTTCATCAGCTGATTTCAACAGAGCTCTATAAGATTGCTAACAAAAATTCAAGAGAGGCCAGGTTGGCTTATCCAAGCGTGATTTCTCTGCTCTGCAAGGACGCTGGAGTCAAGATGGGAATAACTGAATATATCCTAATTGAAAAGTCAATCACCAAAGCATCAATGGAGAGACAACAAGCACAGGAGGATCTTATCAAGAAGAGAGCACAGGAATTCCTCCCAGAGATTCCTCAAGCGGAATATTGGAAATATCTTGAGAAGTCTGTCACCAAGATACAGGAAGCTATGGAGCAAATAATAAAACAACAGAAGGAACACAGTCAAATGCTGACCCAGATGTTTAAAGAACAAGAGGAGCAGGGACGTGACTTAAGGGAACTGAAGCGCCAAAAGTCTTCTGTAATACCAAGCCTCCCAAGGATCAGAGGAACCCCCATACCCCCAGAATAAAGGTTGTAAATTTCCAATTTCTGCCTTAACTCTGTAACAGTGTCCTTATAAAAAGTCTACCTTAGAAGTCATATAATAGTAATTAGTATCTGTTTGATTTTATCTCCAATTAAGCTATAGTTTATTTTTCTCATCATCATTAAACATGAATAAAATAGTAGATCTTTTGAATAAGAAGCAATAAAATTTCGAGTTTAAATAAAACAAATTCTAATTGGTTAAATGTGGTGGCAATGCTTTCTGTCTTCTGAATGAATGCTTGAACAGTGCATATGTCTTTTGAATTTGTTGTTTAAGACTGTTAAATATGTTGGTTCTTGAAAGAATGATGAACATGAGACATGTTATTGATAATCTGAAAATCATAAAAATGATTCTTGAAGCAAGAAAAAGCAGCAAAGAACAAAGCTTGCAGAAAAAAAAAGCAAGCAGAAAAAGCTAATAACCCTTAAAACCAAAAGGAAAGGGCAATTAAAAAGGATCCCAAGGCTTTGAGCATCAGTGGATAGGAGGGCCTAAAGGACTGAAATCCTGGTCTAAGCGGCTAAACCAAGCTGTCCCTAACCATGTGCTTGTGGCGTGCAGGTGTCAAGTGAAAACTTGAGACTGAGCGGTTAAAGTCAAGGTCCAAAGCAAAAAGAAGAGTGTGCTTAAGAACTCTGGACACCTCTAATTGGGGACTTTAGCAAAGCTGAGTCACAATCTGAAAAGGTTCACCCAGTTATGTGTCTGTGGCATTTATGTATCCGGTAGTGATACTGGAAAACAAAGTGCTTAGGGCCACGGCCAAGACTCATAAAGAAGCTGTGTTCAAGAATCATCACACTGAACTAAGAGAATCAATAACACTATCTGAATTCTGAGTTCCTATAGATGCCAATCACTCTGAGCTTCAATGGATAAAGTGAGATGCCAAAACTGTTCAGAAGCAAAAAGCTACTAGTCCCGCTCATCTAATTAGAATATGAGCTTCATTCAAAAACTCTGAGATATTATTGCTTCTCAACCTATTAGTCTTCTATTTTATTTGTCTAGTTGCTTGAGGACAAGCAACAGTTTAAGTTTGGTGTTGTGATGAGCGGATATTTTATACGCTTTTTGGGGATAATTTCATATAGTTTAGAGTATGTTTTAGTTAGTTTTTAGTCTATTTCTAGTAGTTTTTAGGAAAAATTCATATTTCTGGACTTTACTATGAGTTGTGTGTTTTTCTGTAATTTCAGGTATTTTTCTGGCTGAAATTGAAGGAGCTGAGCAAAAATTTGATTCAGGCTGAAAAAGGACTGCTAATGCTGTTGGATTCTGACCTCCCTGCACTCAAATTGGATTTTCTGGAGCTACAGAACTCGAAATGGCATGCTTTTAATTGCATTGGAAAGTAGACATCCAGGGCTTTCCAGAAATATATAATAGTCCATACTTTGCACAAGGATAGATGACATAAACTGGCGTTCAACGCCAGTTCTCTGCCCAATTCTGGCGTCCAGCGCCAGAAAAGGATCAAAAACTGGAGTTGAACGCCCAAACTGGCATAAAAACTGGCGTTCAACTTCACAAATGGCCTCTGCACGTGACTCACTCAAATCTCAGCCCCAGCACACACCAAGTGGGCCCCAGAAGTGGACCTCTGCATCATCCATCATAGTCCACTCATATTTTGTAACCCTAGGCTACTAGTTTAGTATTTAAACAACTTTTAGAGACTTATTTTGTATCTCATGACATTTCAGATCTAAACTTTGTATTCTCTGACGGCATGAGTTTCTAAACCCCATTGTTGGGGGTGAGGAGCTCTGCTGTGTCTCGATGAATTAATGCAAGTATTTCTGTTTTCCATTCAAACAAGCTTGTTCCTATCTAAGATGTTCATTCGCGCTTAACTGTGATGAAGGTGATGATCAGTGACATTCATCACCTTCCTCAAACCATGAACGTGTGCCTGACAACCACCTCCGTTCTATATCCGATTGAATGAGTATCTCTGAGATTCCTTAATCAGAATCTCCGTGGTATAAGCTAGAACTGATGGCAGCATTCATGAGAATTCGGAAAGTCTAAACCTTGTCTGTGGTATTCTGAGTAGGATTCAAGGATTGAATGACTGTGACGAGCTTCAAACTCTTGAAGGCTGGGCGTTAGTGACAGACGCAAAAGGATAGTAAATCCTATTCCAACCGGATCGAGAACCAACCGGTGATTAGCCGTGCTGTGACAGAGCGCGTGAGCGTAGTTTTCACTGGAAGGATGGAAGGTAGCCATTGACAACGGTGATCCACCAACACACAGCTTGCCATAGGAGGACGTGCGTGCGTGAATCAGAAGACAGAGGAAAGCAGAGATTCAGAAGACAAAGCATCTCCAAAACTCCAACATATTCTCCATTGCTGCACAACAAGTAACTTTTAATTTACGCTCTACTGGTTACTCACAATTCAATTGATAAACATAATTGACTTCCTGACTAAGATTTACAAGATAACCATAGATTGCTTCAAACCAACAATCTCCGTGGGATTCGACCCTTACTCACGTAAGGTATTACTTGGACGACCCAGTGCACTTGCTGGTTAGTGGTACGAGTTGTGAAAAGTGTGATTCACAATTCGTGCACCAAGTTTTTGGCGCCGTTGCCGGGGATTGTTCGTGTTTGAACAACTGACGGATTATTTTGTTGCTTAGATTAGGAAAAATCTTTCTTTTCTTTTTTTGGTTTAGAGTCTTTTATTATTTATCCCTTGTTAAAATACTTTAAACTTATAGCTCAGTTATTTAGAACGTGGTGTTTATGTTCATGATAATTGGCTATCATATTTTTTAAAACCTTTTTCAAAAATAATTTTTCTATTAAATCCTGTGCCAAACTTTAAGTTTGGTGTTTTCAAAAATAATCTTTCTTAAAATTTTTGAAGGTCCCATAACTCATTTGGCTAGAGCGTTAATCTGTGTTCTTGGTAATTGGGTTAGAGTCTCTTATATTCTTTTCAAAACCTTCTTTTTCATAAATAATATTTTCTCTATTAAATTTTGTGCCAAACTTAAAGTTTGGTGTTTTCTTGTTGATTTCCCTTTGGTTTTCGAAAATTTTGGTTTGGTTTTCTAAAAATTTTAAGTTTGGTGTTCTTTCTTCATGTTCTTGTGTTCTTGTGAGTCTTCAAAGTGATCTTGAGTTTTCCTTGTGTCTTGATCTTAAAATTTTTAAGTTCGGTGTTCCTTGGTGTTTTCCCTCCAAATTTTTCGAAAACAAGGAGCATTAGATCTAAAAATTTTAAATCTTGTACTATCTTATTGTTTTTCTCTCTCCTCACTAAATTCAAAAATATCTTTTCAAAATATCTCTTCTAACTTCCTAACTTCTTATCTTTTCAAAATTTGTTTCAACTAACCAACTAACTTTTTGTTTGTTTCTTAACTTTTTCAAAACTACCTAACTAACTCTCTCTCTCTCTAATTTTCGAAAATATCTCCCCTCTTTTTCAAAATATCTCTTCTAACTTCCT
This sequence comes from Arachis ipaensis, assembly GCF_059453495.1. NCBI lineage: Eukaryota > Viridiplantae > Streptophyta > Magnoliopsida > Fabales > Fabaceae > Arachis > Arachis ipaensis. The sequence goes on along the minus strand of NC_142435.1, from coordinate 39,428,103 downwards.
AACTTCTTATCTTTTCAAAATTTGTTCTAACTAACCAACTAACTTTTTGTTTGTTTCTTAACTTTTTCAAAACCACCTAACTAACTCTCTCTCTCTAATTTTCGAAAATATCTCCCCTCTTTTTCAAAAAGTTCTTTTTTTTATTAACTAATTAATTTTTATTTTCTTTTACGAAAAAAAAATTTATTTCAAAATTCAAATTCTTTTTAGTTATTTTATTTTATTTAAGTATTTACTTCTTATAAAATAAAATAAAATAAATAAAAAGATAAATCAGTCTAAGTTATATCCATATATCCATCATGGACATAAGTGGAGATGGACAGTCCAGGAGGACTTTGGGGTCATATTCTAACCCCTCTACTGCTTCATATGGGAGTAGCATATGCATACCCTCCATTGGAGTTAGTAGCTTTGAGTTGAATCCTCAGCTCATTATCATGGTGCAGCAAAGTTGCCAGTATTTCGGTCTTCCACAGGAAGAACCTACAGAGTTTCTGGCACAATTTTTACAAATTGCTGACACAGTACATGATAAGGAAATAGATCAGGATGTCTACAGACTATTACTGTTTCCATTTGCTGTAAAAGATCAAGCCAAGAGGTGGTTAAATAACCAAACTAAGGCCAGCATAAGAACATGGAAACAGCTGACAGAAAAATTCCTGAATCAATATTTCCCTCCAAAAAGGATGACACAGCTAAGGCTGGACATCCAAGGCTTTAAACAAGGAGATAATGAATCTCTTTATGATGCATGGGAGAGATACAGAGAGATGCTACGAAAATGCCCCTCTGAAATGTTTTCAGAGTGGGTTCAGTTAGACATCTTCTACTATGGGCTTGCAGAAGAAGCTCAGATGTCTTTAGATTACTCAGCTGGTGGATCTATCCATATGAGAAAGACAATTGAAGAAGCTCAAGAGCTCATTGATACAGTTGCCAGGAATCAGCATCTGTATCTAAGCAGCAACCCTTCCATGAATGAAGAGGTTAAAACAGTAACTGCTGAATTTAGTACTGTAAAACAAGCTGCTGAATTCAATCAGCAATTAGATTTTCTAACAAAACAGCTAGCTGAATTCAAAGACAGGTTACAGGAGACAAGGATATCTAATATACATATGGACGAACAGTTTAAGCAAACAAAGCAGCAGCTATCAAAGCAAATAGCAGAAGAATGCCAAGCAGTTCAATTAAGAAGTGGGAAAACATTAAATACCCCACCTCAAGGCATCAAAAATTCAAGAAATGAGCGACCCACCAAAGATTCCCCTGAGGACAGTAAGAGCCCAGGGAAAAATAATTCTGGCACTAAAACGCCAGAAAATGGGTGGAAGGCTGGCGCTGAACGCCCAAACCATGCCCAAAATTGGCGTTCAGCGCCAGAAACAAGGCAGGATTGGCGTTCAACGCCAAAAATGGGCAAGAATCTGGCGTTGAACGCCCAAATAGGGCATAATCCAGCGTTGAACGCCCAAAATGGGCACATTTCTGGCGTTCAAGCGCCAGGAACAGACAGTGAGTTGGCGTCTAACGTCACTCCAGCTTCTGACTCTGGTATCTGGCGTTGAACGCCCAAAGGGGGCATAATCCAGCGTTGAACGCCCAAAATGGGCACATTTCTGGCGTTCAAGCGCCAGGAACAGACAGTGAGTTGGCGTCTAACGTCACTCCAGCTTCTGACTCTGGTACTCAATTGCCAGTGAGGGATCAGACACACACAAGTGCTGATAACAACCCCTCTAAAAAGGCTTCTTTAACCACTAAGGTTGAGGAATATAAAGCCAAGATACCTTATCCTCAAAAACTCCGGAAAGAGGAGCAGGATAAGCAATTTGCTCGCTTTGCAGATTATCTAAGGACTCTTGAAATAAAGATTCCTTTTGCAGAGGCACTTGAGCAAATACCTTCTTATGCCAAGTTCATGAAAGAGATCTTGAGTCATAAAAAGGAGTGGAGAGAAACAGAAAGAGTTCTCCTCACTGAAGAATGCAGTGCAGTCATTCTGAAAAGCTTTCCTGAAAAGCTTAAAGACCCTGGGAGTTTTCTGATACCATGCATATTGGAAGGTGATTGCACCAAGACAGCCTTATGCGATCTTGGGGCAAGCATCAACCTAATACCTGCATCCACTATTAGGAAGCTTGGCTTAACTGAAGAAGTTAAACCAACCCGGATATGTCTCCAACTTGCTGATGGTTCCATTAAATACCCATCAGGCGTGATTGAGGACATGATTGTCAGAGTTGGGCCATTCGCCTTTCCCACTGACTTTGTTGTTCTGGAAATGGAGGAGCACAAGAGTGCTACTCTCATTCTAGGAAGACCCTTCCTAGCAACTGGACGATCCCTCATTGACGTCCAACAGGGGGAAATAACCCTGAGAGTCAACGATGATGAGTTCAAGTTGAACGCTGTCAAAGCCATGCAGCATCCAGACACATCAACAGACTGCATGAAAGTTGATCTCATTGACTCTTTGGTAGAAGAGATCAACATGGCTGAGAGTCTCGAATCAGAGTTGGAAGACATCTTTAAAGATGTTCAGCCTGATTTGGAGGATTCAGGGGACATGAAAGAGCCTCTGAACTTTCTTCTGAAAGAGGAAAAACCTCCTAAACCAGAGCTCAAGCCACTGCCACCATCCTTGAAATATGCATTTCTTGGAGAAGGTGACACCTTTCCAGTGATCATAAGCTCTGCTTTAAATTCACAGGAAGAGGAAGCACTTATTCAAGTGCTAAGGACACACAAGACAGCTCTTGGGTGGTCCATAGGTGACCTTAAGGGCATAAGCCCAGCTAGATGCATGCACAAAATCCTATTGGAGGATAATGCCAAACCAGTGGTTCAACCACAGAGGCGGCTAAATCCAGCCATGAAGGAAGTGGTGCAGAAAGAGGTCACCAAATTACTAGAGGCTGGGATTATTTATCCCATTTCTGATAGCCCCTGGGTGAGCCCGGTTCAAGTCGTCCCAAAAAAGGGAGGCATGACAGTGATTCATAATGAAAAAAATGAACTGGTTCCTACAAGAACAGTTATAGGGTGGCGCATGTGTATTGACTACAGAAGGCTCAATACAGCCACCAGAAAGGATCATTTTCCTTTACCATTCATAGACCAGATGCTAGAGAGACTAGCAGGTCATGATTATTACTGCTTTTTGGATGGCTATTCAGGCTATAACCAGATTGCAGTGGATCCCCAGGATCAAGAGAAAACAGCATTCACATGTCCATCTGGAGTGTTTGCTTATAGAAGGATGCCATTTGGGCTATGTAATGCACCTGCAACCTTCCAGAGATGCATGCTCTCTATTTTCTCTGACATGGTGGAAAAATTTTTGGAAGTCTTCATGGATGACTTCTCAGTATATGGAGACTCATTCAGCTCCTGTCTTGATCACCTGAAACTTGTTCTGAAAAGATGCCAAGAAACCAACCTAGTTTTAAACTGGGAAAAGTGTCACTTCATGGTGACTAAAGGAATTGTTCTTGGGCATAAAATCTCAAACAAGGGAATAGAGGTGGATCAAGCAAAAATAGAGGTAATTGAAAAATTACCACCACCTGCCAATGTTAAGGCAATCAGAAGCTTTCTGGGGCATGCAGGATTCTATAGGAGGTTTATAAAGGATTTTTCAAAAATCGCAAAACCTCTAAGCAACCTGCTAGCTGCTGACACGCCATTTGTGTTTGACACAGCATGCCTGCAGGCGTTTGAAACGCTGAAAGCTAAGCTGGTCACAGCACCAGTCATTTCTGCACCAGACTGGACATTGCCATTTGAGTTAATGTGTGATGCCAGTGATCATGCCATTGGTGCAGTATTGGGACAGAGGCATGACAAGCTTCTGCATGTCATTTATTATGCCAGTCGCGTTTTAAATGATGCCCAGAAAAATTACACAACCACAGAAAAGGAATTACTTGCAGTAGTTTACGCCATTGACAAGTTCAGATCCTACTTAGTAGGATCAAAGGTGATTGTGTACACTGACCATGCTGCTCTTAAGTATCTACTCACAAAGCAGGATTCAAAACCCAGGCTCATTAGATGGGTATTGCTCCTGAAAGAGTTTGATATAGAAATAAGAGACAGAAAAGGGACAGAGAACCAAGTAGCTGATCATCTGTCCCGGATAGAGCCAGTGGAAGGGACGTCCCTCCCCTTTCTTGAGATCTCTGAGACGTTCCCTGATGAGCATCTATTTGCCATTCAGGAAGCACCATGGTTTGCCGATATTGCAAACTATAAAGCTGCAAGGTTCATACCCAAGGAGTACAATAGAATACAAAAGAAGAAATTAGTTACTGATGCAAAGTACTACTTGTGGGATGAACCCTATCTCTTTAAGAGATGTGCAGACGGAATTATCCGTAGGTGTGTCCCCAGAGAGGAAGCACAGAGAATCCTATGGCATTGCCACGGATCTCAATATGGAGGCCATTTCGGAGGTGAGCGAACAGCCACCAAGGTCCTCCAATGTGGCTTCTATTGGCCCACACTCTATAAAGATTCCCGAGAGTTTGTACGTAATTGTGACAGTTGCCAAAGAGCTGGTAACCTGCCTCATGGTTACGCCATGCCTCAACAAGGGATCTTGGAAATAGAGTTGTTTGATGTATGGGGAATTGACTTCATGGGACCTTTCCCACCATCATACTCAAACACTTATATTCTGGTGGCAGTGGATTATGTATTAAAATGGGTTGAGGCTATTGCCACACCCAACAATGATACTAAAATAGTGCTGAAGTTCCTCCAGAAACATATTTTTAGCAGGTTTGGTGTCCCTAGAGTACTAATCAGTGATGGGGGCACTCACTTCTGCAATAAACAGCTTTACTCTGCCATGGTTCGGTATGGAATTCGCCACAAGGTGGCCACTCCATATCATCCACAAACCAATGGGCAAGCTGAAGTCTCTAATCGAGAATTAAAGAGAATCCTGGAACGGACAGTAAATACCCGTAGAAAGGATTGGGCACGGAGCTTGGATGATGCACTGTGGGCCTACAGAACAGCATTCAAGACCCCTATAGGGACCTCTCCATACCAACTGGTGTATGGTAAGGCATGTCACCTGCCCGTGGAACTGGAACATAAGGCCTACTGGGCAACCAGATTCCTAAACTTTGATGCCAAATTAGCTGGAGAAAAACGATTGCTCCAGCTAAATGAGCTAGAGGAATTCAGATTCACAGCTTTCGAAAATACCAAGCTTTATAAAGAAAAATCAAAAAAATGGCATGACAGAAAGCTGTCATCTAGAATCTTTGAACCAGGACAAAAAGTCCTGTTGTTTAACTCTAGACTCAGGCTATTCCCCGGGAAACTGAAATCCCGGTGGAAGGGACCATACGTGATTACAAGTGTGTCACCATATGGTTATGTGGAGCTTCAAGATATTGATTCTGATAAGAAGTTCATTGTCAATGGACAGAGAATCAAGCATTATCTTGAAGGCAACACTGAGCAAGAATGCTCAAGGCTGAAGCTAGATTAAAAGCTCAGCAAGGTCCAGCTAAAGACAATAAAGAAGCGCTTGCTGGGAGGCAACCCAACCATGGGGCAACAATCCTCTAAGCATTTTGCCCTATTTCTATCTTTATTTTTTATATAGAGTTCATTGACAACAAGGTAAATAATCATTTACAGAAGACCTCGGCACACAAAACAGAGTAAAAGAGCTCAATGGCAAGAAAACGCCAGTAAAGGGGCATTTTGGGCGTTCAGCGCCCAAAATGGGCATCCACTGGGCGTTGAACGCCAGTAATGGCAGCATTTGGGCGTTCAACGCCAGAAATGGCCACCCACTGGGCGTTGAACGCCAGGAATGGCAGCAACTGGGCGCTGAACGCCCAAGAGATCAGCATTTGGGCGCTGAACGCCCAAAACAGGCAGTGTTTGGGCGTTCAAACGCCAGGAGGACAGGGAGGAGCCAAATCCAGTAAACCCACACGTATTTCCATTTTAATTTCAAATTTTATGCTTCAATGCATGATTTTTACATGAACATATCAAGAACTCTAATTTCTAAAATCCTTAATTTCAAAAAAAAATCCATCTTTCCAAATTCAATCCAACTCTTTTCAAAATCTTTTCTGGAAACAAATCTATCTTTTTCACTCAAAAATCTTTTCAACTAATCCATATCTTTTTCAAATATCCATATTATCTTTTTCAAAATTCAGAGTTATCTTTTTCAAAAATCTATCATATCTTTTCAAAATTAAACTCTATCTTCTATCTTATCTTTTTCAACTCAATCTTTTTATCTTATCTCTTCCAATTTTTCGAAAACCCACCCCCCCACCCCTTTAAATTGGGTTCGGCCCCCCCTCCTTCATCAACAAGTGCTACTCAATCTCCTTCTATCCCTCTCCTTTCTTTTCTTTTGCTTGAGGACAAGCAAACCTCTAAGTTTGGTGTGTTTATCCGAGATCACTACTAAGATTATGGCTCTCAAAGGGAAACAATACACTCCAAGGGGCAAGAAAGAGAGCGTTCCAAAACCACTTTGGAATCAAGGGAAGTTCTTATCTAAAGAACATTCAGACCATTATCTTAAAGTAATGGGTCTGAGATCAGTGATCCCGGAAGTGAGATTCGATCTGAAAGAAGATGAATATCCGGAGATCCAGGAGCAAATTCGAATCAGAAACTGGGAAGTCCTAGCTAATCCTGAAACGAAAGTAGGAAGGAACATGGTCCAGGAGTTCTATGCTAATATGTGGCAGACTGACAAGCAAAGACTATCTAGAACTGCCTGCTACGAATTTCGGACCATGGTCAGGGGAAAATTTGTTCATACCACCCCTGACAAGATCAGAGAGATACTAAAGCTACCTCAGCTAAAGGATGATCCAGACTCCTTCAACAGAAGGATGATGAGAGCAGACATTGGCCTGGATAAGATTCTAGAGGACATCTGTATCCCTGGAGCCAGGTGGACCACCAACACAAAGGGCGTCCCAAATCAACTCAAGAGGGAGGATCTCAAACCAGTTGCCAGAGGATGGCTGGACTTCATTGGGCGTTCTCTGTTGACCACCAGCAACCGTTCTGAAGTCACAGTTAAAAGAGTAGTGATGATTCATTGCATCATGATGGGAAAGGAAGTGGAGGTTCATCAGCTAATTTCAACAGAGCTCTATAAGATTGCTAACAAAAATTCAAGAGAGGCCAGGTTGGCTTATCCAAGCGTGATTTCTCTGCTCTGCAAGGACGCTGGAGTCAAGATGGGAATAACTGAATATATCCTAATTGAAAAGTCAATCACCAAAGCATCAATGGAGAGACAACAAGCATAGGAGGATCTTATCAAGAAGAGAGCACAGGAATTCCTCCCAGAGATTCCTCAAGCGGAATATTGGGAATATCTTGAGAAGTCTGTCACCAAGATACAGGAAGCTATGGAGCACAAAATAAAACAACAGAAGGAACACAGTCAAATGCTGACCCAGATGTTTAAAGAACAAGAGGAGCAGGGACGTGACTTAAGGGAACTGAAGCGCCAAAAGTCTTCTGTAATACCAAGCCTCCCAAGGATCAGAGGAACCCCCATACCCCCAGAATAAAGGTTGTTAATTTCCAATTTCTGCCTTAACTCTGTGACAGTGTCCTTATAAAAAGTCTACTTTAGAAGTCATATAATAGTAATTAGTATCTATTTGATTTTATCTCCAATTAAGCTATAGTTTATTTTTCTCATCATCATTAAACATGAATAAAATAGTAGATCTTTTGAATAAGAAGCAATAAAATTTCGAGTTTAAATAAAACAAATTCTAATTGGTTAAATGTGGTGGCAATGCTTTCTGTCTTCTGAATGAATGCTTGAACAGTGCATATGTCTTTTGAATTTGTTGTTTAAGACTGTTAAATATGTTGGTTCTTGAAAGAATGATGAACATGAGACATGTTATTGATAATCTGAAAATCATAAAAATGATTCTTGAAGCAAGAAAAAGCAGCAAAGAACAAAGCTTGCAGAAAAAAAAAAAAAAAGCAAGCAGAAAAAGCCAATAACCCTTAAAACCAAAAGGCAAGGGCAATTAAAAAGGATCCCAAGGCTTTGAGCATCAGTGGATAGGAGGGCCTAAAGGACTGAAATCCTGGTCTAAGCGGCTAAACCAAGCTGTCCCTAACCATGTGCTTGTGGCGTGCAGGTGTCAAGTGAAAACTTGAGACTGAGCGGTTAAAGTCAAGGTCCAAAGCAAAAAGAAGAGTGTGCTTAAGAACTCTGGAGACCTCTAATTGGGGACTTTAGCAAAGCTGAGTCACAATCTGAAAAGGTTCACCCAGTTATGTGTCTGTGGCATTTATGTATCCGGTAGTGATACTGGAAAACAAAGTGCTTAGGGCCACGGCCAAGACTCATAAAGAAGCTGTGTTCAAGAATCATCACACTGAACTAAGAGAATCAATAACACTATCTGAATTCTGAGTTCCTATAGATGCCAATCACTCTGAGCTTCAATGGATAAAGTGAGATGCCAAAACTGTTCAGAAGCAAAAAGCTACTAGTCCCGCTCATCTAATTAGAATCTGAGCTTCATTCAAAAACTCTGAGATATTATTGCTTCTCAACCTATTAGTCTTCTATTTTATTTGTCTAGTTGCTTGAGGACAAGCAACAGTTTAAGTTTGGTGTTGTGATGAGCGGATATTTTATACGCTTTTTGGGGATAATTTCATATAGTTTAGAGTATGTTTTAGTTAGTTTTTAGTCTATTTCTAGTAGTTTTTAGGAAAAATTCATATTTCTGGACTTTACTATGAGTTGTGTGTTTTTCTGTAATTTCAGGTATTTTTCTGGCTGAAATTGAAGGAGCTGAGCAAAAATTTGATTCAGGCTGAAAAAGGACTGCTAATGCTGTTGGATTCTGACCTCTCTGCACTCAAATTGGAATTTCTGGAGCTACAGAATTCGAAATGGCATGCTTCCAATTGCATTGGAAAGTAGACATCCAGGGCTTTCCAGCAATATATAATAGTTTATACTTTGCACAAGGATAGACGACGTAAACTGGCGTTCAACGCCAGTTCTCTGCCCAATTCTGGCGTCCAGCGCCAGAAAAGGATAAAAAACTGGAGTTGAACGCCCAAACTGGCATAAAAACTGGAGTTCAACTTCACAAATGGCCTCTGCACGTGACTCACTCAAATCTCAGCCCCAGCACACACCAAGTGGGCCCCAGAAGTGGACCTCTGCATCATCCATCATAGTCCACTCATATTTTGTAACCCTAGGCTACTAGTTTAGTATTTAAACAACTTTTAGAGACTTATTTTGTATCTCATGACATTTCAGATCTAAACTTTGTATTCTCTGACGGCATGAGTCTCTAAACCCCTTTGTTGGGGGTGAGGAGCTCTGCTGTGTCTCGATGAATTAATGCAAGTATTTCTGTTTTCCATTCAAACAAGCTTGTTCCTATCTAAGATGTTCATTCGCGCTTAACTGTGATGAAGGTGATGATCAGTGACATTCATCACCTTCCTCAAACCATGAACGTGTGCCTGACAACCACCTCCGTTCTATATCCGATTGAATGAGTATCTCTGAGATTCCTTAATCAGAATCTCCGTGGTATAAGCTAGAACTGATGGCAGCATTCATGAGAATCCGGAAAGTCTAAACCTTGTCTGTGGTATTCCGAGTAGGATTCAAGGATTGAATGACTGTGACGAGCTTCAAACTCTTGAAGGCTGGGCGTTAGTGACAGACGCAAAAGGATAGTAAATCCTATTCCAACCGGATCGAGAACCAACCGGTGATTAGCCGTGCTGTGACAGAGCGCGTGAGCGTAGTTTTCACTGGAAGGATGGAAGGTAGCCATTGACAACGGTGATCCACCAACACACAGCTTGCCATAGGAGGACGTGCGTGCGTGAATCAGAAGACAGAGGAAAGCAGAGATTCAGAAGACAAAGCATCTCCAAAACTCCAACATATTCTCCATTACTGCACAACAAGTAACTTTTAATTTATGCTCTACTGGTTACTCACAATTCAATTGATAAACATAATTGACTTCCTGACTAAGATTTACAAGATAACCATAGATTGCTTCAAACCAACAATCTCCGTGGGATTCGACCCTTACTCACGTAAGGTATTACTTGGACGACCCAGTGCACTTGCTGGTTAGTGGTACGAGTTGTGAAAAGTGTGATTCACAATTCGTGCACCACGCGCCTTAAGCAAAACACATATGACGCAGCCACATGACTGACGCGACCGCGTGACAAGAAAAGCTCCGAATGACGCGATCGCGTGACCCACGCGGACACGTGACAGAGGCCACGCACCAGAAATTGCAGAAAAAGCACCCAGCGATTTCTGAAGCCCTTTTTGGCCCAAATCCAAGTCCAGAAGGCATAGACCAGAGGTTATAAAGTGAGGGAATGCATCCATTCAGGGAGAGCTCGCCACTTTAGTTTAGTTTTCATGATTTAGATTTAGTTTGGAGAGAGGTTCTCTCCTCTCTCTCTCTCTTAGGATTTAGGATTTCTCTTAGTTTTAGGAGTGACTCTCAATCCCAGGTTTAATGTTCCTTTACTTTAAGCTTCCCTTTCGCTTTTATTCATTCCATTACTTTAGTTGATTATTTACTTTTACCATTTAATTTATGAATTCTTCTATGTTTCAGATTATTTGAATTAATGCTATTTGAGGTATTTCAGTTTATTATTGCTCTCTTTTATTTATGTCACCATTGCTTCCAATCTGAAGATATTTTTATTCCAGCAAATTTACTTTTTCCCCTTTTGGTCTTGGTTAAAAAATCAGTAACTCAGGAGTTATCTTAGCTCAACATAATTGATAACTGTTATCTTTGCTAATTGAACTGAACTTCAATAATCCCAACCTTTCCTTAGGAAATAAATAGGATTTGAAGATCAAACTAATTAGTCCCTTGACTTTCCTTTGCTTTAGTAAAGGTCAACTAAGTGGAATTAAGATTCAACTTTCATTATTATTGATAAGGATAACTAAGTCTGGACTTCCAATTTCTCATACCTTACCAAAAGTTTATTTTACAGTTATTTATTTATTTTTAATTGCCATTTAAATTATTTGTCATATTTGTTCCTCATTCTTGAAACCCCAAATTTACAATCTTCATAACCAATAATAAGAACATACTTCCCTGCAGTTCCTTGAGAAGACGACCCGAGGTTTGAATACTTCGGTTATCAATTTTTAAGGGGTTTGTTACTTATGACAACCAAAACTTTTGTAAGAAAAGTTGATTGCTTGGTTTAGTAACTATACTTACAACGAGAGTTTACTATAACCTCTAAACCATCAATCTTCAGTTCTTCAGCCACGCTTTCGCGTGACTCTCTGTTCAACTTTATTTTCTTCCCAACACACCTGTGACGCGGACGAGTCAGCGACGCTTACGCGTCACGTGTGTGTTTTTTTTTAATGCAAAATGTAGTATGCAATATGCCAGATGCAATGCTAATATGGATGTTATGAATAATTCCAGTTTCAATAAAATAGAATAAAATAAAACTTGAAAACAAACAAAACGAAATAAAATTAAAATTGAAAAAGGAATGATCATACCATGGTGGGTTGTCTCCCACCTAGAACTTTTAGTTAAAGTCCTTAAGTTTGCCATTTGGTGAGCTCCTTGTCATGGTGGCTTGTGCTTGAACTCATCCAGGAATCTCCACCAATGTTTGTACTTTCAGTAACCTCCGGGATCCCAAACTAGGCGTCGAAAACCTTCAAGCAAGTTAAAGCACGTGACAAGGCCCCAAGAGTGTTGATTGCCAGAATGAATTCCGGGGTCCCAAACCTTGCTTTTGCACCCGTCTTCTTGTTGACCATCTCTGTTCCAACCGGGTGGTAAGCAATCCGAATTCTCACTGAGGCATCCAAACAGCTTCCTAGACCCATTCATTCGAGCTCTACACCAACATTTGCACTTCAACTTGGAGTGTGCAACCGTATTCAACCTTGCAGGGCAACTCCTACCACTAACCGTTTTTCTCTTACTCTTAATGCCACAAAGAGCTCTAAGTTGACCATCTGTCTCAAGTAAACCATATTTAAGTGGAATAAGAAAGCTAAGAGATATGAATTTTACCCACTTGAATGTTGTGAAGGATGATGGTGACTTAGGTGGAGAGGCCTCCAGCAACTTTGGCAAAGTGATATCAAGCTCCACTCCCCTGTGTTTTTTCTTGACAACTTCCACCTCCTTGTAAGCTTCTTCAGTTTCAACCTCTTCCTCTTGGTAGCTTTCTTCCAATTCAATCTTCTCTTCATTGCTCACCAAGGGCATGGGAGGTTGTGCTTCTTCTTCTTTAATCTCTATCTCTTGATCAACCTCTGCAAAGTCTTCAACCATGATCTGCCTTGGAGGTTGTACGCTCTCCTCAACATCAACATAAAACAACTTGGAAGAAGGCTCTGTGACTGGACTTTCCAATAGAGGTACAGCATCTCTTAAGTCTGCAACCACTTCTTCCTTTTTAATAATTGCTGCTTTGTCCAGTTGTTTAAGTATAAAATCATACTTATCCTTCATGATTTTCTTTCCATGATAACTCCTTTCAACTACTCCTTCATCTTCAAGGGTCTCTCCTACCTTCACCCGTAGGGCCTCCTCTAGCTTCTTATGAAGTATGGATTCGCGAAGATGATTCCTTCTTTCCTGTTCCATATCAATAGCATAATTGGGATCATCTTGCTCTTGGATTGATGGATGTGGGTGCTCTTCCATGGAGGGTGGTGATAGGATGAAAAGATTATTATGTGGTTGAAAAGGAAGTGCACTAGAGCTTGAGGGTTGAATATTGGAGGTAGAGGGTTAGTTCATGCGGGATATAAGATTTTGGAGTGTAGAGGTGAGACCAATAATGTTAGAGATGAGTGTATTGTTATCTAATGGAGGTTGGGGTGGATCTATATATGGTTCATACGGTTCATAGGGTGGTTGGTATGGTGGAGGTGAATGGTGTAAAGGGGCTTGTGAGTTTGGTGGTTCAAAGGTATGTTGGGGAGGTGGTTCATAAGCATATGGTGGGGCTTGTTGGTAACTACAAGGGGGTCCACCATATTCATCATCTTGATATGCATAATAGAATGGTTGTTGGTTATAGCGCATTGGAGGGGGTTGTTGCCAAGAGAGTTGATTAAATCCTTGTGGCTCCTCCCATCTTTGATTCTTCCAACCTTGATGCCTGTTGCTGTTATAGCTTCCATTCTTTTCAACATTAGAACCAAACTCAAAGCGACGGGGTGAGAACTCATAGTAACTAATAAAAATTAAAAACAAAAATAAAATCAAATAAACAAGCAAAATAAAATATTTACAATAACCAATAATAAGGCACACGTTTGCAATTCCCCGGCAACGGCGCCATTTTTTGACGAATAAGATTCTCGCTAATTTAGAAATTTTATAAAAATATTATCGCGTTGGTAGTATAGTTTCTAAACCAACAGAGAATCCTTTCGTACAAAAACCTTGGTTGTCACAAGTAACAAAACCCAATAAAATTTATAACCAAAGTATTTAAACATCGGGTCGTCTTCTCAAGGAATTACAGAGAGGTATGATTTATTATTGGTTATGTAAAAAAGATATGTTTTGGGTTTTTTTAAAATAAGGAACAAGTAATTTAAATGACAAGAAAATTAAATTAATAATTATAAAATCTCTTGGCAAGGTATGAGAAATTGAGGTCCTATCCTAGTTATCCTTATCAGGTGTGATGAGAATTGGATTTTGCTCCCACTTTAATTAACCTCTAACTATGAAGGTAAGTTAAGTGGGTGAATCAATTTGATTCCTCAGGTCCTAGTCAACTTCTATGGAGAGACTAGAGTTATTGGAATTCAAATCAATCAGCAAATTCCAATGTTCAAACAACAGCTGAGTTTGATAATTCAATTGTTACCAATTACTTAACCAAAACCAAAAGGAGAAAATAAATCTACTCGAATAAAAATGCCTTCAGATGGGAAGCAGCAATAACATAAATAAAAGAAGGAAAACTTAATTTTGAAATACCTCAAATTGCATTAAACATAAATTCAAATCTAACATGGAAATGTTCATAAGCCAGTTTGGCAACATAAATCAGATACAAATAAAAGTATTAGAGTAAATAAAAGTAGAAAATAAATATTGAAGGGACATAGAACCTGGAATGAAGAAGCAATCCTAAAATTAAGAGAAATCCTAATCCTAAAACCTAAGAGAGAGGAGAGAGCCTCTCTCTCTAAAAACTACATCTAAAACCTTAAAAGTGTGTATTTGAAAGTGTATGATGAATGGATGCATTCTCCCACTTTATAGCCTCTAATATGTATTTTCTGGGTCAAAAACTGTGTCAAAAATAGCCCAGAAATTGCCCCCAGTGATTTTTGGTACGTACTGGTCACGGGAAAGTGACGCGGAAGCGTCGTCCATGCGTTTGCGTGGATTGAAATTCGCAGATGCGACGCGTGCGCATCATCCACGCGTCCGTGTCACCTAACTTCGGGGCATCTTTGCCAAATTATATATCGTTGTGAAGCCCCAGACATTAGCTGTCCAACGCAACTAGAACCGCATCATTTGGATCTCTGTAGCTCAAGTTATGACCGTTTAAGTGCGAAGAGGTCAGGCTGGACAGCTTAGCAACTCCTTCAACTTCTTGTATTCCTTCCACTTTTGCATGCTTCCTTTCCATCCTCTAAGTCATTCCTGCCCTGTAATCTCTGAAATCGCTTAACGCACATATCATGGCATCGAATGGTAATAAGAGAGGATTAATATTGGCAAATATAAGGCCAAAGAAGCATGTTTTCAATCATAGCACAAAATCAGGAAGGAAAAAGTAAAACCATGCAAATCATATGAATAAGTGAGTAAAGAGTTGATAAAAACCACTCAAATTAGCACAAGATAAACCATGAAATAGTGGTTTATCATGCGGCCTTCGATGCGTACGCGCACAGCGCGCGTACGTGTCCATGGAGAATTTCGCAATCCGCGCGTAAGCGCTTAGTGCGCGCGCGTCCATGGGCTTTTTCCAAATCTTTGGCTTTTCATGATTTCTCCACTTTGCATGCTTTCCTCTCCATTCTTTTGATCCATTCCTAGACTTTTCAACCTGAAATCACTTAACAAACACATCAAGGCATCTAGTGGAATCAAAGGTGAATCAAGATTAAACAATTAAAGGCCTAGAAAGCATGTTTTCACACCTAAGCACAAATTGGGAGACAATCATGAAACCATGCTGTTTCATTGAATAAATATGGGTAAAAGGCGATAAAATCCCCTAAAATCAATACAAGATAAACCCTACAAATGGGGTTTATCAGAAGGCGTGACATGCCTACGCCTTCCAAGTGCCACGCTAAATCCACACCTTAACCTCCAGGATCAAAGGCGTGCAACGCCTAAGCACCAAGTGCCACGCCTTTGACACCAACAACACATGGGCGTGCCACGCTCACTCCGCCATGTGGCACGCTGGGCCAAAGACCAAGAAACCTCCAAGAAGACTCCAAGGAAACCATTACAAGGGCGTGTCATGCCAACTCCACCGAGTTCCATGCCATGACCAACTCAAGTCACCAAGTGCCACGCCATTCCCTCCACTTACACACCCATGCTTTCATCCCTTGGGCCAAGTTTCAGTGACCATCCAAGTGCCATACCACTTCACCCAAGTCCAAGACCAATTACAAGGCCCACGATTTCATTGAATGCCAAACATTCCAAGTGGCCAAGCTTTGAATTTCAATTACAAGGAAAAGATCACTTTTAGTTTAGATTGATTAGAAAATATTTTGATTTGATTCTATTTTAAATTTAAAAGTTAGGATTAGATTATAATATAAATAAGTCTAAGAAATTCATTCGAGGACACCTTACGTTACCTTAGCTGAACTGAATTTTTATCTCTATTTTTGTTTTTTGCATCATGAGCAACTAATTTTTCTCTATTAAGGATATGATCTCTGTTTATTTTGATGGATTAATATTATTGTTCTTCTACTTTTGATTAATATATTGATATTTTATTTAAGAAGTAAGTTTCGTTCTTCATATTAAGGGTTGGAATGTATTGAAAAATAATTTGACTTGAATTCTTCTATTACCCTGGAAAAGTTAATCACTGGAATTAGCTTGAGATTTCTTCTCATAATTCTTCAAGTTTCTAAAACTAGTTTTGATAAGTAACATAAAATCAACTAGAATTAATCTTCAAGAATTATGTGGCTTTAAATAAAAATTTGTGCTTAACCTCCTGTCATAATTAATTGATCAAGGGATTGACGGTTGGTTAGATTAAAAGAAACTGAATCACCAAGAAATTGGGATTTGGTTATTTACGGTTTGCCATGAATACATCTCAGCATGATCAAAGTAGATAGCAAAAAGTGTTTCTCCTGAAGCTTAAACATCTCCAAAGCCTTAACATACTCATTCATACCACTTTTTCTAATCATTCATATTTGCATTCTTTTAATTCTCTTTTTTATGCTTAATTTCCTTCAACCTAGTTTTCAATCTGTCTAATTAGATAATCAATCAATTATTACTTGCTCAGTCTATTAATCCTCATGGGAACGATATTACTCATTGTGGTATTACTTGATACGATTCGGTGTACTTACTGAGTTAGTTTTTAGACCATCAAGAGACTTTAAACCCAGGTCTTCTTTCAAGCCTAATTCTACTAAAGGTGAGGGAGACAAGGAGAAGAATTTCTCAACCAAGAAGGAAGAGAAACACTCTTTAAAGAAAGAGTACGAGAAAAAGAAGAAAATCTTCGTACCGAAAGGAGGATGCTTCATGTGCAAGGAACCACACCAAATGAAGGGCTGTGTCAAGCTAGGGACTCTGGCATCTATTGCCAAGAAATGAGAGGTTCAATCGCAAGTGACTGAATGTGTTGGATCTGTCCAACTCATGAATGTTGTGAAGGGCAAAGAAGTAAGTTCTGTAGAAAAAAAAAGGCTTGATGTATGTCAAGGCCTTTAGCAATTAAATTTCATCATGGCTATGATCAACACTAGTGCTACACACAACTTTATTATGCTTGGTGAAGCAAAGAGGCTTGGGTTGAAATGACTCTTGGTTCTTGGAAGGGTTTTGTGATTTCTTAATAGCACCCATGGATGATTTCAAGATAGTCATTCGATTAGATTTGTAAAGGAAGGCGAATATACTACCTATGCCATACTACAACATAGTATGTGTCATGGAGAAAGGGTCTCCATGCATGGTCCCTACAGTATCTAAAGTTAGAGGTCCACCGATGCTCTATACTATGCAACTCAAAAAAGGGTTCAAGAAGGAAGATATGATATATTTGACTCTATTACAAGAGGAATCAACATCTGAAGGAAAAGATGTTTCCCCCAAAATCAAGGAATTGCTTAAAAAAATAATGATGTGATGCCTTCTGAGTTGCCAAAACAACTACTACCTAGGAGGAAGGTGGATCACAAGATTGAATTGGAGTTAGAAGCAAAGCCGCCTGTCTCAGCACCATGCAAGATGGCATCGCCAGAACTTGAGGAGTTAAAGAAGCAACTCAAGAATCTGCTAGATGTTGGGCTCATTTGCCCATCAAAGACACCCTATGGTGCACCAATATTATTCCAAAGGAAGCATGCTTGTTCATTGAGACTGTTCATGCCCCGGGTCGAGCTGTACGACCCGGACTGATTGGCGACATCTCGACCGACCTCTTCAGGTCTGAACTACCCAACCTCTTCTCAAAGAGTTCGGCCAAATCACCAAAAAGAAGCCCAAAAAGGGCCCAAACAGAGGAACACGACCCAAATCCAAAGGCAGCCTAAAGCCTTGAGAGATAAGGGCAGTTCCCTTAAAGATAAGATGACTTCTCTCAAAGATAAGATAAGATAAGTATCTTATCTCCAGAAAGGTCACTCCACACCATTATAAATATACTGGAGTACCCAGGTATAAGTATAACTCATACTCTAATTCTAAAAAAAACCTGCTTAATACCCTTGCTAACTTAAGCATCGGAGTCCCTTGCCGGTACCAGCACCCCCCGGTGATGAAGGATCAGCATCACCCACAAGTCCAACAAGTCAGACACGGCAGCTCTGGCCATAACCCACAAGTCGGACACATCAGCACCGACCAGCACAAAAGATCTCGTCCGAGATCGACCTATAGTTTTAGGTAACCTCGGAACATTGGCGCCGTTGCTGGGGAACCTGGAAGTCATCCCATCATCATGGCGGACAACCTTGACAACGACCACGACTCTGATCTAGAAAACAGGACACCGCATAAAAACGCGGACACCACACTAAAAGATACTTCTCAACCAAAAAAAGACAAGAATTCGCCAAATTCAGAAATCATGGAGGCACTTCAAGCTCAACAAGATCGCCTCAAATAGCTCGAAAAAGAGGCTGAACATCAACGGGAAGCTGAGAGGGACCTTCGGAGAGAAACTAGGCGACGTCGAGAATTAGAGGACAAGCTCTTGAAGCTCGAAGCCGACTTTCAAACAAAAACCATCCAACCTGATCCTAAAGGTAGCTCCCACAAAGATCAAGATCCATTCACCAAAGAGATCATGAAGACTAAAGTCCCAAAAGACTTCAAAGCTCCCGACATGACCCCGTACGATAGCACATCAGATCCAAGCCATCATCTCAGCAACTTTAGAAACAGAATGTATCTCATCGACGCTTCGGACGCTATTCGATGCAAAGCCTTCCCAACAACACTAACAAAGACAGCAATTAAGTGGTTCGACACTTTGCCCCCTAGATCCATCACAAGTTTTGACGACCTGGACAAAAATTTTTTCCTGATTTTCCATTCAGAAGGACAAAGCCAAACACACCCCAAGCCTATTAGGAATCAAGCAAGGAGATCGGAAGAGTCTTCGTAAGTACATGGAGAGTTTCAACAAAGCATTCTTGGACATACAAAACCTACCAACGGAAGTAGCCAAGAACCATGATCAAAGTGTGAACCCGGATCCAAAGAATTGGCTTACAATGATTCGGGGGAAATACTTAGATTTCAGTCCGGAAAATGTAAGGTTGACATTTAACTTGCCAATGATGCAAGGAGATGTACACCCCTACACTAGAAGGGTCAACTTTGATCAAAGGTTGGACCAAGTCCTCATAGACATTTGTGAAGAGGGCGCTCAATGGAAGAGAGATTCAAGAGGAAAGCCGGTTCAACTAAGAAGGCATGACCTCAAGCCCGTGGCTAGGGGATGGTTAGAGTTCATCTAACGTTCAATCGTTCCCACTAGCAACTGGTCTGAAGTTACTATAGACTGGGCTATCATGATCCATAGCATCATGATTGGAGAGGAAGTAGAAGTTCATGAGGTTATATCCCTAGAACTCTACAAGGTGGCGGACAAGTCCTCTACTTTGTCAAGGTTAGCCTTCCCTCATCTTATTTGTCACCTTTGCAATTCAGCTGGAATTGACATAGAGGAAGACACCCTCATTGATGAGGACAAGCCCATCACTAAGAAAAGGATGGAGCAAACAAGAGATCCCACTCATGGACAAGAGCATGAGGAAATTCCTCATCATGAAATTCCTGAGATACCTCAAGGGATGCATTTTCCTCCATAAAACTATTGGGAGCAAATCCACACCTCCCTAGGAGAATTAAGTTCTAATATGGGACAACTAAGGGTGGAGCACCAAGAGCATTCCATCCTCCTCCATGAAATTAGAGAAGATCAAAGAGTCATGAGAGAAGAGCAACAAAGGCAAGGAAGAGACATTGAAGTGCTCAAGCACTCCATAAGATCTTCAAGAGGAAGAACAAGCTGCCATCACTAAGGTGGACCCGTTCTTTAATTTCCTTGTTCTTTATTTTCTATTTTTCGAATTTTTATTTATGTTTGTGTCTTTATTACATGATCACTAGTGTCTAAGTGTCTATGCCTTAAAGCTATGAAAATTAATCCATCACCTTTCTTAAATGGAAAATGTTTTTAATTGAAAAAGAAAAAGAAGTGCATGAATTTCGAATTTTAAAACAGTTTAGTTATTTTGATGTGGTGGCAATACTTTTGTCTTTCTGAATGAATTCTTGAACAGTGCATATTTTTTTGAATTTGTTGTTCATGAATGTTAAAATTGTTGGCTCTTGAAAGAATGATGGAAAAGGAGAAATGTTATTTGATAATCTGAAAAATCATAAAATTGATTCTTGAAGCAAGAAAAAGCAGTGAAAAGCTTGTAGAAAAAAATATATATATGCGAAAAAAAAGAGAAAAAGAAAAAGCAAGCAGAAAAAGCCAATAGCCCTTTAAACCAAAAAGCAAGGGTAAAATAACAAAGGATCTAAGGCTTTGAGCATCAGTGGATAGGAGGGCCCACAGGAATAAAATCCTGGCCTAAGCAGCAAAACCAAGTTGTCCCTAACCATGTGCTTGTAGCGTGTAGGTGTCAAACTTGAGAATGAGCGGTTAAAGTCGTGGTCCAAAAGCAAAAAGAGTGTGCTTAAGAGTTCTGGAAACCTCTAATTGGGGACTCTAGCAAAGCTGAGTCACAATCTGAAAAGGTTCACCCAGTTATGTGTCTGTGGCATTTATGTATCCGGTGGTAATACTGGAAAACAAAATGCTTTGGGCCATGGCCAAGACTCATAAAGTAGCTGTGTTCAAGAATCAACATACTTAACTAGGAGAATCAATAACACTTTCTGAATTATGAGTTCCTATAGATGCCAATCATTCTGAACTTCAAAAGGATAAAGTGAGATGCCAAAACTGTTCAGAAGCAAAAAGCTAAAAGCCCTGCTCATCTAATTAAAACTGATCTTTATAGATGTTTTTGGAATTCATTGTATATTCTACTCTTTTTATCCTATTTAATTTTCAGTTGCTTGGGGACAAGCAATAATTTAAGTTTGGTGTTGTGATGAGCGGATAATTTATACGCTTTTTGGCATTGTTTTTAGTATGTTTTTAGTATATTTTAATTAGTTTTTATTATATTTTTATTAGTTTTTAAATAAAAATCACATTTCTGGACTTTACTATGAGTTTGTGTGTTTTTCTGTGATTTCAGGTATTTTCTGGCTGAAATTGAGGGACCTGAGCAAAAATCTGATTCAGAGGCTGAAAAAGGACTGCAGATGTTGTTGGATTCTGACCTCCCAGCACTAGAAGTGAATTTTCTGGAGCTACAGAAGACCAATTGGCACGCTCTCAATTGCGTTGGAAAGTAGGCATCCTGGGCTTTCCATCAATATATAATAGTCCATACTTTGCCCAATATTTGATGGCCCAAACCGGTGTTCAAAGTCAGCATAGAAATTCTGGCGTCAAAACACCAGAACTGGCATAAAAGCTGGAGTTAAACGCCCAAACTGGCACAAAGGCTGGCGTTTAACTCCAAGAAAAGTCTCTACACATGAAAGCTTCAATGCTCAGCCCAAGCACACACCAAGTGGGCCCGGAAGAAGATTTCTGCATCATTTACTCATTTCTGTAAACCCTAGGTTACTAGTTTTCTATAAATAGGACCTTTTGCTATTGTATTATAATAAATCTTTGGACGTTTAGTCCTTAGACCTTTGAGGCTGGCCATTCGGCCATGCCTAGACCTTTTGTTCTTATGTATTTTCAACGGTAGAGTTTCTATACACCATAGATTAAGGTGTGGAGCTCTGCTGTTCCTCATGAATTAATGCAAAGTACTATTGTTTTTCTATTCAATTCACGCCTACTTCTTCTCTAAGATATACACTCGTTCTTCAACCTGATGAATTGATGATCCGTGACACTCATCATCATTCTCACCTATGAACACGTGCCTTACAACCACCTCTGTTCTACTTGCAATAGCTTGAATGTGTATCTCTTGGGTTTCTAATCTAAGATTGGAACCTTCGTGGTATAGGCTAGAATTATTGGCGGCCATTCCTGAGGTTCGGAAAGTCTAAACCTTGTCTGTGGTATTTCGAGTAGGATCTGGGAATGGATGACTGTGACGATCTTCAAACTCGCAAGTGTTGGGCGTGTGACAGACGCAAAAGGATCAATGGATCCTATTCCAACATGATCGAGAACCGACAGATGATTAGCCGTGCGGTGACAGCGCATTTGGAACATTTTCACTGAGAGGACGGAAAGTAGCCATTGACAACGGTGATGCCCAACATAAAGCTTGCCATGGAAAGGAGTATGAATGATTGGAAGAAGGCAATAGGAAAGCGGAGGTTCAGAAGGAACAAAGCATCTTCATATGCTTATCTAAAATTCCTACCAATGAATTACATAAGTATCTCTATCCTATTTTATGTTTTATTCATATTTTAATTATCAATTCCCCATAACCATTTGAATCTGCCTGACTGAGATTTACAAGATGACCATAGCTTGCTTCAAGCCGACAGTCTCCGTGGGATCGACCCCTTACTCACGTAAGGTTTATTACTTGGACGACCCAGTGCACTTGCTGGTTAGTTGTGCGGAGTTGTGATAAAGAGTTGAGATTACAATTGTGCGTACCAAGTTGTTGGCGCCATTGATGATCACAATTTCGTGCACTAGGTTTTTGGCGCCGTTGCCGGGGAGGGAACGAACAACAATTTCGCATTTGTTTCCGGCAACAACAGTGCCAAGTTTGGTCCGGCAACAACACCAAGTTTTTGGTGCCGTTGCCGGGGATTGTTCGAGTTTGGACAACTGACGGTTCATCTTGTTGCTTAGATTAGGTAATTTTATTTTATGTTTAAGCTTTTTACTTCTTATTTTCGAAAAAAAAAAATTCAAAAATACAAAAATATTTCTATTCTGTTCTTCAGAGTTTTTAAGAATGAATTCTAGAGTTTCATGATGATTTGTTGAAGTCTGGCTGGCTGTGAAGCCATGTCTAATCTTTTGGACCGAGGTTTCAACTTATCATCACAAGAGCTTGTTGATTTCTATCAATTTTGCTGTTGAAAGTAATGATCTGCTAAAGCTTGGCTGGCCATTGGCCATGTCAAAGCTTGGTTGGCTAGTAAGCCATGTCTAATTCCTGGACCGGAGTTTTAGACTAACATTGCAATGATTCCTGGAATTCTCATTAAAAATTTTGAATCCCTTTATTTTCCTTTCCATATAATTTTCGAAAAATCACAAAAAAAAATTTATAGAATCATAAAAATCGAAAATATTTTATGTATCTTAGTGTCAATTTTTAAGTTTGGTGTCAATTGCATGTCTTTCTTCTTCTTGCATTTTTTCGAATATATGTAATATGTTCTTCATTGATCTTCAAGCTGTTCTTGATGATTCCATAGCTCTGATCATTAATTTCTCTTATCTTGTGTCTTTTGTTGTTTCTCATATACATTTTCAATTTGTTATAGACCTTAGTATACAAACTTCTAAGTTTGGTGTCTTGCATGCATTGTTTATTTGATCTTAGTTGCATCCTTTTTATTATTCTGTCTCATCATTAAAAATTCAAAAAAAATTTTAAATTGTGTCTTTTCAAGTCAATAACACAGAGAATTGAAGATTCAGAACATTCAGCAGAGGAATTACACAGAAAAAGCTGGGCGTTCAAAATGCCCAGTGAAGAAGGAAAATTGGCGTTTAAACGCCAGCCAGGGTACCTGGCTGGGCGTTAAACGCCCAAAAAGGAAGCATTTTGGGCGTTAAACGCCAGAATGGATGCCATTCTGGGCGTTTAACGCCAGGAGGACACTAGAGGGAAGATTTTGTTTTTAATTCAAATCTTTTTCAAGTTTTCATGATTTTTCAAAATCAAATCTTTTTCAAATCATATCTTTTCAATCATATCTTTTCAAAATCAATTTCTTTTCAATTTTTTTTATTTATTACTATTTTCAAAATCCTTGCTACAATTAGTGATTTAATTCAAAATTTTTAAGTTGTTACTTGCCTATTAAGAAAGGATCAAAAGTTTTAATTCTAGAATCATATCTTCTAATTTCTTGTTAGTCAAGCAATCAACTTTCATTTTAAAACTTTCTCTTTTTAATTTGATTTTCAATCATATCTTCTCAATCATATCTTTTCAATCCCATCTTTTTCAAAATTAATTTTCAATCATATCTTTTTCATTTCTAATTTCAAAATCTTTTTCAAAAATCACTTAATTTCTTTCCCAATCTTAGTTTTCGAAAATCATTTACCAAATTTTCAAAATTCTTTCAATTATTTCAAAATCTTTTACTTTATTTTCAAAAATTCTTCCCCTCTTCTCAAATCCTTCTATTTAAAGGACTAACACCCCTCCATTATCAACAATTCGAACTCTATCTCTCTTGATAAGTTCGAATTCTTTCTTCTCTACCTCATTCTTCTATTTTTATTTTTCTCTGACACCTCAAGGAATCTCTATACTGTGACATAGAGGATTCTATATTTTCTTCTCCTATCTTTTCATATGAGCAGGAGCAAGGACAAAGACATTCTTGTTGAAGCTGATCCTGAACCTGAAAGGACCTTGAAGAGAAAGTTAAGAGAAGCTAAAGTACAACTCTCTATAGAGGACCTAACAAAGCTTTTCAAACAAGAAGAAGCCATGGCAGCCAAAAATAACAACAATGCCAACAATGCAAGGAAGGTGCTTGGTGACTTTACTGCACCTACTCCTGACTTCTATGGGAGAAGCATCTCAATCCCTGCCATTGGAGCAAACAACTTTGAGCTTAAGCCTCAATTAGTTTCTCTGATGCAACAGAATTGCAAGTTTCATGGACTTCCATTGGAAGATCCTCATCAGTTCTTAGCTGAATTCTTGCAAATCTGTGACACTATCAAGACCAATGGGGTTGATCCCGAGGTCTACAAGTTTATGCTTTTTCCCTTTGCTGTAAGAGACAGAGCTAGAACATGGTTGGATTCACAACCTAAAGAAAGCCTAAACTCTTGAAAAGCTACTCAATGCCTTCTTGGCAAAGTTCTTTCCACCTCAAAAATTGAGCAAGCTTAGAGTGGAGGTCCAAACCTTCAGACAGAAGGAAGATGAATCCCTCTATGAAGCTTGGGAAAGATATAAGCAATTAATCAGAAGGTGTCCTTCTGACATGCTTTCAGAATGGAGCATCATAGGTATCTTCTATGATGGTCTATCTGAACTGTCCAAGATGTCATTGGACAGCTCTGCTGGAGGATCTTTTCATCTGAAGAAGACACCTGCAGAAGCTCAGGAACTCATTGAAATGGTTGCAAATAACCAATTCATGTATACTTCTGAAAGGAATCCTGTGAATAATGGGACAAATCAGAAGAAAGGAGTTCTTGAGATTGATACTCTGAATGCCATATTGGCTCAGAACAAAATATTGACTCAACAAGTCAATATGATTTTTCAAAGTCTGTCTAGAATGCAAGAAGCAACAAGCAGTACCAAAGAAGCTTCATCTGAAGAAGAAGCTTATGATCCTGAGAATCCAGCAATGGAAGAGGTGAATTACATGGGAGAACCCTATGGAAACACATATAATCCTTCATGGAGAAATCATCCAAACCTCTCATGGAAGGATCAACAGAGGCCTCAACAACGCTTCAACAACAATAATGGTAGAAGAAATAGGTTTATCAATAGCAAGCCTTTTCCATCATCTTCTCCGCAACAGACAGAGAATTCTAAGCAGAGCCATTCTGACTTAGCAACCATAGTCTCTGATCTAATTAAAACCACTCAAAGTTTCATGACTGAAACAAGATCCTCCATTAGAAATTTAGAGACACAAGTGGGTCAGCTGAGTAAGAAAATTACTGAACTCTCTCCTAGTACTCTTCCAAGCAATACAGAAGAGAATCCAAAAGGAGAGTGCAAGGCCATCAACATACCCCACACGGCCGAACCTGGAGAGGAGGAAGAGGCAGTGATCTCCACTGAGGAAGACCTCAATGGACGTCCACTGGCCTCTAAGGAGTTCCCTAATAAGGAACCATGGGAATCTGAAGCTCACACTGAGACCATAGAGATTCCATTGAATTTACTTTTTCCATTCATGAGCTCTGACGAGTATTCTTCCTCTGAAGAGGATGAAGATGTTACTGAAGAGCAAGTTGCTAAGTACCTTGGAGCAATCATGAAGTTAAATGCCAAGTTATTTGGTAATGAGACTTGGGAGGATGAACCCCCTTGCTCACCAAAGAACTGGATAACTTGACTAGGAAGAAATTACCTCTAAAGAGACAAGATCCTGGAAAGTTTTTAATACCTTGTACCATAGGCATCATGACCTTTGAGAAGGCTCTGTGTGACCTAGGGTCAAGCATAAACCTCATGCCTCTCTCTGTAATGGAGAAGCTAGGAATCCTTGAGGTACAAGCTGCAAGAATCTCACTAGAGATGGCAGACAATTCAAGAAAGCAGGCTTATGGACTTATAGAGGATGTCTTGGTAAAGGTTGAAGGCCACTACATCCCTGCTGATTTCATAATCCTAGACACTGGAAAGTGTATGGATGAATCCATCATCCTTGGTAGACCCTTCCTAGCCACAGCAAAAGCTGTGATTGATGTTGACAGAGGAGAATTGATCCTTCAAGTGAATGAGGACTCCCTTGTGTTTAAAGCTCAAGGATCTCCCTCTGTAACCATGGAGAGGAAGCATGAAAAGCTTCTCTCAATACAGAGTCAAACAAAATCCCCACATTCAAACTCTAAGTTTGGTGTTGGAAGGCCACAACCAAACTCTAAGTTTGGTGTTGAAAGGCCATCATCATGCTCTGAGTATCTGTGAGGCTCCATAAGAGCCCACTGTCAAGCTACTGACATTAAAGAAGCGTTTGTTGGGAGGCAACCCAATTTTACTTATCTATGTTAAATTTCTATTTTCCATTGTTATTTTATGTTTTCTGTAGGTTGATGATCATGTGAAGTCACGAAAACAATTGAAAAAGCAAAAACAAATTGAAAAATAGAATGAAAAATATCACACCCTGGAGGAGAAGGCTACCGGCGTTTAAACGCCAGTAAGGGCAGCAGAATGGGCGTTAAACGCCCAGTCTGGCACCATTCAGGGCGTTTAACGCCAGAAATGGGCACTAGACTGGCGTTTAACGCCAGAAAAGGGCAAGAAGCTGGCGTTAAACGCCAGAAATGGGTAGCAACCTGGTGTTTAACGCCAAGACTAGCAACAGAGGGCGTTTTGCACGCCTAATTGGTGCAGGGATGAGAATTCCTTGACACCTCAGGATCTGTGGACCCCACAGGATCCCCACTGATGGGAGGCAGAAGCTGGTGAATTAAAAATTTATTAAAATGGTTACGTTGCAAGTATAGTTCTTAACTCACCGAAAATCTGCCTATCAATTTAGAAATATGACACAGAGAGTTTAAATTAAAATTACTGGGAGTTTTAAGTCCCAGGTCATCTCCCAACGAGTTGCTGAAAAGTGTGCTATTTTATTAATCAGATGTTCTAAGAAGTTGAGCTAAGTAAATTGGAATTTAAATTGAGGAATTTTAAATAATATAAATAAAATCCTTGACTGGGAATTGATTAGTTAGAATCTCTATCATTGATGGAGTGATTTTTTAAGATTTATTTATAATTAACGGTTACTCTGTTTGGTTATCCTTTACTAGGTAAGGGAAAGTCAAACAAGTTGGACTGCCAGATCTATTCACGAGTTACAACCCACTTAGTTCAAAGGGATTGGCGTTGGTGACAGGATAGCAATCCAACATTTAACCCAACTATAAATTTCTCCTTTAATCCTTCCAACTCAAGAATTCCTTTTAATCAACTCCCTATCAAGTGATGAAACTACTCACGCATTGTAAATAAAGAATCCATGGCACATGAAAGGGAATTAAAAGAAGACATGATTATTGGAATTGAAATTGAATTAAAGAGAAATAATCCTTACATTAATTAATCATAAAAGTATCTGAATGACAAGATTGAACATAACAAAGAACATGGAAGAATAAAACCAAGTTAAGAGAACAAACTAGAGTGATGAAGTCTTGATGAGGAAATAACTCTTCTCAATGTTCCAATGCTAAGACCAATTGAAAATTAAAATTCTAAAAACTAGAGAGAAAAACCTAAGAGAGTGAAAAAAAACTAGATCTAAAACTACCGAATGAATGTCTCTGTTGTTTTTGCATATTCTCTGACTCTAGTCTGCTATTCCGGGCCAAAAACTGGGCCGAAATAAGGTCCAAAATCGCCCCCATCGAATTCTGCAGATTATGCATATCGCACATGTCACGCGATCGCGTCGTCCATGCGGACGCGTCGCTTGCGCTTTTTCCTCTCCATGCGTTCACGTCGTCCATGCTACCGCGTCGCTTGCGCTTTCCAATCCGCGCGGCCGCGTCGCTGCAATTTGCGCTCCTTCGCGCGGTCGCCTGAGCCATGCGACCGCGTCACTTCTCGCTGGTTATCTCCTCAAATTCTTGTGTTCCTTCCATTTTTACTAGCTTCCTCTCCAATCTCCATCTCATTCATGCCCTATAAGGCCTAAAACACTTGACACACAGATCACGGCATCGAATGGAATAAAAGAGAATTAAAAGTAAATAATTAAAGTCTCTAGGAAGCAATTTTCAAACATGTACTGAATTTAGGAAGGAAATCTAAATGCATGCTAAATTGATGAATAAGTGGACAAGGATCATGACAAAACCACACAATTAAACACAATATAAACCATAAAATAGTGGTTTATCACCCACCAACCTCAACTCACTGTCTCTCTTCTTCACACCTTTTCATAATACTCTTCCCCAAATACCCTTCACCAATCAACTCAATACCTCTTCCCCAAAAATCCCTCACCTATCAAATCCTACCCTCTTCTCCATAAACCCTTCACCAATCCACATCCATCCATCATAAACCCCACCTACCTCACCATTCAAATTCAAAACACTTTCCCTCCCAAACCCTCCCTTCACTCCTATATAAACCTATCTTCACTCCTTCATTTTCACACATCTTAAACACTACTTCACCCCCTTGGCCGAAATACTACCCCCTCCATCTCATCTATTTCTTGTTCTTCTACTCTCTCTTTTCTTCTTTTTCTCGAGGACGAGCAAACCTTCTAAGTTAGGTGTGGTAAAAGCGTTGCTTTTTGTTTTTCCATAACCATTTATGGCACCTAAGGCCGGAGAAACCTCTAGAAAGAGGAAAGGGAAGGCAAAAGCTTCCGCCTCCGAGTCATGGGAGATGGAGAGATTCATCTCAAAGGTGCATCAAGACCACTTCTATGAAGTTGTGGCCAAGAAGAAAGTGATCCCCGAGGTCCCTTTCAAGCTCAAAAAGGATGAATATCCAGAGATTCGACATGAGATTCGAAGAAGAGGTTGGGAAGTTCTCACCAACCCCATTCAACAAGTCGGAATCTTAACGGTTCAAGAGTTCTATGCCAATGCATGGATCACCAAGAACCATGATCAAAGTGTGAACCCGGGTCCAAAGAATTGGCTTACATTGGTTCGGGGGAAATACTTAGATTTCAGTCCAGAAAATGTAAGGTTGGCATTTAACTTGCCAATGATGCAAGGAGATGCACACCCCTACACTAGATGGGTCAACTTTGATCAAAGGTTGGACCAAGTCCTCATAGACATTTGTGAAGAGGGCGCTCAATTGAAGAGAGATTCAAGAGGAAAGCCGGTTCAACTAAGAAGGCATGACCTCAAGCCCGTGGCTAGGAGATGGATGGAGTTCATCCAACGTTCAATTGTTCCCACTAGCAACCGGTCTGAAGTTACAATAGACCGGGCTATCATGATCCATAGCATCATGATTGGAGAGGAAGTAGAAGTTCATGAGGTTATATCCCTAGAACTCTACAAGGTGGCGGACAAGTCCTCTACTTTGTCAAGGTTAGCCTTCCCTCATCTTATTTGTCACCTTTGCAATTCAGCTGGAATTGACATAGAGGAAGACACCCTCATTGATGAGGACAAGCCCATCACTAAGAAAAAGATGGAGCAAACAAGAGATCCCACTCATGGACAAGAGCATGAGGAAATTCCTCATCATGAAATTCTTGAGATACCTCAAGGGATGCATTTTCCTCCACAAAACTATTGGGAGCAAATCAACACCTCCCTAGGAGAATTAAGTTCCAATATGGGACAACTAAGGGTGGAGCACCAAGAGCATTCCATCCTCCTCCATGAAATTAGAGAAGATCAAAGAGTCATGAGAGAAGAGCAACAAAGGCAAGGAAGAGACATTGAGGAGCTCAAGCACTCCATAAGATCTTCAAGAGGAAGAACAAGCCGCCATCACTAAGGTGGACCCGTTCTTTAATTTCCTTGTTCTTTATTTTCTGTTTTTTGAATTTTTATTTATGTTTGTGTCTTTATTACATGATCACTAGTGTCTAAGTGTCTATGCCTTAAAGCTATGAAAATGAATCCATCACCTTTCTTAAATAGAAAATGTTTTTAATTGAAAAAGAAAAAGAAGTGCATGAATTTCGAATTTTAAAACAGTTTAGTTATTTTGATGTGGTGGCAATACTTTTGTCTTTCTGAATGAATACTTGAATAGTGCATATTTTTTTGAATTTGTTGTTCATGAATGTTAAAATTGTTGGCTCTTGAAAGAATGATGGAAAAGGAGAAATGTTATTTGATAATCTGAAAAATCATAAAATTGATTCTTGAAGCAAGAAAAAGCAGTGAAAAGCTTGCAGAAAAAAAAAATATATATATATATGCGAAAAGAAAAAGAGAAAAAGAAAAAGCAAGCAGAAAAAGTCAATAGCCCTTTAAACCAAAGGGCAAGGATAAAATAACAAATGATCTAAGGCTTTGAGCATCAGTGGATAGGAGGGCCCACAGGAATAAAATCCTGGCCTAAGCGGCTAAACCAAGCTGTCCCTAACCATGTGCTTGTGGCGTGAAGGTGTCAAACTTGAGACTGAGCGGTTAAAGTCGTGGTCCAAAAGCAAAAAGAGTGTGCTTAAGAGTTTTGGACACCTCTAATTGGGGACTCTAGCAAAGCTGAGTCACAATCTGAAAAGGTTCACCCAGTTATGTGTCTGTGGCATTTATGTATCCAGTGGTAATATTGGAAAACAAAATGCTTTGGGCCACGGCCAAGACTCATAAAGTAGCTGTGTTCAAGAATCAACATACTTAACTAGGAGAATCAATAACACTATCTAAATTTTGAGTTCCTATAGATGCCAATCATTCTGAACTTCAACAGGATAAAGTGAGATGCCAAAACTGTTCAGAAGCAAAAAGCTAAAAGCCCCGCTCATCTAATTAAGACTGATCTTTATAGATGTTTTTGGAATTCATTGTATATTCTACTCTTTTTATCCTATTGGATTTTCAGTTGCTTGGGGACAAGCAACAATTTAAGTTTGGTGTTGTGATGAGCGGATAATTTATATGCTTTTTGGCATTGTTTTTAGTATGTTTTTAGTATATTTTAATTAGTTTTTATTATATTTTTATTAGTTTTTAAATAAAAATCAAATTTCTGGACTTTACTATGAGTTTGTGTGTTTTTCTGTGATTTCAGGTATTTTATGGCTGAAATTGAGGGACCTGAGCAAAAATCTGATTTAGAGGCTGAAAAAGGACTGCAGATGCTGTTGGATTCTGACCTTTTTACACTAGAAGTGGCTTTTCTGGAGCTACAGAAGCCTAATTGGTGCGCTCTCAATTGCCCAAGATTTGATGGCCCAAACTGGTGTTCAAAGTCAGCATAGAAATTCCGGCGTCAAAACGCCAGAACTGGCATAAAAGCTGGAGTTAAACGCCCAAACTGGCACAAAAGCTGGCGTTTAACTCCAAGAAAAGTCTCTACACGTGAAAGCTTCAATGCTCAGCCCAAGCACACATCAAGTGGGCTCGGAAGAAGATTTCTGCATCATTTACTCATTTCTGTAAACCCTAGGTTACTAGTTTTCTATAAATAGGACCTTTTGCTATTGTATTATAATGAATCTTTGGACGTTTAGTCCTTAGACCTTTGAGGCTGGCCATTCGGCCATGCCTAGACCTTTTGTTCTTATGTATTTTCAACGGTAGAGTTTCTAAACACCATAGATTAAGTGTGGAGCTCTGTTGTTCCTCATGAATTAATGCAAAGTACTATTGTTTTTCTATTCAATTCACGCCTACTTCTTCTCTAAGATATACACTCGTTCTTCAACCTGATGAATGTGATGATCCGTGACACTCATCATCATTCTCACCTATGAACACGTGCCTGACAACCACCTCTGTTCTACTTGCAATAGCTTGAATGTGTATCTCTTGGGTTTCTAATCTAAGATTGGAACCTTCGTGGTATAGGCTAGAATTATTGGCGGCCATTCCTGAGGTCCGGAAAGTCTAAACCTTGTCTGTGGTATTCCGAGTAGGATCTGGGAAGGGATGACTGTGACGAGCTTCAAACTAACGAGTGTTGGGCGTGTGATAGATGCAAAAGGATCAATGGATCCTATTCCAACATGATCGAGAACCGACAGATGATTAGCCGTGCGGTGACAGCGCATTTGGAACATTTTCACTGTGAGGACGGGAAGTAACCATTGACAACGGTGATGCCCAACATAAAGCTTACCATGGAAAGGAGTATGAATGATTGGAAGAAGGCAATAGGAAAGCGGAGGTTCAGAAGGAACAAAGCATCTTCATACGCTTATCTGAAATTCCTACCAATGAATTACATAAGTATCTCTATCCTATTTTATGTTTTATTCATATTTTAATTATCAATTCCCCATAACCATTTGAATCTGTCTGACTGAGATTTACAAGATGACCATAGCTTGTTTCAAGCCGACAGTCTCCGTGGGATCGACCCTTACTCACGTAAGGTTTATTACTTGGACGACCCAGTGCACTTGCTGGTTAGTTGTGCGGAGTTGTGATAAAGAGTTGAGATTACAATTGTGCGTACCAAGTTGTTTACGCCATTGATGATCACAATTTTGTGCACCAACATCCAATATATCTAAATGAAGTGCAGGAACGAGCTGAAAAGTATATCAACATGGAGAAAAACTCTTGGCTAGGAGAGACCTCAAAATCCGGATTCTCCTACTCCTCCCCGGATAAGGATAAAGAATCCAAGTGATGCCAGGGCATTTTGGCCAGTTTCACTGACCTTTTCTTTACTGTTTTTAGGGTAGTTTCATGCATTTCCTTAGGAAATAAGCTAGTTTTGGGTAGATATTCACTTACATCTTGATTCAAGCATACATTGTGCACTTTACATGATTTCATGAGGATTTTGCATGAATTTAAGGATAAATTGAATGTTGCATTTCCCATGACTTGGACTAGAACTTTGATGCACTTTATTGCTTGATTTCAGGACAAAGGAAGCAAATAAGAAGCACATTAGTGGCTACGTTAGTTACACTAACGTTAACACTAACGTGAAATGGGAGTAACTTGCAAAGTTAATGAGAAAAGTGATTGCCAATAACGCTCTCGAAGCCATCATTGCCCACGTTAAGAGTCACGTTAACTAAGTTAACGTGAACTCTAACGTGGAAGAAAGGAAATGGAGCCAACGTTAGTGACACTTAACATTATCACTAACGTTGGACCAAGCTCATAAGTGGCCACGTTAGTCACCACGTTAACTTAGTTAACGTGGCCTCTAACGTTAAGAAGAAAGGAGGGAAGCCAATGTTACTGATATTCAACATTATCACTAACGTTGGCCAAGTCACACTAGGCCACGTTAACTCCCACGTTAACTTAAGTTAACGTGAAGAAGGGAGGTGACGCCAATGTTAGTGACACCCAACATTGTCACTAACGTTGGAAGGAGCCCACACATGCCACCATGAGCCACGTTAACTCCC
This sequence comes from Arachis ipaensis, assembly GCF_059453495.1. Classification (NCBI taxonomy): domain Eukaryota; kingdom Viridiplantae; phylum Streptophyta; class Magnoliopsida; order Fabales; family Fabaceae; genus Arachis; species Arachis ipaensis. The sequence goes on along the minus strand of NC_142435.1, from coordinate 39,394,306 downwards.
ACGTTAACTTAGTTAACGTGGAAGCTAACGTGGATAAGGGAATGTTGAGCCAACGTTAGTGACACTCAACTTTGTCACTAACGTTGGAGATGGCTAGCATGGCCACGTTAGAAGCCACGTTAACTAGGCCACGTTAACCTAGTTAACGTGGACTCTAACGTGGGAGCTAAGGGGCACATTGGAACATTAATGACAATGTTAAGTGTCACTAATGTTCTCGAAGGTTGCCAAGCCTATGTTAAAAGAGCCACATTAACTAAGTTAACGTGGACTCTAACATTGGGAAGGGGGAGGCTTCTCAACGTTATTGGGAAAGTTGAGTCCCAATAACGTGCACGAAGGACAAAGAGGCAACATTAGTGGCAACGTTTGTGTCACTAACGTTGAGGTTAACGTGGCTCTTACTTGGGTAAGGAACGTTAGTGAAAAAGTTGAATGTCACTAACGTTCTCGAACCCATATTTTCAATAAACGTTAACACCACTAACGTCCTGAGCTAAAGTCTCTGCCCATTTCACAATTTCTCTCTGAAAGTAAAGCCAAGCCCAATGAAGAAGATAACTGCTTCAAACTCAAGATCCAAAGGCCCAGACCCAAGACTTGAAGAACCAACTAGAAGAGTAGAAGAGTAGTATATATAGGAGTAACTTTGAATTATTTAGGGAGTTGGAAAATATAGGGAGCCTCTTGGCATAGAATTACTCTCTGTATTTTACTTTCTCTGCACTTCTAGTTTTATCATGTATTCTCCATCTTTGTTTTCATTTTCCAGAGCTATGAACAACTAAACCCATTTCATTGGGTTAGGGAGCTCTATTGTAATTTGATGGATCAATACTAGTTTTCATTATTCTTCTTCTATCTTTTCTCTTGATTTTACTTGAAAGCTTTTGATCTTCACCCAATTGGGTAGTTATCTTGGAAAAGAAGCTATTCATACTTGGATCTCTTCTGAACCTTGAAAGAGGAATGAAGAGATCAAGCTAGAAATGATTTCTCATGCTGGACCAAATTGGGTTTGGATGGATATGTGACTATAATCCTCTCAACACTTGATTTGGGAAATGCATGTGGTATAATCAGTGACCATACTTCATCTCTTCTCATGAACAATTGACCAAGGAATTGGCAATTGATCAAGATTTGAGAGATTGAATTACAAGAAATTATAATTCAATCACTTAAGATTGCCAAGGAGATCAATGAGTGCATTGATTGAGGAAGAGATGAAAATGAAATTGATCCGGAGAATACAACATCTCCTAAGCCCAATGAACTCCCCATTTCTGATCTTACCCATTCTCTTTATTTTCTGTCATTTACTTTCATGAGCAATTCCCCCATTCCCATTTACAATTCTGTAATTTACTTCAGTCATTTACTTTCAGTTCTTTAATTCTAGCATTTACTTTTTCTGTCATTTACCTTCCCGCTATTTTATTTTCTGCAATTCTAAACTCAATTCCTAAATTCGCTCAACTAGAACATTCCTCTAATTAAAGTTGCTTGATCAATCAATCCTTGTGGGATTCGACCTCACTCTATTGTGAGTTTTTACTTGACGACAAATTCGGTACACTTGCCGAAGGAAATTTGTTATGAGACAAGTTTTCTATGCATCAAGTTTATGGCGCCATTGCCGGGGATTGATTGTGCATCAACAATGATTAGATTGGAGGATAACTAGATTGAGCATTTTATTTTTGTTTGATTTAATTTTCTGTTTGAGTCATTTACTTCTTGTTTTAGTTAATTTCTTCCCTTCCCCCTACTTTTTCTTTGTTATTTACTATTCATCTCACTAACTCACTAACTGTTTGATATATTGCATCACTCACACTAATAGTAATTTTGACAGAATATACTTTCTGCACCTATTCTCTTTGCTTGTACTTGTTGGTTGTATGACAGGGAGAAGAAGCGGGGCTTCAACTTCCTTTGTTTCTGAACCTGAGAGAACCTTCCTTAGACTAAGGAGGGAGGCAAGAGAAAAACGTGTAGTTGGTGCTGAAGAAGAGGAGGAACACTCTGAGGAATACTTTGAACCAAACATAGAAGAAAACATGGAAAACCATCACAAAGAAGAGGTTCACAACCATGGTGGAAGAGGTCGAGCAAATCATGCTGGGGAGGATAGAAGAGTTTTAGGCTCTTACATCAATCCAAACCCAGGAAACTGTGGAAGTAGCATTCAAAAGCCAACCATCCATGCCAACAATTTTGAACTAAAACCACAGCTCATCACCCTTGTTTAGAACAACTGTTCGTTCGGAGGAAGTGTCCAAGAGGACCCCAATCAACATCTAACCACCTTCTTGAGAATATGTGACACAGTGAAGTCTAATGGTGTTCATCCTGACGCCTATAGACTGCTCTTATTTCCATTCTCACTCAAGGATAAGGCAGCCAAGTGGCTGGAGTCTTTCCCAAGGGAGAGCTTGACAACTTGGGAAGATGTGGTGAACAAATTCTTAGCAAGATTTTACCCTCCTCAACGAATCAATAGGCTGAGAGCTGAGGTCCAAACTTTCAGGCAACAAGATGGTGAGACTCTATATGAAGCATGGGAGAGGTTTAAAGACCTAACAAGGAGGTGCCCACCCAATATGTTCAATGAATGGGTGCAGCTGCACATTTTCTATGAAGGGCTCTATTATGAGTCAAAGAAGGCCGTAGACCATTCATCCAGAGGATCTTTGAACAAGAAGAAAACCATTGAGGAGGCCATAGATGTCATTGAAACTGTAGCAGAGAATGACTACTTCTGTGCTTCCGAAAGAGGGAACACAAGAGGAGTAATGGAGCTAAACAATGTAGATGCTCTGCTGGCCCAAAACAAGCTCATTACCCAGCAGCTGGCTGACTTCACCAAGAAGATGGAAAGGAACCAAGTAGCAGCAATCTCCACTTCATCAACAACCCAAGAAGGAGTGAATGAAGAAGCAGAGGGTATTCAGGAGCAAGCCAACTACATTGGAAATTCACCTAGGCAAAACCATGATCCATACTCCAAGACCTACAACCCTGGATGGAGGAATCACCCAAACATTGGGTGGAGATATCAACAAGACCAAAGCCTTGATCAAAGACGCCCAAATCCAAACAATGCAGCCCACCAACACTTCACATCTAGACCATATCAACACCCCCATAACAACACCTCTCCACATTCATATCAAGGCCAGAATAACCCTCCTCAGCCTGACCTATCATCATTTGATGAAAGAATCTCAAGATTGAGAATCTACTTGAAGGCATAAGCAAGGAGATTCAAGACAACAAGGTGTTCAAGGAGGAAGTGCGAGCCAGTTTCAAGAACCAGGGAGACACAATCAAGAGGTTGGAATCTCAAGTGGGGTATCTCTCTGAGCAAATTCCCAAACCCACAGATGGATTCCCAAGTGACACAGAGAAGAATCTGAGAGGTGAAACAAAGAAAGTAAGATGGGAAGATTGCAAGATGGTCACTATAAGGGATAAGGAGACTGAGGACAAGCCAAGCAAGCTATCAGAACAATCTGAAGATACCTCAGTAGAGGAGGGGGAAAAAGATTACCAAGAACCAGAAATCTCAAAACAAGAGCTGTTGAGACTCTATGCACCTTTTCCCCAACTACTCAATGGTGCTGTGGAGAAGAGAATATACTCAAGATTCCTTGACTTGTTTGCATCTTTGCATGTGAACATACCGTTCATTAAGACTATCCAACAAATGCCTGCATACATCAAGTATATGAAGGAGCTGCTTCCCAGGAAAAGCTCACTCAAGGGAGGCCAAACTATAGTGATGAACAAGGAGTGCAGTGCCCTCATTCAACCGCAGTTGCCTACGAAAAAAAAGATCCAGGGAGTTTTCATGTCCCCTGTGCCATAAGGGAAACAATGTTTGATAGAGCACTCTGCGATTTGGGAGCAAGCATCAACTTAATGCCCTTATCCCTGGTGAAGAGGCTGCAGATCAATGAGATATTGCCCACAGATGTAGTCATCAGGCTGGCTGACAAAACTCAAAAACAAGCAATAGGGGTGGTGGAAAATGTATTGTTAAAGGTTGGGAAATACTTTCTTCCCACAGACTTTGTCATCTTAGACATGGAAGAAAGTCACACGCACCAAATCATATTAGGAAGACCATTCCTAGCTACAGCCAGAGCAATCATAGATATAGAGCGAGGGGAGCTAATATTGAGGATCCATGATGAACGACTCAGCTTTAATGTTTTCAAACTCTCACAAGAAACAGATCAAGAGGACAAAGAACCAAGCAAAGATCATAATGAGATGCTGACAGAGGAAGCAAGCACTGAAGCACAATTAGCCCATCTGGGAAAGCGCTTGGTTGATGAACAAGGAAATAAGCAGTTGTCATAACTCAAGGAAAAGCTGGAGGAACCTAAACCACCAGAGACATGTGAAGACAACAACAAAATTCCTTTAGAAGAAGAAGTCACAAAGAGTAAGACAACATCACAAGGAACAAAGAAGAAGGTACCAAGGGGGTGGAGGAACAAGAAAATCCCTACGGAAGGCTTCTCTCCAGGAGATAAAGTGATCTCAGCTTACTTCCCAGATATCCCCCCTAATCTCCCCACTGTACCATCTCAGCTACCTAAGGTCTTCACTATCAACAGAGTTCTCTCCTTGGAACATGTAGAGATCATTGATACAACCAATGGATATAAGTCCAAGGCAAGAGGGGAGGACTTGAAGCATTATCAACCTCCCTGATGAAGGAGAAACGTCAAGCTAGTGACGCTAAAGAAGCGCTTCATGGGAGGCAACCCATGTTTTATTAGCTTTTACTAGTGAATAAGTCAATATTCATGAATTCCAACCCAAACTTGGTGAAGTCCTTATATTGCAGTATATAGTGAAGAACAAGTTTGGTGTTCAAAGCGTGCCAAGAAAGTATGAATGCAACAGCGAGCATGCTAGTCTTGGAGCTTTGAACAGAACTTTTCATCACAGTGCTCCAAACTAAGTTTGGTGTCACCCCATGGTGCCACCAATGTGCATATAAGGATACACAGTTAGTTAGTTAGTTGGAGTTCATGAATAAACAAAATCTTTTCTTCTCTTTATTATTCTAGCCGTAAAAATTTAAATTGATTTTTTTATATTTCTTACTTTTTTTATTTGACCTTTATAGGGAAAGGAAAGGAGCATTGAAGGAGATTGATTGGACAATTTAATGATAAAGGTTCGGCCACTTCATGAAGAGGGTACTACACACGTGCCTCAAGGGGGAATGCATTGGGAATGGTTGCCATGCAACATTGGAGGAAGAACAAACTTGGAAACTGAACCAACTCCATCATAAAGTTAGTAATCCTCGTGCTTACTCAATACAAAACCCCATCCGTTCATCATACACCAACCCCATCAATCTACACCTTTCATCTCTTCATCACTTCTCTATATAAGTGGATCCAATCTGCACCATCTCCACATTCGAAATTCATATCCCTTGCACTTCACTTTTCAGCAACTAGTTCTTCAACTTCCCACTCTCTAAATCCCACATTTCTTCCCTTCACTACACCCTTTTCGCATTAACTTCATTCATGGCATCATCAAGCTCCAAGAGGTATAAGAGGAAGGAACCAATAGAGAACATTCCTTTCGACGAGAAGAGATTTAAGACTGCCTTCCATGAACGAGAATTTGAGCAGATAAAGCTCAAAAAGATACTGCCCGAGTTAACCTTCCAAATCAATGAAGACGACTGCCCACAGATTCGGGAGAAGATTGAAGAAAGAGGGTGGCAAATGCTCACCAATCCAGAGGGGAAGATCAATGCAAACCTCATCAAAGAGTTCTACACAAATGTGGTCAGAGAAGACAAAACCAGGGCCCCAACCTTCAAAAGCTATGTAAGAGGAAAGGAGGTGGACTTCAGCCCAAATGCTATAATAAGAACTCTTCACCTGAAATCACCACATTTTGATGAGTCCAGCTATCATGCAAGGATAAGTAAAAGCCAAGACAATGATGAGCTCACTGAGATCGTGACTGACATCTGTGTTATAGCAGCTGACTGGGAGAGGTATGGAGATGGGAGACCCCGGTTCATCAAGAGGGGAGACCTTAGCCCAGAAGCCAAGGGGTGGTTTGAACTCGTGAGAAGGTCTATTCTCCCAGCTGCAAATAATTCAGAGGTAAATATTAATCGAGCAACTATGGTACATTGCCTAGTACAAGGTGGAGAAATCAATGTGCATAAACTTATAGCTGAGGGAATTCAAGATTCAGCTGAGAAGCTTGAATCAGATGCCAGGCTTTGGTACCCCAGCACCATTCTCCGATTGTGCACAAAGGCCAATGTGGTCTTTGAGGACAGCAATCCAGACTGGGTGAACCCTGGGAGGCTAATGACAACCCAGCGTATGGCCTATACTACACCTGCTCAGCAACAAAGAAGGCCACATATAGGGAAACTAAAAGCAAAAGAAGGAGCTCACCAAGAGGAGTCTCATCAGGAAGAATATCAACAAGGAGAGCATCCTTACCCAGCCGACTTGAATATGAATCACCTTTTAAGAGCTATTGAAGATTGGGGGATGAGACATATGAAAGGACAAGAGCAAATACTAAATCGGATGAGCCAACAAGAAGAGTGGCAGAAACAACAAATGGAGCAGCAACAGGAACAATACTCCCAGCTCACTCAAACCATCCACCAAGTTACTGAGAGGCAAGAACGTCAAGATAAGCATTTGTAGGAACTCAATCAACGACAAATAGCCCAGATGAAAGCATTCAATGAGTTCACTGTACTTAATGAAGAGCGGCAACTATATAGGGAGGAGTTCAACGTCAACACTCAAGCCAAGTTGAACTACATGTCCAGTAATATGCATCATCTACACTATGCCATCCCTACATATGATGAGGTCCAAAAAGATTTTGTAGAACAAGAAGAGAGGAAGGTAAAACAGCAGAAGGAAACACTCAAGAAGAAGATGGAAGATGGTGGTTTCTGGAAAAAGCTGCTTGGAAAAGGCAAGGGAAGTGGGAGCACAAGCAATCAAGAAAAACACCAGGAGGACAAGCAAGAAGGAGAGCATGGGTAACCACATGAGTAAAAGGTGGTGGAGTTCCTTCTTTGGTCCATCTTTCTCTATGCTCTAAATAAGGAAGATCTTGTATGAAATAGAACTTGCTTCCATGTTAGTTTAAATTTTTTTAAAATTCTGTCTTTTAAGTTTTTGATGAAAAGGTCTATGTCTGCTGGTCTTTATGTTACTACATCATCTCCTTACTTACTTGTATGCCTGTCCCTTTGAATCAAATGAAAAGAGAATGAGTGTTTTTAAAAGACCAGAGAGGAGTTCATACTATGGAGTAAGTTCATGAGTTTATGGTATAGTCATAAGTTAGCTAAGTTGGTTCAACCATAAGGTGGGAGGACAACTGTCTGTCATGAATACTATGCTTGAGACACACCCCATGAGACTAGCTAAATAAGAAGATCCTGATAAGAAAAAAGGAAAGAACAATCAAAGTTAAGGAATAAGAGAAAAAGAGTAAGCAATAAGGCTAGGCACCAATGGTTTTAATCTTGAGGCATGTGTCTGTGGTGCTCCTGTGTGAGGGATCTACTTGGATGAATAAGCTCTTAGGGGTGCCTTATCACTTGGTAACTTGGGTTAACTAATTCGGGATTATCAGCTGAAAATCCACTATCAAGAGTAACCCTCACTACAAAGCATTTAGTAACCCAAAGAGGTGCTGGACACCAAGGTCTCAAGAAAAGAAAATAAATAAACTATATGCCTGTGGTGTGTATGTATGTGGGAGAGACTTGAGCAAGTAAGTCCTTAGGGGTGCTTCAACACCTAGCACCTTGAACCAACTGGTTCAGGAGTGTTGGCTGAAAGCTTATTTTAAAGAGTTGTCCCATTACAGAACACTTAGCCTAAGAACACAAATAAGCCCTGAAATAACAACAAAAGGATCAATAAATAAAAGTTTCATGGGATGCAATCACAGTGAGTATTCTAGGGCATGATAAAGGTCTGAAAGCCAGGAATGAACCTAAGTTGCTATGCATGAAACCACCATAAAACCAGGGACATGACTTCCACAAGAATGACTCATTTCTCTTGGCATTCCATTCATCATTTTCTTGTTCCAGTACTTGCTTAGGGACAAGCAAGCTTTAAGTTTGGTGTTGTGATGCCAGGGCATTTTGGCCAGTTTTACTGACCTTTTCTTTACTATTTTTAGGGTAGTTTTATGCATTTCCTTAAGAAATAAGCTAGTTTTGGGTAGATATTCACTTACATCTTGATTCAAGCATACATTGTGCACTTTACATGATTTCATGAGGATTTTGCATGAATTTAAGGACAAATTGGATGTTGCATTTCCCATGACTTGGACTAGAACTTTGATGCACTTTATTGCTTGATTTCAGGAAAAAGAAAGCAAAGAAGAACCACATTAGTGGCTACGTTAGTTACACTAACGTTAACACTAATGTGAAATGGGAGTAACTTGCAAAGTTAATGAGAAAAGTGATTGCCAATAACGCTCTCGAAGCCATCATTGCCCACGTTAAGAGTCACGTTAACTAAGTTAACGTGAACTCTAACGTGGAAGAAAGGAAATGGAGCCAACATTAGTGACACTTAACATTATCACTAACGTTGGACCAAGCTCATAAGTGGCCACGTTAGTCACCACGTTAACTTAGTTAACGTGGCCTCTAACGTTAAGAAGAAAGGGGGGAAGCCAACGTTAGTGATATTCAACATTATCACTAACGTTGGCCAAGTCACACTAGGCCACGTTAACTCCAACGTTAACTTAGTTAACGTGGAAGTTAACGTGAAGAAGGGAGGTGACGCCAACGTTAGTGACACCCAACATTGTCACTAACGTTGGAAGGAGCCCACACATGCCACCATGAGCCACGTTAACTCCCATGTTAACTTAGTTAACGTGGAAGCTAACGTGGATAAGGGAATGTTGAGCCAACGTTAGTGACACTCAACTTTGTCACTAACCTTGGAGATGGCTAGCATGGCCACGTTAGAAGCCACGTTAACCTAGTTAACGTGGACTCTAACGTGGGAGCTAAGGGGCACATTGGAACGTTAGTGACAATGTTAAGTGTCACTAACGTTCTCGAAGGTTGGCAAGCCTACGTTAAAAGAGCCACGATAACTAAGTTAACGTGGACTCTAACGTTGGGAAGGGGGAGGCTTCTCAACGTTATTGGGAAAGTTGAGTCCCAATAACGTGCGCGAAGGACAAAGAGGCAACGTTAGTGGCATTGTTTGTGCCACTAACGTTGAGGTTAACGTGGCTCTTACTTGGGTAAGGAACGTTAGTGAAAAAGTTGAATGTTACTAACGTTCTCGAACCCATATTTTCACTAAACGTTAACACCACTAACGTCTTGAGCTAAAGTCTCTGCCCATTTCACAATTTCTCTCTGCAAGTAAAGCCAAGCCCAATGAAGAAGATAACTGCTTCAAACTTAAGATCCAAAGGCCCAGACCCAAGACTTGAAGAACTAACTAGAAGAGTAGAAGGGTAGTATATATAGGAGTAACTTTGAATTATTTAGGGAGTTGGAAAATATAGGGAGCCTCTTGGCATAGAATTACTCTCTGTATTTTACTTTCTCTGCACTTCTAGTTTCATCATGTATTCTCCATCTTTGTTTTCATTTTCCAGAGCTATGAACAACTAAACCCCTTTCATTGGGTTAGGGAGCTCTGTTGTAATTTGATGGATCAATACTAGTTTTCATTATTCTTCTTCTATCTTTTCTCTTGATTTTACTTGAAAGCTTTCGATCTTCATCCAATTGGGTAGTTATCTTGGAAAAGAAGCTATTCATACTTGGATCTCTTCTGAACCTTGAAAGAGGAATAAAGAGATCCAGCTAGAAATGCTTTCTCATGCTAGACCAAATTGGGTTTGGATGGATATGTGACTATAATCCTCTCAACACTTGATTTGGGAAATGCATGTGGTATAATCAATGACCATACTTCATCTCTTCTCATGAGCAATTGACCAAGGAATTGGCTATTGATCAAGATTTGAGAGATTGAATTACAATAAATTGTAATTCAATCACTTAAGATTGCCAAGGAGATCAATGAGTACATTGATTGAGGAAGAGATGAAAATGAAATTGATCCGGAGAATGCAACATCTCCTAAGCCCAATGAACTCCCCATTTCTGATCTTACCCATTCTCTTTATTTTCTGCCATTTACTTTCATGAGCAATTCCCCCATTCCCATTTACAATTCTGCAATTTACTTCAGTCATTTACTTTCAGTTCTTTAATTCTAGCATTTACTTTTTCTGTCATTTACCTTCCCGCCATTTTATTTTCTGCAATTCTAAACTCAATTCCTGGATTCGCTCAACTAGAACATTCCTCTAATTAAAGTTGCTTGATCAATTAATCCTTATGGGATTCGACCTCACTCTATTGTGAGTTTTTACTTGACGACAAATTTGGTACACTTGCCGAAGAAAATTTGTTATGAGACAAGTTTTCCGTGCATCACCAAGAAAAAAGAAGATCAATACGGTGAGAAGCCTAAAAAATACAACAACTATACCCCTCTACGGGTGTCTCTTGTGGATGTTTACCGAGAAGTATGCCATACTGAAAAGATACCACCACCTCGTCCACTCAAAAGCCAGAAAGGAGGAGGAAATTGGACAGAATACTGTGAATATCACCAAATCTACGGGCATCCTACCAATGAGTGCTTTGACTTGAAAATGTTATTGAGAAATTGGTAAGAGAAGGACGACTAGTTCGGTATTTAGCCAACAAATCGGATGAGCCTCGAAAAAAGAAGAAGAGACGAAGAGGTCGGATGAAGAGAATGACCACATCACACCCCAGAGAGACACGTTCACATGATCAATAGAGGATTCGCAGGAGGGGGATCTCAAAATCATCTCGTAAAAGACACCTCAAAGAAATATATCATGTCGAGGGAGGAGAAGGATCACTCGACCTCCCCACTATTACTTTCACCCAAGAAGATGCAGCAGGCATCATCCCAGGACATGACGATCCTATGGTCATCACTATCATATTGACCAATGCAAACCTCCACCGCACCCTCGTGGACCAAGGAAGCTCAGCGGATATCTTGTTTAAACCCGCCTTCGATAAACTCAGCCTACAGGAGAAAGAACTTAGAGCATATCTGATAAACCCCATTTTTAAGGTTTATTATGTGCTTAATCTAGTGGATTTGATCCATTATTCTCACACTTATTCATACAATTCGCATGTTTTACGTTTTTCTTCCTAATTTTGTGCTATGGTTGAAAACATGCTTCCTTGGCCTTATATTTGCTAATATTAATCCTCTCTTATTACCATTCGATGCCGTGATATGTGTGTTAAGTGATTTCAGAGATTACAGGGCAGGAATGGCTTGGAGAATGGAAAGGAAGCATGCAAAAGTGGAAGGAATACAAGAAACTGAAGGAACTGCTAAAGCTGTCCAGCCTGACCTCTTCGCACTAAATCGATCAAAACTTGAGCTATAGAGGTCCAAATGAGGCGGTTCTAGTTGCGTTGGAAAGCTAACATCCGGGGCTTCACAACGATATATAATTTGCCATAGCTGCCTCGAAGATAGGCGACACGCACGTGTGGATCACGCACACGCATCACCTGGCGAAAACTCAATCCACGCGTACGCGTGACAGTGCCGCGACCTGTACGTATCAAAAATTGTTGGAAGCAATTTCTGGGCTATTTTTTACCCAGTTTTCGACCCAGAAAACACAGATTAGAGGTTATAAAGTGGGGGAATCAATTCAGACAATTGATACAACTTTCAAATTCACAATTTTAGGTTTCTAGATGTAGTTCTTGGAGAGAGAGGCTCTCTCCTCTCTCTTAGGTTTTACGATTAGGATTTCTCTTAGTTTATGGTTATTTCTTCATTTCAGGTTCAATGTTCCTTTAATTTATGTTCTCTTCTACTTCTATTTATGCTATGACTTTAGTTTGTTTACTTTCCCAATTTGATTTATGAACCCCATGTTAGAATTAATTTTCTTTATTAAATATAAATTGGAGTATTTCAGATTTATGATTGCTTTCTTTTATTTATGATATAAATAATTTGGATTTTTCCCTTTTGGCTTTAGTTGAGTAATTGGTGACACTTGAGTTGTCAAACTCAGCTGTTGATTGAAAATTGGAATTTGCTGATTAATTTGGATCCCTCTAAATCTAGTCTTTCCCGACAGAAAATCCAATCGTCAATATCCGAACAGCTTGTTTGGACTAGGAGGCACTCCAATCCAACCGCTTGGATACTGATGAGCGGATAATTTATACGCTTTTTGGCTTTATTTTTAGTATATTTTAGTTAGTTTTTATTATGTTTTTATTCAAAAATCATATTTTTGGACTTTACTATGAGTTTGTGTGTTTTTCTCTGATTTCAGGTATTTTCTGGCTGAAATTGAGGGACCTGAGCAAAAATCTGATTCAGAGGCTGAAAAAGGACTGCAGATGCTATTGGATTCTGACCTCCCTGCACTCAAAATGGATTTTCTGGAGCTACAAAAGCCCATTTGGTGCGCTCTCAATTGCGTTGGAAAGTAGACATCCTGGGCTTTCCAGCAATATATAATAGTTCATACTTTGCTCGAGATTTGATGGCCCAAATCGGCGTTCCAAGTCAGCATAAAAATTCTGGCGTCAAAACGCCAAAACTGGCATAAAAGCTGGAGTTAAACGCCAAAACTGGCATAAAAGCTGGCGTTTAACTCCAAGAAAAGTCTCTACATATGAAAGCTTCAATGCTCAGCCCAAGCACACACCAAGTTGGCCCGGAAGAAGATTTCTGCATTAATTACCTATTTCTGTAAACCCTAGGCTACTAGTTTTCTATAAATAGGACCTTTTGCTATTGTATTTTGATACCTTCATATACTTTTCATATACTTTTCATCTTTGGGAGGCTGGCCATTCGGCCATGCCTAGACCCTTTTGTTCTTATGTATTTTCAACGGTGGAGTTTCTACACACCATAGATTAAGGTGTGGAGCTCTGCTGTTCTTCATGAATTAATGCCATTACTACTGTTTTTCTAGTCAATTCACACCTACTTCTTCTCTAAGATATACTCTCGTACTTAATTCAGTTAAGTCAGAATGAAGGGGTGACCGGTGACAATCACCCAATCTTCGTTACTCGCTTTGCCAAGGTCGCGTGCCTGACAACCACAAAGCGATCTACATGATGTTCAACATAGTCATTGGACGACAGCTGGAGTATATTCTCTTGGGTTTCTAATCTAAGATTGGAACCTTCGTGGTATAGGCTAGAATTATTGGCAGCCATTCCTGAGATCCAAAAAGTTTAAACCTTGTCTGTGGTGTTCCGAGTAGGATCTGGAAAGGGATGACTGTGACGAGCTTCAAACTCGCGAGTGTTGGGCGTAGTGACAGACACAAAAGGATCAATGGATCCTATTCCAACATGATCGAGAACCGACAGATGATTAGCCGTGCGGTGACAGCGCATTTGGACCATTTTCACTGAGAAGACGGGAGGTAGCCATTGACAACGATAAAACCCAACATAAAGCTTGCCATGGAAGGGAGTATGAATGATTGGATGAAGGCAATAGGAAAGCAGAAGTTCAAGAGGAACAAAGAATCTTCATACGCTTATCTGAAATTCTCACCAATGAATTACATAAGTTTCTCTATCTTATTTTATGTTTTATTTATCTTTTAAATATCTTAAACTCATAACCATTTGAATCCACCTGACTGAGATTTACAAGATGACCATAGCTTGCTTCAAGCCGACAATCTCCGTGGGATCGACCCTTACTCACGTAAGGTTTATTACTTGGACGACCCAGTGCACTTGCTGGTTAGTTGTGCAGAGTTGTGACAAAGACTTGAGATTACAATTGTGCGTACCAAGCTGTTGGCGCCATTGAAGATCACAATTTCGTGCACCAGATATATCTCACTACTCACAACCTTTGGAAAAGGAACCCGATATAGGACACTCAACATAGACTACATTGTGGTCGACGTAAGTTCAGCCTACAACGCCCTGATAGGTCGGGCAACATTGAATCAGCTCGCTGCAGTGGTTTCAACTCCCCATCTATGCATGAAATTCCCAAATCTAGAAGAGATTGCTACAATAAAAGGAGATCAAAAGATAGCGCGACGCTGTTACAATGAAAGTCTGAACCTCAGAGGCAAAGGAGAAAAAATCCACACCATCGAACTCGGGGGAGTTCGAGGTCGGGAGGAACTCCGTCCACAACCCGAAGGCGAGATCGAAGAAGTCCAAATCGGAGATGACCAGGACAAAACAACAAATATCGGGGAAACCTTAAATGAGGACGTGAAGAAGACCTTGATACAACTCCTAAGGGACAATGTCGACCTATTCGCATGGAGGGCTGCAGACATGCCGGGCATAGACCCCAAGCTAATGTGCCATAAACTGGCAGTATACCCAGGATCTCGGCCATTGCAACAGAAGCGTAGGAAGCTCGGACCGGAAAGATCCCAAGCTGTGGAAGAACAGTTATAAGCTCTACTGGAGGTAGGATTCATAAGAGAAGTCAAGTATCCCCTATGGCTAGCCAATGTTGTCTTGGTGAAAAAGTCAAATGAGAAATGGCGGATGTGCACTGATTACACCGACCTCAATAAAGCCTGCCCAAAAGATCCCTATCCACTCCCAAATATCGACACTCTAGTGGATGCCTCCTTCGGATACAAATACCTCTCGTTCATAGATGCATATTCAGGATACAATCAAATCCCAATGTATCCACCTGATCAGGTAAAAACCTCATTCCTAACTCCTAAAGCAAACTACTGTTACGTCGTCATGCCATTCGGACTTAAAAACGCAGGAGCTACCTACCAGAGATTGATGAACAAGGTCTTCGCAGACCATATCGGGAAACTCATGGAGGTATACGTGGACGACATGTTGGTGAAAACATGAGGCGAGGAGACATTACTGTCCGACCTTACCCAAGTGTTTGATACCCTCAGAAAACATGACATGCGACTTAACCCTGCAAAGTGCACCTTTGCAGTAGAAGCTGGCAAATTCCTGGGTTTCATGCTAACACAACGAGGAATTGAGGCAAATCTAGATAAATGCCGGGCTATACTCGACATGAAAAGTCCAACCTACATCAAAGAGGTACAACAACTCAATGAAAGACTGGCAGCCTTGTCCAGATTCTTAGCTGGATTAACCATAAGATCCCTTCCCTTCTATGCCACTCTAAGGAAAGGAAAGAAGTTTGAATGGACAACGGACTGCAAACAGGCTTTCCAGGATTTCAAAAGGATCCTGGGACGACCACCTATTCTAACTCGACCAAGGGAAGGAGAACCACTCGTACTGTACCTCGTAGTAGGAAATCGAGCAATAGCCTCAGCGCTAGTTAAAGAAGATGAGAGTGGACAACAGTCCATCTACTTCATCAGCAAAGGCCTACAAGGGGCCGAACTAAACTATCAAAAGATAGAAAAGTTCGCCTACGCTCTTATACTAACTTCTCGATGACTTCGACCATATTTTCAAGCTCACACGATCAAAGTCCGGACTAACCAGCCCATAAAAGGCATTCTACAGAAAACAGATTTAGCCAAAAGGATTTTATAGTGGGCAGTAGAGCTATCTGAATGCGACCTTCAATATGAAGCTCGGACGGCCATCAAGTCCCAATATTTGGCCGATTTCATTGCTGAATACACTGACACTCCAGGAATCCCCACATAATGGAATCTCTACGTAGATGGCTCTTCAAACAAAACCGGAAGTGGCGCAGGCGTGATAATAGAAAGCGATCAGGGAACCCAAATTGAACTTTCCCTCAAATTCGAGTTTCCTGCTTCAAACAACCAGGCTGAATATGAGGCACTACTAGCTAGTTTGAAGCTGGCTAAGGAGGTTGGAGCTCAAAAGCTTATCATCTTCAGCGACCCACAAGTAGTCACCTCACAAATAGTAGGGAGCTACCAAGCCAAGGATCCCACCATGAAAAAGTACTTGGACAAAACCAGGGAACAGCTTGGACAACTCGGGGAATACGAAGTCCGCCACATACCTCGAGAACAGAATGCTCGAGCTGATGTACTCTCAAAACTAGCCAGCACCAAACCAGGGGGCAACAATAGAAGCCTCATCCAAGAAATACTGCAGAACCCGTCAATCTCGAAAGAAGAAAAGGTCCTAGCTATAACAGGTCTGGATCAAGGATGGATGACTCCCATAATTAACTACCTCAAAACAGAAACACTCCCTGCAGATAAGAAGGAGGCGAAGAGGTTAAAAAGGGAGGCACAATACTTTACCATCATAAACAATACTCTATACAAGAGAGGGATTTCAACACCACTGTTGAAATGCGTGCCGACTTCCAACACAAAAGAAGTTTTAGAAGAAGTACACAGTGGCATCTGTAGCAACCATCTCAGAGCACAAGCTCTCACCAAAAAAGTACTCCGAGCCGGATTCTATTGACCGACTATGCAAAAGGAAGCAACAGAATTCGTAAAAACATGTCCAGCATGTCAAAAACATGCTAATTTTCACATCGCCCCACTAGAGGAACTCATCAGTGTAACCTCACCCTGGCCATTTGCGAAATAGGGACTCGACCTCCTTGGGCCCTTCCCCCAAGGATCAGGACAAGTCAAGTACCTCATCGTAGGGGTAGACTATTTTACAAAATGGATTGAGGTAGAACCCCTAACTAATGCCACCACTCAAAGAAGTCGAAAATTCCTATATAGAAACATTGTCACAAGGTTTGGGGTTCCTTACTCTATTACCACAGACAATGGCACTCAATTTACAGACACAGGCTTTAGAAAATTGGTGGTTGACTTGAAAATAAAGCACCAATTTACTTCCGTAGAATACCCCCAGGCTAATGGACAGGCAGAAGCCACCAATAAAGTCATATTAGCCGGGCTAAAATGGAGATTATAGGATGCAAAGGGAGCCTGGGCTGAAGAACTCCTACAAGTCCTATGGGCATATCGGACAACTGCACACTCCACGACAAGGGAATCACCTTTCCGACTGGCTTACAGAATGGAGGCAATGATCCCAATGGAGGTCGAAGAAGGATCCCCCAGAACAATCCACTACAGTGAAGAGGCCAACTCCCAACTTCAAAAAGAAGAGCTTGACCTACTTCCAGAAATCCGAGAAAGAGCTCGGATCAGGGAGGAAGCGTTAAAATATCGCATGGCCTCAAGATACAACCAGAGGGTAGTACAATAAAATTTTGCTAACAACGACCTCATCCTAATCCGAAATGATATCGGAACAAGTCGACCAGGAGAGGGGAAGCTAGCAGCTAACTGGAAAGGACCTTACCGAGTCATAGAGGTACTCGGAAAAGGCTACTACAGGCTGTCCGAACTCGAGGGGCGAGAACTACCAAGGTCTTGGCATGCTTGCTGCCTAAAAAGGTATTATAGTTAGGAGGTAATAAAGATCTTAGGCCAAGGTGCACTCTTTTTTCCTGAGAAGGTTTTTTAACGAGGCACCAAACCAAGATCTATAAACTCCCTGACTTAGAAGGATAAACACCCACATGTATATATTTTTCCTATTTGTCTACTTTCTATTTGGAATAAAATTTTTCAGATTTCTTCTACAAAGCCTCTCTACAGGTCGGCAAGGTGAAAAACAAATTCATCGTTGATTTTGACAAGGACCGACAAAGTGAAAACCAAATTCACTGCTCGATCAAGGCAAAGCTACAGGTCGGTAAGGTGAACTCATCGTCCGATCCCGATAAAATCGACAAAGTTATAAAAAAGTAATCCATAAGCTGAGGCCTGGCCAGCCCTGACTAAAAAATGGATTACTAATAACTTAAGAACATACCGACATGAAGAAGTGGGACCAATCGACCAAAGCAACAAAAAGTTATAAAAAAAGCAATCCATCAAAAGAGGCCTGACGAGGTCTGAAAAAAATGGATTGCTATAACTTGGGATGGACCGACATGAAAAAGTCAGACCAGCCTGATCACAACGACAAAAAGTTATAAAAAGTAATCCATGGCAAGAGGCCTGATCAGCCCTTATCAAAAGTGGATTACTAGAAATAACTTAGAAGGGACCGACATGAAGAAGTCAGCCCAGGCCGTTCAAAAAGAAATGGAGTTATAAAAAGTAAATTCATAAGAAGAGACCCGCGAGGTCCAGCTAAAAATGAATTACTAAAAATAACTCCGAAGACTCAACGAAAGAAGTCGACCGACAGAAGGCATGCGATATAAGGGGACACAAGTTGGACCCAGAAAGCCATGGCCTCAATAAAATCAATCTACAAATATTCTATCAAGAATGATAAGAAGAATAGTCGAACAAAGCTAGCTTCGACTAAAGCAGGAAATAAAGCACAAAGGCAATCAAAAGAAGTCGGACAGCAAGACTCCAACACTCTAAAAGATTCCTGAAAGTGCCAAAAAGCTGCAAATAACCATATCACGAAGAAACAAAGCTACACTCAGAAGGCCAGCCGAAAGTTGACCTCAAGAGTTGGAAAGCATTTGTTTTCCTAAATAAAGTTGCTAAGAAAAGCAACTAAAATATCCAAGTCAAACAAAACACAATAGTTCAAAATCCCACAGACCGGGCTGTACAAAATACATCAAAGAAAACTACAAAGGGTTCAAATATTCTCTAGTAGCGGCATCTCGAGGCGAAGGAGGACGAGTCTGAAGGGGGACAGCGTCAACAGTCCCATCCGCCTGATTTAGGATCTGGACATCAGGATCCGACTCGGGGTGGTTGACCTCAGCTGTTGGAGTTGAAGAAGTCGGGGCAACAGAAGCCTTGGTGGATGGCACAGGAGGGGGATCTGCATCATCATCTTCTTCATCCATAGCAGGGACGATCTTCCCATTTTCCACAATATTATCTAAGCTGAAGAGAGACAGGTCGAGCTCGGGAGCAAGAACTCGGACCTGATCTTTCAAATTCTCATAAGCAGCAGTCACACTGCCCACGAGATGGCCCTAAAGCTCGGCATAGTCAGCTTGAGCAGATTCCAACCTCTCCCTGAGCTCTATCATCTCACCATAAGTCCGGGCATAGCTGTTCTTATGCTGCCGCGCCATCTCCTCAGCCAGATTTGCAGAAGCCACAGCCGCAGTAGCTCGAGCCTTCTCATTCTCCAAATCAAGCTCCAACTTGATCACCTTGGCATCCAGCTCATCCTTCAACCCGTTGATCCTATCAAATTCTGACTTGGCCTCCTCCATAAAAGCCTTTGTCGCGTGAACAGGAAGATCCTAGGCAGTTCGGAACAAGGCTGCTCCCATGTGTGCCAACTTAATACCACTTCGGGTAATAAAGTCTAGATGATGAAGAATGGATACATCATTAGTAGGGACAACACCATAAGGGGCAATTTGATGATCGCCAAACTCCACAGCATCAAAATCGGGGGCGTCCAGATTAAAAGGCTCAATAGTTCTCTGTCTTTTTGGAAGAGGGCCGGCAGTGGGAGAAGATATAGTAGCAGAAGTTTGGGGAGGATCAACCAAATGGACCTGAGGAGTAGGAATCACCCTCCTCGGCCTAGCAGTGCTCAAGACCAGCTTCTTAGGAGGAAACTGAGAAGATCCTTCCCCAGCAGCCTTAGCCGAGATGTTCTAGGCAACAGTAGCTTTCCTCACCTTCTTAAAGGCTGATGCACGGAAAACTTGTCTCGCAACAAATTTTCTTTGGCAAGTGTACCGAATTTGTCGTCAAGTAAAAAATCACAATAGAGTGAGGTCGAATCACACAAAGATTGATTGATCAAGCAACTTTAATTAGAGGAATGTTCTAGTTGAGCGAATCCAGGATTTGAGTTTAGAATTACAGAAAATAAAATGGCGGAAAGGTAAATGACAGAAAAAGTAAATGCTAGAATTAAAGAACTGAAAGTAAATGAATGAAGTAAATTGCAGAATTGAAATGGGAATGGGGGAATTGCTCCTAAAAGTAAGTAACAGAAAATAAAGAGAATGGGTAAGATCAGAAATGGGGAGTTCATTGGGCTCAGGAGATGTTGCATTCTCTGGATCAATTTCATTTTCATCTCTTCCTCAATCAATGCACTCATTGATCTCCTTGGCAATCTTAAGTGATTGAATTACAATTTCTTATAATTCAATCTCTCAAATCTTGATCAACAGCCAATTCCTTGGTCAATTGCTCATGAGAAGAGATGAAGTATGGTCACTGATTATACCACATGCATTTCCCAAATCAAGTGTTGAGAGGATTATAGTCACATATCCATCCAAACCCAATTTGGTCCAGCATGACAAAGCATTTCTAGCTTGATCTCTTCATTCCTCTTTCAAGGTTCAGAAGAGATTCAAGTATAAATAGCTTCTTTTCCAAGATAACTACCCAATTGGATGAAGATCGAAAGCTTTCAAGTAAAATCAAGAGAAAAGATAGAAGAAGAATAATGATAACTAGTATTGATCCATCAAATTACAACATAGCTCCCTAACCCAATGAAAGGGGTTTAGTTGTTCATAGCTCTGGAAAAATGAAAACAAAGATGGAGAATACATAATGAAACTAGAAGTGCAGAGAAAGTAAATACAGAGAGTAATTCTATGCCCAGAGGCTCCCTATATTTTCCAACTCCCCCGATTAATTCAAAGCTACTCCTATATATACTACTCTTCTACTCTTCTAGTTGGTTCTTCAAGTCTTTGGTCTGGGCCTTTGGATCTTGAGTTTGAAGCAGTTATCTTCTTCATTGGGCTTGGCTTTACTTACAGAGAGAAATTGTGAAGTGGGCAGAGACTTTTGCTCAGGACGTTAGTGGTGTTAACGTTTAGTGAAAATATGGGTTCGAGAACGTTAGTGACATTCAACTTTTTCACTAACGTTCCTTACCCAAGTAAGAGCCACGTTAACCTCAATGTTAGTGGCACAAACGTTGCCACTAACGTTGCCTCTTTGTCCTTCGTGCACATTATTGGGACTCAACTTTCCCGATAACGTTGAGAAGCCTTCCCATTCCCAACGTTAGAGTCCACGTTAACTTAGTTAACGTGGCTCTTTTAACGTAGGCTTGCCAACCTTCGAGAACGTTAGTGACACTTAACATTGTCACTAACGTTCCAATGTGCCCCTTAGCTCCCACGTTAGAGTCCACGTTAACTAGGTTAACGTGGCCTAGTTAACGTGGCTTCTAACGTGGCTTATGCTAGCCATCTCCAACGTTAGTGACAAAGTTGAGTGTCACTAACGTTGGTTCAACATTCCCTTATCCACGTTAGCTTAAGTTAACGTGGGAGTTAACGTGGCTCATGGTGGCATGTGTGGGCTCCTTCCAACGTTAGTGACAATGTTGGGTGTCACTAACGTTGGCGTCACCTCCCTTCCTCACGTTAGCTTCCACGTTAATTAGGTTAACGTGGGAGTTAACGTGGCCTAGAGTGACTTGGCCAACGTTGGTGATAATGTTGAATGTCACTAAAGTTGGCTTCCCCCCTTTCTTCTTAACGTTAGAGGCCACGTTAACTAAGTTAATGTGGACTCTAACGTGGCCACTTATAGCTTGGTCCAACGTTAGTGATAATGTTAAGTGTCACTAACGTTGGCTCCATTTCCTTTCTTCCATGTTAGAGTTCACGTTAACTTAGTTAACGTGACTCTTAACGTGGGCAATGATGGCTTCGAGAGCGTTATTGGCAACCACTTTTCTCATTAATTTTGCAAGTTACTCCCATTCCACGTTAGTGTTAACGTTAGTGTAACTAACGTAGCCATTAATGTGGTTCTTCTTTGCTTCCTTTGTCCTGAAATCAAGCAATAAAGTGCATCAAAGTTCTAGTCCAAGTCATGGGAAATACAACATCTAATTTGTCCTTAAATTCATGAAAAATCTTCATGAAATCATGTAAAGTGCACAATGTATGCTTGAATCAAGATGTAAGTGAATATCTACCCAAAACTAGCTTATTTTCTAATGAAATGCATGAAACTACCCTAAAAACAGTAAAGAAAAGGTCAGTGAAACTGGCCAAAATGCCCTGGCATCAGAACACCAAACTTAAAGCTTGCTTGTCCCTAAGCAAGTACTGGAACAAGAGAATGATGAATGGAATGCCAAGAGAAATGAGTCATTCTTGTGGAAGTCATGTCCCTGGTTTTATGGTGGTTTCATGCATAGCAACTTAGGCTCATTCCTGGCTTTCAGACCTTTATCATGTCATAGAATACTCACTGTGATTTCATCCCATGAGACTTTTATTCATTGATCCTTTTGTTGTTATTTCAGGGCTTATTTGTGTTCTTAGGGCTAAGTGTTCTGTAAGCGGGCAACTCTTTAAAATAAGCTTTCAGCCAACACTCCCGAACCAGTTGGTTCAAGGTGCTAGGTGTTGAAGCACCCCTAAGGACTTACTTGCTCAAGTCTCTCCCCCATACATACACACCACAGGCATATAGTTTATTTATTTTCTTTTCTTGAGACCTTGGTGTCCAGCACCTCTTTGGGTTACTAAATGTTCTGTAGTGAGGGTTACTCTTGATAGTGGACTTTCAGCTGATAATCCCGAGTTAGTTAACCCAAGTTACCAAGTGATAAGGCACCCCTAAGAGCTTATTCATCCAAGTAGATCCCTCACACAGGAACACCACAGAGACATGCCTCAAGATTAAAAACCATTGGTGCCTAGCCTTATTGCTTGTTCTTTTTTTCTTTTATTCCTCAACTTTGATTGTTCTTTCCCTTTTTCTTATTAGGATCTTCTTATTTGGCCAGTCTCATGGGGTGTGTTTCAAGCATAGCATTCCTGACAGATAGTTGTCTTCCCACCTTATGGTTGAACCAACTTAGCTAACTTATGACCATTCCATAAACTCATGAACTTACTCCATAGTATGAACTCCTCTCTGGTCTTTAAAACACTCATTCTCTTTTTATTTTGATTTAAAAGGACAAACATACAAGTAAGCAAAGTAAAGATGCAGTGACATAGAGACTAGCACACAGAGACCTTCTCGAAAAGAAACTTTAAAGACAGAATTTAAAAAGTTCAACTAACATGGAAGCATGTTCTATTTCATACAAGATCTTCCTTATTTAAAACATAGAAAAAGATGGACCAAAGAAGGAACTCCACCACCTTTTACTCTTGTGGATTCCCATGCTTTCCTCCTTGTTTGTCTTCTTTGTGTCCTCTTGCATTCCCTCTCATCCGTGCCAATCTTGCTTGCTTCCAATCCTCAAGTGCCTTCCTTTTGTGGTGTCCGAACCTTCTTCCTTTAATTGTCCAATCTATCTCTTTCAATGCTCCTTTTCTTTTTCCTATAACAATAAAATAAGAAAAATAAATATCATAAAAAGTTTTTAAACTTTTCGGCTAGAATGATAAAGAGAAGAAAATATTTTGTTTATTCATGAACTCCAACTAACTAACTAACTGTGTATCCTTATATGCACGTTTGTGGCACCATGGGGTGACACCAAACTTAGTTTGGAGCACTGTGATGAAAAGTTTTGTTCAAAGCTTCAAGACTAGCATGCTCTCAGTTGCATTCATGCTTTCTTGGCACGCTTTGAACACCAAACTTGTTCTTCACTATATACTGCAATATAAGGACTTTACCAAGTTTGGGTTGGAATTCATGAATATTGACTTATTCACTAGTAAAAGCTAATAAAACATGGGTTGCCTCCCATGAAGCGCTTCTTTAGCGTCACTAGCTTGACGTTTCTCCCTCATCAGGGAGGTTGATAATGCTTCAAGTCCTCCCCTCCTGCCTTGGACTTATATCCATCGGTTGTATCAATGATCTCCACATGTTCCAAGGAGAGAACTCTGTTGATAGTGAAGACCTTAGGTAACTGAGATGGTACAGTGGGGAGATTAGGGGGGATATCTGGGAAGTAAGCTGAGATCACTTTATCTCCTGGAGAGAAGCCTTCCGTAGGGATCTTCTTGTTCCTCCACCCTCTCGGTACCTTCTTCTTTGTCCCTTTTGATGCTGCCTTCATCTTGGCGACTTCTTCTTCTAAGGGAATTTTGTTGTTGTCTTCACATGCCTCTGGTGGTTTAGGTTCCTCCAGCTTCTCCTGGAGCTGTGACGATTGCTGTTTGCCTTGTTCATCATTCAGTGGGATTCTCAGATGTGTTGGTGGTGCTTCAGTGCTTGTTTCCTCTGTCAGCATCTCATTATGATCATTGCTTAGTTCTTTGTTTTCTTGGTCTGCTTCTTGTGAGAGTCTGAAGACATTAAAGCTGAGTCGTTCATCATGGATCCTCAATATTAGCTCCCCTTGCTCAACATCTATGAGTGCTCTGGCTGTAGCTAGGAATGGTCTTCCCAATATGATTGGCTGAGTGTGACTCTCTTTCATGTCCAAGATGACAAAGTCTGTGGGAAGAAAGTATTTCCCCACCTTTAACAACACATTTTCCACCACCCCTCTTGCTTATTTTTGAGTTTTGTCAGCCAGCCTGATGACTACATCTATGGGCAATATCTCATTGATCTGCAGCCTCTTCACCAGGGATAAGGGCATTAAGTTGATGCTTGCTCCCAAATCGCAGAGTGCTCTATCAAACATTGTTTCCCCTATGGCACAGGGGACATGAAAACTCCCTGGATCTTTTCTTTTCGTAGGCAACTGCGGTTGAATAAGGGCACTGCACTCCTTGTTCATCACTATAGTTTGGCCTCCCTTGAGTGAGCTTTTTCTGGGAAGCAGCTCCTTCATATACTTGATGTATGCAGGCATTTGTTGGATAGTCTTGATGAACGGTATGTTCACATGCAAAGATGCAAACAAGTCAAGAAATCTTGAGTATATTCTCTTCTTCACAGCACCATTGAGCAGTTGGGGAAAAGGTGCATAGAGTCTCAGTAGCTCCTGTTTTGAGATTTCTGGTTCTTGGTAATCTTTTTTCCTTTCCTCTACTGAGGTTTCTTCAGGTTGTTCTGACAGCTTGCTTGGCTTGTCCTTAGTCTCCTTATCACTTATAGTGACCATCTTGCAATCTTCCCATCTTACTTTCTTTGTTTCACCTCTTGGATTCTTTTGTGTCACTTGGGAATCCGTCTGTGGGCTTGGGAATTTGCTCAGAGAGATACCCCACTTGAGATTCCAACCTCTTGATTGTGTCTCCCTGGTTCTTGAAACTGGCTCGCACTTCCTCCTTGAACACCTTGTTGTCTTGAATCTCCTTGCTTATGCCTTCAAGTTAATTCTCAATCCTTGAGATTCTTTCATCAAATGATGATAGGTCAGGCTGAGGAGGGTTATTCTGGCCTTGATATGAATGTGGAGAGGTGTTGTTATGTGGGTGTTGATATGGTCTTGATGTGAAGTGTTGGGTGGCTGTATTGTTTGGATTTAGGCGTCTTTGATCAAGGCTTTGGTCTTGTTGATTTCCCCACCCAAAGTTCGGGTGGTTCCTCCATCCAGGGTTGTAGGTCTTGGAGTATGGATCATGGTTTTGCCTAGGTGAATTCCCAATGTAGTTGGCTTGCTCCTGACTACCCTCTGCTTCTTCATTCACTCCTTCTTGGGTTGTTGATGAAGTGGAGATTGCTGCTACTTGGTTCCTCTCCATCTTCTTGGTGAGGTCAGCTAGCTACTGGGTAATGAGCTTGTTTTAGGCCAGCAGAGCATCTACATTGTTTAGCTCCATTACTCCTCTTGTGTTCCCTCGTTCGGAGGCATAGAAGTAGTCGTTCTCTGCTACTGTTTCAATTACATCTATGGCCTCCTCAATGGTCTTCTTCTTTTTCAAAGATCCTCCGGATGAATGGTCTATTGCCTTCTTTGACTCATAGGAAAGCCCTTCATAGAAAATGTGCAGCTGCACCCATTCATTGAACATATCTGGTGGGCATCTCCTTGTTAGGTCTTTAAACCTCTCCCATGCTTCATATAGAGTCTCACCATCTTGTTGCCTGAAAGTTTGGACCTCAGCTCTCAGCCTATTGATTCATTGAGGAGGGTAAAATCTTGCTAAGAATTTGTTCACCACATCTTCCCAAGTTGTCAAGTTCTCTCCCTCAGTGAGATGAATGGTAAATAACAAAGAAAGAGTGGGGGGAAGGGAAGAAATTAACTAAAACAGGAAGTAAATGACTCAAACAGAAAATTAAATCAAACAAAAATAAAATGCTCAATCTAGTTATCCTCCAATCTAATCATTGTTGATGCACAATCAATCCCCGGCAACGTCGCCATAAACTTGATGCACGGAAAACTTGTCTCGCAACAAATTTCCTTCGGCAAGTGTACCGAATTTGTCGTCAAGTAAAAACTCACAATAGAGTGAGGTCGAATCCCACAAGGATTGATTGATCAAGCAACTTTAATTAGAGGAATGTTCTAGTTGAGCGAATCCAGGATTTGAGTTTAGAATTACAGAAAATAAAATGGCGGGAAGGTAAATGACAGAAAAAGTAAATGCTAGAATTAAAGAACTGAAAGTAAATGACTGAAGTAAATTGCAAAATTGTAAATGGGAATGGGGGAATCGCTCATAAAAGTAAGTAACAGAAAATAAAGAGAATGGGTAAGATCAGAAATGGGGAGTTCATTGGGCTCAGGAGATGTTGCATTCTCCGGATCAATTTCATTTTCATATCTTCCTCAATCAATGCACTCATTGATCTCCTTGGCAATCTTAAGTGATTGAATTACAATTTCTTATAATTCAATCTCTCAAATCTTGATCAATAGCCAATTCCTTGGTCAATTGCTCATGAGAAGAGATGAAGTATGGTCACTGATTATACCACATGCATTTCCCAAATCAAGTGTTGAGAGGATTATAGTCACATATCCATCCAAACCCAATTTGGTCCAACATGAGAAAGCATTTCTAGCTTGATCTCTTCATTCCTCTTTCAAGGTTCAGAAGATATTCAAGTATGAATAGCTTCTTTTCCAAGATAACTACCCAATTGGATGAAGATCGAAAGCTTTCAAGTAAAATCAAGAGAAAAGATAGAAGAAGAATAATGATAACTAGTATTGATCCATCAAATTACAACAGAGCTCCCTAACCCAATGAAAGGGGTTTAGTTGTTCATAGCTCTGGAAAATGAAAACAAAGATGGAAAATACATAATGAAACTAGAAGTACAGAGAAAGTAAATACAAAGAGTAATTCTATGCCTAGAGGCTCCCTATATTTTCCAACTCCCCCGATTAATTCAAAGCTACTCCTATATATACTACTCTTCTACTCTTCTAGTTGGTTCTTCAAGTCTTGGGTCTGCGCCTTTGGATCTTGAGTTTGAAGCAGTTATCTTCTTCATTGGGCTTGGCTTTACTTACAGAGAGAAATTGTGAAGTGGGCAGAGACTTTTGCTCAGGACGTTAGTGGTGTTAACGTTTAGTGAAAATATGGGTTCGAGAACGTTAGTGACATTCAACTTTTTCACTAACGTTCCTTACCCAAGTAAGAGCCACGTTAACCTCAACATTAGTGGCACAAACGATGCCACTAACGTTGCCTTTTAGTCCTTCGTGCACGTTATTGGGACTCAACTTTTCCAATAACGTTGAGAAGCCTTCCCCTTCCCAACGTTAGAGTCCACGTTAACTTAGTTAACGTGGCTCTTTTAACGTAGACTTTCCAACCTTCGAGAACGTTAGTGACACTTAACATTGTCACTAACGTTCCAATGTGCCCCTTAGCTCCCACGTTAGAGTCCACGTTAACTAGGTTAACGTGGCTTCTAACGTTGCTTATGCTAGCCATCTCCAACGTTAGTGATAAAGTTGAGTGTCACTAGCGTTGGTTCAACATTCCCTTATCCACGTTAGCTTAAGTTAACGTGGAAGTTAACATGGCTCATGGTGGCATGTGTGGGCTCCTTCCAACGTTAGTGAAAATGTTGGGTGTCACTAACGTTGGCATCACCTCCCTTCCTCACGTTAGCTTCCACGTTAACTAGGTTAACGTGGGAGTTAACGTGGCCTAGAGTGACTTGGCCAACGTTGGTGATAATGTTGAATGTCACTAACGTTGGCTTCCCCCCTTTCTTCTTAACGTTAGAGGCCACGTTAACTAAGTTAATGTGGACTCTAACGTGGCCACTTATAGCTTGGTCCAACGTTAGTGATAATGTTAAGTGTCACTAACGTTGGCTCTATTTCCTTTCTTCCACGTTAGAGTTCACGTTAACTTAGTTAACGTGACTCTTAACGTGGGCAATGATGGCTTCGAGAGCGTTATTGGCAACCACTTTTCTCATTAACTTTGCAAGTTACTCCCATTCCACGTTAGTGTTAACGTTAGTGTAACTAACGTAGCCATTAATGTGGTTCTTCTTTGCTTCCTTTGTCCTGAAATCAAGCAATAAAGTGCATCAAAGTTCTAGTCCAAGTCATGGGAAATGCAACATCCAATTTGTCCTTAAATTCATGCAAAATCCTCATGAAATCATGTAAAGTGCATAATGTATGCTTAAATCAAGATGTAAGTGAATATCTACCCAAAACTAGCTTATTTCCTAAGGAAATGCATGAAACTACCCTAAAAACAGTAAAGAAAAGGTCAGTGAAACTGGCCAAAATGCCCTGGCATCAAAGGCCTTCATGGAATCATTATTCTTAGCCATCTTTAAAAAAACATAGCAAAAATAAGTTACAAAACTAGAAGAAAAAAAACAAAAAAGCAAGTAAACAAAGCGAAGAAAAAAAAAGTTGACCACTACCAAGCTCAGCTCGGACAAGGGAAGGGTTCCCTAAGACTTTCTTTGTATCGAGATGGGGGGGTTGCCCCCAAATCTCCTTCAACACATTCACAAAATACAGTTCGACCTCATCAAGCATCTCCCACGAATATCTAGACACCACAACATTCTTTTGCCAACTTAAAGGAAAGGCAGGTTCATTGTTTGACTCTAAAAAAAATGGCTGAGCTCCTTCAAAAGCTCAGACCTTAAAGTAATAATTCTTAAAGTCCCTAAAGGACTCATCATAAATGGAAAAAACTTTCTTTCCCTGGGCGGATCGAAAAGAAACCCAAGAAGCTTTCTTTTTTGAAGAAATCCGAGGCTTAGTCAAAACAAAGAGATAAAGAAAGAGGGTTTGAGAAGGCTTAACATCTAGTTCTTGACACAGCAACTGAAAGATCTTAATAAAACCCCATGAGTTTGGATGAAGTTGGGATGGAGCTACATTACACGACCACAACAAATCGGTCTCGAAGGATGTAAAATGAATGGTAATGTTCATTTGGCTGAAAAAATAGTCATAAGCAAAAATATGTAGAACACTTATGAATCGTATTCAAGATCCTGTAGGAGAAAAATCTATATGTAAAGAAAGAAAAATATTCCTTTGCAAGGGACGAGGTCCACTTCTTGAAATACATCATAAAAGATGGAATCCTTTGCATGTATCATGGGAAAGTGAAGGTTATCAAAAAATGAGAGCAGCCATTAACTGATTAATAAGGTGTCTGAATTGAGGTCATTCCTTGGGTTGGCTAACTATTATCAAAGGTTTATCAAGGGATACTCCACCAAGGTTTTACTATTAACTGATCTTCTCAAGAAAAATTAATCTTGAGAATGGTCAAAGGAGTGTTAAAAGGCCTTTAATGAGTTAAAGGCTGCTATCACTGAAGGACCAGTACTAGCATTGTTCAACTACTCAAAGGTGTTGGAAATCCACACCGATACTTCTAACTACGCTATTGGAGGCGTTCTGATGCAAGAAGAACATCGTATTACCTTTGAGAACCTCAAGTTCAATTATACAGAGAGGACGATACACCATCCAAGAAAAAGAGATGACTACAGTAGTACATTGTTTGAGAACTTGGAATTATTACTTGCTTGGTTCACATTTTACCATCAATATAGATAATGTGACTACAAGCTACTTCCAAACTCAAAAGAAGTTAAGCCCCAAACAAGCTAGGTGGCAAGATTTTTTAACTAAGTTTGATTTCGAATTTAAGTACAAGCCATGTAAGACCAATATGGTAGTAGATACACTAAGCCACAAGGCTGAGTTGGCAGCCATTTCCACTATCAAGGGAGACATTATACGCACTATCAAGGAAGGGTTGCAACCTGATCTATTAGCCAAGAAGTTGGTAGAGTTGGCTAGAGAAGGTAAGACCAAAAGATTTTGCCTAGAGGATGACCTTCTGTATACCAAAGGAAGAAGCTTTTACGTTCCTAAGTGAAAAAATCTGTGGCAAAAATTGCTGAAGGAATGTCACGACATCAAGCGGGTTGGTCATCAAGGCCAACAAAGGGCCTTGGCACTCATTGAGTCTTCCTAATATTGACTTAGATGCGGGATAAAGTAGAGAGTTATGTGAAGACATATCTTGTATGCCAACAAGACAAAATTTGATAATGAAGCACCAAGTGAGTTGAAACCTCTGCCTCTACTGGAGCGACCGTGAAAAAGCGTCTCTCTATATTTCATCTTCGTTTTATCGAAGTCCAGAAATTTGGATCTATCCGCATAGTAGTGGAACAATTTTCAAAGTATGCTACCTTTATACTGCCCCTACTAATTGCACTGCAGAAGAAGCAGCACAACTATTCTTCAAAAATGTAGTAAAGTTCTAGGATTACCTAAGAGCATCATCAGTGATCGAGATCCACACTTTCACAGGACGATTTCGGACATAGTTATTCAAACTCTTTGGATCGGAGCTTCACTTCTCGACGAGTTTTCATCCTCAAACCATTTATTTTCAGTTCTCATACAATATGCAAAGTAGTGAGTCTACAAGGAAGAGTTCAATTGAGATTGTGACTAGACAACAGCCATTTACACCACACTCTCTTTCTTCTTCTTACTCGGGGAAGAGCCTTGGAGCTTATCACATTGTCAAATCTTGGGAAGAACAAGCAGTTGCCACTCGTTATTACCTTGACAAAGTCGTAAAGAGGATGAAGAAGTACGCAGACCAGAAGAAGAGACACGGTAGTTATCAAGTGGGAGATAAGATAATGATAAATTTCTTCGATAATAATTCAAAGCCTTTCGCAAGATTCATAAGGGCTTGATCAACAAATATGAAAGGTCATTTAAGATCACTGGCGTATTAGAGAGGTTGCTTACAAAGTACAACTCCCTCCCTCTATAAAGATCCATCTAGCCTTTTATGTAAGTATGCTTAAACTATATCATGGAGACCAAGAGGAACCGAGCAGAGGTAACTCGAATTGAGCTCCACTTGTGGTAATTAGATCATTCTACAAAGAGATCAAGTAGATCCTAGCTAATTGGGTTGTGCGACGAAAAGGATTACCACCAAGTATCCAATATTTGATCAAGTGGAAATGACTCCCAATAATATAGGCTAGCTAGGAAGCTCGTGACTATCTGTGGCAATTCCAAAAATACTTAGAGTGCTATCATGAATAAAGTGCGACAGGGACGTCTGCACAATAGTTGTAGAAGAATATCACGGTAAATTTTAAAATGTTAGATTTAATGGTGTTTATATAGTATTAGAGTATTTGAAAATGCTTTGGATGGTTCTGAAATATTTTAAAATTTTCCAAAATGTCCTAGAAGACTCTATAAGGTCATAAAATATTCTAAAAGAGTGTAGGTACATATAGAAGTATGAAGAGTAGTGTAGAATAATCTAGAAGTATTTAGAGGAATGTAGTGGGTTAGATATTTGTAACAAAGGTTCTAGACACTCGATCTGGACCGTTGATTAGATTTAATCTTAACCATTTATTGAGGAAGTGGATGGCTATAAATAGGGGTGAGAGTTTGAGTTGTGAGTGTGTGAGTCATTTGTAACAAACACTTAAATAATAAAATATTTTTTTTTACCAAAGCTTCATTTCTCTTATGTTCTCTTGTGTTCTTAGCTTTCTTGTTGAATATTGAAGGTTAGGCTGACTTGGTCTTAGTTCAAGAGGTTGAGTAAGTTCGAATGTCGGCACAGTAATGTTGAAGTGTGTCCAAGGCCATGACATCAAGGTCTTCTAAAATAAAACAAAAAAAAAGTCTCACAACTCTTGAATTAAGATAATAAAATTTATACATAATAACAATTATAGTGTCAATGATTAAATTTTTACTTTTTGTTTTTTAAAAATTTTTTTAATTGAACATATTTTTTTATAAAAGTTTAACATACTTCACTAAATAAAAAATTTGAACAAATTTCTAATATCAATTTTATAATATAAAGATAAATGTTAGATGATAATGTCTTTTCTAATAAGTCATGAATAATTTTTCAAAAAATTATTATATTTTTTAATTAAGAGAAAAAATTCATAAAACCAAGTGAAAAATAACAAAAGAAGGAGAAAGAATAAGCAAAAGAAGGAAGTAAAAATACACCAGACCTAGGGAAAAAAGTGAAAAGAAAACTAAAAACAAAAATTTGATTAAAAAAAGTGATTCACAAAAGATTATTAGGAAAATTCTATGATGCTGAATAAAAGATGCTTCAGCACTTGCTGATTTAATGTGTCATGCCTGGGTACAAAGTCATGTCTCGGTTATGGGTGAGTTTTGTTGGACCATTGCATGTTGTACCAAGAATGATTAGTTGTGAGTCCCTGATAAATCCACATTTCATGGTATTTATTTGCTCTAATTGGGTGGATTTTATCAATTTTTTCTATACTTATTCAATGAAATAGCTTAGTTTTGTAAATTCTCCATAAATTGTGTTTAATTGTGAAAAACATGCTTTTCATGCTTAAATTGTCAATTTTAATTCACTTTGATTCCATTTGATGCCTTGAAGTGTTTGATGAGTGATTTCAGATTTACAAGGCTAGTATGGATTGAAGAAGTGAGGAAAAAGCATGCAAAAGTGGAGAAATCATGAAGAAATGGAGTTTAGAAGATTCAGCATCCGTGCATGCGCACAGTTATGCATGCACGTGCACAAGTGTGAGCTTGGCGACGCGTACGCGTGGGAGTGAATTTCACTAGGTGACGTGTATGCGTGACCCACGTGTACGCGTGACCCTTGTCACGTGAGCTCATTAATTGCAAATCGCTGGGGGTAAATTTTGGGTCTCCAAAACCCAATCCAACTCATTTCTGAAGCTATTTCAACCCTAATCCAAGAGGAAGCAAAGGGGTGACAATTAGGTTTAGATTTTTCTATGTTCTTGTCTTAGTTCTCTAGAGAGAGAAGCTCCTCCCTCTCTCTAGAATTTAGGTTTTCTTAGTTAATTTTTCTTTAATTTCAGTCTTTAATTCTTGTTTTAATTTAGTTTTATTTATGTTTCCATGCTTTATTATCTTAATTTTCTTAATTCTTCTTCTTAATTTCTCTTTTATGTTAGTTTTCATTTTATGAACACTCTTTTACTTCTTAATTTTTCATTAATGCAATTTAATGTTTTTATGTTTATTGTTATTTAATTGAGCTGTTATTATTATTTTCTTACTTTTGGTAGTTATATTTTATTTTTAATGTAATTTAATATTATTTTATTTTCATACACACCAAGTGTTTGATAAAATACTTGGCTTAGTATTTACCTAGTTTTTCCTCACTCTTGGCTTGAAATTGAGGACTTTGGTGACCCTTGAGTCATTGATATCCATTCTTGATTGAAATATTAGAGTAGTTAGCTGATTTAGTTTCCACTAACTCTAAGTCTTCCATTAATAAAGTTGAATAGGACTTGTGGATTGAAATCAATTATGCCTATTTGACTTATCCTCGATGTAGGGTTGACTAAGTAGGATTAACTCTTCATAATCATCATGTGTTTGTGGTCAATGGCTAGGATAGGTAGCCTTAGCTCCCAATCCTTGCCAAGAGATTTCTTAGCATTTAAATTCCCCTTTTCTTTGATTGATTGCCTTTAAATTTAATTGCTTCCATTTAATTTCTTGCATGTTTATTTAATTTCTTGCTATTTACATTTTTTGTTTCTTGTCACCAATCCCCATTTCTCCCACAGCCAATAACTGATCACTTAATTGCAACTCCTAAGGAAGACGACCCGGGACTTCAAACTCCCAGTTTATATTTTGATTTGAATTGTGACATTTATTTGAATTTAAAATTTGATGGTGGGAGTTGGTTGCCAGTTTGGTCTATACTTGCAACGGAAGTTATCTTAAGTGGAAAAATCCAAACTGGTGCAAATTCCTATTCATCAAGTTTTTGGCGCCGTTACCGGGGAGTTTCAATGGTGTTATATTATGGCTATTGTAAATATGTTAATATGTAAATAGCTTACTTTTTGGTTGACTTTTATTTTTGTTAATGGTTAGGATTAGGATCCCAGAGGACATTGGAAATTCAAGCAGTGGTGGAAAGTCAAGCACAAGCCACCATAGCAAGGGCTCTCCCAATTGTCTAACTTAAAGACAATAAATGAAAGTGCTAGGTCGGAGACACCCCATCATGGTAACACCTTTCTAACCCTCTCTTTGTATATAGTTTTAATTCATTGCATTTTGTTTCTTGTAGATAGCTTATGTTTAGTTTAATTTCAAGCTTAGTTAGGTTAAATTTTAGTTTGAATAATGTAGTTGTGCAATATTGGATGTTTAGGAGTTAAAATCCTTTTGTTGAGCTCATGTTGGTGCCTTAAAGCTCTAAAAATTTTTTGGAAAAAAACAGAGCTGTTTTCTGCACCTGTGCACAGACACACACCTGTACGTACGCACACCTCTTTGCACAGCCTCTGTTCGGAGCACTCGCATGCCTTGTGCGTTCGCATCTCCCTCTTTGTGCCTCTAGTGTGTACGCACGAACCTGTGTGCGTACGCACAGATAGCGAATCAGGCATTAATTTTTTTATGTTTCTTTTTCTTAAAAAAAATTATTTTGCCTTTCTGTGCGTGGGTACACTTCAATATAAAACCTCTGCCCACGGCGTTTGCACACATAATGCGAACGCACAAGCTTTAAAATTTTGCATGTCACGCGTACGCGTCTACGCGTATGCGTCACCTTCCATTTTCTCTCTTTCACGCGTACGCATCCCCCAAGCGTACGCGTCGATCCACTTTCTCGCAGCACCACGGGCACGCGTCCCCACGCGTACGCGTGGCCCCCTCCCCTGTTTTACACTATTCTTTTCTCCTCTTCTCTCTACTTCTCTTCTTTCCTCTTCTCCTCTCTTCTTTCTCTGCTTCAACCACCACTCACTACTATACTTCACCACCCACCATACCCACCTTTAGTTTGTTAGTTAGTTAGTTATTTGTTTAGTTAGTTAGTTTAAATTTTCTGTTTTGGTGCTAAGTGTTAGATGATTGAGTTGATTTGTTGATTCTATTAAGATATTGCTGCTGAATACTGATAAGATGTTATTTTAGCATCATTATGTGAATATTCATTGTTAGATATCTTCATTGAGGTCATATATTGTTGCTTGGTATTGAGTCCTTCATGGTTAATTTTTTCCACACCAGGTACTCATAACATTGCCTTTGAGAATATCTTTGGATTTCTAAATTGCATGTAGTAGCTACCATGTAATTTGATTTCATTATCTATAAATAGGCAATTTGTTCTTAGTTGATGCATTTTTTGTTAGGTGAGGTTTGCTTTGATTGATATTTATTTACATCACCTAGTTCATGCATTGAAATTAAAGAATTGTGAAATTGGATCATAAGTTTACCTAATGACACTTTTTGAGCTTTTTAAGCTTTGTGGACTATGCTTGCCATGTTTTTCTCTTCATGTCAATTAGGTGTTGCTTCATTATCCAATTCACAATTCCTTGATTCTTGCTTGAATACTTCTATACTTCTTTAATACTTGTTTGTTTATCTTAACCTACAAGTCTTTTTTAAAGTATTTCAAGCACACTAGAATAAGTGAAGTGCATGTTCTTTTGTGTAATTGTGATATACCTTTCCATGCTAGTGTGTGTGTTCTAAACCGCGCAACTTAGAATTCACACACTTGTTTCCTTCATGTCACAAACCTATTCACTCATTCATTTTAGTGATTCATC
Organism: Arachis ipaensis; assembly: GCF_059453495.1. NCBI lineage: Eukaryota > Viridiplantae > Streptophyta > Magnoliopsida > Fabales > Fabaceae > Arachis > Arachis ipaensis. Next base: position 39,358,336 of record NC_142435.1, on the reverse strand, counting down.
TCCTCATTCCAACAATGTTTGCTTCCTTGCTTTTGCATTCACTCATCTTATTACCCTATTTTCTATTTTTCATGGATGATGCACCATAAAGCAACAAGAGAAGCGGGAGAAAGATTACCCAGTGGTGCATGAAATTGTGATCATCAACAATGACGCCAAAGGACTTGGAGCTCTTAAACGTGAATCACACTTTGTCACAATTCTGCACAACTAACCAGCAAGTGCACTGGGTCGTCCAAGTAATAAACCTTACGTGAGTAAGGGTCGATCCCACAGAGACTGTCGGCTTGAAGCAAGCTATGGTCATCTTGTAAATCTCAGTCAGGCGAATTCAGATGGTGATGGAGAATTGATAATTAAAAGATAAATAAAACATAAAATAAAGATAGAGATACTTATGTAATTCTTTGGTTGGAATTTCAGATAAGCGTATGAAGATGCTTTGTTCCTCCTGAACCTCTGCTTTCCTATTGCTTTCTTCCAATCATTCATACTCCTTTCCATGGCAAGCTTTATGTTGGGCATCACTGTTGTCAATGGCTACTTCCCGTCCTCTCAGTGAAAATGTTCTACGCACGCTGTCACCGCACGGCTAATCATCTGTCAATTCTCGATCATGTTGGAATAGGATCCATTGATCCTTTTGCATCTATCACACGCCCAACAATCACGAGTTTGAAGCTCGTCACAGTCATCCCTTCCCAGATCCTACTCGGAATACCACAGACAAGGTTTAGACTTTCCGGATCTCAAGAATGACCGCCAATAATTCTAGCCTATACCACGAAGGTTCTAATCTTAGATTAGAAACCCAAGAGATACACATTCAAGCTTGTTTGCATGTAGAACGGAAGTGGTTGTCAGTCACGCGTTCATAGGTGAGAATGGTGATGAGTGTCACATAATCATCACATTCATCATGTTCTTGGGTGCAAATGAATATCTTGGAGAAGAAATAGACTTGAGTTGAATAGAAAAACAATAGTACTTTGTATTAATTCATGAAGAACAGCAGAGCTCCACACCTTAATCTATGGTGTGTAGAAACTCCACCGATGAAAATACAAAAGTGATAATGGTGTAAGCATGGCCGAATGGCCAGCCTCCAAGGTCTAGGAACTAAACGTCCAAAGATCCCCCTAATACAATAGTATAAGGTCCTATTTATAGAGAACTAGTAGCCTAGGGTTTACAGAAATCAGTAATTAATGCAGAAATCTTCTTCCGAGCCCACTTGGTGTGTGCTTGGGCTGAGCATTGAAGCTTTCATGTGTAGAGACTTTTCTTGGAGTTAAATGCCAGCTTTTGTGCCAGTTCGGGCGTTTAACTCCAGCTTTTGTGCCAGTTCCGGCGTTAAACGCCAGAATTCTTGAGCTGACTTGGAATGCCAGCTTGGGCCATCAAATCTCGGGAAACGTATGAACTATTATATATTGCTGGAAAGCCCAGGATATCTACTTTCCAACACAATTGAGAGCGCACCAATTGGGCTTTTGTAGCTCCAGAAAATCCACTTCGAGTGCAGGGAGGTCAGAATCCAACAGCATCTGCAGTCCTTTTTCAGCCTCTGAATCAGATTTTTGCTCAGGTCCCTCAATTTCAGCCAAAAAATACCTGAAATCACAGAAAAACACACAAACTCATAGTAAAGTCCAGAAGAATGATTTTTATTTAAAAACTAATAAAAATATAATAAAAACTAATTAAAATATACTAAAAACATACTAAAAACAATGCCAAAAAGCGTATAAATTATCCGCTCATCACAATACCAAACTTAAATTGTTGCTTGTCCCCAAGCAACTGAAAATCAAATAGGATAAAAAGAAGAGAATATACAATGAATTCCAAAAACATCTATGAAGATCAGTATTAATTAGATGAGCGGGGCTTTTAGCTTTTTGCTTCTGAACAGTTTTGGCATCTCACTTTATCCCTTGAAGTTCAGAATGATTGGCATCTATAGGAACTCAGAATCCAGATAGTGTTATTGATTCTCCTAGTTAAGTATATTGATTCTTGAACACAGCTACTTTATGAGTCTTGGCCGTGACCCTAAGCATTTTGTTTTCCAGTATTACCACCGGATACATAAATGCCACAGACACATAACTGGGTGAACCTTTTCAGATTATGACTCAGCTTTGCTAGAGTCCCCAATTAGAGGTGTCCAGAGCTCTTAAGCACACTCTTTTTGCTTTTGGACCACGACTTTAACCGCTCAGTCTCAAGTTTTTACTTGACACCTTCACGCCACAAGCACATGGTTAGGGACAGCTTGGTTTAGCCGCTTAGGCCAGGATTTTATTCCTGTGGGCCCTCCTATCCACTGATGCTCAAAACCTTAGATCCTTTTTATCACCCTTGCCTTTTGGTTTAAAGGGGTATTGGCTTTTGCTGCATGCTTTTCTCTTTTTTTTTTCGCATATATCCTTTTTTCTGCAAGCTTTTCACTGCTTTTTCTTGCTTCAAGAATCAATTTTATGATTTTTCAGATTATCAAATAACATTTCTCCTTTTCCCATCATTCTTTCAAGAGCCAACAATTTTAACATTCTTTAAACAACAAATTCAAAAATATGCTCTGTTCAAGCATTCATTCAGAAAAACAATAGTATTACCACCACATCAAAATAGCTAAACTGTTTTAAAATTTGAAATTCATGCACTTCTTTTCTTTTTTAATTAAAAACATTTTTCATTTAAGAAAGGTGATGGATTCATTTTCATAGTTTTAAGGCATAGACACTTAGACACTAATGATCATGTAATAAAGACACAAACATAGATAAACATAAAGCATAATTTTTGAAAAACAGAAAATAAAGAACAAGGAAATTAAAGAACGGGTCCACCTTAGTGATGATGGCTTGTTCTTCCTCTTGAAGATCTTATGGAGTGCTTGAGCTCCTCAATGTCTCCTCCTTGCCTTTGTTGCTCCTCTCTCATAGTTTTTTGGTCTTCTCTAATTTCATGGAGGAGGATGAAATGCTCTTGGTGCTCCACCCTTAGTTGTCCCATGTTGGAACTTAATTCTCCTAGAAAGGTGTTGATTTTCTCCCAATAGTTTTGTGGAGAAAATTGCATCCCTTGAGGCATCTCAGGGATTTCATGATGAGGAGCTTCCTCATGCTTTTGTCCATGAGTGGGATCTTTTGTTTGCTCCATCCTTTTCTTAGTGATGGGCTTGTCCTCATCAATGAGGATGTCTTTCTCTATGTCAATTCCAGCTGAATTGCAGAGGTGACAAATGAGATGAGGGAAGGCTAACCTTGCCATAGTAGAGGACTTATCCGCTACCTTGTAGAGTTCTTGGGATATAACCTCATGAACTTCTACTTCCTCTCTAATCATGATGCTATGGATCATGATAGCCTAGTCTATAGTAACTTTAGACTAGTTGCTAGTGGGAATGATTGAGCGTTGGATGAACTCCAACCATCCCCTAGCCACGGGCTTGAGGTCATGCCTTCTTAGTTGAACCGGCTTCCCTCTTGAATCTCTCTTCCATTGAGTGCCCTCTTCACAGATGTCCATGAGGACTTGGTCCAACCTTTGATCAAAGTTGACCCTTCTAGTGTAGGGGTGTGCATCTCCTTGCATCATGGGCAAGTTGAATGCCAACCTTACATTTTCCGGACTAAAATCCAAGTATTTCCCTCGGACCATTGTAAGCCAGTTCTTAGGGTCCGGGGTCACACTTTGATCATGGTTCTTGGTGATCCATGCATTGGCATAGAACTCTTGAACCATTAATATTCCGACTTGTTGAATGGGGTTGGTGAGAACTTCCCAACCTCTTCTTCGAATCTCATGTCGGATCTCCAGATATTCGCCCTTTTTGAGCTTAAAAGGGACCTCGGGGATCACCTTCTTCTTGGCCACAACTTCATAGAAGTGGTCTTGATGCACCCTTGAGAGGAATCTCTCCATCTCCCATGACTCGGAGGTGGAAGCTTTTGCCTTCCCTTTTCTCTTTCTAGAGGTTTCTCCGGCCTTTGGTGTCATTAATGGTTATGGAAAAACAAAAAAAAGCTTTAGCTTTTACCACACCAAACTTAGAAGGTTGCTCGTCCTCGAGCAAAAGAAGAAAGAAGAGAGTAGAAGAAGAAGAAATAGAGGAGATGGAGGAGGCTTTGTGTTTCGGCCAAGGGGGAGAAGTAGTGTTTTTCTTGTGTGAAAATGAAGGAGTGAAGATGGGTTTATATAGGAGTGGAGAGGGGGGTATGGTTCGGCCATATAGGGTGGGTTGGGAGGGAAAGTGGTTTGAATTTGAATGGTGAGGTAGGTGGGATTTTATGAAGGATGGAGGTGATTGGTGAAGAGAATGGTGGGATTTGATATGTGAGGGGTTTTGGGGAAGAGTGAAGAACTGAAGATTGATGGTTTAGAAGTTATAATAAACTCTCATTGTGAGTATAGTTACTAAACCAAGCATTCAACCTTTCTTACAAACGTTTTGGTTGTCACAAGTAACAAACCCCTTTAAAATTGATAACCGAGTATTTAAACCTTGGGTCGTCTTCTCAAGGAATTGCAGGGAGGTATGTTCTTATTATTGGTTATGAGTTTGTAAATTGGGGAAATTTGGAGTTTGGGCAATGGGCACAAGTATATTTTCAAAGCAATAAAAATAAATAAATAACTGAAAAATAAACTTTTGGCAAGGTATGAGAAATTGGAAATCCAGACTTAGTTATCCTTATCAATAATAATGAAATTTGAATCTTAATTCCACTTAGTTAACCTTCACTAAAGCAAAGAAAAGTCAAGGGACTAATTAGTCAGATCTTTGAATCCTAGTTAATTCCTAAGAAAAGATTGGGATTATCGAAGATCAATTCAATTAGCAAGGATAACAATTATCACTTATGTTGAGTTAAGATAACTCCTGAGTTACTAATTTCTTAACCAAAGCCAAGAATGTAGAAAGCTAAATTAAAATCATAAATATCTGGAATACCTCAAATAAAATACATTCAAAGCAGTAAAATCTAACATGGAAAAGTTCATAAGCCAATTGGGCAACATAAATCAAATACAAATAAAAGCATTAGAGTCAATAAAAATAGAAGCGAAAGTAAATAGAAAGGGACATTGAACCTGGGATCGAGAGTCACTCCTAAAACTAAGAGAAGTCCTAAATCCTAATCCTAAGAGAGAGGAGAGAACCTCTCTCTCTAAAAACTACATCTACTCCTAAAATTGTGAATATGAAAGCTTCCCTATGAATGGATGCAATCCCCCACTTTATAGCCTCTAATCTGTGTTTTCTGGGCCACGAACTGGGTCGAAAACAGCCCGGAAATCGATGGAGAAGAATTCAAACACGCTGATTTCCGTCACTGCGACGCAGCCGCATGGATCACGCGGTCGCGTCACCTAGAGTCAGGGGAACTATAGCATATTATATATCAAATCGAATCCCCGGACGTTAGCTTTCCAACGCAACTGGAACCGCGTCGTTTGGACCTCTGTGACTAAAGTTATAGCCGTTTGAGTGCGAAGAGGTCAGGCTGGACAGCTTAGCAATTTCTCCAACTTCTTGAATTCCTTCCACTTTTGCATGCTTATTTTCCATCCTCTGAGCCATTCCTGCCCTGTAATCTCTAAAATTACTTAACACACATATCAAGGCATCTAATGGTGATAAGAGAGGATTAATATTAGCAATTATAAGTCCAAAGAAGTATGTTTTCAATCATAGCACATAATTAGGAAGGCAAATGTAAAACCATGCAAATAGTATGAATAAGTGGGTAAAGAGTTGATAAAAACCACTCAATTGAGCATAAGATAAACCATGAAATAGTGGTTTATCAAAGAGGTATTGAGGTGATTGGTGAATGGGTGAAGAAGAGAGAGAGAGGTAGGGTAGGTGGGGATCCTGTGGGGTCCACAGATCCTGAGGTGTCAAGGATTTCTCATCCTTGCACCATGTGGCGTGCAAAACGCCCTTTGCTGCCAATCCTGGCATTAAACACCAGGCTGCTGCCCATTTCTGGCATTTAACGGCAGCTTCTTGCCCATTTCTGGCATTAAACGCTAGTCTGGTGCCCATTTCTGGCGCTAAACGCCCAGAATGGTGCCAGACTGGGCGTTTAACGCCCATTCTGCTACCCTTACTGGCATTTAAACGCCAGTAAGTTTCTCCTCCAGGGTGTTCTATTTTTAATACTATTTTTCCTTCTGTTTCTGCTTTTTCAATTGTTTTTGTGACTTCACATGATTATCAACCTTCAGAAAATATAAAATAACAAAAGAAAATAGAATTTTAACATAGATAATTAAAGATTGGGTTGCCTCCCAACAAGCACTTCTTTAATGTCAATAGCTTGATAGTGGGCTCTCATGGAGCCTCACAGATGTTTAGAGCAATGTTGGAACCTCCCAACACCAAACTTAGAGTTTGAATGTGGGGGTTCAACACTAAACTTAAAGTTTGGTTGTAGCCTCCCAACACTAAACTTAGAGTTTGACTGTGGGGGCTCTGTCTGTCTCTGTATTGAGAGAAGCTCTTCATGCTTCCTCTCCATGGTTACAGAGGGATATCCTTGAGCTTTAAACACAAGGGAGTCTTCATTCACTTGAATGATCAATTCTCCTCTGTCAACATCAATTACAGCTTTTGCTGTGGCTAGGAAGGGTCTGCCAAGGATGATGGATTCATCCATACACTACCCAGTCTCTAGGATTATGAAATTAGCAGTGATGTAATGGTCTTCAACCTTTACCAAGACATCCTCTACAAGTCCATAAGCCTGTTTCTTTGAATTGTCTGTCATCTCCAGTGAGATTCTTGCAGCTTATACCTCAATGATCCCTAGCTTCTCCATTACAGAGAGAGGCATGAGATTTATGCTTGACCCTAGGTCACACAGAGCCTTCTCAAAGGTCATGGTGTCTATGGTACAAGGTATTGAGAACTTTCCAGGATCTTGTCTCTTCAGAGGTAATCTCTGTCTAGTCAAGTCATCTAGTTCTTTGATGAGCAATGGAGGTTCATCCTCCCAAGTCTCATTACCAAACAACTTGGCATTTAGCTTCATGATTGCTCCAAGGTACTTAGCAACTTGCTCTTAAGTAACATCTTCATCCTCTTCAGAGGAAGAATACTCATCAGAGCTCATGAATGGCAAAAGTAAATTCAATAGAATCTCTATGGTCTCAGTGTGAGCCTCAGAATCCCATGGTTCCTCATCAGGGAACTCCGTGGAGGTCAATGGACGTCCATTGAGGTCTTCCTCAGTGGAGATCACTGCCTCTTTCTCCTCTCCAGGTTTGGCCATGTGAGACGTGTTTATGGCCTTGCACTCTCTTTTTGAATTCTCTTCTGTATTACTTAGGAGAGTACTAGGAGGGAGTTCAATAATTTTCTTACTCAGCTGACCCACTTGTGCCTCCAAATTTCTAATGGAGGACCTTGTTTCAGTCATGAAACTTTGAGTGGTTTTAATTAGATCAGAGACTATTATTGCTAAGTTAGAATGGCTTTGCTTAGAATTCTCTGTCTGTTGCTGAGAAGATGATGGAAAAGGCTTGCTATTGCTAAACCTGTTTCTTCCACCATTATTGTTGTTGAAACCTTGTTGAGGTCTTTGTTGATTCTTCCATAAGAGATTTGGATGATTTCTCCATGAAGGATTATAGGTGTTTCCATATGGTTCTCCCATGTAATTCACCTCTTCCATTGCTGGGTTCTCAGGATCATAAGCTTCTTCTTCAGGGGAAGCTTCCTTAGTACTGCCTGGTGCAGCTTGCATTCCAGACAGACTCTGAGAAATCATATTGACTTGTTGGGTCAATATTTTGTTCTGAGCCAATATGGCATTCAGAGTATCAATCTCAAGAACTCCTCTCTTCTGAGTTGTCCCATTATTCACAGGGTTCCTTTCAGAAGTGTACATGAATTGGTTATTTGCAACCATCTTGGATAGTTCAGACAGACCACCATAGAATATACCTATGATGCTCCATTCTGAAAGCATGTCATAAGGACACCTTCTGATCAATTGCTTGTATCTTTCCCAAGCTTCATAGAGGGATTCTCCTTCCTTTTGTCTGAAGGTTTGGACTTCCACTCTAAGCTTGCTCAATTTTTGAGGTGGAAAGAACTTTGCCAAGAAGGCATTAACTAGCTTTTCCCAAGAGTTCAGGCTTTCTTTGGGTTGTGAATCCAACCATGTCCTAGCTTTGTCTCTCACAGCAAAAGGAAAAAGCATAAGTCTGTAGACTTCAGGGTCAACCCCATTGGTCTTGATAGTGTCACAGATTTGCAAGAATTCAGCTAAGAACTGATGAGGATCTTCTAATAGAAGTCCATGAAACTTGCAATTCTGTTGCATTAGAGAAACTAATTGAGGCTTAAGCTCAAAGTTGTTTGCTCCAATAGCAGGGATTGAGATGCTTCTCCCATAGAAGTCGGGAGTAGGTGCAGTAAAGTCACCAAGCACCTCCTTGCATTGTTGTCATTGTTGTTTTTGGCTGCCATAGTTTCTTCTTCCTTGAAAAGCTCTGTTAGGCCCTCTAGAGAGAATTGTGCTTTAGCTTCTCTTAGCTTTGCCTTCAAGGTCCTTTCAGGTTCAGGATCAACTTGAACAAGTATGCCTTTATCTTTGTTCCTGCTCATATGAAAGAGAAGAGAACAAGGAAGTAGGGAATCCTCTATGTCACAGTATAGAGATTCCTTGAGGTGTCAGAGGAAAAGAAGAATAGAAGGAGAAGGTAGAAAGAGAAGAATTCGAGCTTATCAAGAGGGATAGAGTTCGAATTGTTGATGGTGGAGGAGTGTTAGTCCTTAAATAAAAGGGTGTGAAAAGAGGGGAAGAATTTTCGAAAATAAATTAAAAATATTTTAAAAAAATTGAAAGAAATTTGAAAATTTGATTGATGATTTTCAAAAACTAAGATTGGGAAAGAAATAAAGTGATTTTTGAAAAAGATTTTGAAATTAGAAATCAAAAAGATATGATTGAGAGTTAATTTTGAAAAAGATGTGATTGAAAAGATATGACTGAGAAGATATGATTAAAAATCAATTTTAAAAAAAAGAGTTTTAAAATTAAAGTTGATTACTTGACTAACAAGAAATTAAAAGATATGATTCTAGAATTAAAATTTGATCCTTTCTTAATAGGCAAGTAATAATTTGAAAATTTTGAAGTAAATCATTAATTATAGCAAGGATTTTCGAAAATAATAAAAAAATGGAAAGAAATTGATTTTGAAAAGATATGATTTAAAAGATATGATTTGAAAAAGATTTGATTTTGAAAAATTATGAAAATTTGAAAAAGATTTGAATTAAAAACAAAATCTTCCCTCTAGTGTCATCCTGGCGTTAAACGCCCAGAATGGCATCCATTCTGGCGTTTAACACCCAAAATCCTACCTTTTTGGGCGTTAAACGCCCAGCCAGGTACCCTGGCTGGCGTTTAAACGCCAGTTTTCCTTCTTCACTGGGCGTTTTGAACGCCCCGCTTTTTCTGTTTGATTCCTCTGCTGAATGTTCTGAATCTTCAATTCTCTATTTTATTAGCTTGAAAAGACACAATTTTGAAAATATTTTTGAATTTTTAATAATGAGAAACAATAAAAATACAACTAAGATTAAATAAACAATGCATGCAAGACACCAAACTTAAGAATTGACGCTAAGATACATAAAATATTTTTGATTTTTATGATTTAAAATTTTTTTTTATTTTTCAAAAATTATAGAAAAGAGAATAAAGAGATTCAAAACTTTTAATAAGAATTCCAGGAATCATACAATGTTAGTCTAAAGCTTCAGTCTAAAAAGATTAGACATGGCTAGTCAAGCTTCAGCAGGACATTACATTCAACAGCTAAATTGATGAGAATCAATCAGCTTTTTGTGATGATAAGAACATCACCTTGAAACTCTAGAATTCATTCTTAGATATTCTGAAAAAGAAAAGTACCTAATCTAAGCAACAAGATGAACCGTCAGTTATCCAAACTCGAACAATCCCCGGCAACGGCGCCAAAAACTTGGTGCATGAAATTGTGATCATCAACAATGGCGCCAAAGGACTTGGAGCTCTTAAACGTGAATCACACTTTCTCACAATTCCGTACAACTAACCAGCAAGTGCACTGGGTCATCCAAGTAATAAACCTTACGTGAGTAAGGGTCGATCCCACGGAGACTGTCGGCTTGAAGCAAGCTATGGTCACCTTGTAAATCTCAGTCAGGCGAATTCAGATGGTGATGGAGAATTGATAATTAAAAGATAAATAAAACATAAAATAAAGATAGAGATACTTATGTAATTCTTTGGTTGGAATTTCAGATAAGCGTATGAAGATGCTTTGTTCCTCCTGAACATCTGCTTTCCTATTGCCTTCTTCCAATCATTCATACTCCTTTCCATGGCAAGCTTTATGTTGGGCATCACTGTTGTCAATGGCTACTTCCCGTCCTCTCAGTGAAAATGTTCTACGCACGCTGTCACCGCACGGCTAATCATCTGTCGGTTCTCGATCATGTTGGAATAGGATCTATTGATCCTTTTGCGTCTGTCACACGCCCAACAATCACGAGTTTGAAGCTCGTCATAGTCATCCCTTCCCAGATCCTACTCGGAATACCACGGACAAGGTTTAGACTTTCCGGATCTCAAGAATGACCGCCAATAATTCTAGCCTATACCACGAAGGTTCTAATCTTAGATTAGAAACCCAAGAGATACACATTCAAGCTTGTTTGCATGTAGAACGGAAGTGGTTGTCAGTCACGCGTTCATAGGTGAGAATGGTGATGAGTGTCACATAATCATCACATTCATCATGTTCTTGGGTGCGAATGAATATCTTGGAGAAGAAATAGACTTGAGTTGAATAGAAAAACAATAGTACTTTGTATTAATTCATGAAGAACAGCAGAGCTCCACACCTTAATCTATAGTGTGTAGAAACTCCACCGTTGAAAATACAATAGTGATAATGGTGTAAGCATGGCCGAATGGCCAGCCTCCAAGGTCTAGGGACTAAACGTCTAAAGATCCCCCTAATACAATAGTATAAGGTCCTATTTCTAGAGAACTAGTAGCCTAGGGTTTACAGAAATCAGTAATTAATGCATAAATCTTCTTCCGGGCCCACTTGGTGTGTGCTTGGGCTGAGCATTGAAGCTTTCATGTGTAGAGACTTTTCTTGGAGTTAAACATCAGCTTTTGTGTCAGTTTGGGCGTTTAACTCCAGCTTTTGTGCCAGTTTCGGCGTTAAACGCTAGAATTCTTGAGCTGACTTGGAACCCCAGTTTGGGTCATCCCTCGGGAAAAGTATGAACTATTATATATTGCTAGAAAGCCCAGGATGTCTACTTTCCAACGCAATTGAGAGCGCGCCAATTGAGCTTCTGTAGCTCCAGAAAATTCACTTCGAGTGCAGGGAGGTCAGAATCCAACAGCATCTGCAGCCTTTTTCAGCCTCTGAATCAGATTTTTGCTCAGGTCCCTCAATTTCAGCCAGAAAATACCTGAAATCACAAAAAACACACAAACTCATAGTAAAGTCCAGAAGAGTGATTTTTATTTAAAAACTAATAAAAATATAATAAAAACTAATTAAAATATACTAAAAACATACTAAAAACACTGTCAAAAAGCGTATAAATTATCCGCTCATCACCCAGCAGTCGATTTATCCACCAGCTGAAGGTTTAGATTTTTCTATGTTCTTATCTTAGTTTTCTAGAGAGAGAAGCTCTCCCCTCTCCCTAGAATTTAAGTTTTGTTAGTTGATTTCTCTTTAATTACAGTCTTTAATTCTTATTTTAATGTAGTTTCATTTAAGTTTTCATGCTTTATTGTCTTAATTCTCTTAATTCTTCTTCTTAATTTCTCTTTTATATCACTTTTTATTTTATGAACACTCTTGCACTTCTTAATTTTCTATTAATGCAATTTAATATTTTTATATTTATTGTTATTTAATTAAGCTGTTATTATTATTTTCTTACTTTTAGTAGTTAGATTTTATTTTTAATGTAATTTAATATTATTTTATTTTCATGCACACCAAGTGTTTGATAAAATGCTTGTCTTAGTATTTACCTAATTTTTCTCACTCTTGGCTTGGAATTGAGGACTTTGGTTACCCTTGAGTCATTAATGTCCATTCTTGATTGATATATTAGAGTAGTTAGTTGATTTGGTTTCCAATAACTCTAAGTCTTCCATTAATAAAGTTGACTAGGACTTGTGGATTGAAATCAATTATTTCTATTTGACTTATCCTTGATGTAGGGTTGACTAAGTAGGATTAACTCTTCATAATCTTATGTGTTTGTGGCCAATGGCTAGGATAGGTAGCTTTAGCTCCCAATCCTTGCCAAAAAGTTTCTTAGCATTTAAATTCCTTTTTTCCTTGATTAATTGCCTTTAAATTTAATTGCTTCCATTTAATTTATAGCATGTTTATTTAATTTCTTGATATTTATATTTCTTGTTTTTTATCACCAATTCTCATTTCTCCCATAGTCAATAACTAATCACTTAATTGCAACTCCTAGGGAAGACGACCCAGAACTTCAAACTCCCAGTTTATATTTTGATTTGAATAGTGACATTTATTTGAATTTAAAATTTGATGGTGAGAGTTAGTTACCAATTTAGTCTATACTTACAACGAAAATTATCTTAAGTAAAAAAATTCAAACTGGTGCAAATTCCTATTTATCAGTCCCCCAATTATAGAGGATGTGTAAGACAAGTAATGCCAATGACTTGAATTTACTAAAGTAATTATAATATTAATTTATTTTATATTTGGTGGACCATAGTCTTTTTTTTAACGGTGTGGACCTTAATTTTTTTTTGGGTTATCGACCATAACTTTTTTTGTAAGGGGTGTGGACCTTAGTTTTTGGATTTGATATTTGAAGATCAATAAACTTGGCTGAACAAAAAGGGGATGGCCGAATAGAATGTTGGGCTATGTTAAAATATTGGGATAAATTTTGCATCAAAAAAGTTAAAAATAAAGTTGTTAAAAAAGGTTAAATATTAGTGGTCCAAGAATGAAAAAAATAATATTAAACCAAAATTATGCTCTGTGTGAAGATGTAACTGGAGATGTAATGTAGTTGATATATTCTTCCTAACATAGTCTAATGAATTGAGAAGAAATTATAAAGCAATATAGTATTATTAATGGGAGTTATAATTACAAGTACATTAGAGTTACTAGGTGTCTGGTGAGCCGCATTTCTATTAAGTTTAAAAAATTAATTTTATATTTTTATTTTAAAATTATAAATTTTTAATAATAATTAAAAATAAATTATAAAAAAATAAAATATCTTAAATTATTTAACATGTAAAATATTAAAAAAATAAATTTAAATTAAAAAATATTAATTTGCTATTATATATAATAAAATTAATATAAAAATTTATTGATATTATTTAAAGATTAGTTATTTATAAACATTATTAAATTTATTTATTTTTTTCAATCCTATTTAATTAGAAACAAATTTAAAAATTTATATCCAAAACATTTATTTCCATCTATAAATCAGATAAAAAATATATTTTTTCAATTTTATCTTGAACCTCTTTAATTATCTTTAATTTTATTATTTTTTAAGATTATTAATTTTATTTTAATTATATTATCTCATCATATTATACACTATCGTTTCTTTTATCATTATTATTATGTTGCCTTGTTTTATTTTATTTTTTCTTCTTCTATTCATTCCAATCGCAATTAATTATCACCATACCATTATTCCTACTCTCATTTTTGTTTATCACTCTTATCTATAACTACCATGGTGTTAACTTTTAAGTTATTACAAATTTGCTAAAAGAATTTTTTTTCTTCTTTGATTTAGATATCTAGATATATACCTATTATATAGATACTTATTATTTTTCAAACTTACTTGTTAAGTCATATTTTATTGCTTTCAGACAAAATTTAAGCTATCAACGATTCAGATTTTTTGTTAATCAAATTATAAAATTTGTCAACAATTATAAAAAAGTAATATCAAATATTTTATATCTTCTTAAAAGAGTAATATTATATGGACACTACTATTTTAGCTACTATTAACATATACAATTGAATATAAAAATATTACATTATTATTAAATATCTCTCCTATTCTTAACACTTATTTGTAATAATTCTTAATCTTTCTCTAAATCTAATATGTCAATTTCTATGTCTCTACCTAATAAAATTTTTAAGATTTTCTTAAAATTTCATTTAATTTCAAAACAAAATTGTAATTTTTATATTGTTATTTTTTTCTAATATTTTTAGAAAATTATTTTTTATGCTTTTTAAATTATAAATTTGAGATAAAAAATAAAAATTTTAATAAATAATAAATTATTAATAAATAAAAATAAAAATAAAAATTTTATAAGTTATTTATTTTTTAATGTATAGAATAATAAAATTTAAATTAATTTAAGTATGATACTAAAATTATTATATTATTTTTATATGTAACAATTGAGATAAATATTTATAAATATTTATAAATTTATTTATATTTTCAATCTTATTTAATTTGAAGTAGATATAAAAATTTAAATTTAAAGAACTTTTTTTTTCGCATAATTTTAATTGCTTTTTTTTATTTTATATTCAATATGTTAAATCATCTTTTTGTTTCATTATTTTTTTAAAAAAATTTATTTTTATTTTTATTATTTTTTACCATTCTCCATACACATATTTATTATTATTTTTTTTAATTAAGTGAAATAAAGATAGAGAGAGAGAGTACTACATGTACTCCATAAAACAAAGAAAAAGATAACGTGGGTAGAAGTTATGTGTAGAATAAAAAAGTAACTGTACAAAGAACAAAGAAAAATTAACTAATAATTACATTTTTGACCAAATTTTAAGACAAAAATTATATTAAACATTATTTATCAATAAGATTAAGATAGAAAAGTGAAAATTGGACACTAAACTCTCCTATTCCCTTTATATATTATTATAGATATTTAATTTAAAGTACATTAAGATATTATAATAATATCTATAACAATATTATTTAGGACAATTATGGAAGGTTTATCGAATCAAAACTTAAGAAAAAATAAATTATTATTAATTAAATAAATATACAGGATTCTTATCTATATTTGGATCATTCGGTCTATTACTTGGACCACCAACTTCACTGTTATTATTAGTATCTGAATATTTATAAAATTTGTTATTAGCATAAAAATATATTGTAAAAGGTAATTCATATTAAATGATATAATAAACATAAATTTATTAATGGGATGTATAACTTAACTGGCACGCCTTCTGGCGAGGTATTGATGTCTCTATTCTTCGCTCATGTTTTGTCTTCGTCGCCAGACATAGTCTTGCCAAGTCGGTCAATTACTTCCATTGGTATCCTGTCAACGGTAATTAATCAAAATAAACATATAAATATAGTTTCACACTTTTATTTAACGACGAAAAACAAATTATATTAGATGAAGTGAGAAAGATGCATGAAAAGATGGATGAGAAATGAAGAAAGGTTTTTTAGTAACAGCAACGTGAAGTGAGAGAGAATAAGGGAAGAAAGAGATAATTATTATAGAAGTTAGGTGAATTTATAAAATAAGAGAGAACGTGAATGAAGATGAAGTAGTGAGAATATTGTAATGCGGAATAACTGACGTAGGTTATTAAGAAGGATAAAAATGAAAAAAAAAAGTTTTGGACACCAAAACAGGTTTTGTCATTATACATTGTTATAGATAATATGGTAAGATATATTTTCAAAAATTAATTTAGTTTATTATGAATTGTTAGTGTATGATGAGAAATGATTTTATTTTTAAATTAAAGTGAATTTTAAAAAATATAATATAATGATAAATTTTTAGTTAACACATGAAAAATTAATTTTGTAACAAAAATTGATTGATTGGGTATAGAAAACGTAAGAAATTTTTTTGAAAAAGTTTAGAGTTAGAGTTTGCCAAAATTTATAGCTAAGGGTTTAGGGTTAGGGTTAGAATTAGAGTTATTTAATGTTAAGGAGTTAGGGTTAGGAATATATGGATCTTAGGGTTTAAGGTGAAAAGTTTAGGATTCAGAGTTGTGTAACGATAAGATTTTAGGATTTTGAGATTTATATAACCTAGAGTGTAAGATATTGGGATTAAGATTTATGGTTGAGGATTTAGGATTTAGGGTTTATTGGTAAGAGTTTAGGGGTTATGATTCAAAATTTGAGTTTAGGGTTTAGTATTTTTAGTTTATGGTTTAGAGTTTAGGAATGTATATACTAGGGTTTAGGGTTAGAGTTTACAAATTAGGATTTTTAGTTTATGGATTTAATTTAATATTTGTAATTAAGGCTGTAGTAGTGTTTAGGGTTTTGGATTTTGGGTTACTTGATTTGAAATTTTAGTGATTGAGGGTTTAAGGGTGAGGGTTTAGGTGTTAGGCTTGAAGGTTGAGGGTCGAACGTTTAGGGTTTATGATTTAGGATTTAGAGTTTAGGGATGTATACATTAAAGTTTAGAGTTTACAAATTAGGATTTTTAATTTAGTGATTTATTTTAATTTTTGTGATTAAGGGTGTTGTGTTTAGGGTTTAGGGTTAGTTGATTTGAAATTTTAGATATTGAAAGTTTAGAGTTTAGGCTTTAGGATTTTGGATTTATTGTTTAAGGATGTATACATTAGGGTTTAGGATTAGAGTTTACAAATTAAGATTTATAGTTTAGGAATTTAGTTTAATACTTGTGATTAAGGGTTTAGTGTTTAGAATTTAGAATTTTGGGATAGTTGATTTGAAATATAAGACATTTAGGATTTAGGAGTTCTTGTTGAGAGTTTAGGATTTGGAATTTTTTTTTTATTTGAAAAATTAGATATTGAAAAAATTAGAAATAAATGGTTAGAGATGATTTTATCCATCATTAATAATTATTTAAAATAAACAAAAAAAATAAAATTGTGTAGTAAATTATTTATAAAAATTTTGAAATTGTTATAAAATAGAATATGTCATTATTAAAATGATTATAAAATATATTATAAAATATAATTAGAAGGACTATGTAATTTTTAATTATAAAATATAATTATAGTGTTGTCATGCAAATTTGGCAATTAATTGCGGGATGAATATTTTTTTATTATTGTATTGAAGGCACGTAATTTCTATCGTACGTAATTGAAGATAGAGTGAAAAGTGATTGCTCGTTAATATGATCTTTTTAGTCACATCGTATGATATTTTTTCTTTTCACGTTATGATTGATTTATTCTTGAAAGTTGATAAATTATATAAAATATAGGAAGCATTTCAAGTATTCCAGTGTACTTTACTGGAGGTCTGGTATGCTATAGGTTATATCCATTGAGATATATGATAAAATAATAGAAGGGTTTGGATGAATTGGAAGCGGACTGGTGTATATATCAGGTGATGTGGGTGCATGGTGGGCGTGTTACCCGTTTGTTCTTTCTCCAGTGTGTTAGTGAGGTAGCGTTTATTGAGGTATTGAGAGACGGAAATGGATCCTCTCCATTTTTTTGTCACTGGAGAGAATACAGTGTAATCTCCCACCTTCAATTCTTCAAGTGGGACCAGAAATAAATGAGAGAGAGAATGCATTGAAGGGTGAGATCTTCCACTGGATATCATCCAGTTTTTTTTTCACTGGAGAGGATCCACTCCCTTGAGAGACTGAGATTCAGTATCGTGTTTGTTAGTTCAGAAACTGGTATTAAAATTGCTGTTTCTGTGTCTAAAATTTGAGTATTTCAGTAGCTCTAAAAAGTAGGGACGCAGGGGACTGAAATTTTTAGAGATGGAGACTGAAACTTTAATAACATTTTATACCTAAAATACTTTTATTTCAATTAATTAATTCCAATTTTACCCTTTGTGCAAATTAAATTAGAGTTTCATTCTTATTTCAATTCCTGTCTCCCATTTTGCACCGAACAGAATAGTGAGATTTATTTCAATCACTGTCTCTTAGTCTCTGTCTCTCAGTCTCAATCTTTCCGTCTCTGTCTCTCCACCAAACGCTACCTAAATGTCTTTCTTGCCTAGGCTGGCGCGAGTTGGGGTAGTGGTGGTTGTCCTAAGCGCTGAGCCGGATGTGATGGTCTGTCTAAGTCGAGCCGCGGTGCTATGGCTCCTGACCAAAAATCGTTGTTTGGCACTATGGCCACATTTTATTTGGTTTCACTAGTGGTGGTGTTTAAATTTAAAATGATACAAATTAAATTGCTCCTCTAATCTAATTTAAATTAAAAATTGAAAAGAATTGTATTAATTTAGATTTGATTAGATTTTATTTTTTACAAACTGTCGGATCGAATTTTATATCTATTTCTTGTAATCGATCAAATCCAATTTAAATTGTACAATATATTATAATATTATTATTTTATTACATTTATAATTATATTTATAACATATTCAATTTGTTATATATTTTTATATTATTTATGTATTATTATTATTTAATAAATATTTTATATTCAAAATATGATTTATTTATTTATTTTAACTAACCTATAATTTTATTTTTATTTGTTATGTTATTGTTAGTTTTTTAAGATATTTTTTAGACTTGTTATGTACGGGTTAGTTGTTTAAAATTTGGTATTAAGACTTATTATATATATATATATTTAATTTTTTAATTTACAAAACTGCAAATCTAATCCAATCTAAATCATTTGAAATTAGATTGGATCGGATCAGAATTTTTTAAAAAAATTCATTCAATTCAAATCGCACCATAAATAAAATTAATGTTCAGATCGGATGAGTTTTTAACTTAAATCGATCCAAATCACACCGCGAACACCTATCAATTTCACAGGATTTAAGGTTTGAAAATGGAATTATATAATTATGAATTGAGGGGATGTGTTTTAGTATTTTAATTTCGTTTACTCGTTTTTTAGTTATAACGGTCACTTAAATAATGAGAAAAGCCATCATCATCATTTATAATAATTCATGTTATTATATATGAGTAGATGTTAACGAAGCCATCATTATCCATATAACTCCAACCTATTGAAAAGTAAACTTACCTAGTTTTACAACAAAATTAAAGTAAATAACGGATGTACCCAAGTAATTAACAATACGTAATTTCACTTTTCCTTATATATTAATCACACAGATAATAACATTCCAGTTGTTGCAAAGCAAGGAGTTACAGAGATTGTATATTAATTAACATACCATTGTTGAGTTATAACGGTTGTGTGTATGCAAGGGAACGAATGTTAAGGGTCTTAGCAGTCGCAACAACTTTGAATTCCAAAGTAAAGAGGCTTAATTTTAAAGCGATTATGTTGGAGGCCACGATTAATGCATAAGCGAGTTAGACAGTGGGAATAAGAAGTTCCAAAACCAAAATATTAGGATGAAAACTTACTAGACAGTAGACACGATAATCCTTGGGTTAAGCATAAGTTAATAGAGATAAACTGCCTACTAAAGAAGAAATTAAGGTCAGGATAGAAAACTATATTTCAATTTTTAGAACCAACAATAACACTCATCTACTCTAAACAACACGATCACACAACATCGACCCCTGCCACAAAACTCCCACCCACAGACACATTGTAGCTATTTGGTCCAGTGTTTGTTCATGGAGTTAAGCATCAACAATGCCGTCTCCGGCCACCGTATGGAGCAACCTTGCAGCAAAACAAAACACAACTTATAACTGCCTCAGATCCACCACGTTTCAGCCAGACGCTGCGCCGCCCCCGACTAGAACCACTCCGGCCAGCCAGTTACTATACCATCAAACTCGCCAGGTGCGGACAGGCGACTCAGAGAAAAAACCTAACTCCATCTGCCGCAGATCTGCCTATGTATTCACCTCCTCCAACACGCGCGCAGCTTGACGGCCTAAATCGTTCTTCTCTCTGGCGATTGCACAAAACGGGTCTCCTCTTGCTTTCAGCTTCCCAATCTGAACACACAAAAACACCGCGCATTTAGCGCCCAGCTGCGCCTTCTTCCACATTAAGACAAGCCTGTTAATTGAACCTTTTTCCTTTTTTCAGTCACCCTTTTGTGTCTTTTCCATACTTGGACAAGGGATATTTGTGTCATTGCCACCTTACTCCACGACAAATTGTATGCTAGCTACCGGTTCGTACATGGAGTACCGAACTTCCAAGAAAGGACGTTGGAGTACCTGAAACGTTTCCTAAAATATATGTATAAATATATAAAGATAAATTTTTCATATTATATGACTATTGAATATTTTATATTATAACGTATATTGATGTCTGATTTTATTATGGTTATTATGATGGAGAGATAACTTTATCATGATTTGACTAAGAAATTCTTTTTCATGTAATAATAATAATTTAGAATATTGTTGTTATTATTATTTTATTATGAAAAGTTAATTATGAGTGTCTAAGTTGGTGAATTTAGTGTTCATTTAGTTAATAATTTAGAGTTTGTAGTAGTAGATAGATTTAAAATACCACTTTTATCTTTCTATTTATAAAACAATAATACAACATTAGAAAAGTATAGCAAAATAACTAAAAAAAGTGAATTTTAAATACAACAAAATAAAAACAGTTATTGAAAATTAGTATTTATTATAAAATTAGTTAATATAATATTTAAAATTGAATTAAACATTCAATAGGGATATGTATATAACTCTCACTTACTTTTAGCTTTTGTATGTGACAAGAAATAGCTACTCCTATAATTTATTGTTATTTTAAAATCACTTTATTTGTTTTTTCGTGTAGACCATTATATTAAAGAAAAAGTCGTTGTGGATGATTTAATATAAATATAATATTATATTATTGTCTCATTTATTTTATGTTGTTTTTATGTTGCATCTTATTTATTCATTTTATTTAAAAGGTTCCAACTGTTGTTATGCTCCAATAGATCAAAGAAAGAATCCTTTATATAAAGGAGCTCCATGCAACACAGCTAAAACTAAGCTTTAGAATTAGTTGTAGCAATGGAGAGTAGTTGTTTCTATTACTATGTGGTGAGAAGAGGAAGACAACCTGGTATATAGACCTCATGGGAAGTCTGCAAAAAATAATTATATGGCTTTAAGGAGAACGAGTATAAGAGGTTCATGGTTAGGTGTGATGCGGAGTCATGATTCAATTTTTCTCACGAAGACCTCAACGGTGAGAAAATGGTGCCAAAGAATCAAGAGTTGGCTGTAAGATTTGGAGATCTCAATGTTAGTGAGTATGTGACAGTGGCAGGTGAAGGGAGCAGTGGATCTGCTAGTACCGCAACTAAGCTTCTACCTTTTGATTTAGGTATGTTATTGCAAATTTTGTAGTTTATATGGGTTTGTTGTGTATCATGTTAAAGTTTGTGATATGGTGAGGATTATGTATTTTGCATGCATGTGTACATTTAGGTGTTGTCCCCAAGTTGGACCCTACTGAGTCTGTCACGATGGAGGACATGGAGTAGTTGTTGTTTCACGCTTGTGCTCAGCTTCAGGTAAGTCCTTCGGTATTTCTACTTCGTGACGGCGTTCATATGGAAGGAAGGAACTACTTTAAATATGGGGCTGCTGTGCAAAGCTCTGGAAGGGGGGTTAACTTTTTTGTGAGCGGCCAGTTGTCCACTGATCAGTGTTTAACCAGGCAAGATGCCGCTATTATCACTTTGGAGAGGCTTTTGGATAAGGTAAAGATGAAGATATTTGACTTCAATTGTCAAGTGGCTCTTCGATACAAGGGACATGTTGTTGAGTTGCAGTGACTATCAAGGTTATCTATGGCAGAACGTGTTGTTGAACTTGGAAAAAAGAATGCCGAGCTGAAGCGGATGCTGGCTGTTTACAATGACATGTTCAACTTTTAGGGTGGTTTAGACTTTGAAGCAACATAACCTTCTTTGTTAGGGTATTACGGTTTGTTGTCTATGTTGTGCTTGGTGAAGGTATATCGTATGGATTATGGATTATGAAACATTTTAAATTCAATATGGCTTAAGGAGTACATTTAAGATAGTTGGTTTGGTTAACGGTACTTTTTTAATTATGAGTAATATTACACATCTAAGTCTTTTTATAAACTAAATTTAATCAAATTAAACAATAAGATATAAAATAATATTAGTCATAATTGATTTTCATTATGTTAAAGTAACTTAGTTAGATTTGATTAATAAAAAGATTTGAATGTGTAGTATTATTCTTTAATTATATGTGAAAAATGTAAGGCCTCTATTTATATGAATTTTGATCATTTGCGAAACGATTAATATATAGTTAAGGGTTACTTAATTTGTAGGTTTTCATTTTTTGGTTACGCATCTTTTCTGAGCTAGTTGTGTGCTGCCTAAATTTAAAGTTTATATTTTTAAAAAATATTTACTATGACTTCTAATTTTTTGTTTGTTGAAGGAGTAAATTTTTTTGGTTTTTAATTTTAACCTTGTTTCAGTAGTTCTTTGTTGAATGGATTGAAAGTTAATTTATTTGTTAAAAATTTAGTACTATTTAAATTTATTTTTCAATTGGGTTTAGATTATTTTAAAATTTTTAAGTTTTTTTTTATCTTGGATAAACTAAAAATAACCTCATGGTATTTGTAGTACTTGAAGAAGTTTGACCAGAAACAAATGTTGAAAATGTTATAAAATAACTAAATAAATAAGGAAGAGGTAATTAACAAAAATAAAATATAAAGAGAGAGAAAGAAGTATTGCAACATAAAAGAGAGAGATGTTTATTGCTTGTTGTATATTTTTATTCAGAGGCTTAAGCCTCTATTTATAGGAGCACATGATGACATTTTTCAAACTATAATAAATGGAGTCATCCTTGATAAACCAAGCTAGATTGGAAATGGGCATCCACATAAGATCTTATCACAACACTCCCTCTTGTATGACCATTTAGGATTATTGCCTCGTTAAAACCTTACTAAAGAAAAACCCAGTGGAAAAAAACCTTAGTGAAGAAAAAAGAGTACAATATCCTTTAGTGATGGGGACTGCCTCATTAAAAACCTTATCAAGAAAAACCCAATGAAAAAAACCTGACCAAGGAAAAAAGAGTACAGTCTCCCCCTCTTGTCGACATCATTTAATGTCTCGAAATCGGCGCATCCCAATCTGATGTACCAATCTTTCAAATGAGAATTTTGGGAGTGACTTTGTGAATAAATCTACCAGATTATCATTTGAGCGGATCTGTTGGACATCAATTGTCCCTTGATTTTGAAGATTATGAGTGAAGAAGAATTTGGGAGAAATATGCTTTGTTCTATCACCTTTGATGTATCCGCCTTTAAGTTGAGCAATGCATGCTGTATTATCTTCAAACAGGACATTTGGAGCTATCTTATGATCAATCAGTCCACATGATAACAGAATATATTAGATCAAACTCCTCAGCCAAAAACACTCGCAATTTGCTTCATGTATCGCTAGTATTTCAACATGATTAGAGGAGGTTGCTGCTATCGTCTATTTCGTGGACCTCCATGATATAGATGTACTACCATATGTGAACAGATATCCTGCTTGAGATCTCCCTTTATGTGGATCAGACAAGTACCCAGCATCTGCATAACCAACTAATAGTGACTTGGATCCATAGGGATAAAATAATCCCATATCAACCGTTCCATAAAGATATCGAAAGATTTGTTTGATTCCACTCTAATATCTTCTGGTTGGAGAGGAAATATATCTTGCTAATAAATTTACAGCAAATGATATATCAGGTCGTGTATTATTAGCAAGATAGATTAGTGCTCCAATGGCACTAAGATATGGCACTAAAAATCGCATTTTTTGTATGCTCGATCTGCAGGCCGAGACAAAATTTAGTCTTTCCAAGATCTTTCATCTCAAACTCTTCTTTTAGAGTTTTTATAATTGTTGGAATCTCTTCAAGAGTTCCAATGATATTTAAATCATCAACGTACACAGCAATTATAATAAATCCAGATGCAGTTTTCTTTATGAAAACACATGGACAGATATCATCATTCTTGAATCCATTTTTGGCCAAATACTCAGTAAGACGATTATACCACATTCATCCAGATTGCTTTAGACCATATAAAGATCTTTGCAATTTGAATGAGTATAACCCTTGTGAATATTCATTGGATGGTTTAGATATCTTTAGTCCTTCAGGAACTTTCATATAGGTATCACGATCTAATGAGCCGTATAAGTAGGCTGTTACCACATCCAATAAAATCATATGCAGTTTATGATATGCAGATAAACTAACAAAATAAGGCAATGTTATCACATCCACTACAGGGAAATACGTTTCTTTATAATCTATACCGGGCCTTTGTAAAAAATCTTGTGCCACAAGCCAGGCTTTGTAGTGCACAACTTTATTTTTCTCATTTTGTTTTCTCAAAAATACCCATCGGTATGCAACAGGTTTTACATCTTCTGGTGTATGAACTACAGGCCCAAAGACTTCACGTTTTGTAAGTGAGTCTAGCTCAACCTTCATGGCTTCTTCCCATTTTGGCCAATCATTCCTTTGTCGACATTCTTCGACTGATCTTGGCTCAAGATCCTTACTTTCATGCATGATATTTAATGCCACATTATATGCAAATATTTCATTGACAATTGTCTTATTTCGGTCCCATTTCTCTCCTGTAAAGACATAATTTATCGAGATCTCATCATTTTCACAATTTTCATGTACCTGAACATCTTCTGGCGTTAACACTATATCAGAATTTTGGACAACTGCAGGTATCTTTACTATGTCTTTTTCAACAGGAATAGTATTTACCTCTTTTTTCTTTTGAGAATTTTTGTCTTTGGAACTGACAGGCCTGCCGAACTTCTAGCGTGTATTTGCTTCGGTGACAATTTGTCCAATTGGGACATCAATTTGAATTGGGACATTTTTCGCTGGTATATAAGATTTGGTTATCCTCTTTGTATCGAAAAATGTATCAGGCAATTCATTTGCTATTCTTTGCAAATGTATAATCTTTTGAACTTCTAGTTCACATTGCCCTGATCGAGGATCTAAATGCATCAAAGATGATGCTCTCCAATTAAATTCCTTTTCAGGAAGCTTATTCTCTCCCCCTAATATTGGAAATTTTGATTCATCAAAATGACAATCCATAAATCGGGATTGAAATACATCACCAGTTTGTATCTCAAGATACTTCACTATAGAAGGAGAATCATATCCAACATATATCCCCAATTTTCTTTGGAGTCCCATTTGCGATTAGGTAGTGCAATGGGAACATATATCGCACACCCAAATATTCTTAAACGGAAAACATTTGGCTGCTGGCCAAAAGCTAATTGCACAGGAGAGAACTGATGGTAACCCATTGGCCTCAAACGAATAAGTGCTGCGGCATGTAAAATAGCATGCCCCCAAACCGAGGTTGGGAGATTTGTTCTCATAAGTAAGGGTCTAGCAATTAATTGGAGGCGCTTAATAAGTGATTCTGCTAACCCATTTTGTGTGTGAACGTGAGCTACTGTATGTTCAACACTTATTCCATTAGCCATACAATAAGCATCAAAGGCTTGGGAAGTAAATTCACCAGCATTATCAAGACGAATTGCTTTGATTGGATTTTCTAGAAATTGTGCTTTTAATTGAATAATTTGAGCAAGTAATCCCGCAAACGCTAGGTTGTGAGAAGATAATAAGCACACATGTGATCATCTCGAAGATGCGTCTATTAGGACCATAAAATATCTAAAAGATCCACATGGTGGATGAATAGGTCCACATATATCACTTTGAATCCTTTCTATTCAGGGGACTCAAATCCAATCTTTACTGGTGATGGCTTTAAAATTAACTTCCCTTGAGAACTGTAACACCCAACCATACAGAGTCTTATGCTTAAGTCATAATTCAGAGATGGTAAGGTATTACGACCTCTAAAACAAAAATTTAGTACGTATAGTAGTATGAATAATTGATTATAACTAGGAGCCTTTGTAGAAAAAGGGGTAAAAAAAACCGTAACTCGAAAGCGCAACACTCCGATCGATAACGTAACGAACATGGATAAGCTAACGCGAGATCATATATATAAAGAGTGTCAAAAACGGAAATATCAAGACTCAAAATCCGGCTGCAAAGATAACCGGTCCGAGCATAGCAATATATACATATAATAAAATAAGGAAACCCCAAAGGAAACCCAAAGGGACAAAAATATAGAAACCTATTCTCCAAAACCTCCTATAAGAGGAGTCATAACAGTTTGTATTATTTAATGGAGATAAAAGTATCTAAACAAGATATATAAACCAAAACAGAGTCCCGAGAACAAGGATCTTCGCTAATCCAGAAGTCTCCAGCATGCCTCAACGAGAAGCCTCGTGTCCTGCATTTGAAAACCACAAAATCCGCATGGGTGAGAACCAGAGGTCCCCAGCATGGTAACAGCTTCCACATATATAATACATAATAATAGAGGAAAACCGAAGGCAATCCTAGAACTTCCTCCAGATAATATCAAAGCTTATAAACGAGCTAAACCATAAGTGGCAACTGACTAAAGATTCTTCAGTCTAACTAATACTTCCCTTTCCAATTCCTTCAGACCTCCCAACCACCAGCAGGAGTATAATATAGCAAACATAGTTATATTAGACAAGAGATTTACAAATAGGAACAGATAAGGCATTTAGACAACTACCAAGTAATATGCAGTCAAATAGGCAATCTCAAATAATTCATGTAGTATGCTTATGATGCATGCCTGTCCCTAGTGGCTGATGATATCATCTGTCGGTTATAGAGCCAACCCGACAAGTCCTGGTAGCTAACCATTGGACTGTCCCTCTGTCGCGCATCCCCAACTCGAGTTATACTCATCATAAACTTGATCATAATCATGATCCATATCCATCACCCTCACTGGTGAATATTTACGGGGGCGAGCTCATCCGGGCCTTTCACAGTGCTCGGCCACACTTATGACATAGGGTCAAAAGAGCTTCGAGTCTCAACCTGGGGCACGTGGTGGCTAGCCACTGCTTCCTCCCAGGGAAACCCTCATCTCCGATGGTGGAAGTGCAAACATTCACAATTCATTCAACAGCATATATGCATTTATACTTAGCCATAATCATGGCTCCGCCGTAACACGGCAATAATCTAGCCATCCGACTCACGGTTAAATCCATAACCAGTGATTTCATTAACAATTACGGCCTTTCGGCCCATGGCATAACAAGCACTTCCACCGCCATCCTCCGCATCTCACATAATCATCTTTGATCCTCAATGATCATTCATTTTTCCCCTTGCTTCACTCGCAAGTTACCACATTCACTAGCCCTTTTTCTCATGCTAGGCATATCATAATGATTCAAGACATAAGTGGTGAGATCGGAGGCTTAGAAGTATGAAATTTGGCTTTTAAAATTTAAAAATCAACTTTGGGATGAAAACAGGGCCACGCGTACGCGCACTCCACGCGCACGCATGGATGGCCACAAAATCTCATCGACGCGCATGCGTCATACGCCCAGACACGCGGGTTGAAAATAGCCAAACAACGTGCGAGTGTCAACCACGTGTACGCGTGGGTGCTCTTGCGCCCCAGGCACAAAACTGGTACAACTCTGGCACAACTCTTTGGAAAATGGCTGGGCATTTGGTGCAGCGCATCGACGCGCTCGCGCACACCACGCGCACGCGTGGATGGTTCTTTCTCGAAGAACGGCGCGTATGCGCCAAGTGCGCCTACACGCTGGGGTGATTCTGCTAAAATTTTTCTAAGTTAAAAGCTGCAGAATTCATAGATTCAACCCACAATCTTCCGACGGACATAACTTTCTCATTTTAAATCGTTTTTCACCCGTTCTTCGAACGGCATGGACATCCCGGATCCAATTTCATTTCTAAACAGATTTGGCACAAATCAGAGATCCGTAGTCCAAGTTATGTCCCGTCAAAGTATGCCCAAAAACCATGTTTTTATACAAAATCATAAAGTGCCATTTTCAAAACAAGCCACTTTCAACTCTTTTCAAAATCAATCAAAACATGCCAATTTCATCCCTTTTCTTTGAAATCAATCAAAATGTACCAAAATCAACATCAAGCCATCCTCAACTCACACATTGACACTTTACCAAGGTTCCCAAAACCATATCCAACCATTTTAACACTTCTCAATCAAATGGCTAAAGGACAAACACAATATCATGTCATACATCCTTCCTCATCCCAATTTCCAATAATTCCATTTCCAATCAACCATCATTATACATAATCATCATCATACTCACCATCAACATGGTACCACCCATCAATTCAACCTCAATCATTCATCAAGCATATATCACAATATGCATTTTTTCATATATCACACAATCAAGGCTTCAATATTCATAATCACATATATGATCACATCATATATCTCAACCATTCAACAACATTAACAATTCAATGCCTATCTTAGGGCCTCTAACCTAAGTATTTCCTACCATATTACATATTAGATACGGGAAACCGAAACCATACCTTAGCCGATTTCCCACGCTCAACCGGAACACTTCCAAACCACTTGTCCACAAGCTCTCAAGGTCTCAATACCTCCAAGAACAGATTTTATCACACAAAACCCTCTCCCAAGCTTTCCAAAATCACCAATCAAGCTCCAATATTCAGATATACACAACCTAAGCCACAATCATCATACCCATACACAACATCTCAATACCCAAACATCATAGAACAACAAATTACACTAGGGTTGAGAATCTTACCACACCCAAGGTCCAAGGAGACAAGATTAACCTTCTCCTTCAAGAGAGTTGGGTCCTATAACATCAAAGAATCCAAAATCTCAACATTTCACCCATGAAACTCGAAAACAAGGGCTGAAATTTCGAAGAGCAAAACGTAACTTACCTCAAGATTGATTGTATGGGTTTTATAGAGCTCTCTGCGGTGAACGCGTGGCCGCAAACGGTGTGGCAATCGGAGCTCTAGATCAAAAGTTATGGTAGTTTGAAGATCAACCAAGGGAGAGAACTTGAGAGAGTGTTCTTCCCCCCTCCATACCAATTTCAGCGTGTTTGAGTGCTAAGTGAGGAGAGAGAGTGCTGAAAACTAGGGTTTTGGTTTAGTTTAGTTGGGCCAAGGGCCCACTTTGGGTCCGGTTGGACCGGTTTGGCCCGTTCAGTCCAATCTTGGTCCGATTTCTATAAAATTGGTACCGAAATTCTCTTCTCAATCTCCTCTATCATATTAAGCCATAAAAATAATATTTTTGACTTTCTAGAATAAATTCTCATTTATGGGTTAATTAGCCGTTAATTAACTGGGTCTTACATCCTACCCACATAATTGGGAATTTTGCCCACAAAATTCAAATCCAATTACCTGAGAATAAGTACGGATAATCCGTTCGCATCTCCGATTTCAAGTTCCCAAGTGTGTTCCTCAACACCGCCT
Organism: Arachis ipaensis; assembly: GCF_059453495.1. Taxonomy (NCBI): domain Eukaryota; kingdom Viridiplantae; phylum Streptophyta; class Magnoliopsida; order Fabales; family Fabaceae; genus Arachis; species Arachis ipaensis. The sequence continues at coordinate 39,328,871 of NC_142435.1, read as the reverse complement.
CGACTCCATGCCACTTTGACCAATGAAATCTCTTTTTCACGCAACCGTTTGATACTAGTATCATCGATTCTGACTGGAGCCACTGGAAGCGTCAAATCTTCCCTTAACTGAACCGATTCAGGTTCTAACACATGGCTAACATCAGGAGTGTACCTCCGAAGCTGCGACACGTGAAATACGTCGTGCAGGTTCGAAAGATGAGGTGGTAGAGCCATTCGATACGCCACCGGTCCAATCCTCTCCAGGATCTGAAATGGACCAATGTATCGAGGATTCAACTTCTTCGCTTTAATCGCCTTACCTACTCCTGTGGTCGGAGTAACATTTAGGAAAACATGATCTCCTTTTTCAAATTCCAAGGGCTTCCGCCTCTGATCGGCGTAACTCTTCTGGCGACTCTGCGCCGTAAGCATACTATCTCGGATTTTCTTGACTTGTTTAGTAGTCTTAGCTATCATCTCCGGACCCAACAAGCCTTTCTCTTCAGCTTCATACCAACATAGCGGAGATTGACATTTCCTCCCATACAATACCTCATACAGAGCCATTCCGATGCTCGCATGGTAACTATTATCGTATGCAAACTCCACTAACGGCATATACCGATCCCAACTCGCCGGTTGATCCAAAACATAAGCTCTCAACATATCCTCTAGTGTTTGGATCGTCCTCTCGGATTGACCATCTGTTTGAGGATGGTAAGCTGTACTCAAGCTTAATCGGGTTCCAAAAGCTTTCTGAAATGCACCCCAGAACCTCAAAGTGAAACGAGGATCTCTATTAGAGATTATAGTAACAGGTACACCATGAACTCTCACAATCTCCTTTATGTATAACCGTGCTAGCTCCTCAAGGGTGTAAGTCATCCGAATGGGCAAAAAGTGAGCTGACTTCATGAGTCGGTCCACAATCACCCAGATGGAATCAAAACCAGTCCTAGTCCTTAGCAATCCTGACACAAAGTCCATTGCTATATTTTCCCACTTCCATTGCGGAACCTCTAAAGGTTACAACATCCCAGAAGGTCTTTGATGTTCAATCTTTACCTTTTGACAAGTTAAGCACTTTGAAACATATTCCGCCACATCATTCTTCATACCCGGCCACCAAAACATCGCCTTTAAATCATGGTACATCTTAGTACTTCCCGGGTGAATGGAGAATCCGCTTTTGTGTGCCTCCTTTAAGATATCTTGCCTCAAAGTGCCAACATCTGGCACAATGATCCTACCCTTGAATCTCCATAACCCATCTTTTTCTTCCGACACTCTCCACTGTTTTCCTTGCTCGATAGCCGATAACACCTTCCATAACGCTTCATCATTTTCATGAGCCTTTAGGAGCTCGGACTTAAAATCACTCGAGATTTCTAATCGGCTCAAACACAAGGTTCCAGATACTTCTCGAGCACTAATTTTCAGACTCTCGAATCCCTTGAGCAACTTCTCCTCTTGAAGCATCATCCAAGCCGCATATAATGACTTCCGACTTAACGCATCCGCCACTACATTATGATGCTGCATCAGCACGCATCCTAGACCCTTTAGTGAAGCATCACAGTACACCTCAAAAGGCTCGTTCGGCTCAGGTAACACTAACACAGGTGCAGTGGTCAACTTTTTTTTCAATGCCTGAAAGCTTTCCTCACACTCAGGAGTCCAAACAAACGGAGTGTCTTTGCAAGTTAACTTTGTCAACGGCAAGGCTAATTGTGAAAAGCCTTTGATGAACCTTCGGTAATAGCTAGCTAAAGCCAGAAAACTCCTTATCTCAGTTACTGTGGTTGGTTGCCTCCAATCCATCACAGCTTCCACCTTAGTTGGATCTACGGCTATTCCCTTCTTACTCACCACGTGACCCAAAAATTTTACCTCATCCTTCAAAAACTCACACTTAGACAGTTTTGCATAGAGTTTCTTCTCCTTTAAAATCTGCAACACGGTCCGCAAGTGTTCTGCATGCTCTTCTTCAGTCTTGGAATAAATCAGTATGTCGTCAATGAAGACAACAACGAATTTATCCAGAAACGGACGGAACACTCTATTCATGTAATCCATAAAACACTGCAGGAGCGTTCGTCAACCCAAAAGACATTACAGTATACTCGTAATGACCAAAACGAGTCCTGAAAGCGGTCTTAGGGATATCCTCACCCCTCACCCTTATCTGGTGATAACTAGATCGCAAATCGATCTTAGAGAAAACCCCAGCTCCTTGTAACTGATCCATGAGATCATCAATTCTCGGCAACGGGTACTTATTCTTTATGGTGACCTTGTTCAGCTACTTGTAATCCACACAGAGTCGCATACTTCCATCTTTCTTCTTTACCAGTAACACTGGAGCACTCCACGGGGAAACACTTAGTCGGATAAAGTTCTTACCCAACAATTCCTCTAACTGAGACTTTAGCTCGGCCATCTCTAACGGTGACATTCTATAAGGAGCACTTGAGATTGGTCCCGCCCCAGGCACCAATTCAATAGCAAACTCGACCTCTCGGTTAGGTGGAAATTCCTCAATATCATCGGGAAACACTTCCAGAAACTCACACACTACCGGAATCTGATCCAACCTTTGATCATCATCCGAAACACCCGCGGTTAACAACAGGATACCCTGACACTCGATTCTGAAACAATTCACCATCATCGAATTCAAGTAATAATTATTTACCACGACCGGCCCTTCTGTATCCTCCGGCATAAAGTACACCAACTTTGTAGAACAATCAAGCAGGACATGATTCTCAGATAACCAGTCCAATCCCAAAATAAGATCAAGACCGATCATTGGTAAGCAGATTAAATTATGGACAAAATCACGCTGCTTGAACCTAAACGAAACTTTCGGGCATCCTAGCCTCGTTACCATGGCTTCATGGGTAGCATTATACACTTTTAGGTCATAGCCTAAGGTTACGATCTTCAATCCTAACTCATGGGCTTTCTCAAATGCAATGAATGAATGCGATGCTCCCGAATCAAATAAAGCATTTAAAGTTTGACCAGCCATTTCACAGTTACCTCGAATGAGTGTCTCGGATCCCTCTGCACCCACAGCTGAGGTGGTGAACACCCGACCAGTCTGTTGTGCTTTCCCAGCACCTTGTTTCTGCTTCTCCGGACAATTTGCGGCTCTATGCCCCGCCTTTCCACAATTGTAGCACAAACCCCATCCGGCCTTGCACGGTACTCCCGGATGGTGACTCCCACACCTAGTACACGCTTGATCATTCTGAGGCTGTTTCCCAAACCTTTTCCCTTGGGAGTAGTTGTTGTTAGGCCTCCTAAAAGAACCTCCCCTTTTGAAAGGTGGACCTCTAGGTGCAAAGCTCTTCCCTCGGTTCTGTGGAAATGATTCTTTGTGACTCCCTTTCTCAGTGGCTGCCCTCTTCACACACTCTTCAGCAACCCTACACTTGTTCACCAACTCGGAGAAAGTCCTAATCTCCATTGGCCACATTGAACTAAAAATATCGCTCCGGAGTCCTCCTTCGTACTTAACACACTTCCATTCCTCATATTCCACCGGAGTCCCTTGACACATACGAGAGAATCTGAACAGCTCCTCAAACTTATCAGTATACTCAGATACGGACATAGTACCCTGCTTCAGCTGCAACAATTCAAGCTCCTTGGCCGTCCTAGCAGAAGTCGGAAAGTACTTCTTATAGAACTCCTCTTGGAAGACATCCCAGGTGATATAATCATCACCTTGCTGCAGGAGGCGTCGGATACCCTGCCACCAATGCGACGCTTCACCAGTGAGCAAATAGGTAGCGAACTCCACACGCTGCCCTTCAGGTACCACCTGCGCTTGTAGTGCTCGTTCCATAGCCTGAAACCATGTATCGGCTTCAGTCGGGCTAGTAGTTCCCTTGAACTTCGAGGGATTAACCTTCAAAAAGTTCGCCAGTGTCATCGGGCCCTGAACTCCACCTCCGTCATTACCATGGTTGTTCATCTGTTGACCCAGAGCCTTAGCAGTGGCTTGTATAGCAGCAGCCATGTTCTCCAACGCAGTCATAAAGTTCACCGGGTCATTAGGGTTATTCTCCGGTGCACGAGCATTATTACGACTCCTCCCACGACCTCTACCGCATCCACGAGGCGCCATCTGGTTCCTATACACACCAAACAATCGATATTAAGTTGATCAGTCTCAATATCGGAAGTGTAGTACTTCAAAGTCCCAAATGTATGCTCATAAACATTTATGCCAATTATATCAAGCAGATATACTAATAGCACATAACACACATACAGAGAATGCACAGAAGCATAGTTAGTCCGTCCCTCAGGCTCTATAGGAACGAACTGCTCTGATACCATAATGTAACACCCTACCATACAGAATCTTATGCTTAAGTCATAATTCAGAGATGGCAAGGTATTACGACCTCTAAAACAAAAATTTAGTACGTATAGTAGTATGAATAATTGATTATAACTAGGAGCCTTTGTAGAAAAAGGGGTAAACAAAAACCGTAACTCGAAAGCGCAACACTCCGATCGATAACGTAACGAACAGGGATAAGCTAACGCGAGATTATATATATAAAGAGTGTCAGAAACGGGAATATCAAGACTCAAAATCCGGCTGCGAAGATAACCGGTCCAAGCATAGCAATATATACATATAATAAAATAAAGAAACCCCAAAGGAAACCCAAAGGGACACAAATATAGAAACCTATTCTCCAAAACCTCCTATAAGAGGAGTCATCACAGTTTGTATTATTTAATGGAGGTAAAAGTATCTAAACAAGATATATAAACCAAAACAGAGTCCCAAGAACAAGGATCTTTGCTAATCCAGAAGTCTCCAGCATGCCTCAACGAGAAGCCTCGCGTCCTGCATCTGAAAACCACAAAATCTGCATGGGTGAGAACCAGAGGTCCCCAGCATGGTAACAGCTTCGACATATATAATACAAAATAATAGAGGAAAGTCGAAGGCAATCCTAGAACTTCCTCCAGATAATATCAAAGCTTATAAACGAGCTAAACCATAAGTGGCAACTGACTAAAGATTCTTCAGTCTAACTAATACTTTCCTTTCCAATTCCTTCAGACCTCCCAACCACCAGCAGGAGTATAATATAGTAAACACAGTTATATCAGACAAGAGATTTACAAATAGGAACAGATAAGGCATTTAGACAATTACCAAGTAATATGCAGTCAAATAGGCAATCTCAAACAATTCATGTAGTATGCTTATGATGCATGCCTGTCTCTAGTGGCTGATGATATCATCTGTCGGTTATATAGCCAACCCGACAAGTCCTGGTAGCTAACCATTGGACTGTCCCTCTGTCACGCATCCCCAACTCGAGTTATACTCATCATAAGCTTGATCATAATCATTATCCATATCCATCACCCTCACTGGTGAATATTTACAGGGGCGAGCTCATCCGGGCCTTTCACAGTGCCCGGCCACACTTACGACATAGGGTCAAAAGAGCTTCGAGTCTCAACCTGGGGCACGTGGTGGCTAGCCACTGCTTCCTCTCAGGGAAACCCTCATCTCCGATGGTGAAAGTGCAAACATTCACAATTCATTCAACAGCATATATGCATTTATACTTAGCCATAATCATGGCTCCAACGTAACACGGTAATAATCTAGCCATCCGGCTCACGGTTAAATCCATAACCAGCCAATTCATTAACAATTACGGCCCTTCGGCCCATGGCATAACAAGCACTTCCACCGCCATCCTCCGCATCTCACATAATCATCTTTGATCCTCAATGATCATTCATTTTTTCCCTTGCTTCACTCGCAAGTTACCACATTCACTAGCTCTTTTTCTCATGCTAGGCATATCATAATGATTCAAGACATAAGTGGTGAGATCGGAGGCTTAGAAGTATGAAATTTGGCTTTTAAAACTCAAAAATCAACTTTGGGATGAAAACAAGGCCACGCGTACGCGCACTCTACGCGCACGCGTGGATGGCCACAAAATCTCATCGACGCGCAAGCGTCATACGCGCGGACGCGTGGGTTGAAAATAGCCAAACGACGCGCGAGCGTCAACCACGCGTACGCGTGGGTGCTCTTGCGCCCCAGGCACAAAACAGGCACAACTCTGGCACAATTCTCTGGAAAATGGTTGGGCATTTGGTGCAGCGCATCGAAGCGCTCACGCACACCACGCGCACGCGTGGATGGTGCTTTCTCAAAGAACGGCGCGTACGCGCCAAGTGCGCCTACGCACGGGGGATGATTCTGCTAAAATTTTTCTAAGTTAAAAGCTGCAGAATTCACAAATTCAACCCCCAATCTTCCGACGGACATAACTTTCTCATTTTAAATCGTTTTTCACCCGTTCTTCAAACGGCATGGACATCCCGGATCCAATTTCATTTCTAAATAGATTTGGCACAAATCAGAGATCTGTAGTCCAAGTTATGTCCCGTCAAAGTATGTCCAAAAACCATGTTTTTGTACAAAACCATAAAGTGCCATTTTCAAAACAAGCTACTTTCAACTCTTTTCAAAATCAATCAAAACATGCCAATTTTATTCTTTTTCTTTGAAATCAATCAAAATGTACCAAAATCAATATCAAGTCATCCTCAACTCACACATTGACACTTTACCAAGGTTCCCAAAACCACATCCAACTATTTTAACACTTCTCAATCAAATGGCTAAAGGACAAACACAATATCATGTCATACATCCTTCCTCATCCCAATTTCCAATAATTCTATTTCCAATCAACCATCATTATACATAATCATCATCATACTCACCATCAACATGGTACCACCCATCACTTCAACCTCAATCATTCATCAAGCATATATCACAACATGCATTTTCTCATATATCACACAATCAAGGCATCAATATTCATAATCATATATATGATCACATCATATATCTCAACCATTCAACAACATTAACAATTCAATGCCTATCTTAGGGCCTCTAGCCTAAGTATTTCCTACCACATTACATATTAGATACGGAAAACTGAAACCATACCTTAGCCGATTTCCCACGCTCAACCAGAGCACTTCCAAACCACTTGTCCACAAGCTCTCAAGGTCTCAATACCTCCAAGAACAGATTTTATCACACAAAACCCTCTCCCAAGCTTTCCAAAATCACCAATCAAGCTCCAATATTCAGATATACACAACCTAAGCCACAATCATCATACCCATACACAACATCTCAATACCCAAACATCATAGAATAACAAATTACACTAGGGTTGAGAATCTTACCACACCCAAGGTCCAAGGAGACAAGATTACCTTCTCCTTCAAGAGAGTTGGGTCCTATAACATCAAAGAATCCAAAATCTCAACATTTCACCCATGAAACTCGAAAACAAGGGCTGGAATTTCTAAGAGCAAAACGTAGCTTACATCAAGATTGATTGTATGGATTTTGTAGAGCTCTCCACGGTGAACGCGTGACCGCAAACGGTGCGGCAATCGGAGCTCTAGATCAAAAGTTATGGTGGTTTGAAGATCAACCAAGGGAGAGAACTTGAGAGAGTGTTCTTCCCCCTCCATACCAATTTCAGCGTGTTTGAGTGCTAAGTGAGGAGAGAGAGTGCTGAAAACTAGGGTTTTGGTTTAGTTTAGTTGGGTCAAGGGCCCACTTTGGGTCCGGTTGGACCGGTTTGGCCCGTTCAGTCCAATCTTGGTCCGATTTCTATAAAATTGGTACCGAAATTCTCGTCTCAATCTCCTCTATCATATTAAGTCATAAAAATAATATTTTTGGCTTTCTAGAATAAATTCTCATTTATGGGTTAATTAGCTGTTAATTAACCGGGTCTTACAAGAACATGTAGAACAACAAAATTCACTAGTTTTAAGAATCTTCTGGTTCTTTAGTGAATGTCCATGAGAGTTTTCAATAATTCTCCTCATCATGGTTGTTCCCGGATGACCCAATCTATCATGGCAAGTTATGAATTCATTTGGGCTAGTAAACTTCTGGTTTACAATGGCATGTGATTCAACTGCACTAATCTTGGTATAATACAACCAAGATGAAAGTGAGGGTAATTTTTCTGATATAACTTTTTTATTTGAATCATGAGTTATGATACATAAGTACTCATGATTTCCCTCATTCATAGTCTCAATATGATATCCATTTCGGCGAATATCTTTGAAACTCAACAAGTTCCTCAGAGATTTGGTAGATAATAGTGCATTATTTATTATAAATTTTGTTCCTCCAGAAAACAAAATTATAGCTCTTTCGGAGCCTTCTATCACATTGCCTGAGCCAATAATAGTATTAACATACTTTTCTTTTGGCATAAGATGGGTAAAATATATATTACTTTTAAGAATAGTGTGTGAACTTGCACTATTCGCAAGGCAAATATCTTCAGAATATGTCCTTGCCATTTTTCTTCAAAGACAAATAATAATAATAATAAAATGAGTAGAAGTACATACACAGTAAAATTATTCACATGAATACTTAACAAACACATATATTAAACTATTCCATCATTGATCAAAAAGCCAATATTTCCTTCAGGCTCCTCAAAGAAATTAGATACATCATAATGAGTGGTGAAATTTTCATCATTTGAAACAAAATTTGTTTCCTTTTCTTTGTCATCCTTTTTCAAGGATGCTTGATAAAGATCAACTAGGTGCCTTGGGGTACAACAGGTACGTGACCAATGGCCCTTTCCACCACAACGGAAATATTTATCCTCAATTGATTTATTTTGCCCATTGTTTCTTTCTTTATCCCACTTCTGGTGAGATCCTTTCTTGTGAACATAATTTCTTTTCCTTCCATAATTTTTGTTGTTATCAAAATCTTTCCATTTACCTCTTGTGGGGTTATAAGTTGCCGCATTTGCTTCAGGAAATGGGGCGGCGCCAGCTGGGCGCGCTTCATGATTTCTTAAGAGCAACTCATTATTGCGTTCAGCAACAAGAAAGCAAGAAATTAGCTCAGAATATTTTTAAATCCTTTTTCTCGATTGCTACTGCAGGAGCACATTCGAGACATGGAAGGTCGAGAAAATTTTCTCTAACATATCGGGCTTGGGGAGATATCACTGTCTTTTAATATTGTACCTTTCTTCAAGGTCTTTCCACAGATCTGCAGGATCTTTTAATGTGGGATTTTTTAGTCGTACGTCAAGATAACAACGAAGAAAAATCATAACTTTGGCTTTATCCTTCTGGGATGTATTACTTTCAGCCTTAATGGTATTTCCAAGATCTATTGAATCAAGATGGATTTCAGCATCCAGTATACATGATAAATAATTATTTTCAGATATATCAAAAGCATTATATTCAAGATGAAAGAGTTTCGACATAATAAAAATTTGTTACCTGAAATCTTCCTAAAATATCGTTAGAATTTCGTATTAATAACGTGTTATAAAATAACTAAATAAATAAGGAAGAGGTAATAAGAATAAAATATAAAGAGAGAGAAAGAAGTATCGCAACATAAAAGAGAGAGAGAGATGTTTATTGCTTATTGTATATTTTTATTCAGAGGCTTAAGCCTCTATTTATAGGAGCACATGATGGCATTTTTCAAACTATAATAAATAGAGTCATCCTTGATAGACCAAGCTACATTGAAAATGGGTATTCACATAAGATCTTATCACAATAGAAAAGAATAGTTTTTATTGGGTCCCCAACCAGCATATCATAATGAGCCACATAATGTTTAAAATAGTAATGAATTGGATTGGATAAATGTTAATATTAAATACATATAGAAAGAAACAAAATATTTGTTGTAAGCATCCAAGTTTTGGTGGTAGAGAAAAATAAAATATAATTTTTTTATAATAATGTGAATATTAGTTTTAAATAATATAACACATTTTTAAATTTAAAAAACGAAAAGTGGTTTAGGTTTGACAAAATCACAAATTTAAATTTAAAAATAAAAATATTTCAAAATTTTTGCCAAAAAATAGCGAAATTTTAAGTGAAAAAGTGTGTTGTAACAAAGAAGCTATTCACCCATCTTATCATTAGTCAGAGACACCTCAAACCTAATTTCCTACCTTTTTCAAAGATTACAGTAGTTGTAAACTGTAGGAGGATTCTTTCTTCTTCATTATAATAAAAAAAATAATTTTTTATTATAATAATTAATTTTTTTATAATAAATCATTATGTATTTTTTGTCATAAATATAATTAATAATTGAAAAATAAAAAAAAATTAAATTTATAATAAATATTAAATATAATGAATGATAAACATAATAAATATTATAATTAATTTTTTAATGAATTATTTTTTAAAATAAAAAATAAAGTTTTTAATATTCATCCATCTTGTTATTAGTCAGAGGAAGCTTAACCCTAGTCACATACTTTGTGAAGGTTACCTCAACCTTCTCCATAAATTAGAGTAGTTGTAAACTGCAAGAGAGTTTTCTTCTTCTTTATTAAATTTTTAATTTGTTTAAGAAAGCAAGAGATGATTATTATATTATATTATATTTATTTTTTAACTTAATAGTAGCAAAACAATAAATAATAAATTATGATGCATTGAATTTATTATAATAATAAATCATATATATTAATTATTCATGATTATTTATTATTTTTTATTAATAAAAAATAAATAGTAAATTATGATGCATTGAATTTATTACTTGAGTTCATTGGTACATATAGATGCTAGTAAATAATGGAATTTAGCTAGAAATGGTGGCATGTTAGACCTCATTATTAGAATTAGGTTTTGGTTAGGTCCATGTCAGGATTTGCTTCACAAAATAAAGAGAGAAACTTCTTTCTCCCTCTCTATTTCTAATGTCATGGTTTCTGAGAATAAAAAAAAATGAAATATCTAACTCCAGAAAAGAAGGAGAAGAGTGCCATGAAGGAGAAGAGTACTGTCAATGAAAACACAGCAGAAACTACCAATGTTGATGTCTCACTAGTAAGGTAACCATGCTTAAAATGTGTTTAGATTATGTGAATGGTGTTAGGAATATGCATTTCAGCTTATTCGGTATGTTTTTTTGGTGGTAAAGTGAGGTTGCAAAAGGTACTGATAATGGAAACAGGTCGAGTCTGGAGGATAACATGCTAAATGTTGTGATCATGATTAAAGAGGTAAAATTAAAGAGATCATCGTTTAGGGAGGGTTTCTTAAAACATGAATAACGTGGGTACCAAGGAAGTAACTTCTTCTAGTGTTTCAACACGACATTTATCGTTGGATAATGATGTATCGTTGGATCATGGGAAGGCCATTCAAGCCTTGATTAGGGTTGCCAACTATGGCAACATTGACAAACCCAGGAAAAAAGAATAAAATACTAGCAGCATTGGTTGTGAGTAAAGGGCGAGAAAATCCGATAATATCGCTCCGAAAAAAGTTTGCAGGAAAAAAAGTCTTATCTGGGTCCGAAGCCTCCTCTTGGAAAATGAAGGGTGACAAGGACTATGTATTCCTCTTCTGAAAGGAAGTCTCTAATACACAAGGATAAGCATACAGGTCAACGCCGATCAGTGGTGGAAGCTGAGACAAAATCACCTACGCAAAGGTGATGTGTGATTAATGTCCCATTAAATTTTCTTGTCCATATTTATGGTTAGCTATAAAAAAACATGGTGGTTTCTTTTTGTACAATGAAAGTTAACCTTTGAAGAGCTGGACTCATCGTCTTTGTCGGGATCCGACGTCAGGAAAATTAAGCTCGGGATTTCGTTCACTTACCACACTCACCATGGACACCATTATGCCGAAGACATGCCACGGGTAAGACCATTTTTTCACCACCTTTTAACTTTGAGGTGTAGTGTACTTATTGCTAATGTCGTATTTGATGCGGCTGACTATCATGTATGGCTGAACGGTACTTAAATCTAGTGTTTCATCCCCCAGGGGAATGAACTTTATAAGAACCAAAATTAAATTAACCGCTTAGATAAAATAAAATAATAATTTAATTGACAAAAATAGGTTCAAAAATTTAGAGATATTAATTAAAAATTTTGGAGGTGAGATTTGTGAATTTGAAAAACTAGAGAAATTGTAAGATTTGGTAAAATCATATTTTGAGTCAACTTTGGCGGGCTATAACTTGGCCCTCGGAGATTGATTCAAGCAAACTTTAGCTTAAATTAAAGATAATTAAGAGAGCTTTAAAACGGTATAAAGATGAGTGAAATTAGAATTTTGTAGAGAAAGTTATGGACGTTGGAAGTTAGGGTCAGAAAATTGGAAAATCTGTCTTGTGTGCCCATGCACACTGCTGTGCGCATGCACAGAACAGAGTGGGTGTTTCAACTCGTGTATACGCACGAGGGGGTGCGCGCATGCACACCCTAGAAAATTTTCAAGTTGTGCGTACGCACAGGTCGGGAAAGTCTTCTGGTGCGTGCATACGCACACAACTCTATGTGTATGCACAAGCCCTGTTTTTTAATAGAAATCCTGTTTTTAACTGTTTTACCTTCCTGGCAAGCTTGTAAACTTTCCTGATGCTTATTTAAGATCCCTTTGCTAGTATTTAGGCTTTAAAACAAGGGAGAACACAATAAGTGAATTTCAGTGGGTATTTTCTATTATGAGTTAGAGATGGTGACTTAGGCTTGGGATGAACTGTGGATGGAATGACATAAGTGAATTGTGGAGTGATGAGTTGATGATGCATTGAGAAAAATGAAAGATTGAGATTGTGAAAATTGATAAAGTGAAAGTTATTGAACTTGCAAAATATGAGAAATGATCATTGAGATTGAATTCTATACTACTGTTGTGCTATGATTGGAAAGTCATTATGCGCCTAGCAAGGATGGTAGTTAATCCTACGTGTCGAGGTTATGACGCTGGCGTAAGGACGGTGGTTAATTCTACTTACGTCAGATATGAGAGCTGAGGTTGTATCTTGCTAGCATAACCTTCTTTGCCGCAAGAGTGTGCAGGATATTATATCCCTAGGATGTGCATGATTATGTACAGGGCACTATATCCCTGGGTGCACGATAGTGTGCAGGACACGATATCCTTGGCATGGAAAAAAGGCTACATCTGAAAGGATGTGTCGGGTTGGCAACTTTGAACCGACAATGTGATATCACAGCCAATAGGACAGGCATTCATCATATGTATCTTCTATATGTTTGTTTGCTTTGCTTAACTTCTGTTATGCCTAAATGAATCACATGTCTACTTGCTATCTGTTTTACTTGTTGTATATTGGTATGCGAAATTGTTACTCTGAGGTTGTAAAATTTGTTGCTCGTTCTCTCCCTGGCAATGGCGCCAACAACTGGTGCACAATACCATGGTCCAAACATAACTTCACAACTTCGCACAACTAACCAGCAAGTGCACTGGGTCGTCCAAGTAATAAAACCTTACGTGAGTAAGGGTCGATCCCACGGAGATTGTCGGCTTGAAGCAAGCTATGGTCACCTTGTAAATCTCAGTCAGGCGGATATCAAATAGTTATGGAGTTTTCAAATATTGATAATAAATAAACAGAAAGTAAAGATAGAAATACTTATGTAATTCATTGGTTAGAATTTCAGATAAGCGTATAGATATGCTTTCGTTCCTCTGAACCTGTGCTTTCCAGCTGTCTTCATCCAATCAGTCTTACTCCTTTCCATGACAAGCTTTACGTAAGGGCATCACCGTTGTCAATGGCTACTTTTCATCCTCTCTGTGAAAATGGTCCGATGCGCTGTCACTGCATGGCTAATCATCTGGAGGCATCACCGTTGTCAATGGCTGCGTCCCATCCTCTCTGTGAAAATGGTCCAATGCGTTGTCACTGCATGGCTAATCATCTAGAGGTTCTCGATCATACTGGAATAGGATTTACTATCCTTTTGCGTCTGTCACTACGCCTAGCACTCGCGAGTTTGAAGCTCATCACAGTCATTCAATCCCTGAGTCCTACTCAAAATACTACAGACAAGGTTTAGACTTTCCAGACTCTCATGAATGCCGCCATCAATCTAGCTTATACCACGAAGATTCTGATTAAGAGATCCAAGATAAACTCATCCAATCTAAGGTGGAACGGAAGTGGTTGTCAGGCATGCGTTCGTGGGGGAATGATGATGATTGTCACGTTCATCACATTCATATTGAAGTGCGAATGAATATCTTAGAAGCGGAATAAGTTGAATTGAATAGAAAAACAGTACTACTTTGCATTAATTCATGAGGAACAGCAGAGCTCCACACCTTAATCTATGGAGTGTAGAAACTCTACCGTTGAAAATATATAAGTGAAAGGTTCAGGCATGGCCGAATAGCCAGCCCCCATGATCTAAGAACTAAACGTCCCAAGATGTCTAAAAGACTAGTAAAAAGTTCTATTTATACTAAACTAGTTATTAGGGTTTACAGAAGTAAGTAATTGATGCATAAATCTACTTCCGGGGCCCACTTGGTGTGTGCTTAGGCTGAGCTTGAAGTTTACACGTGGAGAGGTCATTCTTGGAGTTGAACGCCAGTTTGTAACGTGTTTCTGGCGTTCAACTCTGGCTTGTGACGTGTTTCTGGCGTTTAACTCCAGACTACAGCGTAGAACTGGCGTTCAACGCCCTTTTGCATCATCTAAACTCGGCCAAAGTATAAACTATTATATATTGCTGGAAAGCTCTGGATGTCTACTTTCCAACACAATTGGAAGCGCGCCATTTTGATTTCTGTAACTCTAGAAAATCCATTTTGAGTGCAGGGAGGTTAGAATCCAACAGCATCAGCAGTTCTTCTTCAACCTCTGAATCTGATTTTTGCTCAAGTCCCTCAATTTCAGCCAGAAAATACCTGAAATCACAGAAAAACACACAAACTCATAGTAAAGTCCAGAATTGTAAATTTAACATAAAAACTAATAAAAACATCCCTAAAAGTAACTAGATCCTACTAAAAACATACTAAAAACAATGCCAAAAAGTGTATAAATTATCCGCTCATCACAACACCAAACTTAAATTGTTGCTTGTCCCCAAGCAACTGAAAATCAAATAGGATAAAAAGAAGAGAATATACTATAAATTCCAAACTATCAATGAAACATAGCTCCAATCAGATAAGCGGGACTTGTAGCTTTTTGCCTCTTGAATAGTTTTGGCATCTCACTTTATCCATTGAAGTTCAGAATGATTGGCATCTATAGGAACTCAAAGTTTAGATAGTGTTATTGATTCTACTAGTTCATTATGTTGATTCTTGAACACAACTGCTTTATGAGTCTTGGCCGTGGCCCTAAGCACTTTGTTTTCCAGTATTACCACCGGATACATAAATGCCACAGACACATAATTGGGTGAACCTTTTCAGATTGTGACTCAGCTTTGCTAAAGTCCCCAATTAGAGGTGTCCAGGGTTCTTAAGCACACTCTTCTTTTGCTTTGGACCTTGACTTTAACCGCTCAGTCTCAAGTTTTCACTTGACACCTTCACGCCACAAGCACATGGTTAGGGACAGCTTGGTTTAGCCGCTTAGGCCAGGATTTTATTCCTTTAGGCCCTCCTATCCTCTGATGCTCAAAGCCTTGGGATCCTTTTTATTACCTTGCCTTTTGGTTTTAAGGGCTATTGGCTTTTTGCTCTTGCCTTTTGGTTTTAAGAGCTTTTGGCTTTTTCTGCTTGCTTTTTCTTTTTCTTTTTTTTTTCGCCATTTTTTTCTTTCTTTTTTTTTTTGCAAGCTTTTGTATTCACTGCTTTTTCTTGCTTCAAGAATCATTTTTATGATTTTTCAGATTATCAAATAACATGTCTCCTTGTCATCATTCTTTCAAGAGCCAACATATTTAACATTCATAAACAACAACTTCAAAAGACATATGCACTGTTCAAGCATTCATTCAGAAAACAAAAAGTATTGTCTCCACATCAAAATAATTAAACTAAGTTCAAGGATAAATTCAAAACTCATGTACTTATTGTTCTTTTGAATTAAAAAACATTTTTCATTTAAGAGAGGTGATGGATTCATATTCACTACTTTAAGGCATAGACAGTTAGACACTAATGATCATGTAATAAAGACACAAACATGGATAAACATTTAACATAAGAAAATGAAAAACAGAAAATTTGAGAACAAGGAATGAGTCCACCTTGGTGATGGTGGCGTTTCCTTCTTGAGGAACCAATGATGTCCTTGAGCTCTTCTATGTCTCTTCCTTGTCTTTGTTGCTCCTCCCTTATTGCTCTTTGATCTTCTCTAATTTTATGAAGGATGATGGAGTGCTCTTGATGTTCCACCCTTAGTTGCTCCCAATAATTGTGTGGAGGAAAATGTATCCCCTGAGGTATCTCAGGGATCTCTTGATTTGCAGTCAAATGTTCTACCACTGAGCTATAGACCATTGAGATGAATCTCTCCATCTCCTATGACTGGGAGGTAGAAGCTTTTGTCTTCCCTTTCCTCTTTCTAGAGGTTTCTCTGGCCTTAGGTTCCATCAATGGTTATGGAAAAATAAAAAGGCTTATGCTTTTACCACACCAAACTTAGAATGTTGCTCGCCCTCGAGCAAAAGAAGAAAGAATAGTAGAAGAAGAAGAAGATATGGAGGAGATGGAGGGATGTGTGTGGTGAATGGAAAACAGAAGGGATGATTGTGAATGGAGAGAGAGAGGGTGATATAAGATTATGAGGAGGTAAGGTGAGTGGAGGTATGTGGGGATCTTGTGGGGTCCACAGATGCTGAGATGATCCTGTGGGGTTCACAGATCCTGAGGTGTCAAGAAATTGCATCCCTGCACCAATTAGGCATGTAAAATGCCTTTGCATGCAATTCTGGCGTTTAAACGCCGAATTGATGTTTTTTCTGGGCGTTCAGCGCCCAGATGTAGCATGTTTCTGGCGTTGAACGCCAGTTTTATGCTTGTTTCTGGCGTTCAGCGCCAGCTTTCCTCAATGTGCATTCTTGGCGTCTGAACGCCAGGATGCTGCTTGTTTGGGGCGTTCAATGCCAGATCCATGCTCTGTTCTGGCGTTGAATGCCAGCCAGATGCTCCTTACTGGCGTTTAAACGCCAGTAAGATCCTCCTCCAGGGTGTGATTTTTCTTCTGCTGTTTTTGATTCTATTTTTTATTTTTCTACTTATTTTGTGACTCCACATGATCATGAACCTAATAAAACATGAAAGAACAATAAAAATAGAAATAGAATTAGATAAATAAAAATTGGGTTGCCTCCCAACAAGTGCTTCTTTAATGTCAATAGCTTGACAGTGGGCTCTCATGGAGCCTCACAGATGTTCAGAGCATTGTTGAGACTTTCTAACACCAAACTTAGAGTTTGGTTGTGGCCTCCCAACACCAAACTTAGAGTTTGACTGTGGGGGCTCTGGTTGACTCTGTTTTGAGAGAAGCTTACTGTGCCTCTTTCCCATGTTTACAGAAGGATGTCCTTGAGTTTTAAACTCAAGGGAGTCCTCATTCAATTGAAGGACTAGTTCTCCTCTGTCAACATCAATCACAGCTCTTGCTGTGGCTAGGAATGGTCTTCCAAGGATGATAGATTCATCCTCATCCTTCCCAGTATCAAGGATTATGAAATCAGCAGGATGTAAAGGCCTTCAACTTTTACTACCATGTCCTCTACTTGTCCATAAGCCTGTTTTCTGGAATTATTTGCCATCTCTAATGAGATTTTAGCAGCTTGCACCTCAAAGATTCCCAGTTTCTCCATTACAGAGAGTGGCATGAGGTTTCTTCCTGACCCAAGGTCACATAGAGCCTTCTCAAAGGTTATGGTGCCTATGGTACAAGGTATTAGGAACTTTCCAGGATCCTGTTTCTTCTGAGGCAATCTCAGTTGATCCAATACATTTAGTTCATTGGTGAACAGGGGAGGTTCATCTCCCCAAGTCTCATTACCAAATAAATTGGCATTCAGCTTCATGATTGCACCAAGGAACTTGGCAACTTGCTCTTCAGTAACATCCTCATTCTCTTCAGAAGAGGAATACTCATCGGAGCTCATGAAGGGCATAAGGAGGTTCAATGGAATCTCTATGGTCTCTAAATGAGCCTCAGATTCCTTTGGTTCCTTAGAGGGAAACTCCTTGTTGATCACTGGACGTCCCAGGAGGTCTTCCTCCTTGGGATTCACGTCCTCCCCTTCTTCCTTGGATTCGGCCATGATGGTTATATCAATGGCCTTGCACTCTTCTTTTGGATTTTCTTCTGTATTGCTTGGGAGAGTACTAGGAGGGATTTTAGTGATCTTTTTACTCAGCTGGCCCACTTGTGCCTCCAAATTTCTAATGGAGGACCTTGTTTCATTCATGAAACTCAGAGTGGCCTTAGATAAATCAGAGACTAAGTTTGCTAAATTAGAGGTATTTTGTTCAGAGTTCTCTGTCTGTTGCTGAGTGGATGATGGAAAAGGCTTGCTATTGCTAAACCTGTTTCTTCCACCATTATTAAAGCCTTGTTAAGGCTTTTGTTGATCCTTCCATGAGAAATTTGGGTGATTTCTCCATGAGGGGTTATAGGTGTTCCCATAAGGTTCACCCATGTACTTCACCTCTGCTATTGCAGGGTTCTCAGGATCATAAGCTTCTTCTTCAGAAGATGCCTCTTGAGTACTGTTGGATGCAGCTTGCATTCCATTCAGACTCTGAGAAATCATATTGACTTGCTGAGTTAATATTTTATTCTGAGCCAATATGGCATTCAGAGTATCTATTTCAAGAACTCCCTTCTTCTGAGACGTCCCATTACTCACAGGATTCCTCTCAGAAGTGTAAATGAACTGGTTATTAGCAACCATGTCAATGAGTTCTTGAGCTTCTGCAGGTATTTTTTTTAGGTGAATGGATCCACCTGCAGAAGTATCCAATGACATCTTAGCTAATTCAGACAGACGATCATAGAATATATCCATGATGGTCCATTCTGAAAGCATGTCAGAAGGACACCTTTTGGTCAGTTCCTTGTATCTCTCCCAAGCTTCATAGAGGGATTCACCTTCTTTCTGTCTGAAGGTTTGAACATCCACTCTAAGCTTACTCAGCTTTTGAGGAGGAAAGAACTTGGCTAAGAAAGCCTTAACCAGCTTATCCCAAGAGTTCAGGCTATCCTTAGGTTGAGAGTCGAACCATATTCTAGCTCTGTCTCTCACAGCAAAAGGGAAAAGAATGAGCCTGTAGACTTTAGGATCTACTCCATTAGTTTTAACAGTATCACATATCTGCAAGAATTCAGTTAAGAACTGAAAAGGATCTTCAGATGGAAGTCCATGAAACTTGCAGTTTTGTTGCATCAGAGAAACTAATTGAGGTTTAAGCTCAAAGTTGTTTGCTCCAATGGCAGGGATGGAGATGCTTCTTCCATGTAAATTGGAATTAGGTGCAGTAAAGTCACCAAGCATCCTCCTTGCATTATTATTATTTTCGGCTGCCATTTCCTCTTCCTGTTCGAAAATTCTTGTAAGGTTGTCTCTGGATTGTTGTATTTTAACTTCTCTTAGTTTCCTTTTTAGAGTCCTTTCAGGTTCAGGGTCTGCTTCAACAAGAGTGTTCTTGTCCTTGCTCCTGCTCATATGAAAAAGAAGGGAACAGAAAATAATAATAGGGATCCTTTTTACCACAGTATAGAGGTTCCCTTGTTGTTAGAAGAAAAGGGAATAAGAGTGAAGAAGAATGGATAATCCAAATACAAGGGTGAGGATAAGAGCAATGATTTGAGATGAAGAGAAGTGTTAGTAAATAAATTAATAAATAGAAGAAGATGAGAGAGAGAGAAGTTTTCGAAAATAATTTTGAAAAAGAGTTAATGATTTTCGAAAATTAAAGGAGAATTGAAATTAAAATTAAAATTTAAACAATTAATTAATTAAAAAGAATTTTTGAAAAAGAAGGAGGTATTTTCGAAAATTAGAGAGGGATAGTTAGTTAGGTAGTTTTGAAAGAGATAAGAAGCAAACAAAAAGTTAATTAGTTAGTTGAAACAAACTTGAAAATCAATTTTGAAAAGATAAGAAGATAAGAAGTTAGAAAAGATATTTTAAAATCAAATTTTTGAAAAAGATATGTTTTAAAAAGATATGATTAAAAAGATATGATTTTGAAAATGATAAAATAAAAAGATATTTTTGAAAAGATATGATTGAAATTAGTTTTGAAAAATATTTGATTTTTAAAATCACAATTAATGACTTGGTTCACAAGAAATCACAAGATATGATTCTAGAACTTAAAGTTTGAATCTTTCTTAACAAGTAAGTAACAAACTTGAAATTTTTGAATCAAAATATTGATTGTTGATGATATTTTCGAAAATATGATGTAAAATTGAGAAAAAGATTTTTGAAAAATATTTTTAAGATTTTCGAAAATAAGTAAGAAAAATGAAAAAGATTTGATTTTTGAAAAAGATTTTGAAAAAGATAGGATTTTTAAATTGAAAATTTGATTTGACTCATAAGAAATAACTAAATTTTAAAAAATTTTGAAAAAGTCAACTCAAATTTTCGAAAATTTATGAGTGGAAAAGGAAAAGATATTTTTTTTATTTTTGAATTTTTAATGATGAAAGAGACAAACATGAAAATGATGCAATGCATGAAAATTTTGGATCTAAACATGTGATGCATGCAAGAACACTATGAATGTCAAGATGAACACCAAGAACACTTTGAATGTCAAGATGAACATCAAGAACATATTTTTGAAAAATTTTTAAGAAAAGAAAACATGCAAGACACCAAACTTAGAAAATTTTTCATGTATAGACACAATGAATGCAAGAATGCATATGAAAAACAAGAAAAGACACAAAACAAGAAAATATGAAGATCAAACAAGAAGACTGGCCAAGAACAACTTGAAGATCATGAAGAACACTATGAATGCATGAATTTTCGGAAAAATACATAAAGAATTTTTAGAAAAAAAATTCAAATGACACCAAACTTGAAATTGACTCAAGACTTAAACAAGAAACACAAAATATTTTTTATTTTTATGATTTTATGATTTTTTTGGATTTTTTTCAAAAATTAATGTGAAAAAGAAAATAAGAATTCCAAAATCTTTAAGAAGAATTCCAGGAATCTTTCAATATTAGCCCAAAGCTCCAATCAAAGGGTTAGACATGGCTTAATAGCCAGTCAAGCTTTAGTATGTAACTCAGATATACTGCTCATTAGTTATCAAATTAACTTGCCTCTATGCTGATGGTTTGGAAGCCTTAGTCCAAAAGATTTTAGACATGGCTTTACAGCCAGCCAGGCTTCAACATGCTTCATGAAACACTAGAATTCATTCTTAAAAATTTAGAATAATTTTCGAAAACAGATGAGAAATTTTTGAAAGATTTTTGAAAATTTTTTGAAAATAAAACAAAAAGAAAATTACCTAATCTGAGCAACAAGATGAACCGTCAGTTGTCCAAACTCGAACAGTCCCCGGCAACGACGCCAAAAACTTGGTATGCAAAATTGTTACTCTGAGGTTGTAAAATTTGTTTCTCGTTCTCTCCCTGGCAATGGCGCCAACAACTGGTGAACAATAACATGGTCCAAACATAACTTCACAACTTCACACAACTAACTAGCAAGTGCACTGGGTCGTCCAAGTAATAAAACCTTACGTGAGTAAGGGTCGATCCCACGGAGATTGTCGGCTTGAAGCAAGCTATGGTCACCTTGTAAATCTCAGTCAGGTGGATATCAAATAGTTATGGAGTTTTCAAATATTGATAATAAATAAACAGAAAGTAAAGATAGAAATACTTATGTAATTCATTGGTTAGAATTTCAGATAAGCGTATAGAGATGCTTTTGTTCCTCTGAACCTCTGCTTTCCTGCTGTCTTCATCCAATCAGTCTTACTCCTTTCCATGGCAAGCTTTACGTAAGGGCATCACCGTTGTCAATGGCTACTTTTCATGCTCTCTGTGAAAATGGTCCGATGCGCTATCACTGTATGGCTAATCATCTGGAGGCATCACCGTTGTCAATGGCTGCATCCCATCCTCTCTATGAAAATGGTCCAATGCGCTGTCACTGCATGGCTAATCATCTAGAGGTTCTCGATCATACTGGAATAGGATTTACTATCCTTTTGCGTCTGTCACTACGCCCAGCACTCGCGAGTTTGAAGCTCGTCACAGTCATTCAATCCCTGAGTCCTACTCGGAATACCACAGACAAGGTTTAGACTTTCCGGACTCTCATGAATGCCGCCATCAATCTATCTTATACCACGAAGATTCTGATTAAGAGATCCAAGAGATACTCATCCAATCTAAGGTGGAACGGAAGTGGTTGTTAGGCACGCGTTCGTGGGGGAATGATGATGATTGTCACATTCATCACATTCATATTGAAGTGCGAATGAATATCTTAGAAGCGGAATAAGTTGAATTGAATAGAAAAACAGTAGTACTTTGCATTAATTCATGAGGAACAGCAGAGCTCCACACCTTAATCTATGGAGTGTAGAAACTCTACCGTTGAAAATACATAAGTGAAAGGTTCAGGCATGGCCGAATGGCCAGCCCCCATGATCTAAGAACTAAACGTCCCAAGATGTCTAAAAGACTAGTAAAAAGTTCTATTTATACTAAACTAGTTACTAGGGTTTACAGAAGTAAGTAATTGATGCATAAATCCACTTGGTGTGTGCTTGGGCTGAGCTTGAAGTTTACACGTGGAGAGGTCATTCTTGGAGTTGAACGCCAGTTTGTAACGTGTTTCTGGCGTTCAACTCTGGCTTGTGACGTGTTTCTGGCGTTTAACTCCAGACTACAGCGTAGAACTGGCGTTCAACGCCCTTTTGCGTCATCTAAACTCGGCCAAAGTATGGAATATTATATATTGCTGGAAAGCTCTGGATGTCTAATTTCCAACGCAATTAGAAGCACTCCATTTTGAGTTTTGTAGCTCTAGAAAATCCATTTTGAGTGCAGGGAGGTCAGAATCCATCAGCATCAGCAGTTCTTCTTCAACCTCTGAATTTGATTTTTGCTCAAGTCCCTCAATTTCAGCCAGAAAATACCTGAAATCACAGAAAAACACACAAACTCATAGTAAAGTCCAGAATTGTGAATTTAACATAAAAACTAATAAAAACATCCCTAAAAGTAACTAGATCCTACTAAAAATATACTAAAAACAATGCCAAAAAGCGTATAAATTATCCGCTCATCATATATGTATATTACTTGTGCTTTACTTGTATGCATTACCTGTGTTTTTCTGATGGGATTGAGGAGGCTTGGTAGGCAGTGGAGATGGGATCGCATGAAGGATAAGTTGGTGAAGGCTGTGGGACAGCGGTGGCTAGTATTAGTTAGAAATACCCTAAGTTAGAATACCCTATTTCTGGTTTACACTTTGTGTTTCGTTAAGCTTGAATAACGGTAACGATGTAAAGTTCTAGGATTTCCTTTGACTTCCTGGAACCTTATATCTTATGTATTGAGAACTGTTACCATACTGAGAACCTCCGGTTCTCATACCATACGTTGTTGTTATTTTTCAAATGCAGGTCGTAACCCACCTTGGCGAGTTGCGGACTGGTGATAGAGCGGATGATCGCTTCTATCTTTTGTCTTTTGGTTGTTTTGGTGTAGCTTTTCTCTCGTTATTGTATATTAAACTTGTTGCCTTAGAGGCTTACTTTGAGAGGATAGGATGTTGCTGTTTAACTTCTAAAACTCTGTTGTATTTTTCTATTTGAGCTAACTGGCCTAAACTTTATAGGCTATGTCTAGTTCTCTTTTGTATACTATATATATACACACACACTTTGATTATCCTATATCTATGATCCTTTCCTTATCTTTATGCATTTGTTTATCGTGTGTGAACGCTTCACGCTTTTGTATCTCTATTTTTGAGCTTTATTTCTTCACCGGGCATCTAGTATATTATATTCTTTGACTATATATGATTATACGAGCTTTAAAATTGTCATGGCACTTTGTTATCCTTTACTTTACAGCTAGAGGTAATGCTTAGGGTGATAGGGTGTTACAAACTTCATCAGAAATGAGCTGGCCATTGCGGAATACATATTCTCATCAGATATGGACACTACGTATGGTTATTTGGCATGGATCCATCACAATGAAGTTAGATGTGAGTTTTGACTTGTGCTACAGAATGCTATTGAGATAATATCCCATAACTAAACCCTAAATATGTTACATCCATGGAAGTCTTCATTGAGGACGAAAATGCTCAAGGAGATTAAAATGCTCGTTTTACACTACGTCCTAGGCAACAAATAGTTGAAGATGTATGTATTTGTTATAAGATGTTGTACTAGTTGGTTGGAGTCCTTACACATGTATAATTTAAGTAACATTTCAATCATTTTCTTGTAGGTTATAAATCTTGTTTGCACAATACTAACTCATGACAATAATCTCGCAACGTGGTTTCTTCAAACCACCTTTTCGGTAATTTTTTTTCCATACAATTTTTGTTTTTACAAAATTCTTAAAACCAATCCTTCCTTAGTTGACTAACTCATCCACCTATACCTCTGTAACAAGTGGCCCTTAGCCCAATGAATCATATTATCAACACATTAAGTACATCCACACTGGGTTCATGGGATTTGTTGATGACTTATGGATGGTGAGCAATGTTAGTTGACTTTTAAATAAGTATAATAAACGAAAAACTAAAAATGTTATACCGAACCCTTTTGGCTACATTTTTATCTTTTTGATGGTATCTCAGATATATGTTCCCATGTATAGATATTATCATTGGTATCTCATGGTAGTGGATCTAGTTAACTGAAATTTGTTGTATTTGGACTTTACAAAAAATAATGACCACAGAGAAGCTTAAGTATCATAAATAAAATTTATGGTAAGAGTGACTAAAATTTCACAAATATGCCCTATTTATAACATTGTGGAGATAAAATATATGTTATTAATTTTTCCTTTCATTTTATGTTGTGGAAGGATTTTTTATTGAGAATATGCTGGAGGATAAGAGATTTTGGAGAAAGGGTGACCATTACAAGCCACACCCATCAACTTTTAATGTTGTGGGGCCTATAATTGGATAGCAAGACGAGCTCTCGTAAGAATTCTTTTGTTTTCCTGTAGAATTCTAGTTTATTGTGAATAGGTTCACACATGAATTGCTTCTCATTTCGTTAACAATATTTGGAAGTTCATTTATGGGCCAGAACGATTATGGAGTTTGGATGTGCCAATGAATGATGCAAAATTGGGTTTGGAAGAATATTGAATTAGAGGTAAGTCCCTAACAACTTGTAAAAACTGGAGTTTTTCACGTAAAACTATTTTAATAAAATAATTTTAGTGCCTGGAATAGATTCAAAATTTAAAAATTTTAATTTGAAAATATAAAGGTGAAATTTGATTTCAATGAATTTTTCTAAGTTGAAAAATGTGTCTTTTCGAAAAATTTCTGTAAAAATGCGTACTGGCGCTTAGGCCAGCAGTACCGGCTCTAGTCTGTCCAATACCACGTATTTTGGAAAATAAGATTTTTTTTAAAATTGATTTATTATTTTGAAAGGATAAAAATAATTTAAAGGCTTGCTATTGCTAAACCTGTTTCTTCCACCATTATTAAAGCCTTGTTGAGGCTTTTGTTGATCCTTCCATGAGAGATTTGGGTGATTTCTCCATGAGGGATTATAGGTGTTTCCATATGGTTTACCCATGTAATTCACCTCTGCTATTGCAGGGTTCTCAGGATCATAAGCTTCTTCTTCAGAAGATGCCTCTTGAGTACTGTTGGATGCAGCTTGCATTCCATTCAGACTCTGAGAAATCATATTGACTTGCTGAGTCAATATTTTATTCTGAGCCAATATGGCATTCAGAGTATCAATTTCAAGAACTCCCTTCTTCATAGGCGCCCCATTACTCACAGGATTCCTCTCAGAAGTGTACATGAACTGGTTATTAGCAACCATGTCAATGAGTTCTTGAGCTTCTGCAGGCATTTTCTTTAGGTGAATGGATCCACCTGCAGAAGTATCCAATGACATCTTAGCTAATTCAGACAGACCATCATAGAATATATCCAGGATGGTCCATTCTGAAAGCATGTCAGAAGGACACATTTTGGTCAGTTCCTTGTATCTCTCCCAAGCTTCATAGAGGGATTCACCTTCTTTCTGTCTGAAGGTTTGAACATCCACTCTAAGCTTACTCAGATTTTGAGGAGGAAAGAACTTGGCTAAGAAAGCCTTGACCAGCTTATCCCAAGAGTTCAAGCTGTCTTTAGGTTGAGAATCCCAAGGAGGAAGACCTCCTAGGACTTCCTGTGTTCAATAAGGAGTTTCCCTCTGAGGAACCAAAGGAATCTGAGGCTCATCTAGAGACCATAGAGATTCTATTAAACCTCCTTATGCCATTCATGAGCTCTGATGAATATTCTTCTTCTAAAGAGAATGAGGATGTCACTGAAGAGCAAGTTGCCAAGTACCTTGGTGCAATCATGAAGCTGAATGCCAATCTATTTGGTAAAGAGACTTGGGGAGATGAACCTCCCCTGTTCACCAATGAACTAAATGTATTGGATCAACTGAGATTGCCTCAGAAGAAATAGGATCCTGGAAAGTTCCTGATACCTTGTACCACAGGCACCATGACCTTTGAGAAGGCTCTATGTGATCTTGGGTCAGGAATAAACCTCATGCCACTCTCTGTAATGGAGAAATTGGAATCTTTGAGGTACAAGCTGCTAAAATCTCATTAGAGATGGCAGACAATTCCAGAAAACAGGCTTATGGACAAGTAGAGGACATAGTAGTAAAGGTTGAAGGCCTTTGCATCTCTGCTGATTTCATAATCCTAGACATTGGGAAGGATGAGGATGAATCCATCATCCTTGGAAGACCCTTCCTAGCCACAGCAAGAGCTGTGATTGATGTTGACAGAGGTGAACTAGTCCTTCAATTGAATGAGGACTCCCTTGAGTTTAAAACTCAAGGACATCCTTATTTAAACATGGAAAAGAGGCACAGTAAGCTTCTCTCAAAACAGAGTCAACCAGAGCCCCCACAGTCAAACTCTAAGTTTGGTGTAGGGTGCCACAACCAAACTCTAAGTTTGGTGTTGAACTCCCATATCCAAACTCTAATTTTGGTGTTGGAAAGTCTCAACAATGCTCTGAACATCTGTGAGGCTCCACGAGAGCCCACTGTCAAGCTATTGACATTAAAGAAGCGCTTGTTGGGAGGCAACCCAATTTTTATTTATCTAATTTTAATTTATTTTTATTGTTATTTCATATTTTATTAGGTTCATGATCATGTGGAGTCACAAAATAAATATAAAAATTGAAAACGGAATCAAAAACAGCAGAAGAAAAATCACACCATGGAGGAGGATCTCACTGGCGTTTAAACGCCAGAAAGGAGCATCTGTCTGGCGTTGAACGCCAGAAACAAGCAGCATCCTGGCGTTCAGACGCCAGAAATGCACAGTGAAGAAGAGCTGGCGCTGAACGCCAGAAACAAGCATCTGGCTGGCGTTCAACGCCAGAAATATGCTGCATCTGGGCGTTGAACGCCCAGAACAAGCATCAGTTCGGCGTTTAAATGCCAGAATTGCATGCAAAGGCATTTTACATGCCTAATTGGTGCAGGGATGCAATTCCTTGACACCTCAGGATCTGTGGACCCCACAGGATCAACTCAGCATCTGTGGACCCCACAGGATCCCCACCTACCGAGTCATGGGAGATGGAAAGATTCATCTCCAAAGCTCATCAAGACCACTTCTATGGTGTTGTGGCCAAGAAGAAGGTGATCCCCGAGGTCCCTTTCAAACTCAAGAGAAATGAGTATCCGGAGATCCGACATGAGATCCATAGAAGAGGTTGGGAAGTTCTAACAAACCCCATCCAACAAGTCGGAATTCTAATGGTTCAAGAGTTCTATGCTAATGCATGGATCACAAGGAACCATGATCAAAGTAAGAACCCAAACCCAAAGAATTATCTCACCATTGTTCGGGGGAATTACTTAGATTTTAGTCCGGAAAATGTATGGTTGGCGTTCAACTTGCCAATGATGGAAGAGAACGCACGCCCCTACACAAGGAGTGTCAACTTTGATCAAAGGTTGGACCAAGTCCTCATGGACATATGTGTGGAAGGAGCTCAATGGAAGATTGACTCAAAAGGCAAACTGGTTCAACTGAGAAGACTGGACCTTAAGCCTGCAGCTAGAGGATGGTTGGAGTTCATTCAACGCTCAATCATTCCCAAGGGTAATAAAAAGGATCCCAAGGGTTTGAGCATCAGTGGATAGGAGGGCCTAAAGGAATAAAATCCTGGCCTAAGCGGCTAAACCAAGCTGTCCCTAACCATGTGCTTGTGGCGTGAAGGTGTCAAGTGAAAACTTGAGACTGAGCGGTTAAAGTCAAGGTCCAAAGCAAAAAAAAGAGTGTGCTTAAGAACCCTGGATACCTCTAATTGGGGACTTTAGCAAAGCTGAGTCACAATCTGAAAAGGTTCACCCAGTTATGTGTCTGTGGCATTTATGTATCCGGTGGTAATACTGGAAAACAAAGTGCTTAGGGCCACGACCAAGACTCATAAAGTAGCTGTGTTCAATAATCAACATACTGAACTAGGAGAATCAGTAACACTATTTGAACAATGAGTTCCTATAGATGCCAATCATTCTGAACCTCAATGGATAAAGTGAGATGCCAAAACTATTCAAGAGGCAAAAAGCTACAAGTCCCGCTCATCTAATTGGAGCTATGTTTCATTGATAGTTTGGAATTTATAGTATATTCTCTTCTTTTTATCCTATTTGATTTTCAGTTGCTTGGGGACAAGCAACAATTTAAGTTTGGTGTTGTGATGAGCAGATAATTTATACGCTTTTTGTTATTATTTTTAGTATGTTTTTAGTAGGATCTAGTTACTTTTAGGGAAGTTTTCATTAATTTTTATGTTAAATTCACATTTCTGGACTTTACTATGAGTTTGTTTGTTTTTCTGTGATTTCAGGTATTTTCTGGCTGAAATTGAGGGACTTGAGCAAAAATCAGATTCAGAGGTTGAAGAAGGACTGCTGATGCTGTTGGATTCTGACCTCCCTGCACTCAAAGTGGATTTTTTGGAGCTACAGAACTCAAAATTGCGCGCATTCAATTGTGTTGGAAAGTAGACATCCAGGGCTTTCCAGAAATATATAATAGTCCATACTTTGGCCGAGTTTAGATGATGCAAAAGGGCGTTGAACGCCAGTTCTACGCTGCAGTCTGGAGTTAAACGCCAGAAACACGTCACGAACCAGAGTTGAACGCCAGAAACACGTTACAAACTGGCGTTCAACTCCAAAAGAAGCCTCTGCACGTGGAAAGCTAAAGCTCAGCCCAAGCACACACCAAGTGGGCCCCGGAATTGGATTTATGCATCAATTACTTACTTATGTAAACCCTAGTAGCTAGTTTAGTATAAATAGGAATTTTTACTATTGTATTTTCATCTTTTGGAAGATCCTGGATTATATTTTTGATCCTGTGATCACGTTTTGGGGGCTGGCCTCTCGGCCATGTCTGGACTTTTCGCTTATGTATTTTCAACGGTAGAGTTTCTACACTCCATAGATTAAGGTGTAGAGCTCTGCTGTTCCTCAAAGATTAATGCAAAGTACTTCTGTTTTTCTATTCAATTCAACTTATTCCGCTTCTAAGATTTTCATTCGCACTTCAACATGAATGTGATGAACGTGACAATTATCATCATTTCCTTACGAACGCGTGCCTGACAACCACTTCCGTTCTACCTTAGATTGAATGAGTATCTCTTGGATCTCTTAATCAGAATCTTCGTGGTATAAGCTAGATTGATGGCGGCATTCATGAGAATCCGGAAAGTCTAAACCTTGTCTGTGGTATTCTGAGTAGGATTCCGGGATTGAATGACTGTGACGAACTTCAAACTCGCGAGTGCTGGGCGTAGTGACAGACGCAAAAGGAGGGTGAATCCTATTCCAGTATGATCGAGAACCTCAGATGATTAGCCGTGCTGTGACAGAGCATTTGGACCTTTTTCACAAGAGGATAGGATGTAGCCATTGACAACGGTGATGCCCTTACATAAAGTGTGCCATGGAAAGGAGTAGGACTGATTGGATGAAGACAGCAGGAAGCCAGAGGTTCAGAGGAACGAAAGCATCTCTATACGCTTATCTGAAATTCTCACCAATGAATTACATAAGTATTTCTATCTTTTCTATTTATTTATCATTATTATTCGAAAACTCCATAACCATTTGATATCTGCCTGACTAAGATTTACAAGGTGACCATAGCTTGCTTCAAGCCGACAATCTCCGTGGGATCGACCCTTACTCACGTAAGGTTTTATTACTTGGACGACCCAGTGCACTTACTGGTTAGTTGTGCGAAGTTGTGAAGTTTTGTTTGGACCATGGTATGGTGCACCAGTTTGTTGGCGCCATTGCCAGGGAGAGAACGAACAACAAATTTTACAAATCTAAATCTGAGTGATCACGATTTTGCATACCAAGTTTTTGGCGCCGTTGCCGGGGATTGTTCGAGTTTGGACAACTGACGGTTCATCTTGTTGCTTAGATTGGGTAATTTTCTTCTTATTTTCAAAAAGTTTTCAAAAAAATTTTTCAAAAAAAATTTCTTTCAAAAATTTCTCATCTGTTTTCGAAAATTATTCTAAAATTTTTTAAGAATGAATTCTAGTGTTTCATAACGCATGTTGAAGCCTGACTGGCTGTAAAGCCATGTCTAAATTCATTTGGACTGGGGCTTCCAACCCAATATTAACAAGAGCAAGCTAGTTGTTGCTAATCCACCTACTGCTGTTCCAGATCCACCTGATTTACATCCTAAAGCTGACTGGCTATTAAGCCATGTCCAACCCTTTGATTAGAGCTTTGGGCTAATATTGAAAGATTCCTGGAATTCTTCTTAAAGATTTTGGATTTCTTATTTTCTTTTTCCTACATGTTTTTCGAAAATAACATACAAAAATCCAAAAAAAAATTATAAAATAAAAAAAATCAAAAATATTTTGTGTTTCTTGTTTGAGTCTTGAGTCAATTTTTAAGTTTGGTGTCAATTGCATACTCATCTTGCATTTTTCGAAAATTGCATTCATGCATTGCATTCACCATGATCTTCAAGTTGTTCTTGATAAACCTTCTTGATTGATCTTCATATTATATTGTTTTGTGTTGTATGGTGTTTTTCATATGCATTCTTGAATTCTTAGTGTCTAAGCATTAAAAATTTCTAAGTTTGGTGTCTTGCATGTTTTCTTTGCATAAAAAATTTTTCAAAAATATGTTCTTGATGTTCATCTTGATCTTCATAGTGTTTTTGGTGTGCATCTTGACATTCATAGCATTCTTGCATGCATTCATTATTTTGATCCAACATTTTCATGCATTGCATCATTTTCATGTTTTTCTCTCTCATCATAAAAAATTCAAAAATAAAAAAATATATATCTTCCTTTTTTTTCTCTCATAAATTTCGAAAATTTGGATTGACTTTTTCAAAAATTTTTAAAATCTAGTTGTTTTTATGAGTCAAATCAAATTTTTAATTTAAAAATCTTATCTTTTTCAAAAATCAAATCTTTTTCATTTTTCTTATTTATTTTCGAAAATTATAAAAATATTTTTCAAAAATCTTTTTCCT
Organism: Arachis ipaensis; assembly: GCF_059453495.1. Lineage (NCBI taxonomy): Eukaryota > Viridiplantae > Streptophyta > Magnoliopsida > Fabales > Fabaceae > Arachis > Arachis ipaensis. Next base: position 39,297,230 of record NC_142435.1, on the reverse strand, counting down.
AATTTCATCTCATAATTTTTGAAAATATCATCATCAATTAATGTTTTGATTCAAAACTTTCAAGTTTGTTACTTGCTTGTTAAGAAAGATTCAAACTTTAAATCCTAGAATCATATCTTGTGATTTCTTGTGAGTCAAGTCATTAATTGTGATTTTAAAAATCAAATCTTTTTCAAAACTAATTTCAATCATATCTTTTCAAAAATATCTTCTTATCTTTTTTCAAAATCATATCTTTTTAATCATATCTTTTTAAAAAAACATATCTTTTTCAAAAATTTGATTTTAAAATATCTTTTCTAACTTCTTATCTTCTTATCTTTTCAAAATTGATTTTCAAATTTGTTTCAACTAACTAACTAACTTTTTGTTTGTCTCTTATCTCTTTCAAAACTACCTAACTAACCATCTCTCTCTAATTTTCGAAAATATCTCCCTCTTTTTCAAAAATTCTTTTTAATTAACTAATTGTTTCAAATTTTAATTTTAATTTTTGAAAATCACTAACCGATTTTTCAAAAATAATTTTCGAAAATCCTTCTCTCTCATCTCTTTCTATTTACTTATTCATCTACTAACACTTCATCTCACCCAAATTCGAACCCACTCTGCCATCTGTGTTTGAATTTTCTCTTCTTCCCTTCTTTACATTACATTCTTTTCTTCTTCTACTCACACAGGGGAACCTCTATACTTGGGCAAAAAGGATCCCTATTATTATTATTATTTTTCTGTTCCCTCTTTTTCATATGAGCAGGAGCAAGGACAAGAACATTCTTGTTGAAGCAGACCCTAAACCTGAAAGGACTCTGAAGAGGAAATTAAGAGAAGCTAAAATACAACAATCCAGCAAGCACCTTTCAGAAATTTTCAAACAAGAAGAGGAGATGGCAGCCGAAAATAATAATAATGCAAGGAGGATGCTTGGTGACTTTACTACACCTAATTTTTACATGGAAGAGGCATCTCCATTCCTGCCATTGGAGCAAATAACTTTGAGCTGAAACCTCAATTAGTTTCTCTGATGCAGCAGAACTGCAAGTTTCATGGACTTCCATCTGAAGATCCTATTCAGTTCTTAACTGAATTCTTGCAGATATGTGATACTGTTAAGACTAATGAAGTAGATTCTGAAGTCTACAGGCTCATGCTTTTCCCTTTTGCTGTAAGAGACAGAGCTAGAATATGGTTGGATTCTCAACCTAAAGATAGCTTGAACTCTTGGGATAAGCTGGTCAAGGCTTTCTTAGCCAAGTTCTTTCCTCCTCAAAAGCTGAGTAAGCTTAGAATGGATGTTCAAACCTTCAGACAGAAAGAAAGTGAATCCCTCTATGAAGCTTGGGAGAGATACAAGGAATTGACCAAAAAGTGTCATTCTGACATGCTTTCAGAATGGACCATCTTGGATATATTCTATGATGGTCTGTCTGAATTGGCTAAGATGTCATTGGATACTTCTGAAGGTGGATCCATTCACCTAAAGAAAACGCCTGCAGAAGCTCAAGAACTCATTGACATGGTTGCTAATAACCAGTTCATGTACACTTCTGAAAGGAATCGTGTGAATAATGGGACGCCTATGAAGAAGGGAGTTCTTGAAATTGATACTCTGAATACTATATTGGCTCAGAATAAAATATTGACTCCGCAAGTAAATATGATTTCTCAGAGTCTGAATGGAATGCAAGCTGCATCCAACAGTACTCAAGAGGCATCTTCTGAAGAAGAAGCTTATGATCCTGAGAACCCTGCAATAGCAGAGGTGAAGTACATGGGTGAACCTTATGGAAACACCTATAACCCCTCATGGAGAAATCACCCAAATTTCTCATGGAAGGATCAACAAAAGCCTCAACAAGGCTCTAATAATGGTGGAAAAAACAGGTTTAGCAATAGCAAGCCTTTTCCATCATCCACTCAACAACAGACAGAGAACTCTGAACAAAATACCTCTAATTTAACAAATTTAGTCTCTGATCTGTCCAAGGCCACTGTAAGTTTTATGAATGAAACAAGGTCCTCAATTAGAAATTTGGAGGCACAAGTGGGCCAGCTGAGTAAAAGGATCACTGAAATCCCCCCTAGTACTCTCCCAAGCAATACAGAAGAAAATCCAAAAGGAGAGTGCAAGGCCATTGAAATGACCATCATGGCCGAATCCAAGGAGGAAGGGGAGGACGTGAATCCCAAGGAGGAAGACCTCCTGGGACTTCCTGTGATCAATAAGGAGTTTCCCTCTGAGGAACCAAAGGAATCTGAGGCTCATCTAGAGACCATAGAGATTCCATTAAACCTCCTTATGCCATTCATGAGCTCTGATGAATATTCTTCTTCTGAAGAGAATGAGGATGTCACTGAAGAGCAAGTTGCCAAGTACCTTGGTGCAATCATGAGGCTGAATGCCAATCTATTTGGTAAAGAGACTTGGGGAGATGAACCTCCCATGTTCATCAATGAACTAAATGCATTGGATCAACTGAGATTGCCTCAGAAGAAACAGGATCCTGGAAAGTTCCTGATACCTTGTACCATAGGCACCATGACCTTTGAGAAGGCTCTATGTGATCTTGGGTCAGGAATAAACCTCATGCCACTCTCTGTAATGGAGAAACTGGGAATCTTTGAGGTACAAGCTGCTAAAATCTCATTAGAGATGGCAGACAATTCCAGAAAAAAGGCTTATGGACAAGTAGAGGACATAGTAGTAAAGGTTGAAGGCCTTTGCATCCTTGCTGATTTCATAATCCTAGACACATGGAAGGATGAGGATGAATCCATCATCCTTGGAAGACCCTTCCTAGCCACAGCAAGAGCTGTGATTGATGTTGACAGAGGTGAACTAGTCCTTCAATTGAATGAGGACTCCCTTGAGTTTAAAACTCAAGGACATCCTTAGGTAAACATGAAAAAGAGGCACAGTAAGCTTCTCTCAAAATAGAGTCAACCAGAGCCCCCACAGTCAAACTCTAAGTTTGGTGTTGGGAGGCCACAACCAAACTCTAAGTTTGGTGTTGAACTCCCATATCCAAACTCTAAGTTTGGTGTTGGGAAGTCTCAACAATGCTCTGAACATCTGTGAGGCTCCTTGAGAGCCCACTGTCAAGCTATTGACATTAAAGAAGTGCTTGTTGGGAGGCAACCCAATTTTTATTTATCTAATTTTAATTTATTTTTATTGTTATATCATGTTTTATTAGGTTCATGATCATGTGGAGTCACAAAATAAATATAAAAATTGAAAACAGAATCAAAAACAGCAGAAAAAAAATCACACCCTGGTGGAGGATCTCACTGGCGTTCAACGCCAGAACAGAGCATGTTTCTGGCGTTGGACGCCAGAAACAAGCAGCATCCTGGCGTTCAGACGCCAGAAATACACAGTGAAGAAGAGCTGGCGCTGAATGCTAGAAACCAGCATCTGGCTGGCGTTCAACGCCAGAAATATGCTGCATCTGGGCGTTCAACGCCCAGAACAAGAATCAGTTTGGCGTTTAAACGCCAGAATTGCATGCAAAGGCGTTTTACATGCCTAATTGGTGCAGGGATGCGATTCCTTGACACCTCAGGATCTGTGGACCCCACAGGATCAACTCAGCATCTGTGGACCCCACAGGATCCCCACCTACCACCACTCACTCTCTTCCATCTTCTCAATATTCATCCTCTCTTCCCAATAAACACTCTTCCCCAAAACTCTTCACCAATCACCTCAATCTCTCTTCCCTATCACCACTCACATCCATCCACTCTTCCCCATAAACCTACCTCATAAACTCCACCTACCTTCAAAATTCAAAATTAATTTCCCACCCAAACCCACCCATATGGCTGAACCTTAACCCCCCTCCCTTCCCTATATAGAGCCCTCCATTCTTCCTCATTTTCACACAACACAACCCTCTCTTCCCCTTCATGGCCGAATACACCTCTCCTTTCTCTCTTCCATATTCTTCTTTTTCATCTATTCTTTCTTCTCTTGCTCGAGGGCGAGCAATATTCTAAGTTTGGTGTGGTAAAAGCATAAGCTTTTTATTTTTCCATTACCATTGATGGCAACCAAGATCGGAGAATCCTCTAGAAAAGGGAAAGGGAAGACAAAAGCTTCCACTTCCGAGTCATGGGAGATGGAAAGATTCATCTCCAAAGCTCATCAAGACCACTTCTTTGATGTTGTGGCCAAGAAGAAGGTGATCCCCTAGGTCCCTTTCAAACTCAAGAGAAATGAGTATCTGGATATCCGACATGAGATCCATAGAAGATGTTGGGAAGTTCTAACAAACCCCATCCAACAAGTCGGAATTCTAATGGTTCAAGAGTTCTATGCTAATGCATGGATCACAAGGAACCATGATCAAAGTAAGAACCCGAACCCAAAAAATTATCTCACCATGATTCGGGGGAATTACTTAGATTTTAGTCCGGAAAATGTAAGGTTGGCGTTCAACTTGCCAATGATGGAAGAGAACGCACGCCCCTACACAAGGAGTGTCAACTTTGATCAAAGGTTGGACCAAGTCCTCATGGACATATGTGTGGAAGGAGCTCTATGAAAGATTGACTCAAAAGGTAAACCGGTTTAACTGAGAAGACTGGACCTTAAGCCTGCAGCTAGAGGATGGTTGGAGTTCATTCAACGCTCAATCATTCCCACTAGCAACCGGTCTGAAGTTACTATAGACTGGGCCATCATGATCCATAGCATCATGATTGGAGAAGAGGTGGAGGTTCATGAGATTATACCTCAAGAACTATAGAAGGTAGCTGACAAGTCCTCCACTATGGCAAGGTTAGCTTTTCCCCACCTTATTTGCCATCTATGCAACTCAGCTGGGATTGACATAGAAGGAGACATTCCCATTGAGGAAGAGAAGCCCATCACTAAGAAAAGGATGGAACAAATAAGAGAGCCCATTCATGGATCTCAAGAGACGCATGAAGCTCATCACCATGAGATCCCGGAGATGCCTCAAATGCATTTTCCTCCGCAAAACTACTGGGAGCAAATCAACACTTCCCTAGGAGAATTAAGTTCCAACATGGGACAATTAAGGGTGGAACATCAAGAGCACTCCATCAACCTTCATGAAATTAGAGAAGATCAAAAAGCAATGAGGGAGGAGAAACAAAGACAAGGAAGAGACATAAAAGAGCTCAAGGACATCATTGGTTCCTCAAGAAGGAAACGCCACCATCACTAAGGTGGATTCATTCCTTGTTCTTAAATTCTCTGTTTTTCGTTTTCTTTATGTTAAGTGCTTAACTATGTTTGTGTCTTCATTACATGATCATTAGTAGTTAGTAACTATGTCTTAAAGTTATGAATGTCCTATGAATCCATCACCTCTCTTAAATGAAAAATGTTTTTAATTCAAAAGAACAAGAAGTACATGAGTTTCAAATTTATCCTTGAACTTAGTTTAATTATATTGATGTGGTGACAATGCTTCTTGTTTTCTGAATGAATGCTTGAACAGTGCATATGTCTTTTGAAGTTGTTATTTAAGAATGTTAAATATGTTGGCTCTTGAAAGAATGATGACAAGGAGACATGTTATTTGGTAATCTGAAAAATCATAAAAATGATTCTTGAAGCAAGAAAAAGTAGCAAAGAACAAAGCTTGCAGAAAAAAAAAAATAGCGAAAAAAAAAAGAAAGAAAAAGCAAGCAGAAAAAGCCAAAAGCTCTTAAAACTAAAAGGCAAGAGCAAAAAGCCAATAGCCCTTAAAACCAAAAGGCAAGGGTAATAAAAAGGATCCTAAGGCTTTGAGCATCAGTGGATAGGAGGGCCTAAAGGAATAAAATCCTGGCCTAAGCGGCTAAACCAAGCTGTCCCTAACCATGTGCTTGTGGCGTGAAGGTGTCAAGTGAAAACTTGAGACTGAGCGGTTAAAGTCAAGGTCCAAAGCAAAAAAAAGAGTGTGCTTAAGAACCCTGGACACCTCTAATTGGGGACTTTAGCAAAGCTGAGTCACAATCTGAAAAGGTTCACCCAGTTATGTGTCTGTGGCATTTATGTATCCGGTGGTAATACTGGAAAACAAAGTGCTTAGGGCCACGGCCAAGACTCATAAAGTAGCTGTGTTCAAGAATCCACATACTGAACTAGGAGAATCAGTAACACTATCTGAACTCTAAGTTCCTATAGATGCCAATCATTCTGAACCTCAATGGATAAAGTGAGATGCCAAAACAATTCAAGAGGCTAAAAGCTACAAGTCCCGCTCATCTAATTGTAGCTATGTTTCATTGATAGTTTGGAATTTATAGTATATTCTCTTCTTTTTATCCTATTTGATTTTTAGTTGCTTGGGGACAAGCAACAATTTAAGTTTGGTGTTGTGATGAGCGGATAATTTATATGCTTTTTGGCATTGTTTTTAGTAGGATCTAGTTACTTTTAGGGATGTTTTCATTAGTTTTTATGTTAAATTCACATCTCTGGACTTTACTATGAGTTTGTGTATTTTCTGTGATTTCAGGTATTTTCTGGCTGAAATTGAGGGACTTGAGCAAAAATCAGATTCAGAGGTTGAAGAAGGACTGTTGATGCTGTTGGATTCTGACCTCCCTGCACTCAAAGTAGATTTTCTAGAGCTACAGAACTTAAAATGGGGCGCTTCTAATTGCTTTGGAAAGTAGACATCCAGGGCTTTCCAGCAATATATAATAGTCCATACTTTGGCCGAGTTTAGACAACGCAAAAGGGCGTTGAACGCCAGTTCTACGCTGCAGTCTGGAGTTAAACGCCAGAAACACATCACGAACCAGAGTTGAACGCCAGAAACACGTTACAAACTGGTGTTCAACTCCAAAAGAAGCTTCTGCACGTGGAAAGCTAAAGCTCAGCCCAAGCACACACCAAGTGGGCCCCGAAATTGGATTTATGCATCAATTACTTATTTCTGTAAACCCTAGTAACTAGTTTAGTATAAATAGGACTTTTTACTATTGTATTTTCATCTTTTGGAAGATCCTGGATTATATTTTTGATCTATTGATCACGTTTTGGGGGCTGGCCTCTCAGCCATGCCTGAACCTTTCACTTATGTATTTTCAGCGGTAGAGTTTCTACACACCATAGATTAAGGTGTGGAGCTCTGCTATTCCTCACGAATTAATGCAAAGTACTACTGTTTTTCTATTCAATTCAACTTATTCCGCTTCTAAGATTTTCATTCGCACTTCAACATGAATGTGATGAACGTGACAATTATCATCATTTCCTTACGAACGCGTGCCTGACAACCACTTCCGTTCTACCTTAGATTGAATGAGTATCTCTTGGATCTCTTAATCAGAATCTTCGTGGTATAAGCTAGATTGATGGCGGCATTCATGAGAGTCTGGAAAGTCTAAACCTTGTCTGTGGTATTCCGAGTAGGATTCAGGGATTGAATGACTGTGACGAACTTCAAACTCGCGAGTGCTGGGCGTAGTGACAGACGCAAAAGGAGGGTGAATCCTATTCCAGTATGATCGAGAACCTCGGATGATTAGCCGTGCTGTGACAGAGCATTTGGACCTTTTTCACAAGAGGATGGGATGTAGTCATTGACAACGGTGATGCCCTTACATAAAGTGTGCCATGGAAAGGAGTAGGACTGATTGGATGAAGACAGCAGGAAAGCAGAGGTTCAGAGGAACGAAAGCATCTCTATACGCTTATCTGAAATTCTCACCAATGAATTACATAAGTATTTCTATCTTTTCTATTTATTTATCATTATTATTCGAAAACTCCATAACCATTTTATATCTGCCTGACTGAGATTTACAAGGTGACCAAAGCTTGCTTCAAGCCGACAATCTCCGTGGGATCGACCCTTACTCACGTAAGGTTTTATTACTTGGACGACCCAGTGCACTTGCTGGTTAGTTGTGCGAAGTTGTGAAGTTATGTTTGAACCATGGTATTGTGCACCAGTTTGTTGGCACCATTGCCAGGGAGAGAACGAACAACAAATTTTACAAATCTAAATCTGAGTGATCATGATTTCGCATACCAAGTTTTTGGCGCCGTTGCCGGGGATTGTTCGAGTTTTTGGCAAGTTTTGGTCCGGTAACATCAGTGCCAAGTTGGTCCGGCAACAACACCAAGTTTTTGGCGCCATTGCCGGGGATTGTTCGAGTTTGGACAACTGACGGTTCATCTTGTTGCTCAGATTAGGTAATTTTCTTTTTGTTTTATTTTCGAAAAAAAATAAATTTGTTTTCAAAATCTTTCAAAAAAAAAATTTTCCCTTTGTTTTCGTAAATTATTCAAAATTTTTAAGAATGAATTCTAGAGTTTCATGGTAACATGTTGAAGCCTGGCTAGCTGTAAAGCCATATCCAAATTCTTTTGGATTGAGGCTTCCACTTGTCAACATAAAAGGCATGTATATGAAGTTGGATGAAGTATCAGCTGTTATATGCCTGATTTGTATCTTCTAAAGCTTGGCTGGCTAGTGAGCCATGTCTAACCCTTGGATTGGAGCTTTAGGCTAACATTGAAAGATTCTTGGAATTCTTATTAAAAATTTTTTGAATTTCTTATCTTCTTTTTCCTATATGATTTTCAAAAAAAAAAATACAAAAATCCAAAAAAATTAATAAAATCATAAAAATCAAAAAAATATTTTATGTTGTTTGTTTGAGTCTTGTGTCAAATTTTAAGTTTGGTGTCAATTGCATACTCATCTTGCATTTTTTCGAAAATTGCATTCATCATGATCTTCAAGTTGTTCTTGATAAACCTTCTTGATTGATCTTCATATTATATTGTTTTGTGTTGTATGTTGTTTTTCATATGCATTCTTGAATTCTTAGTGTCTAAATATAAAAAATTCCTAAGTTTTGTGTCTTGCATGTTTTTCTTTTCTTAAAAATTTTTCAAAAATAAGTTCTTGGTGTTCATCTTGACATTCAAAGTGTTCTTGGTGTTCATCTTGACATTCAAAGTGTTCTTGCATGCATCACATGTTTTGATCCAAAATTTTCATGCATTGAGTCAATTTTGTGTTTTTCTCTCTCATCATAAAAAATTCAAAAATAAAAAAAATATCTCTCCCTTTTTCACTCATAAATTTTCAAAAATTTGAGTTGACTTTTTCAAAACTTTTTAAAATTTAGTTGTTTCTTATGAGTCAAATCAAATTTTCAATTTAAAATCTTATCTTTTCAAAAATCAAATCTTTTTCATTTTTTCTTATTTATTTTCAAAAATTTTAAAAATATTTTTCAAAAATCTTTTTCTTAATTTTATCTTATAATTTTCGAAAATATTATCAACAATTAATGTTTTGATTCAAAAATTTCAAGTTTGTTACTTTCTTGTTAAGAAAGATTCAAACTTTAAGTTCTAGAATCATATCTTGTGATTACTTGTGAGTCAAGTCATTAATTTTGATTTTAAAATTCAAATCTTTTTCAAAACTAATTTTAATCATATCTTTCTATCATATCTTTTTTTTAATCATATCTTTTTCAAAAATTTGATTTTAAAATATCTTTTCTAACTTCTTATCTTCTTATCTTTTCAAAATTGATTTTCAAATTTTTTTCAACTAACTAGTTGACTTTTTGTTTGTTTCTTATCTTTTTCAAAACCACCTAACTACTCTTTCCTTTCTAATTTTCGAAAATACCTCCCTCTTTTTCAAAAATTCTTTTTAATTAATTAATTGTTTTAATTTTTAAATTTAATTTTAATTTTATCTTAAATTTCAAAAATCATTAACTCTTTTTCAAAATTAATTTTTGAAATTCCCTTTCCCTCATCTACTTCTATTTATTTATTTATTCATCTACTAACACTTCTCCTCACCCAAAAATTCGAACCCCTTCCTCTCCTCTGAGTTCGAATTCTTCTCTTCTACATTCTTATTCTTCTTTTCTTCTACTCACACAAGGGAACCTCTATACTGTGGTAAAGAGGATCCCCGGTATCTTTAGTCCTCTTCTTTTTCACATGAGCAGGAGCAAGGACAAGAACATTCTTGTTGAAGCAGACCCTGAACCTGAAAGGACTCTGAAAAGGAAACTAAGAGAAGCTAAATTACAACAATCCAGAGACAACCTTAAAGGAATTTTCGAATAGGAAGAGGAGATGGCAGCCGAAAATAATAATAATGAAAGGAGGATGCTTGGTGACTTTACTGCACCTAATTCCAATTTACATGGAAGAAGCATTTCCATCCTTACCATTGGAGCAAACAATTTTGAGCTTAAACCTCAATTAGTTTCTCTAATGCAACAAAACTGCAAGTTTCTTGGACTTCCATCTGAAGATCCCTTTCAGTTCCTGACTGAATTCTTGCAGATCTGTAATACTGTTAAGACTAATGGAGTAGATCCTGAAGTCTACAGGCTTATGCTTTTCCCGTTTGCTGTAAGAGACAGAGCTAGAATATGGTTAGACTCTCAACCTAAGGATAGCCTGAACTCTTGGGATAACCTGGTCAAGGCTTTCTTAGCCAAGTTCTTTCCTCCTCAAAAGCTTAGTAAGCTTAGAGTGGATGTTCAAACCTTCAGACAGAAGGAAGGTGAATCCCTCTATGAAGCTTGGGAGAGATACAAGAAATTGACCAAAAAGTGTCCTTCTGACATGCTTTCAGAATGGACCATCCTGGATATATTCTATGATGGTCTGTCTGAGTTATCAAAGATGTCATGGGATACTTCTGCAGGTGGATCCATTCACCTAAAGAAAACGCATGCAGAAGCTTAAGAACTTATTGACATGGTTGCTAACAACCAGTTTATGTACACTTCTGAGAGGAACCCTGTGAGTAATGGGACGCCTCAGAAGAAGAGAGTTCTTGAAATTGATACTCTGAATGCCATATTGGCTTAGAATAAAATATTGACTCAGCAAGTCAATATGATTTCTCAGAGTCTGAGTGGAATGCAAGCTGCATCCAACAATACTCAAGAGGCATCTTCTGAAGAAGAAGCTTATGATCCTGAAAACCCTGCAATAGCAGAGGTGAATTACATGGGTGAACCATATGGAAACACCTATAATTCCTCATGGAGAAATCACCCAAATCTCTCATGGAAGGATCAACAAAAGCCTCAACAAAGCTTTAATAATGGTGGAAGAAACAGGATTAACAATAGTAAACCTTTTCCATCATCCACTCAGCAACAGATAGAGAATTCTGAGCAGAATCCATCTAGCTTAGCAAATTTAGTCTCTGATTTATCTAAGGCCACTCTGTGTTTCATGAATGAAACAAGGTCCTCCATTAGAAATTTGGAGGCACAAGTGGGCCAGCTGAGTAAGAAAATCACTGAAACTCCTCCTAGTACTCTCCCAAGCAATACAGAAGAAAATCCAAAAGGAGAGTGCAAGGCCATTGATATAACCATCATGGCCGAATCCAAGGAGGAAGGAGAGGACGTGAATCCCGAGGAGGAAGACCTCCTGGGACGTCCAGTGATCAATAAGGAGTTCCCCTCTGAGGAACCAAAGGAATCTGAGACTCATTTAGAGACCATGGAGATTCCATTGAACCTCCTTATGCCATTCATGAGCTCTGATGAGTATTCCTCTTCTGAAGAGAATGAGGATGTTATTGAAGAGCAAGTTGCCAAGTTCCTTGGTGCAATCATGAAGCTGAATGCCAATTTATTTGGTAAAGAGACTTGGGAAGATGAACATCCCCTGTTCACCAATGAACTAAATGCATTGGATCAACTGAGATTGCCTTAGAAGAAACAGGATCCTGGAAAGTTCCTAATACCTTGTACCATAGGCACCATGACCTTTGAGAAGGCTCTATGTGACCTTGGGTCAGGAATAAACCTCATGCCACTCTCTGTAATGGAGAAACTGGGAATCTTTGAGGTGCAAGCTGCTAGAATCTCATTAGAGATGGCAGACAATTTAAGAAAAGAGGCTTATGGTCAGGTAGAGGACGTGTTAGTAAAGGTTGGAGGCCTTTACATCCCTGCTGATTTTATAATCCTAGACACTGGGAAGGAAGAGGATGAATCCATCATCCTTGGAAGACCCTTCCTAACCACAGCAGGAGCTGTGATAGATGTTAACAGAGGTGAATTAGTCCTTCAATTGAATGGGGGCTCCCTTGTGTTTAAAGCACAAGGTTATCATCCTGTAAACATGGAAAAGAGGCACGATAAGCTTCTCTCAGTGCAGAGTCAACCAAAGCCCCCACAATCAAACTCTAAGTTTGGTGTTGGGAGGTCTCAGCCAAACTCTAAGTTTGGTGTTGAACTCCCATATCCAAACTCTAAGTTTGGTGTTGGGAAGTCTATAAAATTGACCTGATCACCTGTGTGGCTCCATGAGAGCCCACTGTCAAGCTATTGACATTAAAGAAACGCTTGTTGGGAGGCAATCTAATTTTTATTTATCTAATTTTATTTTTATTTTTATTGTTCTTTCATGTTTTATTAGGTTAATGATCATGTGGAGTCACAAAATAAATAGAAAAATAAAAAACAGAATCAAAAACAGCAGAAGAAAAATCACACCATGGAGGAAGGGCTTACTGGCGTTTAAACGCCAGTAAGGAGCATCTGGCTGGCGTTCAACGCCAGAACAGAGCATGGATCTGGCATTGAACGCCCAAAACAAGCAGCATCCTGGCGTTCAGATGCCAGAAATACACACTGAGGAAAGCTGGTACTGAACGCCAGAAACAAGCATAGAACTGGCGTTCAACGCCAGTAACATGCTGCATCTGGGCGTTGAACGCCCAGAACAAGCACCAATTCGGCGTTTAAACGCCAGAATTGCATGCAAAGGCATTTTACATACCTAATTGGTGCAGGGATGTAATTCCTTGACACCTCAGGATCTGTGGACCCCACAGGATCATCTCAGCATCTGTGGACCCACAAGATCCCCACCTACCTCCACTCATACTCTGCCCTCTTCTCATTTATCCTCTCTTCCCAATAAACACCTTTCCCCAAAACCTTTCACCAATCACCTCAATCTCTCTCTTCCCTATTACCCATTCACCACTCACATCCATCCACTCTTCCCCATAAACCTACCTCATAAACCCTACCTACCTTCAAAATTCAAAATCACTTTCCCACCCAAACCCACCCCATATGGCCGAACCTTAACCCCTCTCCCTTCACTATAAAAACCTCACCATTCTTCTTCATTCTCACACAACAAAACCCTCTCATCCCCTTCTTGGCCGAAACACAACCCTCTCTCCCACTCTTTCATTTCTTCTTCTTCTTCTTCTTCTTCTTTTCTTTCTTCTCTTGCTCGAGGGCGAGCAATATTCTAAGTTTGGTGTGGTAAAAGCAGAAAGCTTTTTGTTTTTCCATTACCATTGATGGCACCTAAGACCGGAGAATCCTCTAGAAAAGGGAAAGGGAAGACAAAAGCTTCCACCTCTGAGTCATGGGAGATGGAAAGATTCATCTCCAAAGCCCATCAAGACCACTTCTATGATGTTGTGGCCAAGAAGAAGGTGATCCCCAAGGTCCCTTTCAAACTCAAGAAAAATGAGTATCTGGAGATCCGACATGAGATCCAAAGAAGAGGTTGAGAAGTTCTAACAAACCCCATCCAACAAGTCAGAATTCTAATGGTTCAAGAATTCTATGCTAATACATGGATCACTAGGAACCATGATCAAAGTAAGAACCCGAACCCAAAGAATTATCTCACCATGGTTCGGGGGAAATACTTAGATTTTAGTCCGGAAAATGTGAGGTTGGCGTTCAACTTGCCAATGATGGAAGAAAACGCACGCCCCTACACAAGGAGAGTCAACTTTGATCAAAGGTTGGACCAAGTCCTCATGGACATATGTGTGGAAGGAGCTCAATGGAAGATTGACTCAAAAGGTAAACCAGTTCAACTGAGAAGACTGGACCTTAAGCCTGTAGCTAGAGGATGGTTGGAAGTTCATTCAACGCTCAATCATTTCCACTAGCAACCGGTCTGAAGTTACTATAGACCGGGCCATCATGATCCATAGCATCATGATTGGAGAAGAGGTGGAGGTTCATGAGATTATACCTCAAGAACTCTACAAGGTGGCTGACAAGTCCTCCACTATGGCAAGGTTAGCTTTTCCTCACCTCATTTGCCATCTATGCAATTCGGCTGGGATTGACATAGAGGGAGATATCCTCATTGATGAGGACAAGCCCATCACAAGAGAGCCTATTCATGGATCTCAAGAGACGCATGAAGAAGCTCATCACCAAGAAATCCCTGAGATGCCTCAAGGGATTCACTTTCCTCCACAGAACTTTTGGGAGCAAATCAACACCTCCCTAGGAGAACTGAGTTCCAACATGGGACAACTAAGGGTGGAACATCAAGAGCACTCAATCATCCTCCATGAAATTAGAGAAGATCAAAGAGCTATGAGGGAGGAGCAACAAAGACAAGGAAGAGACATAGAAGAGCTCAAGGACATCATTGGTTTCTCAAGGAGAAAATGCCACCATCACTAAGGTGGACTCATTCCTTGTTCTTAAATTTTCTGTTTTTCGTTTTCTTATGCTAAATGTTTATCTATGTTTGTGTCTTTATTACATGATCATTAGTATTTAAGTGTCTATGCCTTAAAGTAGTGAATATGAATCCATCACCTCTCTTAAATGAAAAATGTTTTTAATTCAAAAGAACAAGAAGTACAAGAGTTTTGAATTTATCCTTGAACTTAGTTTAATTATATTGATGTGGTGACAATACTTTTTGTTTTTTGAATGAATGCTTGAACAGTGCATATGTCTTTTGAAGTTGTTGTTTAAGAATGTTAAATATGTTGGCTCTTGAAAGAATGATGACAAGGAGACATGTTTTTTGATAATCTGAAAAATCATAAAAATGATTCTTGAAGCAATAAAAAGCAGTGAATACAAAAAGCTTGCAGAAAAAAAATAGCGAAAAAAAAGAGAGAGAAAGAAAAAGAAAAAGCAAGCAGAAAAAGCCAAAAGCTCTTAAAACCAAAAGGCAAGAGCAAAAAGCCAATAGCCCTTAAAACCAAAAGGCAAGGGTAATAAAAAGGATCACAAGGCTTTGAGCATCAGTGGATAGGAGGGCCTAAAGGAATAAAATCCTGGCCTAAGCGGCTAAACCAAGCTGTCCCTAACCATGTGCTTGTAGCGTGAAGGTGTCAAGTGAAAACTTGAGACTGAGCGGTTAAAGTCAAGGTCCAAAGCAAAAGAAGAGTGTGCTTAAGAACCCTGGACACCTCTAATTGGGGACTTTAGCAAAGCTGAGTCACAATCTGAAAAGGTTCACCCAGTTATGTGTCTGTGGCATTTATGTATCCGGTGGTAATACTGGAAAACAAAGTGCTTAGGGCCACGGCCAAGACTCATAAAGTAGCTGTGTTCAAGAATCAACATACTGAACTAGGAGAATCAATAACACAATCTGAACTCTGAGTTCCTATAGATGCCAATCATTCTGAACTTCAATGGATAAAGTGAGATGCCAAAACTATTCAAGAGGCAAAAAGCTACAAGTCCCGCTCATCTAATTGGAGCTATGTTTCATTGATATTTTGGAATTTATAGTATATTCTCTTCTTTTTATCCTATTTGATTTTCAGTTGCTTGGGGACAAGCAACAATTTAAGTTTGGTGTTGTGATGAGCGGATAATTTATACGCTTTTTGGCATTGTTTTTTAATATGTTTTTAGTAGGATCTAGTTACTTTTAGGGATGTTTTCATTAGTTTTTATGTTAAATTCACATTTCTGGAATTTTCTATGAGTTTGTGTGTTTTTCAGTGATTTCAGGTATTTTCTGGCTGAAATTGAGGGACTTGAGCAAAAATCAGATTCAGAGGTTAAAGAAGGACTACTGATGTTGTTGGATTCTGACCTTCCTTCACTCAAAGTGGATTTTCTGGAGCTACAGAACTCAAAATGGCGCGCTTCTAATTGCGTTGGAAAGTAGACATCTAGGGCTTTCCAGCAATATATAATACTTCATACTTTGTCCGAGTTTAGACGATGCAAAAGGGCGTTGAACGCCAGTTCTACGCTGCTGTCTGGAGTTAAACGCCAGAAACACGTCACGAAGCAGAGTTGAACGCCAAAAACACGTTACAACTTGGCGTTCAACTCCAAAAGAAGCCTCTTCACGTGGAAAGCTAAAGCTCAGTCCAAGCACATACCAAGTGGGCCCCGGAAGTGGATTTATGCATCAACTACTTACTTCTGTAAACCCTAGTAGCTAGTTTAGTATAAATAGGACTTTTTACTATTGTATTTGACATCTTTTGGAAGATCCTGGATTGTATTTTTGATCCTGTGATCACGTTTTGGGGTCTGGCCATTCGGCCATGCCTAAACCTTCATCACTTATGTATTTTCAAACGGTAGAGTTTCTGCATTCCATAGATTAAGGTGTGGAGCTCTGCTGTTCCTCAAAGATTAATGCAAAGTACTACTGTTTTTCTATTCAATTCAACTTATTCCGCTTCTAAGATATTCATTCGCACTTCAACCTGAATGTGATGAACGTGACAATCATCATCATTCCCTACGAACGCGTGCCTGACAACCACTTCCGTTCTACCTTAGATTGAATGGGTATCTCTTGGATCTCTTAATCAGAGTCTTCGTGGTATAAGCTAGATTGATGGCGGCATTCATGAGAATCCGAAAAGTCTAAACCTTGTCTGTGGTATTCCGAGTAGGATTCAGGGATTGAATGACTGTGACGAACTTCAAACTCGCGAGTGCTGGGCGTAGTGACAGACGCAAAAGGAGGGTGAATCCTATTCCAGTATGATCGAGAACCTCAGATGATTAGCCGTGCTGTGACAGAGCATTTGGACCATTTTCACAAGAGGATGGGATGCAGCCATTGACCAAGGTGATGCCTCTATATGATTAGCCATGCAGTGACAGCGCATCGGACCATTTTCACAGAGAGGATAAAAAGTAGCCATTGACAACGGTGATGTCCTTACATAAAGCCAGCCATAGAAAGGAGTAAGACTGATTGGATGAAGACAGCGGGAAAGCAGAGATTTAGAGGAACGAAAGCATCTCTATACGCTTATCTAAAATTCTCACCAATGAATTACATAAATATTTCTATCTTTATTTTCTGTTTATTTATTATTATTCGAAAACTCCATAACCATTTGATATCCACCTGACTGAGATTTACAAGGTGACCATAGCTTGCTTCACACCAACAATCTCCGTGGGATCGACCCTTACTCACGTAAGGTTTTATTACTTGGACGACCCAGTGCACTTGCTGGTTAGTTGTATCAAAGTTGTGAATGAAAAACGATTTATTAAGACGTGCGTACCGAGTTTTTGGCGTCGTTGCCTAAGATCACAATTTCGTGCACCAAGTTTTTGGCGCCGTTGCCAGGGATTGTTCGAGTTTGGACAACTGACGGTTCATCTTGTTGCTTAGATTAGGTAATTTTCTTTTTATTTTATTTTCAAAAATTTTTCAAAAATCTTTCAAAAATTTCTCATCTGTTTTCGAAAAAAAAACATTTTTAAATAAATGTTTTCAAAAATATATTTTTCTTCAAAATTTTTAAGAATGAATTCTAGTGTTTCATGATGATTTGTTGAATCCTGGCTGGCTGTAAGCCATGTCTAATCTTTTGGACTGAGGTTTCAACTTATCATCACAAGAGCTTGTTGATCTTCACACACTTAGTTGCTCTATACATGGAAAGTATAAATATCTTCTAAAGCTTGGCTGGCTAGTAAGCCATGCCTAACCCTTAGATTGGAGCTTTAGACTAAGAGTACAAGATTCCTGGAATTCATATTAAAAATTTTGGAATCCTTTTTTTTCTTTTTCACAAATAATTTTCGAAAATACAAAAAAAATCATAAAATCATAAAAATCAAAAATATTTTTTGTTTCTTGTTTGAGTCTTGAGTCAATTTCAAGTTTGGTGTCAATTGCATTTTTTCTAAAAATTCTTTGCATTTTTCAAAAATTCATGCATTCATAGTGTTCTTCATGATCTTCAAGTTGTTTTTGGTAAGTCTTCTTGTTTGATCTTGATGTTTTCTTGTTTTGTGTCTTTCCTTGTTTTTCATATGCATTTTTGCATTCATAGTGTCTGAACATGAAAGATTTCTAAGTTTGGTGTCTTGTATGTCTTCTTTGCATATAAAAATTTTCAAAAATATGTTCTTGATGTTCATCACGATCTTCAAAGTGTTCTTGGTGTTCATCTTGACATTCATAGCATTCTTGCATGCATTCATTGTTTTGATCCAAAATTTTCATGCATTGCATCATTTTCATGTTTTTCTCTCTCATCATTAAAAATTCAAAAATCAAAAAAATTATCTTCCCCTTTTTCTCTCATAAATTTTCGAAAATTTGAGTTGACTTTTTCAAAAATTTTTAAAATTCAATTGTTTCTTATGAGTCAAATCAAATTTTCAATTTAAAAATCTTATCTTTTTTCAAAATCTTTTTCAAAAATCAAAATCTTTTCCAAAAATCAAATCTTTTTCATTTTTCTTAATTTTATCTCATAATTTTCATAAATATCATCAACAATTAATGTTTTGATTCAAAAATTTCAAGTTTGTTACTTACTTGTTAAGAAAGATTCAAACTTTAAATCCTAGAATCATATCTTGTGATTTCTTGTGAATCAAGTCATTAATTGTGATTTTAAAAATCAAATCTTTTTCAAAACTAATTTCAATCAGAACTTTTCAAAATATCTTTTTATCTTATCTTTTTCAAAGTCATATCTTTTTAACATATCTTTTTCAAAATTTGATTTTTAAAAATATCTTTTCTAACTTCTTATCTTCTTATCTTTTCAAAATTGATTTTCAAATCTTTTTCAACTAACTAACTAACTTTTTGTTTGTTTCTTATCTTTTTCAAAACTACCTAACTAACTCTCTCTCTCTAATTTTCGAAAATATCTCCCTCTTTTTCAAAAATTCTTTTTAATTAACTAATTGTTTCAAAATTCAATTTTAATTTATTTCTTCTTTTAATTTTCGAAAATCACTAACCATTTTTCAAAAATAACTTTCGAAAATTCTCTCTCTCACTCATCTCCTTCTATTTATTTATTCATCTACTAACACTCCATCTCACCCAAATTCAAACTATCTCTTCCATCTGTGTTCGAATTTTCCCTTCTTCCCTTCTTCACATTACATTCTTTTCTTCTTCTACTCACACAAGGAAACCTCTATACTTGGGCAAAAAGGATCTCTATTATTATTATTTTCCTGTTCCCTCTTTTTCATACGAGTAGGAGCAAGGATAAGAACATTCTTGTTGAAGCAGATCCAGAACCTGAAAAGACTCTGAAGAGGAAACTAAGAGAAGCTAAATTACAACAAGCCAGCAAGCACCTTTCAGAAATTTTCGAACAGGAAGAGGAGATGGCAGCCAAAAATAATAATAATGCAAGGAGGATGCTTGGTGACTTTACTGCACCTAATTCCATTTTACATGGAAGAAGCATCTCCATCCCTACCATTGGAGCAAACAATTTTGAGCTTAAGCCTCAACTAGTTTCTCTGATGCAACAAAACTGCAAGTTACATGGACTTCCATCTGAAGATCATTTTCAGTTCTTAACTGAATTTTTGTAGATATGTGATATTGTTAAGACTAATGGAGTAGATCCTTAAGTCTACAGGCTCATACTTTTCCCTTTTGCTGTAAGAGACAGAGCTAGAATATAGTTGGATTCTCAATCTAAAGATAGCCTGAACTCTTGGGATAAGCTGGTCAAGGCTTTCTTAGCCAAGTTCTTTCCTCCTCAAAAGCTGAGTAAGCTTAGAGTGGATGTTCAAACTTTTAGACAGAAAGAAGGTGAATCCCTCTATGAAGCTTGGGAGAGATACAAGGAACTGACCAAAAAGTGTCCTTCTGACATGCTTTCAGAATGGACCATCCTGGATATATTCTATGATGGTCTGTCTGAATTAGCTAAGATGTCATTGGATACTTCTGCAGGTGGATCCATTCACCTAAAGAAAACGCCTGCAGAAGCTCAAGAACTCATTGACATGGTTGCTAATAACCAGTTTATGTACACTTCTGAGAGGAATCCTGTGAGTAATGAAACGCCTCAGAAGAAGGGAGTTCATGAAATTGATACTCTGAATGCCATATTGGCTCAGAATAAAATATTGACTCAGCAAGTCAATATGATTTCTCAGAGTCTGAATGGAATGCAAGCTGCATCCAACAGTACTCAAGAGGCATCTTCTGAAGAAGAAGCTTATGATCCTGAGAACCCTGCAATAGCAGAGGTGAAGTACATGGGTGAACCTTATGGAAACACCTATAACCCCTCATGGAGAAATCACCCAAATTTCTCATGGAAGGATCAACAAAAGCCTCAACAAGGCTTTAATAATGGTGGAAGAAACAGGTTTAGCAATAACAAGCCTTTTCCATCATCCACTCAGCAACAGACAGAGAACTCTGAACAAAATACCTCTAATTTAGCAAATTTAATCTCTGATCTGTCCAAGGCCACTGTAAGTTTTATGAATGAAACAAGGTCCTCAATTAGAAATTTGGAGGCACAAGTGGGCCAGCTGAGTAAAAGGATCACTGAAATCCCTTCTAGTACTCTCCCAAGCAATACAAAAGAAAATCCAAAAGGAGAGTGCAAAGCCATTGAAATGACCATCATGGCCGAATCCAAGGAGGAAGGGGAGGACGTGAATCCCAAGTAGGAAGACCTCCTGGGACTTCCTATGATCAATAAGGAGTTTCTCTCTGAGGAACCAAAGGAATCTGAGGCTCATCTAGAGACCATAGAGATTCCATTAAACCTCCTTATGCCATTCATGAGCTCTGATGAATATTCTTCTTCTGAAGAGAATGAGGATGTCACTGAAGAGTAAGTTGCCAAGTACCTTGGTGCAATCATGAAGCTGAATGCCAATCTATTTGGTAAAAAGACTTGGGGAGATGAACCTCCCCTGTTCACCAATGAACTAAATACATTGGATCAACTGAGATTGCCTCAGAAGAAACAGGATCTTGGAAAGTTCCTGATACCTTGTACCATAGGCACCATGACCTTTGAGAAGGCTCTATGTGATTTTGGGTCAGGAATAAACCTCATGCCACTCTCTGTAATGGAGAAACTAGGAATCTTTGAGGTACAAGCTGCTAAAATCTCATTAGAGATGGCAGACAATTCCAGAAAACAGGCTTATGGACAAGTAAGGACATAGTAGTAAAGGTTGAAGGCCTTTGCATCCCTGCTAATTTCATAATCCTAGACACTGGGAAGGATGAGGATGAATCCATCATCCTTGGAAGACCCTTCCTAGCCACAGCAAGAGCTGTGATTCATGTTGACAGAGGTGAACTAGTCCTTCAATTGAATGAGGACTCCCTTGAGTTTAAAACTCAAGGACATCCTTATGTAAACATGGAAAAGAGGCACAATAAGCTTCTCTCAAAATAGAGTCAACCAGAGCCCCCACAGTCAAACTCTAAGTTTGGTGTTGGGAGGCCACAACCAAACTCTAAGTTTGGTGTTGGGAAGTCTCAACAATGCTCTGAACATCTATGAGGCTCCATGAGAGCCCACTGTCAAGCTATTGACATTAAAGAAGCGCTTGTTGGGAGGCAACCCAATTTTTATTTATCTAATTTTAATTTATTTTTATTGTTATTTCATGTTTTATTAGGTTCATGATCATGTGGAGTCACAAAATAAATATAAAAATTGAAAACGGAATAAAAAACAGCAGAAGAAAAATCACACCCTGGAGGAGGATCTCACTGGCGTTTAAACGCCAGTAAGGAGCATCTGTCTGGCGTTCAACGCCAGAACAGAGTATGTTTCTGGCGTTGAACGCCAGAAACAAGCAGCATCCTGGCGTTCAGACGCCAGAAATGCACAGTGAAGAAGAGCTGGCGCTGAACGCCAGAAACAAGCATCTGGCTGGCGTTCAACGCCAGAAATATGCTGCATCTGGGCATTGAACGCCCAGAACAAGCATCAGTTCGGCGTTTAAACGCCAGAATTGCATGCAAAGGCGTTTTACATGCCTAATTGGTGCAGGGATGCAATTCCTTGACTCCTTAGGATCTGTGGACCCCACAGGATCAACTCAGCATCTGTGGACCCCACAGGATCCCCACCTACCACCACTCACTCTCTTCCCTCTTCTTAATGTTCATCCTCTCTTCCCAATAAACACTCTTCCCCAAAACTCTTCACCAATCACCTCAATCTCTCTTCCCTATCACCACTCACATCCATCCACTCTTCCCCATAAACATACCTCATAAACTCCACCTACCTTCAAAATTCAAAATTAATTTCCCACCCAAACCCACCCATATGGCCGAACCTTAACCCCCCTCCCTTCCCTATATAAAGCCCTCCATTCTTCCTCATTTTCACACAACACAACCCTCTCTTCCCCTTCTTGGCCGAATACACCTCTCCCTTCTCTCTTCCATATTTTCTTCTTCTTTTTCATCTATTCTTTCTTCTCTTGCTCAAGGGCGAGCAATATTCTAAGTTTGGTATGGTAAAAGCATAAGCTTTTTATTTTTTCATTACCATTGATGGCAACCAAGACCAGAGAATCCTCTAGAAAAGGGAAAGGGAAGACAAAAGCTTCCACCTCCGAGTCATGGGAGATGGAAAGATTCATCTCCAAAGCTCATCAAGACCACTTCTATGATGTTGTGGCCAAGAAGAAGGTGATCCCCGAGGTCCCTTTCAAACTCAAGAGAAATGAGTATCCGGAGATCCGACATGAGATCCATAGAAGAGGTTGGGAAGTTCTAACAAACCCCATCCAACATGTCGGAACTCTAATGGTTCAAGAGTTCTATGGTAATGCATGGATCACAAGGAACCATGATCAAAGTAAAAACCCGAACCCAAAGAATTATCTCACCATAGTTCGGGGGAATTACTTAGATTTTAGTCCGGAAAATGTAAGGTTGGCGTTCAACTTGCCAATGATGGAAGAGAACGCACGCCCCTACACAAGGAGAGTCAACTTTGATCAAAGGTTGGACCAAGTCCTCATGGACATATGTGTGGAAGGAGCTCAATGGAAGATTGACTCAAAAGGCAAACCGGTTCAACTGAGAAGACTGGACCTTAAGCCTGTAGCTAGAGGATGGTTGGAGTTCATTCAACGCTCAATCATTCCCACTAGCAACCGGTCTGAAGTTACTATAGACCGGGCCATCATGATCCATAGCATCATGATTGGAGAAGAGGTGGAAGTTCATGAGATTATACCTTAAGAACTCTACAAGGTGGCTGACAAGTCCTCCACTATGGCAAGGTTAGCTTTTCCTCACCTCATTTGCCATCTATGCAATTCGGCTGGGATTGACATAGAAGGAGACATTCCCATTGAGGAAGAAAAGCCCATCACTAAGAAAAGGATGGAGCAAACAAGAGAGCCCATTCATGGAGCTCAAGAGACGCATGAAGCTCATCACCATGAGATCCCGGAGATGCCTCAAATGCATTTTCCTCCACAAAACTATTGGGAGAAAATCAACACCTCCCTAGGAGAATTAAATTCCAACATGGGACAATTAAGGGTGGGACATCAAGAGCAATCCATCATCCTTCATGAAATTAGAGAAGATCAAAAAGCAACGAGGGAGGAGCAAGAAAGACAAGGAAGAGACATAGAAGATCTCAAGGACATCATTGGTTCCTCAAGGAGAAAGCGCCACCATCACTAAGGTGGACTCATTCCTTGTTCAACGCCATTTTGCATCGTCTAAATTCGGCCAAAGTATAGACTATTATATATTGCTGGAAAGCCCTGAATGTCTACTTTCCAACGCAATTAGAAGCGCACCATTTTGATTTCTGTAACTCCAAAAAATCCATTTTGGGTGCAGGGAGGTCAGAATCCAACAGCATCAGCAGTCCTTCTTCAACCTCTGAATCTGATTTTTGCTCAAGTCCCTCAATTTCAGCCAGAAAATACCTGAAATCACAGAAAAACACACAAACTCATAGTAAAGTCCAGAAATGTGAATTTAACATAAAAACTAATGAAAACATCCATAAAAGTAACTAGATTCTACTAAAAACATACTAAAAACAATGCCAAAAAGCGTATAAATTATCCGCTCATCACAACACCAAACTTAAATTGTTGCTTGTCCCCAAGCAACTGAAAATCAAATAGGATAAAAAAAAGAGAATATACTATAAATTCCAAACTATCAATGAAACATAGCTCTAATCAGATGAGCGGGACTTGTAGCTTTTTGCCTCTTGAATAGTTTTGGCATCTCACTTTATCCATTGAAGTTCAGAATGATTGGCATCTATAGGAACTCAGAGTTCAGATAGTGTTATTGATTCTCCTAGTTCAGTATGTTGATTCTTGAACACAGCTACTTTATGAGTCTTGGCCGTGGCCCTAAGCACTTTGTTTTCCAGTATTACCACCGGATACATAAATGCCACAGACACATAACTGGGTGAACCTTTTCAGATTGTGACTCAGCTTTGCTAAAGTCCCCAATTAGAGGTGTCCAGGGTTCTTAAGCACACTCTTCTTTTGCTTTGGACCTTGACTTTAACCGCTCAGTCTCAAGTTTTCACTTGACACCTTCACGCCACAAGCACATGGTTAGGGACAGCTTGGTTTAGCCGCTTAGGCCAGGATTTTATTCCTTTAGGCCCTCCTATCCACTGATGCTCAAAGCCTTGGGATCCTTTTTATTTGCCCTTGCCTTTTGGTTTTAAGGGTTATTGGCTTTTTGCTCTTGCCTCTTGGTTTTAAGAGCTTTTGGCTTTTTCTGCTTGCTTTTTCTCTTTTTTTTTTTCAATTTTTTTTTCGCCATTTTTTTTTCTGCAAGCTTTGTTCTTTGCTGCTTTTTCTTGCTTCAAGAATCATTTTTATGATTTTTCAGATTATCAAATAACATGTCTCCTTGTCATCATTCTTTCAAGAGCCAACATATTTAACATTCTTAAACAACAACTTCAAAAGACATATGCACTGTTCAAGCATTCATTCAGAAAACAAAAAGTATTGTCACCACATCAATATAATTAAACTAAGTTCAAGGATAAATTCGAAACTCATGTACTTCTTGTTCTTTTGAATTAAAAATATTTTTATTTAAGAAAGGTGATGGATTCATATTCATTACTTTAAGGCATAGACACTTAGACACTAATGATCATATAATAAAGACACAAACATAGATAAACATTTAACATAAGAAAACGAAAAACAGAAAATTTAAGAACAAGGAATGAGTCCACCTTCGTGATGGTGGCGTTTTCTTCTTGAGAAACCAATGATGTCCTTGAGCTCTTCTATGTCTCTTCCTTGTCTTTGTTGCTCCTCCCTCATTGCTTTTTGATTTTTTTCTAATTTCATAGAGGATGATGGAGTGCTCTTGATGTTCTACCCTTAGTTGCTCCCAATAATTGTGTGGAAAATGTATCCCCTGAGGTATCTCAGGGATCTCTTGATTTGCAGTCAAATGTTCTACCACTGAGCTATAGATCCTAGATGGGAGCTTTTGCTTTCCCTTTAAAAAAAAGCTATGCTTTTACCACACCAAACTTAGAATGTTGCTCGCCCTCGAGCAAAAGAAGAAAGAATAGATGAAGAAGAAGATGTGGAAAAAAAACTAGGATTATGAGGAGGGAAGGTGGGGATCCTGTGGGGTTTACAGATCCTGAGATGATCCTGTGAGGTCCACAGATCATGAGGTGTCAAGGGTTTACATCCCTGCACCAATTAGGCATGTAAAATGCCTTTGCATGCAATTCTGGCATTTAAACGCCGAACTGATGCTTGTTCTGGGCGTTCAGCGCCCAGATGCAGCATGTTTCTGGCGTTGAACGCCAGCTTAATGCTTATTTCTGGCGTTCAGCGCCAGCTCCATGCTCTGTTCTGGCGTTGAATGCCAGACAGATGCTCCTTACTGGCGTTTAAACGCCAGTGAGCCCTTCCTCCATGGTGTGATTTTTCTTCTACTGTTTTTGATTCCGTTTTCAGTTTTTTTCAGTTGTTTTTGTGACTCCACATGATCATGAACCTATAAAGACATATAACTAATAAAAAATATAATTAAATAAAAATTGGGTTGCCTCCCAACAAGTGCTTCTTTAATGTCAATAGCTTGATAGTGGGCTCTCATGGAGCCTCACAGATGTTCAGAGCATTGTTGAGACTCCCCAACGCCAAACTTAGAGTTTGGATATGGGAGTTCAACACCAAAATTAGAGTTTGGTTGTGGCCTCCCAACACCAAACTTAGAGTTTGACTGTGGGGGCTCTGGTTGACTCTGTTTTGAGAGAAGCTTACTGTGCCTCTTTTCCATGTTTACAGAAGGATGTCCTTGAGTTTTAAACTCAAGGGAGTCCTCATTCAATTGAAGGACTAGTTCACCTCTGTTAACATCAATCACAGCTCTTGCTGTGGCTAGGAAGGGTCTTCCAAGGATGATGGATTCATCCTCATCCTTTCCAGTATCTAGGATTATGAAATCAGCAGGGATGTAAAGGCCTTCAACCTTTACTAATATGTCATCTACTTGTCCATAAGCCTGTTTTCTGGAATTGTCTGCCATCTCTAATGAGATTTTAGTAGCTTGCACCTCAAAGATTCCCAGTTTCTCCATTACAGAGAGTGGCATGAGGTTTATTCCTGACCCAAGGTCACATAGAGCCTTCTCAAAGGTCAGGGTGCCTATGGTACAAGGTATCAGGAACTTTCCAGGATCCTGTTTCTTCTGAGGCAATCTCAGTTGATCCAATGCATTTAGTTCATTGGTGAATAGGGGAGGTTCATCTCCACAAAGTCTCACTACCAAATAAATTGGCATTCAGCTTCATGATTGCACCAAGTAACTTGGCAACTTGCTCTTCTGTAACATCTTCATTCTCTTCAGAAGAAGAATACTCATCAGAGCTCATGAAGGGCGTAAGGAGGTTTAATGGAATCTCTATGGTCTCTAGATGAGCCTCAGATTCCTTTGGTTCCTCAGAGGGAAACTCCTTGTGGATCACTGGACGTCCCAGGAGGTCTTCCTCCTTGGGATTCACGTCCTTCTCCTCTCTTGTGGGTTCGGCCATGATGGTCAATTCAATGGCCTTGCACTCTCCTTTTGGATTTTCTTCTGTATTGCTTGGGAGAGTACTAGGAGGGATTTCAGTGATCCTTTTACTCAGCTAGCCCACTTGTGCTTCCAAATTTCTAATGAAGGACCTTGTTTCATTCATAAAACTCACAGTTGCCTTAGATAGATCAGAAACTAAGTTTGCTAAATTAGAGGTATTTTGTTCAGAGTTCTCTATCTGTTGCTGAGTGGGTGATAGAAAAGGTTTACTATTGTTAAACCTATTTCTTCCACCATTATTAAAGCCTTGTTGAGGCTTTTGTTGATCCTTCCATGAGAGATTTGGGTGATTTCTCCATGAGGGGTTGTAGGTGTTTCCATAAGGTTCACCCATATAATTTACCTCTGCTATTGCAGGATTCTCAGGATCATAAGCTTCTTCTTCAGAAGATGCCTGTTGAGTACTGTTGGATGCAGCTTGGATTCCATTCAGACTCTGAGAAATCATATTGACTTGCTGAGTCAATATTTTATTCTGAGCCAATATGGCATCCAGAGTATCAATTTCAAGAACTCCTTTCTTCTGAGGCGTCCCATTACTCACAGGGTTCCTCTCAAAAGTGTACATGAACTGATTATTAGCAACCATGTCAATGAGTTCTTGAGCTTCTGCAGGCTTTTTCTTTAGGTGAATGGATCCACCTGCAGAAGTATCCAATGACATCTTAGCTAATTCAGATAGACCATCATAGAATATATCCAGGATGGTCCATTCTGAAAGCATGTCAGAAGGACACTTTTTGGTCAATTCCTTGTATCTCTCCCAGGCTTCATAGAGGGATTCACCTTCTTTCTGTCTGAAGATTTGAACATCCACTCTAAGCTTACTCAGCTTTTGAGGAGGAAAAAACTTGGCTAAGAAAGCCTTGACCAGCTTATCCCAAGAGTTCAGGCTATCCTTAGGTTGAGAGTCCAACCATATTCTAGCTCTGTCTCTTACAGCAAACGGGAAAAGCATGAGCCTGTAGACTTCAGGATCTACTCCATTAGTCTTAACAGTATCACAGATCTAAAAGAATTCAGTTAAGAACAGAAAAGGATCTTCAGATGGAAGTCCATGAAACTTGCAATTTGGTTGCATCAGAGAAACTAGTTGAGGTTTAAGCTCAAAATTGTTTGCTCCAATTGTAGGGATGGAGATGCTTCTTCCATGTAAATTGGAATTAGGTGCAGTAAAGTCACCAAGCATCCTCCTTGCAATTATTATTATTTTCGGCTGCCATCTCCTCTTCCTGTTCGAAAATTTCTGAAAGGTGCTTGTTGGATTGTTGTAATTTAGCTTCTCTTAGTTTCCTCTTCAGAGTCCTTTCAGGTTCAGGGTCTGCTTCAACAAGAATGTTCTTGTCCTTACTCCTGCTCATATGAAAAAGAGGGAACAGAAAAATAATAATAATAGGGATCTTTTTTTCCCAAGTATAGAGGTTCCCTTAGGTGAGTGGAAGAAAAGAAGAGTAGAAGAAAAGAAGAAGAGAAAATCTGAACTCAGAGAGAGAGAGAGGGGGTTCGGATTTTTGATGAGTGAGGAAGAGATGTTAGTAAATGAATAATTAAATAGAAGAAGATGAGAGGTGAGAGGATTTTCGAAAATAATTTTTGAAAAATTGGTTAGTGATTTTCGAAAATTAAAATCAAAATTTGAAACAATTAGTTAATTAAAAAGAATTTTTGACAAAGAGGGAAGAGATTTTAAAAAATTAGAGAAAGAGAGTTAGTTAGGTAGTTTTGAAAAAGATAAGAAACAAACAAAAAGTTAGTTAGTTAGTTGAAACAAATTTGAAAATCAATTTTGAAAAGATAAGAAGATAAGAAGTTAGAAAAGATATTTTAAAATCAAATTTTTGAAAAAGATATGTTATGAAAAGATATGATTTTGAAAAAGATAAGATAAAAAGATAGTTTTGAAAAGTTATGATTGAAATTAGTTTTGAAAAAGATTTGATTTTTAAAATCATAATTAATGACTTGATTCACAAGAAATCACAAGATATGATTCTAGAACTTAAATTTTGAATCTGTCTTAACAAGTAAGTAACAAACTTGAAATTTTTGAATCAAAACATTAATTGTTGATGGTATTTTCGAAAATTATGAGATAAAATTGAGAAAAACATTTTTGAAAAACATTTTTGAAATTTTCGAAAATAATTAAGAAAAATGAAAAAGATTTGATTTTTGAAAAAGATTTTGAAAAAGATAAGATTTTTAAATTGAAAATTTGATTTGACTCATAAAAACAACTAGATTTTAAAATTTTTTTTTTTTGAAAAAGTCAATCCAAATTTTCGAAATTTATGAGAGAAAAGGGGAACATATTTTTTTTTATTTTTGAATTTTTAATGATGAGAGAGAAAAACATGAAAATGATGCAATGCATGAAAATTTTGGATCAAAATAATGAATGCATGCAAGAATGCTATGAATGTCAAGATGAACACCAAGAACACTTTGAAGATCGTGATGAACATCAAGAACATATTTTTGAAAATTTTTATATGCAAAGAAAACATGCAAGACACCAAACTTAGAAATCTTTCATGTTCAGACACTATGAATACAAGAATGCACATGAAAAACAAGAAAAGGCACAAAACAAGAAAACATCAAGATCAAACAAGAAGATTTACCAAGAACAACTTGAAGATCATGAAGAACACCATGAATGCATGATTTTTTTCGAAAAATGCAAGATGAACATGCAATTGACACCAAACTTACAATTTGACTCAAGACTCAAACAAGAAACATGAAATATTTTTTATTTTTATGATTTTCTAATTTTTTTGGTATTTTTTCAAAAATTAGTTTGAAAAAGAAAAATAAGAATTTCAAAATTTTTTATATGAATTCCAGGAATCTTTCAATGTTAGCCTAAAGCTCCAATCCAAGGGTTAGACATGGCTTAATAGCCAGCCAAGCTTCAGCAGTACAAGCAATTCCCTAACATGTGGAGGCCTCAGTCCAAAAGAATTTAGACATGGCTCTACAGCCAGCCAGGCTTCAACATGCTTCATGAAACTCTAGAATTCATTCTTAAAAATTCTGAAGAAAAATATATTTTTCAAAAGATTTAAAATTTTTTTTCGAAAATAAAGGAAAAATTTTTTTTGAAAGATTTTTGAAAACTTTTTGAAAACAAAATAAGAAGAAAATTACCCAATCTGAGCAACACGATGAACCGTCAGTTGTCCAAACTCGAACAATCCCCGGCAATGGCGCCAAAAACTTGGTGCACGAAATTGTGATCTTAGGCAACGGCGCCAAAAACTCTGTACGCACGTCTTAATAAATCGTTTTTCATTCACAACTTCGATACAACTAACCAGCAAGTGCACTGGGTCGTCCAAGTAATAAAACCTTACGTGAGTAAGGGTCGATCCCACGGAGATTGTTGGTATGAAGCAAGCTATGGTCATCTTGTAGATCTCAGTCAGGCGGATAATAACTGATTATAGAGTTTTCGAAAATTTAATAATAAATAAACAGAAAATAAAGATAGAAATACTTATGTATATCATTGGTGAGAATTTCAGATACGTGTATGGAGATGCGTTCGTTCCTCTGAATCTCTGCTTTCCCGCTGTCTTCATCCAATCAGTCTTACTCCTTTCTATGGCTGGCTTTATGTAAGGACATCACCATTGTCAATGGCTACTTTTCATCCTCTCTGTGAAAATGGTCCGATGCGCTGTCACTACATGGCTAATCATCTGGAGGCATCACCGTGGTCAATGGCTGCATCCTATCCTCTTGTGAAAATGGTCCAAATGCTCTATCACAGCACGGCTAATCATCTGAGGTTCTCGATCATACTGGAATAGGATTCACCCTCCTTTTGCGTCTGTCACTACGCCCAGCACTCGCGAGTTTAAAGTTCGTCACAGTCATTCAATCCTGGAATCCTACTCGGAATACCACAGACAAGGTTTAGACTTTCCGGATTCTCATGAATGCCACCATCAATCTAGCTTACACCACGAAGATTCTGATTAAGAGATCCAAGAGATACTCATTCAATCTAGGGTAGAACGGAAGTGGTTGTCAGGCACGCGTTCATAGGGAATGATGATGATTGTCACGTTCATCATATTCATGTTGAAGTGCGAATGAATATCTTAGAAGCGGAATAAGTTGAATTGAATAGAAAAACAGTAGTACTTTGCATTAATATTTGAGGAACAGCAGAGCTCCACACCTTAATCTATGGAGTGTAGAAACTCTACCGTTGAAAATACATAAGTGAAAGGTCCAGGCATGGCCGAGAGGCCAACCCCCAAAACATGATCACAGGATCAAAAATACAATCCAGGAACTTCCAAAAGATGAAAATACAATAGTAAAAAGTCCTATTTATACTAAACTAGTTACTAGGGTTTACAGAAGTAAGTAATTGATGCATAAATCCAATTCCGGGACCCACTTGATGTGTGCTTGGGCTGAGCTTTAGCTTTCCACGTACAGAGGCTTCTTTTTGAGTTGAACGCCAGTTTGTAACGTGTTTCTGGCGTTCAACTCTGGTTCGTGACGTGTTTTTGGCGTTTAACTCCAGACTGCAGCATAGAACTGGCGTTCAACACCCTTTTGCGTCCTCTAAACTCAGCCAAAGTATGGACTATTATATATTTCCGGAAAGCCCTGGATGTCTACTTTCCAACGCAATTGGAAACGCGCAATTTTGAGTTCTGTAGCTCCATAAAATCCACTTTGAGTGTAGGGAGGTCAGAATCCAACAGCATCAGCAGTCCTTCTTCAACCTTTGAACCTGATTTTTGCTCAAGTCCCTCAATTTCAGCCAGAAAATACCTGAAATCACAGAAAAACACACAAAATCATAGTAAAGTCCAGAAATGTGAATTTAACATAAAAACTAATGAAAACATCCCTAAAAGTAACTAGATCCTACTAAAAACATACTCAAAACAATGCCAAAAAGCGTATAAATTATCCGCTCATCACAACACAAAACTTAAATTGTTGCTTGTCTCCAAGCAACTGAAAATCAAATAGGATAAAAAGAAGAGAATATACTATAAATTCCAAACTATCAATGAAACATAGCTCCAATTAGATGAGCGGGACTTGTAGCTTTTTGCCTCTTGAATAGTTTTGGCATTTCACTTTATCCATTGAGGTTCAGAATGATTGGCATCTATAGGAACTCAGAGTTCAGATAGTGTTACTAATTCTCCTAGTTCAGTATGTTGATTCTTGAACACAGCTACTTTATGAGTCTTGGCCGTGGCCCTAAGCACTTTGTTTTCCAGTATTACCACCGGATACATAAATGCCACAGACACATAACTGGGTGAACCTTTTCAGATTATGACTCAGCTTTGCTAAAGTCCCCAATTAGAGGTGTCCAGGGTTCTTAAGCACACTCTTTTTTTTGCTTTGGACCTTGACTTTAACCGCTCAGTCTCAAGTTTTCACTTGACACCTTCACGCCACAAGCACATGGTTAGGGACAGCTTGGTTTAGCCACTTCGGCTAGGATTTTATTCCTTTAGGCCCTCCTATCCACTGATGCTCAAAGCCTTGGGATCCTTTTTATTACCCTTGCCTTTTGGTTTTAAGGGCTATTGGCTTTTTGCTCTTGCCTTTTGGTTTTAAGAGCTTTTGGCTTTTTCTGCTTGCTTTTTCTTTCTTTTTTTTTTCGCTATTTTTTTTCCTGCAAGCTTTGTATTCACTGCTTTTTCTTGCTTCAAGAATCATTTTTATGATTTTTCAGATTATCAAATAACATATCTCCTTGTCATCATTCTTTCAAGAGCCAACATATTTAACATTCTTAAACAACAACTTCAAAAGACATATGCACTGTTCAAGCATTCATTCAGAAAACAAAAAGTATTGTCACCACATTAATATAATTAAACTAAGTTCAAGGATAAATTTGAAACTCATGTACTTCTTGTTCTTTTGAATTAAAAATATTTTTTATTTAAGAGAGGTGATGGATTCATAGGACATTCATAACTTTAAGACATAGTTACTAACTACTAATGATCATGTAATGAAGACACAAACATAGATAAGCACTTAACATAGAGAAAATGAAAAACAGAGAATTTAAGAACAAGGAATGAATCCACCTTAGTGATGGTGGCGTTTCCTTCTTGAGGAACTAATGATGTCCTTGAGCTCTTCTATGTCTCTTCCTTGTCTTTCTTGCTCCTCCCTCATTGCTTTTTGATCTTCTCTAATTTCATGAAGGATGATGGAGTGCTCTTGATGTTCCACCCTTAATTGTCCCATGTTGGAACTTAATTCTCCTAGGGAGGTGTTGATTTGCTCCCAATAGTTTTGTAGAGGAAAATGCATTTGAGGCATCTCCGGGATCTCATGGTGATGAGCTTCATGCGTCTCTTGAGCTCCATGAATGGGCTCTCTTGTTTGCTCCATCCTTTTCTTAGTGATGGGCTTCTCTTCCTCAATGGGAATGTCTCCTTCTATGTCAATCCCAGCTGAGTTGCATAGATGGCAAATGAGGTGGGGAAAAACTAACCTTGCCATAGTGGAGGACTTGTCAGCTACCTTGTAGAGTTCTTGAGGTATAATCTCATGAACCTCCACCTCTTCTCCAATCATGATGCTATGGATCATGATGGCTCGGTCTATAGTAACTTCAGACCGGTTGCTAGTGGGAATGATTGAGCGTTGAATGAACTCCAACCATCCTCTAGCTGCAGGCTTAAGGTCCAGTCTTCTCAGTTGAACCGGTTTGCCTTTTGAGTCAATCTTCCATTGAGCTCCTTCCACACATATGTCCATGAGGACTTGGTCCAACCTTTGATCAAAGTTGACTCTCCTTGTGTAGGGGCGTGCGTTCTCTTCCATCATTGGTAAGTTGAACGCCAACCTTACATTTTCCGGACTAAAATCTAAGTAATTCCCCCAAACCATTGTGAGATAATTCTTTGGGTTCGGGTTCTTACTTTGATCATGGTTCCTTGTGATCCATGCATTAGCATAGAACTCTTGAACCATTAGAATTCCGACTTGTTGGATGGGGTTTGTTAGAACTTTCCAACCTCTTCTATGGTTCTCATGTCGGATCTCCGGATACTCATTTCTCTTGAGTTTGAAAGGGACCTCGGGGATCACCTTCTTCTTGGCCACAACATCATAGAAGTGGTCTTGATGAGCTTTGGAGATGAATCTTTCCATCTCCCATGACTCAGAGGTGGAAGCTTTTGTCTTCCCTTTTCCTTTTCTAGAGGATTCTCTGGTCTTGGTTGCCATCAATGGTAATGGAAAAACAAAAAGCTTATGCTTTTACCACACCAAACTTAGAATATTGCTCGCCCTCGAGCAAGAGAAGAAATAATAGATGAAGAAGAGGAAGAAAATATGGAAGAGAGAAGGGAGATGTGTATTCGGCCAAGAAGGGGAAGATAGGGTTGTGTTGTGTGAAAATAAGGAAGAATGGAGGGCTTTATATAGGGAAGGGAGGGGGGTTAAGGTTCGGCCATATGGGTGGATTTGGGTGGGAAATTAATTTTGAATTTTGAAGGTAGGTGGAGTTTATGAGGTAGGTTTATGGGGAAGAGTGGATGGATGTGAGTGGTGATAGGGAAGAGAGATTGAGGTGATTGGTGAAGAGTTTTGGGGAAGAGTGTTTATTGGGAAGAGATGATGAACATTGAGAAGAGGGAAGAGAGTGAGTGGTGGTAGGTGGGGATCCTGTAGGGTCCACAGATGCTCAGTTGATCCTGTGGGGTCCACAGATCCTGAGGTGTCAAGGAATTGCATCCCTGCACCAATTAGGCATGTAAAATTTCTTTGCATGTAATTCTGGCGTTTAAACGCCAAACTGATGCTTGTTCTGGGCGTTCAACGCCCAGATGCAGCAAATTTCTGGCGTTGAACGCCAGTTCTATGCTTGTTTCTGGCGTTTAGCGCCAGCTCTTCCTCAGTGTGAATTTCTGGCGTCTGAACGCCAGGATGCTGCTTGTTTCTGGCGTTCAATGCCAGAAACATGCTCTGTTCTGGCGTTGAACGCCAGACAGATGCTCCTTACTGGCGTTTAAACGCCAGTGAGATCCTCCTCCAAGGTGTGATTTTTCTTCTGCTGTTTTTGTTTCGTTTTCAATTTTTATATTTATTTTGTGACTCCACATGATCATGAACCTAATAAAACATGAAATAACAATAAAAATAAATTAAAATTAGATAAATAAAAATTGGGTTGCCTCCCAACAAGCGCTTCTTTAATGTCAATAGCTTGACAGTGGGCTCTCATGGAGCCTCACAGATGTTCAGAGCATTGTTGAGACTTCCCAACACCAAACTTAGAGTTTGGATATGGGAGTTCAACACCAAACTTAGAGTTTGGTTGTGGCCTCCCAACACCAAACTTAGAGTTTGACTGTGGGGGCTCTAGTTGACTCTGTTTTTAGAGAAGCTTACTGTGCCTCTTTTCCATGTTTACATAAGGATGTCCTTAAGTTTTAAACTCAAGGGAGTCCTCATTCAATTGAAGGACTAGTTCACCTCTGTTAACATCAATCACAGCTCTTGCTGTGGCTAGGAAGGGTCTTCCAAGGATGATGGATTCATCCTCATCCTTCCCAGTATCTAGGATTATGAAATCAGCAGGGATGTAAAGGCCTGCAACCTTTACTAACACATCCTCTACTTGTCCATAAGCCTATTTTCTGGAATTGTCTGCCATCTCTAATGAGATTTTAGCAGCTTGTACCTCAAAGATTCTCAGTTTCTCCATTACAGAGAGTGGCATGAGGTTTATTCCTGACCCAAGGTCACATAGAGCCTTCTCAAAGGTTATGGTGCCTATGGTACAAGGTATTAGGAACATTCCAGGATCCTGTTTCTTCTGAGGCAATCTCAGTTGATCCAATGCATTCAGTTTATTGGTGAACATGGGAGGTTCATCTCCCCAAGTCTCTTTACCAAATAGATTGGCATTCAGCTTCATGATTGCACCAAGGTACTTGGCAACTTGCTCTTTATTGACATCCTCATTCTCTTCAGAAGAAGAATATTCATCAGAGCTCATGAATGGCATAATGAGGTTTAATGGAATCTCTATGGTCTCTAGATGAGCCTCAGATTCCTTTGGTTCCTCAGAGAAAAACTCCTTATTGATCACAGGACGTCCCAGGAGGTCTTCCTCCTTGGGATTCACGTCCTCCCCTTCTTCATTGGATTCGGCCATGATGGTCATTTCAATGGCCTTGCACTCTCCTTTTGGATTTTCTTCTGTATTGCTTGGGAGAGTACTAGGGGGGATTTCAGTGATCCTTTTACTCAGCTGGCCCACTTGTGCCTCCAAATTTCTAATTGAGGACCTTGTTTCATTCATGAAACTTACAGTGGCCTTGGACAGATCAGAGACTAAATTTGCTAAATTAGAGGTATTTTGTTCAGAGTTCTCTGTCTGTTGCTGAGTGGATGATGGAAAAGGCTTGCTATTGCTAAACCTGTTTCTTCCACCATTATTAAAGCCTTGTTGAGGCTTTTGTTGATCCTTCCATGAGAGATTTGGATGATTTCTCCATGATGGATTATAGGTGTTTCCATAGGGTTCACCCATGTAATTCACCTCTGCTATTGCAGGGTTTTCAAGATCATAAGCTTCTTCTTCAGAAGATACCTCTTGAGTACTGTTGGATACAGCTTGTATTCCATTCAGACTCTGAGAAATCATATTGACTTTCTGAGTCAATATTTTATTCTGGGCCAATATGGCATTCAGAGTATCAATTTCAAGAACTCCCTTCTTCTGAGGTGTCCCATTACTCACAGGATTCCTCTTAGAAGTGTACATGAACTGGTTATTAGCAACCATGTCAATGTGTTCTTGAGCTTCTATAGGCGTTTTCTTTAGGTGAATGGATCCACCTGCAGAAGTATCCAATGACATCTTAGCTAATTCAGATAGACCATCATAGAATATATCCAAGATGGTCCATTCTGAAAGCATGTCAGAAGGACACTTTTTGGTCAGTTGCTTGTATCTCTCCCAAGCTTCATAGAGGGATTCACCTTCTTTCTGTCTGAAGGTTTGAACATCCACTCTAAGCTTACTCAGTTTTTGAGGAGGAAAGAACTTGGCTAAGAAAGCCTTGACCAGCTTATCCCAAGAGTTCAGGCTATCCTTAGGTTGAGAGTCCAACCATATTCTAGCTCTGTCTCTTACAGCAAACGGGAAAAGCATGAGCCTGTAGACTTCAGAATCTACTCCATTAGTCTTAACAATATCACAGATCTGCAAGAATTTAGTTAAGAACTGAAAAGGATCTTCAGATGGAAGTCCATGAAACTTGCAGTTTTTTTGCATCAGAGAAACTAGTTGAGGCTTAAGCTCAAAATTGTTTGCTCCAATGGTAGGGATGGAGATGCTTCTTCCATGTAAATTGGACTTAGGTGCAGTAAAGTCACCAAGCATCCTCCTTGCGTTATTATTATTTTCGGCTGCCATCTCCTCTTCCTGTTCGAAAATTTCTGAAAGGTGCTTGCTGGATTGTTGTAATTTAGCTTCTCTTAGTTTTCTCTTCAGAGTCCTTTCAGGTTCTGGATCTGCTTCAACAAGAATGTTCTTGTCCTTGCTCCTGCTCATATGAAAAAGAGGAAACAGGAAAATAATAATAATAGGGATCTTTTTTGCCCAAGTATAGAGGTTCCCTTAGGTGAGTGGAAGAAAAGAAGAGTAGAAGAAAAGAAGAAGAGAAAATCTGAACTCAGAGAGAGAGAGGGGGTTCAGATTTTTGGTGAGTGAGGAAGAGATGTTAGTAAATGAATAATTAAATAGAAGAAGATGAGAGGTGAGAGGATTTTCGAAAATAATTTTTGAAAAATTGGTTAGTGATTTTCGAAAATTAAAATCAAAATTTGAAACAATTAGTTAATTAAAAAGAATTTTTGAAAAAGAGGGAAGAGGTTTTCGAAAATTAGAGAAAGAGAGTTAGTTAGGTAGTTTTGAAAAAGATAAGAAATAAACAAAAAGTTAGTTAGTTAGTTGAAACAAATTTGAAAATCAATTTTGAAAAGATAAGAAGATAGGAAGTTAGAAAAGATATTTTAAAATCAAATTGTTGAAAAAGATATGTTTTAAAAAAATATGATTGAAAAGATATGATTGAAATTAGTTTTGAAAAAGATTTGATTTTTAAAATCACAATTAATGACTTGATTCACAAGAAATCACAAGATATGATTCTAGAACTTAAAGTTTGAATCTTTCTTAACAAGTAAGTAACAAACTTGAAATTTTTGAATCAAAACATTAATTGTTGATGGTATTTTCGAAAATTATGAGATAAAATTGAGAAAAATATTTTTGAAAAATATTTTTGAAATTTTCGAAAATAATTAGGAAAAATGAAAAAGATTTGGTTTTTGAAAACGATTTTGAAAAAGATAAGATTTTTAAATTGAAAATTTGATTTGACTCATAAAAACAACTAGATTTTAAAAATTTTTGAAAAAGTCAATCCAAATTTTCGAAATTTATGAGAGAAAAGGGGAAGATTTTTTTTTTTTATTTTTGAATTTTTAATGATGAGAGAGAAAAACATGAAAATGATGCAATGCATGAAAATTTTGGATCAAAACAATGAATCCATGCAAGAATGCTATGAATGTCAAGATGAACACCAAGAACACTTTGAAGATCGTGATGAACATCAAGAACATATTTTTGAAAATTTTTATATGCAAAGAAAATATGCAAGACACCAAACTTAGAAATCTTTCATGTTCAGACACTATGAATGCAAAAATGCACATGAAAAACAAGAAAAGGCACAAAACAAGAAAACATCAAGATCAAACAAGAAGATTTACCAAGAACAACTTGAAAATCATGAAGAACACCATGAATGCATGATTTTTTTTCGAAAATTTTATGCAAAATTTAAAACATGCAATTGACACAAGACTCATACCAAAATCACGAAATCTTTTTGATTTTATGATTTTCTAATTTTTTTTGGATTTTTCAAAAATTATTTGAAAAAGAAAAATAAGGATTCCAAAATTTTTAATATGAATTCCAAGAATCTTGCACTCTTAGTCTAAAGCTCCAATCTGAGGGTAGGACATGGCTTAATAGCCAGTCAAGCTTTAGCATGTAAATCAGGTGGATCAGGAACAGCAGCAGGTGGATTAGCAACAACTAGCTTGCTCTTGATAATGTTGGGTTGGAAGCCCCAGTCCAAATGAATTTAGACATGGCTTTACAGCCAGTCAGGCTTCAACATGCTTCATGAAACTCTAGAATTCATTCTTAAAAATTCTGAAGAATATAATAAAATTTTTGAAAAGAATTTTTATTTTTTTTTTCGAAAATAAAGGAGAAATTTTTTTGAAGATTTTTGAAAAATTTTTGAAAATAAAACAAAAAGAAAATTACCTAATCTGAGCAACAAGATGAACCGTCAGTTTTCCAAACTCAAACAATCCCCGGCAACGGCGCCAAAAACTTGATAATGCGAAATTGTTACTCTGAGTTTGTAAAATTGTTGTTCGTTCTCTCCCTGGCAATGGCTCCAAAAACTGGTGCACGACACCATGGTCCAGACATAACTTCACAACTTCGCACAACTAACCAGCAAGTGCACTGGGTCGTCCAAGTAATAAAACCTTACGTGAGTAAGGGTCGATCCCACGGAGATTGTTGGTATGAAGCAAGCTATAGTCACCTTGTAAATCTCAGTCAGGCGGATATAAAATGTTTATGGAGTTTTCGAATAATAATAAATAAATAGAAAATAAAGATAGAAACACTTATGTAATTCATTGGTGAGAATTTCAGATAAGCGTATAGAGATGCTTCCGTTCCTCTGAACTTCTGCTTTTTTGCTGTCTTCATCCAATTAGTCCTACTCCTTTCCATGGCAAGCTTTATGTAAGGGCATCACCGTTGTCAATGTCTACATCCCATCCTCTTGTGAAAAAGGTCCAAATGCTCTGTCACAGCACGGCTAATCATCTGAGGTTCTCGATCATACTGGAATAGGATTCACCCTCCTTTTGCGTCTGTCACTACGCCCAGCACTCGCGAGTTTGAAGTTCGTCACAGCCATCCCTTTCCAGATCCTACTCGGAATACCACAGACAAGGTTTAGACTTTCCGGATCTCAGGAATGGCCATTCATGGGTTCTAACTTATACCACGAAGATTCTGATTAAGGAATCCAAGAGATACTCATTCAATCTAAGGTAGAAAGGAAGTGGTTGTCAGGCACGTGTTCATAGGGAATGATGATGATTGTCACGATCATCACATTCATGTTGAAGTGCGAATGGATATCTTAGAAGCGGAATAAGTTGAATTGAATAGAAAAACAGTAGTACTTTGCATTAAATTATGAGGAACAGCAGAGCTCCACACCTTAATCTATGGAGTGCAGAAACTCTACCGTTGAAAATACATAAGTGATGAAGGTTCAGGCATGGCCGAATGGCAAGCCCCCAAACGTGATCAATATGATCCAAAGATGAACTAAAAATCATAAGATGTCTAATACAATAGTAAAAAGTCCTATTTATACTAAACTAGTTACTAGGGTTTACAGAAGTAAGTAATTGATGCATAAATCCACTTCCGGGGTCCACTTGGTGTGTGCTTGGGCTGAGCTTGAAGTTTACACATAGAGAGGTCATTCTTGGAGTTGAACACCAAGTTCTAACGTGTTTTTGGCGTTCAACTCTGGTTCGTGACGTGTTTCTGGGGTTTAACTCCAGACTGCAGCGTAGAACTGGCGTTCAACGCCCTTTTGCGTCGTCTAAACTCGGCCAAAGTATGGACTATTATATATTGCTGGAAAGCCCTCGTACTTTCCAATGCAATTGGAAGCACGCCATTTTGAGTTCTGTAGCTCCAGAAAATCCATTTTGAGTGCAGGGAGGTCAGAATCCAACAGCATCAGCAGTCCTTCTTCAACCTCTGAATCTGATTTTTGCTCAAGTCCCTCAATTTCAGCCAGAAAATACTTGAAAACACAGAAAAACACACAAACTCATAGTGAAGTCCAGAAATGTGAATTTAACATAAAAACTAATAAAAACATCCCTAAAAGTAACTAGATCCTACTAAAAACATACTAAAAACAATGCCAAAAAGCGTATAAATTATTCGCTCATCACAATACCAAACATAAATTGTTGCTTGTCCCCGAGCAACTGAAAATCAAATAGGATAAAAAGAAGAGAATATACTATAAATTCCAAACTATCAATGAAACATAGCTCCAATCAGATGAGCGAGACTTGTAGCTTTTTGCCTCTTGAATAGTTTTGGCATCTCACTTTATCCATTGAGGTTCA
Organism: Arachis ipaensis; assembly: GCF_059453495.1. Taxonomy (NCBI): domain Eukaryota; kingdom Viridiplantae; phylum Streptophyta; class Magnoliopsida; order Fabales; family Fabaceae; genus Arachis; species Arachis ipaensis. Next base: position 39,255,862 of record NC_142435.1, on the reverse strand, counting down.
GAATGATTGGCATCTATAGGAACTCAGAGTTCAAATAGTGTTATTGATTCTCCTAGTTTAGTATGTTGATTCTTGAACACAGCTACTTTATGAGTCTTGGCCGTGGCCCTAAGCACTTTGTTTTCCAGTATTACCACCGGATACATAAATGCCACAGACACATAACTGGGTGAACCTTTTCAGATTGTGACTCAGCTTTGCTAAAGTCCCCAATTAGAGGTGTCCAGGGTTCTTAAGCACACTCTTCTTTTGCTTTGGACCTTGACTTTAACCGCTCAGTCTCAAGTTTTCACTTGACACCTTCACGCCACAAGCACATGGTTAGGGACAGCTTGGTTTAGCCGCTTAGGCCAGGATTTTATTCCTTTAGGCCCTCCTATCCACTGATGCTCAAAGCCTTGGGATCCTTTTTATTACCCTTGCCTTTTTGTTTTAAGGGTTATTGGCTTTTTGCTCTTGCCTCTTGGTTTTAAGAGCTTTTGGCTTTTTCTGCTTGCTTTTTCTCTTTTTTTTTTTTCTGCAAGCTTTTGTATTCACTGTTTTTTCTTGCTTCAAGAATCATTTTTATGATTTTTCAGATTATCAAATAACATGTCTCCTTGTCATCATTCTTTCAAGAGCCAACATATTTAACATTCTTAAACAACAACTTCAAAATACATATGCATTGTTCAAGCATTCATTCAGAAAACAAGAAGCATTGACACCACATCAATATAATTAAACTAAGTTCAAGGATAAATTCGAAACTCATGTACTTTTTGTTCTTTTGAATTAAAACATTTTTCATTTAAGAGAGGTGATGGATTCATATTCTCTACTTTAAGGCATAGACACTTAGACATTAATGATCATGTAATAAAGACACAAACATAGATAAACATTTAACAAAAGAAAACGAAAAATAGAAAGTTTAAGAACAAGGAATGAGTCCACCTTAGTGATGGTGGCATTTTCTCCTTGAGGAACCAATGATGTCCTTGAGCTCTTCTATGTCTCTTCCTTGTCTCTGTTGCTTGATCCCTAGTGATTTTGGTGCTCCTATCCTTAGTTGCTCCCAATAATTGTGTGGGGGAAAATGTATCCCTTGAGGTATCTCAGGGATCTCTTGATTTGCAGTCAAATGTTCTACCACTGAGGTATAGATCCTTTACATGAATCTCTCCATCTCCCATGACTTGGAGGTGAAAGCTTTTGTCTTCTGATAAACCACTATTTTATGGTTTATCTTGTGCTCAATTGAGTGGTTTTTATTAACTCTTTACCCACTTGTTCATACTATTTGCATGGTTTTATATTTCCTTCCTAATTATGTGCTTTGATTGAAAAAATGCTTCTTTGATCTTGTATTTGCTTATTATTAATCCTCTCTTATTACCATTAGATGCCTTGATATGTGTGTTAAATGTTTTCAGATATTATAAGGCAGGAATGGCTTGGAGGATGGGAAGAAAGCATGCAAAAGTGGAAGGAATGCAAGAAGTTAGAGAAATTGCTAAGCTGTCCAGCCTGACCTCTCTGCACTCAAACGGCTATAACATTAGCTACAGAGGTCCAAACGACGCAGTTTCAGTTGCGTTGGAAAGCTAACGTCCAGGGCTTCGATTTGATATATAATATGATATAATTTCCTTGATGCTAGGCGACGCGACCGCGTGATCCATGTGACTGCGTTGCAGTGACGAAAAACCAGCGTGGCAAAATACGAAACCAGCGAATTCTGGACTATTTTTGACCCAGTTTGCGGCCCAGAAAAAACAGATTAGAGACTATAAAGTGGGAGAATGCATCCATTCATGGAAGGCTCTCAAATTCACAATTTTAGGAGTAGATGTAGTTTTTAGAGAGAGAGGTTCTCTCCTCTCTCTTAGGATTAGGATTTAGGATTTCTCTTAGTTTTAGGAGTGACTCTCAATCCCAGGTTCTTTATTTTTATTTATTTTCTCACTTTTGTTTATGACTCTCTATGTTTAGATTGATTTTCTATTTAATATATTTTTGAGGTATTTCAGACTTATGATTGCTCCTTTTTATTATATAAATAATTTGGATTTTTCTCTTTTGGCTTTGGTTGAGACCTTGGTAACTCTTGAGTTATCAAACTCATTGTTGATTGAAAATTGGAATTAATTTGTCCACTTAACTTACCTTCATAGTTAGAGGTTAATAAGGTGGGGGAAGAATCCAATTCTCATCACAATTGATAAGGATAACTAGGATAGGACCTCTAGTTCTCCATACCTTGCTAAGAGATTTTATTATTGTTAATTTATTTTACTTGTCATTTAAATATACCTGTGCACATTGCCCAAGCTCCAAATTTCTCAAACCCCCAAATTTATAATCTCCATAACCAATAATAAGAACATACCTCCCTGCAATTCCTTGAGAAGATGACCCGAGGTTTGAATACTCGGTTATCAATTTCAAAGGGGTTTGTTACTTGTGACAACCAAAACATTTATACGAAGGGATTTTTGTCGGTTTAGAGACTATATCTACAACGCGACTGTTTTTATGACATTCTTTACTGGAAAAAATCCTAACGTCAAAATGGTGCCGTTGCCGGAGAATTGCAAACGTGTGCCTTATTATTGGTTATTGTAAATATTTTATTTTTGCTTGTTTATTTGTTTTTATTTTTATTTTTGCTTTTTCTTAAGTTAAGAGGTTATTGGTTTTTATTTTTAAAATTTTTATCTTATCTTATCTTATTTCAAAAATCAAATTTCAAAAAATTCAAATTTCAAAAATTTAAAAATTCAAATTTTAAAATTTAATTTTCAAATTCAAAATTTAAATAACCTTTTAATTTAAATTTATTTTTTATTTTTGTTTTTAATTTTTTTTATTTTTATTTTCTACTATAAACTCTCACCCCTTTGGCTATGAGTCTGGTTACAATAATGTTGCAGGAAGAAGAAATTACAATGAGAACAGGCATCAAGGTTGGAACAATCAAAGATGGGAGGAGCCACAAGGATTTGATCAACCCTCATGGCAACAACCACCTCCAATGGACTATCAACAACCACCACCATATGCCTATGAACCCTTTCCTCAACATGACTTTGGACCACCATACTCACAAGCCCCTCACCACCAAACACCATCATATGATCCTAACCCACATCCACCATACCAACCACCTTATGAACTAAATGAACCCTCCTATCCACTCCCAACCTCCATGGAGAAAGCACTTGCCGATCTAAACTCTACTATACAAGCTCTCTTCACCCAAATCAGACCACCAAATACCTTCAACAATCAACCCTCAAGCTCTAGTGCACTTCCTTGTCAACCACAGAATAATCTCTCTATCCCATCACCACCATCCATGGAAGAGCACCCACATCCATCAATCCAAGAGCAAGATGATCCCAATTATGCTATTGATATGGAACAGGAAAGAAGGAATCATCTTCGCGAATCCATACTTCATAAAGAGCTAGAGGAGGCCCTACGGGTAAGGGTAGGAGAGACCCTTGAAGATGAAAGAATAGTTGAAAGGAGTTGTCATAGAAAGAAAAACATCGAGGATGAGTACGATTTTATACTTAAACAACTGGACAAAGCAGCAATTATTAAAAAGGAAGAAGTGGTTGCAGACTTAAGAGATGCTGTACCTCCATTGGAAAGTCCAGTCACAGAGCCTCCTACGGTGTTTGATGTTGATGTTGAGAAGAGCGTACAACCTCCAAGGCAGATCATAGTTGAAGATTTTGTAGAGGTTGATCAAGAGTTAGAAGATGTCAAAGAAGAGCACAAGGGAGTGGAGCTTGAAATTACCTTGCCAAAGTTGTTAGAAACCCCTTCCCCTACGTTGCCATCATCCTTCACAACATTCAAGTGGATAAAATTCATATCCCATAGCTTTCTAATCCCACTTGAATATGGGCTACTGGAGACGGATGGTCAACTTAGAGCTCTTTGTGACATTAAGAGTAAGAGGAAGACGGCCGGTGGTAAGAATTATCCTACAAGGTTCATCATGGTTGGAAGCTTTAAGTTTAAATGCAAAGGTTGGTGTAAAGCTCAACTGAATGGGTCTAGGAAGTTGTTTGGCCGCTTACGTGAGAATTCAGACTGCTTGCCACCCGGATGGAACAATATTGCTCAACCAAAAGACGGGTGCAAAGGCAAGGTCTGGGACCCCGGAATCCATTCTATCAATCACCACTCTTGGGGCCTGGTCACTTGCTTTAACTTACTTGAAGGCTTTCTGCGCCTAGTTTGGGATCCCGGAGGTTACTGGAGATACAAACATTGGTGGAGATTCCTGGATGAATACAAGCATAAGCCACCATAACAGGGAGCTCACCAAATGTCCAACTTAAGGACTCTAACTAAAAGTGCTAGGTGGGAGACAACCCACCATGGTATGATCGTTCTTTTTCATTACTTAGTTTTATTTATTTTTGAATTTTATTTTATTTTGTTATATTGAACCTGGAGTTTTGCATCACCTTCATATTAACACTGCATTCTGCATTTTTCAAATTACAAAAAAAAAAGAGAAAAAAAAAGCGAGCACGTGACGCGACCGCGTCAGCGACGCGTCCGCGTCGCAAGGAGATGGGAGACAATATTAAATTGAACAGAGAGTTATGCAGGAGCAGCGCTGGAGGCGTGCCAATGGCATAAATCGCCCCACGCGATCGCGTCGCTGACGCGTCCGCGTCACATGAGAAACATGCCTCCCATGCGACCGCGTTACCTACGCGGCCGCGTGACCTGAAAATCGACGTTAACCGGGTGCATGGCCGAAAGTTGAGCTGGAGTTGGGCTGGACCCGTGCTAGTAGCACAAGCCCTGCCACGCGAACGCGTCAACCACGCGACCGCGTCACCCAGAATTTTGGCAATAAGAGTTTTGAACAGAGAGTTGTGCGACTGCGAGGCTGCACTCGCGGCACTAGCACAAATCGACTCATGCGATCACGTGCCCCACGCGTCCGCGTCGCCCAACCTTATCGCGCACCACGCGACTGCGTCACCCAGGCGACCGCGTCGCCAGAGTCGCACAACCTATCCAGATTAGTGCCAATTTTCTTATCTTTTCTCTTCTAATCCTAATTTCTTCCTTCTCTCTCCTTTCTCACTTTCTTTTTCTTCTTCTCATCCTTTTTCCCTCTCATTTTATTTTATTTAATTTATTTGCATACTTTCATTCATTTCATATTTTATTTTTCTAAAGTTATTATTGGTGTTCAAATATTCTTATTCAACTGTTTCATCTTTTCTGGTATTTTCTTGGTGCTTAGTGACTTGTTTAATTCTGATTGGGTAATATTATTTAAATCAATGTTAATTTTTATAATACTGATAGTCCTTTTGCATTGACATGAACTCACATTGTCTTTCATTACCCACTCTCTTCCCCATTGTTGCAAATTTTGCACCACTGGCATGCCATGGATTCTATTGTTTTCTCACTTACATGTTGAAGCTTCCATGTAAATGAGACCCTTATCATTTTGGCATTAACCCACCCATACTTAATTTTTATTTTCTATCTTTATTTTTGGGTTACTTTTTCTTTTTCCTCTTCTTTCAGGATGGCCACCCGGAAGGGAAGCGGAAAACGTTTACATGGGGAGACAAGACAAGTCCATCTGCACAATCCTTGAAGAAGAGCATCAGTTGGAACAAACCCGTCCACCTGCACATCTCAGCATGCACCGAGGACGGTGCAATCTTTAAGTGTGGGGAGGTCGATACTGATCTCCATGGGTTAGTTATTTCTTGACTCAAACACCAATGTTTTATTTTTTTCTTGTTAGTTGTTGCATTTGCATATTTAATTGCATGTTTATTTGATTTTATGCATTTAGTTACTACTTGGTTGAAGTAATATTTTCTTTTTTAAGAAATTTTTATAATATTTCACTAATTTAAATTGAAAAAAAAAATTTATGTTAAACTTGTTTGGAAGTTGTATTTGGAACATGGTTTTTGAGCTAAAGAACACACAACCTGTGAGATTTTGAGCTTATTTATATGGTTACATTATTTAACCATAAATATTTTATTCCTGTGTGTTTCCTTCTCTATGATTGTAATCTATTTTTTTGTTCCATTCTATATGTCCAATATTTAGTGTATTTACATGCTTGCATATGATTGAGGCCATTGTTTGATTTTAGCTCACTTATCCTAAAATTAACCTACCTTATACATCACCCTTGTTAGCCCCCTTGAGCTTTTAAATCCCTTCTGTTTTATAACCACATTACTAGCCTTAAGCAGAAAAATAAAATAAGAATCCCAAGTTGAATCCTTGGTTAGCTTAAGATAGATATTGTGTAAAATTTAAGTGTGGGAAATTTTATGGGAACATGGGATGATATGAAAAAGTAGGGAATTAAATTGAATAAGTTATTTGAAAATTTTGGGAAGCATGCTCATGTGAAATCAAAATAATTAAATTACCATGTGCATTGAAGAAAAATATATTAAGTAATTAAATAAGGGGATAAAAAAAAAAGAGAAAAATGAAAAAAATACCCCAAATGCAAAATAAAAAAAAATATCAATGCACATGGGACAAAATTCAAAAATAAGTTTGATACATGAGCATGTGATACAAAAGTGGGAAAATTTTGGGTAGCTAGGTAAAGTATTTTTAAATTATATAAAGTATGTATATGTTAGGTGAGATCTTAGACTAATCAAGGATTCACTTTGTTAGCTCACTTAGCCTTATATATATATATACCCTCACCCTTACCTTAGCCCCATTACAACCTTGAAAAGACCTCATGATGTTTGCATTGGTACATTAAATTTTTGTTGATTGGTTAGATGAAGAACAAGGTTTAGAAAGCATGACTAGAGAAGAGTAGAGTGAATAACCCTATACACTTGAGAGATTAGAGTGATATACACTTCCAGTGAGGGTTCAACGCTTAAATTCTATGTTCCCTACTTTCATGAGCTGTCTTCTTACAAGTTCACTTGCTTTTTATTGTCTGATTTGAATTAGTGAAAATTGGTTTGTATTTGTCTTGGAGAACTTATTTACTCTTAACCAAGTAAGTAAAAGCATTTAGCATGTAGTTGCATTCATAGGTTGCATTTCATACCATTCCTCTTCATCTTTATAGCTTCTCTTGAGCTTAGCATGAGGACATGCTAGTGTTTAAGTGTGGGGAGGTTGATAAACCACTATTTTATGGTTTATCTTGTGCTCAATTGAGTGATTTTTATTAACTCTTTACCCACTTATTCATACTATTTGCATGGTTTTATATTTCCTTCCTAATTATGTGCTTTGATTGAAAACATGCTTCTTTGATCTTGTATTTGCTTATTATTAATCCTCTCTTATTACCATTAGATGCCTTGATATGTGTGTTAAATGTTTTCAGATATTATAAGGCAGGAATGGCTTGGAGGATGGGAAGAAAGCATGCAAAAGTGGAAGGAATGCAAGAAGTTGGAGAAATTGCTAAGCTGTCCAACATGACCTCTCTACACTCAAACGGCTATAACTTTAGCTACAGAGGTTCAAACGACGCGGTTCCAGTTGCGTTGGAAAGCTAACATCCGGGGTTTCCATTTGATATATATGATATAGTTTCCTTGACACTAGGCGACGCGATCACGTGATCCATGCGGCCGCGTTGCAGTGACGAAAAACCAGCGTGACAAAATCCGAAACCAGCGAATTCTGGACTGTTTTTGACCCAGTTTGCGGCCCAGAAAATACAGATTAGAGGCTATAAAGTGGGGGAATGCATCCATTTATGGGAGGCTCTCAAATTCATAATTTTAGAAGTAGATGTGTGATGAGCGGATATTTTATACGCTTTTTAGGGATAATTTCATATAGTTTTGAGTATGTTTTAGTTAGTTTTTAGTCTATTTCCAGTAGTTTTTAGGAAAAATTCATATTTCTGGACTTTACTATGAGTTGTGTGTTTTTCTGTAATTTCAAGTATTTTTCTGGCTGAAATTGAAGGAGCTGAGCAAAAATCTGATTCAGGCTGAAAAAGGACTGCTGATGCTGTTGGATTCTGACCTCCCTGCACTCAAAGTGGATTTTCTGGAGCTACAGAACTCAAAATGGCGTGCTTCCAATTGCGTTGGGAAGTAGACATCCAGGGCTTTCCAGAAATATATAATAGTTCATACTTTGCACAAGAATTGACGACGTAAACTGGCGTTCAACGCCAGCCTTCTGCCCAAATCTGGCGTCCAGCGCCAGAAAAGGATAAAAAACTGGAGTTGAACGCCCAAACTGGCACAAAAACTGGCGTTCAACTCCACAAATGGCCTCTGCACGTGAATTGCTTAAAGTCTCAGCCCCAGCACACACCAAGTGGGCCCCAGCACACCAAGTGGGCCCCAGAAGTAGATCTCTGCATCATCCATCATAGTCCACTCATATTTTGTAACCCTAGGCTACTGGTTTAGTATTTAAACAACTTTTAGAGACTTATTTTGTATCTCATGACATTTCAGATCTAAACTTGGTATTCTCTGACGGCATGAGTCTCTAAACCCCATTGTTGGGGGTGAGGAGCTCTGCTGTGTCTCAATGAATTAATGCAAGTATTTCTGTTTTCCATTCAAACACGCTTGTTCCTATCTAAGATGTTCATTCGCACTTAACTGTGATGAAGGTGATGATCTGTGACATTCATCACCTTCCTCAACCCATGAACGTGTGCCTGACAACCACCTCCGTTCTATATCCGATTGAATGAGTGTCTCTTAGATTCTTTAATCAGAATCTCCGTGGTATAAGCTAGAACTGATGGCGGCATTCATGAGAATCCGGAAAGTCTAAGCCTTGTCTGTGGCATTCCGAGTAGGATTCAAGGATTGAATGACTGTGACGAGCTTCAAACTCCTGAAGGCTGGGCGTTAGTGACAGATGCAAAAGGATAGTAAATCCTATTCCAACCAGATCGAGAACCAACCGGTGATTAGCCGTGCTGTGACAGAGCGCGTGAGCGTAGTTTTCACTGGAAGGATGGAAGGTAGCCATTGACAACGGTGATCCACCAACACACAGCTTGCCATAGGAGGACGTGCGTGCGTGAATCAGAAGACAGAGGAAAGCAGAGATTCAAAAGACAAAGCATCTCCAAAACTCCAACATATTCTCCATTACTACACAACAAGTAACTTTTAATTTATGCTCTACTGGTTATTCATAATTCAACTGATAAACATAATTGACTTCCTGACTAAGATTTACAAGATAACCATAGATTGCTTCAAACCAACAATCTCTGTGGGATTCGACCCTTACTCACGTAAGGTATTACTTGGACGACCCAGTGCACTTGCTGGTTAGTGGTACGAGTTGTGAAAAGTGTGATTCGCAACTTCGTACACCAAGTTTTTGGCGCCGTTGCCGGGGATTGTTCGTGTTTGAACAACTGACGGATTATTTTGTTGCTTAGATTAGGAAAAATCTTTCCTTTTTTTTTTAGAGTCTTTTATTATTTATCCCTTGTTAAAACACTTTAAATTTATAGCTCAGTTAATTAGAACGTGGTGTTTATGTTCATGATAATTGGCTATCATATTTTTAAAAACCTTTTTCAAAAATAATTTTTCTATTAAATCCTGTGCCAAACTTTAAGTTTGGTGTTTTCAAAAATAATCTTTCTTAAAATTTTTGAAGGTCCCATAACTCATTTGGCTAGAACATTAATTTGATTGGGTTAGACTCTTTTATGCTCTTTTCAAAACCTTCTTTTTCAAAAATATTTTTTTTCTCTTAAATCTTGTGCCAAACTTTAAGTTTGGTGTTTTCTTGTTGATTTCCCTTTGATTTTCGAAAATTTTGGTTTGGTTTTCTAAAAATTTTAAGTTTGGTGTTCTTCCTTCATGTTCTTGTGTTCTTGTGAATCTTCAAAGTGTTCTTAAGTTTCCTTGTGTCTTGATCTTAAAATTTTTAAGTTTGGTGTTCCTTGGTGTTTTCCCCCCAAAATTTCAAAAACAAGGAGCATTAGATCTAAAAATTTTAAATCTTGTACTATCTTATTGTTTTTCTCTCTCCTCACTAAATTCAAAAATATCTTTTCAAAATATCTCTTCTAACTTCCTAACCTCTTATCTTTTCAAAATTTGTTTCAACTAACTAACTAACTTTTTGTTTGTTTCTTAACTTTTTCAAAACTACCTAACTAACTCTCTCTCTCTAATTTTCGAAAATATCTTCCCTTTTTTTTTCAAAAATTTCGTTTTTTTTTAACTAATTAATTTCTATTTTTTTTACGAAAAAAAAAATTATTTCAAAATTCAAATTCTTTTTAGTTATTTTATTTTATTTAAGTATTTACTTCTTATAAAATAAAATAAATAAAAAGGTAAATCAGTCCAAGTTATATCCATAGATCCATCATGGACATAAGTGGAGATGGACAGTCCAGGAGGACTTTGGGGTCATATTCTAACCCCTCTACTGCTTCGTATGGGAGTAGCATATGCATACCCTCCATTGGAGTTAGTAGCTTTGAGTTGAATCCTCAGCTCATTATCATGGTGCAGCAAAGTTGCCAGTATTCCGGTCTTCCACAGGAAGAACCTACAGAGTTTCTGGCACAATTTTTACAAATTGCTGACACAGTACATGATAAGGAAATAGATCAGGATGTCTACAGACTATTACTGTTTCCATTTGCTGTAAAAGATCAAGCTAAAAGGTGGTTAAATAACCAACCTAAGGCCAGCATAAGAACATGGAAACAGCTGACAGAAAAATTCCTGAATCAATATTTCCCTCTAAAAAGGATGACACAGCTAAGGCTGGACATCCAAGGCTTTAAACAAGGAGATAATGAATCTCTTTATGATGCCTGGGAGAGATACAGAGAGATGCTACGAAAATGCCCCTCTGAAATGTTTTCAGAGTGGGTTCAGTTAGACATCTTCTACTATGGGCTTGCAGAAGGAGCTCATATGTCTTTAGATTACTCAGCTGGTGGATCTATCCATATGAGAAAGACAATTGAAGAAGCTCAAGAGCTCATTGATACAGTTGCCAGGAATCAACATCTGTATCTAAGCAGCAACCCTTCCATGAATGAAGAGGTTAAAACAGTAACTGCTGAATTCAGTACTGTAAAACAAGCTGCTGAATTCAATCAGCAATTAGATTTTCTAACAAAGCAGCTAGCTGAATTCAAAGACAGGTTACAGGAGACAAGGATAGCTAATATACATATGGAAGAACAGTTTAAGCAAACAAAGCAGCAGCTATCAAAGCAAATAGCAGAAGAATGCCAAGCAGTTCAATTAAGAAGTGGGAAAACATTAAATACCCCACCTCAAGGCATCAAAAATTCAAGAAATGAGCAACCCACCAAAGATTACCCTGAGGACAGTAAGAGCCCAGGGAAAAATAATTCTGGCACTAAAACGCCAGAAAATGGGTGGAAGGCTGGCGCTGAACGCCCAAACCATGCCCAAAACTGGCGTTCAGCGCCAGAAACAAGGCATGATTGGCGTTCAACGCCAGAAATGGGCAAGAATCTGGCGTTGAACGCCCAACAGGGGCACATTTCTGGCGTTCAGGCGCCAGGAACAGACAATGAGTTGGCGTCTAACGTCACTCCAGCTTCTAACTCTGGTACGCAATTGCCAGAGAGGGATCAGACACACATAAGTGCTGATAACAACCCCTCTAAAAAGGCTTCTTTAACCACTAAGGTTGAAGAATATAAAGCCAAGATACCTTATCCTCAAAAACTCCGGAAAGAGGAGCAGGATAAGCAATTTGCTCGCTTTGCAGATTATCTAAGGACTCTTGAAATAAAGATTCCATTTGCAGAGGCACTTGAGCAAATACCTTCTTATGCCAAGTTCATGAAAGAGATCTTGAGTCATAAAAAGGAGTGGAGAGAAACAGAAAGAGTTCTCCTCACCGAAGAATGCAGTGCAGTCATTCTGAAAAGCTTTCCTGAAAAGCTTAAAGACCCTGGGAGTTTTCTGATACCATGCATATTAGAAGGTGACTGCACCAAGACAGCTTTATGCGATCTTGGGGCAAGCATCAACCTGATACCTGCATCCACTATCAGGAAGCTTGGCTTAACTGAAGAAGTTAAACCAACCCGGATATGTCTCCAACTTGCTGATGGTTCCACTAAATACCCATCAGGCGTGATTGAGGACATGATTGTCAGAGTTGGGCCATTCGCCTTTCCCACTGACTTTGTTGTGCTGGAAATGGAGGAGCACAAGAGTGCTACTCTCATTCTAGGAAGACCCTTCCTAGCAACTGGACGATCCCTCATTGACGTCCAGCAGGGGGAAATAACCCTGAGAGTCAACGATGACGAGTTCAAATTGAACGCTGTCAAAGCCATGCAGCATCCAGACACATCAACAGACTGCATGAAAGTTGACCTTATTGACTCTTTGGTAGAAGAGATCAACATGGCTGAGAGTCTCGAATCAGAGTTGGAAAACATCTTTAAAGATGTTCAGCCTGATTTGGAGGATTCAGGGAACATGAAAGAGCCTCTGAACTTTCTTCTGAAAGAGGAAAAACCTCCTAAACCAGAGCTCAAGCCACTGCCACCATCCTTGAAATATACATTTCTAGGAGAAGGTGACACCTTTCCAGTGATCATAAGCTCTGCTTTAAATTCACAGGAAGAGGAAGCACTTATTCAAGTGCTAAGGACACACAAGACAGCTCTTGGGTGGTCCATAGGTGACCTTAAGGGCATAAGCCCAGCTAGATGCATGCACAAAATCCTACTGGAGGATAATGCCAAACCAGTGGTTCAACCACAGAGGCGGCTAAATCCAGCCATGAAGGAAGTGGTGCAGAAAGAGGTCACCAAATTACTAGAGGCTGGGATTATTTATCCCATTTCTGATAGCCCCTGGGTGAGCCCTGTTCAAGTCGTCCCAATAAAGGGAGGCATGACAGTGATTCATAATGAAAAAAATGAACTGGTTCCTACAAGAACAGTTACAGGATGGCGCATGTGTATTGACTACAGAAGGCTCAATACAGCCACCAGAAAGGATCATTTTCCTTTACCATTCATAGACCAGATGCTAGAGAGACTAGCAGGTCATGATTATTACTGCTTTTTGGATGGCTACTCAGGCTATAACCAGATTGCAGTGGATCCCCAGGATCAAGAGAAAACAGCATTCACATGTCCATCCGGAGTGTTTGCTTATAGAAGGATGCCATTTGGGCTATGCAATGCACCTGCAACCTTCCAGAGATGCATGCTCTCTATTTTCTCTGATATGGTGGAAAAATTTCTGGAAGTCTTCATGGATGACTTCTCAGTATATGGAGACTCATTCAGCTCCTGTCTTGATCACCTGAAACTTGTTCTGAAAAGATGCCAAGAAACCAACCTAGTTTTAAACTGGGAAAAGTGTCACTTCATGGTGACTGAAGGAATTGTTCTTGGGCATAAAATCTCAAACAAGGGAATAGAGGTGGATCAAGCAAAAATAGAGGTAATTGAAAAATTACCACCACCTGCCAATGTTAAGGCAATCAGAAGCTTTCTGGGGCATGCAGGATTCTATAGGAGGTTTATAAAGGATTTTTCAAAAATCGCAAAACCTCTAAGCAATCTGCTAGCTGCTGACACGCCATTTGTGTTTGACACAGCATGCCTGCAGGCGTTTGAAACGCTGAAAGCTAAGCTGGTCACAGCACCAGTCATTTCTGCACCAGACTGGACATTGCCATTTGAGTTAATGTGTGATGCCAGTGATCATGCCATTGGTGCAGTATTGGGACAGAGGCATGACAAGCTTCTGCATGTCATTTATTATGCCAGTCGCGTTCTAAATGATGCCCAGAAAAATTACACAACCACAGAAAAAGAACTACTTGCAGTGGTTTACGCCATTGACAAGTTCAGATCATACTTAGTAGGATCAAAAGTGATTGTGTATACTGACCATGCTGCTCTTAAATATCTACTCACAAAGCAGGATTCAAAACCCAGGCTCATCAGATGGGTATTGCTTCTGCAAGAGTTTGATATAGAAATAAGAGACAGAAAAGGGACAGAGAACCAAGTGGCTGATCATCTGTCCCGGATAGAGCCAGTGGAAGGGACGTCCCTCCCCTTCCTTGAGATCTCTGAGACGTTCCCTGATGAGCATCTATTTGCCATTCAGGAAGCACCATGGTTTGCCGATATTGCAAACTATAAAGCTGCAAGGTTCATACCCAAGGAGTACAATAGAATACAAAAAAAGAAACTAATTACTGATGCAAAGTACTACTTGTGGGATGAGCCCTATCTCTTTAAGAGATGTGCAGACGGAATTATCCGTAGGTGTGTCCCCAGAGAGGAAGCACAGAGAATCCTATGGCATTGCCATGGATCTCAATATGGAGGCCATTTCGGAGGTGAGCGAACAGCCACCAAGGTTCTCCAATGTGGCTTCTATTGGCCCACACTCTATAAAGATTCCCGAGAGTTTGTACGTAATTGTGACAATTGCCAAAGAGCTGGTAATCTGCCTCATGGTTACGCCATGCCTCAACAAGGAATCTTAGAAATAGAGTTGTTTGATGTGTGGGGAATTGACTTCATGGGACCTTTCCCACCATCATACTCAAACACTTATTTTCTGGTTGCAGTTGACTATGTATCAAAATGGGTTGAGGCTATTGCCACACCTACCAATGATACTAAAACAGTGCTGAAGTTCCTCTAGAAACATATCTTTAGCAGGTTTGGTGTCCCTAGAGGGTTAATCAGTGATGGGGGCACTCACTTCTGCAATAAACAGCTTTACTCTGCCATGGTTCGGTATGGAATTCGCCACAAAGTGGCCACTCCATATCATCCACAAACCAACGGGCAAGCTGAAGTCTCTAACAGAGAATTAAAGAGAATCCTGGAATGGACAGTAAATACCCGTAGAAAGGATTGGGCAAGGAGCTTGGATGATGCTCTGTGGGCTTACAGAACAGCATTCAAGACCCCTATAGGGACCTCTCCATACCAACTCGTGTATGGTAAGGCATGCCACTTGCCCGTGGAACTGGAACATAAGGCCTACTGGGCAACCAGATTCCTAAACTTAGATGCCAAATTAGCAGGAGAAAAATGATTGCTCCAGCTAAATGAGCTAGAGGAATTCAGATTCACAGCTTTCGAAAATGCCAAGCTTTATAAAGAAAAATAAAAAAAATGGCATGACAGAAAGCTGTCATCTAGAATCTTTGAACCAGGACAGAAGGTCCTGTTGTTTAACTCTAGACTCAGGCTATTCCCCGGGAAACTGAAATCCCGGTGGAGGGGACCATACGTGATTACAAGTGTGTCACCATATGGTTATGTGGAGCTTCAAGATATTGATTCTGATAAGAAGTTCATTGTCAATGGACAGAGAATCAAGCATTATCTTGAAGGCAACACTGAGCAAGAATGCTCAAGGCTAAAGCTAGATTAAAAGCTCAGCAAGGTCCAGCTAAAGACAATAAAGAAGCGCTTGCTGGGAGGCAACCCAGCCATGGGGCATCAATCCTAAGCATTTTGCCCTATTTTTATTTTCATTTGTTTATATAAAGTTCACTGACACTAAGGTAAAGAATCATTTGCATAAGTTTACAGGGTTACAGAAGGAATCTGCACACAAAACAGAGATAGGGAGCTCACTGGCAAGAAAACGCCAGTGAAGGCCATTTTTGGGCGTTCAGCGCCCAAAATGGGCATCCAGTGGGCGCTGAACGCCAGTAAGGATAGCTATCTGGCGTTCAACGCCAGAAAAGGGCAACAACTGGGTGTTGAACGCCTAGGAGAGCAGCATTTGGGCGTTAAACGCCCAAAACAGACAGTCTTTGGGCGTTCAAACGCCAGGATGGTGAGGAGGAGCTCTCCTTCTACCCATCTCCTTTCTTTTCTTTTGCTTGAGGACAAGCAAAGCTCTAAGTTTGGTGTGCTTATCCATGATCACTAAGATCATGGCCCCTAAAGGAAAACAACCCGCTCCAAGAGGCAAGGACCAAGCACCTCACAGACTAGAGGAACATCCACTTCCAAACCTCAAGGTTGTTGAGTTCTAATCTTAGCCTTAACTCTGTGATAATTGTTCTTATTGTAGTTTTACCTTAGGAGTCATATAATAGTAATTAGTATCTATTTTGATTTTATCTCCAATTAAGTTATAGTCTATTTTTCTCATCATCATTAAACATGAATAAAATAGTAGATCTTTTGAATAAGAGGCAATAAAATTACGAGTTTTTAATAAAGAGAAATTCTAATTAGTTACATGTGGTGGCAATGCTTTCTGTCTTCTGAATGAATGCTTGAACAGTGCATATGTCTTTTGAATTTGTTGTTTAAGACTGTTAAATATGTTGGCTCTTGAAAGAATGATGAACATGAGACATGTTATTGATAATCTGAAAATCATAAAAATGATTCTTGAAGCAAGAAAAAGCAGCAAAGAACAAAGCTTGCAAAAAAAAAAAAAAAAAAAAAAAGCAAGCAAAAAAAGCCAAAAGCTCTTAAAACCAAAAGGCAAGGGCAAATAAAAAGGATCCCAAGGCTTTGAGCATCAGTGGATAGGAGGGCCTAAAGGACTAAAATCCTGGTCTAAGCGGCTAAACCAAGCTGTCCCTAACCATGTGCTTGTGGCGTGAAGGTGTCAAGTGAAAACTTGAGACTGAGCGGTTAAAGTCAAGGTCCAAAGCAAAAAGAAGAGTGTGCTTAAGAACTCTGGACACCTCTAATTGGGGACTTTAGCAAAGCTGAGTCACAATCTGAAAAGGTTCACCCAGTTATGTGTCTGTGGCATTTATGTATCCGGTAGTAATACTGGAAAACAAGGTGCTTAGGGCCACGGCCAAGACTCATAAAGAAGCTGTGTTCAAGAATCATCACACTGAACTAAGAGAATCAATAACACTATCTGAATTCTGAGTTCCTATAGATGCCAATCACTCTGAGCTTCAATGGATAAAGTGAGATGCCGAAACTGTTCAGAAGCAAAAAGCTACTAGTCCCGCTCATCTAATTAGGATCTGAGCTTCAATCAAAAACTCTGAGATATTATTGCTTCTCAACCTATTAGTCTTCTATTTTATTTGTCTAGTTGCTTGAGGACAAGCAACAGTTTAAGTTTGGTGTTGTGATGAGCGGATATTTTATACGCTTTTTGGGGATAATTTCATATAGTTTTGAGTATGTTTTAGTTAGTTTTTAGTCTATTTCCAGTAGTTTTTAGGAAAAATTCATATTTCTGGACTTTACTATGAGTTTTGTGTTTCTCTGTAATTTCAGGTATTTTTCTGGCTGAAATTGAAGGAGCTGAGCAAAAATCTGATTCAGGCTGAAAAAGGACTGCTGATGCTGTTGGATTCTGACCTCCCTGCACTCAAAGTAGATTTTCCGGAGCTACAGAACTCGGAATGGCGGGCTTCCAATTGCGTTGGAAAGTAGACATCCAGGGCTTTCCAGCAATATATAATAGTCCATACTTTGCACAAGAATTGACGACGTAAACTGGCGTTCAACGCCAGCCTTCTATCCAAATCTGGCGTCCAGCGCCAGAAAAGGATAAAAAACTGGAGTTGAACGCCCAAACTGGCACAAAAACTGGCGTTCAACTCCACAAATGGCCTCTGCACGTGAATTGCTTAAAGTCTCAGCCCCAGCACACACCAAGTGGGCCCCAGCACACCAAGTGGGCCCCAGAAGTAGATCTCTGCATCATCCATCATAGTCCACTCATATTTTGTAACCCTAGGCTACTGGTTTAGTATTTAAACAACTTTTAGAGACTTATTTTGTATCTCATGACATTTCAGATCTAAACTTGGTATTCTCTGACGGCATGAGTCTCTAAACCCCATTGTTGGGGGTGAGGAGCTCTGCTGTGTCTCAATGAATTAATGCAAGTATTTCTGTTTTCCATTCAAACACGCTTGTTCCTATCTAAGATGTTCATTCGCGCTTAACTGTGATGAAGGTGATGATCTGTGACATTCATCACCTTCCTCAACCCACGAACGTGTGCCTGACAACCACCTCCGTTCTATATCCGATTGAATGAGTGTCTCTTAGATTCTTTAATCAGAATCTCCGTGGTATAAGCTAGAAATGATGGCAGCATTCATGAGAATCCGGAAAGTCTAAGCCTTGTCTGTGGCATTCCGAGTAGGATTCAAGGATTGAATGACTGTGACGAGCTTCAAACTCCTGAAGGCTGGGCATTAGTGACAGATGCAAAAGGATAGTAAATCCTATTCCAACCGGATCGAGAACCAACCGGTGATTAGCCGTGCTGTGACAGAGCGCGTGAGCGTAGTTTTCACTGGAAGGATGGAAGGTAGCCATTGATAACGGTGATCCACCAACACACAGCTTGCCATAGGAGGACGTGCGTGCGTGAATCAGAAGACAGAGGAAAGCAGAGATTCAAAAGACAAAGCATCTCCAAAACTCCAACATATTCTCCATTACTACACAACAAGTAACTTTTAATTTATGCTCTACTGGTTATTCATAATTCAACTGATAAACATAATTGACTTCCTGACTAAGATTTACAAGATAACCATAGATTGCTTCAAACCAACAATCTCTGTGGGATTCGACCCTTACTCACGTAAGGTATTACTTGGACGACCCAGTGCACTTGCTGGTTAGTGGTACGAGTTGTGAAAAGTGTGATTCGCAACTTCGTACACCAATGTAGTTTTTAGAGAGAGAGGTTCTCTCCTCTCTCTTAGGATTAGGATTTAGGATTTCTCTTAGTTTTAGGAGTGACTCTCAATCCCAAGTTCTTTATTTTTATTTATTTTCTCACTTTTGTTTATGACTCTCTATGTTTAGATTGATTTTCTATTTAATATATTTTTGAGGTATTTCAGACTTATGATTGCTCCTTTTTATTATATAAATAATTTGGATTTTTCTCTTTTGGCTTTGGTTGAGACCTTGGTAACTCTTGAGTTATCAAACTCATTGTTGATTGAAATTGGAATTAATTTGTCCACTTAACTTACCTTCATAGTTAGAGGTTAATAAGGTGGGGGAAGAATCCAATTCCCATCACAATTGATAAGGATAACTAGGATAGGACCTCTAGTTCTCCATACCTTGCTAAGAGATTTTATTATTGTTAATTTATTTTACTTGTCATTTAAATATACCTGTGCACATTGCCCAAGCTCCAAATTTCTCAAACCCCCAAATTTACAATCTCCATAACCAATAATAAGAACATACCTCACTATAATTCCTTGAGAAGACGACCCGAGGTTTGAATACTCGGTTATCAATTTCAAAGGGGTTTGTTACTTGTGACAACCAAAAAATTTGTACGAAGGGATTTTTGTCGGTTTAGAGACTATATCTACAACGCGACTGTTTTTATGACATTCTTTACTGGCAAAAATCCTAACGTCATCTTCCCTTTTCTCTTCTCTCTCTCTTTTTTTTTGAGGTTTCTCTGGCCTTGGGTGCCATCAATGGTTATGGAAAAGCAAAATAAGCAATGCTTTTATCACACCAAACTTAGAATGTTGCTTGCCCTCGAGCAGGAGAGGAAAGAATAGATGAAGAAGAAAATGTGGAAGAAACTAGGATTATGAGGAGGGAAGGTGGGGATCCTGTGGGATCCACAAATCCTGAGATGATCCTGTGAGGTTCACAGATCTTGAGGTGTCAAGGATTTACATCCCTGCACCAATTAGGCATGTAAAATGCCTTTGCATGCAATTCTGGCGTTTAAACGCCGAACTGATGCTTGTTCTGGGCGTTCAACGCCCAGATGCAGCATATTTCTGGCGTTGAACGCCAGCTTCATGCTTGTTTCTGGCGTTCAGCGTCAGCTCTATGCTCTGTTCTGGCGTTGAACGCCAGACAGATGCTCCTTACTGGCATTTGAACGCCAGTGAACTCCTCCTCCAAGGTGTGCTATTTTTTTATGCTATTTTTGATTTTCTTCAATTTTTTTCAGTTATTTTTGTGACTCCACATGATCATGAACCTATGAAGAAATATAACTAATAAAAAATATAATTAAATAAAAATTGGGTTGCCTCCCAACAAGCGCTTCTTTAATGTCAATAGCTTGACAGTGGGCTCTCATGGAGCCTCACAGATGTTCAGAGCATTGTTGAGACTCCCCAACACCAAACTTAGAGTTTGGATATGGGAGTTCAACACCAAACTTAGAGTTTGGTTGTGGCCTCCCAACACCAAACTTAGAGTTTGACTGTGGGGGCTCTGGTTGACTCTGTTTTGAGAGAAGCTTACTGTGCCTCTTTTCCATGTTTACAGAAGGATGTCCTTGAGTTTTAAACTCAAGGGAGTCCTCATTCAATTGAAGGACTAGTTCACCCCTGTTAACATCAATCACAGCTCTTGCTGTGGCTAGGAAGGGTCTTCCAAGGATGATGGATTCATACTTATCCTTCCCAGTATCTAGGATTATGAAATCAGTAGGGATGTAAAGGCCTTCAACCTTTACTAGTACGTCCTCTACTTGTCCATAAGCCTCTTTTCTTGAATTGTCTGCCATCTCTAATGAGATTCTAGCAGCTTGCACCTCAAAGATTCCCAGTTTCTCCATTACAAAGAGTGGCATGAGGTTTATTCCTGACCCAAGGTCACATAGAGCCTTCTCAAAGGTCATGGTGCCTATGGTACAAGGTATTAGGAACTTTCCAGGATCCTATTTCTTCTGAGGCAATCTCAGTTGATCCAATGCATTTAGTTCATTGGTGAACATGGGAGGTTCATCTCCCCAAGTCTCTTTACCAAATAAGTTGGCATTCAGCTTCATGATTGCACCAAGGAACTTGACAACTTGCTCTTTAGTAATATCCTCATTCTCTTCAGAAGAAGAATACTCATCAGAGCTCATGAAGGGCATAAGGAGGTTCAATGGAATCTCTATGGTCTCTAGATGAGTCTCAGATTCCTTTGGTTCCTCAGAGGGAAACTCCTTATTGATCATTGGACGTCCCAGGAGGTCTTCCTCCTTGGGGTTCACGTCCTCCCCTTCCTTCTTGGACTCGACCATGATGGTTATATCAATGGCCTTGCACTCTCCTTTTGGATTCTCTTCTGTATTGCTTGGGAGAGTACTAGGAGGGGTTTCAGTGATTCTTTTACTTAGCTGGCCCACTTGTGCTTTCAAATTTCTAATGGAGGACCTTGTTTCATTCATGAAACTCACAGTGGCCTTAGATAGATCAGAGACTAAGTTTGCTAAATTAGAGGTATTTTGTTCAGAGTTCTCTGTCTGTTGCTGAGTGGATGATGGAAAAGGCTTGCTATTGCTAAACCTGTTTCTTCCACCATTATTAAAGCTTTGTTGAGGCTTTTGTTGATCCTTCTATGAGAGATTTGGGTGATTTCTCCATGAGGGATTATAGGTGTTTCCGTATTGTTCACCCATGTAATTCACCTCTGCTATTGCAGGGTTTTTAGGATCATAAGCTTCTTTTTCAGAAGATGCCTTTTGAGTACTGTTGGATGCAGCTTGCATTCCATTCAGACTCTGAGAAATCATATTGACTTGCTGAGTCAATATTTTGTTCTGAGCCAATATGGCATTTAGAGTATCAATTTCAAGAACTCCTTTCTTCTGAGGCGTCCCATTACTTACAGGATTCCTCTCAGAAGTGTACATGAACTGGTTGTTAGCAACCATGTCAATGAGTTCCTGAGCTTCTGCAGGCGTTTTCTTTAGGTAAATGGATCCACCTGCAGAAGTATCCAATGATATCTTAGCTAATTCAGACAGACCATCATAGAATATATCCAGGATGGTCCATTCTGAAAGCATGTCAGAATGACACTTTTTGGTCAGTTGCTTGTATCTCTCCCAAGCTTCATAGAGGGACTCACCTTCTTTCTGTTTGAAGGTTTGAACATCCACTCTAAGCTTGCTAAGCTTTTGAGGAGGAAAGAACTTGGCCAAGAAAGCTGTGACCAGCTTATCCCAAGAGTTCAAGCTATCTTTAGGTTGAGAGTCCAACCATATTCTAGCTCTGTCTCTTACAGCAAAAGGGAAAAGCATGAGCCTATAGACTTTAGGATCTACTCCATTAGTCTTAACAGTATCACAGATCTGCAAGAATTCAGTTAAGAACTGAAAGGGATCTTCAGATAGAAGTCCATGAAACTTGCAGTTTTGTTGCATCAGAGAAACTAATTGAGGTTTAAGCTCAAAATTGTTTGCTCCAATGGTAGGGATGGAGATGCTTCTTCCATGTAAATTGAAATTAGGTGCAGTAAAGTCACCAAGTATCCTCCTTGCATTATTATTATTTTCGGCTGCCATATCCTCTTCTTGTTCGAAAATTTCTGTAAGGTTATCTCTGGATTGTTGTATTTTAGCTTCTCTTAGTTTTCTCTTCAGAGTCCTTTCAGGTTCAGGGTCTGCTTCAACAAGAATGTTCTTGTCCTTGCTCCTGCTCATATGAAAAAGAGGGAACAAAAAAATAATAATAATAGAGATCCTTTTTGCCCAAGTATAGAGGTTCCCTTAGGTGAGTGGAAGAAAAGAAGAGTAGAAGAAAAGAAGAAGAGAAAATCTGAACTCAGAGAGAGAGAGGGGGTTCGGATTTTTGGTGAGTGAGGAAGAGATGTTAGTAAATGAATAATTAAATAGAAGAAGATGAGAGGTGAGAGGATTTTCGAAAATAATTTTTGAAAAATTGGTTAGTGATTTTCGAAAATTAAAATCAAAATTTGAAACAATTAGTTAATTAAAAAGAATTTTTGAAAAAGTGAGAAGCAATTTTCGAAAATTAGAGAAAGAGAGTTAGTTAGGTAGTTTTGAAAAAGATAAGAAACAAACAAAAAGTTAGTTAGTTAGTTGAAACAAATTTGAGAATCAATTTTGAAAAGATAAGAAGATAAGAAGTTAGAAAAGATATTTTAAAATCAAATTTTTGAAAAAGATATGTTTTAAAAAGATATGATTTTGAAAAAGATAAGATAAAAAGATATTTTTGAAAAGATATGATTGAAATTAATTTTGAAAAAGATTTGATTTTTTGAAATCACAATTAATGACTTGATTCACAAGAAATCACAAGATATGATTCTAGGATTTAAAGTTTGAATCTTTCTTAACAAGTAAGTAACAAACTTGAAATTTTTGAATCAAAACATTAATTGTTGATGATATTTTTGAAAATTATGAGATAAAATTAAGAAAAAGATTTTTGGAAAACATTTTTGAAATTTTCGAAAATAATTAAGAAAAATAAAAAAGATTTGATTTTTGAAAAAGATTTTGAAAAAGATAAGATTTTTAACTTGAAAATTTAATTTGACTCATAAAAACAACTAGATTTTAAATTTTTTTTTTGAAAAAGTCAATCCGAATTTTCGAAATTTACGAGAGAAAAGGGGAAGATATTTTTTTTATTTTTGAATTTTTAATGATGAGAGAGAAAAACATGAAAATGATGCAATGCATGAAAATTTTGGATCAAAACAATGAATGCATGCAAGAATGCTATGAATGTCAAGATGAACACCAAGAACACTTTAAAGATCGTGATGAACATCAAGAACTTATTTTTGAAAAATTTTCAAGAAAAGAAAATATGCAAGACACCAAACTTAGAAATTTTTTATGTATAGACACTATGAATGCAAGAATGCATATGAAAAACAAGAAAAGACACAAAACAAGAAAATATGAAGATCAAACAAGAAGACTTACCACGAACAACTTGAAGATCATGAAGAATACTATGCATGAATGCAATTTTCGAAAAATGTAAGATGAGTATGCAATTGACACCAAACTTAAAAATTGACTCAAGACTCAAACAAGTAACACAAAATATTTTTGATTTTTATGATTTTATTATTATTTTTTTTTGGATTTTTGTATATTATTTTCGAAAAACATGTAGGAAAAAGAAAATAAGGATTTCAAAATTTTTAACATGAATCCCAGAAATCTTTCAATGTTAGCCTAAAGCTCCAATCAAAGGGTTGGACATGGCTTAATAGCCAGTCAAGCTTTAGAAGTACAAGCAATTCCCTAACATGTGGAGGCCTCAGTCCAAAAGAATTTAGACATGGCTCTACAGCCAGTCAGGCTTCAACATGCTTCATGAAACTCTAGAATTTATTCTTAAAAATTCTGAAGAACAATATATTTTTGAAAAGATTTTAAAAAAATTTTTTTTCGAAAATAAAGGAAAAATTTTTTGAAAGATTTTTGAAAAATTTTTGAAAATTTTTTGAAAACAAAATAAGAAGAAAATTACCTAATATAAGCAACATGATGAACCATTAGTTGTCCAAACTCGAACAATTGTTCACAACTAACCAGCAAGTGCACTAAGTAATCTTGAAGCTCCACATAACCATATGGTGATACACTTGTAATCACATATGGTCCTCTCCACCGGGACTTCAGTTTCCCGGAAAATAGCCTGAGCCTAGAGTTAAACAACAGAACCTTTTGTCCTGGTTCAAAGATTCTGGATGACAGCTTTCTGTCATGCCACCTTTTTTATTTCTCTTTGTAAAGCTTGGCATTTTCGAAAGCAGTGAATCTGAATTCCTCTAGCTCATTCAGCTGGAGCAATCTTTTCTATCCAGCTAATTTGGCATCAAAGTTAAGGAATCTGGTTGCCCAGTAGGCCTTATGTTCCAGTTCCACAGGCAGGTGTCAAGCCTTACCATACACAAGTTGGTAAGGAGAGGTCCCTATGGGAGTCTTGAATGCTGTTCTGTAAGCCCACAGAGCATCATCCAAGCTTCGTGCCCAATCCTTTCTACGGGTACTTACAGTCCATTCCAGGATTCTTTTTAGTTCTCTGTTAGAGACTTCAGCTTGCCCATTTGTCTGTGGATGATATGGAGTTACCACCTTATGGCGAATCCCATACCGGACCATGGCAGAGTAAAGTTGTTTGTTGCAGAAGTGAGTGCCCCCATCACTGATTAGTATCCTAGGGACACCAAATCTACTGAATATGTGTTTCTGGAAGAACTTTAGTACTGTTTTAGTATCATTGGTGGGTGTGGCGATGGCCTCTACCCATTTTGATACATAGTCAACTGCCACCAGAATATAAGTGTTTGAGTATGATGGTGGGAAAGGCCCCATGAAATCAATTCCCCATACATCAAACAACTCAATCTCCAAGATTCCTTGTTGAGGCATGGCATAACTATGAGGCAAATTACCAACTCTCTGGCAACTGTCACAGTTACGTACAAACTCTCGGGAATCTCTATAGAGTGTAGGCCAGTAGAAACCACATTGGAGGACCTTGGTGGCTGTTCGCTCACCTCCGAAATGGCCTCCATATTGTGATCCATGGCAATGCCATAGGATCCTCTGCGCTTCTTCTCTAGTCACACACCTACAGATTATTCTGTCTGCACATCTCTTAAAGAGATAGGGTTCATCCCACAAGTAGTACTTTGCATCAGTAATTAATTTTTTCTTTTGTTGCCTGCTATACTCCTTGGGAATGAACCTTGCAGCTTTGTAGTTTGCAATATCTGCAAACCATGGTAATTCCTGAATGGCGAACAAATGCTCATCCGGAAAGGTTTCAGAGATCTCAATAGAGGGGGAGGACGCCCCTTCCACTAGTTCTATCCGGGACAGATGGTCAGCCACTTAGTTTTCTGTCCCTTTTCTATCTCTTATTTCTATATCAAACTCTTGCAGAAGTAACACCTAGCTTATGAGTCTGGCTTTTGAATCCTGCTTTGTGAGTAGATATTTAAGAGCAGCATGATCTGTGTACACAATCACTTTTGATCCTACTAAGTATGATCTAAACTTGTCAATGGCATAAACCACTGCAAGCAATTCTTTTTCTGTGGTTGTGTAATTTTTCTGGGCATCATTCAAAACACGGCTAGCATAATAAATGACATGCAGAAGCTTGTCATGCCTCTGCCCCAGTACTGCACCAATAGCGTGATCACTGGCATCACACATTAATTCGAATGGTAATGTCCAGTCTGGTGCAGAGATAATTGGTGCTGTGACCAGCTTAGCTTTCAGAGTTTCAAACGCCTGCAGACACTCTGTGTCAAACACAAATGGCGTGTCAGCAGCTAGCAGGTTGCTTAGAGGTTTTGCAATTTTTGAAAAATCCTTTATAAACCTCCTATAGAATCCTGCATGCCCCAGAAAGCTTCTGATTACCTTAACATTGGTAGGTGGTGGTAATTTTTCAATTACCTCTATTTTAGCTTGATCCACCTCTATTCCCTTGTTTGAAATTTTATGCACAAGGACAATCCCTTCAGTCACCATAAAGTGACATTTTTCCCAGTTTAAAACCACGTTGGTCTCTTGGCATCTTTTCAAAACCAGTGTCAGGTGATCAAGACAGGAGCTGAATGAGTCTCCATATACTGAGAAGTCATCCATGAAGACTTCCAGAAAATTTTCCACCATATCAGAGAAAATAGAGAGCATGCATCTCTGAAAGGTTGCAGGCGCATTACACAGCCCAAAAGGCATCCTTCTGTAAGCAAATACTCCAGATGGACATGTGAATGCTGTTTTCTCTTGATCCTGGGAATCTACTGCAATTTGGTTGTAGCCTAAATAGCCATCCAAAAAGCAGTAATAATTATGACCTGCTAGTCTTTCTAGCATCTGGTCTATGAATGGTAAAAGAAAATGATCCTTTCTGGTGGCTGTATTGAGACTTCTGTAATCAATACACATGCGCCACCCTGTAACTGTTCTTGTAGGAACCAGTTCATTTTTTTCATTATGAACCACTGTCATGCCTCCCTTTTTAGGGACAACTTGAACAGGACTCACCCAGGGGCTCTCTGAAATAGGATAAATAATCCCAGCCTCCAGTAATTTAGTGACCTCTTTCTGCACCACTTCCTTCATGGTTGGATTTAGCCGCCTCTATGGTTGAACCATTGGCTTAGCATCGTCCTCCAATAAGATCTTGTGCATGCATCTAGCTGGGCTTATGCCCTTAAGGTCACTTATGGACCACCCAAGAGCTGTCTTGTGTGTCCTTAGCACTTGAATTAGTGCTTCCTCTTCCTGTGGATTTAAAGCAGAGCTTATGATCACTGGAAAAGTATCACCTTCTCCCAAAAATGCATATTTCAGGGATGGTGGTAATGGTTTGAGCTCGGGTTTAGGAGGTTTTTCCTCTTCCTGAGGAAATTTCAGAGACTCTTTCAATTCCTCTGAATCCTCTAGATCAGGTGGAACATCTTTAAAGAAGGTTTCCAGCCCTGATTCGAGACTCTCAGCCATGTTGATCTCTTCTACCAAAGAGTCAATAAGATCAACTTTCATGCACTCTTTTGGTGTGTCTGGATGCTGCATGGCATTGACAGCATTCAACTTAAACTCATCTTCATTGACTCTCAGGGTGACTTCCCCCTTTTGGACATCAATGAGAGTTCGTCCAATTGCTAGGAAAGGTCTTCCTAGAATGAGAGTAGCACTCTTGTGCTCCTCCATCTCCAGCACTACGAAGTCAGTGGGAAAGGCGAATGGCCCAACCCTGACAATCATGTCCTCAATCACGCCTGATGGGTATTTAATGGAGCCATCAGCAAGTTGGAGACATATCCGGGTTGGTTTAACTTCTTCAGTTAAGCCAAGCTTTCTGATAGTGGATGCAGGTATTAGGTTGATGCTTGCTCCAAGATCGCATAAAGCTGTCCTGGTGCAATTTTCCTCTAATGTGCATGGTATTAGAAAGCTTCTGGGATCTTTAAGCTTTTCAGGAAAGCTTTTCAGAATGACTGCACTGCATTCTTAAGTGAGGAGAACTCTTTCAGTTTCTCTCCAATCCTTCTTATGACTCAAGATCTCTTTCATGAACTTGGCATAAGAAGATATTTGCTCAAGTGCCTCTGCAAACGGAATCTTAATTTCAAGAGTCCTGAGATAATCTGCAAAGCGAGCAAATTGCTTATCCTGCTTCTCTTGGCGGAGTTTTTGAGGATAAGGTATCTTGGCTTTATATTCCTCAACCTTGGTTGCTGTAGGTTTATTTCCTACAGAAATAGTTGAAGAAGCCTTTTTAGAGGGGTTGTCATCAGCACTTGTGTATGTCTGATCCCTCTCTGGCATTTGAGTGCCAGAGTTAGAAGCTGGAGTGACGTTAGATGCCAATTCCTCATCTGTTCCTGGCGTCTAAACGCCAGAACTGTGCTTCCTTTGGGCGTTCAACGCCAGTTCCTTGCTTGTTTCTGGCGTTGAACGCCAGTCCTGAGCATGGTCTGGGCGTTCAGCGCCAGCCTTCCACCCAATTTCTGGCGTTTTAATGCCAGAATTATTTTTTTCTGGTCTCTTACTGTCCTCAGATGGATTTTGGGTGGTTTGCTCATTCCTTGGCTTCCTACTTCCTTGAGGTGGGGTATTTAATGTTTTCCCACTTCTTAATTGAACTGCTTGGCATTCTTCTATTATTTGTTTTGACAGCTGCTGTTTTGTTTGCTTCAATTGTTCTTCCATATTTATATTAGCCATCCTTGTCTCTTGTAGTTTATCTTTGAATTCGGCTAACTGTTGTGTTAGAAAGTCCAATTGCTGATTGAATTCAGCAGCTTGTTCTACAGGACTGAGTTCAGCAGTTACTGTTTTAACCTCTTCTTTCATAGAAGGGTCACTACTTAGGTACAGATGCTGATTTCTGGCAACTGTATCAATGAGCTCTTGAGCTTCTTCAATTGTCTTTCTCATGTGGATAGATTCACCAGCTGAGTAATCTAGAGAGATCTGAGCTCTTTCTGTAAGCCCATAATAGAAGATGTCTAACTGAACCCACTCTGAAAATATTTTAGAGGGGCATTTTCGTAGCATCTTTCTATATCTCTCCCAGGCATCATAAAGAGATTCATTATCTCCTTGTTTAAAGCCTTGGATGTCCAACCTTAGCTGTGTCATCCGTTTTGGAGGAAAGTATTGATTCAGGAATTTTTCTGTCAGCTGTTTCCATGTCCTTATGCTAGCCTTAGGTTGGTTATTTAACCACCTCTTGGCTTGGTCTTTTACAGAAAATGGAAACAGTAATAATCTGTAGACATCCTGATCTACTTCCTTATCATGTACTGTGTCAGCAATTTGTAAAAACTGTGCCAGAAACTCTGTAGGTTCTTCCTGTGGAAGACCGGAATACTGGCAGCTTTGCTGCACCATGATAATGAGCTGAGGATTCAACTCAAAGCTACTGACTCCAATGGAGGGTATGCAGATACTACTCCTATATGAAGCAGTAGAGGGGTTAGCATATGACCCCAGAGTCCTTCTGGACTGTTCATTTCCACTTAGATCCATGATGGAGAAAGGGAGATGATGTAATAAAAAAATTATTTTTATTTATTTATTTATTTATTTATCTCGAAAATAAAATAAATTAAAATAAAATAAATAAAAATGGGTGAAGATTTTCGAAAAAATGAGGAGAGAGAAAGTGGTTAGGAAGTTTTGAAAAGGATATGATGATTTTTGAAAAAGGTTTTAAATTTTGAAATAAAAATCTGAATTTTAAAGGTAAATTTCGAAAATTTGCTTTAAAATAGAGAGAAAAGATATTTTTGAATTTAAAGAGGAGAGAGAAAAACAATAAGATAGCACAAGATTTAAAATTTTTAGATCTAATGCTCCTTGTTTTCGAAAATTTTGGAGGGAAAACACCAAGGAACACCAAACTTAAAAATTTTAAGATCAAGACATAAGGAAAACTCAAGAACACTTTGAAGATTCACAAGAACACAAGAACATGAAGAAAGAACACCAAACATAAAATTTTTAGAAAACCAAAATAAGATTTTTCGAAAACCAAAGAAAAATCAACAAGAAAACACCAAACTTAAAGTTTGGCACAAGATTTAATGTAAAAATTATTTTTGAAAAAGAATTTTAAAAAGAAGGTTCCCAATTTACCAAGAACATAGACCAACGCTCTAGCCAAATGGGCAGTAAATGTAACACTTGTTTTGAAAAATATTTTTAATAACTAAGAAAAAATATTATTTTTATTTTTATTTTTATAAATTTTTTTTTGAAAAGAATATAAAAGACTCTGACCCAAAAGACAAAATTTTCCTAATCTAAGAAACAGGATTCACCGTCAGTTGTTCAAACTCAAACAATCCCCGGCAACGGCGCCAAAAACTTTGTGCACGAAATTGGAAATCACAATTCTTCACAAATTCGCACAACTAACCAGCAAGTGCACTGGGTCGTCCAAGTAATACCTTACGTGAGTAAGGGTCAATCCAACGGAGATTGTTGGCTTGAAGCAAGCTATGGTTATCTCGTAACTCTTAGTCAGGATATAATATCAATAATAATTCTTAATTTGAATTGTAAAAAGTAAGAAGGGCAGAACACAAATTATACTTGTATGCAGTAATGGAGAATATGTTGGAGTTTTGGAGATGCTTTGTCTTTTGAAATTCTGCTTTCCTCTGTTTCCTGATTCACGCACACACGTCCTCCTATGGCAAGCTCTGTGTTGGTGGATCACCGTTGTCAATGGCTACCATCCATCCTTCCAGTGAAAAAGGTCCAGATGCACTGTCACCGCACGGCTAGTCATCTGCAGGTTCTCAATCGTACCGAAATGGGATTTACTATCATTTTGCGTCTGTCACTACGCCCAGCACTCGCGAGTTTGAAGCTCGTCACAGTCATTCAATCATTGAATCCTACTTGGAATACCACAGACAAGGTTTAGACTTTCCGGATTCTCTTAAATGCTGCCATCAATCTAGCTTATATCACGAAGATTCTGATTAAGAGATCCAAGAGATATTCATTCATTCTACGGTGAACAGAAGTGGTTGTTAGGCATGCGTTCGTGGGGGAATGATGATGATTGTCACGTTCATCACATTCATATTGAAGTGCGAATGAATATCTTAGATAGGAACACGCATGTTTGAATGGAAAACAGAAATACTTGCATTAATTCATCGAGACACAGCAGAGTTCCTCACCCCCAACAATGGAGTTTAGAGACTCATGCTGTTAAAGAGTACAAAATTCAGATCTAAAATGTCATGAGATACAAAATAAGTCTCTAAAAGTTGTTTAAATACTAAACTAGTAACCTAGGTTTACAGAAAATGAGTAAACTATGATAGATAGTGCAGAAATCCACTTCTGGGGCCCACTTGGTGTGTGCTGGGGCTGGGACTAAAGCTTCTCACGTGCCTGGGCTGTTTTGGGCGTTCAACACCAGGCTGTAACCTGTTTCTGGCGTTGAACTCCAACTTGTAACATGTTTCTGGCGCTGGATGACAGACTGCAACATGGAACTGGCGTTGAACGCCAGTTTACGTCATCTATCCTTGAGCAAAGTATGGACTATTATATATTGCTAGAAATTCCTGGATGTCTACGTTCCAACGCAATTTGAAGCGCGTCAATTGGACCCTTGTAGCTCCAGAAATTCCATTCCGAGTGCTGAGAGGTCAGGATCCAACAGCATCAGCAGTCCTTTTTCAGCCTGAATCAGATTTTTGCTCAGCTCCCTCAATTTCAGCCAGAAAATACCTGAAATTACAGAAAAACACACAAACTCATAGTAAAGTCCAGAAATATGAATTTTGCCTAGAAACTAATGAAAATAAACTAAAAACTAACTAAAACATACTAAAAACTATATGAAATTAACCCCAAAAAGCGTATAAAATATCCGCTCATCAATGATTATGAGAGTTTATGATGGTTTTGGATGTTGATAATGATTTTGATTATTTGGTTATTGTGGTTCATGTTGAAAGTAAATGAGTGAGGTAGTTTGATGAATTGAATGGATTGATTGATGATAATAGAATGAAAGAATTGATACTTGTAGCATTGGTTATTGTTGAGAATTTGAATGGTGGTATTAAGGAAATTGGATGTGATGTTAGGTTGAATTTAGAATTGGATGAAGTGAGTATTTAATGGTTTATATGATTGAATGATTGATGTGGTTGAGAAATATTTGGTATGGATTCTTGAGTGAGTCTAGCATTTTTGGGTTGTGAATAATTGGTTTTAAATTGAGAGATTTGGTGAATTTTGAGTTTTAAGGTTTTTGGTAAAAACTGGTTTTTAGTGAACTTTGACAGGTCATAACTTGTGCCTCAATTTTCAAAATTTGTTGAAACTTATTTAGAATTAAAGTTCATTGAAGGGTCTTCAAATTGATATAAAGTTTGTAAAATTTGAATTTTTGTAGAGGAAGTTATGATCATTCAAAGTTTGGTGTCAAAATCTGAAATTTTGCAATTTTGTAGAATTTTGTGATTTCTGGTATGTGCGCACGCACAGCCTTGTGCATACGTACACCCCTGTGATTTTTCGAACCTGTGTGCACGCACACACAAGGGAAGGCTTGCTGTTGGCAACGCTAGAATAGCCTGTGCACGTGCACAACCAATGAAGATTTACAACATGTGCGCACACAAACGTTGGGAAAGGCAGTCTGTTGAGGGTGCTAACACAGCTTGTGCGAGGAAACAGAATTGTGAAATTTGGTACTTGTGCGTACGCACACCCCTATGCGTACGCACACGTTTTGAAATCCTCTTGGGCATATGCACGCACACCCCTGTGCGTACGCACACATCCTGTTTTACAACTTAAAGCTTGTTTTTAAACAATTTCACTTTCCCAACAAGTTTGTATACTTTTATGATACCTAATTAAAACTCTTGGGCTTTATTTTTTAGGTTATCCAACATGGGAAAGATCTTAGAAGGATTTGATTTGGTGCTATTTTAAAAAGGTTGAAATGGAGGCTTAGGTTTCTGGTGTACTGAGGATGAGTTTGGTTGAAGGAGAAGGAAGAGTAGTGAACTTGGTGACTAACAATAACAAATTAAGAATTGAAAGTGATTTGAGAAGAGAAATGTGCCAGGCACTATATCCTTGGGTTAAGTGTGGTGGTAACTCAAAGAGGAATGATGATCTTATTGCATGTTGAGAGTGTGCCAGGAACTATATCCTTGTGTTAAGTATGATAGTGTGCCAGGCACTATATCCTTTGAATGACGGTTGACGTGGGGGAAATTGGCGAGTTAAGAATTGTTATAAGATATGCGTTGCAAGTATAGTTCTCAACCAACCAGAAATCCGCCTATCAATTTAGAAGGGTTGTCACAAAAATTAAAATTAAAATACTGGGAGTATGAATCCCAGGTCGCCTTCCAACGAGTTGCAGAAAGGTGTGCTATTTTATTAATCAGATGTTTTCAAAAAAAATGAATTGAGTTGATGAACAGGAAATTAAATTAGAGAATTTATGTGATTTAAATAAAAGCCTTGGCTGGGAGTAGATTAGTTGGAAGCCCTATTCTTGTTGGAGTACTCTCAAGATTAATTGATAATCGAGGGTTATTCTGTTTAGTTATCCCTTACTAGGTAAGGGAAAGTCAAACAAGTTGGAATGCTATTTCTATTCACAAGTTCCAATCCGCTTACTTGGAAGGATTGGTGTCAGTGACCAGAAAGCAATCCAACAATAAACCCGATTACAATTTTTCTTTTAAACATTCCAACTCAAGGTCTTCCTTTCAATCAACTCCCATCCAAGTTATGGAACTACTCGCTCATTGTGAATGTAGGACTCATAACATGGGAAAGGAAAATATAGAAAGACATGATAAACAGTAATCAAAGAAATCAATTAAAAATAAAAGTAATTCTTGTATTAATAAATTCTAAAATAATCCAATAGTAAAATTGAGTAAATTAAGGACATGGAAGAGTAAGAGACAAATAAAGAGAACGAACTAGAATGACGAAGTCTTGCTGAGGCAATAACTCTTCTCAATATCCCAATGCAAAAACAATAATAATTGAAATCCTAAGAACTATGAATGTGTAGAGAGAAAACCCTAGAGGAGGAGTAAAACTATATCTAAAAACTAAAACTGTGTAGAATGAATTGTTCCTTCTCGTTTATGCAGGTTTCCTGGCTCTAGTATGCTTTTCTGGGCCGAAAATTGGGTCAAAACAGGGCCCAAAATCGCCCCCAGCAAATTCTGCAGATTATGCAGATCGCGCATGTCACGCGATCGCGTCATTCATGCGGATGCGTCATTTAGCGTTTGCTTTGCCATGCGTGCGCATCGTCCACGCCTTCGCGTCACTGATGCAGTTTCCAATCCGCGCGGTCGCGTGAGCCATGCGTCCGCGTCACTGCAATTTCCTCTATATCGCGCGGCCGCGTGAGCCATGCGTCCGTGTCACTTCTCGCTGGTCATCTCCTCAATTTCTTGTGTTCCTTCCATTTTTGCAAGCTTCCTTTCCAATCTCCAACTCATTCATGCCCTATAAAGCCTGAAACACTTAACACACAGATCACGGCATCGAATGGAATAAAGGAGAATTAAAATACATAATTAAAAGTCTCTAGAAAGCAAGTTTTCAACCATAAAGCATTTTTAGGAAGGAATTATAAATGCATGCTTTTTTTAATGAATAAGTGGGTAAAGAGTTGATTAAACCACAAAATTAAACACAAATCAAACCATAAATTAATGTTTTATCAACCTCCCCACACTTGAACATTAGCATGTCCTCATGCTTAGTTGGAGGAGATAAAATAAATGAGTAGGAACATGTAAAACTCATGAAATGCAATGCAACCTATATATGTGAATGAAACTATATGATTCTTGTCCACTTGATCAAAAGTAAATAAGCTCTTCAAAACAATTACAAATCAAATTCCACTAATTCAATTCTTATACAGTAAGAACAGATAAAAGTGCAAGAAGATAGCTCATGAAAGCAGGGAACACAGAATTTCAAGCATTAAACCCTCACTGATGATGTATGTACACTCTAGTCTCTCTAGTGTATAGGGTAATCACTCTATCCTTCTCTAATCATGCTCTCTAATTTTTGTTCTTCTCCTAACCAATCAACAACATTTAATGTACCAATGCAAACATCATGAGGTCTTTTCAAGGTTATAATGGGGCCAAGGTAAGGGTAAGGATACATATATGGCTAAGTAAGCTTATGAATTGAATATTTAGTTAACCCAAGCTTTAACCTAACCTATATATATTATATAACTTTAGAATTCATACCTAGCTACCCAGAAATTTCTCTTTCACCTTCCATACTCATGTATCAACTTTTTATTTTAATTTTATCATATATGCATTGATTCTTGAATTTAAATTTAGCATTGGGGTAATTTTGTCCCCTTATTTATTTATTGAATATTTTTGGATTTTTTTTCAACATAAACATAAGAATAAACATAGCTTATCAATGCACATAGATTTTTAATTCTTATAGTTTCACATGAGTAGGTATCCAAATTTCCATTGTATTATCATGACACATTCCTTTATTATCTTTTGTTTCCACAATTTTCCATACTTAATTTAGCACACACAATTCTATCTTAAGCTAACCAAAGATTCAATTTGGGATATATAATTTTTTTCCTCTTAAGGCTAGTAATGTGGTAAAATATAGAACAAATGGATTTAAAGACTCAAATTGGCTAACAAAGGTAATTGAAAGGGTAGGCTTAATTTGGATAAGTGAGTTTAAACAAATAATGGCCTCAATCATATGCAAGAATATAAATATAATAAACATTGGACATATAGGATGAAACAAAATATAGATTACAATCATAGAAAAGTAAACACACAAGAATAAAATAATTATGGTTAAATAATGTAACCATGCATAAAGGCTCAAATCTCACAGGTTGTGTGTTCTTTAGCTCAAAAATTATGTTCCAAATACAACTTCAAGGAAATTTAACATAAAAGTTTTAATTAAAATTAGTGAAATTTCGTTCCAAAGATAGGGTCTTGGAAGAAACTTATTGTCTTTTCAATCAAGTAGAACATGCATGCAACTAATCTATTACTATGTAATTTATCCTATTCTACAAAAGAAAAACTAACTAAATATCCTAATTTATTGGTGTTAGGGAAGAGAAATTACCTCTGGAAGTCAGGTACTGACCGACCTCCCCACACTTAAGGCTTTGCACTGTCCTCGGGACCATCATAGCTCCCTGTGCTGGTAAAGGAAGTGGAGTCCGGGGTGTCTGAGTCCTTGAATTTTCCCATAATCAGCTCCTTAAGGTATGTGAATCGATACTTGTTACGGCGCTCTCTCATCTTAGCTTTCTGTTCCTGCCGATCCAACTTTTCAAGTATCTGATGGAGCAGTTGGTTTGTTGTAGGTGCTTGTGCTGCTGATGGAGGGATGTCCTCAGCCGGTTCAGTAGGCTGGCTAGTAGTGGCTACTGGGAGCCTAATATATTTCCCGTTAGGGACGTATTGATCATCCCGTGGAAGCATGGCTTTGGTGTCCCCAGCTCTGTAGGTGACTCCGGCGGCTGAGACAAGATCTGAGACCAAGGCGGGGAAAGGTAAGTTGCCCGCAATTTGTACATGTCCCATGGCATTCCGGATATGTCTTGGTAGATTCAGAGGTTGGTCTGTAAGGATGCACCATAGTAGAACGGCCATGTCCGCAGTGAAGGAGGACTCGTGAGTGCTCAGAAAGACGTAATGGGACATGATCTGTTCCCATACGCGAGCCTCCAAGGTAAGTGTTGAAGCCGATATTCCCTTAGGGCGGGTACGATGGTATCCGTAGATCCATCGGCTGCCAGGTAGTGCGATAACTCTGAGAACAGCGTCCCAGTCAAATTGGTACATCTGGCGCTTGAGTGCAGCTTCTTGAAAGGCGTCCAATCCTTCTGGAACAGGGGGAAGATCTAAAGCTCGTTGAATGGTCTCTTCCGTAATGGGGACTTGCTTTTGACGGACATAGACAGACTGCAGGTTCGGCAAGTGGAAGTTAGAGTAGAACTCGACTACCCAAGAAAGATTAGCCTGCCTTGGCTGTCTCTGGAGGAAACCCCATTGTCTTCGTTCAATTTGAGGCTCAACAAAGGTAGTAATATTGGGCGGGAGGATAAGAAGATATTCGTTATTGTAGCTCCGTTCTGGCAGGATAGGAAACATCTGCTCACAGTAGCGATTGGGAAATCGCGCACTGTCCTTTACTGGGAAGGCTTTCTCTTTTTCATCAACCTTTATAATCCTCTTAATTCTTTTTGTTGAGGGCTTGACTGCAGTTGAAGAAGGTTCTGCCACTAATGCTCTTTTTGTTCTTCTTCTTGCTGGTGGTTTGGGAGTAGCTTTCTCTTTTCCTTTCTTGGTGGCCATCCTGAAAAGGGAAAGAGAAAGTAACTTAAATTCAAAGAGATAGAGCAAGGAAGGGGATGGTATAAATGATAAACAATGCACGGTAAAGAATATGTCATTAACACATGGTCATGACTACATGTGAAAAGTTCACCAATGGAAATATGGCAAGTGCATTTGAGGACAATTAAATGCAAGGTGTTTATTGGCATGCAGGCAAAGGCATGAGTAGCATAGATCAAGCATTTAATTAATCGAATGTGTTATCACTCGTAACAAACTAGCCATCATGTTTGTATTGACAATTAAATTTAATTAATATAATAGTAAAGGGAATTTGTGAAAAGCAGGCATTGGATAGTAGAATAGAATAACGTAGAAAGATGCATAATGCCATATGGGCGTTTTCACAAACACATAGCATGCATGGTAAATAAGCTATTTGAAAATAATAATTTGAACATGCAAGCAACCCCTTAAAAAAATAATATATAATTGCCAAACAATTTTGCAACAATCCACAAGCATATAATGAGAAATAATGACTTAAATAAATTCTAACACCAATTAAAAGAAAGAAAGAAAAAGAAAAAAATGGATAATGAAAGTAAAAAGAAAATAAGAAAACATAAAAATAAAAAAGAATCATAGAAAAGTAAGGAAGGAAGAAGAAAAGAAAAACCTTGTTAATGGTGGTGAGAAAGTAGAAAGTGAGAAAGAAGGAAGAGGGAGGAAGGAAGAAATAAGGAAAGAGAAGAGAAAATAGGATTTGGGGGAAAAGAAAGATAAGATATTTGGCAATTTAGGGTAAGCTGTGCGGCGCAAGCGACGCGGACGCGTGGGTGACACGTTCGCGCGACTTGCGCTTTAAGTGAATCAACGCGGTCGCGTCGGTCACACGGACGCATGACTCGTTTTATGCTACTGGCGCGAGGGCAGCCTCGTGCTCGCACAACTCTCTGTTCAAAATCTTATTTTGCCAAATTTTTGGGTAACGCGATCGCGTGGTCGACGCGATCGCGTGAGTGGCCAATATGGGGATATGACGCGGACGCGAAAGCCATGCGTCCGCGTGGTAAGGCTGTGCGTCCAGCACCAGTCCAGCACCACTCCAGCATAACTTTTGGCTATGCACCCTTTTGACATCGATTTTCATGTCACGCGGCCGCGTGGGTGACGCGGTCGCGTGGGAGGCCAAAGTTCCCACATGACGCGGATGCGTCGGCGACGCGGTCGCGTGGGGTGATTTGTGCTGGAAACGCGGTCGCGTGGGGTGATTTGTGCCAAAGGCATGCCTCCAGCCACGCTCCTGCGTGACTTTCTGTTCGCTTTCTTATTCTTTCTGAGCCACCTGCGACGCGGACGCGTCATTGAGGCGGTCGCGTCGTGTGATATTTTTTTTTATAGAAATACGCAAATGAAGATGCAAGCTAAATGTGCGAATAAGGAGAAGAGTTATTGAAAAAGAAAACTAAGAATAAAGAAAAGAACGATCATACCATGGTGGGTTGTCTCCCACCTAGCACTTTGCTTTAACGTCCGTAAGTTGGACGCTCCACTAGCTCAGTCTTTAGCTATGTGTGGATCTTCCAAGAGGAAGATCTCGAGCTCCTTATTTTTCTTCATCTTCTCTCTATGGTACAGCTTTAAACGATGTCCATTAACCTTGATGAGTTCAGAGCTTGAAGGATGACTTAGGTGAAAAACTCCGTACGATTCGGCCTTCTCTACTCTGTATGGACCTTCCCATCTTGATCTCAACTTGCCTGGCATGAGCCTCAGTCGAGATTTGTAAAGGAGGACTAAGTCCCCAGGTTGGAACTCTTTCCACATGATGTGCTAATCATGTACAGCTTTCATCTTCTCCTTGTATAGCCTTGAGTTCTCATACGTCTCTAGGCGAAGGCTTTCTAATTCTTGCAGTTGCAATTTCCTTTCAGCTCCGGCTTTCTCAATTCCCATATTGCACTCCTTTACTGCCCAAAAGGCTTTCTACTCTACTTCAACTGGAAGATGACAGGCTTTTCCATAAACTAAGTGGAAAGGACTCATCCCAATGGGTGTCTTGTATGCTGTTCTGTATGCCCAGAGTGCATCTTGTAGCCTAGTGCTCCAGTCTCTTCTATGAGGTTTGACTATCTTCTGCAATATACGCTTTATCTCTCTATTTGACACCTCGGCTTGCCCATTAGTCTGAGGATGGTAGGATGTTGCAACCTTATGAATTATTCCATGCTTCTTCATTAATCTTGTTAGTCTCCTGTTACAAAAATGGGTGCCTTGATCGCTCACGATTGCTCGTGGGGATCCAAAGCGACAGATAATGTGGTTTCTCACAAAGGAAACAACAGTGTTAGCATCATCAGTACCGGTAGGAATTACTTCCACCTATTTGGAAACGTAATCCACAGCTAACAATATATAAAAATAACCATTAGAATTTGGAAATGGACCCATGAAGTCAATGCCCCAAACAACAAAAATTTCACAGAAAAGCATAATTTGTTGAGGCATCTCATCCTTCTTGGATATATCACCAAATTTTTGGCATGGGAAACAAGATCTACAAAATTTAGCAGCGTCTCTAAAAAGAGTAGGCCACCAGAATCCACAATCTAAGATTTTTCTAGCCGTTCTTTGAGGGCCAAAATGTCCTCCACTCTCAGATGAGTGACAGGCCTCTAAGATGGACTGAAATTCTGAGTGAGGCACACACCGTCTAATTACCTGGTCAGCGCCACATCTCCATAAATATGGGTCATCCCATATATAATATTTAGACTCGCTTTTTAGCTTGTCTCTTTGATGCTTAGTAAAGTTTGGAGGAAAGGTGCGGCTAACTAGATAATTAGCTACAGGTGCATACCAAGGGACTACCTCGGATACTGCTTGCAGGTTATCAAATGGGAAATTATCAGCTATAGGAGTGGAGTCATCTTTAATGTGCTCAAGGCGACTCAAGTGGTCTGCCACTAAATTCTGGTTACCACTCCTATCCTTAATTTCTAAATCAAATTCTTGTAGTAGTAGTATCCAACGTATAAGCCTTGGTTTGGATTCCTTTTTAGCTAATAAATACTTTAGAGCTGAGTGGTCTGAATAAACTACTACTTTCGTACCAAGTAAATAGGCTCGAAATTTATCCAGAGCAAAAACAATAGCAAGAAGCTCTTTCTCAGTAGTAGTATAATTAGACTGAGCGGCATCTAAAGTTTTAGACGCATAAGCTATAACAAAGGGGTCTTTACCTTCACGCTGAGCCAGTGCTGCTCCTACTGCATGGTTGGAAGCATCACACATTATTTCAAATGGTTGGCTCCAGTCTGGTCCTCTCACAATTGAAGCTTGAGTCAGGGCGGTTTTCAGCTTATCAAACGCTTGTTTGCAATTCTCACTGAACTCGAACTCAATATCCTTCTGCAGTAGTCTGGATAAGGGAAGTGCTACCTTACTGAAGTCCTTAATGAATCTCCTGTAAAAACCTGCATGGCCAAGGAACGAACATACTTCCCTCACAGAAGAGGGGTAAGATAAACTAGAAATAACATCCACCTTTGCTGGATCTACAGAAATGCCAGTATTAGACACAACATGTCCTAGTACAATCCCTTGTTTAACTATAAAGTGACATTTTTCAAAATTCAACACAAGGTTTGTACTGACACATCTATCTAATACTCTAGATAATCCATCTAAGAAAAGGCTAAAAGAATCGCCGTATACACTAAAATCATCCATAAAAACCTCCATACAGTCCTCAATAAGATCAGAGAAAAGACTCATCATGCACCTTCGGAAAGTAGCTGGTGCATTGCACAAGCCAAAGGGCATTCTCTTGTAAGCATAAGTCCCAAAAGGACATGTGAAAGTGGTCTTTTCCTGATCTTCAGGAGCTATATGAATCTGGAAATAACCTGTGTAACCATCTAAAAAACAATAATGTGATTTACCTGACAGGCGATCCAGCATTTGATCAATGAATGGAAGAGGATAGTGGTCCTTACGAGTGGCCTGGTTGAGGCGTCTGTAGTCAATGCAGACTCTCCAGGCGTTCTGAACTCTGGTTGCCATGAGCTCTCCATGCTCATTCTTCACTGTAGTGACTCCAGACTTCTTGGGCACCACTTGTACTGGGCTTACCCATTCACTGTCTAAGATGGGATAGATGATATCTGCCTCCAGTAGTCAGGTCACTTCCTTTTTGACAACCTCTAAGATAGTGGGGTTTAGTCTTCTCTGCGGTTGACGGACAGGCCTTGCTCCCTC
Source organism: Arachis ipaensis (assembly GCF_059453495.1). Taxonomy (NCBI): domain Eukaryota; kingdom Viridiplantae; phylum Streptophyta; class Magnoliopsida; order Fabales; family Fabaceae; genus Arachis; species Arachis ipaensis. Next base: position 39,214,488 of record NC_142435.1, on the reverse strand, counting down.
TTCTAGAAATATCCTATGCTCACAGACTTGAGGGTTGATGCCTACTATGTCTGCCAAACTCCAACCAATTGCCTTTTTGTGCCTCCTCAGCACACTAAGTAACTGCTCTTCTTATTGAGAAGTGAGTTCCCTTGCAATGATAACTGGAAACTTCTGCTCGTCTTCAAGGTAAGCATATTTGAGGTGTGGAGGTAGGGGTTTCAATTCTAGCTTCTGCTCATGGTCAGGCTCTGGATTGTCTGGAGCTGGTGACAATGGTAAAGTATTGTCATTGTCCTCTGAGAATATCCTCACACTTGGACCTTGTCCTATGTACTTCTCTTCAAACTCCTCCTGGTGAACTTCAGCCACAGTTTCATCTATGATGTCACACTGGAGGATAGAATGATCTTCTGCAGGGTGCTTTATAATTCCATTTAGATTGAAGCTTACTACTCGGCCGTCTATTTCAAAAGAGTATGTTCCTGAAAAAGCATCTAATTTGAACTTCGAGGTCTTCAGGAATGGTCTTCCGAGTAGGATTGATGATGGCTTCTCTGAGTCATTTTGGGGCATCTCCAGGATATAAAAATCAATGGGAAATGTGAGCCCCTTAATGCCCACTAATACATCTTCAGCAACTCCAGCCGCTGTAATAATGCTTTTATTTGCTAACACAAAACGAGCTGCCGACCTTTTTAAGGAAGGGAGCCTCAAAATATCATATATAGACAAAGACATTATACTCACACATGCTCCTAAATCACACATGCAATCAGAAAATATCACACTGCCAATAGTACAATTAACCATACATGGACCTGGGTCACTACACTTTTCAGGTAAACCTCCCATTAAAGCAGTTATGGAACTTTCTAAAGGAATAGTTTCTAATTCATTAATTTTGTCTTTATGTATACATAAATCTTTTAGAAACTTCGCATATTTAGGTACCTATTGAATAACATAAAAAAAGGGGAACAGTTACCTCAACCTTTTTGAATATTTCTACCATTTTGGGATTAGGTTCCAGCTGCTTCCTGGGCTTCCTTGCAAGTTGTGGAAATGGAATAGGGGTGGCGTTCTTTGCAGTGTCTGCGCCCTTTGGTTCTTCTTCCTGTGATTGAGCTTCTTCTTTTTCAGCCATGACCTGTATGTCCTCTTCCTCTTCAACATCTTCTATTTCCACTACCTCTTCAACTGAGGCGTGTTCTGGTGGGTTTGGCTCCTTCTGATTCCTCTCCTGTAGTGTGGTTCCTGACCTTAGGGTGATGGCATTGATGCCACCCTTTGGATTAGGTAATGGTTGAGAGGGGATTCCACTGGAGCTCAAAGGCTGGTTATTGGAGTTATTCATTGATCTAATCTGTGAGACAAGAGCTTGCAAGGTAGAGTTCAGACCATTTAGTGTAGCATAAAGGTTATTTTCCATGGCCTGTTCTCTCCGATCAATAGATTGTAGTAACTCATAATTAGCAGATGAAGAAGGATAAGTAATTTGAGAGGTCTGCTGTTGGGTATTCTGTGGTCCTTGGGATTGCCTCAGGTGAGGTGCTCTGTAAGGTTGGTTCTGGTTCTGCTGCCTGTTGTTGTTATTATTCCACCTCTAATTTTCCTGATTGTCTCTGCCTCCTCTGTTATTGTTGTCCCTCCAATTCTGGTTAGAATTGTCTTGCCATCCATGGCTGTAACTGCCACCTTGATTGTACCCTTGGTTGGGGCGGTCATAGAAGTTATGAGTGGCTACCACGGTGTTGTCTTCCTGCTGGAGCTGCGGACATTCATCAGTATAATGGCTATAATCAGCACAGATTCTGCAAACTCTCTGTGGGACTAACTGTTGGCTTTGCTGTGGTAGAGAAGGTTGAGCTTGTTGACTTTGTTGTTGATTCAATTGCATCTGCTTCAGTAAGTTGGTCATTTCACAGATACTCTGAGTTAAAGCAGCAGTCTCTTTGCTAGAGGATACTTCTGCAACAGCTTTTCAACGGCCTTGTTTCTGCCTATGATTCCGAGTAGATTCAGCTAAGTCGCTGATCAATCGCCATGCCTCATCAGTGGTCTTGTACTTTTTTATAGACCCATTGCTAGCACTTTCCAATGTGGTCTTATCTTGGGGCCTCATGCCCTGTGTGACGTAACCGAGCAACACTATCTTGTCAATCATATGGTGGGGCATGCTTCCAAAAGGTTGTTGAAGTGCTCCCAGTATTCATAGAGAGTCTCGGATTCATCTTGAACAATCATGGAGATGTCTTTCCTCAATTTATCAGTAACTTCAGCTGGAAAGATATTTTCCAAAAATTCTCTTCTAAGTGTATCCCAATCGGATACAGTTGCTGCGGGTTGAGTGTAGTACCACTCTCTCGCTTTTTCCTCAAGAGAGAACGGGAAGGCTTTCAGCAAAATAGAAGTTTCATCTGCACCATCGCGCTTGACAGTAGAACAGGCTGCTTGAAAATCTCTCAGGTGCTTGATAGGCTCTTGAGCAGGTAAGCCATGAAACTTAGGCATCAAGTTTAGCAGTGTAGTCTTTATTTCAAAGTCTGTAGCCACCGCTGGCTGATGCACTTGAAACGGTTGCATTGTAAAATCAGGGGCTCCAGCCTCCTGGATAGTAACTCTCCTAGGTGCTGCCATGTCACCTACACGTAAATCAACCGAATCAGTAGAATGGGGGCTGGTTTCTTCCTCAAATGACGTTTCAGATCCGCCCTCAGAGAGGACTAACCGACACCGAGCTTGCCTTATTCGTGAAATAGTTCTTTCAATCTCAGGATCGAATACTGGCAAGCTTGGATCAGGAAGTGAACGCGTCATCTAACGAAAGAAACATGCAGCTCATAGTAGCAAAATAAAATAAAATGCAAATAAATAAATTCTAATTAATAACTTTAGCACTCTATTGCAACTCCCCGGCAACGGCGCCAAAAATTGACGTGGCGGAAATTGGCGAGTTAAAAATTGTTATAAGATATGCGTTGCAAGTATAGTTCTCAACCAACCAGAAATTTGCCTATCAATTTAGAAGGGTGGTCAATTAAAATACTGGGATTATGAATCCCAGGTCATCTCCCAATGAGTTGCAGAAAGGTGTGCTATTTTATTAATCAGATGTTTTAAAAAAAAATGAATTGAGTTGATGAACAGGAAATTAAATTAGAGAATTTATGTGATTTAAATAAAAGCCTTGGCTGGGAGTAGATTAGTTGGAAGCCCTATTCTTGTTGGAGTACTCTTAAGATTAATTGATAATCGAGGGTTATTCTGTTTAGTTATCCCTTACTAGGTAAGGGAAAGTCAAACAAGTTGGAATGCTATTTCTATTCACAAGTTCCAATCCGCTTACTTGGAAGGATTGATGTCAGTGACTAGAGAGCAATCCAACAATAAACCTGGTGCACGAAATTGTGATCTCTGGTAATGGCTCCAACAACTTGGTGCTATAATCTCAATTCATAATTTGTCACAGCTTCGATACAACTAACCAGCAAGTGCACTGGGTCGTCCAAGTAATAAACCTTACGTGAATAATGATCGATCCCACGGAGATTGTTGGTATGAAGCAAGCTATGGTCACCTTGTAAATCCCAGTCAGGTGGATATAAAATAATTATGGAGTTTTCGAAAATAAATAATAAACTAAGGATAGAAACACTTATGTAATTCATTGGTGAGAATTTCAGATAAGCGTGTAGAGATGCTTTTGTTCCTCTGAATCTCTGCTTTCCCGCTGTCTTCATCCAATCAGTCTTACTCCTTTCCATGGCTGGCTTTATGTAAGGGCATCACCGTTGTCAATGGTTACATCCCATCCTCTTGTGAAAATGGTCTAAATGCTCTGTCACAGCACGGCTAATCATCTGAGGTTCTCGATCATGCTGGAATAGGATTCACCCTCCTTTTGCGTCTGTCACTACGCCCAGCAATCGCGAGTTTGAAGCTTGTCACAGTCATTCAATCCCTGAATCCTACTCGAAATACCACAGACAAGGTTTAGACTTTCCGGATTCTCATGAATGCCACCATCAATCTAGCTTACACCACGAAGATTCTGATTAAGAGATCTAAGAGATACTCATTCAATCTAAGGTAGAATGAAAGTGGTTGTCAGGCACGGGTTCATAAGGAATGATGATGATTGTCACGTTCATCACATTCAGGTTGAAGTGCGAATGAATATCTTAGAAGCGGAACAAGTTGAATTGAATAGAAAAACAGTAGTACTTTGCATTAATCTTTGAGGAACAGCAGAGCTCCACACCTTAATCTATGGAGTGTAGAAACTCTACCGTTGAAAATACATAAGTGATAATGGAGTTCATTGGTCTCGGCCCCAGAGGGGAACCGGAGTAACCAAGACTTGATCCGAAGATGAAAATACAATAGTAAAAAGTTCTATTTATACTAAACTAGCTACTAGGGATTACAGGAGTAAGTAACTGATGCATAAATCCACTTTCGGGGCCCACTTGGTGTGTTCTTGGGCTGAGCTTGAATGTTACACGTGGAGAGGTCATTCTTGGAGTTGAACGCCAGCTTTTGTGCCATTTTGGGCGTTGAACTCCACTTTGCAACTTGTTTCTGGCGCTGGGCGCCAGAATTGGGCAGAGAGCTGGTGTTGAACGCCATTTTGCGTCATCTAAACTTGGGCAAAGTATAGACTAATATATATTGCTGGAAAGCCCTGGATGTCGACTTTCTAACGCAATTGGAAGCGTGCCATTTTCAGTTCTGTAGCTCCAGAAAAGCCACTTTGAGTGCAGGGAAGTCAGAATCCAACAGCATCAGCAGTCCTTCTTCAACCTCTGAATCTGATTTTTGCTCAAGTCCCTCAATTTCAGCTAGAAAATATCTGAAATCACAGAAAAACACACAAACTCATAGTAAAGTCTAGAAATGTGAATTTAACATAAAAACTAATGAAAACATCCCTAAAAGTAACTAGATTCTACTAAAAACATACTAAAAACAATGCCAAAAAGCCTATAAATTATCCGCTCATCACAACACCAAACTTAAATTGTTGCTTGTTCCCAAGCAACTGAAAAATCAAATAGGATAAAAAGAAGAGAATATACTATAAATTCCAAACTATCAATGAAACATAGCTCCAATTAAATGAGCGGGACTTGTAGCTTTTTGCCTCTTGAATAGTTTTGGCATCTCACTTTATCCATTGAAGTTCAGAATGATTGGCATCTATAGGAACTCAGAGTTCAGATAGTGTTATTGATTCTCCTAGTTCAGTATGATGATTCTTGAACACAGCTATTTTATGAGTCTTGGCCGTGGCCCTAAGCACTTTGTTTTCCAGTATTACCACCAGATACATAAATGCCACAGACACATAATTGGGTGAACCTTTTCAAATTGTGACTCAGCTTTGCTAAAGTCCCCAATTAGAGGTGTCCAGGGTTCTTAAGCACACTCTGTTTTTGCTTTGGACCTTGACTTTAACCGCTCAGTCTCAAGTTTTCACTTGACACCTTCACGCCACAAGCACATGGTTAGGGACAGCTTGGTTTAGCCGCTTAGGCCAGGATTTTATTTCTTTAGGCCCTCCTATCCACTGATGCTCAAAGCCTTGGGATCCTTTTTATTCGCCCTTGCCTTTTGGTTTTAAGGGTTATTGATTTTTCAGATTATCAAATAACATGTCTCCCTGTCATCATTCTTTCAAGAGCCAACATATTTAACATTCATAAACAACAACTTCATAAGACATATGCACTGTTCAAGCATTCATTCAGAAAACAAGAAGCATTGTCACCACATCAACATAATTAAACTAAGTTCAAGGATAAATTCGAAACTCATGTACTTCTTGTTCTTATGAATTAAAACAGTTTTTTATTTAAGAGAGGTGATGGATTTATAGGACATTCATAACTTTAAGACATAGTTACTAACTACTAATGATCATGTAATAAGACACAAACATGGAGAAGCACATAACATAAAGAAAACGAAAAATAGAGAAAGTAAGAACAAGGAATGAGTCCACCTTAGTGATTGATGAGTATTTTGGTGAAAAATAAATTTCTCCCAAAACACACAAATCTAACCGGCAAGTGCACCGGGTCGCATCAAGTAATAAAAACTCACGGGAGTGAGGTCGATCCCACAGGGATTGAAGGATTGAGCAATTTTAGTTTAGTGGTTGATTTAGTCAAGCGAATCAAGATTTGGTTGAGAGATTTGTGATTTGCAGAATTTAAATTGCATAGAAAGTAAAGGGAATGGGTAATTGACATGAAATTAAAGAGGATGAGAATTGAATTGCTGAATCTTAAAGTGCAAGTAACATAAATTGCGGAAACTTAGATTGCAAGAAATGTAAATTACAAAATCTTAAAGTGCAAGAAATATAAATGGCTTGAAATGTAAAGTGGATTAGGGCTGGATTTAAACAAGGAAAAGTTAAATTGCATTAAACAGAAGAGTAAAAGGGAATTGGGATTGAATCGGATCCGAAACAGAAAAGTAAATGAACATATAAAGCAATAAATAGAGAATTGAAATGGGAAATCAGATCTCAGGACCCAGAGACTAGAAAACCAAGTCTAGATCTCAATGCCTTCCTAGATCCAACAAGAACAATTGCAAGGAAATTGTAAATTGCAAAGAGAGTAGATGAAGAGCAATTAACAGAAATTAAATTCAATTAGCAGTAAAGAAACAAAGAGATCCAAGGATGAGATTGAAACAGAATTTCTTCAATTCTCCAACCCAAGATCCAAGACAATTGTAATTGAAATTGAAAGCAATAAAACTTAGAGGAAGAGAAGTGAATTCTCCTTCCCCAAGACAAAGAAATTAAAGATCACTTAGTATCCAAAGCTCTCCGAAAACTATTCTGAAAATTTAAAAAGAAAGCTCCCCGAAGAACTTGAATTCTATCCTATTTATACACTTTCTTCAAATGATCTTCAAGCCTTGAGTTGGGCCTTTGCTCTTGGTGGAATTGGGTTGAAAGAGGCCTTGGTTGATTGCTCTTGAAGTTTGGAGAAGAACCAAAGTGAACCAATTGAACCGGGTTTGAGTTTTGCAAAAGTTGGACCAAAAGTTTGAGCAAAAGTTAGGGGTCTAACTTTTGCTCCAACTTTTCATATCAGCTAACACCACTTTGCTGATATGAACGTTGGTGCCAACGTTAGGGGTCTAACTTTGGCCCTAACGTTGGCCTTACCTTGTGTACATGTGGCGCCAACGTTAGCCACCAAGTTAGGGGGCTAACGTTGGCGCAAACTTTTGCTCCTCCTTGTGATTTTCATGTGCCAACGTTAGCCACCAAGTTAGGGGGCTAACGTTGGCGCAAACTTTTGGTGCCCAGGGAGGTTTTCTTCATGCCAACGTTAGCCTCAAAGTTAGGGGGCTAACGTTGGCGCAAACTTTTGGTGCCCAGGGGTGAATTTCATGTGCCAACGTTAGCCTCAAAGTTAGGGGGAAAACGTTGGCGCAAACTTTTGGTACCCAGGGAGTGATTTTCAAGTTCCAACGTTAGCCTCCAAGTTAGGGGGCTAACGTTAGGGCTAACTTTTCAACCAAAAGTTTGTGCAAAAGTTTGATGCTAACTTTAGGTCCAGCTTTTTGCTTCCTGGTTCAATTTCACTTATTCCATTGTCTTCTCTTTACTCCTAGCTATTCCTTCTTGCTTCAACCTTTCTCCAAGCTTTCTTCACCTATCATTAATCAACCAAACACATCAAAGCTATGCTTGAAATCATGAGATATTCATTCTTTCATAATATGTGACAATTATAGTATAAAACCTCATGAAATAGCATGAATTCATACATGGTTGATTAAATCAAAGGAAACATGAAAATCTACCTAATTGGCTTGCTTGTAGCTCAAGAAAGTGCATAATTCACTTAAAAACAAAAGAAAAAGGCTAGTGAAACTAGGCTAAGATGACTTGTCATCACAACACCAAACTTAAAACTTGCTTGTCCCCAAGCAAGGACTGATATATTGAGAAGAAAAGATGAAATGGAAGAGGATGTTCATGCTAGCAGAGTATTATTGATAGTTCATGGGGTTTTGTGTGGATATGCAAATACTCACTTCTTATTGACTCCTAGGCCTAGAAAGTCTCCTTCAAGCTTCAAGTAACATACTGCTATGACCTCTCATTATTCCTTTATCCTTGGCTATTACTTTGTTTATAAGCTTTATTTGAGTGTCATGTGTAGTAAGTTCATTTTCTTTTCTTTATACTTGACACATTATTCACTATAGACACTTGGCTCACATTCCTTCTTAAAACATTGATGCCCAGCACCTCGTTGGGTTACTAAATGCCTTGTAGTTAGGTTGCTCTTGATAGTGGACTTTCAGCTGATGATCCCAGATTAGTTAACCCAAGTCACCGAGTGTTGATGCACTCCTAAGAGCTTACTAATCCAAGCAGATCCTAGTACAAAGACATCACAGGCATATATTTTAAAGTTCAAGCTATTGGTGTCCAGCTTTGTTTCTTTTTGTTTCCTTTTGTTCTGATCTCTTTTCTTTCCTCCTTTTTGTTTTTCTTTCTAACCAAGGAATTTAATTGAGATTCATAGACAGTAGGCTACTCTCTACTTAGGAGGAGATATCCTGGCTCTTTATTCCCTAAAAGTGAGCTATTATACAATCACACACATACCACCACTTACTTTTATTCTACTTCTATCTAACAGAGATCATCTTGCTTCACATTCAAACTGTTCTTTTATTGAACTTAAAGATGCAGGGGACAACACATGCTTCTTGTCAAGTGAAAGTAAACACACAAGCACACACATAAACTAGCCTACTTATTTTAAAAGAAACAAACATAATGCAAAGACTTTTTAAAGAACTACTTAAAGATGCAAAGAAAACTTAGAACAGATAGAATGCGTGCTTTTTTTTTTTTTGTAGTGATGAATAAGGAGCAAGTCCACCTTTCATTTGTCATGCTTTTTCTTTCTCCTTTCATACACTTGGCTGCTAGTGTTCCCACCATCCGTGTTTGGTGCCTGTTGACCTCGCCAAAAGCCAGCCTTATTCATAGCCTCCTCCACTCTATCTTCAAGTCTCATAGCCCTGCTTACTTCTACCTCACTTCTCTTTTTGAAGAATTCATCAAAAGTTGGGAACGCCGGATCCATGTTGTGCAAATGTTCTCCAATATAGTTCAGTTTGATTTGGCTATTGATGTTGTAATCGGCTTGTACTTCATACCTTGCATCTTGGAGTGTTGTGAACTCTTTGAGAGCCTTCAAATTTTCAGCTTGCATTTGTTCCAACTTCCCAAAAGATTCATGAGATTGAAAAGCATGTTCTTCTTGCATCACAAGGAATCTTGACTCGAATTCACTTTGTTTGTTCATTATTCTTAGCTCCCTTTCTTCTTGTGCTTGTTGGTTCTTCATGTACAGTGAATGGTATTCCTCTTGCCTTTCTTGAATTCTCATGTACTGTTGTGACAATCTTCCTATTGCTTCTTGCATTTGAGTCATATCCATATTGCCATGTGGGAAAAAGTGTGGCTGTTCCTCCTCCTCTTGCGGCTCTTCTTCTATGTATGGCTCATCTTCTTCCATTGGTTCTTCTCTTTCCCTTCTTCCATGTGGTCTTCGGCCTTGATGTGCTTCAAGGGGCATCATCATTCGTTCAATGGTTATTGGCGTGCCTTGGCTTAACCACATTGGATTCTCCTCTTCCATTGGAACTTTAGCCTTTGCACACAACCTCCAAATGGTACTCGGATAGTACAACCAAGATCCGGCCGAATTCTTCTCAGCCAGCTTTTGAATGTCTTTTGCAAGGATTTCATGAACTCTTATCTCTCCTCCCACAATGATGCAATGCAGCATCACGGCTCTCTCCCTGTTAACTTCTGAGGTGTTCACTGTGCCCAGAATTGATCTTTTCATCAACTCATACCATCCTTTTGCTTCCGGGGTGAGGTTACATCTCTTCAGGTACTTATATCTGTTCTTGTTATCTCCTTCCCACTCTGAGTTCTCCAAACAAATGTCTCTCGCAATCTCCTCATAATCCTGATCCTCATTCAATCTTTGTTGGTATCCCGGTTCACTAAAGCAGACTGACTTTAGTTTCAAGACTTTCTTGATTGCATCCGGGCTAAAGTCTACTTCCACCCCCCGCACATAGCTCTTGTATGTTGGGGGCTCACGCATGTCAAGCCTTGGGACATTTGCATAGAACTCTCTTATGATATTGGTATTGATTCGGATGGCTGGTGATGCAAGTTCCTCCCACCTCCTCTTCCGAATTTTGTCCTTCATTTCTTGACATCCATCATCCGGCAACAAGAATAGAATTTCAGGATAGATTCTTTTCTCGTTCATCCATTGAATTTGCATTTGATGAAACCAAGACTTGAATCTCCGTTGGTCATATTCATGTGTGTCTTCCTCCACCATGGGATCTTTCCCTTTTCTTTGTTTGGTTCTTGAGGAGGAGGCCATGGTCACTTGGTTGGTTGAGAAGGAGTGTGAAGAATGTTGGAGAGTTTGATGTGTGTTTGGAGTAAAAAGAAATTGAGACCGAACTTGCTATGACAAGAAATGATGAAGAGAAGTTTAATTGGTTGGAGTTTAAAGTAAGAGAAATGTTGCACAGAGCTTGTTATGTTGAGGAGTGATGAAGGGAGTGAAGTTTTCCAAGGTTGGAGTGATTCGGTCATGTGCATGGCTTGAAGGTGGTATGCTTTTAAATGAGCAATGAAGGGCTGAGATGCAATTAGACTTATGGAGATCAAAGGTATGCATGTAAGGATGAATGAAGACAAAGTTTGCTCCTTCCCTTGCCTTTGTCGTGATCATTCTCAAGGAGTGGCAGATTTCTTTTTCGAGGCATGTGATGGGATTTTGTCCTCATGCTATGCTTTCCTTTGTCTTGTCTTTTTCTTTGAAGATTCTTTGACCTCCTAGTCACCACAACAAGACAACATACATTAGTTTTATCCAACCGTAGCAAGAGTGTTCTTTTTATTAATACTATGTGAACCATCAATTCTTATATCATTTGAACCGTGACACTTTCCTTTGAGGACACCAAACTTAATGTTTGGTCATATAAAGAAAATGAGTATCTTCCTCCAATTAGTGAGATTCAAATGTTAAATGTTCATAAGAATTGTTTTCATCATACTTTCTTTTTCTCCCTTTTTTTTTCATGAAGGATCAATTGTATCCCTAAATCGGTGCACCAAGGTTTGATGAACACCAAACTTGTTTCTTGTCAAAGGGTACATCACAATTAATGCCTTCATTACCGGAAAAGAATTTTTTCATTTATAAGATTTTGGAAAACAACAATTGTATGATTATTGATGCATGAGTTTCTACTTTTCATGAAGCTATGTGGACACTAAACTTAGTGTTTGGCCATATGCTTTGTCAAGATACTCCAAACATGCAAAATGGAATTATTTGTGACATTGGTTTAGTGTGCTTAAAGGCACACCAAACTTAGCATATGTTTCAAAATAGTGCATGCAGTCAATGGACATGTTCATGAAAAGAGGAAAGAATTCATGCTCAATTGATCATAACTTATTGAATTTAAAATGACATGAATCTTAAAGCATGGGTTGCCTCCCATGGAGCGCTCTTTTATTGTCATTAGCTTGACATTGAGGCTTTCTTTTATGGTGGTTGGTGCTTGTAGGGCCTCAATTTGTCTCCTCTGACCGTGATCCTCTTCTTTGTTCTCTGGTGTTCAATTTCAGCATGCTCTAATGAGAGTATGTTGCTGACAGTGTAGTAATCCTCGGTTTGTTGATTTGCCCCCAGCTGTTGATATATCAGTTGCACTTTGTCACCTTTGGAAAGCCCCTCTGTTGGAATCTTTCTATTCTTCCAACCACTTTTTGCTTTGTTTCTGCGTTTCATCTTTCCTTTTGTTGATCTTTCTTTTCTGGCCGTAGGCTTTCCTTGGGGGCCTCTCTTTTCAGTGGCTAATACTCTAATACCCTCTTGGGTTTCTTCAGCAGTCTGCACAATCCTTAGCATTGGGATGTTGCTGTGACCTTCCTGGTCCTTTTTCATATAGTCTTTCTTCTCCTTGCTAAATTGTGCTTCTGGTAATACTTTCAGAGTGACACTCTGGTCATGCATCCTGAGAGTTAATTCCCCTTCCACTACATCTATGATAGCTCTAGCAGTGGCCAAGAATGGCCTTCCCAGTATAATAGAGTCACCATCATCATCGTTTGATTCTAGAACCACAAAATCAGCAGGGTATATAAAACTATCCACCTTGACCAAAAGATTTTCAATTACACCCCTGGGGTATACCATTGACTTGTCTACCAGCTCCAGAGACATTTGTACTGGTTTGACCTCCTCTATATGCAGCTTTTTCACCAAGGAGGATGGTATTAAGTTAATACTTGCTCCGAGATCGCACATTGCTTTAGTGATGGTCAATTCCCCAATGGTGCAAGGCAACAGGAAGCTCCCTGGGTCCTCAAGCTTGGGAGGAAGCCCCTTTTGAATCAAGGCCCTGCATTCCTCAGTAATCATTATGGTTTCTTTCTCATCCCAGCTTCTTTTCTTGTTGATAAGATCCTTCAGAAACTTGGAATATAGGGGCATTTGCTCAAGTGCTTCAGCCAAGGGAATATTGATTTCCAGCTTCTTAAAAATCTCAAGGAATTTGTGAAAATACTGGTCTTTAACCTCTTTGTTGAACCTCTGGGGATATGGCAGTGGAGGTGTGATGCTCTTTCCTATTTGCTGTTGTCCCTGAGCTACTTCCTTTGAGCTATGTGGCTGGTTGTCCTTCTCTTTAAGTTTCTCAGTGCCTTTGTTTGGCATCACAACTTGCTCCTTAGTCTCATCTGCCTTTGTTTGATTCTCATCCTCCGTTGGTTCTTTGATATTCTCTGCTTGCTTCTTTGTAGTGTCATTGTTGCTTATCAATGTTCTCCCACTCCTTAATTGTATTGCCTTGCATTCCTCCTTGGGATTTGGAATTGTGTCACTGGGCAGTGAGTTTGAAGGTCTCTCAACAGATACTTGCTTGGAGAGTTGCCCCATCTGTCTCTCTAGGCTCTTCAGGGAGGCTTCCTGATTCTTGGTTACCATTTCCTGGTGTTTCAACATTTTGTCTATCATGGCCTCCAAGTGAGTGATTCTTTGGGCTTCAGGTGATACTTGAGGTGGGTTATGAGATGTGGGTGGTGGATGGTAGGCATTTTGGTTGGTGGGTTGGTTATTAGATTGGTATTGGTTGAGGTTGGGGTAGTTGTTTTGAGGTTTTCTGTAGGGGTTTTGGTTAGTTTGCTGCTGGTTGTGGTTTTGGTTGCTTCTTGGGTTGTGTTGGTTTGAGTTCCTCTGCCATGGTTGTTGGTTTTGGGTATGGTTATCTCCCCATCTGAGGTTTGGGTGGTTTTTCCAGGATGGATTGTATGTATTACCATACACTTCATTTGGTCCTTGGTTGTGCATATACTGTACTTGCTCTTGTTGTTGTTCTTCTTGAGTTTCTTCACTCTGTCCCCATGTGGTTGATGGTTGGCTGGTGTTAACTGCTGCAACTTGGAGACTATCAATCCTCTTGGCCATTTGCTCAAATTGTTGTTGAATTTGCTGCTGCATCATCTTGTTTTGAGCCAGGATTGAATCCACTCCTTCTAGCTCCATTACTCCTCTCCTTTGTGATGGTTGGCGGCCTCTTTGATGAGCAAAGAAATATTGGTTGTTGGACACCATATCAATGAGTTCTTGAGCCTCTTCTGCAGTTTTCATGAGTTGCAAGGAACCTCCAGCTGAATGATCCAAAGCTTCCTGGGATTTCAGTGTTAAGCCTTCATAGAAGTTTTGAAGCTTCTCCCACTCATTAAACATGGCAGGGGGACATTTCCTGATCAGAGCCTTGTACCTCTCCCATGCCTCATAGATGGGTTCGGCCTCCATTTGTGTAAATGTTTGTACCTCAGCCTTCAACCTTATAATCCTCTGAGGTGGGTAAAACTTGGCAAGAAACTTGGTTACCAAATCATCCCAGTTGTTGATGCTGTCCCTTGGAAAAGATTCTAACCATTGAGTGGCCTTGTCCCTGAGAGAAAATGGGAATAGCATCAGCTTGTAACTGTCAGGGGACACTCCATTAGTTTTGACAGTGTTGCATATCCTCAAGAAAGTGGATAAATGTTGGTGTGGGTCCTCAAGTGGTCCTCCACCAAAAGAGCAATTGTTCTGAACCAAGGTGATGAGTTGTGGTTTGAGTTCAAAATTGTTAGCATTGACATTTGGAGCCAAGATGCTGCTCCCACAATGTCTAGGATTTGCAAAGGTATAGGAAGCCAAAACTCTCCTCTGGGGTGGGTTGTCATTGTTGTTGTCTTCTACACCTGGTGGATTGGTTAAATGTTCCTCCATCTCTTGGAATTCTTCGTCTGATTCCTCTTCTCCAACAATATTTTTCCCTCTTTCAGCTCTTCTTAACCTCCTGAGAGTTCTTTCGTCTTGTTCATGAAAATTGGGTATGGTTCTTCTTGTACCTGACATACAAGCAGAGCATGAGAAATGCACAAAACCAGTGACACTTCAATTTACTGCCAGATTGAAGTGTTAGTTAGTTTAAGCAAAAAATCAAACAGTTAGTGGGTTAATCAAAATTAAAGAAAAGTGCTTGATCTAGATCACCACCTCACTTAATCATTATCAATCTAATCAATCTCCGGCAACGGCGCCAAAAACTTGATGAGTATTTTGGTGAAAAATAAATTTCTCCCAAAACACACAAATCTAACCGGCAAGTGCACCGGGTCGCATCAAGTAATAAAAACTCACGGGAGTGAGGTCGATCCCACAGGGATTGAAGGATTGAGCAATTTTAGTTTAGTGGTTGATTTAGTCAAGCGAATCAAGATTTGGTTGAGAGATTTGTGATTTGTAGAATTTAAATTGCATAAAAAGTAAAGGGAATGGGTAATTGACATGAAATTAAAGAGGATGATAATTGAATTGCTGAATCTTAAAGTGCAAGTAACATAAATTGCGGAAACTTAGATTGCAAGAAATGTAAATTGCAAAATCTTAAAGTGCAAGAAATATAAATGGCTTGAAATGTAAAGTGGATTGGGGCTGGATTTAAACAAGGAAAAGTTAAATTGCATTAAACAGAAGAGTAAAAGGGAATTGGGATTGAATCGGATCCGAAACAGAAAAGTAAATGAACATATAAAGCAATAAATAGAGAATTGAAATGGGAAATCAGATCTTAGGACCCAGAGACTAGAAAACCAAGTCTAGATCTCAATGCCTTCCTAGATCCAACAAGAACAATTGCAAGGAAATTGTAAATTGCAAAGAGAGTAGATGAAGAGCAATTAACAGAAATTAAATTCAATTAGCAGTAAAGAAACAAAGAGATCCAAGGATGAGATTGAAAAAGAATTTCTTCAATTCTCCAACCCAAGATCCAAGACAATTGTAATTGAAATTGAAAGCAATAAAACTTAGAGGAAGAGAAGTGAATTCTCCTTCCCCAAGACAAAGAAATTAAAGATCACTCAGTATCCAAAGCTCTCCGAAAACTATTCTGAAAATTTAAAAAGAAAGCTCCCCGAAGAACTTGAATTCTATCCTATTTATACACTTTCTTCAAATGATCTTCAAGCCTTGAGTTGGGCCTTTGCTCTTGGTGGAATTGGGTTGAAAGAGGCCTTGGTTGATTGCTCTTGAAGTTTGGAGAAGAACCAAAGTGAACCAATTGAACCGGGTTTGAGTTTTGCAAAAGTTGGACCAAAAGTTTGAGCAAAAGTTAGGGGTCTAACTTTTGCTCCAACTTTTCATATCAGCTAACACCACTTTGCTGATATGAACGTTGGTGCCAACGTTAGGGGTCTAACTTTGGCCCTAACGTTGGCCTTACCTTGTGTACTTGTGGCGCCAACGTTAGCCACCAAGTTAGGGGGCTAACGTTGGCGCAAACTTTTGCTCCTCCTTGTGATTTTCATGTGCCAACGTTAGCCACCAAGTTAGGGGGCTAACGTTGGCGCAAACTTTTGGTGCCCAGGGAGGTTTTCTTCATGCCAACGTTAGCCTCAAAGTTAGGGGGCTAACGTTGGCGCAAACTTTTGGTGCCCAGGGGTGAATTTCATGTGCCAACGTCAGCCTCAAAGTTAGGGGGCTAACGTTGGCGCAAACTTTTGGTACCCAGGGAGTGATTTTCAAGTTCCAACGTTAGCCTCCAAGTTAGGGGGCTAACGTTGGGGCTAACTTTTCAACCAAAAGTTTGTGCAAAAGTTTGATGCTAACTTTAGGTCCAGCTTTTTGCTTCCTGGTTCAATTTCACTTATTCCATTGTCTTCTCTTTACTCCTAGCTATTCCTTCTTGCTTCAACCTTTCTCCAAGCTTTCTTCACCTATCATTAATCAACCAAACACATCAAAGCTATGCTTGAAATCATGAGATATTCATTCTTTCATAATATGTGACAATTATAGTATAAAACCTCATGAAATAGCATGAATTCATACATGGTTGATTAAATCAAAGGAAACATGAAAATCTACCTAATTGGCTTGCTTGTAGCTCAAGAAAGTGCATAATTCACTTGAAAACAAAAGAAAAAGGCTAGTGAAACTAGGCTAAGATGACTTGTCATCAGTGATGGTGGCGTTTCCTTCTTGAGGAACCAATGATGTCCTTGAGCTCTTCTATGTCTCGTCCTTGTATTTGTTGCTCCTCCCTCATTGCTTTTTGATCTTCTCTTATTTCATGAAGGATGATGGAGTGCTCTTGATGTTCCACCCTTAATTGTCCCATGTTGGAACTTAATTCTCCTAGGGAGGTGTTGATTTGCTCCCAATAGTTTTGTGGAGGAAAATGCATTTGAGGCATTTCCGGGATCTCATGGTGATGAGCTTCATGCGCCTCTTGAGCTCCATGAATGGGCTCTCTTGCTTGCTCCATCTTTTTCTTAGTAATGGGTTTCTCTTCCTCAATGGGAATGTCTCCTTCTATGGAAGCTCCAGCTGAGTAACATAGATGGCAAATAAGATGAGGAAAAGCTAGCCTTGCCCCAGGGGAGGGCTTTTTGGCTATTTTGTAGAGTTCAAGGGAGATGACTTCATGAACTTCTACTTCCTCTCCAATCATGATGCTATGAATCATGATTGCCCGATCCACAGTAACTTCAGATCAGTTGCTAGTGGGGATGATGGAGCGTTGGATGAACTCCAACCATCCTCTAGCCACAGGCTTGAGGTCCAGTCTTCTTAGTTGAACCGGCTTGCCTTTGGAATCAATCTTCCATTGAGCTCCTTCCACACATATGTCCATGAGGACTTGGTCCAACCTTTGATTAAAGTTGACCCTTCTAGTGTAGGGGCGCTCATCTCCTTGCATCATAGGCAAGTTAAACGCCAACCTCACATTCTCCGGACTAAAATCTAAGTATTTCTCCCGAACCATTGTAACATAATTCTTTGGATTCGGGTTCTTACTTTGATCATGGTTCCTAGTGATCCATGCATTGGCATAGAACTCTTGAACCATTAGGATGCCGACTTGTTGGATGGGGTTTGTTAGGACTTCCCAACCTCTTCTTTGGATTTCATGTCGGATCTCCGGATACTCATTTTTCTTGAGTTTGAAAGGGACCTCGAGGATCACCTTCTTCTTGGCCACATCATCATAGAAGTGGTCTTGATGAGCTTTGGAGATGAACCTTTCCATCTCCCATGACTCGGAGGTGGAAGCTTTTGTCTTCCCTTTCCCTTTTCTAGAGGATTCTTCTGTCTTGGGTGCCATCAATGGTAATGGAAAAACAAAAAGCTTATGTTTTTACCACACCAAACTTAGAATTTTGCTCGCTCTCGAGCAAGAGAAGAAAGAATAGATGAAGAAGAAGAAGAAAATATGGAGAGGAGGGGGGAGGTGTGTTTCGGCCAAGAAGAGAAAAGCGGGTTGTGTTGTCTGAAAATGAGGAAGAATGGAGGGTTATATATAGGGAAGGGAGGGGGTAAGTTCGGCCATTTAGGGTGGGTTTGGGTGGGGAATTGATTTTGAATTTTGAAGGTAGGTGGAGTTTATGAGGTAGGTTTACGGGGAAGAGAGGATGGGATGTGAGTGGTGAAGTGGTGATAGGGAAGAGAGATTGAGGTGATTGGTGAAGAGTTTTGGGGAAGAGTATTTATGGGATTGTGTAAAAGAGGGGTAGGAAGAAGTGAGTGGAGGTAGGTGGGGATCCTGTGGGGTCCACAGATCCTGAGGTGATCCTGTGGGGTCCACAGATCCTGAGGTGTTCAAGGATTTACAACCTTGCACCAAATTGGGCATGCAAAATGCTCTTGCACACAACTCTGGGCGTTCAGCGCCAGATTGGTGCTTGTTCTGGGCGTTGAACGCCCATTTGTTGCCCATTTTTGGCGTTGAACGCCAGAACCATGCTTGTTCTGGGCGTTCAGCGCCAGCTCTTCTCCAGGGTGCATTTCTGGCGTTCAAACGCCTAGATGCTGCCCATTTCTGGCATTCAGCGCCAGAACCATGCTCTGTTCTGGCATTGAACGCCCAAAATATGCTTCTTACTGGCGTTTAAACGCCAGTAAGGTCTTCCTCCAGGGTGTGATTTTTCTTCTGCTGTTTTTGATTCCGTTTTCAATTTTTACATTTATTTTGTGATTCCACATGATCATGAACCTAATAAAATATGAAAAACAATGAAAATTAGATAAATAAACATTGGGTTGCCTCCCAACAAGCGCTTCTTTAATGTCAATAGCTTGATAGTGGGCTCTCATGGAGCCTCACAGATGTGCAGAGCTTTGTTGAGACCTCCCAACACCAAACTTAGAGTTTGGATATGGGGGTTTGACACCAAACTTAGAGTTTGGTTGTGGCCTCCCAACACCAAACTTAGAGTTTGACTGTGGGACTTTGTTTGACTCTGCTTTGAGAGAAGCTTTTTATGCTTCCTCTCCATGGATGTAGAGAGAGATCCTTGAGTTATAAACACAAGGTTGTCCTCATTTATTTGAAGGATCAATTCTCCTCTGTCCAAATCAATCACAGCTCTTGCTGTGGCTAGGAAGGGTCTTCCAAGGATGATGAATTCATCCTCATCCTTCCCAGTATCTAGGACTATGAAATCAGTAGGGATGTAAAGGCCTTCAACCTTTACTAACACGTCCTCTACTTGTCCATAAGCCTATTTTCTTGAATTGTCTGCCATCTCTAATGAGATTTTAGTGGCTTGCACCCAAAGATTCCCAGTTTCTCTATTACAGAGAGGGGCATGAGGTTTATTCCTGAACCAAGGTCACACAGAGCCTTTAAGATCATGGTGCCTATGGTACAAGGTATTAAGAACTTTCCAAGAACCTGTTTCTTCTGAGGCAATGTCAGTTGATCCAGATCACTTAGTTCATTGGGGAACAAGGGAGGTTCATCTGCCCAAGTTTCAATACCAAATAATTTGGCATTCAGCTTCATGATTGCACCAAGGTACTTGGTAACTTGCTCTTCAGTAACATCCTCATTCTCTTCAGAAGAGGAATACTCATCAGAGCTCATGAATGGCATAAGGAGGTTTAATGGAATCTCTATGGTCTCTTGGTGAGCCTCAGATTCCTTTGGATCCTCAGAGGGAAGCTCCTTATTGATCACTGGACGTCCCAGGAGGTCTTCCTCCTTGGGATTCACGTCCTCTTCTTCCTTTACAGGTTCGGCCGTGGTGATCAATTCAATGGCCTTGCACTCTCCTTTTGGATTTTCTTTTGTATTGCTTGGGAAAGTACTAGGAGGGATTTCAGTGATCCTTTTACTCAGCTGGCCCACTTGTGCTTCCAAATTTCTAATGGAGGATCTTGTTTCATTCATGAAACTCACAGTGGCCTTAGATAGATCAGAGACTAAGTTTGCTAAATTAGAAGTATTTTGTTCAGAGTTCTCTGTCAGTTGCTGAGTGGATGATGGAAAAGGTTTACTATTGTTAAACCTGTATCTTCCACCATTATTAAAGCCTTGTTGAGGCTTTTGTTGATCCTTCCATGAGAAATTTGGATGATTTCTCCATGATGGATTATAGGTGTTTCCATATGGTTCACCCATGTAATTCACCTCTGCTATTGCAGGGTTCTCAGGATCATAAGCTTCTTCTTCAGAAGATGCCTCTTGAGTGTTGTTGGATGCAGCTTGCATTTCATTCAGACTCTGAGAAATTATATTGACCTGCTGAGTCAATAGTTTGTTCTGAGCCAATATGGCATTCAGAGTATCAATTTCAAGAACTCCCTTCTTCTGAGGCGTCCCATTACTCACAGGATTCCTCTCAGAAGTGTACATGAACTGGTTATTAGCAACCATGTCAATGAGTTCTTGAGCTTCTGCAGGCATTTTCTTTAGGTGAATGGATCCACATGCAGAAGTATCCAATGACATCTTTGATAGCTCAGATAAACCATCATAGAATATATCCAGGATGGTCCATTCTGAAAGCATGTCAGAAGGACACTTTTTGGTCAGCTGCTTGTATCTTTCCCAAGCTTCATAGAGGGATTCACCTTCTTTCTGTCTGAAGGTTTGAACATCCACTCTAAGCTTGCTCAACTTTTGAGAAGGAAAGAACTTGGCTAAGAAAGCCGTGACCAGCTTATCCCAAGAGTTCAGGCTATCCTTAGGTTGAGAGTCCAACCATACTCTAGCTCTGTCTCTTACAGCAAAAGGGAAAAGCATGAGCCTGTAGACTTCAGGATCTACTCCATTAGTCTTGACAGTATCACATATCTGCAAGAATTCAGTTAAAAATTGAAAAGGATCTTCTAATAGAAGTCTATGAAACTTGCAGTTCTGCTGCATCAGAGAAACTAGCTGAGGTTTTAGCTCAAAATTGTTTGCTCCATGTAAATTGGAATTAGGTGCAGTAAAGTCACCAAGCATTCTCCTTGCATTATTGTTGTTGGGTTCGGCTGCCATCTCCTTTACTTGTTCGAAATTTTCAATAAGGTTGTCTCTGGATTGTTGTAATTTAGCTTCTCTTAGTTTTCTCTTCAGAGTCCTTTCAGGTTCTAGATCAACTTCAACAAGAATGCCTTTTTCCTTGTTCCTGCTCATAAAAAAGAGAAGAGAATAAGAAAAGAAGAGGAATCCTCTATGTCACAGTAAAGAGGTTCCCCTGTGTGAGTAGAAGAAAAGAAGAAGAAAAAATTCGAACACAGATGGAAGAGGGGGTTCGAATTTGGGTGAGATGAAGTGTTAGTAGATGAATAAATAAATAAAAGGAGATAAGAGAGAGAGATAATTTTCGAAAATAATTTTTGAAAAAGAGTTAGTGATTTTCGAAAATAGTTTTTTTGAAAAAGGTTAGAGATTTTTCGAGAATTAAATCAAAAATTAAAATAATTAGTTAATTAAAAAGAATTTTTTGAAAAAGAGGAGAGATATTTTCGAAAATTAGAGAGAAAGAGTTAGTTAGGTAGTTTTGAAAAAGATAAGAAACAAACAAAAAGTTAGTTAGTTAGTTGAAACAAATTTTGAAAAGATAAGAAGTTAGGAAGTTAGAAAAGGTATTTTGAAATCAAATTTTTGAAAAAGATAAGATAAGAAGATATTTTTTTTTGAAAAGATATGATTGAAATTAGTTTTGAAAAAAATTTGATTTTTAAAATCACAATTAATGACTTGATTCACAAGAAATCATAAGATATGATTCTAGAACTTAAAGTTTGAATCTTTCTTAACAAGTAAGTAACAAATTTGAAATTTTTGAATCAAAACATTAATTGATGATGTTATTTTCGAAAATTAGGAGATAAAGATAAGAAAAAGATTTTTGGAAAATATTTTTAAAATTTTCAAAAATAACTAAGAAAATTGAAAAAGATTTGATTTTTGAAAAAGATTTTGAAAAATATAAGATTTTTAAATTGAAAATTTGATTTGACTCATGAAAATAACTAAATTTTTAAAAAAATTTTGAAATAGTCAAATCTAATTTTCGAAATTTTAAGAGGGAAAAAAAAAGGGAAAGATATTTTTTTGATTTTTTTGAATTTTTATGATGAGAGAGAAAAACATGCAAAATGATGCAATGCATGAAAGTTATGGATCAAAGCAAGGAATGTATGCAAGAATGCTATGAATGTCAAGATGAACACCAACAACACTTTGAATGTCATGATGAACATCAAGACTTATTTTTGAAAATTTTTATATGCAAAGAAAACATGCAAGACACCAAACTTAGAAATCTTTCATGTTTAGACACTAAGATTTCAAGAATGCATATGAAAAACAAGAAAAGACACAAAACAAGAAAACATCAAGATCAAACAAGAAGACTTACCAAGAACAACTTGAAGATCATGAAGAACACCATGAATGTATGAATTTTTCGAAAAATGCAAAGAATTTTTAGAAAAAATGCAATTGACACCAAACTTGAAATTTGACTCAAGATTCAAATAAGAAACACAAAATATTTTTGATTTTTTTCTGATTTTATGATTTTTTTTTGTATTTTCTTTTAATTTTTTTCGAAAATTATTTTGAAAAAGAAAAATAAGGATTCCAAAATTTTTAATATAAATTCCAGGAATCTTATGCTCTTTAAGCTAAAGCTCCAATCAAAGGGTCAGGCATGGCTTAATAGCCAGCCAAGCTTTAGTATGTAACTTAGACATGACACGCCTAGCATGCCCTATCCAAAAGAATTAGACATGGCTTTACAGCCAGCCAGGCTTCAACATGCTTCATGAAACGCTAGAATTCATTCTTAAAAATTCTGAAGAAAAATATATTTTTTTTAAAAAACATTTTTATTTTAAATTTTTTTTTTCGAAAACAAAGAAAAAAGTTTTTGAAAGATTTTTGAAAAAAATTTTCTTTTGAAAAGAAAACGAAAAGAAAGTTACCTAATCTGAGCAACAAGATGAACCGTCAGTTGTCCAAACTCGAACAGTCCCCGGCAACGGCGCCAAAAACTTGGTGCACGAAATTGTGATCTCTGGTAATGGCTCCAACAACTTGGTGCTCTAATCTCAATTCATAATTTGTCACAACTTCGATACAACTAACCAGCAAGTGCACTGGGTTGTCCAAGTAATAAACCTTACGTGAGTAAGGGTCGATCCCACGGAGATTGTTGGTATGAAGCAAGCTATGGTCACCTTGTAAATCCCAGTCAGGCAGATATAAAATAATTATGGAGTTTTTGAAAATAAATAATAAACTAAGGATAGAAACACTTATGTAATTCATTGGTGAGAATTTCAGATAAGCGTGTAGAGATGCTTTCGTTCCTCTGAATCTCTGCTTTTCCGCTGTCTTCATCCAATCAGTCTTACTCCTTTCCATGGCTGGCTTTATGTAAGGGCATCACCGTTGTCAATGGCTACATCCCATCCTCTTGTGAAAATGGTCCAAATGCTCTGTCACAGCACGGCTAATCATTTGAGGTTCTCGATCATGCTGGAATAGGATTCACCCTCCTTTTGCGTCTGTCACTACGCCCAGCAATCGCGAGTTTGAAGCTCGTCACAGTCATTCAATCCCTGAATCCTACTCGGAATACCACAGACAAGGTTTAGACTTTCCGGATTCTCATGAATGCCACTATCAATCTAGCTTACACCACGAAGATTCTGATTAAGAGATCTAAGAGATACTCATTCAATCTAAGGTAGAACGGAAGTGGTTGTCAGGCACGTGTTCATAAGTAATGATGATGATTGTCACGTTCATTACATTCAGGTTGAAGTGCAAATGAATATCTAAGAAGCGGAGCAAGTTGAATTGAATAGAAAAACAGTAGTACTTTGCATTAATCTTTGAGGAACAGCAGAGCTCCACACCTTAATCTATGGAGTGTAGAAACTCTACCATTGAAAATACATAAGTGATAATGGAGTTCATTGGTCTCGGCCCCAGAGGGGAACCGGAGTAACCAAGACTTGATCCGAAGATGAAAATACAATAGTAAAAAGTTCTATTTATACTAAACTAGCTACTAGGGTTTATAGGAGTAAGTAATTGATGCATAAATCCACTTCCGGGGCCCACTTGGTGTGTGCTTGGGCTGAGCTTGAATGTTACACGTGGAGAGGTCATTCTTGGAGTTGAACGCCAGCTTTTGTGCCATTTTGGGCGTTGAACTCCACTTTGCAACTTGTTTCTGGCGCTGGACGCCAGAATTGGGCAGAGAGCTGGCGTTGAACGCCAGTTTGTGTCGTCTAAACTTGGACAAAGTATGGACTATTATATATTGATGGAAATCCCTGGATGTCTACTTTCCAACTCAATTGGAAGCGCGCCATTTTGAGTTCTGTAGCTCCAGAAAATCCACTTTGAGTGCAGGGAGGTCAGAATCCAACAACATCAGCAGTCCTTCTTCAACCTCTGAATCTGATTTTTGCTCAAGTCCCTCAATTTCAGCCAAAAAATACCTGAAATCACAGAAAAACACACAAAATCATAGTAAAGTCTAGAAATATGAATTTAACATAAAAACTAATGAAAACATCCCTAAAAGTAACTAGATTCTACTAAAAACATACTAAAAACAATGCCAAAAAGCGTATAATCATCAAAACCCAATTACAATTTTTCTTTTAAGCATTCCAACTCAAGGTCTTCCTTTCAATCAACTCCCATCCAAGTTATGGAACTACTCGCTCATTGTGAATGTAGGACTCATAATATGGGAAAGGAAAATATAGAAAGACATGATAAACAGTAATCAAAGAAATCAATTAAAAATAAAAGTAATTCTTGTATTAATAAATTCTAAAATAATCCAATAGTAAAATTGAGTAAATTAAGGACATGGAAGAGTAAGAGACAAATAAAGAGAACGAACTAGAATGACGAAGTCTTGCTGAGGCAATAACTCTTCTCAATATCCCAATGCAAAAACAATAATAATTGAAATCCTAGGAACTATGAATGTATAGAGAGAAAACCCTTGAGGATGAGTAAAACTAGATCTAAAAACTAAAACTGTGTAGAATGAATTGTTCCCTCTCGTTTCTGCATGTTCCCTGGCTCTAGTCTGCTTTTCTGGGCCAAAAACTAGGTCAAAACAGGGCCCAAAATCGCCCCCAGCGAATTCTGCAGATTATGCAGATCGCGCATGTCACGCGATCGCGTCATTCATGCGGACGCGTCATTCAGCGTTTTCTTTGCCACGCGTGTGCGTCGTCTACACCTTCGCGTCACTGATGTAGTTTTCAATCCGCGCAGTCGCGTGAGCCATGCGTCCGCGTCACTGTAATTTCCTCTATATCGCGCGGCCGCGTGAGCCATGTGTCCGCGTCACTTCTCGCTGGTCATCTCCTCAATTTCTTGTGTTCCTTCTATTTTTGTAAGCTTCCTTTCCAATCTCCAACTCATTCATGCCCTATAAAGCCTGAAACACTTAACACATAGATCACAGTATCGAATGGAATAAAGGAGAACTAAAGTACATAATTAAAAGTCTCTAGGAAGCAAGTTTTCAACCATAAAGCATTTTTAGGAAAGAATTATAAATGCATGCTTTTTTTAATGAATAAGTGGGTAAAGAGTTGATAAAACCACACAATTAAACACAATATAGACCATAAATTAATGGTTTATCAACGGTGCGCCAGTCACTATATCCTTGGGATGATTTATAATGAAATAGATGTTGTTGTTGTTTTCCTTCTCTACCGCAAGAGTGTGCCAGGCACTATATCCTTGGCTTAAACATGCGAGTGTGCCCGGCACTATATCTGTGGGTTAATAGAGTGTGCCCGGCACTATATCCGTGGGCGTGGCGGAAAGGCGACATCCAGAAGGATGTGTCGGGTTGGCATTTATAGATCGACAAGTGATATCACGAGCCAATAGGATAGACATTCATCATATGCATCTCTTATGTGCTTATTTGCTTTGATTATTTAAGTTTTCCTAATTGTATAACATGCCTACTTGCTTATTGAATTACTTGTTATATATGAATACTATCGGTGCTTTACTTGCTTGCATTATCTGTGATTGTTTGGTGATGAGGAGGATAGGAAGGTGGTGGCGATGGGTCGCGTGGAGGGTAGGTTGGTGAAGGCTGTGGGATACATCAGTGTGGTTTAGTATTAGTTAGAAATTTCCTAAGTTTAGATAACCCTGTTTATGGTTTATGGTTTAAGTTATTTGTTTTATTTTGTTAAGGCTTGAATATTCTGTATCGATATAAAGTTTTAGGATTGCCTTCAGCGTCTCGGAACCTTATATCTTACATTATTTGGCACTATTACCATACTGAGAACCTCCGGTTCTCATACCATATTATGTTGTTTTTCAGATGCAGGTCGTAACCCACCTCAGTGAGTTGCTTGATGGTAGCAGAGCGGAGGATCTTCTTCTATCTTGTTGTCATTTTGGTTATTTTGATTAGAACTATCACTTTTGTATTTCCTTTTACCTTAGAGGCTTACTTTGAGAGTGATATTCTGTATAAGCTGTTTTACTTTCAAAACTCTGTATGTCTGTTTTTAATTAGTCGGCCTAAACTCTACAGGCTCAGACTAGTATCTTATGATTATTATAGTCTTGTATAACTACATATATCTTGTTACCTTACGTAGCGGATCTTATCCTCTATGCTTGTAGTTTCGTGTGAACGTTCGCGCTTTGTAATTCCATATTTTAGCTTATTTTATTCATCGGGCTTCTATAATTATTACTCCTTCTATATATATTCACGTATAAGCCTTAAATTTGTCGTAACCTTTGATTAACCTTTGCTTTACGACATGAGGTAAGGTTTAGGGTAATTAGGGTGTTAAATTTAGTAGTATCAGAGTGGTTCGTCCTCGTGAGCCTGTGGGATAGATCGATTGTGCTTCATTGTATACTTTGGGTCATTTTTATTTCATGCTGTTTAGGTAATCTACTTGATATTTTAGAGCATGCTTGTTTGTGATTGCCGTTTAGGGATGATTGAAACATTAGGCTTTTGATATTAAGACTGATCACCTTGATATCGATTGATTGGTCTAGCCAGGAACCCTAATGGCCACTCGCAGACGAGGTCGTACACCTTCACGAGGAAAGAGTAGGAACGAGCAACCGGCTGATAACCATGCCGAGTTCATGGCGGTAATGGCTAATCTTGCGAACACCATTGAGGCAAATACTGCTGCAACTTTGCAAGCTGTCCAGAGGTTAGGTCTACCGGCGAGGAACGGATACGGAGATGGAAACGAAAACGATAATGCGGAAGGCAATGGTGATAACATGGGTTGTGCTCCGATGACCTTAGCTACTTTTTTCAAGGTTCATCCTCCAAGTTTTAGAGGTTCAACCAACCCTACAGAAGCGGACAACTGGTTTCAGGCCATGGAGCGCGCGCTGCAAGCACAGCATGTCCCGAACAACCAATACGTAGAGTTTACTGCTTATCAGCTTCTAGGAGAGGCTCAACATTGGTGGCAAGGAGAGTGCCGCTTGCTACAGCTTCAGAATGTTGATGTCCCTTGGGATGTATTCCAAACAGCTTTCTACAAGAAGTACTTTTCTAAATCTGCTAGGGAAGCGAAAGAGATGGATCTTATACAGTTGAAGCAAAGTTCCTTGTCTGTGGCGGACTATACTAGCCAATTTGAAGATCTCTGTAGATTTTCTAGGGCATGTCAGGGTTCCCCGGAGACCTATGAAAGTTGGAAGTGCATTAAGTATCAGAGGGGCTTGAAGGATAATATCATGACTGCTGTTGCTCCTTTGGAGATTCGGACCTTCTCCGATCTTGTGAACAAGGCAAGAGTGGTTGAGGAATATGCAAAGACGGTAGCCTCGTCAAGGGACACTCAT
Source organism: Arachis ipaensis (assembly GCF_059453495.1). Classification (NCBI taxonomy): domain Eukaryota; kingdom Viridiplantae; phylum Streptophyta; class Magnoliopsida; order Fabales; family Fabaceae; genus Arachis; species Arachis ipaensis. The sequence goes on along the minus strand of NC_142435.1, from coordinate 39,186,729 downwards.
GGAGGAAACACTAATCAAAGACGTGGTGATTACCTTGGACCAAGGGGACAAAACTTTAAGAGAAATGAACACACTCCTCAGCATCTTCGAGGTCAAGGGGATTTCAGAAGAAATGGCAATGCTCAGTTCCACATGGTAAAGAGAAATGGACGATGCTATACTTGCGGATTGCCAGCGCACCTTGCAAAGGACTGTCGTTGAGGGAGGAACCGAGATGTGGGTATGAGTCAGCAACCAGGTCGAAATTTCACTAGGGATGAGGAAGAGACGACAGAATCGGATCCGCTGATAAGAGGTAAGCACATAAGGTTGTTGTGATATGTTATTAGGACCCAGTAGGCTCAGTTTTATCCTATGGAAGGTTGTCATAAGTTTGGTTGGACTTAGAGATTTGTTAGAGGGACCGATGGAGAAGGAGGCTTTGATGCATGAAGCTGAGTAACCTGGATTCTTAATGAAGATAAATCGAGTGGACATGCTGGAATGGTTATCGGGCATCACTAGAAATCTTGTCGGCTCCCTGTATGGATGATGGGTGTGGTTCAGCACTAGCGGCAATGAAAGTACCAACTGACGCTTTTGTGGTTTTAAGGTTTAGAATGATTTTCAAATATGGTTTGGAACTTTAGTTTAAATGATTTGGTTTCAAAAGTTAGTCGGAACTCTTGATTTAAGAGATATAATTTAAAAGAAAAGTGAGATCTCTGATTTTGTTCAATAGTGAAAATAGTTTCCAATTTATCTTATCGAAAGGGATTCAATTTGAAAAGTTTTTATTTAAGAAAATCATGATTTAAAGTAATCGACTTCCGATTAAATGATCTTTGACTCCTTTGAGAAAGCTCAATAGTGAACTGGTTTAGAATGAAATTATTTTGAATGTTTTGGAAAAATGTTACAAAAATCGATGTTTGTTTTAAGGAAAATTTTGGATTCATGATGACGATAATCAGCATGACGCAGTGGAATGCGAGAGGGAACATCGACACGGTAGAACACTTCGATGGGGATGTGTCGCGTGATTCGAATTTTCGAGGGCGAAAATTTTATTAGGAGGGGAGAACGTAAGAACCAGAATTTTTTACGTAAAACCGTTTTAATAAATAATTTTAGTTCCCGGAATAGATTCAAAATTTAAAAGTTTTAATTTGAAAATATAAAGGTGAAATTTAATTTCAATGAATTTTTCTGAGTTGGAAAATGTGTCTTCTCGAAAAGTTTCTGTAAAAATGCGTATTGGCACTTAGGCCGGCAGTACCGTCTGTCCAGTACCGCGTATTTTGGAAAATAAGATTTTTTTCTAAAATTGATTTATTGTTTTGAAAGAATAAAAATAATTTAGAATTGAAAACCGGACACTAATCTTAAAGGTTTTGGCCCAAAGTGGACCAAACGGACCAAAAATACTAACGCGTTGGACCGGGCCCAAACCGAACCCAAGGCTCAACATATATATGCTCATTTAATAAGCATTTTATCCCATTCCACTTCATTTTGAAGAAGGGGGCGCAGCTTGAGAAGAGAGGAGAGGTGAAAGTTTTGTTACTATTCATATCCACCTTCCGGTGACCATAACTTGAGCTACAAAACTCCGATTGACGAGTCGTTTACGGCCACGCGAAGTTCTTGTCGAGATCTACATTTCTATATAAGCAAATCTGGTAAGAACTCGAAGCTCAAGTCCCAGTTTCCTGCCCTAGAATTCTACATTTTTGGGGTTATAGTTTTTGAGTAGATTTTGTGATTTTGCTTGTTTAGGTGATCTCTAGTAGCGGATAATTGTTGGAAAAATTCTCCAATCCTCTTTGGACAAGGTAAAGTTTCTCATAAACCCTTGTGGTGTTGTATGTTGTGATTTCTAGGTTTTGATTTTGGTATATATGTGATGTTAGATTGAGTTTTGGTGTTTGTTGGAGTTGGTTAAGGCTTTGGATCGAGCTTGGTGGCTTTGTTTTGGTGTTTGGTACGTTTGGGAATCAACCAAGGTATGGTTTTGGTTTTCTTTATGTAATATGTAATATTTCTGAATACTTAGGCTAGTTGTCCTTAAGATAGGATTGAATATTTGGGTGTATGATTAATTATATATATAAATTTGATGCATGATGATAAGTTGTATGAAGGTGGATGATGAGTGTGGTGAGTTATTTGTTGTTGATGAGGGAGAGATAATATTGATGATGAGTGGGAGGTTGATAAGGGGTATGAGGGTTATCGGTGTTAATGATATATTATGATGTGGGTTGATATTGATGAGTGTGTATATTAATTGTGATAATGTAAATATTGATAATGATTGCTAATATTGAGATTATTCGACGACTAATGTTGAAGGATGTGAGTTTTATGAGGATTTGTAGTGATTGTTGATGTTGTTGATGGTTGATGATGATTATGAGTGTTTATGATGGTTTTGGATGTTGATAATGATTTTGATTATTTGGTTATTGTGGTCCATGTTGAAAATAAATGAGTGAGGTGGTTTGATGAATTGAATGGATTGATTGATGATAATAGAATGAAAGAATTCATACTTGTAGCATTGGTTATTGTTGAGAATTTGAATGGTGCTATTAAGGAAATTGGATGTGATGTTAGGTTGAATTTAGAGTTGGATGAAGTGAGTATTAAATGGTTTATATGATTGAATGGTTGATGTGGTTGAGAAATATTTGGTATGGATTCTTGAGTGAGTCTAGTATTTTTGGGTTGTGAATAATTGGTTTTAAATTGAGAGATTTGGTGAATTTTGAGTTTTAAGATTTTTGGTAAAAACTAGTTTTTGGTGAACTTTGACGGGTCATAACTTGTGCCTCAGTTTTCAAAATTTGTTGAAACTTATTTAGAATTAAATTTCATTGAAAGATCTTCAAATTGATATAAAGTTTGTAAAATTTGAATTTTTGTAGAGAAAGTTATGATCATTCAAAGTTTGGTGTCAAAATCTGAAATTTTACAATGTTGCAGAATTTTGTGATTTCTGGTATGTGCGCACGCACAGCCTTGTGCGTACGCACACCCCTGTGTTTTTTGAACCTGTGCGCACGCACAGCCTTGTGTGTATGCACATACAGGGGAAGGCTTGCTGTTGGCAGTGCTAGCACAGCCTGTGCGCGTGCACAACCAATGAAGATTTACAACCTGTGCGCACGCACACATTGGGAAAGGCAGTCTGTTAGGGGCGCTAGCACATCTTGTGCGAGCGAACAGAATTGTAAAATTTGGTACTTGTGCATATGCACACCATTATGCGTACGCACACGTTTTGAAATCCTCTTGGGCGTGTGCACGCACAGCCTTATGCGTACCCACACCCTGTTTTACAACTTAAAGCTTGTTTTTAAATAATTTCTCTTTTTCAACAAGTTTGTATACTTTTATGATACCTAATTAAAACTCTTGGGCTTATTTTTTTGGGTTATCCAACATGGGAAAGATCATAGAAGGATTTGATTTGGTGCTATTTTAAAAAGTTAGAAAATGGAGGCTTAGGTTTCTGGTGTACTAAGCATCAGTTTGGTTGAAGGAGAAGGAAGAGTAGTGAACTTGGTAACTAATGATAACAAATTGATAATTGAAAGTGATTTGAGATGAGAAATGTGGATGACTGGTGATGCTTTGAGGTTGATGGACTTGTTGCATGTTGAGAGTGTGCCAAGCACTATATCCTTGGGTTAAGTGTGGTGGTAACTCAAAGAGGAATGATGATCTTGTTGCATGTTGAGAGTGTGCCAGGCACTATATCCTTGGGTTAAGTATGATAGTGTGCCAGACACTATATCCTTGGGATAATTTATAATGAAATAGATGTTGTTGTTGTTTTCCTTCTCTGTCACAAGAGTGTGCCAGGCACTATATCCGTTGGCGTGGCAGAAAGGCGACATCCGGAAGGATGTGTCGGGTTGGCATTCATAGACCGACAAGTGATATCACGAGCCAATAGGATAGACATTCATCATATGCATCTCTTATGTGCTTGTTTGCTTTGATTATTTGAGTTTGCCTAATTGTATAACATGCCTACTTGCTTCTTGAGTTACTTGTTATATATGAATATTATCTGTGATTGTCTCGTGCTGAGGAGGATAGGAAGGTGGTGGCGATGGGTCGCGTGGAGGGTAGGTTGGCGAAGGCTGTGGGATACAGCGGTATGGTTTAGTATTAGTTAGAAATATCCTATGTTTAAATAAACCTGTTTATGCTTTATGGTTTAAGTTATTTGTTTTATTTTGTTAAGACTTGAATATTCTGTATCGATATGAAGTTCTAAGATTGCTTTCGGCGTCCCGGAACCTTATATCTTACATTATTGGGCACTGTTACCATACTGAGAACCTCCGGTTCTCATACCATATTCTGTTGTTGTTTTTCTGATGCAGGTCGTAACCCACCTCAGTGAGTTGCTTGATGGCAGCAAAGCGGAGGATCTTCTTCTATCTCGTTGTCATTTTGGTTATTTTGATTTGAACTCTCACTTTTATATTTTCTTTTGCCTTAGAGGCTTACTTTGAGAGTGATATTCTGTATAAGCTGTTTTACTTTCAAAACTCTATATGTCTGTATTTAATTAGTCGGCCTAAACTCCGCAGGCTCAGATTAGTATATCTTATGATTATTATACTCTTGTATAACTACATATATCTTGTTACCTTACGTAGTGGATCTTATCCTCTATGCTTGTAGTTTCGTGTGAACGTTCGCGCTTTGTAATTCCATATTTGAGCTTATTTTATTCATTGGACTTCTAGAATTATTACTCCTTCTATATATATTCACGTATAAGCCTTAAATTTTGTCGTAACCTTTGATTAACCTTTAATTTACGGCATGAGGTAAGGCTTAGGCTAATTAGAGTGTTACACAACCTTAGTCAAGAGTTACTTTGAATATTTTTTAGTCAACTATTAACTTTTATAATTGCTTTAATTAACAAAAACTACTCTCTAAATAGTAACCCGTGTGTTGCAGAATGTCAACAAACAAACAAGGATGTGGTTAGCTCTTGGTACGGTGATGGAGTGTATAACCCTATTGCTCGTGATGTTGGCTGCAGAGCAGGTTTTGGGATGAAGAGATACAAAAATCTAGTAAAATATCTAAAAAAGGGAGGAAAAACTGGTTGAGACCTCTTCACAAAGCCAAAGCATTACTATCTAAGGAAGAAGATCGGAAATATTTAGTGGTCTTATTTTGTGATAAATTCATCTTTTGAGGGCTTAACTAGGTGCCATCTTTGTTGTTAATTACAAGTATTTTGAAAAACTATATAGTCGTAGTTAACTTTTACGTGATTAATAAAACACTTTAGGGACCCCAATATGCTCCATCTATGTAAGTAGCTAATGCTAATATTTTGGGTTGTATGAGAATCCGTTGAATGCAATTACAATAGAGGCGTTGCTAATTCATGTTGCAGTTACACTATTCAACTGCCTTTTTATTTGTAAATATATGTTAATTTATTCCTTTATTTAATTATATAACATATAGTTATAGAAGTTCACATGTAATAACGATCCATCAATTGTATCTTATGAACTTTATTATCTTGAATGTGTAAATAAGTATTTATCAAAAACAAAAGCTGAAGTAGTTGAAAAAATTAATGTATTTAGATTTATTTGTATTTAAGCATATTGGTATTTTAATAAGCCAAAAAAAAAAAAAACTAAAGCTATAGTTAAAAGTAGGAATAGTGTTGTTACCGTATTTGGAAATCTTACCTTGAAAATTGAAACATGGCCATCATAACTTTATAAGAAAAAGTCTTTATGTCTTTTATTGAAGTAAGTTTAATGTGATACTATAATCACTTTAAAAAGCATCAAGTAGTAAGTGTAAACAATTGATATTCCATGAATTATACATTAGAATATTTTTTTTCATAACAATTCAGATATTTTTATAGATAGCATAATTAGAGGGCGGCATCCACCACCAGGTGGAAGGGAACTTGGCAGTTACTCTCGAATTTCTCAACAAGAATGTTCCTCATCAAAAGAGATGCACCAATTAGAGATTAGGACTACTTCTGACCACACCTTGCAACAATCCATGCATGAGGTTACACAATTGCGAATAAGTCAGCCCATTACAAAATATTATAATTCTGCCTAACATTCATAAGAAACTCAACAAGACCCAGTAATCAACATTAGAAGTCATATATCATTAATTATATTCGGTCATTTTAATACCTAAACCATCAAATTTGTAAATCCTAATCTTATGTCACCAACATTATGAATCAACACAATTATCAAACATATAAACTTCACAATGACTATGAAAAGTTACTAACTTCCAACAGAAAGTCTAAATTCTTTTTGTAACTGAAGTTAATGCATACAATATCACTTATTGTGGACTCGCCATCATGATCGGAACATAAACCGTTACAGTTTTCCCTCACGAATTGACCTCCTGTTACAAAATCTTCTTAGTTAAAATAAAGACTATGTAATAGAAACAAACACAACCAAAACATATAAACCAAATAACTAACATTTTTCCCGGCGTTAGCATCATTTTGATCCATAGCCTCATCATCGGTGATGCGATTTTTCTTTCTCAACCCCTTCTTAAGGCAATTTCTCTTTATGTGTCCTGTCCTCTTGCAATAGGTGCAATGCCTACTCTTCCCCAAGGTTTTTTGCTTAGCAAGCTATGGGACCCTTTTTGACTTAGCAACCACTGGATCCCTAATCACGGTCTTTTCTTGTCTTTTGTACTTGCCCCAACTCCGTGATGGAAAGCCCTATACTCTAACTCTAGATCCCTGCATAAGGCTTCTATTCCACATATAGCCTTTTTGAACATGGATAACTTCTATGCTATAAAAAAAATATCTAGCGCGAGGCAACATGGAGTGCCCCATGGCGAAGCAAGACGTCGCGCTCGCTAACGTCTCCCCAATTTTCAGCATATTGCACTGGGGACTTGGCATCGGGTATTTTCTTTAGGTATTTTCTTTAGGTGCTCTGCCTTCATGACAAAGAACATATGCCTACATGGACAACCATGCTTCTTCCAAAAATAACATTGACAATCTAATTTTTCTGTCGACCTCCCGAATGAGGACATTATGTGCACGTTAGGTTGCTCATACTCTTCCAATGTGTACACTATTGTATTCATGATCCTTGCAAACCCCAAAAAATTAATAAATAATTATCTAATAAATTAATTATTATTCAAAGAAATTAGAAAATTAAATTTTATATTTTAGGAAAGTAGAAATATTAAAAATATAAATTTTGACGCTAATTAAAATATGTTGGCCTAAAACTGGGCCAACGGGCCAAACCGGTTGGACTGGGACCTAGACCCAATATATAAGGCCATAACTCAGCCTCCTCTTTCCTAACACACATGGAATCACGCTGATGAGAGGAGAGAAAGCTTAAGCAACCCTAACTTCATCTTCTTCCCATTTCAATTTACCATATCTTTCAATCCGGAGTTCCGATTGTTGCACCATTCATTGCCACGTGACCACCGCGTCGAGCTCTTTGAAACCATCCAAACAAAGTGGTAAGGGATTGACATTTTCTCACTCAGCCTCTACCTCCCCAATTTCAAAAATTTTAGGGTCTTGTATTGAAGAATTGAATGATTTTAATGGTTTAGGTGAACTCTAGCAGTGGAAAATCATTGGGATTTGTCCAAAATAATCTTGGGAATGGTAAAAAACCTTGAACCCTAGTGAATTACTAAATTAGTGAATCCTATGTTAATTATAGAGATATTGTGTGAATTAGATTGTATTTCTTGTTGATTTGGTGTCCAATTAGTGGTTTGGAACAAAATTCTGGTGATAGAGCTTGTGAAATTGACGTTTGGAAGCTTGGAGCTTGTGAAAAGAGAGGTTTTGAGGCGTCGTTGTCATAGGGAAGAATCGGCCAAGGTATGGTTTTGGTTTCCCGTAGTTAATATATAATGTTTCATGAAAACTTAGGCTAATTGTCCATAGAATAAGTTGAATTATGTGAATTGTTAATGTTTTATGATTAGTGATAATATTTGTTGAGGTTGGTAGAAAATTATGCATGAAAATTGTTGAATAATTAAAAGGTTGGATGTTGATATTGAACAGTGGCGTTAATGGAAGTGTAAAGAAAATGAAATGAAGAAATTGAGGAATGCATGTGTTAGGATGATTGGAAATTTGGTAATAAGTGTGTGACATTGGGTAGGTATTATTTGTGTGAAATTGGGTAAGAATTGGGTGGTTTTCGATTTGGAAACTTTGAAAAAGCTTGAGGTTAGTGTCATTGGTGAAAACACAATTTTTAACCAAATTTGACGCAATATAACTTGGCTCTCTGACCCTTAAACTTAATGAAATTTATCTTAAATGAAAATTGTGTCCAAGTAGTTTATGATGTTTGAAGAACGAACTAAAAATAATTTTTACAAAAAAGTTTTGCATGTTAAAAGTTTAGGTTGTAAAATTTAATTCTGCAGCAAATTTTTGAAAACCAGAAGCTCTGGTGTGCGTGCGCACGCATAGACCAGAGCATGTATGAAGCTCGTACGTACGCATGAGAGGATGTGCGTACGCACACCCTAAGGATTTTACAAGTTGTGCATACGCACATCATGATGCGTACGCACAGGCTGGGAACTTCCTTCTGGTGCGTGCAGACGCATGGTATGATGCATACGCATGCATGATGCATATGAACGATGCTCTATTTTATACTAAAACTCTGTTTTTAACTGTTCGACCTTCCCGGCAAGCTTATAACTCTTTGAAACCACTGTTTTGTTGAAAATTCACGATTTTTGAACTATCAACTATTCTTCTAGGTTTTCCAAACCTATGAAAACTCAGTTTAAGGTCCAATAACTGAAATTAGACTTAAGAAAGAGAGTGAACCTATTGACGGAGTTAGATTGACACTTAGGAAGAGTTGGGAAGTGAATAATTTAATTTACGATGCATGGGTAATGTTGAATCATTGAGATATTGATTTTAATAATGAGTTTTGAATAAATTAAAATGATATTGAAAATGAGATTGAATCTGATTGTGATATGTCACTGGGTAAGAGGCAGTGGCATGATCTACTTGCTCCAGGTATAATTGGAGATTTCCGGTAAGATGCAGTAGCGTTGTCCACTTGCTCCAAGTAAAAGTTGAGATTCTAGGTAAGATACAGTGGTGTTGTCTACTTGCTCTGAGTAAAGGTTCGAGATTCCAGGTAAGATGCAAAAGTTGAGTTTTGATACCTTTGCTCCTAGTTGAGAATTGTAACACTGCCTGGGTAAGAGGCAAAGGTGAGGATGTCCCCTTGCTCCGGGTACGTGGGTAAGATGCAAGGGTTGTGGTTTGGTCCCACTTGCTTCGTGTTTGGTGTTTCTATCCAGAGTTCACTAACATATGGTCATGTATATTTTGTTTGAGTATGCTTTGTTTTGGCTTGCCTAATTGTTTAACTGTGATTAACTGCTACTTGTCCTATCTGTTATACTTGTTATCCATATTTTTGTGTTTTTCTTGATTGTATTGTATATGTTTGCATATGAGAGGCTCCTCATATGATGGAGGCATGATAAGGGTTGTTCCACCCGTTAGTTAAGAGGTCTGGCGGAGACAGAAAGTGAAAAGTTAGGCTAGGATTGGAAACCCTAGATAGATTATTGAAATTTCTAGTTAAGAAAAAAATTTAAGTTTGATTTGAGTGCCTGAGTTCAAGAAATACCTCTGGTTTTTAAGGGACCTTATATATTAACTATGCGGGCACTTTTAATATACTGAGAACCCCTAGTTCTCATTCCATATATATTCTGCTATTTTTCATTTTGGGACTGTCATATTTTGTGCTTAAGCTATGTATATATATGTAAATATGTATATATATTCTCCACTGTATATATTATTTTTTGTCCCTCTTAGAAGTTGATTTGGAGAAACAGATTTTAATATCTAGTCTTTTGGGATGTCTCTTGGGTTGTATATATATATATATATATATATATATACCTTGGCGGGCCTTAGCTTCATAGGTCGAGTCTGGAGATTGATATTTGTAACATTTGGAACTCTGATCTTTATACTTATGTTTTTAACCTTTTGTTAAATCTGGTTTACTCGTTTTACATTTATATATCCGAACGAGTGTGATGCAGGTTTCTGTTACGCTTTTGTTTAGCTTCTTCTTTAAGGCTCCTAGTTATAACTTCTTTCAACTATATATATATATACCTCGCCACCTCTACTTTACGACTTAAGCGTAAGGCTTTGTGTGGTAGGGTGTTACATTATGGTATCAGAGTAGTTTGTTCCTGTAGAGCCTGAGAGACGGACTGACTATGCTTCTAAGCGTAGTCTGGGTATATGTATATGCTAATTAGAACATCTAACTGATATATGTGGCATATTTGTTCATGAGCATGCATTTGGGACTTTGAAGGACTAGGCATGAGATATTGAAACTGATAACTTTGATATCACTTGTTTGGTGTGAACAGGAACCAAATCGCGACTTGTGGACCCAGACGTGGTCGAGGTAGAGGTAGAGGTCAAAATAGTAAAGTGGAACTTGAAACGATTGAAAATAATCCCGTAAACTTCATGGTTACACTAGAAAATATGGCTACTACTATACAGGCCACCGCCGAGGTACTTGGCTAACAAGCTAGGAATGGTAACAGCAGAAATGGTTGCAATACCGATGACTTTAGTGACCTTTCTGAAGGTAAATCCACCAATATTTAGAGGAACAACGAACCCCATGGAGGTAGATAATTGGTTTCAGGAGATGGAATGAGCCTTTGCAAGTGCAATAGGTGCCCGAGGATCAGTATGTTGAGTTTTCTACATACCAGGTGATGGGAGAAGCATAATTCTAATGGCAGGAAACACGTTGTCTTCTGAAATGAGACAATGCTGCGATACCTTGGGGCGCCTTCCAATCTAAATTGTACAAGAAATATTTTCCCAACTCAATCAGGACGACAAAGGAGATAGAGTTGCTACAGTTGAAGTGGGGCTCAATGTATGTGGTAGAATACACCAGTAAATTCGGGAAACTATATCGGTTTTCTAAGGTTTGTCAGGGTGCTCTGTAGGACTTTAAAGAATGGAAATGCATTAAATATGAAGGGGCTTACGAGGAGATATTTTGAGTACTGTGGGACCTATGGAGGTCTGGGTCTTCTCAAAGTTGGTAAACAAGAGTAGACTTGCAGAGGAATATTCAAGGAAGGCTGCTATGGCAAAGAATGATCGCTGGGAGTTCCACTGAAAGGAGTACAACCAGAGCTTCACACCAAGGGGCCAAGAATTCAAGAGAAGAGGATACGGGCAACAATTTTGCCAAGGTCACAATAATTTCGGAACGAATGATGATCACCAAGGAAATGGTAGAGGAAAACAGGTGAAAGCTGCTTCAGACGATTTGAGTTGTCAGAAATGTGAGAGCTGTCACCCGAATAGGCCATGCCGTTTTAGTTTGGGCTTATGTTACGCATGCGATCTTTCGGGGCATATGTCCTGGAACTGTCCACTTAGGGAGACTCAGGATGCCAGTCGGTCACAGCAAGTTTGAGGTAATCATAAAACTGGTAACTGAACTCTAATTGCAATATAGGATACTAAAGCACTATATGTATTCATGGCTTATGACGAAAATAAGAATTTAAGAATGAAAATGTGAAGCTTAGTGTTAAACTTAGAACCAAATTTTATCGTGCCGTGTAGTATATTACCGTTAGACCTTACAGAGCTTTAGGAGATTTTGGCTAGCGTGGAGCAAAAATTTTTAGAGACAAACGAATCAGAGTGCGGCAGCAGGAGCGCGGGGGTTGTAAAGATGTTAGGACTACTTGAGTTAAAAGAAAACTATTCTCACGTACTTTTGTGGTGAACGATATTTTCGAGGGCGAAAATTTTTATTAGGGGGTAGGATGTAAACTCTGAGAAATTAATAAATAATTAGCTAATAAATTAATTATTATTCAAAGAAATTAGAAAATTAAATTTTATAGTTTAGAAAAATAGAAATATTAAAAATACGTATGTTGACACTAATTTTAAAGATTTTGGCCCAAAATCGGGCCAACGAGCCGAACCGATTAGACTGGATCCAAACCGGGCCCAAGACCCAATATATGAGGCCATATCCCAGCCTCCTCTTTCCTAACTCACATGGAATCATGTAGATGAAAGGAGAAAAAGCTTAAAAAACCCTAACTTAATCTTTTTCCCATTTCAATTCACCAGATCTTTCAATCCGAAGCTCTAATCGTCGCACCGTTTACGGCCATGCGATCACCACGTCGAGCTCTTTCAAACCATCCAAACAAAGTGATACTGGATTGATGTTTTTTCACTCAGCCTCTCCCTCCCCAATTTCAAAAATTTTGGGTTTTGTATTAAAGAATTGAATGATTTTGATGGTTTAGGTGAACTCTAGCAATGAAAAATCACTAGCTTTGTCTAAAACAATCTTGGGAACAATAAAAAGCCTTGAACCCTAGTGAATTATTGAATTAGTGAACCCTATATTAATTATAGTGATATTGTGTGAATTAGATTGTGTTTCTTATTGATTTGGTGTCCAATTGGTGGTTTGGAACAAAATTCTAGTGGTAGAGCTTGTGGAATTGACATTTGGAAGCTTGGAGCTTGTGAAAAGAGAGGTTTTGAGGCATTGTTGGCTTAGGAAAGAATCAACCAAGGTATGGTTTTAGTTTCTCGTAGTTAATATATAATGTTGTGTGAAAAGTTAGGCTAATCATCCATATGGTAAGTTGAATTATGTGAATTGTTAATGTTTTATGATTAATGGTAATATATGTTGAGGTTGGTGGAAAATTATGCATGAAAATTGTTGAATAATTAAAAGGTTGGATATTGATATTGAACGGTGGAGTTAATGGAAGAGTGTGAATAAAATGAAATGAAGAAATTTAGTAATGTAAGTGTTAGGATGATTGAAAATTTGGAAATAAGTGTGTGACATTGTGTAGGTATTATTTGTGTGGAATTGGGTATGAATGGGTTGGTTTTGGATTTGGAAACTTTGGAAAAACTTGAGGTTTGTGCCTTTGGTGAAAACACAATTTTTAACCAAATTTGACGCATTGTAACTTGGATCTCGGATCCTCAAATTTAATGAAATTTATCTTAAATGAAAATTAGGTCCGAGTAGTTTATGACGTTTGAAGAATGGACTAAAAAAGAATTTTAACGAAAAAGTTATGTGCATTTGAAGTTTAGGTTGTAAAATTGAATTCTACAGCAAATTTTTGAAAACCCGAAACTCTGGTGTGTGTGCGTACGCACACTATCGTGCGCATGCACAGACCAGAGCATGTGGGAAGCTCGTGCGTACACACGAGCGGGTGTGTTTATGCACACCCTGAGGATTTTACAAGTTGTGCGTGTGTACACTATGATGCGTATGCACAAGCTGGGAAGTTCCTTCTAGTGCGTGCGTACGCACAAATTAAGAAAATTGTATGGTACTTTGTTTTATACTAAAACTCTATTTTATACTAAAACTCTGTCTTTAACTATTTGACCTTCCCGACAAGCTTGTAACCCTCCAAAACCACTGTTTTGTTGAAAATTCAAGATTTTGAACTATCAACCATTCTTATAGGTTTTCCAAACCTATGAAAACTCTATTTAAGGTCTGATAACTAGATTTAGGCTTAAGAAAGAGAGTGAACCTATTGACGAAGTTAGATTGACACTGAGAAAGAGTAGTGAAGTGAATAATTTAATTTACGATACATAGACGATGTTTAATGATTGAGATATTGAGGATGATGAGATTGATTTTAATAACGAGTTTTGAATAATTGAAATGATATTAAAAATGAGATTGAATCTAATTGTGATATGTCACCGGGTAAGAGGTAGTGGCATGATCTACTTACTCCGGGTAAAAGTTGAGATTTTGGGTAAGATGCAGTAGTGTCGTCTACTTGCTTCGGGTAAAGGTTTGAGACTCTGAGTAAGATACAAAAGTTGAGTTTTGACACCTTCGCTCCTGGTTGAGAATTGTAACACCGCCTGGGTAAGAGGCAAGGGTGAGGATGTCCCCTTGCTCTGGGTACACAGATAAGATGCAAGGGTTGCGGTTTGGTCCCACTTGCTCCGTGTTTGGCGTTCTTCCAGGGTTTGCTACTGGACATGTCGGGTTTGGCTATATAACTGATAGATGAGATTCATCAGCCATAGGACAGACATGCATCATATGCACTTGTATGTTTTTGTTTGAGTATGCATTGTTTCGGTTTGCTTAATTGTTTAACTATGATTAATTGCTACTTGTCCTATCTACTGTACTTGCTATCCATATTTTTGTGTTTTTCTTGATTATATTGTATGTATTTGCATCTGAGAGACCCCTCATAGGGTGGAGGCGTGATGAAGGTTGTTCCACCCGGTAGTTAGGAGGTATGGGAGAGACAGAAAGTGAAGAGTTAGGCTAGGATTGGAAACCCTAGATAGATTACTGAAATTTCTAGTTAAGAAAAAAATTTAAATTGGATTTGATTGTCAGAGTTCTAGGAATGCCTCTGCCTTTTTCTGGACCTTATATATTAACTATGCGGGCACTTTTACCATACTGAGAATCCCCGTTTCTCATTCTATATATATTCTGCTTTTTTTCAGATGCAAGTTGAGAAGCACCTTGTTGAGCATCTGGAGACCGTCCGTTCAAGCAAAGATTTCATTTTGGGGATATTATATTTTGTGCTTAAGCTATGTATATATATTTAGATATGTATATATGTATATATATATTCTCCACTGTATATATTGTATTTTGTGGTCTGGAAAAACAGGTTTAGTATCTAGTCTTTTGGGATGTCTCTTGAGTTGTGTGTATATATATACATACATACATACATATATATATATATATATATATGCCAAGTTTGGAGCTTGATATTTGTATCTTTTGGAACTTTAGTCTTTATCCTTTTGTTCAATCTGGTTTACTCGTTTTTTGTTTATTCGAACGAGTGTGATGCGGTTTTCTATTACGCTTTTGTTTAACTTCTTTTTCAAGGCTCCTAGTCATAACTTCTTTCAACTATATATATATGTATGTTTTTTCTTTTAGTGGTCGTAATACTGATGGGAAGCAGAAGCTGGTGAATTAAAAATTTATTAAAATGGTTACGTTGCAAGTATAGTTCTTAACTCACTGAAAATCTGCCTATCAATTTAGAAATATGTCACAGAGAGTTTAAATTAAAATTACTGGGAGTTTTAAGTCCCAGGTCGTCTCCCAACGAGTTGTAGAAAAGTGTGCTGTTTTATTAATCAGATGTTCCAAGAAGTTGAGCTAAGTAAATTGGAATTTAAATTGAGGGATTTTTAAATAATATAAATAAAAGCCTTGACTGAGAATTGATTGGTTAGAATCTCTATCATTGATGGAGTGATTTTTTAAGATTGATTTATAATTAACGGTTACTCTGTTTGGTTATCCTTTACTAGGTAAGGGAAAGTCAAACAAGTTGGAATGCCAGATCTGTTCACAAGTTGCAACCCACTTAGTTCAAAGAGATTGGCGTTGGTGACAGGATAGCAATCCAACATTTAATCCAACTACAAATTTTTTCCTTCAATCCTTCTAACTCAAGAGTTCCTTTTAATCAACTCCCCATCAAGTAAGGAAACTACTCACGCATTGTAAATAAAGAATCCATAGCACATGAAAGGGAATTAAAAGAAGACATGATTATTGGAATTGAAGTTGAATTAAAAAGAAATAATCCTTGCATTAATTAATCATAAAAGCATTCAAATACAAAATTGAACAAAGTAAAGAACACGGAAGAATGAAACCAAGTTAAGAAAACGAACTAGAATGACGAAGTCTTGATGAGGGGAAATAACTCTTCTCAATGTTCCAATGCTCAGATCAATTCAAAATTAGAATCCTAAAAACCTAGAGAGAAAAACCTAAGAGAGTAAAAAAAAACTAGATCTAAAACTTGCTGAATGAATGTGTGTGTTGTTTCTTGATGAGCGGATATTTTATACGCTTTTTGGGGTTAATTTCATATAGATTTTAGTATGTTTTAGTTGGTTTTTAGTTTATTTTCATTAGTTTCTAGGAAAAATCCACAATTCTGGACTCTACTATGAGTTTGTGTATTTTTCTGTAATTTCAGGTATTTTCTGGCTGAAATTGAGGGAGCTGAGCAAAAATCTGATTCAGGCTGAAAAAGGACTGCGGATGCTGTTGGATTCTGACCTCCCTGCACTCAAAATGGATTTTCTGGAGCTACAAGACTCCAAATGGCGTGCTTCCAATTGCGTTGGAAGGTAGACATCCAGGGCTTTCCAGCAATTTATAATAGTCCACACTTTGCTCAAGGATAGACGATGTAAACTGGCGTTCAACGCCAGCTCTCTACCCAATTCTGGCGTCCAGCGCCAGAAACAAGTTGCAAGTTGGAGTTCAACGCCAAAAAAGGATCCAAAGCTGGCGTTGAACGCCCAAAACAGCCCCAGGCACGTGAGAAGCTTTAGTCTCAGCCCCAGCACACACCAAGTGGGCCCCAGAAATGGATTTCTGCACTATCTGTTATAGTTTACTCATTTTCTGTAAACCTAGGTTACTAGTTTAGCATTTAAACAACTTTTAGAGATCTATTTTGCATCTCATGACATTTTTTAGATCAAAACTTTATACTCTTTGACGGCACGAGTCTCTAAACTCCATTGTTGGGGGTGAGGAGCTCTGCTGTGTCTCGATGAATTAATGCAAGTATTTCTATTTTCCATTAAAACATGCGTGTTCCTATCTAAGATATCCATTCACGCCTAACTATGGAGAAGGTGATGATCAGTGACACTCATCACCTTCCTCAATCCATGAACGTGTGTCTGACAATCACTTCCGTTCTACATCAGATTGAATGAATATCTCTTAGATTCCCTAATCAGAATCTTCGTGGTATAAGCTAGATTGATGGCGGCATTCATGAGAATCCGGAAAGTCTAAACCTTGTCTGCGGTATTCCGAGTAGGATTCTGGGATTGGATGGCTATGACGAACTTCAAACTCGCAAGTGATGGGCGTAGCGACAGACGCAAAAGGATAGTAAATCCTATTCCGGTACGACTGAGAACCTGCAGATGATTAGTCGTGCGGTGACAGCGCACCTGGACCCTTTTCATTGGAAGGATGGATGGTAGCCATTGACAACGGTGATCCACCTACACACAGCTTGCCATATGAGGACGTGCGTGCATGAATCAGAGGACAGAGGAAAGCAGAGATTCTGAAGACAAAGCATCTCCAAAACTCCAACATATTATCTATTATTGCATAACAAGTAACCTTTAATCCATGCTCTCTTGTTTATTCGCAACTCAACTGATAAATATAATTGACTTCCTGACTAAGAATTGCAAGATAACCATAGATTGCTTCAAACCAACAATCTCCGTGGGATTCGACCCTTACTCACGTAAGGTATTACTTGGACGACCCAGTGCACTTGCTGGTTAGTGGTACGAGTGTGAAAAGTGTGATTCACAATTCGTGCACCAAGTTTTTGGCGCCGTTGCCAGGGATTGTTCGTGTTAGGAAAATTTTTCTTTTTGGTTTAGAGTCTCTTATTATTGTTCTTGGTTAAAATTTTATACTTCTTCAAAACAAGTGTTACATTTACTGCCCAATTGGCTAGAGCATTGGTCTAAGTCCGTGGCAGTTTGGTATACTCTTTTTAAAAATCTTTTTCAAAAATAATAATTTCTCTATTAAATTTTGTGCCAAACTTTAAGTTTGGTGTTTTCTTTTTGATTTCCCTTTTGGTTTTCGAAAATTTTAGTTTAGTTTTCTAAAAATTTTAAGTTTGGTGTTCCTTGGTGTTTTCCCTCCAAAATTTTCAAAAACAAGGAGCATCAGATCTAAAAATCCTAAATCTTGTGCCATCTTATTGTTTTTCTCTCTCCTCTTTAAATTCAAAAATATCTTTTCTCTCTATTTTAAATCAAATTTTCGAAATTTACCTTTAAAAATTCAGATTTTTTTTAAATTTAAAATCTTTTTCAAAAATCATCATATCCTTTTTAAAACTTCCTAACCACTTTCTCTCTCCTCATTTTTTCAAAAATTTTCAACCATTTTTGTTTATTTTATTTTAATTTATTTCATTTTTGAATTAAATAAATAAATAAATAAATAAAAATAAATTTTTTTATTTGACATCATATCCCTTTCTCCATTATGGATCTAAGTGAAAATGAACAATCCAGGAGGACTCTGGGGTCATATGCTAACCCCTCTACTGCTTCATATGGGAGTAGTATCTGCATACCCTCCATTGGAGTCAGTAGCTTTGAGTTGAATCCTCAGCTCATTATCATGGTGCAGCAAAGTTGCCAGTATTCCGGTCTTCTACAGGAAGAACCTACAGAGTTTCTGGCACAATTTTTACAAATTGCTGACACAGTACATGATAAGAAAATAGATCAGGATGTCTACAGACTATTACTGTTTCCATTTGCTGTAAAAGATCAAGCTAAGAGGTGGTTAAATAACCAACCTAAGGCCAGCATAAGGACATGGAAACAGCTGACAGAAAAATTCCTGAATCAATACTTTCCCCCAAAACGGATGACACAGCTAAGGCTGGACATCCAAGGCTTTAAACAAGGAGATAAGGAATCTCTTTATGATGCCTGGGAGAGATACAGAGAGATGCTACGAAAATTCTCCTCTGAAATGTTTTCAGAGTGGGTTCAGTTAGACATCTTTTATTATGGGCTTGCAGAAGGAGCTCAGATGTCTTTAGATTACTCAGCTGGTGGATCTATCCACATGAGAAAGACAATTGAAGAGGCTCAAGAGCTCATTGATACAGTTGCCAGGAATCAGCATCTGTACCTAAGCAGTGACCCTTCCATGAAAGAAGAGGTTAAAACAGTAACTGCTGAACTCAGCCCTGTAAAACAAGCTGCTGAATTCAATCAGCAATTGGACTTTCTAACAAAGCAGTTAGCCGAATTCAAGGATAAACTACAAGAGACAAGGATGGCTAATATAAATATGGAAGAACAATTGAAGTAAACAAAGCAGCAGCTGTCAAGACAAATAACAGAAGAATGCCAAGCAGTTCAATTAAGAAGTGGGAAAACATTAAATACCCCACCTCAAGGTAGCAAAGAGCTAAGGAATGAGCAAACCACCCAAAATTTACCTGAGGACAGTAAGAGCCCAGGGAAAAATAATTCTGGCATTAAAACGCCAGCAATCTGGTGGAAGGCTGGCGCTGAACGCCCAGACCATGCCCAAGACTAGCGTTCAACGCCAGTAACAAGCAAGGACTGGCATTCAATGCTAGAAACAAGCAAGGATCTGGCGTTGAACGCCCAAAATGGGCAGGATCTGGCATTGAACGCCCAAAATGGGCACAGTTCTGGCGTTCAGACGCCAGGAACAGACAAGGAGTTGGCATCTAACGTCACTCCAGCTTCTAACTCTGGCACTTAATTGCCAGTGAGGGATCAGACACACACAAGTGCTGATGACAACCCCTCTAAAAAGGCTTCTTCAACCACTTCTGTAGGCAATAAACCTACAGCAACTAAGGTTGAGGAATATAAAGCCAAGATACCTTATCCTCAAAAACTCCGGAAAGAGGAGCAGGATAAGCAATTTACTCGCTTTGCAGATTATCTCAGGACTCTTGAAATAAAGATTCCATTTGCAAAGGCACTTGAGCAAATACCTTCTTATGCCAAGTTCATGAAAGAGATCCTGAGTCATAAAAAGGATTGGAGAGAAACAAAGAGTTCTCCTCACTGAAGAATGCAGTGCAGTCATTCTAAAAATCTTTCCTGAAAAGCTTAAAGACCCTGGGAGTTTTCTGATACCATGCATATTAGAAGGTAATTGCACCAACACAGCTTTATGCGATCTTGGGGCAAGCATCAACCTAATACCTGCATCCACTATCAGAAAGCTTGGCTTAACTGAAGAAGTTAAACCAACCCGGATATGTCTCCAACTTGCTGATGGCTCCATTAAATACCCATCAGGCGTGATTGAAGACATGATTGTCAAAGTTGGGCCATTCGCCTTTCCCACTGACTTTGTAGTGCTGGAAATGGAGGAGCACAAGAGTGCTACTCTCATTCTAGGAAGACCCTTCCTAGCAACTGGACGAACCCTCATTGATGTCCAACAAGGGGAAATAACCCTGAGAGTCAATGATGATGAGTTTAAATTGAATGCTGTCAAAGCCATGCAGCATCCAGACACATCAAAAGACTGCATGAAAGTTGATCTTATTGACTCTTTGGTAGAAGAGATCAACATGGCTGAGAGTCTCGAATCAGAGTTGGAAGACATCTTTAAAGATATTCAGCCTGATTTGGAGGATTCAGAGGAGATGAAAGAGCCTCTGAAATTTCCTCTGGAAGAGGAAAAACCTCCTAAACCCGAGCTCAAACCATTACCACCATCCCTGAAATATGTATTTCTGGGAGAAGGTGACACTTTTCCAGTGATCATAAGCTCTGCTTTAAATCCACAGGAAGAGGAAGCACTTATTCAAGTGCTAAGGACACACAAAATAGCTCTTGGGTGGTCCATAGGTGACCTTAAGGGCATAAGCCCACCTAGATGCATGCACAAAATCTTATTGGAAGATAATGCTAAACCAGTGGTTCAACCACAGAGGCGGCTAAATCCAGCCATGAAGGAAGTAGTGCAGAAAGAGGTCACCAAATTACTAGAGGATGGGATTATTTATCCTATTTCTGATAGCCCCTGGGTGAGCCCTGTCCAAGTCGTCCCAAAAAAGGGAGGCATGACAGTGATTCATAATGAAAAAAATGAACTGGTTCCTACAAGAACAATTACAGGGTGGCGCATGTGTATTGACTACAGAAGGCTCAATACAGCCACCAGAAAGGATCATTTTCCTTTACCATTCATAGACCAGATGCTAGAAAGACTGGCAGGTTATGATTATTACTGCTTTTTGGATGGCTACTCAGGCTATAACCAGATTGCAGTAGATCCCCAGGATCAAGAGAAAACAGCATTCACATGTCCATCTGGAGTGTTTGCTTATAGAAGGATGCCATTTGGGCTGTGTAATGCGCCTGCAACCTTCCAGAGATGCATGCTCTCTATTTTCTCTGATATGGTGGAAAAATTTCTAGAAGTCTTCATGGATGACTTCTCAGTATATGGAGACTCATTCAGCTCCTATCTTGATCACCTGAAACTTATCCTGAAGAGATGTCAAGAGACCAACCTAGTCTTAAACTGGGAAAAATGTCACTCCATGGTGACTGAAGGGATTGTCCTTGGGCATAAAATCTCAAACAAGGGAATAGAGGTGGATCAAGCAAAAATAGAGATAATTGAAAAATTACCACCACCTGCCAATGTTAAGGCAATCAGAAGCTTTCTCGGGCATGCAGGATTCTATAGGAGGTTTATAAAGGATTTTTCAAAAATCGCAAAACCTCTAAGCAATCTGCTAGCTGCTGACACGCCATTTGTGTTTGACACAGAGTGTCTGCAGGCGTTTGAAATGCTGAAAGCTAAGCTGGTCACAGCACCAGTTATTTCTGCACCAGACTGGACATTACCATTTGAGCTAATGTGTGATGCCAGTGATCACGCCATTGGTGCAGTATTGGGACAGAGGCATGACAAGCTTCTGCATGTCATTTATTATGCTAGTCGCGTTTTAAATGATGCCCAGAAAAATTACACAACCACAGAAAAAGAATTACTTGCAGTGGTTTATGCCATTGACAAGTTCAGATCATACTTAGTAGGATCAAAAGTGATTGTGTATACTGACCATGCTGCTCTTAAATATCTACTCACAAAGCAGGATTCAAAACCCATGCTCATCAGATGGGTATTGCTTCTGCAAGAGTTTGATATAGAAATAAGAGATAGAAAAGGGACAGAGAACCAAGTGGCTGATCATCTGTCCCGGATAGAGCCAGTAGAAGGGACGTCCCTCCCCTCTCTTGAGATCTCTGAGACTTTTCCGGATGAGCATTTATTTGCCATCCAGGAAACACCATGGTTTGCCGATATTGCAAACTATAAAGCTGCAAGGTTCATACCCAAGGAGTACAACAGGCAACAAAAGAAAAAATTAATCACTGATGCAAAGTACTACTTGTGGGATGAACCCTATCTCTTTAAGAGATGTGGAGATGGAATAATCCGTAGGTGTGTTCCTAGAGAAGAAGCGTAGAGGATCCTATGGCATTGCCATGGATCTCAATATGGAGGCCATTTCGGGGGTGAGCGAACAGCCACCAAGGTCCTCCAATGTGGCTTCTATTGGCCCACACTCTATAGAGATTTCCGAGAGTTTGTACGTAATTGTGACAGTTGCCAAAGAGCTGGTAATCTGCCCCATGGTTACACCATGCCTCAACAAGGAATCTTGGAGATTGAGTTGTTTGACATATGGGGAATTGACTTCATGGGACCTTTCCCACCATCATTCTCAAACACTTATATTCTGGTGGTAGTTGACTATGTATCAAAATGGGTTGAGGCCATTGCCACACCCACCAATGATACTAAAACAGTGCTGAAGTTCCTCCAGAAACATATCTTTAGCAGGTTTGGTGTCCCTAGAGTACTGATAAGTGATGGGGGCACTCACTTTTGCAACAAACAGCTTTACTCTGCCATGGTTCGGTATGGGATTCGCCACAAGGTAGCTACTCCATATCATCCACAAACTAATGGGCAAGCTGAAGTCTCTAACAGAGAATTAAAGAGAATCCTAGAATGGACAGTAAGTACCCGTAGAAAAGATTGGGCACGGAGTTTGGATGATGCTCTGTGGGCTTACAGAACAGCATTCAAGACCCCTATAGGGACATCTCCATACCAACTTGTGTATGGTAAGGCATGTGACCTGCCCGTGGAACTGGAACATAAAGCCTACTGGGCAACCAGATTCCTAAACTTTGATGCCAAATTAGCAGGAGAAAAAAGATTGCTCCAGCTGAATGAGCTAGAGGAATTCAGATTCACTACTTTCGAAAATGCCAAGCTTTATAAAGAGAAATAAAAAAAGTGGCATGATAGAAAGATATCATCTAGAATCTTTAAACCAGGACAGAAGGTTCTGCTGTTTAACTCTAGACTCAGGCTATTCCCCGGGAAACTGAAATCCCGGTGGAGGGGACCATATGTGATTACAAGTGTATCACCATATGGTTATGTGGAGCTTCAAGATATTGATTCTGATAAGAAGTTCATTGTCAATGGACAGAGAATCAAGCACTATCTTGAAGGCAACATTGAGCAAGAGTGCTCAAGGCTGAAGCTAGATTAAAAGCTCAGCAAGGTCCAGCTAAAGACAATAAAGAGGCGCTTGCTGGGAGGCAACCCAGCCATGGGGCATCAATCCTCTAAGCATTTTGCCCTATTTTTATTTTTATTTGTTTATATAAAGTTCATTAATAACAATGTAAAAAAATCAATTGCATAAGTTCACAGGGTTACAGAAGGAATCTGCACACAAAACAGAGAAAAAGAGCTCACTGGCAAGAAAACGCCAGTAAGAGCCTGTTTTGGGCGTTCAGTGCCCAAAAGAGGCATCCAGTGGGCGCTGAATGCCAGTAAGGATAGCTATCTGGCGTTCAACGCCAGAAAAGGGCAACAACTGGGCGTTGAACACCCAGGAGAGCAGCATTTGGGCGTTGAATGCCCAAAACAGGCAGCGTTTGGGCGTTCAAACGCCAGGATGATGGGAAGGAGGTAATTTCATTTCTTCTTAATATTTTTCATTCTAATTTTAAATTTCCATGTTTCAAATCATGATTTCTTTCATACACATGTTAAGAACCCTGATTTCTAAAATCCTTAATTTCTAAAAATCCTACTTTAAAAATATCAAATGTATCTTAATCCATAAGCACAAATCCTCTTTTTCAATCCAATTCAACTCTTTTCCAAAAATCTTTTCAACTCATCAATATCTTTTTCAAATCTCCACATTATCTTTTTCAAAATCTAGATCTATCTTTTTCAAAAATTTTTCATATCTTTTCAATTTTAAACTATATCCTCTCTTATCATATCTTCTATCTTATATTTTCCAAATCAATCTTTTTTATCATATCTTTTCTAAACTTTCGAACCCAACCCCTCCCTTTAAATATGGGTTCGGACTCCCCCCTCCATCAACAATTGCACCTAGCTCTCCTTCTATCCCTCTCCTTTCTTTTCTTTTGCTTGAGGACAAGCAAACCTCTAAGTTTGGTGTGTTTATCCGTGATCACTAAGATCATGGCTCCTAAGGGAAAACAACCCACTTCAAGAGGCAAGAAAGAGAGCGTTCCAAAACCACTTTAGAATCAAGGGAAGTTCTTATCTAAAGAACATTCAGACCATTATTACAAAATAATGGGTCTAAGATTAGTGATCCCGGAAGTTAGATTCGATCTGAAAGAAGACGAATATCCGGAGATCCAGGAGCAAATTCGAATCAGGAACTGGGAGGTCCTAGCTAATCCTGAGACGAAAGTGGGAAGGAATATGGTCCAGGAGTTCTATGCTAACATGTGGCAGACAGACAAGCAAAAACTATCTGGAACTGCTTTCTATGAATATCGGACCGTGGTCAGAGGAAAGATTGTTCATACCAACCCTGACAAGATCAGGGAGATCTTAAAGCTACCTCAGCTGAAAGATGATCCAGACTCTTTCAACAGGAGAATGATGAGAACAGACAAGGGCCTGGATAAGATTCTAGAGGATATATGTATCCCTGGAGCCAGGTGGACCACCAGCACGAAGGGTGTCCCAAATCAACTCAAAAGAGAAGATCTCAAACCAGTCGCCAGAGGATGGCTGGACTTCATTGGGCATTCTCTGCTGCCCACCAGCAACCGTTCTGAAGTCACTGTTAAAAGAGCAGTGATGATCCATTGCATCATGATGGGAAAAGAAGTGGAAGTTCATCAACTGATTTCAACTGAATTCTACAAAATTGCTAATAAAAATTCTAAAGAGGCCAGGTTGGCTTACCCAAGCTTGATTTCTCTGCTCTGCAAGGACGCTGGAGTAAGGATGGGAATAACTGAGTATATCTCAATTGAGAAACCAATCACCAAAGCATCAATGGAAAAACAACAAGCACAGGATGACCCCATCAAGAAGAAAACACAAGAATTTCTCCCAGAAATCCCTCAATCTGAATATTGGGAGTATCTTGAAACATCAGTTACCAAGATGCAAGAAGCTATGGAACAAATAATAAAGGAACAAAAGGAACAAAGTCAAATTCTTTGCTATTTGATTAAAGAACAGGAAGAGCAAGGGCGTGACTTGAGGGAATTGAAGCGCCAGAAGTTATCTCTTGAAGGACCAAGCACCCCACAGATCCGAGGAACATCCACTTTCCAGAACAAAGGTTGTTAAATTCCAATTTCTGCTTTAACTCTGTGATAGTTGTCGTTATAAGAGTTTACCTTAGGAGTCATATAGTAGTAATTAGTGTCTATTTTGATTTTACCTCCAATTAAGTTATAGTCTATTTTTCTCATCATCAGCAAACATGAATAAAATAGTAGATCTTTTGAATAAGAGGCAATAAAATTCGAGTTTTTAATAAGAAAAATTCTAATTAGTAACATGTGGTGGCAATGCTTTCTGTCTTCTGAATGAATGCTTGAACAGTGCATATGTCTTTTGAATTTGTTGTTTAAGACTGTTAAATATGTTGGCTCTTGAAAGAATGATGAACATGAGACATGTTATTGATAATCTGAAAAATCATAAAAATGATTCTTGAAGCAAGAAAAAGCAGCAAAGAACAAAGCTTGCAGAAAAAAAAAAGAGAGAGAAAGAGAAAGCAAGCAGAAAAAGCCAAAGCTCTTAAAACCAAAAGGCAAGGGTAATAGAAAGGATCCCAAGGCTTTGAGCATCAGTGGATAGGAGGGCCTAAAGGAATAAAATCCTGGCCTAAGCGGCTAAACCAAGCTGTCCCTAGCCATGCGCTTGTGGCGTGAAGGTGTCAAGTGAAAACTTAAGACTGAGCGGTTAAAGTCAAGGTCCAAAGCAAAAAGAAGAGTATGCTTAAGAACCCTGGACACCTCTAATTGGGGACTTTAGCAAAGCTGAGTCACAATCTAAAAGGGTTCACCCAATTATGTGTCTGTGGCATTTATGTATCCGGTGGTAATACTGGAAAACAAAGTGCTTAGGGCCACGGCCAAGACTCATAAAGTAGTTGTGTTCAAGAATCATCATACTGAAATAGGAGAATCAATAACACTATCTGAATTCTAAGTTCCTATAGATGCCAATCACTCTGAGCTTCAATGGATAAAGTGAGATGCCAAAACTGTTCGGAAGCAAAAAGCTACTAGTCCCGCTCATCTAACTAGAATCTGAGCTTCACTCAAAAACTCTGAGATATTATTGCTTCTTGACTTATTAGTCTTCTACTTTATTTGTCTAGTTGCTTGAGGACAAGCAACAGTTCAAGTTTGGTGTTGTGATGAGCGGATATTTTATACGCTTTTTGGGGTTAATTTCATATAGATTTTAGTATGTTTTAGTTGGTTTTTAGTTTATTTTCATTAGTTTCTAGGAAAAATCCACAATTCTGGACTCTACTATGAGTTTGTGTGTTTTTCTGTAATTTCAGGTATTTTCTGGCTAAAATTGAGGGAGCTGAGCAAAAATCTGATTCAGGCTGAAAAAGGACTGCGGATGCTGTTGGATTCTGACCTCCCTGCACTCAAAATGGATTTTCTGGAGATACAGAACTCCAAATGGCGTGCTTCCAATTGCGTTGGAAATTATACATCCAGGGCTTTCCAGCAATATATAATAGTCCATACTTTGCTCAAGTATAAATGACGTAAACTGGCGTTCAACGCCAGCTCTCTACCCAATTCTGGCGTCCAGCGCCAGAAACAAGTTGCAAGTTGGAGTTCAATGCCAAAAAAGGATCCAAAGCTGGTGTTGAACGCCCAAAACAGCCCCAGGCATGTGAGAAGCTTTAGTCTCAGCCCCAGCACACACCAAGTGGGCCCCAGAAGTGGATTTCTGCACTATCTGTTATAGTTTACTCATTTTCTGTAAACCTAGGTTACTAGTTTAGCATTTAAACAACTTTTAGAGATCTATTTTGCATCTCATGATATTTTTTAGATCAAAAATTTATACTCTTTGACGGCATGAGTCTCTAAACTCCATTGTTGGGGGTGAGGAGCTCTGCTGTGTCTCGATGAATTAATGCAAGTATTCTGTTTTCCATTCAAACATGCGTGTTCCTATCTAAGATATCCATTCGCGCCTAACTATGGAGAAGGTGATGATTAGTGACACTCATCACCTTCCTCAATCCATGAACGTGTGTCTGACAATCACTTCCGTTCTACATCAGATTGAATGAATATCTCTTAGATTCCCTAATCAGAATCTTCGTGGTATAAGCTAGATTGATGGCGGCATTCATGAGAATCCGGAAGTCTAAACCTTGTCTGTGGTATTCCGAGTAGAATTCTGGGATTGGATGGCTGTGACGAACTTCAAACTCGCAAGTGCTGGGCGTAGTGACAGACGCAAAAGGATAGTAAATCCTATTCCGGTACGACTGAGAACCTGCAGATGATTAGCCGTGCGGTGACAGCACACCTGGACCCTTTTCACTGGAAGGATGGATGGTAGCCATTGACAACGGTGATCCACCTACACACAGCTTACCATAGGAGGACGTGCGTGCATGAATCAGAGGACAGAGGAAAGCAGAGATTCTGAAGACAAAGCATCTCCAAAACTCCAACATATTATCCATTATTGCATAACAAGTAACCTTTAATCCATGCTCTCTTGTTTATTCGCAACTCAACTGATAAATATAATTGACTTCCTGACTACGAATTGCAAGATAACCATAGATTGCTTCAAACCAACAATCTCCGTGGGATTCGACCCTTATTCACGTAAGGTATTACTTGGACGACCCAGTGCACTTGCTGGTTAGTGGTACGAGTGTGAAAAGTGTGATTCACAATTCGTGCACCATTTCTGCATATTCTATGACTCTAGTCTGCTGTTCCGGGCCGAAAACTGGGCCGAAATAAGGTCCGAAAATCACCCCCAGCGAATTCTGCAGATTATGCAGATCGCACATGTCACGCGATCGCGTCATCCATGCGGACGCGTCGCTTGCACTTTTTCCTCTCCACGCGTTCGCGTCGTCCACGCTACCGCGTCGCTTGCGCTTTCCAATCCGCGCGGCCGCGCAAGCCATGCGGCCGCGTCACTGTGATTTGCGCTCCTTCGCGCGGTCGCGTGAGCTATGCGACCGCGTCACTTCTCGCTGGTTATCTCCTCAAATTCTTGTGTTCCTTCCATTTTTGCTAGCTTCCTCTCCAATCTCCATCTCATTCATGCCCTATAAAGCCTGAAACACTTGACACACAGATCACGGCATCGAATGGAATAAAGGAGAATTAAAATTAAATAATTAGAGTCTCTAGGAAGTAATTTTCAAACATGTACTAAATTTAGGAAGGTAATCTAAATGCATGCTAAATTGATGAATAAGTGGGTAAGGATCATGACAAAACCACACAATTAAACACAATATAAACTATAAAATAGTGGTTTATCAACCTCCCCACACTTAAACATTAGCATGTCCTCATGCTAAATTGAAGGAGACAAGGAAATAAGTATGAACATGTAGAAACTCATGAAATGCAACGCAATCCTACATATATAAATAAATGCAACTATATGATTATTGTCCACTTGATCAAAAGTAAATAAGACCTTCAAAACAATTACAAATCAAATTCTACTAATTCTATCATTATACAATAAAACTGATAAAAGTGCAAGAAGATAGCTTATGAAAGCAGAAAACATGAAAATTCAAGCATTGAACCCTCACTGATAATGTATGTACGCTCTAATCTCTGGTGTATAAGGTAATCACTCTATTCTTCTCTAGTCATGTTTTCTAACTTTTGTTTTTCTCCTAACCAATCAACAACAGTTAATATACCAATACAAACATCATGAGGTCTTTTCAGGGTTGTAATGGGGCCAAGGTGTAGGTAAGGGTATACATATGGCTAAGTGAGCTTTATAAATTGAATCTTTAATTAACCTAAGCTCTCACCTAATATACATATATTCTATATACTTTTAAATTCATGCCTAGCTACCCATAATTCCCTTTTTCAACCCATACTCATGTTTCAACTTTGTATTTTAATTCTATCATATGTGCATTGATCTTTGAATTCTGAATTTAACATTGGGGTAATTTTGTCCCCTTATTTATTTATTTATCATCTTTTTTTTTTGAATTGAAATAAATAAAGCTTATCAACACACATAGATTTTTTATTCTTATAGTTTCACATGAATAGGTATCCAAATTCCCTTTAAATTTTCATGACACATCCCCTTAACAACTTTTGTTTCCACAATTTCCCATACTTAACTAGCACACGCAATTCTATCTTAAGCTAACCAAAGATTCAATTTGGGATATGCAATTGTTTTTCAGCTTAAGGTTAGTAATGTGGTAAAATATAGAACAAATGGGGTTTTAAAGGCTCAAAGTGGTTAATAAGGGTAATTGAAAAGGGTAGGCTTGATTTGGATAAGTGAGTTTAAACAAATAATGGCCTCAATCATGTGCAAGCATGCAAATATAATAAATATTGGACATATAAGATAAAACAAAATATAGATTACAATCATAGAGAAGTAAACACACAAGAATAAAATGATTATGGTTAAATAATGTAACCATACATAAAGGCTCAAATCTTTTACAGGTTGTGTGTTCTTTAGCTCAAACATCATGTTCTAAATACAAATCAAGTAGATTTATCATAAAAATTTTGAAAAATTAGTGAAATTTTATTCCAAAGATAGATTTTTAAAAGAAACTTATTGTCTTTTCAATCAAGTAGAACATGCATGCAACTATTCTAACCTATGCAATTTATTCTATTCTATAAAGGGAAGAAAATCTAACTAAAATATTCTAATTATTGGTGTACAGAGAAGAGAAATTACCTCCGGAAGTCAGGTACTGACCGACCTCCCCACACTTAAGGCTTTGCACCGTCCTCGGTGCCATCTGTCAGGAACAGGGGTGGGCTGGTGGCAGTATCTCCACAGTTGGAACTATCATGGCTCCCGGTGCTAGTAAAAGAAGTGGAGTCCGGAGTGTCTGAGTCCTTGAATTTGCCCATGATCAGCTCCTTGAGGTATGTGAATCGACGCATGTTACGGCGCTCTCTCATCTTAGCTTTCTGTTCATGCTGATCCAACTTTTCATGTATCTGTTGGAGCAATTTCTCAGTTGTAGATGCTTGTGGTGTTGAAGAAGGAATATCTTCAACTGGCTCAGTAGGCTGGCTTGTAGTGGCTGCTGAAAGTCTGAGGTATTTCCCGTTAGGGACATATTGATCATCCCGTGGAAGCATGGCGTTGGTGTCCCCAGCTCTGTAGGAGACTCCGGCTGCTAAGACAAGATCTGAGACCAGGGCGGGAAAAGGTAGGTTGCCTGCGATTTGTACATGCTCCATAGCATTCCGGATGTGTCTTGAGAGATTCAGAGGTTGGTCTGTAAGGATACACCATAGTAGAACAGCCATGTCTGCAGTGAAGGAGGACTCATGAGTGCTCAGAAAGACGTAATGGGACTTGATCTGTGCCCATACGCGAGCCTCCAAGGTAAGTGCGGAAGCCAAGATTCCCTTAGGGCGGGTACGGTGGTATCCATAGATCCAACGGCTGCCAGGTAATGCAATGACTCCGAGAACGGAGTCCCAGTCAAATTGGTAACTCTGGCGCTGAAGGGTGGCTTCTTGAAAAGCGTCCATTCCTACTGGAAAAGGGGGAAGACTCAGAGCTTGCTGGATGGCCTCTTCTATAATGGGTACTTGCTTCTGCCGGACATAAACAGACTGCAGGGTCGGTATGTAGAAGTTGGAGTAGAACTCAACTACCCAAGAGAGATTGACCTGCCTCGGCTGTCTCCGTAAGAAACCCCATTGTCTTCGTTCAATTTGCAGCTCAACAAAGGAGGCAATATTGGATGGGAGGATAAGAAGGTATTCATTGTTATAGTTCCTTTCTGGTAGGATAGGGAACATCTGCTCACAGTAGCGATTGGAAAATCGCGCAGTGTCCTTTGCTGGAAAGGCTTTCTCCTTGTCGTCAACCTTTATTATCCTCTTAACTCTTTTTGTTGAGGGCTTGACTGTGGTTGAAGAAGGCTCTGCCACTAATGCTCTTTTAGTTCCTCTTCTTGCTGGTGGTTTGGAAGTAGCTTTCTCTTTTCCTTTCTTGGTGGCCATCCTGAAAGAAGGGAAGAGAAAGGAAATTAAATTCAAAGAGATAGAGCAAGGAAGAGGGTATTGTAAGTGATAGTCAATGCACAATAAAGATAAATGGCATTAACACATGGTCCGGATTACATGTGAAAAGCTCATCAATGGAAATATAGCAAGTGCATGTAGGACAATGGAATGCAAGAGGTTTATTGGCATGTAGGCAAAGGCATGAGTAGCATATATCAAACATTCAATGTCCAATTTAGATTACCATTTGTAACAAACTAGCCATCACGTTTGTATTGACAATTAAATTTAATTAATAAAATGTGAAAGGAAATTTGTGAAAAGCAAGCATTGCATATTAGAGTAAAATAATGTGAGGAAGTGCATAATGCCATATGGGCTTTTTCACAAACACATAGCATGCATGTAGAATAAGCTCTTGAAAATATGAATTTGAATATGCAAGCAATCCCTTAAAAAGTAATATATATGATTGTCAAATAAATTTATAACAAACCATAAGCATATAAAGATAAATAATGACTCACATAAATAGATAACACCAAGTAAAAAGGAAAAGAAAAGAAAAGAAAATAAGAACAATGAAGAAAAGATAAGAAGATAACATATGAAAATAAGAAGAATAGTAGGAAAGTGAGAAAGAAGAAAAGAAAAACCTTGTTAATGGGGGTGAGAAAGATAGAGAATGAAAGGTGAGATAGAAAGGGGAAGGGGGAAAGAAGAAAGAAGGAGGGAAAAGAAAACTTAGGATTTGGAGGAAAGAAAGATAAGATAATTTGGCAACTAGGGTTGAGCTGTGCGGCGCATGCGACGCGGCCGCGGAAGGCACGCGTTCGCGTGGTTGCGCTCCAGGTAAGGTGACGCGATCGCGTCGGTTATGCGGTCGCGTGACCTATGTTGCGCTGCTGGCGCGAGTGCAGCCTCGCTCCAGCATAACTCTCTGTTCGATTCATTTTAATTTCCAAAATTGGGTGACGCGATCGCGTGGGTCACGCGATCGCATGAGTGTGCATTATAAAACGGGGTGACGCGACCGCGTCAGCGACGCGGTCGTGTGACAAGGATTGTGCTTTCAGCACCAATCCAGCATCACTCTCGCACAGAATGCGACTGTGCACCTTTTTACGTCGAAAACTCAGGGCACGCGGCCGCGTGGGGCACGCGGTCGCGTGGGAGGCCATGATTTCCATGTGACGCGGTCGCGTCAGCAACGCGGTCGCGTGGGGTAATTTGTGCCATTGGCACGACTCCAGCGCTGTTCCTGCGTAACTTTCTGTTCAATTTTATTTTTCTTTACTCCCCCTACCACGCAGACGCGTCGCTGATGCGATCGCGTCGCGCGGCGAAATTTTTTTTTTTTTTAAGGAAAGATAAAGACATGTAATTGAAAGAGCACGAAAGCACTAATAAAGAGAAGAGTTATTAAAGAAGAAAAACTAAAAGTGAAGAAAAGAACGATCATACCGCGGTGGGTTGTCTCCCACCAAGCACTTTGCTTTTACGTCCGTAAGTTGGACGCTCCAATAGCTCAATCTGCTGCGATGTAGGGGTCTTCCAAGCGGAAGATCTCAAGCTCCTTATTTTTCTGCATCTTCTCACCATGGTATAGCTTCAGGCGTTGTCCATTAACCTTAATAAGTTCAGAGCTTGAAGGATGGCTTAGGTGATAAACTCCGTACGGTTCAGCCTTCTCTATTCTGTATGGACCTTCCCATTTTGATCTCAACTTTCCGGACATGAGCCTCAGTCGAGATTTGTAAAGGAGAACAAAATCTCCAGGTTGGAACTCTCTCTTCTTGATGTTTTGATCATGCACAGCTTTCATCTTTTTCTTCTATATTCTGGAGTTCTCATAAGCTTCCAGGCGAAGGTTCTCCAGTTCCTGCAGTTGCAACTTTCTTTCAGCTCTAGCATTCTCAATTCCCATGTTGCACTCCTTAACTGCCCAGTAGGCTCTATGTTCTATTTCAACTAGGAGATGACAAGCTTTTCCATAAACCAAGCAGAAGGGACTCATCCCAATGGGTGTCTTGTATGCTGTTCTGTATGCCCACAGTGCATCTTGTAGTCTCGTGCTCCAGTCTTTTCTATGAGACTTTACTATCTTTTGCAAGATACGCTTAATTTCTCCGTTTGACACCTCGGCATGCCCATTAGTTTGGGGATGGTAAGCTGTTGCAACTTTATAGATTATCCCATGCTTCTTCATCAATCCTGTTAGTCTCCTGTTACAAAAATGGGTGCCTTGATCGCTCACGATCGCTCGTGGTGATCCAAAGCGGCATATAATATGGTTTCTCACAAAGGAAACAACAGTGTTAGCATCATCAGTGCGGGTAGGAATTGCTTTCACCCATTTGGAAACATAATCCACAGCTAACAATATATAAAAATATCCACTAGAATTTGGAAATGAACCCATGAAGTCAATGCCCCAAACATCAAAAATTTTACAGAAAAGCATATATTGTTGAGGCATCTCATCCCTCTTGGATATGTTACCAAATTTCTGGCATGGGTGACAAGATTTACAAAACTCAGCAGCATCTTTAAAAAGAGTAGGCCACCAGAATCCGCAGTCTAAGATCTTTCTAGCTGTTCTTTGAGGGCCAAAATGTCCTCCACTCTCAGATGAGTGACAGGCCTCTAAAATGGACTGGAATTCTGATTGAGGCACACAACGTCTAATTATCTGGTCAGCGCCACATCTCCATAAATATGGGTCATCCCATATATAATATTTAGACTCGCTTTTCAGCTTGTCTCTTTGATGTTTAGAAAAATGTGGGGGAAATGTGCGGCTAACTAAATAATTAGCAACAGGTGCATACCAAGGGACTACCTCAGATACTGCTTGCAGGTTGTCAAAAGGAAAATTATCATCTATAGGAGTAGAATCATCCTTAATATGTTCAAGGCGACTCAAGTGGTCTGCTACTAAATTTTGATTACCACTCCTATCCTTTATTTCTAAATCAAATTCTTGTAACAGCAGTATCCAACGTATAAGTCTTGGTTTGGATTCCTTTTTAGCTAATAGATACTTTAGAGCTGCATGGTCCGAATACACTACTACTCTAGTACCAAGTAAATAAGCCCAAAATTTATCCAGAGCAAAAACAATAGCAAGTAGCTCTTTCTCAGTAGTAGTATAATTGGACTGGGCAGCGTCTAAAGTCATAGACGCATAGGCAATAACAAAAGGATCCTTACCTTCACGCTGAGCCAGCGCTGCTCCTACTGCATGGTTGGAAGCATCGCTCATGATTTCAAATGGCTGGCTCCAGTCTGGTCCTCTCACAATTGGAGCCTGAGTTAGAGCGGTCCTCAGCTTATCAAATGCTTGTTTGCAATCCTCACTGAACTCGAACTCAATATCCTTTTGCAGTAATCTGGATAAAGGAAGTGCTACCTTACTAAAGTCCTTAATAAATCTCCTGTAGAAACCTGCATGGCCAAAGAACGAATGGACTTCCCTCACAGAAGAGGGGTAAGGTAAACTAGAAATAACATTCACCTTTGCTGGGTCTACATAAATGCCATTATTAGATACCACATGTCCTAATACAATCCCTTGCTTTACCATAAAGTGGCATTTTTCGAAATTCAATACAAGGTTTGTATTAACACATCTATCTAATACTCTAGATAATCCATCTAAGCAAAGGTTAAAAGAATCACCATAAACGCTAAAATCGTCCATAAAAACTTCCATACAGTCCTCAATAAGATCAGAGAAAAGACTCATCATGCACCTTTGGAAGGTGGCTGGTGCATTGCACAAGCCAAAGGGCATTCTCTTATAAGCATAAATCCCAAAAGGACATGTAAAAGTAGACTTTTCCTGATCCTCAGGGGCTATATAAATCTAGAAATAACTTGTGTAACCATCTAAAAAGCAATAATGTGATTTACCTGACAGGCGATCCAGCATTTGATCAATGAATGGAAGTGTGTAGTGATCCTTACGGGTAGCTTGGTTGAGACGCCTGTAATCAATGCAGACTATCCAAGCATTCTGAACTCTAGTTGCTATGAGCTCTCCATGCTCATTCTTCATGGTAGTGACTCCAGAATTCTTGGGCACCACTTGTACTGGGCTTACCCATTCACTGTCTGAAATGGGATATATTATACCTGCTTCCAACAGTCTGGTCACTTCCTTTTTGACAACTTCCAAGATGGTGGGATTCAATCTTCTTTGTGGTTGACGGACAGGTCTTGCTCCCTCTTCTAAAAATATTCCGTGCTCGCATACTTGAGGGTTAATTCCCACTATGTCTGCCAAACTCCACCCAATTGCCTTCTTATGCTTCCTCAACACATCAAGTAACTGCTCTTCTTGTTGAGAAGTCAGTTCCCTTGCAATAATAACCGGAAGCTTCTGCTCATCCTCAAGATAAGCATATTTGAGATGTAGAGGGAGAGGTTTCAATTCTAACTTTTGATCATGGGCAGGCTCTGGATTATCTGGGGCTTGTGAAAGTGGCGAAGTGTCCTCATTGTCAGTTAAGAGGGTCCCCACACTTGGACCTTGTCCAGTGTGCCTCTCTTCAAACTCTTCTTTTTGAACTTCAGCCACACTTTCGTCTATGACATCACACTGGAAGATAGAACGGTCTTCTGGGGGGTTGTCAATGACTCTATTCAGATTGAAGATCACTATGCGGCCATCTATTTCAAAGGAGTATGTTCCTGAAAAAGCATCCAATTTGAATTTTGATGTTTTCAGGAATGGTCTTCCAAGTAGGATTGATGATGACTTATCTGAATCATTATGGGGCATCTCCAAGATATAAAAATCAGTGGAAAATGTGAGCCCTTTAATGTTCACTAAAACATTTTCAGCAACTCCAGCCACTGTAATAATGCTTTTATCTGCTAACACAAAACGAGCTGCCGACCTTTTTAAGGGAGGGAGCCTCAAAACATCATATATGGACAAAGGCATTATACTGACACACGCTCCTAAATCACACATGCAATCATAAATTACTACACTACCAATAGTACAACTAACTATGCAAGGACCTGGATTACTACATTTTTCAGGTAATCCTCCCATTAAAGCAGATATAGAACTACCTAAAGGAATAGTTTCTAATTCATTAATCTTGTCTTTATGGATACATAAGTCTTTTAGAAACTTTGCATATTTAGGTACCTGCTGAATAACATCAAAAAGGGGAACAGTTACCTCAACCTTTTTGAATATTTCTACCATTTTAGGATCAGGTTCCAGCTGCTTCCTGGGCTTCCTTGCAAGCTGTGGAAATGGAATGGGAACAGTGGGTTCCGTGGTGCCTGCGCCTTTTGGTGCTTCTTCCTGCGGTTGAGCTATCTCTTCTTCAGCTATGTCCTGTATATCCTCTTCCTCTTCAACATCTCCGACTTCTACCACCTCTTCAGCTGAGGCGTATTCTGGTAGCTTGGTTCCTCCTGATTCCTCTCCTGTAGTATGGTTCCGGACCTCAGGGTGATGGCATTAATGCCTCCCTTTGGATTGGGTAACGGTTGAGAGGGGATTCCAGTGGTGCTTGAAGGTTGGTTGTTGGAATTTTGTGTTGAACCAAGCTGTGTCATAAAAGCTTGCAGAGTAGAGGTGAGACCATTCAGACTGGCGTTAATAGTGTTCACGATGGTACTTTCCATGGCCAGTTGTCTTTTCTCAAAAGCTTGTAATAAATCTTCATTAGAAGATACCGAAGAATGAGTAAATTGAGAGGTTTGCTGCTGATTGTTCGGTGGTCCTTGGTTTTGCCTCAGGTGAGGTGCTCGGTAAGGTTGATTTTGCTGCCTGTTGTTGTTATTATTCCACCTCTGATTTCCCTAATTATCTCTGCCTCCCCTGTTATTGTTGTCCCTCCAATTCTGGTTTCAATTGTCCTGCCATCCATGGTCATTATTTCCACTTTGATTGTACCCTTGGTTGGGGCGGTCATAAAAGTTGTGAGTGGATGCCACCATGTTGTCTTCTTGTTGGAGCTGCAGGCATTCATCAGTGTAATGGCTGTAATCAGCACAAATTCCGCAAATTCTTTGTGGAACTAGTTGTTGGTTTTGCTGCGGTTGAGTTTGCTGAGCTTGTTGATTTAACTGCATTTGCTTTAGCAGGTTGGTCATCTCACAGATGCTTTGAGTTAGAGCAGCAGTCTCTCTGCCAGAAGATACTTCTGCAACGGCTTTTGAACGGCCTTGCTTCTGTCTGTGGTTTCGAGTAGATTCAGCTAAATCACTGATCAATTGCCAAGATTCATCAGTGGTCTTGTACTT
Organism: Arachis ipaensis; assembly: GCF_059453495.1. Lineage (NCBI taxonomy): Eukaryota > Viridiplantae > Streptophyta > Magnoliopsida > Fabales > Fabaceae > Arachis > Arachis ipaensis. The sequence goes on along the minus strand of NC_142435.1, from coordinate 39,149,120 downwards.
CTTCATAGACCCATTGCTGGCACTTTCTAATGTGGTCTTATCTTGGGGCCTCATACCTTGTGTGATATAGCTGAGTAGCACGATCTTGTCAATCATGTGGTGGGGGTATGCTTCTAGAAGATTATTGAAGCGCTCCCAGTATTCAAAGAGAGTCTCATTGTCATCCTGAACAATTGTAGAGATATCCTTCCTCAATTTATCAGTAACTTCAGATGGGAAGAATTTCTCCAGAAACTCCTTTCTGAGTGTATCCCAGCTGGATACATTTGCTATAGGTTGAGTGTAGTACCACTCTCTTGCTTTTCCCTCAAGAGAGAACGGAAAAGCTTTAAGCAGAATTGAAGTTTCATCAGTGCCATCATGCTTGACAGTAGAACAGGCTGCCTGGAAATCTCTCAAGTGCTTGATAGGCTCTTGAGCAGGTAGGCCATGAAACTTGGGCATCAAATTTAACAGTGCGGTCTTTATTTCAAAATCTGTAGCTACCGCTGGATGATGCGCTTGAAACGGTTGCATTGTAAAATCAGGAGCTCCTTCCTCCTGAATGGTAACTCTTCTAGCTGCCATGTTTTCTGCACGTAAAACAACTGAATCAGTAGAACGGGGGCTGGTTTCTTCCTCAGATTCACTTTCAGATCCGCCCTCAGAGCGGGCTAACCTACGCTGTTCTCGCCTTATTCGTGAAATTGTTCTTTCAATTTCAGGATCGAATATTAGCAAGCGCGGATCAGGAAGTGAACGTGTCATTTGACGGAAGAAACATGCAGCTCATAGTAGCAAAATTAAATAAAATACAAATAAATAAATTCTAATTAATAAAATTAGCACTCTATTGCAACTCCCCGGCAACGGCGCCAAAAATAGATGGGAAGCAGAAGCTAGTGAATTAAAAATTTATTAAAATGGTTACGTTGCAAGTATAGTTCTTAACTCACCGAAAATCTGCCTATCAATTTAGAAATATGTCACAGAGAGTTTAAATTAAAATTACTGGAAGTTTTAAGTCCTAAGTCGTCTCCCAACGAGTTGTAGAAAAGTGTGCTGTTTTATTAATCAGATGTTCCAAGAAGTTGAGCTAAGTAAATTGGAATTTAAATTGAGGGATTTTTAAATAATATAAATAAAAGCCTTGACTGGGAATTGATTGGTTAGAATCTCTATCATTGATGGAGTGATTTTTTAAGATTGATTTATAATTAACGGTTACTCTATTTGGTTATCCTTTACTAGGTAAGGGAAAGTCAAACAAGTTGGAATGCCAGATCTGTTCACAAGTTGCAACCCACTTAGTTCAAAGGGATTGGTGTTGGTGACAGGATAGCAATCCAACATTTAACCCAACTACAAATTTTTTCCTTCAATCCTTCCAACTCAAGAGTTCCTTTTAATCAACTCCCCATCAAGTAAGGAAACTACTCACGCATTGTAAATAAAGAATCCATAGTACATGAAAGGGAATTAAAAGAAGACATGATTATTGGAATTGAAGTTGAATTAAAAAGAAATAATCCTTGCATTAATTAATCATAAAAGCATTCAAATACAAAATTGAACAAAGTAAAGAACATGGAAGAATGAAACCAAGTTAAGAAAACGAACTAGAATGACGAAGTCTTGATGAGGGAAAATAACTCTTCTCAATGTTCCAATGCTCAGATCAATTCAAAATTAGAATCCTAAAAACCTAGAGAGAAAAACCTAAGAGAGTAAAAAAAACTAGATCTAAAACTTGCTGAATGAATGTGTGTGTTGTTTCTGCATATTCTCTGACTCTAGTCTGCTGTTCCGGGCCGAAAACTGGGCCGAAATAAGGTCCAAAAATCGTCCTCCACGAATTCTGCAGATTATGCAGATCGCACATGTCACGCGATCGCGTCATCCATGCGGACCCGTCGGTTGCGCTTTTTCCTCTCCACGCGTTCGCGTCGTCCACGCTACCGCGTCGCTTGCGCTTTCCAATCCCCACGGCCGCGCAAGCCATGCGGCCGCGTCACTGCGATTTGCGCTCCTTCGTGTGGTCGCGTAAGCCATGCGACCGCGTCACTTCTCGCTGGTTATCTCCTCAAATTCTTGTGTTCCTTCTATTTTTGCTAGCTTCCTCTCCAATCTCCATCTCATTCATGCCCTATAAAGCCTGAAACACTTGACACACAGATCACAGCATCGAATGGAATAAAGGAGAATTAAAATTAAATAATTAGAGTCTCTAGAAAGCAATTTTCAAACATGTACTAAATTTAGGAAGGGAATCTAAATGCATGCTAAATTGATGAATAAGTGGGTAAGGATCATGACAAAACCACACAATTAAACACAATATAAACTATAAAATAGTGGTTTATCAAATACCCCATCATCTCTGCTTTACGACTTAAGCGTAATGCTTTGTGTGGTAGGGTGTTACAATCCTGCTTTTAGTAATCAGGTTCAATGCACCTATACCTTCAATCTCGTTCTTCACATCATAAAACAATTCTCTTGTATACAAAGAAGCGGCATGCATCTCAATGCTTCTCAGACATGAATGCATTAATCCCCTCAGCAGGAGGATGTGCAACACCCAAAGCATAACTTGTCCCGCAGATATGTACTTGCCCATATCTCCCTTTTCTCGTATGTTTACATTGAGCATTGCTTCTCATGTAGTCCATACTCATCCGTAGCCTGTTCCCATCCACTTCAAACTCCTCTATTGCAAGTTCTGAATACAACCATCTTCTGAACAATCCACGTAATTCTTCATCCTTCATATTTGATGTCACATTTTTCTCCACATGCCATACACACAAATGATGAGTCATATCAGGGAGGACTTTAGATACTACTTTAATCATATCTTTGTCACCATTAGTCACAACGACACACGACTTTTTACTACACATGATCTCCAACAAATTCTCCAGCATCCACCGATACGATGACACACTTTCGTTAAGCAACAACCTAAAACCAAATATTATCGTCTGCTTATGATTGTTTGATCTAGAAAAAATTACAACTAATTTTTTGTATTTATTTTTCTTGTAGGTAGAATCAAATACCAATACATCACCAAAGTATTGATAATCAACTCTGCTAGCTCTATCTATCCAAATCAAGTTTGCTAGCCTATCATCATTCATGACGTATTTTGCAATCGCCACTAGATCTAACTCAACTTTTTCCTCTAGATACACTATCGCAGAATTCGCATCACCATCTGCTATTTTTGCATTCCTGGTTTTGTTGGAATAGTTGTAGACATCATTCTTCAAGAACCCCAACAAAGAATAGCCACCGGCCATACCAGCCATGTACCCCAGTCTTAGATGTTGCAATGCCATATGCATCCATCCCATCAATCTGAGTCTTTGCTCCTTCAGTTAACCCTCGATGATTGGCAATCAGGTATACCGTTTTTGCAGGTGTTAGTTCGTAATTGTGTTTTACAAGTAATTTTCTTACCTTCCAAGCCTTTTCATTTTTGTCTAAATATATTGATAACATTGCCTTGCAGTTTGTTTTTGTATCCGGTTTGTGTACCTTTGTTATGTCAACTCTATTGTAGTGTTTACGTTTCCTCAATCCTTCCTTGTTACAAAAAAAATCTATATCTAACCAAATTTCCATCACAGTATTTGGCTGAGTTACCTTCCACACCCCAAATCCATGAAATTGTCGATACCTCTTGTAAAACTCATACGCATTATCAATATTGTCCCAACTCTTCTTCAATATTTCATTCACACTCAGTTTGGCAACGTCTTCCAACTCACCACATTCTTCATCGGCATCGGCTACATTGTTATCGCTAAAATCCCAATGATTCGACTCTTCATACGCATTACTCTTGATCCCCTCGAATCATCAGCCCCCTCTCTTAGAGTCACATCCATCTATAATTCAACATCATATCAAATGCATCGATAATTACAACATCAAGTAACAACAATCATATATTGATGTCCAAGTATCAAGTTTTAATTGTTGAATGTAACCAACAACCCACTTTTGTAAAGGTTTTCCCAATGCAATTATTATACTTCATTTGTTATCTTTTAATCAAAATTTTGACCTGTCCATTGGATTAATAAATTTCAAATAAATTTAATTATGCAGGCACAAAAATTTAGTCACTAACAAAGTAATACTTACGACCCTAAAAAGTTTACTTACTTTTTAAAATAATTAAACGACGAATATTTAAGCTATAAATCAGTTTACAAAATTTCTAGACGAGTTAAAAATTATTAAAAACTAAAATGAGTAATCTCAAATTCTTTACAAATTTAAAATTTTCTTATTCATGACGAAATATGCTATTATGTGCTTTTTATATTTTAACAAAAAAATGGATTGAAAAGTTACATCGCTATTTATAATCATTGTCAACCGGGACATTTTAATGATAATTTTCTATATGGAAAAATTAATTAGGCTTTGCCCATTATTAGTTGAACTTGATCGGCACAAAAAGTAGTTAAAAGATTTTTATCCCAATTATTTTTCTATTATTTAACTTTGTCCTATTAGAAAATTACACCATCTTCAAACAATGCTCACTAAATTATGTTGCTGAACAAATATAAAAATACAAAAAATAGTGAATAAACCATTTTTAAACCTTCCATAGCGGCTATTAAAAATTAAACTCGCAGAGCCAATCAACAAACAAAGCACCCAATATCACTTATCAAATGACACTCGTTCAAATTAGGGTTTCGATTTTGCCTAAATTCAAAATCTAGATATGCAATTCACACATAAAGAGAGAGTCCCATAAATTAGAAGCTTACCTGCCGCTATTGCTAGACGAAATTCTTCTCCCTCAGCCACCCACCTTCTTCGCTCAACAACGCCGAAATGTTACCAAGAGCACTCTTAGTTCGCCTCACAAATAGATCAATCTATTTTAACTGTAAACTTTTCCCCTGCCTTCACCAACATGTGTAAAACAAGTTAAAAACCCTTTGTTCCTTTAAAGTTTTTTCAAATATTATTAGATATTTCTAAAAGATTAAATTTCTTATTAACTCTTATGTTTTCTAAATATTAGACTAAATTTCTGTCATTTTTGGTCATTAAGAAATTCTTTTTTATATTTCTTGAAATAAAAAAGATCCAATGCTCTTTAACTTGTCCAACATAGTCCTTAACCGATATAATGTCTTCACATCCATCTAGTCCAAATATCAAAACAATAAAATAACATCATTATCATATTATATTTATTTTGCTAAACCAAAGTCGTCATTATATCTTAATCTATCTGTTAACAATAATATTTCACACATTACTTCTGAACCCCTGCCTCCAACTACAGTTGCTTTAATGAGATACGTGTTCGCACCACCAAATAACATGCACTGTCAGTAATGTTCTTGTATGGTTACCTTGAGGGAGAGCTCGGTCTCTTGGAATCGACGCCGAGTTGTTATTTTCGGTGCCGACCTTTGAGTTTTATAATAACTCGAGCTTTACTCCAAGGGGATGTCCAATTGCGTAGAGCTTTGACCAAGAAACAGGGGGGAGTGTACCTGCAAAGGCACTCCGAAACTTAAGTCAGTATCGAGAATTCAATGTGTCCTTGAGGAATAGAAAACTATACCTTTTATGGGTAAAGGTAGGTCGGTTATGTTTGTGTTTTACCGTTTTAATTGAAGAGTAATAATTGGGTGATAAAATTTCATAAGACGTTTCTGTTTTAAGGCGTCTGTTGATATTATTTCGGACTGCCAAGTTATAACATCGGCTTACCGAATAATAACGTGTATAATGCTGAGTTATGATAGTTAATGCCAAGTTATGATGCTCGTTTTGTAACGACCGGATCATAGCCCCAAGCTTAGCCTGAGAAAGTGTTTAATGAAACTGGTTGAGCTTTTAATGAATCATAAGTCGGCCATTGAGTGAGGTCATAGCTCGGCCAAGATAGGGTTGGAGCCCCCAGGTCAAGATGCTTTATTAAAACTTTAATTTGAAAATAATCAAATGGGAAAAGTAACAGTTATAAATGAAAGAGAGGTAAGTTATGATGGCATTAAGAGGTTTGTCATTTCCAATGCCACTTGGACCAGTTGAGTTGATTGATGGATTTGACATGGGAAACTTAACCGGTGGGGATTACTTGTGGGTAACTACATTGGAATGTAAACAACTTTGTTGTTTGGAGTATCATTTCTCTTTGGATTAAGAGTTTTGCAAGTTCCTGGGAAAAATGAGCAAACGAGGTTAGTTCTAATTTTCCTTTCTCCTCTGTAATTTTTTGCTACATCTTTCAAGATTTGTTTGCTTGATATGGGTATTGAGAGAGAAAAAGAGAGGAAGGAGAAGGTGGACTGGTCAGACAATTGGGTTAGTGAGGATGTGAAAATGCGTACATCTCTATTCAGAGATGTTGATGCTGTGAAAGAAATAGACTTAAAGAAGATAGTGAAGGAGGGTTCAGGGATTCATGTAAAATTGTTGCCGTGTTCCATTGATGATCGTGTGTATCATAGATCACAGGGGTTTGAGTATTTCTTTATCTATAGCTGTATTATAGAAGAACTGAGAGTGAGGCTTCCCTTCTCAGAGTTTCAGTGTTAGGTGTTAAGGCAGTTGAACTGTGCTCCTTCTCAGCTTCATCCCAATGGATGGGAATTTTTGCAAAGTTTTGAGGTGCTGATTGAGTATTTGGAAGAGGAACCAACATTGGAATTGTTCTTTTGTATGTTTCAGGCCAAAGGTGCATGAAAGGGTAGGTGGGTTAACCTGAATAGTTCTCCAGGTTTTGCTGTGTTTAAGTTGTATAAGTCTTCGTTCAAATATTTTAAAGAAATGTTTCTAAAGGTTGCAAGTGTAGAGGAGGAGTTTCCATTCTATCTCGATGAGAATTTAGGGGAGAAATTTTCGTTGTGGTGGTGTTCGGAGCCACAAAATATACTTGGACTTGAAGAGATAAATTCGAGGAATCAATGTATTATTGAATACTTGGTAGAGCTTGTTGACCGGAAAGAACTAATATCCGTGTTTGATCTATTGCAATGGAATGAAGATAGGCAAGTGGTTATAGAGTATTTAGGTGAGCTTTTGAAATGTGTAGGTATTGTTTTGTGTTATATATGGTGGTAATTTGATTGTTTTTTTGTTTGCAGGGGGGAAGTATCCTGGGGTGTCAGCTACTACTCTGAGATCTCGAGTTAAAAGTAAAAATCTGGAGAAAGAGGGGTCTACTTCAAAAGTGGAGAAGGTTGTTGGTGCTGGGGAGGTTAATCAACCAAAGCCGTCAAGAAAGAAAGTTATTCTGAAGAAGAGAAAAACTGAGGTTATTGATGTGTTTGAGGGTTCCGAGGATGATAAAGGAGGTGTTCCTATGGAAGAAGTTGAAGGGTTTTTTGAAAACCAAAAGAAATTACATGATGTTGCCGATCATAGTGATGGGTCATCATTGTGGGAGAAGGGTTTTTCTTATATGGTTGTGGCCGACAAAGTTTGTCAGTCGTCGACTGATGTTACTTTGGCGGGCGAGGTTGGAGACGTTGCCATTGATCAGTTTATGCAGGTAGTGTATGCTTTTCTGATTTTATAGACGCATATGTATATGATTGTGTTTTTAATTGTATTTTCCTGAGATTTTTAGGTGACTAGTTTTCGGTTGGCAAGCCTGGGGCACAGCCAAGAGAAAAAATATCGTGGGGTAGCTGAGGTAAAGGAAGATCCGAAGTTAAGAGAGGAGTTGGTTTTAAAAATTGCTAGGGTATCTGAATTAGAGACTAAGTTATCAGAAAGTGAGAAGGAGTTGAAGGTGATGAAGGAAAATTATGCAAAAGAAGTTGAGGATTTGAAGAGAAAAGAGGCCGACCTTTCTGCAATGAGTGCTCAGGTAATTGAAGTTACGACAAAACTAAAAGGTGTGGAGAAACAAAAGGAAACTGAAATCCTTGATTCGTTTGTGAAAGGGTTTGAGCGAGCTTCTCAGTAGGCCAAGTTTCTTGCCCCTGGGGTTGATTTTTCTCTAATGGATCCGGCAAAGATTATCCAAGATGGAGCTATGGTGGAGGACGATGGCGCTGCTGAAGAGGAAGACGAAAATGTGGAATAGTTTTTATTTGAAATATTTTGTTTGTATTTGTTTGACAGTTTGATTAGCCTTTGTGCTGTCTTTTTGAGACTTAGCTTTTTGTTGGCTATGAATACAATGTGATGGTTTAATGCATCATGTAAAAAGGTAGCTGCTTTTCTAATATTTGTTTTTGTTTTCTGTGTGTCTGATTTGACCTTAGTATTTGAGGTTTGTGATAGGTATGTCCTAATGAAGATATGATTGAATAGCTAGGAATGCCTGATATGGTTTGGGGATTTGTTACATTCTATTTTGTCACTGATTTGGTTTATAATCTGTTAGTTTGATTGTTAAGTACTGACAGATAAATGAGTAGTATGTTGTTTTGATTGGTGAATATCGATTTGTTTGTCAGTAGTTGGCAAATAGTTTATCCGATGGATCTGGGAAAAGATCGACAATTAATTTGTCTAGTTTGTTTGATTGTGGAAGGAGATCGGCCATTGTTTGGTCCATTTTGATTTGTTCTGAATGAGGATCGGCAGTCTATTTAACTGATTAATTTAGACTAATCGGATTCGGGAATAAGATCGGCTATTTATTTTGACTGAGAGATTTCGAATGATTGGTTTCAGAGTAAAATCGGATATTTAGTTTGACTGAGAGGTTCCGAATAATCGGGTTCAGAGTAAAATCGAATATTTAGTTTGACTGAGAGGTTCCGAATGATCGGTATCGGAGTAAGTTCGGTTTGTTTGACTGAGAGGTTCTGAATGATCTATTTTGGAGTAAGTTCGGTTTGTTTGACTGATAGAATCTGAATGATTGGATTCAGAATATAGATCGGAAGTTCGTTTGATTGATAGTATCCAAATGGTCGGAGTTAAATTATGGTTTGGCTGACTGTTACCGAATTGTCAGTTCGGAGTATAGATCAGTGTGATAAATGTCAAATAAATGAGAAGTGTAACAACCCCGATTTTCGAGTACGCGAGATCGTTTCTGAATACACGGATTTCTCCGAAAGATCAGTAAAGGGAATACCTCTTCTGTATCATCAAGCATCTCAATCCTCATTGTCATTATATTATCTTTAACTCAGGACCTTAGTTGAGACAAGCTCGATAACGCGGTCACGAAGAACCTAGTTTTTGAACTGTATCGGTTAGGGGTTTTGATTCGGTTTTTCATAAATAGTCTCAGTTTGACAAACCAGACTCGATTTATGAGAGGAGAGAGATAATAGTATAATATTATCATTATATTAGTATTAGAAAATGCTTGAATGATATTATAAGGTTACCTGGTCTGTTTTAGTTAAAAACAGAAAATCGGTTTAACCGGGTTTACGGTTTACCGGTGCAGCTTAGCACCAGCACTCTCTGGTGACTTTAGCAATGCTAAGGCCTCATTATATATGTTCTATTCTCATAATAAATATGTTACTAGTGTCATTTATGCTAGTAGCTCAGAAAATAATTTTTAGAGATGTTTTTACGAGTGTTCCGATACACCTAGTTTTAGTAGTTATACACCTGAGATATTTTAATATTATTTTAACCCACCTCCAAGCCAACCAATCACAACTCACCTTACACCCCCAAGACCTCCAAGGCTGTCTCATTTCATCATTTTGGCCGAAATTGAAAGGAGAGAAAAGAGAGAAAACTTCATGAACACTTAATCTTTAAATCTTAATTTCTTCTGAACCAAAACTCAAATCAAAACTCCGATTTCACCAAAATGATCCTCTCTTCTTCCTCTACATAACCATGTGACTTATCAAGGCTGGAAATAAAGTGAGATGGCTGTCTCCCTCCCTCTTCAATTCGGTTTTCAAGGAAAACCATGCAAAACATGTGTTTTCTTGATGTTCTTCCTTAGGAATCATGCTTAACTTGACTTGAGGGCCAAGAAACATTAATTTTCAGCAAGTATAAGGTGAGATATTTCTTCCTAATGTGCTGAGGGAGATTTGGTCAGTTGAGAGTTTGTGGATTTAAAGTTATTCTTGATGTGTTTTAGGAGGAAAAAGTGCTTAAGGACCACCTGAAAGTCTAACCGAATTTGGAGCAGCAAATCAAGGTAGGGATTGACGAATTTAATCTTGATTGATTGTGTTTGAGTTGTGTGATTATTATATGGTTTGGTTATGCTTGAAATTGATTGTTTATATGAGTAATTCTTGTTGAAATTTTGGTGAAAATTTGATGAAATTTGATGATATTCAACTTTGAATTTGTGTTCTTCATGGCTGCTGGAAAAACGAACCCTAGACCTTAAATTGGGGTTCAATTTGTGTTAAAATCATGTAGAAAAGATGGGGTTTTAGTGGCTGCAATTTTATTTTGAATTATGGTAAAAATCGGTTGCTGAAAAGACTAAAAAACGGGGAAAAATAGAGAAAGAATCTGAAGAATTTATGAAGAACATGAAGAACACTTTGAGTGTGATGAAGAACAATGAAGAACAGGCTTTAGATCCTTAAAAGGGCAAGGAAATAAAAATTTTGGTGTTTAAGGGGTTATTATGTAATTTCTGAAAGTTAGGGTGGTTAAAGTAGAAATATTAAAAGTTACGGGTGGTAAAAAGTGAATTTTTAAAGGTTAAAAGTTAAAAAGGGATAATTTTCGAAAATTTAATGATAAAATAATAAATAATAATAAAATATTAAATAATAATATTTAATTAAAAATAATATTTTAATAAAAATAATAAAATAATGCGGAAAAGGCAGTTTTCTGTAAACGCTTTAGAAAGACAACTTTAAGCACAGAATCTCATAATTACTTTCATAAAACACTTAGGGAGTGGTAAAAACATATTAGTGAGGCAAAGATAAATAAAAGATAAAAAGTTGAAGAAAAGATAAAAAATCGAAGAAAAAGTCTGTAAAGTTTTAATGACAGAAAAACAAATAGAGACTAGTGAACGAACTAGGGCAACATAGCTAGTCCTGGAATTGCGAATATGGTTAGGTATTATATGAAAAGTTAAACTGTTTCAGTATAGACTTAATGAACCTATACTTGGGACAGACTAACTATTCATACCGAAATTTTCATAAGCTTTAAATACATACGTTAAACAGAGAAATCAGAACAGAGTAGAGAAACACAGAGAATAGAGTAACCAGAGAAAAGTAAAGATAAACAGAGAATAGAGTAACCAGAGTAAAGTAAAGAGATAAAGAGAAAAAGAGTAATATAGATACATATGAAAAGTGTAATCAGAGAAGAGAAAAGAAATACAGAGAACAGAGTAATTAAAACAGAGTAAAGAGATACAGAGAAAGAAAGAGGTACTGCATAAGAATGTGAAAGTGATGATGAATAACAAGAATGATAATGAATGATGATAATGAGAAAAGAGTAATATAACAAAAAGAAGAGAGGAGAAGAGTATAAGAATAAAGAGTTAAGCCTTGTGGTATGATGTTCTGTTGTATGTTCATCTGCTGCTTTTCCATTGGCCCTAGAGGTCCTGTAGGCCCAAGTTCACCTACAGTGAGTTGTTATTCCTGTAGGCCGAAGTTCACCTGCAGTGAATATCAATTGTGTATCTCAGGGTATTGCTCCTGTAGGCCGAAGTTCACCTACAGAGAGTTGTGATACCTGTAAGCCGAAGTTCACTTACAGGGGCGCTATTTCTATAAGCCGAAGTTCACTTACAGAGGTGCTATTTCTGTAGGCCGAAGTTCACCTACAGAAAGTTGTTGTGATTTAACCATTTCTGTAAGCCGAAGTTCACTTACAGAGGTGTTATTTCTGTAGGCTGAAGTTCACTGGTGCACGAAATTGTGATACATATCCATGGCTTCAAAGGCCTGGTGCTCTGATCTAGTTTTATTGTCTGTCACAACTTCGATACAACTAACCAGCAAGTGCACTGGGTCGTCCAAGTAATACCTTACGTGAGTAAGGGTCGAATCCCACGGAGATTGTTGGTATGAAGCAAGTTATGGTCACCTTGCAAATCTCAGTCAGGCAGATATAAATTGATAATGGTGTTTTCGAATATTATATAATAAAATAGGGATAGAGATACTTATGTAATTCATTGGTAGGAATTTCAGATAAGTGAATGGAGATGCTTTTCGTTCTTCTGAACCTCTGCTTTCCTGCTATCTTCATCCAATCAGTCTCATTCCTTTCCATGGCTGGCTTTATGTGATACATTACCACTGTCAATGGCTACTTTCGGTCATCTCACGGGAAAATGATCCAATGCCCTGTCACGGCACGACTAATCGTCTGGAGGCATCACCCTTGTCAATGGCTTCATCTTATCCTCTCAGTGAATAATATGCTCACGCACCCTGTCACGGCACGGCTATTCATCTGTCGGTTCTCGATCATGTTGGAATAGGATTTACTATCCTTTTGCGTCTGTCACTAACGCCCTGCAATCGCGAGTTAGGAGTTCGTCACAGTCATTCAATCATTGAATCCTACTCGGAATACCACAGACAAGGTTTAGACTTTCCGGATTCTCTTGAATGCCGCCATCATTCTAGCTTACGCCATGAAGATTCTGGTTAGGAGATCTAAGAGATATTCATTCTAGCTTATTTCATGTAGAACGGAAGTGTTTGTCAGGCATGCGTTCATAAGGGAGAAGGATGATGAGCGTCACACATAATCATCACCTTCATCACGTTCTTGGGTGCGAATGGATATCTTAGAAGCGAAATAAGAAGAATTGAATAGAAAACAGTAGTACTTTGCATTAATCTTTGAGGAACAGCAGAGCTCCACACCTTAATCTTTGGAGTGTAGAAACTCTACCGTATGACAATACATAAGTGAAGGTCCAGGCATGGCCGAGATGGCCAGCCCCCTAAAGTGTGATCAAAGGATCATAAGGTAATCCAAAGATGCCTAATACAATAGTAAGAGGTCCTATTTATAATAAACTAGCTACTAGGGTTTACATGAGTAAGTATTTGATGTATAAATCCACTTCCGGGGCCCACTTGGTGTGTGTTTGGGCTGAGCGTAAGTGTAGCACGTGTAGAGGCCATTTGTGGAGTTGAACGCCAGGTTTTGATCCATTTCTGGCGTTCAACTCTGGTTTTGGATCCTTTTCTGGCGCTGGACGCCAGATTTGGGTAGAAAGCTGGCGTTGAACGCCAGTTTACGTCATCAATTCTTGGCCAAAGTATGGACTATTATATATTTCTGGAAAGCCCTGGATGTCTACTTTCCAACGCAATTGGAAGCGCGCCATTTCGAGTTCTGTAGCTCCAGAAAATCCACTTTGAGTGCAAGGAGGTCAGAATCCAACAACATCAGCAGTCCTTTTTCAACCTCTGAATCTGATTTCTGCTCAAGTCCCTTAATTTCAGCCAGAAAATACCTGAAATCACAGAAAAACACACAAACTCATAGTAAAGTCTAGAAATGTGAATTTAACACAAAATCTATTAAAAACATCCCTAAAAGTAACTAGATCCTACTAAAAACATACTAAAAACAATGTCAAAAAGCGTATAAATTATCCGCTCATCACAACACCAAACTTAAATTGTTGCTTGTCCCCAAGCAACTGAAAATCAAAATAGGATAAAAAGAATAGAATATACTATAAATTCCAAACTATCAATGAAACAGAGCTTCAATCATATGAGTGGGACTTATAGCTTTTTGCCTCTTGAATAGTTTTGGCATCTTACTTTATCCATTGAGGTTCAGAATGATTGGCATCTATAGGAACTTCAGATTTCGAATAGTGTTATTGACTCTCTTAGTTCAGTATGATGATTCTTGAACACAGCTTCTTTATGAGTCTTGGCCGTGGCCCTAAGCACTTTGTTTTCCAGTATTACCACCGGATACATAAATGCCACAGACACATAATTGGGTGAACCTTTTCAGATTGTGACTCAGCTTTGCTAAAGTCCCCAATTAGAGGTGTCCAGGGTTCTTAAGCACACTCTTTTTTTGCTTTGGACCTTGACTTTAACCGCTCAGTCTCAAGTTTTCACTTGACACCTACACGCCACAAGCACATGGTTAGGGACAGCTTGGTTTAGCCGCTTAGACCAGGATTTTATTCCTTTAGGCCCTCCTATCCACTGATGCTCAAAGCCTTGGGATCCTTTTTAATTGCCCTTGCCTTTTGGTTTTAAGGGTTATTGGCTTTTTGCTCTTGCCTCTTGGTTTTAAGAGCTTTGGCTTTTTCTGCTTGCTTTTTCTTTTTCTTTCTTTTTTTTTTTGCCTATTTTTTTTTTTCTGCAAGCTTTGTTCTTTGCTGCTTTTTCTTGCTTCAAGAATCATTTTTATGATTTTTCAGATTATCAAATAACATGTCTCCTAGTCATCATTCTTTCAAGAGCCAATATATTTAACATTCTTAAACAACAACTTCAAAAGACATATGCACTGTTCAAGCATACATTCAGAAAACAAGAAGCATTGTCACCACATCAATATAATTAAACTAAGTTCAAGGATAAATTCGAAACTCATGTACTTCTTGTTCTTTTGAATTAAAACATTTTTCATTTAAGAGAGGTGATGGATTCATAGGACATTTATAACTTTAAGACAAAGTTACTAACTACTAATGATCATGTAATGAAGACACAAACATGGATAAGCACATAACATAGAAAACGAAAAACAGAAGAAATAAGAACAAGGAATGAATCCACCTTAGTGATGGTGGCGTTTCCTTCTTGAGGAACCAGTGATGTCCTTGAGCTCTTCTATGTCTCTTCCTTGTCTTTGTTGCTCCTCCTTCATTGCTTTTAGATCTTCTCTGATTTCATGAAGGATGATGGAGTGCTCTTGATGTTCCACCCTTAGTTGCTTCCAATAATTGTGTGGAAGAAAATGTATCCCCTGAGGTATCACAGGGATCTCTTGATTTACAGTCAAATGTTCTACCACTGAGCTATAGACCCTTGATGGAAGCTTTTGTCTTCCCTTTCCTCTTTCTAGAGGTTGCTCTGGCCTTAGGTGCCATCAATGGTTATGGAAAAAACAAAAAAGCTATGCTTTTACCACACCAAACTTAGAATGTTGCTCGCCCTCGAGCAAAAGAAGAAAGAATAGAAGAATAAGAAGAAGATATGGAGGAGATGGATGGGAGTGTGTATTCGGCCATATGGGTGGGATTGGGTGAGAGAGAGATGTTGAATTTTTGAAGGTAGTGGGTGTATGGATGTGAGTGGTAAATGGAAAAAAAGAAGGGATGATCATGAATGGAAAGAGAGATGATGAGGTAGGTGGGGATCCTGTGGGGTTCACAGATCCTGAGGTGTCAAGGCATTTACATCCCTGCACCAATTTAGGCATGTAAAATGCCCTTGCACACAACTCTGGGCGTTTAGCGCCAGGTTGGTGCCCATTTTGGGCGTTCAACGCCCCTTTGCTGCCATTTCTGGCGTTGAACGCCAGAACCATGCTTGTTCTGGGCGTTCAGCGCCAGGATGCTCCCATTCTGGGCGTTCAGCGCCAGAACTATGCTCTGTTCTGGCGTTTGAACGCCAGACAGATGCTCCTCCAGGGTGTGATTTTTCTTCTACTGTTTTTGATTCCGTTTTCAATTTTTATATTTATTTTGTGACTCCTCATGATCATGAACCTATAAAGACACATAACTAAGAAAAATATAGTTAGATAAATAAACATTGGGTTGCCTCCCAACAAGCGCTTCTTTAATGTCAATAGCTTGACAGTGGGCTCTCATGGAGCCTCACAGATGTGCAGAGCTTTGTTGAGACTCTCCAACACCAAACTTAGAGTTTGGATATGGGAGTTCAACACCAAACTTAGAGTTTGGTTGTGGCCTCCCAACACCAAACTTAGAGTTTGACTGTGGGGGCTCTGGTTGACTCTGCTTGGAGAGAAGCTTTTTCTGCTTCCTCTCCATGGTTGCAGAGGGAGATCCTTGAGTTTTAAACACAAGGGAGTTCTCATTCCATTGAAGGAATATTTCACCTCTGTCAACATCGATCACAGCTCTTGCTGTGGCCAGGAAAGGTCTTCCTAGGATGATGGATTCATCCTCTTCCTTTCCAGTATCCAGGACTATGAAATCAGCAGGGATGTAAAGGCCTTCAACCTTTACTAACACGTCCTCTACTTGTCCATAAGCCTGTTTTCTTGAGCTGTCTGCCATCTCTAATGAGATTTTAGCAGCTTGCACCCCATAGATTCCCAGTTTCTCTATTACAGAGAGGGGCATGAAGTTTATTCCTGAACCAAGGTCACACAGAGCCTTAAAGATCATGGTGCCTATGGTACAGGGTATTATGAACTTTCCAGGATCCTGTCTCTTCTGAGGCAATGTCAGTTGATCCAGATCACTTAGTTCATGGATGAACAAGGGAGGTTCAACTTCCCAAGTATCAATGCCAAATAATTTGGCATTTAGCTTCATGATTGCACCAAGAAACTTGGCAGTTTGCTCTTCAGTAACATCCTTATTCTCTTCAGAAGAGGAATACTCATCAGAGCTCATGAAGGGCATAAGGAGGTTCAATGGAATCTCTATGGTCTCTAGATGAGCCTCAGATTCCTTTGGTTCCTCAGAGGGAAGCTCCTTATTGATCACTGGACGTCCCAAGAGGTCTTCCTCCTTGGGATTCACGTCCTCTCCTCTCCTCACAGGTTCGGCCATGGCGCTTATGTCAATGGCCTTGCACTCTCCCTTTGGATTCTCTTCTGTATTGCTTGGGAGAGTACTAGGAGGGATTTCAGTGATCTTTTTACTCAGCTGGCCCACTTGTGCTTCCAAATTTCTAATGGAAGACCTTGTTTCATTCATGAAACTTACAGTGGCCTTAGATAGATCAGAGACTAGATTTGCTAAATTAGAAGTATTTTGTTCAGAGTTCTCTGTCTGTTGCTGAGTTGATGATGGAAAAGGCTTGCTATTGCTGAACCTGTTTCTTCCACCATTGTTAAAGCCTTGTTGAGGCTTTTGATCCTTCCATGAGAAATTTGGATGATTTCTCCATGTTGAGTTATAGGTGTTTCCATAAGGTTCACCTAAGTAATTTACCTCTGCTATTGCAGGGTTCTTAGGATCATAGGCTTCTTCTTCAGAAGATGCCTCTTGAGTACTGTTGGATGCAGCTTGCATTCCATGCAGACTCTGAGAAATTATATTGACTTGCTGAGTCAATATTTTGTTCTGAGCCAATATGGCATTCAGAGTATCAACTTCAAGAACTCCCTTCTTCATAGGCATCCCATTACTCACAGGATTCCTTTCAGAAGTGTACATGAACTGGTTATTAGCAACCATGTCAATGAGTTCTTGAGCTTCTGCAGGCGTTTTCTTTAGGTGAATGGATCCACCTGCAGAAGTGTCCAGTGACATTTTTGATAGCTCAGATAAACCATCATAGAATATATCCAGGATGGTCCATTCTGAAAGCATGTCAGAAGGACACTTTTTGGTCAACTGTTTGTATCTTTCCCAAGCTTCATAGAGGGATTCACCTTCTTTCTGTCTGAAGGTTTGAACATCAGCTCTAAGCTTGCTCAGCTTTTGAGGAGGAAAGTACTTGGCTAAGAAAGCCGTGACCAGCTTATCCCAAGAGTTCAGGCTGTCTTTGGGTTGAGAATCCAACCATAATCTAGCTCTGTCTCTTACAGCAAAAGGGAAAAGCATGAGCCTGTAGACTTCAGGATCTACTCCATTAGTCTTAACAGTATCACATATCTGCAAGAATTCAGTTAAAAACTGAAAGGGATCTTCAGATGGAAGTCCATGAAACTTGCAGTTCTGCTGCATCAGAGAAACTAATTGAGGTTTCAGCTCAAAGTTGTTTGCTCCAATGGCAGGAATGGAGATGCTTCTTCCATGTAAATTGGAATTAGGTGCAGTGAAGTCACCAAGCATCTTCCTTATATTATTATTATTTTCGGCTGCCATCTCCTTTTCCTGTTCGAAAATTTCTGAAAGGTTATCTCTGGATTGTTGTATTTTAGCTTCTCTTAATTTTTTCTTCAGAGTCCTTTCAGGTTCTGGATCTGCTTTAACAAGAATGTTCTTGTCCTTGCTCCTGCTCATATGACAAATAAGATGGCACAGAAAAAATAGTAATAATAATATGGATCCTTTATACCACAGTATAGGGATCCTTGTGTTAGTAGAAGAAAAGAAGGGAAGAAAATCTGAACTCAGAGAGAGAGGGGGTTTGGATTTTTGGAGAGTTGAAGGAAAGATGTTAGTATATCAATAAACAAATAGAAGAAGATGAGAGGGGGAAGTGAATTTTCGAAAGCAATTTTTGAAAAAGAGTTAGTGATTTTTGAAAATAGTTTTTGAAAAAGGTTAGTATTTTTTTCAAATTTTTTTTTATATAAAAAATAAAAATAATTAGTTAATAAAAAAAGAAATTTTTGAAAAAGAAGGAAGATATTTTCGAAAATTAGAGAGAGAGAGTTAGTTAGGTAGTTTTGAAAAAGTTAAGAAACAAACAAAAAGTTAGTTAGTTAGTTGAAACAAATTTGAAAAGATTAGAAGTTGGGAAGTTAGAGAAGATACTTTGAAATCAAATTTTGAAAAAGATAAGATAAGAAGATATTTTTTTTGAAAAGATATGATAGAAATTAGTTTTTGAAAAAGATTTGATTTTTAAAATCACAATTAATGACTTGATTCATAAGAAATCACAAGATATGATTCTAGAACTTAAAGTTTGAATCTTTCTTAACAAGCAAGTAACAAACTTCAAATTTTTTAATCAAAACATTAATTGATTATGTTATTTTTGAAAATTTGATATAAAAATAAGAAAAAGATTTTTGAAAAAATATTTTTAGAATTTTCTAAAATAACTAAGAAATTTGAAAAAGATTTGATTTTTGAAAAAGATAAGATTTTCAAATTGAAAATTTGATTTGACTCATAAGAAACAACTTGATTTTAAAAATTTTTGAAAAAGTCAACTCAAATTTTCGAATTTGATGAGAGAAAAAGGGAAAGATATTTTTTGATTTTTGAATTTTTATGATGCAAGGGAAAAACAAGAAAAATGATGCAATGCATGAAATTTTTAGATCAAATAATGAATGCATGCATGAATGATATGAGTGTCAAGATGAACACCAAGAACACTTTGAATGTCAAGATGAACATCAAGAACATATTTTTGAAAAATTTTTAATGCAAAGAAAACATGCAAGACACCAAACTTAGAATTCTTTAATGCTTACGCACTAAGAATTCAAGAATGCATATGATAAACATGAAAAGACACAAAACAAAAAATCATCAAGATCAAACAAGAAGACTTACCAAGAACAACTTGAAGATCATGAAGAACACTATTAATGCATGATATTTTCGAAAAAATGCAAGATGTATATGCAATTGACACCAAACTTATAACATGACTCAAGACTCAAACAAGAAACACAAAAATATTTTTGAATTTTATGATTTTCTAATTTTTTTTTGTATTTTTATTTATTTTTTTTTTCAAAAATTATTGTGAAAAATAAAAATAAGGATTTCAAAATTTTTAATATGAATTCCAGGAATCTTGCCATGTTAGTCTTAAAGCTCCAATCAAAGGGTCAGGCATGGCTTAATAGCCAGCCAAGCTTTAGTATATAATTACATGGACTGGAGTGATTAGTTGAATGCCAATCCCAAAGTAGTTTGGGTATGGCTTTACAGCCAGATAGGCTTCAACATGCTTCATGAAACACTAGAATTCATTCTTAAAAATTCTGAAGAAAAATAATATTTTTGAAAACATTTTTTTTTTCGAAAACAAGTGAGAAGATTTTGAAATATTTTTGAAAAATTTTTGAAAAGAAAACAAAAAGAAAATTACCTAATCTGATCAACAAGATGAACCTTCAGTTGTCCAAACTCGAACAATCCCCGGCAACGGCACCAAAAACTTGGTGCACGAAATTGTGATACATATCCATGGCTTCAAAGGCCTGGTGCTCTGATCTAGTTTTATTGTCTGTCACAACTTCGATACAACTAACCAGCAAGTGCACTGGGTCGTCCAAGTAATACCTTACGTGAGTAAGGGTCGAATCCCACGGAGATTGTTGGTATGAAGCAAGCTATGGTCACCTTGCAAATCTCAGTCAGGCAGATATAAATTGATAATGGTGTTTTCGAATATTATATAATAAAATAGGGATAGAGATACTTATGTAATTCATTGGTAGGAATTTTAGATAAGTGAATGGAGATGCTTTTCGTTCTTCTGAACCTCTGCTTTCCTGCTATCTTCATCCAATCAGTCTCATTCCTTTCCATGGCTGGCTTTATGTGATACATCACCACTGTCAATGGCTACTTTCGGTCATCTCACGGGAAAATGATCCAATGCCCTGTCACGGCACGGCTAATCGTCTGGAGGCATCACCCTTGTCAATGGCTTCATCTTATCCTCTCAGTGAATAATATGCTCACGCACCCTGTCACGGCACGGCTATTCATCTGTCGGTTCTCGATCATGCTGGAATAGGATTTACTATCCTTTTGCGTCTGTCACTAACGCCCTGCAATCGCGAGTTAGGAGCTCGTCACAGTCATTCAATCATTGAATCCTGCTTGGAATACCACAGACAAGGTTTAGACTTTCCGGATTCTCTTGAATGCCGCCATCATTCTAGCTTACGCCACGAAGATTCTGGTTAGGAGATCTAAGAGATATTCATTCTAGCTTATTTCATGTAGAACGGAAGTGTTTGTCAGGCACGCGTTCATAAGGGAGAAGGATGATGAGCGTCACACATAATCATCACCTTCATCACGTTCTTGGGTGCGAATGGATATCTTAGAAGCGAAATAAGAAGAATTGAATAGAAAACAGTAGTACTTTGCATTAATCTTTGAGGAACAGCAGAGCTCCACACCTTAATCTATGGAGTGTAGAAACTCTACCGTATGAAAATACATAAGTGAAGGTCCAGGTATGGCCGAGATGGCCAGCCCCCTAAAGCGTGATCAAAGGATCATAAGGTAATCCAAAGATGCCTAATACAATAGTAAGAGTTCCTATTTATAATAAACTAGCTACTAGGGTTTACATGAGTAAGTATTTGATGTATAAATCCACTTCCGGGGCCCACTTGGTGTGTGTTTGGGCTGAGCGTAAGTGTAGCACGTGCAGAGGCCATTTGTGGAGTTGAACGCCAGGTTTTGATCCATTTCTGGCGTTCAACTCTGGTTTTGGATCCTTTTCTGGCGCTGGACGCCAGATTTGGGTAGAAAGCTGGCGTTGAACGCCAGTTTACGTCGTCAATTCTTGGCCAAAGTATGGACTATTATATATTTCTGGAAAGCCCTGGATGTCTACTTTCCAACGCAATTGGAAGCGCGCCATTTCGAGTTCTGTAGCTCCAGAAAATCCACTTTGAGTGCAGGGAGGTCAGAATCCAACAACATCAGCAGTCCTTTTTCAACCTCTGAATCTGATTTCTGCTCAAGTCCCTTAATTTTAGCCAGAAAATATCTGAAATCATAGAAAAACACACAAACTCATAGTAAAGTCTAGAAATGTGAATTTAACACAAAATCTATTAAAAATATCCCTAAAAGTAACTAGATCCTACTAAAAACATACTAAAAACAATGTCAAAAAGTGTATAAATTATCCGCTCATCATTCACCTACAGAAAGTTGTTGTATTGTGATTAAACTATTCCTGTAAGCCGAAGTTCACTTATGGGAGTGCTGTTTCTGTAGGCCGAAGTTCACCTACAGAGATAAAGCCATATCTAGGACTAGTTCCTAGGTAATGTCGGGCTGCAGGGTATAAACCGACACGTGAGCTCATGGCCTGCATAGGACAGACATGCATCATACTTGGTTGCGCATTTCCTCTGTTATGATTGTTGTTTGAATGTATGCCTTCTTTGTTTGTATTCTATTCACTGTGTCTGTGTTTTGTTTTCTTGTATTCTTTTGTTTGTGTTTTGCTTTCTGTTTTCTTTATTTTCTCTATTTATCTGTTTTTTCTGTCTACTGCTTCTCGGTATTCTGCGATTTATCTGCTAAACAACACGAAATTAATGAACTTAACTAATAACCCCGACCCTACTAAGAACTCCCCAGTTCTTACCCCTTCTCTCTCCCTTCCCCCTTCAGATGGAAGTAAGAGTACCTTACCATAGTTCACTGATGACCGTTCGCAAGAAGAGGATTCTGCTCTAGATAGTCTTCTGAGTCTAGGGTGAATCCCGTTCTCTGTTTATATGTATATACTGTGAGACCAGCCAATGTCTGCACCCCGTTTGTATGCGAACTTTAACTTAAATCCTGTGTACGAGACTCCTGTTGTGTGGCTACTTGATGGGGTACCAGAGAGACGTCCTATGGCAATGTCTGATCGTGCAGAGGAGTAGCAGATGATGTTCTACCTTTTGATGAAGTTCCACCTGACTTGAGTTTTGAAGACTTAGAACGTACTTTCCCTCGCTTTAGTAGTTTGGAGGGACTAGGTGAGTATAGAGTCTAGGCTAGTCTGGGTGCCAGCTTAGGGACCTCTTGAACAGGTCAGGACCTGAGATGTTGTATGTATGTACATGTATATAGTTATTATCTAGCTATATCTAGGGGTGTTCTAACTAAAAGTCTATACTCTAATAAAGGCTGGATCACTGAATGTTGTTAGCTGCTTGTGATGTATTTATGTGTGATTGTTTATAACTGTTTTATCTGTTTTTATTTGTGAATTGATTATAAATGATTATATTTATTAATCCAAATGTTTTCAGAAAAAAAAGGTACCTCACTAACTAACTACGCTTTTAACAACGAATCAGGCTCATATAATAAATAATAGATAATAATTAGGATGACAAATTGGTAGTACTCAGTTTTTGGTATGTCCTAGGCATACTGAAAATTGGGTCTACACAAGAAGTATGAAATTCAAAGAGTATTGACTGGATAATAAATTTATTTATTCTAAAACCTTTGATTTCAAAGGCCCAAGTAGGCTAGCCTCGTTAAAACCTCTCTAAGCAAAATCCCTTTTTTGGGAAAAATCTTGGTAGTAGGAAAAAGAGTACTTTCCTATCCCTGGTTTTAACTGTAATATAGCTTTAAAGAAGATACATTCCAAGTATTAGGCAGATATTTACCATCTAAGATTTGTTGTCGGTAAGCTCTATTGCCGATGACTTCTGTGATTCGGTAAGGGTTTTCCCAATTGGCTGCTAGTTTCCCATGGGTTGATGGTTGTCTAGCTTGTTTTGTTTTTCTGAGCACGAGGTCATTTACTTGGAAAGACCTTGGGTGAAGTCTTTTATTATATCTTTGAGCGATTAGTTGTTGCATACCCAATTGTTTGATTGCTGTGGACGATCTAACTTCTTCTATGAGGTCAAGTTCGGATTGGCGAGCTATGTCTTTTGTAGTGTGGTCGGCCATTTCAGTGCGCAGTGAGGATTGGGAGACCTCCACTGGTATCATTGCATCTGAACCGTAGACTAACCGGAAGGATGTTTCCTTTGTAGTTGAGTGAATTATTGTGTTGTATCCTGGTGCACGAAATTACAATCACACTTTTGCAACTCCGCACAACTAACCAGCAAGTGCACTGGGTCGTCCAAGTAATACCTTACGTGAGTAAGGGTCGATCCCACGGAGATTGTCGGCTTGAAGCAAGCTATGGTTATCTTGTAACTTGATGAGTGGATATTTTATACACTTTTTGGAGTTAATTTCATATAGTTTTGAGTATGTTTTAGTTAGTTTTTAGTCTATTTTCAATAGTTTTTAGGAAAAATTCATATTTCTGGACTTTACTATGAGTTGTGTGTTTTTCTGTAATTTCAGGTATTTTTCTGGCTGAAATTGAGGGAGCTGAGCAAAAATCTGATTCAGGCTGAAAAAGGACTGCTGATGCTGTTGGATTCTGACCTCCCTGACCTCAAAGTGAATTTTCTGGAGCTACAAAACTCTAAATGGCATGCTTCCAATTGCGTTGGAAAGTAGACATCCAGGGCTTTCCAGTAATATATAATAGTCTATACTTTGCACAAGGATAGACGACGTAAACTGGCGTTCAACGCCAGTTCTCTGCCCAATTCTGGCGTCCAGCGCCAGAAAAGGATCAAAAGCTGGAGTTGAACGCCCAAACTGGCACAAAAACTGGCGTTCAACTCCACAAATGGCCTCTGCACGTGACTCACTTAAATCTCAGCTCCAGCACACACCAAGTGGGCCCCAGAAGTGGATCTCTGCATCATCCATCATAGTCTACTCATTTTTTGTAAACCTAGGCTACTAGTTTAGTATTTAAACAACTTTTAGAGACTTATTTTGTATCTCATGACATTTTAGATCTAAACTTTGTATTATCTGACGGCATGAGTCTCTAAACCCTATTGTTGGGGGTGAGGAGCTCTGCTGTGTCTCGATGAATTAATGCAAGTATTTCTGTTTTCCATTCAAACACGCTTGTTCCTATCTAAGATGTTCATTCGCGGTTAACTGTGATGGAGGTGATGATCTGTGACACTCATCACCTTCTTCAAATCATGAACGTGTGCCTGACAACCACCTCCGTTCTATATACGATTGAATGAGTATCTCTTAGATTCCTTAATCAGAATCTCCGTGGTATAAGCTAGAACTGATGGCGGCATTCATGAGAATCCGGAAAGTCTAAACCTTGTCTGTGGTATTCCGAGTAGGATTCAAGGATTGAATGACTGTGACGAGCTTCAAACTCCTGAAGGCTGGGCATTAGTGACAGACGCAAAAGGATAGTAAATCCTATTCCAACCGGATCGAGAACCAACCGGTGATTAGCCGTGCTGTGACAGAGCGCGTGAGCGTAGTTTTCACTGGAAGGATGGAAGGTAGCCATTGACAACGGTGATCCACCAACACACAGCTTGCCATAGGAGGACGTGTGTGCGTGAACAAGAAGACAGAGGAAAGCAGAGACTCAGAAGACAAAGCATCTCCAAAACTCCAACATATTCTCCATTATTGCATAACAAGTAACCTTTAATCCATGCTCTATTGTTTATTTGCAATTCAACTGATAAACATAATTGACTTCTTGACTAAGATTTACAAGATAACCATAGATTGCTTCAAACCAACAATCTCCGTGGGATTCGACCCTTACTCACGTGAGTTATTACTTGAACGACCCAGTGCACTTGCTGGTCAGTGGTACGAGTTGTGAAAAGTGTGATTCATAATTCGTGCACCAAGTTTTTGGCGCCGTTGCCGGGGATTGTTCGTGTTTGAACAACTGACGGATTATTTTGTTGCTTAGATTAGGAAAAATTTCTTTTTTTATTTAGAGTCCCTTATTATTGTCGTGTTAAAATTTTAGAATCCTTATTTTCTTTTTAAAAAATAGTTTTCAAAAATAATTTCTCTATTAGATCCTGTGCCAAACTTTAAGTTTGGTGTTTTCTTGTTGATTTTCCTTAAAATTTTCGAAAATTTTGGTTTGGTTTTCTAAAAATTTTAAGTCTGGTGTTCTTTCTTCGTGTTCTTGAGTTTTCCTGGTGACTTGATCTTAAAATTTTTAAGTTTGGTGTTCCTTGGTGTTTTTCCCCCAAAATTTCTGAAAATAGGGAGCATTAGATCTAAAAATTTCAAATCTTGTGCTATCTTATTGTTTTTCTCTTTCCTCTTAAAAAATCAAAAATACCTTTTCTCACTTTTTTAAAAACGAATTTTCGAAATATATTTCTAAAATTCAGATTTTTTTATTTCAAAATTTAAAACTTTTTTTTCAAAATCATCACATCCTTTTCAAAATTTCCTAACCACTTTCTCTCTCCTCAGTTTTTCAAAAATCTTCACTCAATTTTTATTTATTCTATTTTAATTTATTTCATTTTCGAAATAAATATATAAATAAATAAATAAAAATATTTTTCCTATTTTACATCATCTCCCCTTCTCCATCATGGATCTAAGTGGAAATGAACAGTCCAGGAGGACTCTGGGGTCATATTCAAACCCCTCTACTGCTTCATATGGGAGTAGTATCTGCATACCCTCCATTGGAGTTAGTAGCTTTGAGTTGAATCCTCAGCTCATTATCATGGTGCAGCAAAGCTGCTAGTATTCCGGTCTTCCACAGGAAGAACCTACAGAGTTTCTGGCACAATTTTTACAAATTGCTGACACAGTACATGATAAAGAAATAGATCAGGATGTCTACAGACTATTACTGTTTCCATTTGCTGTAAAAGATCAAGCTAAGAGGTGGTTGAATAACCAACCTAAGGCCAGCACAAAGACATGGAAACAGCTGACAGAAAAATTCCTGAATCAGTACTTTCCCCCAAAACGGATGACACAGCTAAGGCTGGACATCCAAGGCTTTAAACAAGGAGATAATGAATCTCTTTATGATGCCTGGGAGAGATACAGAGAGATGCTACGAAAATGCCCTTCTGAAATGTTTTCAGAGTGGGTTCAGTTAGACATCTTCTATTATGGGCTTGCAGAAGGAGCTCAGATGTCTCTTGATCACTCGGCCGGTGGATCTATCCACATGAGAAAGACAATTGAAGAGGCTCAAGAGCTCATTGATACAGTTGCCAGGAATCAGCATCTGTACCTAAGCAGCAACCCTTCCATGAATGAAGAGGTTAAAACAGTAACTGCTGAACTCAATCCTGTAAAACAAGCTGCTGAATTCAATCAGCAATTGGACTTTCTAACAAAGCAGCTAGCCGAATTTAAAGACAGGTTACAAGAGACAAGGATGGCTAATATACATATGGACGAACAGTTCAAGCAAACAAAGCAGCAGCTGTCAAAGCAAATAGCAGAGGAATGCCAAGCAGTTCAACAAAGAAGTGGGAAAACATTAAATACCCCACCTCAAGGCAGCAAAAAGCTAAGAAATGAGCAAACCACCCAAAATTCAACTGAGGACAGTAAGAGCCCAGGGAAAAATAATTCTGGCGCTAAAACGCCAGAAAATTGGTGGAAGGATGGCGCTGAACGCCCAGACCATGGCCAAAACTGGCGTTCAACGCCAGAAATACAGCAGGACTGGCGTTCAACGCCAGAAATGGGCAAGGATCTGGCGTTGAACGCCCAAAATGGGCAGGATCTGGCGCTGAACGCCCAGAAAGAGCACAGTTCTGGCGTTCAGACGCCAGGAGCAGACAAGGAGCTGGCGTCTAGTTTCACTCCAGCTTCTAACTCTGGCACTCAAGTGCCAGTGAGGGATCAGACACACACAAATGCTGATAACAACCCCTCTAAAAAGGCTTCTTCAACCACTTCTGTAGGCAATAAACCTGCAGCAACTAAGGTTGAAGAATATAAAGCCAAGATACCTTATCCTCAAAAACTCCGGAAAGAGGAGCAGGATAAGCAATTTGCTCGCTTTGCAGATTACCTCAGGACTCTTGAAATAAAGATTCCATTTGCAGAAGCACTTGAGCAAATACCTTCTTATTCCAAGTTCATGAAAGAGATCTTGAGTCATAAGAAGGATTGGAGAGAAATAAAAAGAGTTCTCCTCACTGAAGAATGCAGTGCAGTCATTCTGAAGAGCTTTCCTGAAAAGCTTAAAGACCCTGGGAGCTTTCTGATACCATGCATATTAGAAGATAATTGCACCAAGACAGCTTTATGCGATCTTGGGGCAAGCATCAACCTAATACCTGCATCCACTATCAGGAAGCTTGGCTTAACTGAAGAAGTTAAACCAACCCGGATATGTCTCCAACTTGCTGATGGTTCTACTAAATACCCATCAGGCGTGATTGAGGACATGATTGTCAGAGTTGGGCCATTCGCCTTTCCCACTGACTTTGTTGTGCTGGAAATGGAGGAGCACAAGAGTGCTACTCTCATTCTAGGAAGACCCTTCCTAGCAACTGGACGATCCCTCATTGACGTCCAACAAGGGGAAATAACCCTGAGAGTCAACGATGATGAGTTCAAGTTGAATGCTGTCAAAGCCATGCAGCATTTAGACATATCAACAGACTGCATGAAAGTTGATCTTATTGACTCTTTGGTAGAAGAGATCAACATGGCTGAGAGTCTCGAATCAGAGTTGGAAGACATCTTTAAAGATGTTCAGCCTGATTTGGAGGATTCAGGGGACATGAAAGAGCCTCTGAACTTTCTTCTGAAAGAGGAAAAACCTCCTAAACCCGAGCTCAAGCCACTACCACCATCCTTGAAATATGCATTTCTGGGAGAAGTTGACACTTTTCCAGTGATCATAAGCTCTGCTTTAAATTCACAAGAAGAGGAAGCACTTATTCAAGTGCTAAGGACACACAAGACAGCTCTTGGGTGGTCCATAGGTGACCTTAAGGGCATAAGCCCAGCTAGATGCATGCACAAAATCCTATTAGAGGATAATGCCAAACCAGTGGTTCAACCACAGAGGCGGCTAAATCCAGCCATGAAGGAAGTGGTGCAGAAAGAGGTCACCAAGTTACTAGAGGCTGGGATTATTTATCCTTTTTCTGATAGCCCCTAGGTGAGCCCTGTTCAAGTCGTCCCAAAAAAGGGAGGCATGACAGTGATTCATAATGAAAAAAATAAACTGGTTCCTACAAGAACAGTTACGGGGTGGCGCATGTGTATTGACTACAGAAGGCTCAATACAGCCACCAGAAAGGATCATTTTCCTTTACCATTCATAGACCAGATGCTAGAAAGACTAGCAGGTCATGATTATTACTGCTTTTTGGATGGCTACTCAGGTTATAACCAGATTGCAGTAGATCCCCAGGATCAAGAGAAAATAGCATTCACATGTCCATCCGGAGTGTTTGCTTATAGAAGGATGCCATTTGGGCTATGTAATGCGCTTGCAACCTTCCAGAGATGCATGCTCTCTATTTTCTCTGACATGGTGGAAAAATTTCTGGAAGTCTTCATGGATGACTTCTCAGTATATGGAGACTCATTCAGCTCCTGTCTTGATCACCTGAAACTTGTTCTGAAAAGATGCCAAGAAACCAACCTAGTTTTAAACTGGGAAAAGTGTCACTTCATGGTGACTGAAGGAATTGTTCTTGGGCATAAAATCTCAAACAAGGGAATAGAGGTGGATCAAGCAAAAATAGAGGTAATTGAAAAATTACCACCACCTGCCAATGTTAAGGCAATCAGAAGCTTTCTGGGGCATGCAGGATTCTATAGGAGGTTTATAAAGGATTTTTCAAAAATCGCAAAACCTCTAAGCAATCTGCTAGCTGCTGACACGCCATTTGTGTTTGACACAAAGTGCCTGCAGGCGTTTGAAACGCTGAAAGCTAAGCTGGTCACAGCACCAGTCATTTCTGCACCAGACTGGACATTACCATTTGAGCTAATGTGTGATGCCAGTGATCATGCCATTGGTGCAGTATTGGGACAGAGGCATGACAAGCTTCTGCATGTCATTTACTATGCCAGTCGCGTTCTAAATGATGTCCAGAAAAATTACACAACGACAGAAAAAGAATTACTTGCAGTGGTTTACGCCATTGACAAGTTCAGATCATACTTAGTAGGATCAAAAGTGATTGTGTATACTGACCATGCTGCTCTTAAATATCTACTCACAAAGCAGGATTCAAAACCCAGGCTCATCAGATGGGTATTGCTTCTACAAGAATTTGATATAGAAATAAGAGACAAAAAAGGGACAGAGAACCAAGTGGCTGATCATCTGTCCCGGATAGAGCCAGTGGAAGGGACGTCCCTCCCTTCTCTTGAGATCTCTGAGACGTTTCCTGATGAGCATTTATTCGCCATTCAGGAAGCACCATGGTTTGCCGATATTGCAAACTATAAAGCTGCAAGGTTCATACCCAAGGAGTACAACAGGATACAAAAGAAGAAATTAATTACTGATGCAAAGTACTACTTGTGGGATGAACCTTATCTCTTTAAGAGATGTGCAGACGGAACTATCCGTAGGTGTGTGCCTAGAGAAGAAGCACAGAGGATCCTGAGGCATTGCCATGGATCTCAATATGGAGGCCATTTTGGAGGTGAGCGAACAGCCACCAAGGTCCTCCAATGTGGCTTCTATTGGCCCACACTCTATAAAGATTCCCGAGAGTTTGTACATAATTGTGACAGTTGCCAAAGAGCTGGTAACCTGCCTCATGGTTACGCCATGCCTCAACAAGGAATCTTGGAAATTGAGTTGTTTGACGTATGGGGAATTGACTTCATGGGACCTTTCCCACCATCATACTCAAACACTTATATTCTGGTGGCAGTTGACTATGTATCAAAATGGGTAGAGGCTATTGCCACACCCACCAATGATACTAAAACAGTGCTGAAGTTCCTCCTGAAATATATCTTTAGCAGGTTTGGTGTCCCTAGAGTACTAATCAGTGATGGGGGCACTCACTTCTGCAATAAACAGCTTTACTCTGCCATGGTTCGGTATGGAATTCGCCACAAGGTGGCCACTCCATATCATCCACAAACCAATGGGCAAGCTGAAGTCTCTAACAAAGAATTAAAGAGAATCCTGGAACGGACAGTAAACACCCGTAGAAAGGATTGGGCACGGAGCCTGGATGATGCTCTGTGGGCTTACAGGACAGCATTCAAGACCCCATAGGGACATCTCCATACCAACTCGTGTATGGTAAGGCATGTCACCTGCCCGTGGAACTGGAACATAAGGCCTACTGGGCAACCAGATTCCTAAACTTTGATGCCAAATTAGCAGGAGAAAAACGATTGCTCCAGCTAAATGAGCTAGAGGAATTCAGATTCACAGCTTTCGAAAATGCCAAGCTTTATAAAGAAAAATAAAAAAAATGGCATGACAGAAAGCTGTCATCTAGAATTTTTGAACCAGGACAGAAGGTCCTGTTGTTTAACTCTAGACTCAGGCTATTCCCCGGGAAACTGAAATCCCGGTGGAGGGGACCATACGTGATTACAAGTGTGTCACCATATGGTTATGTGGAGCTTCAAGATATTGATTCTGATAAGAAGTTCATTGTCAATGGACAGAGAATCAAGCATTATCTTGAAGGAAACATTGAGCAAAAATGCTCAAGGCTGAAGCTAGATTAAAAGCTCAGCAAGGTCTAGCTAAAGACAATAAAGAAGCGCTTGCTGGGAGGCCAATCACTCTGAGCTTCAATGGATAAAGTGAGATGCCAAAACTGTTCAGAAGCAAAAAGCTACTAGTCCCGCTCATCTAATTAGAATCTGAGCTTCACTCAAAAACTCTGAGATATTATTACTTCTCAACCTATTAGTCTTCTATTTTATTTGTCTAGTTGCTTGAGGACAAGCAACAGTTTAAGTTTGGTGTTGTGATGAGCGGATATTTTATACGCTTTTTGGAGTTAATTTCATATAGTTTTGAGTATGTTTTAGTTAGTTTTTAGTCTATTTTCATTAGTTTTTAGGAAAAATTCATATTTCTGGACTTTACTATGAGTTGTGTGTTTTTCTGTAATTTCAGGTATTTTTCTGGCTGAAATTGAGGGAGCTGAGCAAAAATCTGATTCAGGCTGAAAAAGGATTGCTGATGCTGTTGGATTCTGACCTCCCTGCACTCAAAGTAGATTTTCTGGAGCTACAGAACTCGAAATGGAATGCTTCCAATTGCGTTGGAAAGTAGACATCCAGGGCTTTCAGAAATATATAATAGTCCATACTTTGCACAAGGATAGACAACGTAAACTGGCGTTCAACGCCAGTTCTCTGCCCAATTCTGGCGTCCAGCGCCAGAAAAGGATCAAAAGCTGGAGTTGAACACCCAAACTGGCACAAAAACTGGCGTTCAACTCCACAAATGGCCTC
Source organism: Arachis ipaensis (assembly GCF_059453495.1). Lineage (NCBI taxonomy): Eukaryota > Viridiplantae > Streptophyta > Magnoliopsida > Fabales > Fabaceae > Arachis > Arachis ipaensis. The sequence continues at coordinate 39,117,373 of NC_142435.1, read as the reverse complement.
TGCACGTGACTCACTTAAATCTCAGCTCCAGCACACACCAAGTGGGCCCCAGAAGTGGATCTCTGCATCATCCATCATAGTCTACTCATTTTTTGTAAACCTAGGCTACTAGTTTAGTATTTAAACAACTTTTAGAGACTTATTTTGTATCTCATGACATTTTAGATCTAAACTTTGTATTCTCTGACGGCATGAGTCTCTAAACCCCATTGTTGGGGGTGAGGAGCTCTGTTGTGTCTCGATGAATTAATGCAAGTATTTCTGTTTTCCATTCAAACACGCTTGTTCCTATCTAAGATGTTCATTCGCGCTTAACTGTGATGGAGGTGATGATCTGTGACACTCATCACCTTCCTCAAATCATGAACGTGTGCCTGACAACCACCTCCGTTCTATATACGATTGAATGAGTATCTCTTAGATTCCTTAATCAGAATCTCCGTGGTATAAGCTAGAACTGATGGCAACATTCATGAGAATCCGGAAAGTCTAAACCTTGTCTGTGGTATTCCGAGTAGGATTCAAGGATTGAATGACTGTGACGAGCTTCAAACTCCTGAAGGCTGGGCGTTAGTGACAGACGCAAAAGGATAGTAAATCCTATTCCAACCGGATTGAGAACCAACCGGTGATTAGCCGTGCTGTGACAGAGCGCGTGAGCGTAGTTTTCACTGGAAGGATGGAAGGTAGCCATTGACAACGGTGATCCACCAACACACAGCTTGCCATAGGAGGACGTGCGTGCGTGAACAAGAAGACAGAGGAAAGCAGAGACTCCGAAGACAAAGCATCTCCAAAACTCCAACATATTCTCCATTATTGCATAACAAGTAACCTTTAATCCATGCTCTATTGTTTATTTGCAATACAAATGATAAACATAATTGACTTCCTGACTAAGATTTACAAGATAACCATAGATTGCTTCAAACCAACAATCTCCGTGGGATTCGACCCTTACTCACGTGAGGTATTACTTGGACGACCCAGTGCACTTGCTGGTCAGTGGTACGAGTTGTGAAAAGTGTGATTCATAATTCGTGCACTATAACTCTTAGTCAGGATATCAATAATTCTCAGATTTGATTGTAAAAAGTAAAAGAACATGAAATAAATACTTGTTATGCAGTAATGAAGAACAGGTTGAGGCTTTGGAGATGCTTTGTCTTCTGAATCTCTGCTTTCCTACTATCTTCTTCTTCATGCACGCAAGGCTCCTTCCATGGCAAGCTTTAAGTTGGGCATCATCGTTGTCAATGGCTACTTCCCGTCCTCTCAGTGAAAATGTTCCAAATGCACTGTCACCGCACGGCTAATCATCTGTCGGTTCTCGATCATGCTGGAATAGGATCCATTGATCCTTTTGCGTCTGTCACATGCCCAACACTCGCGAGTTTGAAGCTCGTCACAGCCATCCCTTCCCAGATCCTACTCAGAATACCACAGACAAGGTTTAGATGTTCCGGATCTCAGGAATGGCCGCCAATAATTCTAGCTTATATCACGAAGACTCTGATCTGAATCATGAGGCTAAGAGATATGCATTCAATCTAAGGTAGAACGGAGGTGGTTGTCAGGCACGCGTTCATAGGTGAGAATGATGATGATTGTCACGGATCATCACATTCATCAGGTTGAAGTGTGAATGAATATCTTAGAATAGAAGCAAGCGTGATAGAATGGAAAACAGTAGTAATTGCATTAATTCATGAAGAACAGCAAAGCTCCTCACCCCCAACAATGGGGTTTAGAGACTCATACCGTAGAAGATACAATATGAAACGTGTAGAATGTCATGAGGTACAAGATGAATCACTAAAAGTAGTTTTTATAGTAAACTGGTGACCTAGGGTTACAGAAAATGAGTAAGCTAGGGTGTTTAGTGTAAAAATCCACTTCCAGGGCCCACTTGGTATGTGCTTGGGCTGAGCATTGAAGCTTTCATGTGTAGAGACTTTTCTTGGAGTTAAACACCAGCTTTTGTGCTTGTTTGGGCGTTTAAAAGTTTTTATGCCAGTTTCGGCGTTAAACGCCAGAATTCTTTGGGCTGACTTGGAACGCCTATTTGGGCCATCAAATCTCGGGCAAAGTATGAAGTATTATATATTGCTGGAAAGCCCATGATGTCTACTTTTCAACGCAAGTGAGAGTGAGCTAATTGGGCTTCTGTAGCTCTAGAAAATCCACTTTGTGTGTAGGGAGGTCAGAATCCAACAGCATCTGCAGTCCTTTTTCAGCCTCTGAATCAGATATTTGCTCAGGTCCCTCAATTTCAGTTAGAAAATACCTGAAATCACAGAAAAACATACAAACTCATAGTAAAGACCAGAAAAGTTAATTTTAAATAAAAACTAATAAAAATATAATAAAAACTAATTAAAATATACTAAAAACATACTAAAAACAATGCCAAAAAGCGTATAAATTATCCGCTCATCACAACACCAAACTTAAAATGTTGCTTGTCCCCAAGCAACTGAAAATCAAATAGGATAAAAAGAAGAGAATATACAATGAATTCCAAAAACATCTATGAAGATCAGTATTAATTAGATGAGCGGGGCTTTTAGCTTTTTTTTGCTTCTGAACAGTTTTGGCAACTCACTTTATTCCTTGAAGTTAAGAATGATTGGCATCTATAGGAACTTAGAATCCAGATAGTGTTATTGATTCTCTTAGTTAAGTATGTTGATTCTTGAACACAACTACTTTATGAGTCTTGGCTGTGGCCCTAAGCACTTTGTTTTCCAGTATTACCACCGGATACATAAATGCCACAGACATATAACTGGGTAAACCTTTTCAGATTGTGACTCGGCTTTGCTAGAGTTCCCAATTAGAGGTGTCCAGGGTTCTTAAGCACACTCTTCTTTTTGCTTTGGACCTCGACTTTAACCGCTCAGTCTCAAGTTTACACTTGACACCTTCACGCCACAAGCACATGGTTAGGGACAGCTTGGTTTAGCCGCTTAGGCCAGGATTTTATTCCTGTAGGTCCTCCTATCCACTAATGCTCAAAGCCTTGGATCCTTTTCATCACCCTTGCCTTTTGGTTTAAAGGGGTATTGGCTTTTTCTGCTTGCTTTTCTTTTTCTTTTCTCTCTTTTCTTTTTTTTTTTTTTGCCTCTTCTTTTTTTTTTTTGCAAGCTTTTCACTGCTTTTCCTTACTTCAAGAATCAATTTTATGATTTTTCAGATCATCAGATAACATTTCTCCTTTTCCCATCATTCTTTCAAGAGCCAACAATTTTAATATTCATAAACAATCAAATTCAAAAATATGCACTGTTCAAGCATTCATTCAGAAAATAATAGTATTGCCACCACATCAAAATAATTAAACTGTTTTAAAATTTGAAATTCATGTACTTCTTTTTTTTTTCAATTAAAAATACTCTTTTTATTTAAGAAAGGTGATGGATTCATAGGACATTCATAGCTTTAAGACATAAACTTTAAATTTTTATTGATTATGGAATAAAAATAAGACTCAAAAAATAAATATAGGAGCAGACCCATAATAATAGAAGGTAGAAAATAAAAACAGAAAAATAAATGACTCTTAACAATAAAGTTTATCACGTACTGTCTCAGCAATTTGTAAGAACTGTGCTAGAAACTCAGTAGGTTCCTCCTGTGGGAGACCGGAATACTGACAATTTTGCTGCACTATGATAATGAGCTGAGGATTTAGCTCAAAGCTGCTTGCTTTGATGGGAGGTATACAGATGCTACTCCCATATGCAGCTGTAATGGGGTTAGCATATATGACCCCAGAGTCCTTCTGGACTGTTCGTTTCCACTTATGTCCATGATGGAGAAAAGGGAATTGATATGAATTGCAATTAAATTATATTTTTATTTTTATTTATATTTTTTTATTTTTTATTTTTTTTATTTAATTAAAAGTGACTGAAAATAATAAAATAAAATAAATGGAAAATAAAATAAAATTTAAAAAACTAAAAGAAAAAAAAATCAAAGCAAATTGAAAACTAAATTAATTAATTAATTAAAAAGATTTTGAAAAAAAATGCTTAGTTAATTTCGAAATGTGAAAGAGGAAAGTAGCTAAGTGATTTTTTTGAAAAAGATTTTGAAATTAGCAATTAAAAAGATATGATTGAAAATTATTTTGAAAAAGATTTGATTGAGAAGATACAATTTCTAATAAAAAAAAAAGATATGATTGAGAATTATTTTGAAAAAGATATGATTGCAGAAATTAAAAAGATTTGATTTTTGAAAAAGATTTGAAAAGATCAATTTTTGAAATTAGAATATTGACTTGACTAAAAAAAAGATATGATTTTGAAAATCTTTGACTAAATTAATGCAAAATTTTGAAATTTATGAGTAAAATAAGGAAATGATATTTTTTTATTTTTGAATTTTAATGCGAAAAGAGAAAAACAACAAAATGACACTAAACTTAGAAATTTTAGATCAAAACACAAAGAACAAACAAGAAAACTTTGAATGTCAAGATGAACACCAAGAACACTTTGAAGATCAAGATGAACACCAAGAACAAATTTTTGAAAAATTTTTAAGTAAATAAAAGCACAAAAACACACCAAACTTAAAATTTTTAGAGAATCAAACAAAAATTTTCGAAAAATTAAAGGAAAAACACAAAGAAGACACCAAACTTAGAATTTTAAAGATCAAGAAATAACTAAGGACATGCAATTTCGAAAAATTAAAAGAAAATAAAATCATGCAATTGACACCAAACTTAAAAATATAAAACTAAACTCAAATAAAAGACTCTAAACCAACAAAAATAAAATATTCCTAATCTAAACAACAAGATAAATCGTCAGTTGTCTAAACTCGAACGATCCCCGGCAACGGCGCCAGAAACTTGGTGCACGAAATTACAATCACACTTTTGCAACTCTGCACAACTAACCAGCAAGTGCACTGGGTCGTCCAAGTAATACCTTACATGAGTAAGGGTCGATCCCACGGAGATTGTCGGCTTGAAGCAAGCTATGGTTATCTTGTAACTGACGTACGCCCCAGCGGTGTATTGGTAGATTTCTCTTTAATAACACCTCGTCGTAAGTATAGCTCTACCAACAATAATCCTCGGGGGGGGGGGGTCAAATTTAGAAGAGGGATTTGGTTGTCACAAGTTCAACCCCAATAGAAATAACCGAAATATTCAAACCTCGGGTCGTCTCACAAGGAATGGGCAAACATGTGCTTCGACATTGGTTAGAAATCCAGGGTTGTGAGTTATAAACATGAAAATAAATGGAAATCTTAACAAGCAAGTAATCTTAAATTGCAATAAACTAATTCAACCACCTAAGTAAAACTTGAGCAATTCCAATGAACAAGCAATATTTTATTTAATTCTACTTAAACCAAACAAGTAACTATAACTAAGGCAATTGAAATTGGAAATTGGGTTTCAAATATGAATGATAAAAACAACTCTTGACTAGGCATGGGAATTGGGATCACAATCCTTGTCCAACAACTATATCTTGACAATTATGAGGAACCAAGCTCATTAGGTCTACCCCCAAAGTCTTAAGTACGTGATATCTACCCCTAGACTTAAGGTATGTCAAATGGCTTTGGCCACATCAACCCATAAGTCCCAACCTACCTACTAATTAAATTAGTAGTGGGTTGGCGTCAATGAGTATCAAATTGACCACCAAGGGCTCCGAAATCATCAAATCTATTAGACCCAATGACTCAAGTTTACCCAATTCCCTTGACCTAGGCCAAGAGTGGAAAAGAATACTCCATAATCAAAGTAAACAATTCATCAAACACTTGGTAAGCATTAATAAAAGACATGTTCAAAATAGCAATTAAATTGAATTCCACAAATACCCACTAACAATTATCAACATACAATTAAGTAATCAACAAGATTAAACATAGAAATCATCAATGCAACATCAACAAGTCAAGATTCACAACATTCATGAAATGGGTATAAAATGACAATTGACAAGAATCATAAAACTATCACTAAATGTAAGCAAGATTGTAACAAGGAATTCAAATTTAACAATTAAAACTGTAATTAACAAAATCCAATTCACAAATCAACAAGGGAAGATCAAAATAGAAACTAGATCTAGAGAGGAACAAGGGTTTCTCTCTAGAATAACCAAAGAAAACAAAAACTAGCTAAAATTGTGTCCTAGTGTAAAATGAGTCATCTCTCCCTTTCCCCCTAGCATCCTTGGGTCTTTTCCATGCAGGAACAGCTTGAAGTTGGGCCTCCTTGGCCTCAGAAATCGCCAGGCACGATTTCTCTTAATGAGGTCACGTGCAGCTTCCCACGCGTGCGCGCCATGCGTGCGCGCGTCGATAGGAATCTTCCAATCTGCGCAGATACGTCCATCCTTTCGTGCCGCTTCCAGCCAATCCCATCCACGCGTGTGCGTGGAGTGCGCGGACGCGCCGATGCTGCTGCTCCCAAGACTTCAATTCTTCATGTTCCTCCCTTTTTGTACATGCTTTCTCCCTCTCTTCTAAGTCATTCCTGCCCTATAATTCCTAAAATTACTCAACAAAAACATCACGGCATCGAATGGCAATAGAAGAGGATTAAAATATGGCAATTTCAAGGCAAAATAAGCATGTTTTTCATCATAGAGTAGTATTGGGAAGTGAACACAAAACCATGTATTTCTTGTGAATAAGTGTGAGAAATATTGATAGAATCCCCCAAAATAAGCACAAGATAAACCACAAAATCGGGGTTTATCAATTCTTCCCACACTTAAACCAAGCAAGTCCTCATGCTTAAAATAAAAAGACCAAAGATTATGATGGGAAAGGATTTATGAAATGCTAAGTACCTAAACGGATGCATGCAACTAATGTAAAATCATCTACCTACTTGGTCAAAAGTGAATTCATCCTTCAAGAATACATGTGAGCATATAGGGTGAAAACAGTATGCAATTCATGAATCCTACCAAATTAAACATCACCATAGAGTGCATATAACTTGCTAAACGAACGCTTGTGAAAGCCGGGAGCAAGCATTGAGCCTCGAACCCTCACCGGAAGTGTATCCGCTCTATTCACTCAAGTGTATAGGGTTCATCACTCAATCTCCTCCTAATCATGCTTTCCAAGATTTGTCTTTCATCTAATCAATCAACAATTACTTAATGCATGCTTACAAGTATCATGAGGTCTTATTCATGGGTTGTAATGGGGATAAGGTGAAGGTAAGGATGTATATGGCTAAGTGGGTTTAAAATTTGAGTCCTTGATCAACCTCGGATCCCACTAGACACCTAAAACAACCTATACAACTACAATACATTCCTAGCTACCCTTGAATTTTACCCTTTTTACATACTCATGCATTCTTTGCAATCTACCTACTATATGCATTGTTTTTATTACTTTATCTTGGGGCATTTTTTTTTTCATTGCCCTCTTTTTTTTTTTATATTGTCATCATCCCCTTTTCTTTGGGGGTTTCTTTGTGAACCAAAGTGTCAATGCATACGGTATAATCATTTAGCACATGAGTATGTTCCCAAGATCCTAGAATTTTCAATTACACTACAATTACATGCCTATATACCTACCCGAATTTCCAAAGTATACCCCCCCTATTTGAATGATACACATCCTAACTCACCTAAGCCAATCAAGGATTCAAATTCAGGGACATTCATGGTTTTTCACTTAGGGTTGTTGATGTGCTCTGTTTAAGAACAAGAGGGTTTATCAAAGGCTCAAAATTGGTTAGCAATGGTAGATACAAGGGTTAAGGCTATTTGGGAAAAGTGACTGTTGAAATGATGGCCTTAATCATGCAAATACATTCATACACAAAGAAATGGACATATAGAATTAGACAAAGCAAGGATCACACTCATAGAGAGAGAGATATGCACACAAGAATGGAAATAATGGTTAAAAGATGTAACCATGTAATAGGCTCAAAACTTTCATGCTTGTGTTCTTAACTCAATCACTATGTTCCAAAATACATTCTTAAAGCAAGTTTACTACAGAAATTTTCAAAATTTTGGTAGGTCACCCAGCTTGGAAAGAAAGTTATTGTTTTGACCAAGTAACTTTATAGAAACTAACCATCATGCAAAGAGTATTTACAAGCAAGACTAACTACACATGCAATATATAAAAAGAGAAAGATAAATCCATGGGTATTGAGGGGAAAAGAGTGTTACCCATGGAGATCGGTCGAACGACCTCCCCACACTTTAGAAATTAGCACGATCCTCCATGCTATGAATGATACGCAAGGGACGGTCGGGGCCGGAGTCTTCACTATCCCCTCCATCAGAACTTTCATCGCTTGGGTTCGAAGTGGATGTGAATATCTCAGGTTCCTCCATGCTAGGGGCAACACAATGCAGAAGTTTCTTGATATAAGTATACCGGCGGTGGTTACTCCTCTCATATCTATCAAGCTTCCGGTGAAGATCCTCTATCCTTTGATGTGTGGATCTCAGTGGTGGTGATGATGAGCTAGAAGGAAAAAGAAGTGGCGGGGCCATGTCGAGGCTTGGTTTGTTCATGGGAAGGTATAGGTATTTTCTGCTTGGGACCACATCGCCCTTAGCCGGAACCATAATCTTCTTATCTTTGGCTTCCCAAGAAACACCCACAACAGCGACTAAGTCAGATACCAAAGCTGGAAATGGCACGTTACCCCGGTCGTGAACTTGACTCATTGCATGCTTGACAAGAGGTGGAATGTTCACCGGCTTCTCCGTGAGAATACACCAAACAAGTAAGGCAAGGTCCGCCGTGATCGACGACTTGTGAGTGCTAGGTAGCACATAGTGAGATAGGATCTGGGCCCAAGCTCTAGCTTCCACAGTGAGGAAGCGAGCGTCAATACTCTTGGGCCTCATCCGCAGTCGACCATGGATCCAAAAACATTCTGGCTCAGCGATGACTCGGAGGATCGAGTCCCAATCGAATCCAAACTCTTCTCGCTGACGTAGGACTTTTTGGTAGCCATCCGTGTCACTTGGCACTGGTAAAACATTAAGCACTTGCTGAATAGCCTCTTCTGAAACTGAGACTTGCTTACGGCGCATGTATACCAATTGAAGAGAGGAAAGGTGGTAGTTAGTATAAAATTCTTCCACCCAAGAGAGGTTGATTTCTCTTGGTTTCCTCAAGAGAAACTCTCATCCTCGCTGTTCAATTCGGGGCAGAATATAAGGAGCGACTTTGTCTGGCGGAGCTAGTAGATGCTCAGGATGATAGTTCTTTACAGCTATGGAAGGGAACTTAAGTTCACAGAAGCGGTTGGGAAACTTTGAAGAGTCTCTTGCCGGTTTGCCCTTGTCATTCTCATCAATAGGAGCGGGTGTCTTTCCGTTCTTTGATAAGGGTTTGGCTCCTATTGAAGAATGCACCTTAGAATTTGATTTTTGGGGTGCCCTCTTTGCGGCCGGTTTCCTTGGAGCTATCTCTTTGCCTTTCTTGGTGGCCATCCTAAAAAGGAAGAGAAAGAAGGAAAACATTAAACCCAAGAAACAATTCGATGAAAACATGCAAGTGACTTGTAATGCCCATGATGAATATGAAAGCAAGAGGTATGTCACTTGTTATGGGATACAAAAGAGAGTAAGACATGCAAAGGCATGAGAAGAGTAGTCTCAAGCATCCTTAATAAAAAGTAAGTCATGTTCAATTAATATGGAATTGGTAAGTATAAACTTGAAACACACAAATTAGACTCAATGCATTCAAGAAGAGACAAGTGAATGAGGAGGGAGCACCCAATTGAAAGTACATGGCTAGATTGAGCCAAAATGGTATGTGTGCATTTCCTCGAACACTTGACGTGCAATAATCAAGCAATGAGCAATTATGAGATACCAAACCAATTCAAAGCCCAAAATGGAACATCAATCATCACATAAACATCACACAATGGTAAAAGAGTGACAAAAGATCTAGTAATGCAAATTAAGTTCAAGTTCAACATCCATGGAGAAATAAAGAAAATAGAAGGAAAATAAGTAAACAAAAACAAGAAACATCATCATCAAGTAAAAGAAAAACTAAGTAAGGCAACAAGAAGCATCTACTTAGAAGAAATAGTATAAGGAAAAGTGGAAGTAGAGGAAAGGAAGAAGTTAAACATTGAAGAGTATGAAAAAGCAAGGTTGAATCTTCTTTTTTGAAGATGAGAGAGGAAATAGGAGAAGTGTAGCGCCACCGGAAAAGGGTGGTTGTCACCGGTGAGTAGCCGAAGACAATGGTGGTGGGTTGTGTAAGAAGAAGAGGAGAAGAGAAATGATGGAGAGATTGGGAGAATGAGATAAGAAAGAAAAAGAAGTGTGAGTGAGAAAGGAAGTGAAACGGCGCGAAGTATAACACTGACTCACGCAACCGGCGCGCGCGCGGAAGGTGCGCTGACGCGTCGGTGAAGGTATGAGCTGAAAGCGCGTGCGCGTCAAAGGCGCGCGCGTGTTAGAGGAGTTGTGCCTTAGGCTCAAAAGTGGCACAAGCCTGGCTCAAGTCTCTGGTTTTTGTACCAAGGTGACCCAGGGAGGTATGCGCGCAGACGCGCACCATGCGCGGACGCATGCTTGTGGTATTCAACAGCTGGCGCGGGCGCGTACTACGCGCGGATGCGTCAGTTTTGGCAAAAAGTTGGCCCAATCATGGCATAACTCTCTGGTTTTTTGTACCAGAGACTTCATATAACTCCACCGTTGCGCGCGCGCACTGTGCGCTTGCGCATCGATGGTCAACTGGCAATGGTGCGCGCAGGCAGCATGTACGCGAACGCGTGGGTGCCTGGCGCGAGCTGGGCACGAAGTTGGCCTAACTCTCGGGTTTTTGGCCTGAAAATCGGAATTCGCAACCGGCACGCGCGCGCACTGTACGCCTGCGCGTCGGTGCCCTTTTTTAAAGAAAAATTTTGTTTTCTTTACCTCTTTTCACAACCTATCTATATGAACATTCTACCTTTTTAACAGAATTAACAAAGCTAGCATTCCTAAGCACTCAATCAGTCATCAAAAGATCATAAAATTCAAAGAACTAAAGATACTAAAAGATGGTATAAACAAGGAAGATCTTACCATGGTGGGGTGCCTCCCACCAAGCACTTTTCTTTAACGTCCTTAAGTTGGACGGTCCTCTTCTTAAGCTTCATCTCTACCTGGTGCATCCTCCAATATGTACACCTCTAGCTCCCTTGGAGGTTTGCAACCATGATATTTCTTCACTCTATGCCCATTCACCTTGAAAGTTGCTTCACTTTTCGGATCGAACAATTCCACCACTCCGTAGGGCTTCATTTCTTTCACCTTAAAAGGTCCTTCCCATCTAGAACGGAGCTTGCCAGGCATAAATCGGAGCCTTGAGTTGTAGAGGAGGACTTCATCTCCTTCTTGAAAGTCCTTCTTCCGAATGTGATGGTCATGGAATGCTTTAGTCTTTTCCTTGTAAATTCGGGCATTCTCATATGACTCGTTCCTCAAACACTCAAGCTCTTCTAGTTGTAACTTCCTAGCTTCACCTGCCTTGGCTAAATCCATGTTGCACTGCTTTACCGCCCAATATGCTCGATGCTCAATCTCCACCGGAAGGTGGCATGCTTTACCATAGACGATCCGGAAGGGACTCATCCCTATCGGAGTCTTGTAGGCTGTTCTGTATGCCAATAGTGCATCTCCTAGCTGGAGCCTCCAATCCTTTCTTTGTGGATTGACCACTTTTTCCAAGATTCTCTTGATTTCCCGGTTGGACACTTCCGCTTGCCTATTTGTTTGCAGATGATAAGCAGTAGCAACCTTATGCGACACTCCATAGCGCTTGAGCAATGCTTCTACCTTCCTGTTACAAAAGTGGGATCCTTGGTCACTCACAATTGCTCGTGGCGACCCGTAACGGCATACAATGTGATTCCTAATGAAAGAAACAACGGTATTGGCATCGTCAAGGTGCGTAGGCATGGCCTCCACCCACTTTGACACGTAGTCAACCGCTAACAGAATGTAGAGATACCCACTAGAGTTAGAAAATGGTCCCATAAAGTCAATGCCCCATACATTGAATATCTCACAGAACAACATAGGTTGCTGTGGCATTTCATCCCTTTGAGATGTGTTTCCTGACTTCTGACACTGATGGCAAGACACACATAACCGGTTAGCATCCTTGAATAAGGTTGGCCACCAGAATCCACAATCCAACACTTTTTTGGCAGTTCTTTGTGGGTCAAAGTGGCCACCATAGTCGGACGAATGACAAGCTTCCAGAATTGGTTGAAATTCGGATTCCGGGACACACCTTCGGATTACTTGGTCTACACCTCTCTTCCACAAGTGAGGGTCATCCCAAATATAGTATTTGGAATCACTCCTCAACTTGTCCCTTTGGTTTTTCGAAAAGTTGGGAGGGAAGATTCTTGCAACCAAGTAGTTCGCCATTGGGGCAAACCAAGGAAAACTAGCCAACACAGCATGCAAACTATCCAATGGGAATGAGTCATTGATCGGAAATGGATCAGTTTTTAAATTCTCAATGCGGCTTAAGTGATCCGCAACCAGGTTTTGAGATCCACTCCGGTCCCTAATCTCAATGTCGAATTCTTGCAAAAGCAAGATCCAACGTATAAGTCTAGGCTTTGACTCATTCTTTGTCAATAAATACTTCAAAGCTGCATGATCCTTGTATACCACTATCTTTGAACCTAGCAAATAAGATCTGAATTTATCTAAAGCATGAACAATAGCTAAGAGTTCTTCTTCGGTAGTGGTATAGTTGGATTGTGCGGCATCTAGTGTCTTAGAAGAGTAAGCAATGACATAAGGAAGTTTACCCTCGCGCTGTGCAAGCGCGGCACCCACATCATAGTTTGACGCATCGCACATTATCTCAAATGGCAACGTCCAGTTAGGGCCTCGCACAATCGGTGCTATGGTGAGAACTTTCCTCAACTCTTCAAAAGCTTTTACACATTCACTGTCAAACTCAAAATCCACATCTTTTTGGAGTAGGCGCGATAATGGCAAAGCAATCTTGCTGAAGTCCTTGATAAAGCGCCTGTAAAATCCTGCATGTCCCAAAAACGAGCGGACCTCCCTCACGGATGAGGGGTGAGGCAAAGTAGTAATGACATCAACCTTGGCTGGGTCCACAGAAATGCCTTCACTAGAGACTACATGTCCTAACACTATGCCTTGTCGTACGATAAAATGACATTTTTCAAAATTCAAGACAAGGTTGGTGTCAACACATCTATCTAGGACCTTGGCCAAGCTCTCTAAACAACAATCGAATGAGATACCATAGACGCTGAAGTCGTCCATTAAAACTTCTAGACAATTCTCTATTAGATCGGAGAAGACACTCATCATGCACCTCTGAAAAGTAGCGGGTGCGTTACATAGTCCAAATGGCATCCTTTTATAGGCAAAGGTGCCAAACGGACATGTAAACGTGGTCTTCTCCAGATCTTCAAGAGCAATATGTATCTGAAAATATCCAGTAAATCCATCAAGAAAACAGTAGTGAGATTTACCTGCCAAGCGGTCTAGCATCTGATCGATGAAGGGTAAGGGGTAATGGTCCTTCCGTGTGGCGGCGTTCAATCTTCTGTAGTCAATACATACTCGCTGATGACAAGTCATCTTAGCCTAGTTTCACTAGCCTTTTTCTTTTGTTTTCAATTGAATTATGCACTTTCTTGAGCCATAAGCAAGCCAATTGGGTAGATTTTCATGTTTCCTTTGATTTAATCAACCATGTATGAATTAATACAATTTCATGAGGTTTTATGCTATAATTGTCACATATTATGAAAGAATGAATATCTCATGATTTTGAGCATAGCTTTGATGTGTTTGGTTGATTAATGATAGGTGAAGAAAGCTTGGAGAATGGTTGAAGCAAGAAGGAATGGCTAGGAGGAAGAGAGGACAAAAAGTTTGAGCAAAAGTTTGCCTCAAACTTTAGCTCAAACTTTTGGAATAAGTGAAAATGAACCAGGGAGCAAAAAGCTGGACCAAAAGTTTACGTCAAACTTTTGTGCAAACTTTTGGGCAAAAAGCTGGAGCAAAAGTTTGCCTCAAACTTTTGTGCAAACTTTTGGGCAAAAAGCTGGAGCAAAAGTTTGCCTCAAACTTTTTGGCAAACTTTTGGCATCACAAATCAACACCCTGGAGAGCAAAAGTTTGCGCCAACATTAGCCTCAAACTTTTTGGCAAACGTTGGCGCATGAACAACACACCCTGGAGAGCAAAAGTTTGCGCCAACGTTAGCCTCTAACTTTTTGGCAAACGTTGGCGCATGAACAACCCTAACATTGGCGCCATGAGTGTGCAAGGGGAGGCCAATGTTGGAGCAAAAGTTTGACCCCAAATTTTTGCCCCAACGTTGGTATCAGCAAAAGAGGGTGGCTGATGTGAAAAGTTTGAGTAAAAGTTTGCCTCAAACTTTTACTCAAACTTTTACTCAAGCTTTCATGATTCCAAACCCGGTTCAATTCGGTTCTTCTCCAAACTCCAAGAGCAATCAACCAAGGCCTCTATCAACCAAATTCCATCAAGAGCAAAGGCCCAATTGAAGGCTTGAAGACCATTTGAAGAAAGTGTATAAATAGCATAGGATTTAAGTTTTTAGGGGAGCTTTCCTTTTAGTTTTCATAGAGAGTTTTCGGAGAGCTTTTGGTATTGAGTGAATTTTAATTTCTAAGTTTCGGGGAAGGAGAATTGAATTCCCTTCCTCTTAGTTTTCTTGCTTTCAATTTCAATTACAATTGTCTTGGATCTTGGGTTGGAGAATTGAAGGAAATCTGTTTCAATCTCATCCTGAGACCTCTTTGTTTCTTTACTGCACAATTGAGTTTAAATTTCGGTTAATTGCTTCTTCATCTACTTTCTTTGCAATTTACATTTCCTTTGCAATTGTTCTTGTTGGAACTAGGAAGGCATTGAGATCTAGACTTGGTTATCTAGTCTCTTGGATCCTGAGATCTGAATTCCAATTTTACATCCTCTGTTTAATGCTTTTCATGCTCATTTACATTTCTGTTTTTAGATCCGGTTCAATCCAAGATATCTTCTACTCCTCTGCTTGTTGAATTTTACTTTCCCTTGTTTAATTTCTGCAAATCCAATTCCTAATTCCCTTTACAATTCAAGCCATTTATATTTCTTGCTCTTTAAGATTCTGCAATTTACATTTCTTGCGTTCTAAGTTTCTGCCATTTAATTTCTTGTTCTTTAAGATTCGGCACTTTAAATTTCAGTTCTCTTTAATTTCATGCAATTTACCCATTCCCTTTACTTTCCATGCAATTTAAATTCTGCAAATCACAAATCTCTCAACCAAATCTTTATTCGCTTGACTAAATCAACCACTAAGCTAAAATTGCTCAATCCTTCAATCCCTGTGGGATCGACCTCACTCCCGTGAGTTATTATTACTTGATGCGACCGGGTGCACTTGCCGGTGAGTTTTGTGTCGGAACGTTTTTCGCACATCAAGTTTTTGGCGCCGTTGCCGGGGATTGATTAGATTGACAATGATTAAGTGAGGTGGTGATCTAGATCAAGAACTTTTTCTTTTCTGTTCTTTAACTTTCAATTAACCCACTAACTGTTTGATTTTTTGCTTAAGCTAACTAAAACTTCATTCTAGCAGTAGATTGAAGTATCACTGGTTTGTGTGTTTCTTATGTTCTGCTTGTATGTCAGGTACAAGAAGAACCACACCAACCTTTCATGAACAAGACGAAAGAACTCTCAGGAGGTTAAGAAGAGCTGAAAGAAAGAAAAATATTGTTGGAGAAGAGGAATCAGAAGAAGAATTCCAAGATATGGAGGAACATTCAACCAATCCACCTGGTGGAGCAGACAATAACAACAACAACCCACCCCAGAGGAGAGTTTTGGCCTCCTATACCTTTGCAAATGCTAGACATTGTGGAAGCAGCATTCTCACCCCTAATGTCAATGCAAATAACTTTGAATTGAAGCCACAACTCATTACATTGGTCCAAAACAACTGCTCGTTTGGAGGAGGACCATTGGAGGATCCAAATCAACATCTATCTACCTTCTTAAGGATTTGTGACACTGTCAAGTCCAATGGCGTGAATCTTAAGACCTACAAGCTTCTGCTGTTCCCGTTCTCATTAAGTGACAAGGCCGCACAATGGCTTGAAACTTTTCCTCAAGGAAGCATCACTAGCTGGGATGATTTGGTGACTAAATTCCTAGCCAAATTCTATCCACCTCAAAGAGTCATTAGGCTGAAAACTGAGGTGCAAACATTCACACAATTGGATGCTAAAAATCTGTATGAAGCATGGGAGAGATACAAGGCTCTGCTGAGGAAATGTCCACCAGAAATGTTCACTGAGTGGGACAAGCTACAGAACTTCTATGAAGGACTCACTCTAAAGGCTCAAGAATCACTTGACCACTCAGCTGGAGGATCATTGCAACTGATAAAAACAGCAGAAGAAGCTCAAAATCTTATTGACATGGTGGCCAACAATCAATATTTCTTTGCTCACCAAAGAAATCGCCAACCATCACAAAGGAGAGGAGTAATGGAGCTAGAAGGAGTGGACTCAATCTTGGCTCAAAACAAGATGATGCAGCAGCAAATTCAACAACAATTTGAGCAAATGTCCAAGAGGATTGATAGCCTCCAAGTTGCAGCAATTAACACAAGCCAACCATCATCCATATGGGGGCAAAATGAAGAAACTCAAGAAGAACAACAACAAGAGCAAGTACAGTATATGCACAACCAAGGACCAAATGAAGTGTATGGTGATACATACAATCCATCCTGGAAGAACCACCCAAACCTCAGATGGGGAGATAATCACACCCAAAACCAACAACCATGGCAGAGGAACTCGAACCAAAACAACCCAAGAAGCAACCAAAACCACAACCAGCAGCAAACTAACCAGAACCCCTACAGAAAACCCCAAAACAACTACCCCAACCCCAACTAGTACCAATCCAATAACCAACCCACCAACCAAAATGCTTACCATCCACCACCCACATCTCATAACCCACCTCAAGTATCACCTGAATCTCAAAGACTCACTAACCTGGAGACCTTGATGGATAAAATGTTGAAACACCAGGAAATGACAACCAAGAACCATGAAGCCTCCATAAAGAGCCTAGAGAGGCAGATGGGGCAAATCTTCAAGCAGATCTCTAGTGAGAGACCTTCAAGCTCTCTGCCGAGTGACACAATTCCAAATCCTAAGGAAGAATGCAAGGCAATACAATTAAGGAGTGGGAGAACATTGATGAGCAATAATGACACTACAAAGAAGCAAGCAGAGAGTAGCAAAAGGCCAATAGAAGATGAGGAGCAAACAAAGGCAGATGAAACCAAGGATCAAGTTGTGATGTCAAACAAGAGCATTGAGAAACTCAAAGAGAAGGACAACCAACCACGCGGTTCAAAAGAAGTAACTCAGGGACAGCAGCAAATAGGAAAGAGCATCACACCTCCACTGCCATATCCCCAGAGGTTCAACAAAGAAACTAAGGACCAATATTTTCATAAGTTCCTTGAGACTTTCAAAAAGCTGGAAATCAATATTCCCTTGGCTGAAGAACTTGAGCAAATGCCTCTGTATGCTAAGT
This sequence comes from Arachis ipaensis, assembly GCF_059453495.1. Taxonomy (NCBI): domain Eukaryota; kingdom Viridiplantae; phylum Streptophyta; class Magnoliopsida; order Fabales; family Fabaceae; genus Arachis; species Arachis ipaensis. The sequence goes on along the minus strand of NC_142435.1, from coordinate 39,099,746 downwards.
TTTTGAAGGAGCTTATCAATAAGAAAAGAAGTTGGGATGAGAAAGAAACCATACTGCTTACTGAGGAATGCAGAGCCTTGATTCAAAAAGGGCTTCCTCCTAAGCTTGAGGACCCAGGGAGCTTTTTGCTACCTTGCACCATTGGGGAATTAACCATCACTAAAGCAATGTGCGATCTAGGAGCAAGTATCAACTTAATACCATCCTCCTTGGTAAAAAAGTTGCATATAGAGGAAGTTAAACCAGTACAGATATCTCTAGAGCTAGTAGATAAGTCAACGGTATACCCCAGGGGTATGATTGAAAACCTTCTGGTCAAGGTGGACAATTTCATATACCCTGCAGATTTTGTGGTTCTGGATTCAGATGGGGATGATGGTGATTCTATTATACTGGGAAGGCCATTCTTGGCCACTGCTAGAGCTATCATAGACATAGAGCAAGGAGAACTAACTCTCAAGATGCATGATGAGAGTGTCACTCTGAAAGTATTACCAGAAGCCCAGTATAGTAATAGGAGGAGGGACTCTATGGAAGTTGACAAGGTGATTCACAACAATATCCCAAGGCAGAAGATTGTGCAGAAGGATGAAAAAGTCCAAGAGGATATTAGAGTATTAGCCACCGAAGAGAGAAATCCCCAAGGTAAATCTACAGCCATAAAAGGAAGATCAACAAAAAAGGGGATGAAACGCAGAAACAAAACAAAAAGGGGTTGGAAGAACAGGAAGATTCCAACAGAGGGGCTTTCCAAAGGTGACAAAGTGCAGTTGATATATCAACAACTGGGAGCAAGCCGACAGACTGATGACTATTACAATGTCAGCAACATACTCTCGTTGGAACATGCTAAAATTGAACACCAGAGAACAAAGAGGAGGATCACAGTCAGGGGAGACAAGTTGAGGCACTACAATCCTCAACCACCATAAAAGAAAGCTCCAATGTCAAGCTAGTGACAATAAAAGAGCGCTCCATGGGAGGCAACCCATGATTTATGATTTATGTCATTTTAAATTCAATAAGCTATGATCATCTGAGCATGAAAATTTTTTTTCATGGACGTACTCAATGAATGCATGCAAATTTTTTTACATATGCTAAAACTTCTAAAGTTTGGTGTGCCTTCAAGCACACCAAACCAGTGTTACAAACATTTTCATACTATATGCCTAGCATATGACCAAACACTAAGTTTGGTATTTCTCTTCTCATGAAAATAAAAAAATCATGCATCAATGATCATACATTATCTCTTACTGAGACTTTTCAATTAAAAAGAAATCATATTCTGTGATGAAGGCATCAATTGTGATTTACTACTAGCATCTCACATTTACCCCTTAAGCAAGATAAAAGTTTGGTGTTCACCAAACTTTGATGCACGGATTTAGGGACACAATTGATCCTTCATGAAAAAAAAAGAGAGAAAAAGGAAAATTATGATGAAAACATTTCTTATAAACATTTGACTAAGAATGACATTGGGATTTTAATTTCACTAGTTGGAGGAAGAAACACATATTTTCAACTATATGACCAAACATTAAGTTTGGTGTCCTCCAAGAAAAGTCACGGTTCAAATGAATATAAGGAATGGTGATTCATATAGTGTTAATGAAAAAAAAAAAGCACCATTGCCACGGTTTGATAAAGCTAATGTGTGTTGTCTTGTTGTGATGACTAGGTGGTCAAAGAACACTTTATGAAAGAGACAAGACAAAGGAAAGCATAGCATGAGGACAAAATCTCATCACATGCCTCAAAAAGAGAATCTGCCACTCCTTGAGATGATCACGGCAAAGACAATTGAAGAAGCAAGCTTTGTCTTCATTCATCCTTACATGCACACCTTTGATTCACATAGTATCCAATAGCATCCTAGCCCTTCATTGTTCATTTAAATGACACACCACCTTCAAGCCATGCATATGACCGAATCCTTGCACCACAACCATTTAAACTCCATTCCCTTCATCAATTCTCATCATAATAAGCTCAGCCTCAAATTTCTTCTTGCTCCAAATATACATCAAAATATCCAATATTCTTCACACTCCCTTTAACCTCAAGAGTTTCAAAACAACCAAGTGATCATGGTCTCTTCCTCAAGAACCAAACGAAGAAGAGGGAAAGATCCCATGGTGGAGGAGAGCATCCCTGAATATGACCGATGGAGATTCAAATCTCGGTACCATCAGATGCAAATTGAATGGATGAATGAGAAGAAGATATATCCAGAAATTCCACTCTTGTTGCCGGATGATGGATGCCAAGAAATGAAGGACAAAATTCGAAAGAGGAGGTGGGAGGAACTCATATCACCAATCACCCGAATCAATGCTAATATCATAAGAGAGTTCTATGCCAATGTCTCAAGGCTTGACATGAGTGAGGCCCCAACATACAAGAGCTATGTACGGGGAGTGGAAGTAGACTTTAGCTCGGATGCAATCAAGAAAGTCTTGGGACTAAAATCAGTCCGCTTTAGTGAACCGGGATACCACCAAAGGGTAAATGGTGATCCAGATTATGATGGGATTGCTAGAGATATTTGTATGGAGAACTCAGAGTGGGAAGGAGATGACAAGAATAAATACAAGTATTTGAAGAGAGTTAACCTTACCCCGGAAGCAAAGGGATGGTATGAGTTGTTGAAAAGATCAATTCTGGGCACAGTAAACACCTCAGAAGTTAACAGGAATAGAGCTATTATGTTGCATTGCATAATTGTGGGAGGAGAGGTAAAAGTTCATGAAATCCTGGCAAAAGACATTCAAAATCTTGCTGAGAAGAACTCGGCCGGGTCTTGGTTATACTATCCAAGTACCATTTGGAGGTTGTGTGCAAAGGCTAAAGTGCCAATGGAAGAGGAGAATCCAATGTGGTTAAGCCAAGGCATGCCTATAACCATTGAAAGAATGATGATGGCTCCTGAAGCACATCAAGGCCGAAGACCACATGGAAGAAGGCAGAGAGAAGAACCAATGGAGGGAGAAGAATTACAAGAGGAAGAAGAGCCACAAGAGGAGGAGGAACAGCAGCACATTCCTCTACATAACAATCTGGACATGACTCAAATGCAGGAAGCAATTGGAAGATTATCACAACAGTACATGAGAATTCAAGAAAGGCAAGAGGAATACCATTCACTATACATGAAAAACCAACAAGAACAAGAAGAACGGGAGCTAAGAATGATGAACAAACAAAGTGAATTTGAGTCAAAATTCCTTGTGATGCAAGAAGAGCATGCTTTTCAATCTCATGAATCATTTGGAAAGTTGGAACAAATGCAAGCTGAAAATTTGAGGGCTCTCAAAGAGTTCACAACACTCCAAGATGCAAGATATGAAGTCCAAGCCGACTACAACATAAATAGTCAAATCAAGCTGAACTATATTGGAGAGCATCTGCACAACATGGATCCAGCTTTTCCAACTTTTGATGAATTCTTCAAAAGGAGAAGTGAGATAGAAGTAAGCAATGCAATGAAGCTTGAAGATAGAGTAGAGGAAGCAATGAATAGAGCTGGTTTCTGGCGGGATCAACAGACAACAGACATGGACACAGGAAACACCAACAATCAGGTGTATGAAAGAAGAAAGAAAAAGCATGACAAATGAAAGGTGGACTTGCTCCTTGTTCATCACTACAAAGAAAAAACATGCATTATGTCTGTTTTAAGTGGTCCTTGCATCTTTAAGTAGTTATCATAATTAATAGTCTTTGCATCATGTTTGTTTCTCTTAAAATAAGTAAGCTAGTCTATGTGTGTGCTTGTGTGTTTACTTTCACTGAACAAAACGCATGCTTTGTCCCCTACATTTTCAATTCAATAAAAGAAATATTTGAATGTGAAGTGAGATAGTTCTCTGTTAGATAGAAGTACAATAAAAGTAAGTGGTGGTGTGTGTGTGTGATAGTATAATAGCTCACTTTAGTGAATAAGAGAACTAGGATGTCTCCTCTTAAGTAGAAAGTGGCCTACTGTCTATGAATCTCAATCAAATAAAAGTCCTTGGTTAGACAGAAAAACAAAAAGAAAGAAAAAAGGGGAGAAAAAGAAATAGCCAAAGAGTAGCAGAACAAAAGAAAAACAAAAAGAAACAAAGCTGGACACCAATAGCTTGAACCTTAGAATATATGCCTGTGGTGTCTTTGTATTAGGATTTGCTTGGATTATTAAGCTCTTTGGAGTGCATCAACACTTGATGACTTGGGTTAACTAACCCGGGATCATCAGCTGAAAGTCCACTATCAAGAGCAACCTAACTACAAGGCATTTAGTAGCCCAAAGAGGTGCTGGGCATCAATGTTCTAAGAAGGAATGTGAGCCAAGTGTCTATAGTGAATAATGTGTCAAGTATAAAGAAAAGGAAATGAACTTGCTACACATGACACTCAAATAAAGCTTATGAACAAAATAATAGCCAAGGATAAAGAAATAATGAGAGGTCATAGCAGTATGTTACTTGAAGCTTGAAGGAGACTTTCTAGGCTTAAGAGTCAATAAGAGGTGAGTGTTTACATATCCACATAAAACCCCATGAACTACCAATAACACTCTACTAGCATAAACATCCTCTTCCATTTCATTCTTTCTTCTCAATAAATCATTTCTTGCTTGGGGACAAGCAAGCTTTAAGTTTGGTGTTGTGATGACAAGTCATCTTAGACTAGTTTCACTAGCCTTTTTCTTTTGTTTTCAAATGAATTATGCACTTTCTTGAGCCATAAGCAAGCCAATTGGGTAGATTTTCATGTTTCCTTTGATTTAATCAACCATGTATGAATTAATGCAATTTCATGAGGTTTTATGCTATAATTGTCACATATTATGAAAGAATGAATATCTCATGATTTTGAGCATAGCTTTGATGTGTTTGGTTGATTAATGATAGGTGAAGAAAGCTTGGAGAAAGGTTGAAGCAAGAACGAATGGCTAGGAGGAAGAGAGGACAAAAAGTTTGAGCAAAAGTTTGCCTCAAACTTTAGCTCAAACTTTTGGAATAAGTGAAAATGAACTAGGGAGCAAAAAGCTGGACCAAAAGTTTGCCTCAAACTTTTGTGCAAACTTTTAGGCAAAAAGCTGGAGCAAAAGTTTGCCTCAAACTTTTGTGCAAACTTTTGGGCAAAAAGCTGGAGCAAAAATTTGCCTCAAACTTTTTGGCAAACTTTTGGCATCACAAATCAACACCCTGGAGAGCAAAAGTTTGCGCCAACGTTAGCCTCAAACTTTTTGGCAAACGTTGGCGCATGAACAACACACCCTGGAGAGCAAAAGTTTGCGCCAACGTTAGCCTCTAACTTTTTGGCTAACGTTGGCGCCATGAGTGTGCAAGGGGAGGCCAACGTTGGAGCAAAAGTTTGACCCCAAACTTTTGCCCCAACGTTGGTATCAGCAAAAGAGGGTGGCTGATGTGAAAAGTTTGAGTAAAAGCTTGCCTCAAACTTTTACTCAAACTTTTACTCAAGCTTTCATGATTCCAAACCCGGTTCAATTCGGTTCTTCTCCAAACTCCAAGAGCAATCAACCAAGGCCTCTATCAACCCAATTCCATCAAGAGCAAAGGCCCAATTGAAGGCTTGAAGACCATTTGAAGAAAGTGTATAAATAGCATAGGATTTAAGTTTTTAGGGGAGCTTTCCTCTTAGTTTTCATAGAGAGTTTTCGGAGAGCTTTTGGTATTGAGTGAATTTTAATTTCTAAGTTTCGGGGAAGGAGAATTGAATTCCCTTCCTCTTAGTTTTATTGCTTTCAATTTCAATTACAATTGTCTTGGATCTTGGGTTGGAGAATTGAAGGAAATCTGTTTCAATCTCATCCTGAGACCTCTTTGTTTCTTTACTGCACAATTGAATTTAAATTTCGGTTAATTGCTTCTTCATCTACTTTCTTTGCAATTGTTCTTGTTGGATCTAGGAAGGCATTGAGATCTAGACTTGGTTATCTAGTCTCTTGGGTCCTGAGATCTGAATTCCAATTTTACATCCTCTGTTTAATGCTTTTCATGCTCATTTACAATTCTGTTTTTAGATCCGGTTCAATCCAAGATATCTTCTACTCCTCTGCTTGTTGAATTTTACTTTCCCTTGTTTAATTTCTACAAATCCAATTCCTAATTCCCTTTACAATTCAAGCCATTTATATTTCTTGCTCTTTAAGATTCTGCAATTTACATTTCTTGCGTTCTAAGTTTCTGCCATTTAATTTCTTGTTCTTTAAGATTCGGCACTTTAAATTTCAGTTCTCTTTAATTTCATGCAATTTACCCATTCCCTTTACTTTCCATGCAATTTAAATTCTGCAAATCACAAATCTCTCAACCAAATCTTGATTCGCTTGACTAAATCAACCACTAAGCTAAAATTGCTCAATCCTTCAATCCCTGTGGGATCGACCTCACTCCCATGAGTTATTATTACTTGATGCGACCCGGTGCATTTGCCGGTGAGTTTTGTGTCGGATCATTTTCCGCACATCACTCGCCACACATTTTGTACTCTTTTAGTGACCATTTCTCCGTCTTCCTTCTTGACCGTTGTGATGCCCGAATTCTTGGGGACAACTTGAACCGGGCTCACCCACTCATTGTCGGAAATAGGGTATATGATATCCGCATGCAGTAGTCGGGTGACCTCTTTTTTCACTATGTCGAGGATGGTTGGGTTAAGCCTCCTTTGCGGTTGCGGAACCGGCTTGGCTCCATCTTGGAGAAATATCCTATGCATGCACTTACGTAGGTCAATTCCCACAATATCCGCAAGGCTCCATCCTATTGTCTTCTAAGAACGCATATTTCAGATGGAAGGGAAGGGGCTTCAGTTCACTTGTTACCTCAAGATGAGGTTCCTTTTCATCAAGCTCATGGGACTCATTCTTGATAACTTCTTTAGGTTTATCCTCTTGGTCATCCATCTCCTCAATAGTGGGGTAGCACAATTTGTCATGATCTTCTTCTTGTACTTCGCTACCACTTCATCAATTATATCGCATCGGAACATAGAGTGTTCTTCGGGAGGATGTTTCATGGCTTCCTCTAAATTGAACTTGATAGTCTTGTCTCCAACCCCAAAGGAATATATACCGGTGAAGGCATCTAGCTTGAACTTAGAGGTTTTAAAGAAGGGTCTACCAAGTAGGACGGATGATGAACTTCTACCTTCCGTTGGAGGCATCTCAAGGATGTAAAAGTCAACTGAAAAAACCAAATCCTTAATTGCCACAAGTACATCTTCAGCTATCCCATTACTGTGATCACACTTTTATCGGCTAAGGCAAACCTCGCTGCCGATTTCTTCAATGGAGCTAAATTCAACCGCACATAGATGGAAAGCGGCATGATGCTAACACAAGCTCCCAAGTCACACATACAATGATGAAAAGTGTATCCACCAATACAGCAAGACACTAAGCAGGGTCCAGGGTCACCACATTTTCTTGGAATAGGTTCCATCAAGGAAGAAATTGAGCTACCCAAGGATAGTGTCTCCAGTTCCTCTATTCTATCCTTGTGTGTACACAAGTCTTTCAAAAATTTTGCATACCTGGGGATTTGTTGAATAGCGTCAAGGAGTGGTATGGTTACCTCGACCTTTTTGAACACTTGGAGCATGTCTAAATCAAATTTCGGTGTCTTCTTTGCTTTCTTCACCATGGAAGGAAATGGAATAGGAATTGATTCATCAACTATAGCTTTCCTATTGGGTTCCTTGAGGTTTACTCCTTCTTTCTCATGCCTTTTGTCTACCACCTCTTATTCATGTGGAGTTCCAACAACTACCTCTTCCTCATGCATTTCTCCCATGACTCTTGGGGGTATCTCCTCCAATGTTGTTCCCGACCGTAGTGGCATTGAGACCGCCTCTTGGGTTTGGTTAGGGTTGTGATGGAAGGTTGGAGGAACTTGAGGGTTGAGTGGTGTTGTTATTGGGAGTTGGTGGTTGGCTTGACATGTTCATCTTTGAGAGCATGTTGGTGAGGTTGGCCAATTGAGTGTTCAAGGCCTCGAATTGAGCCTTGTTGATCTCATCTCGTTTTTCCATAGTGGCTCTAAGCTCATCAACTTGATTGTTGGAAGATGTAGGAGTTTGGTTTTGTTGTCTATGGTGTGGTGTTTGGTACTTGGTGTAGTTGTTTTGGTTTTGGTTGGCTTGGTAGTTGGTGTTATTATGGTGGTATTGGGATGAAGATTGGTTGTTGTTGTGATGAGAAGAAGGGTTGTTCCATCTTTGGTTTTGATTGCTTCCTTGCGCATTGTCTCTTGGTGCGCGAAATTGTGATGTCCAGGCTCAAACAATCCCTGGCAACGTGAGCAACTTGGTGCTCTGATCTCAATACATAATTGTCACAACTTCGATACAACTAACCAGCAAGTGCACTGGGTCGTCCAAGTAATACCTTACGTGAGTAAGGGTCGAATCCCACGGAGATTGTTGGTATGAAGCAAGCTATGGTCACCTTGCAAATCTTAGTCAGGCGGATATAAAATAATCATGGAGTTTTCGAATAATAAATAATAGAATAGGGATAGAGATACTTATGTAAATCATTGGTAGGAATTTCAGATAAGCGAATGGAGATGCTTTTCGTTCCTCTGAACCTCTGCTTTCCTGCTATCTTCATCCAATCAGTCTTACTCCTTTCCATGGCTGGCTGTATGCAAGGGCATCACCGTTGTCAGTGGCTACATCCCCTCCTCTCAGTGAATCATATGCTCACGCACCCTGTCACGGCACGGCTATTCATCTGTCGGTTCCCGATCATGCTGGAATAGGATTCACCCTCCTTTTGCGTCTGTCACTAACGCCCAACAATCGCGAGTTTGAAGCTCGTCACAGTCATTCAATCATTGAATCCTACTCAGAATACCACAGACAAGGTTTAGACCTTCCGGATTCTCTTGAATGCCGCCATCATTCTAGCTTACGCCACGAAGATTCTGGTTAGGAGATCTAAGAGATATTCATTCTAGCTTATTTCATGTAGAACGGAAGTGTTTGTCAGGCACGTGTTCATAGGGGAGAATGGTGATGAGCGTCACACATAATCATCACCTTCATCACGTTCTTGGGTGCGAATGGATATCTTAGAAGAGAAATAAGAAGAATTGAATAGAAAACAGTAGTACTTTGCATTAATCTTTGAGGAACAGCAGAGCTCCACACCTTAATCTATGGAGTGTAGAAACTCTACCGTTAAAAATACATAAGTGAAGGTCCAGGCATGGCCGAGATGGCCAGCCCCCTAAAGCGTGATCAAAGGATCATAAGGTAATCCAAAGATGCCTAATACAATAGTAAAAGATCCTATTTATAATAAACTAGCTACTAGGGTTTACATGAGTAAGTAATTGATGCATAAATCCACTTCCGGGGCCCACTTGGTGTGTGCTTGGGCTTGGGCTTGAGTGTTACACGTGTAGAGGCCATTTGTGGAGTTGAACGCCAGTTTCTGTGCCAGTTTGGGCGTTCAACTCTGGTTTTGGATCCTTTTCTGGCGCTGGACGCCAGATTTGGGCAGAAGACTGGCGTTGAACGCCTGTTTACGTCATCTATTCTTGGCCAAAGTATGGACTATTATATATTTCTGGAAAGCCCTGGATGTCTACTTTCCAACGCAATTGAAAGCGCGCCATTTCGAGTTCTGTAGCTCCAGAAAATCCACTTTGAGTGCAGGGAGGTCAGAATCCAACAGCATCAGCAGTCCTTTTTCAACCTCTGAATCTGATTTCTGCTCAAGTCCCTCAATTTCAGCCAGAAAATACCTGAAATCACAGAAAAACACACAAACTCATAGTAAAGTCCAGAAATATGAATTTAACATAAAAACTAATGAAAACATCCCTAAAAGTAACTAGATCCTACTAAAAACATACTAAAAACAATGTCAAAAAGCGTATAAATTATCCGCTCATCACAACACCAAACTTAAATTGTTGCTTGTCCCCAAGCAACTGAAAATCAAAATAGGATAAAAAGAATAGAATATACTATAAATTCCAAACTATCAATGAAACATAGCTGCAATCATATGAGCGGGACTTATAGCTTTTTGCCTCTTGAATAGTTTTGGTATCTCACTTTATCCATTGAAGTTTAGAATGATTGGCATCTATAGGAACTTCAGATTTCGAATAGTGTTATTGACTCTCCTAGTTCAGTATGATGATTTTTGAACACAGCTTCTTTATGAGTCTTGGCCGTGGCCCTAAGCACTTTGTTTTCCAGTATTACCACCGGATACATAAATGCCACAGACACATAATTGGGTGAACCTTTTCAGATTGTGACTCAGCTTTGCTAAAGTCCCCAATTAGAGGTGTCCAGGGTTCTTAAGCACACTCTTTTTTTGCTTTGGACCTTGACTTTAACCGCTCAGTCTCAAGTTTTCACTTGACACCTACACGCCACAAGCACATGGTTAGGGACAGCTTGGTTTAGCCGCTTAGACCAGGATTTTATTCCTTTAGGTCCTCCTATCCACTGATGCTCAAAGCCTTGGGATCCTTTTTATTTGCCCTTGCCTTTTGGTTTTAAGGGTTATTGGCTTTTTGCTCTTGCCTCTTGGTTTTAAGAGCTTTTGGCTTTTTCTGCTTGCTTTTTCTTTTTCTTTCTATTTTTTTTTCCTAATTTTTTTTTCTTCTTTTTTTTTTTCTGCAAGCTTTGTTTTTTGCTGCTTTTTCTTGCTTCAAGAATCATTTTTATGATTTTTCAGATTATCAAATAACATGTCTCCTAGTCATCATTCTTTCAAGAGCCAACATATTTAACATTCTTAAACAACAACTTCAAAAGACATATGCACTGTTCAAGCATACATTCAGAAAACAAGAAGCATTGTCACCACATCAATATAATTAAACTAAGTTCAAGGATAAATTCGAAACTCATGTACTTCTTGTTCTTTTGAATTAAAACTTTTTTCATTTAAGAGAGGTGATGGATTCATAGGACATTCATAGCTTTAAGACATAGTTATTACTACTAATGATCATGTAATGAAGACACAAACATAGATAAGCACATAACATAGAAAACGAAAAACAGAAGAAATAAGAACAAGGAATGAATCCACCTTAGTGATGTCCTTGAGCTCTTCTATGTCTCTTCCTTGTCTTTGCTGCTCCTCCTTCATTGCTTTTAGATCTTCTCTGATTTCATGAAGGATGATGGAGTGCTCTTGATGTTCCACCCTTAGTTTCTTCCAATAATTGTGTGGAAGAAAATGTATCCCCTGAGGTATCTCAGGGATCTCTTGATTTGCAGTCAAATGTTCTACCACTGAGCTATAGACCCTTGATGGAAGCTTTTGTCTTCCCTTTCCTCTTTCTAGAGGTTTCTCTGGCCTTAGGTGCCATCAATGGTTATGGAAAAAACAAAAAAGCTATGCTTTTACCACACCAAACTTAGAATGTTGCTCGCCCTCGAGCAAAAGAAGAAAGAATAGAAGAATAAGAAGAAGATATGGAGGAGATGGATGGGAATGTGTATTCGGCCATATGGGTGGGATTGGGTGGGAGAGAGATGTTGAATTTTGAAGGTAGTGGGTGTATGGATGTGAGTGGTAAATGGAAAGTAGAAGGGATGATCATGAATGGGAAGAGAGATGATGAGGTAGGTGGGGATACTGTGGGGTCCACAGATCCTGAGATGATTCTGTGGGGTCCACAGATCCTGAGGTGTCAAGGCATTTACATCCCTGCACCAATTTAGGCATGTAAAATGCCCTTGCACACAACTCTGGGCGTTCAGCGCCAGGTTGGTGCCCATTTTGGGCGTTCAACGCCCCTTTGCTGCCATTTCTGGCGTTGAACGCCAGAACTATGCTTGTTCTGGGCGTTCAGCGCCAGGATGCTCCCATTCTGGGCGTTCAGCGCCAGAACTATGCTCTGTTCTGGCGTTTGAACGCCAGACAGATGCTCCTCCAGGGTGTGATTTTTCTTCTGCTGTTTTTGATTTCGTTTTCAATTTTTATATTTATTTTGTGACTCCACATGATCATGAACCTAAGAAAACATGAAAAACAATAAAAATAAGAATTAGATAAACATTGGGTTGCCTCCCAACAAGCGCTTCTTTAATGTCAATAGCTTGACAGTGGGCTCTCATGGAGCCTCACAGATGTGCAGAGCTATGTTGAAACTCTCCAACACCAAACTTAGAGTTTGGATATGGGGGTTCAACACCAAACTTAGAGTTTGGTTGTGGCCTCCCAACACCAAACTTAGAGTTTGACTGTGGGGGCTCTGGTTGACCCTGCTTTGAGAGAAGCTTTTCAAGCTTCCTCTCCATGGATGCAGAGGGAGATCCTTGAGTTTTGAATACAAGGGAGTTCTCATTCCATTGAAGGACTATTTCACCTCTGTCAACATCAATCACAGCTCTTGCTGTGGCCAGGAAAGGTCTTCCTAGGATGATGGATTCATCCTCTTCCTTTCCAGTATCCAGGACTATGAAATCAGTAGGTATGTAAAGGCCCTCAACCTTTATTAATACATCTTCTACTTGTCCATAAGCCTGTCTTCTTGAGCTGTCTGCCATCTCTAGTGAGATTTTAGCAGCTTGCACCCCATAGATTCCCAGTTTCTCTATTACAGAGAGGGGCATGAGGTTTATACCTGAACCAAGGTCACACAGAGCTTTAAAGATCATGGTGCCTATGGTACAAGGTAATATGAACTTTCCAGGATCCTGTCTCTTCTGAGGCAATGTCAGTTGATCCAGATCACTTAGTTCATTGATGAACAAGGGAGGTTCAACTTCCCAAGTATCAATGCCAAATAATTTGGCATTCAGCTTCATGATTGCACCAAGAAACTTGGCAGTTTGCTCTTCAGTAACATCCTCATTCTCTTCAGAAGAGGAATACTCATCAGAGCTCATGAAGGGCATAAGGAGGTTCAATGGAATCTCTATGATCTCTAGATGAGTCTCAGATTCCTTTGGTTCCTCAGAGGGAAGCTCCTTATTGACCACTGGACATCCCAGGAGGTCTTCCTCCTTGGGATTCACGTCCTCTCCTCTCCTCACAGGTTCGGCCATGGCGCTTATGTCAATGGCCTTGCACTCTCCTTTTGGATTCTCTTCTGTATTGCTTGGGAGAGTACTAGGAGGGATTTCAGTGATCCTTTTACTCAGCTGGCCCACTTGTGCTTCCAGATTTCTAATGGAAGATCTTGTTTCATTCATGAAACTTACAGTGGCCTTAGATAGATCAGAGACTAGATTTGCTAAATTAGAAGCATTTTGTTCAGAGTTCTCTGTCTGTTGCTGAGTTGATGATGGAAAAGGCTTGCTATTGCTAAACCTGTTTCTTCCACCATTATTAAAGCCTTGTTGGGGCTTTTGATCCTTCCATGAGAAATTTGGATGATTTCTCCATGTTGAGTTATAGGTGTTTCCATAAGGTTCACCTAAGTAATTTACCTCTGCTATTGCAGGGTTCTCAGGATCATAGGCTTCTTCTTCAGAAGATGCCTCTTGAGTACTGTTGGATGCAGCTTGCATTCCATGCAGACTATGAGAAATCATATTGACTTGCTGAGTCAATATTTTATTCTGAGCCAATATGGCATTCAGAGTATCAACTTCAAGAACTCCCTTCTTCATAGGCGTCCCATTACTCACAGGATTCCTTTCAGAAGTGTACATGAACTGGTTATTAGCAACCATGTCAATGAGTTCTTGAGCTTCTGCAGGCGTTTTCTTTAGGTGAATGGATCCACCTGCAGAAGTGTCCAGTGACATCTTTGATAGCTCAGATAAACCATCATAGAATATATCCAGGATGGTCCATTCTGAAAGCATGTCAGAAGGACACTTTTTGGTCAACTGTTTGTATCTTTCCCAAGCTTCATAGAGGGATTCACCTTCTTTCTGTCTGAAGGTTTGAACATCAGCTCTAAGCTTGCTCAGCTTTTGAGGAGGAAAGTACTTGGCTAAGAAAGCCGTGACCAGCTTATCCCAAGAGTTCAGGCTGTCTTTGGGTTGAGAATCCAACCATAATCTAGCTCTGTCTCTTACAGCAAAAGGGAAAAGCATAAGCCTGTAGACTTCAGGATCTACTCCATTAGTCTTAACAGTATCACATATCTGCAAGAATTCAGTTAAGAACTGAAAAGGATCTTCAGATGGAAGTCCATGAAACTTGCAGTTCTGCTGCATTAGAGAAACTAACTGAGGTTTCAGCTCAAAGTTGTTTGCTCCAATGGCAGGAATGGAGATGCTTCTTCCATGTAAATTGGAATTAGGTGCAGTGAAGTCACCAAGCATTCTCCTTGCATTGTTGTTGGGTTCGGCTGCCATCTCCTTTACTTGTTCGAAATTTTCAATCAAGTTGTCTCTGGATTGTTGTAATTTAGCTTCTCTTAATTTTCTCTTCAGAGTCCTTTCAGGTTCTGGATCAGCTTCAACAAGAATGCCTTTTTCTCTGTCCCTGCTCATAAGAAAGAGGAGAGAAAAAGAAAAGAAGAGGAATCCTCTATGTCACAGTAAAGAGGATCCTTATTGTTAGTAGAAGAAAAGAAGAAGAAATTCGAACACAGATAGAAGAGGGGGTTCGAATTTGGTGATGATGTGAGGAAGAGATGTTAGTTAATGAATGAATAAATAGAATAGGATGAGAGAGAAGGAGGGAATTTTCGAAAATTAATTTTGAAAAGGAGTTAGTGATTTTTGAAAATGGTTTTTTTTTTTTGAAAAAAGTTAGTAATTTTCAAAAATTAAGTTTTAAAAATTAAAATAATTAATAAATTAAAAAGAAATTTTGAAAAAGGGGAGATATATTTTCGAAAATGAGAGAGAGAGAGAGTTAGTTAGGTGGTTTTGAAAAAGATAAGAAACAACCAAGAAGTTAGTTAGTTAGTTGAAACAAATTTGAAAAGATAAGAAGTTAGGAAGTTAGAAAAGATATTTTGAAAAGATATTTTTGAAAAAGATAAGATAAGAAGATATTTTAGAAACTAATTTTGAAAAAGATTTGATTTTTAAAATCTCAATTAATGACTTGATTCATAAGAAATCACAAGATATGATTCTAGAACTTAAAGTTTTAATCTTTCTTAACAAGCAAGTAACAAACTTCAAATTTTTGAATCAAAACATTAATTGATTATGTTATTTTCGAAAATTATGATATAAAATAAGAAAAAGGTTTTTGAAAATTATTTTTTTTGGAATTTTCGAAAATAACCATGAATTTTGAAAAAGATTTGAATTTTGAAAAAGATTTTGAAAAAGATAAGATTTTCAAATTGAAAATTTGATTTGACTCATAAGAAACAACTTGATTTTAAAAATTTTTGAAAAAGTCAATCCAAATTTTCGAATTTGATGAGAGAAAAAAAAAAGGAAAGATATTTTTTTTGATTTTTGAAATTTTTATGAAAAACATGAAAATTATGCAATGCATGAAATTTTTAGATCAAAACATGTGATGCATGCAAGAATGCTATGAATGTCAAGATGAACACCAAGAACACTATGAATGTCAAGATGAACATCAAGAACATAATTTTGAAAAATTTTAATGCAAAGAAAACATGCAAGACACCAAACTTAGAATTCTTTAATGCTTAGACACTAAGAATTCAAGAATGCATATGATAAACATGAAAAGACACAAAACAAAAAATCATCAAGATCAAACAAGAAGACTTACCAAGAACAACTTGAAGATCATGAAGAACACCATGAATGCATGAGAATTTTCGAAAAATGCAAGATGCACATGCAATTGACACCAAACTTATGATATGACTCAAGACTCAAACAAGAAACACAAAAATATTTTTGATTTTTATGATTTTCTAATTTTTTTGGATTTTTATTTTATATTTTTCGAAAAATTCTTTTGAAAAAGAAAATAAGGATTCCAAAATTTTTAATATGAATTCCAGGAATCTTGCAGTCTTAGTCTAAAGCTTCAGTCCAGGAATTAGACATGGCTCACTAGCCAGCCAAGCTTTCAAAGAAAGCTCCAGTCCAAAACACTAGACATGGCCAATGGCCAACCAAGCTTTAGCATGTAAATCAGAAACAGTAGCAGGTGGATTAACTCCAACTAGCTTGCTCTTGATAACAAATTGCAAGCCTCAGTCCAAATGAATTTAGACATGGCTTTACAGCCAGCCAGGCTTCACATGCTCCATGAAACACTAGAATTCATTCTTAAAAATCTTGAATAAATTTTTGAAAACATTTTTATTTTTTTCGAAAACAGATGAGAGATTTTTGAAAATATTGTTTTTTTTTGAAAAATTTTTGAAAAGAAAACGAAAAGAAAGTTACCCAATCTGAGCAACAAGATGAACCGTCAGTTGTCCAAACTCAAACAATCCCCGGCAACGGCGCCAAAAACTTGGTGCACGAAATTGTGATGTCCAGGCTCAAACAATCCCCGGCAACGTGAGCAACTTGGTGCTCTATCTCAATACATAATTGTCACAACTTCGATACAACTAACCAGCAAGTGCACTGGGTCGTCCAAGTAATACCTTACGTGAGTAAGGGTCGAATCCCACGGAGATTGTTGGTATGAAGCAAGCTATGGTCACCTTGCAAATCTCAGTCAGGCGGATATAAAATAATCATGGAGTTTTCGAATAATAAATAATAGAATAGGGATAGAGATACTTATGTAAATCATTGGTAGGAATTTCAGATAAGCGAATGGAGATGCTTTTCGTTCCTCTGAACCTCTGCTTTCCTGCTATCTTCATCCAATCAGTCTTACTCCTTTCCATGGCTGGCTGTATGCAAGGGCATCACCGTTGTCAGTGGCTACATCCCCTCCTCTCAGTGAATCATATGCTCACGCACCCTGTCACGGCACGGCTATTCATCTGTCGGTTCCCGATCATGCTAGAATATGATTCACCCTCCTTTTGCGTCTGTCACTAACGCCCAACAATCGCGAGTTTGAAGCTCGTCACAGTCATTCAATCATTGAATCCTACTCAGAATACCACAGACAAGGTTTAGACCTTCCGGATTCTCTTGAATGCCGCCATCATTCTAGCTTACGCCACGAAGATTCTGGTTAGGAGATCTAAGAGATATTCATTCTAGCTTATTTCATGTAGAACGGAAGTGTTTGTCAGGCACGTGTTCATAGGGGAGAATGGTGATGAGCGTCACACATAATCATCACCTTCATCACGTTCTTGGGTGCGAATGGATATCTTAGAAGAGAAATAAGAAGAATTGAATAGAAAACAGTAGTACTTTGCATTAATCTTTGAGGAACAGCAGAGCTCCACACCTTAATCTATGGAGTGTAGAAACTCTACCGTTAAAAATACATAAGTGAAGGTCCAGGCATGGCCGAGATGGCCAGCCCCCTAAAGCGTGATCAAAGGATCATAAGGTAATCCAAAGATGCCTAATACAATAGTAAAAGGTCCTATTTATAATAAACTAGCTACTAGGGTTTACATGAGTAAGTAATTGATGCATAAATCCACTTCCGGGGCCCACTTGGTGTGTGCTTGGGCTTGGGCTTGAGTGTTACACGTGCAGAGGCCATTTGTGGAGTTGAACGCCAGTTTCTGTGCCAGTTTGGGCGTTCAACTCTGGTTTTGGATCCTTTTCTGGCGCTGGACGCCAGATTTGGGCAGAAGGCTGGCGTTGAACGCCAGTTTACGTCGTCTATTCTTGGCCAAAGTATGGACTATTATATATTGCTGGAAAGCCCTGGATGTCTACTTTCCAACGCAATTGGAAGCGCGCTATTTCGAGTTCTGTAGCTCCAGATAATCCACTTTGAGTGCAGGGAGGTCAGAATCCAACAGCATCAGCAGTCCTTTTTCAACCTCTGAATCTGATTTCTGCTCAAGTCCCTCAATTTCAGCCAGAAAATACCTGAAATCACAGAAAAACACACAAACTCATAGTAAAGTCCAGAAATGTGAATTTAACATAAAAACTAATGAAAACATCCCTAAAAGTAACTAGATCCTACTAAAAACATACTAAAAACAATGTCAAAAAGCGTATAAATTATCCGCTCATCATCTCTCCACCCTTGATGTTGATTACTACCTTGATGGTAGTTGTTTTGACCTTGAGGAGGGTATGGTGGGCGGTTGTTGTAATTCACATTGACTACCACAAGGGCATGTTCCTCTTGGAGTTGATGGCATTGGTCAGTGTAATGTGTGGTGCTAGAGCACAAACCACAAATCCTAGGAGGGCCTTCAAGTTGCGCAACCGGAGGAGGGGCTTGAATGGCTTTGATGAAGCAGTACTCCCTTTGATCTCTTTGAATTTGTGTAAGGATGGTGGTCATATCCCCAAGTGCCTTGGTTAGACTTGCTTCGGAGGGGGGGGGCGGTTTACCACACCCTTAAGGGAGTTACTCCTCACTCTTGTGTGTTGTGTAGATTTGGCGACATCCTTTATTAAATCCCAAGCTTCTCCTTCCGTCTTGTTTTTTGAAAGGGACCCGCCACTAGAGGCGATAAGCAATCTTCTATCTTCCGCACAAAGACCTCCGGTAAAGTAGCTAATGAGCAAGCGAGTGGTCATTCCGTGATGTGGACATGACTCCAATAACCTCTTGAATCGAGACCAATACTCATACATGCTCTCTTGGTCTCTTTGCATTATGCCCGAAATCTCTTTCCGGATGTACTCGGTCTTCTCCGGTGGGAAGAACTTGTCAAGAAACTCTCTTCTCAAGAAATCCCAATTAGTCACAATATCATCCGGTAGCGAATAGAACTATGTTTTTGCTTGTGCTTCAAGAGAAAAAGGAAAGGCAAAAACCATGATGGCTACCTCATCGGCTCCATGCCTTCGAGCCGTAGAACAAGCAACATGAAAATCCTTCAAATGTCGGATGGGGTCTTGACCCGGCAACCCATGATACTTAGGAAGTAGATTTATCAAGCTATTCTTCAACTCAAAGTTTGGATCAAGGTTAGGATACCTTGCTTGTAACGGTTGAAGTATGATATCCGGAGCTCCTTACTCATGCATAGTGATCCGGCGTGCCTCTGCCATGTGTGGCTTACCTGTAGGATGCAAAGATGTATCAGTAGTGCTAACAGAAGAATAGGAAGTAGCGGACTCCAAGTCACTCTCGGTGACGTCTAGTGATTTGGTGTTTTCCTCAAGAGAGGCCGAAGTACTAGGCGTGTAGTCCAATCGCCTTCTAGCTTGCCGAGTGTGTAACAAAGTTCTTTCAATCTCGGGATCAAAGTTGGCTAAGCTAGAATTCGGTTGAGACCGAGTCATCAAACTTGAGAGTCATAGTACAAATGCAAAAGAATTTTAAACTATAGCTAAGTATTGAAAGAGAAAAATATCTACAATATTCACATATTCACATAACCAATATCAAGGCATATGTTGCAAGTATTCCCCGGCAACGGCACCAAAAATTTGACGTACGCCCCAGCGGTGTATTGGTAGATTTCCCTTTAATAACACCTCGTCATGAGTATAGCTCTACCAACAACAATCGTCGGGGGGGGGGTCAAATTTAGAAGAGGGATTTGGTTGTCACAAGTTCAACCCCAATAGAAATAACCGAAGTATTCAAACCTCGGGTCGTCTCACAAGGAATGGGCAAACATGTGCTTCGACATTGGTTAGAAATCCGGGGTTGTGAGTTATAAACATGAAAATAAATGGAAATCTTAACAAGCAAGTAATCTTAAATTGCAATAAACTAATTCAACCACCTAAGTAAAACTTGAGCAATTCCAATGAACAAGCAATATTCTATTTAATTCTACTTAAACCAAACAAGTAACTATAACTAAGGCAATTGAAATTGGAAATTGGGTTTCAAATATGAATGATAAAAACAACTCTTGACTAGGCATGGGAATTGGGATCACAATCCTTGTCCAACAACTATATCTTGACAATTATGAGGAACCAAGCTCATTAGTTCTACCCCCAAAGTCTTAAGTACGTGATATCTACCCCTAGACTTGAGGTATGTCAAATGGCTTTGGCCACATCAACCCATAAGTCCCAACCTACCTACTAATTAAATTAGTAGTGGGTTGACGTCAATAAGTATCAAATTAACCACCAAGGGCTCCGAAATCATCAAATCTATTAGACCCAATGACTCAAGTTTACCCAATTCCCTTGACCTAGGCCAAGAGTGGAAAAGACTACTCCATAATCAAAGTAAACAATTCATCAAACACTTGGTAAGCATTAATAAAAGACATGTTCAAAATAGCAATTAAATTGAATTCCACAAATACCCACTAAAAATTATCAACATACAATTAAGTAATCAACAAGATTAAACATAGAAATCATCAATGCAACATCAACAAGTCAAGATTCACAACATCCATGAAATGGGTATAAAATGACAATTGACAAGAATCATAAAACTATCACTAAATGTAAGCAAGATTGTAACAAGGAATTCAAATTTAACAATTAAAACTATAATTAACAAAATCCAATTCACAAATCAACAAGGGAAATCAAAATAGAAACTAGATCTAGAGAGGAACAAGGGTTTCTCTCTCTAGAATAACCAAAGAAAACAAAAACTAGCTAAAATTGTGTCCTAGTGTAAAATGAGTCATCTCTCCCTTTCCCCCTAGCATCCTTGGGTCTTTTCCATGCAGAAACAGCTTGAAATTGGGCCTCCTTGGCCTCAGAAATCGCCAGGCACGATTTCTCTTAATGAGGTCACGTGCAGCTTCCCACGCGTGCGCGCCATGCATGCGCGCGCGCCGATTACTTTCGTGATCCACGTGTGCGCACCAGTTGTGCGTGCGCGTCGATAGGAATCTTCCAATCTGCGCGGATGCGTCCATCCTTTCATGCCGCTTCCAGCCAATCCCATCCACGCGTGCGCGTGGAGTGCGCGGACGCGCCGATGCTACTGCTCCCAAGACTTCAATTCTTCATGTTCCTCCCTTTTTGTACATGCTTTCTCCCTCTCTTCTAAGTCATTCCTACCCTATAATTCCTGAAATTACTCAACAAAAATATCACGACATCGAATGGCAATAGAAGAGGATTAAAATATGGCAATTTCAAGGCAAAATAAGCATGTTTTTCATCATAGAGTAATATTGGGAAGTGAACACAAAACCATGCATTTCTTGTGAATAAGTGTGAGAAATATTGATAGAATCCCCCAAAATAAGCACAAGATAAACCACGAAATCGGGGTTTATCAGTAACTCTTAGTCAGGATATCAATAATTATCATATTTGATTGTAAAAAGTAAAAGAACATGAAATAAATACTTGTTATGCAGTAATGAAGAACAGCTTGAGGCTTTGGAGATGCTTTGTCTTCTGAATCTCTGCTTTCCTACTATCTTCTTCTTCATGCACGCAAGGCTCCTTCCATGGCAAGCTTTAAGTTGGGCATCACCGTTGTCAATGGCTACTTCCCGTCCTCTCAGTGAAAACCTTCCAAATGTGCTGTCACCGCACGGCTAATCATCTGTCGGTTCTCGATCATGCTTGAATAGGATCCATTGATCCTTTTGCGTCTATCACACGCCCAACACTCGCGAGTTTGAAGCTCGTCACAGCCATCCCTTCCCAGATCCTACTCAGAATACCACAGACAAGGTTTAGACGTTCCGGATCTCAGGAATGGCCGCCAATAATTCTAGCTTATACCACGAAGACTCTGATCTAAATCATGAGTCTAAGAGATATGCATTCAATCTAAGGTAGAACAGAGGTGGTTGTCAGGCACGAGTTCATAGGTGAGAATGATATGATTGTCACGGATCATCACATTCATCAGGTTGAAGTGCGAATGAATATCTTAGAATAGAAGCATGCGTGATAGAATGGAAAACAGTAGTAATTGCATTAATTCATGAAGAACAGCAGATCTCCTCACCCCCAACAATGGGATTTAGAGACTTATGCCGTAGAAGATACAATATGAAACGAGTAGAATGTCATGAGGTACAAGATGAATCACTAAGAGTAGTTTTTATAGTAAACTGGTGACCTAGGGTTACAGAAAATGAGTAAGCTAGGGTGTTTAATGTAAAAATCTACTTCCAGGGCCCACTTGGTATGTGCTTGGGATGAGCATTGAAGCTTTCATATGTAGAGACTTTTCTTGGAGTTAAACGCCAGCTTTTGTGCCAGGTTGGGCGTTTAACTCCAGTTTTTATGCCAGTTCCGGCGTTAAATGCCAGAATTCTTTGGGCCATCAAATCTCAGGCAAAGTATGGACTATTATATAAAGCTGGAAAGCCCAGAATGTCTACTTTCCAACGCAATTGAGAGCGGACCAATTGGGCTTCTGTAGCTCCAGAAAATCAACTTTGAGTGCAGGGAGGTCAGAATCCAACAGCATCTGCAGTCCTTTTTCAGCCTCTGAATCAGATTTTTGCTCAGGTCCCTCAATTTCAGTCAAAAAATACCTGAAATCACAGAAAAACACACAAACTCATAGTAAAGTCCAGAAAAGTGAATTTTAAATAAAAACTAATAAAAATATAATAAAAACTAATTAAAATATACTAAAAACATACTAAAAACAATGCCAAAAAGCGTATAAATTATCCGCTCATCATATCCCCATATTATCTCTGGGATAAGCTCGGCCTAGAGGCCTTTTGCATCATCTATTTTCTTTCTTGGAGCATATAGTATTACTTTATTTGTAGCCTCTGCTAACCCGTTTGTTTGTGGGTGCTCGACTAAGGAGAAATGTTGTTTGATTTTTATTTCCTGCAAAAAGGATGTAAATTTTTTATCGGCAAAATGGCGACCATTATCTGTGATAATGTGCCGAGGAATGCCGAATCGACAAATAATATATTTCCAGATAAAAGAAATCATTTGTTGTGATGTGATCTTGGCTAGGGGCTGTGCCTCGATCCATTTGGAAAAATAGTCAATTGCTACAACTAAGAATTTTACCTGCACTGCTGCTGTGGGGAAAGGGCCGAGGATATTGATAAACCACTATTTTATGGTTTATCTTGTACTCAATTAAGTGATTTTTATCAACTCTTTACCCACTTATTCATACTATTTGCATGTTTTACATTTTCCTTCTCGGTTTTGTGCTATGATTGAAAACATGCTTCTTTGATCTTATATTTGCTTATTATTAATCCTCTCTTATTACCATTAGATGCCTTGATATGTGTGTTAAGTGTTTTCAGAGATTACAGGGCAAGAATGGCTCAGAGGATGGAAAGGAAGCATGCAAAAGTGGAAGGAATACAAGAAGTTAGAGAAACTGCTAAGCTATCCAACCTGACCTCTTCGCACTCAAACGGCTATAACTTTAGCTACAGAGGTTCAAATGACGCGGTTCCAGTTACGTTGGAAAGCTAATGTCCGGGGCTTTGATTTGATATATAATATGCCATAGTTTTCCTGACGCTAGACGATGCAAATGTGTGATCCATGCGAACGCGTCGCATCTGCGAACTTCATTCCGTGCGGCCGCGCGGCCGCGTGGACGACGCCTCCGCGTCACTTGTCCGTGACCTGAACGTACCAGAATACGCAAGGGGCGATTTCTGGGCTGTTTTTGACCCAGTTTTTGGCCCGAAAAACACATATTAGAGGATATAAAGTGAGGGAATGCATCCATTCAGAGGGAGCTCGCATTTTTACTACTTTCCATGATTTAGATTTAGTTTGAGAGATGTTCTCTCATCTCTCTCTTAGGATTTAGGACTTCTCTTAGTTTGTAAGAGTGACTCTCGATCCAGGTTTTATGTTCCTTTGTTTTAAGCTTCCCTTCTCACTTTTATTTATTTATTCCAGTACTTGAGTTGATTATTTACTTTTATAATTTAATTTATGAATTATTCCATGTTACAGATTGTTATTTGAATTAATGATATTTGAGGTATTTCAGTTATTGATTGCTTTCTCTTTAATTTGTGTTACCATTGTTTCCCATCTAAGGACATTTTTATTTCAGTAATTTTATTTTTTCCCCTTTTGGTCTTGGTCAAGAAATCAGTAACTCAACATTATCAAACTCAACATAACTGATAATCGCTATCTTGCTAATTGAACTGAACTTCAATAATCCCAACTTTTTCTTAGGAAATAAATAGGATTCGAAGGTCAAACTAATTAGTCCCTTGACTTTCCTTTGCTTTAGTAAAGGTTAACTAAGTGGAATTTAGACTCAACTTTCATTATTGTTGAGAGAGATAATTAAGTTGGACTTCCAATTTCTTTTACCTTGTCAGAAGTTTGCTTATAGTATTTATTTATTTTAATTGTCATCTACTTTACTTGTCATTTAAATCACTTGCTTCTCACCTTCTAAACCCCGATTACAACCTCCATAACCAATAATAAGAACATACTTCCCTGCAGTTCCTTGAAAAGACGACCCGAGGTTTAAATACTCGGTTATCAATTTTAAAAGGGGTTTGTTATTTGTGACAATTAAAACGTTTGTAAGAAAGGTTGATTGCTTAGTTTAGTAACTATACTTACAACGAGAGTTTTTATAACCTCTGAACCATCAATCTTCGGTTCTTCAAAATGGCGCCGTTGCCGGGGAACTGCTAACGTGTGCCTTATTATTGGTTATTGTAAATATTTTTCTTTTGCTTGTTTATTTATTTTTGTTTTTCCTTTTTATCTTTATTTGCTACCATGAATTCTCACCCCTCTCACTTTGAGTTTGGTTCAAACTTGGTTGAAGGAAATAGGAGTTACAGCAGGAATATGCATCAAGGTCAGACCAATCAAGGATGGATGGAGCCAAGAGGATCTAATCAACCCTTTAGGCAGTAACACCCTCCGAGATATCCTGGACAAAGACCATTCCACTGTGCATACCCAGCTGAAAGATATGGTGGACAACTTTGTAACTACCAACAAGCCCCACCCCGTGCATATAAACCATCCTTTCAACATAACCTCGAACCACCACACTCACAAGCTTCTCTTCACCATTCGCCACCATATGATCCTTCCTTACCCCAGTACCAATCCAATCACTCCCAATCACCGCCACTTTCCTATGTATCATGCCCAAGTCTGGCAACCCGAGAAGCAGAGGTTCGCCTAAAGAAAACAGTAAATAAACTTCAAACAACCATTCGACAACTGGAGCAAGTAGTAATTTAATGGGTTTCTAGGTGATGAGTATTTTGGTGAAAAATAAATTTCTCCCAAAACACACAAATCTAACCGGCAAGTGCACCGGGTCGCATCAAGTAATAAAAACTCACGGGAGTGAGGTCGATCCCACAGGGATTGATGGATCAAGCAATTTTAGTGGGTGATTAGTTTAGTCAAGCTAACATTGAGTGGTTGGGTGAAATTTTGAGAGCAGAATGTAAAATGCAGAGAATTTAAAGTTGCAGAAAATAAATGTGCAGAAACTTAAAGTGCAAGAAAAGTAAATTGCAGAAACTTAAATTGCAAGAAATGTAAATTGCATTAAATGTAAAGGGAATTGGGAATTGGATTTGCAGAAATTAAACAAGGAAAAGTTAAATTGCAACAAGCAGAGAAGTAAAAGATGGATTTGATTGATTTGGAACCAAAACAGAAATGTAAATAAACATGAAAAGCAATAAACAGAGAATGTAAAATTGGAATTAAAATCTCAGGACCCAAGAGACTAGATAACCAAGTCTAGATCTCAATGCCTTCCTAGATCCAACAAGAACAATTGCAAGAGAAATTAAAGAAAAGTAAATTGCAGAGAAAGTAGATGAAGAGCAATTAACAGAAAATTTGATTCAATTGAGCAGTAAAGAAAGCAGAGAAAAGTCTCAGAGGAAGAGTGAACCAGAACACCTTCAATTCTCCACCCAAGACTCAAAAACAAAGAAAAGAAAATTAAAGAGAACTCTCAAATCCTTCTGCTCCCTCGTGGAGCCAGCCTCCCCACTAATATGAAAATGATGCCTTATATAGGCTTTACAAAATGAAAATGAAATTCAAAACAAATTACAATTAAAATGAAATTCCTATTCTAACTATCTCTTGTGCCTTTGAGTGATGATCATGGGCCTTTGCTCTTGGTGGAATTGGGTTGAAAGAGGCCTTGGTTGATTGCTCTTGGAGTTTGAAGAAGAACCAAAGTGAACCAATTGAACCGGGTTTGAGGTTAGCCAAAGTTGGACCTAAAGTTTGAGCCAAAGTTAGGGCCAACTTTTCATAGCAGCAAACATAATTTACTGGTATGGACGTTGGTGCCAACGTTAGGGGTCTAACTTTGACCCTAACGTTGGCCTCCCTTTTGCACATTTATAGGGCCAACTTTGTCCTCTTGTCATGTTGCCAATTTTATGCCCAATATAGACTATCATATATGGTTGGAAAGCTCTGAATGTCAGCTTTCTAACCCACTTGGAATCACTTCAATTGAGCATCTACAACTCAAGTTATGATCATTTGAAGAGGGCATGGTCGCTGGCTTTGGTGTGCAGCGTTTGAGGTAACGTTAGCCCTCAAACGTTGGCGAAAACGCCAGTTCTGGAGGCTCAAATGTATTGTCCACCCCATACTATTATACATTGTTGGAAAGCCCTGGATGTCTACTTTCCAATGCCGTTGGGAGCACATCAATTGGAGCTCTACAGCTCGAGTTATACTCCATCGAAGGTGCAGAGGTCAAGTGGCCTCACTGCATGTTGCCACCATGTTCATTTATGCACATTGCGGGGCAGTTTTCTCCCTCAATTTTAGTGTCCATCATGCAGTGCCATATATGCTTGGAAAGCTCTTGATTCCTACTTTCCAATGCTTCTTGAATCACCTCATTTGGAGCTCTGTAGCTCAAGTTATTCTTGTTGGAAGTATACCCCTTGTATGCCTTGTGGTGTGTGGCGCCAACGTTAGCCTCCAAGTTAGGGGGCTAACGTTGGCGCAAACGTTGGTGCCCAGGGATGAATTTCAAGTTCCAACGTTAGCCTCCAAGTTAGGGGGCTAACGTTGGAGCTAACGTTGGCCTCTTCCTTGCAATGTCATGTGCCAACGTTAGCCTCCAAGTTAGGGGGCTAACGTTGGCTCAAACGTGGGGAGCCCAGGGAGTGATTTTCATGCCCAACGTTAGCCTCCAAGTTAGGGGGCTAACGTTGGGGCTAACTTCATGCATTCCCGGTTCAATTTCTTTTATTCCATTGTCCTCTCTTCACTCCTAGCCATTCCTCTTTGCTTCAACCTTTCTCCAAGCTTTCTTCACCTATCATGAATCAACCAAACTTATCAAAGCTATGCTTAAAATCATGAGGTATTCAATCTTTCATAATATGAAACAAATATAGCATAAAACCTCATGAAATGGCATGAATTCATATATGGTTGGTTAAATCCAAGGAAACATGAAAATCTACCCAATTGGCTTGCTTATGGCTCAAGAAAGTGCATAATTCAATTGAAAACAAAAGAAAAAGGCTAGTTAAAATAGGCTAAGATGACTTGTCATCACAACACCAAACTTAAAGCTTGCTTGTCCCCAAGCAAGAAAAGAATCATGCAATAAAGATTGACAATCCAAGGCAAGAAGAGTAGCAACTCAATGTTCATGGTAAGCTAGTTTTCTAAGCATACTACAATCACAAAAGAAATGTAAATGATTGATGCTTCCATCTAGCTCAATTTATGAAATCTTTTTCTTATATTTCTTCCTTGAAACAAGCTTTTGATTTTCTTATTAGCTTCTCCTTTTTGGGTGCTTTGCCCCATGAGTTGATAACAAAGCTACGACTTCTAAGTGCTTTGTTTTCAAGTATTACCACTTGATACATAAGCACCACAAGCATTTGATTAGAGGACTTCATTAAGCTCATTTTTCTTTTCTTTTCTTGACTCTCTAATCATTGATGCTCAGAGCCTTGAGCTTTGAGGGAGTGCTTTTGCACTTTGAGCCTAACCTTGACTTCTAAGTGTTTTGTTTTCAAGCATTTGGCTTGATACATAAACACCACAAGTACTTAACAAATGAATTGCCATTGGTACTCAGAGCCTTCAGCTTTCTCATTCTTTCCCTTTTTCTTTTCTTGCTTTATTTTGCATTTGCTTCTTCAAGGTTTTCATGATTCTAAAAGATTTCACAAAATGTACTAGATGAAAACTTCAATTAAATAAAATCCAATGCAATTGAGCAACAATTAATCATACTAGCTTTCCAATACTTGTATGCACATGCTAAACTCTTCTTTAGTTCCTTGTTTGTTTATGATCATGATGCTTTACTGCTTTTGAATTCACAAAACTCAAGTTGGTATTCATAATGACACAGCACCATGTTGCAAATTAAAAATCAACTATGCCTTTTCATACACACATGCATACAGAGAAGGTAAAGACAATCATGCAGTTTATAGTGCTTGAAACAAATGAGAGGAAAAAGAACTTTACAACCTTGTAGTTCATCTTCTCTATTGTTGTCATTTTCCTCCCATTCTCCTCCTTCCATACCAAACTCAGAATGCTTGCTCATCCTCAAGCAACTATTAGAACCGTGGCTATGGGGCTAAGATGGATCACGAATGTCTTACACAAGAAATGTTAGTAGTACATGTGTTTCAAGCAAGCAAAATTAAAGATAATAATCAAGGCACAAGAGACAGAGACATTGTGATTGCAAGCTTAAGAAGGTGAGCATAATACTTTGCATAAAGAATAAGTGGCACACCAAACTTAATGTGACACTTTCACTTGGAATCAATGCAAGTATCCAGTAAAGATTTGAAGCAAACTGTGTTGCATAGCAACACCAAACTTAGAATGCAATCCTATGTCAATTTATTTGAACTAAAACTAAACAAATGAAACTGTTATATGTTAAATACAATCACCAAATGAAGAGTCTGTTATGAATAAGGATGTCTTGGTGATGTATTAACAAAAACAGTTAATGAAGGAAAGCATTAAAAACAAGTAAATAAATGAAACAAAGGGAAAACAAAAATTATCCAACTAAGAAGAAAAATAACACTGTAAAAGGCAATATGATTATGCAGACAAGTGATGTTGCTGGATTGATTTGCATAGAAAAATAGGTGGCACACCAAACTTAGAATCTTGGTGTGTCACTTTTATGTAAAATTGATGCAATCATCCATGAAGATGGAAAACAGTTTGTTGCAGGGCAACACCAAACTTAGAATGTAATCATATGCCAATTGATTGAAATTTAAACAAAGCAAGGAGAAGAATTGTACCTACTGTCTACCTGTTCTTTACTTTCTTCCTTTTCTTCCAATTTGTTAAGAGAAATGACTTCAAAGGAGGAGAAGTTTCAGCTAGTGCCCCCTGTCTTGGTCTCTCCTCAGCAAGCTTCCTTGTGAAATTGGCTTGATTGATCTTGCTTGCTGGATCAGCGGGAGGATTGTTTGCAGTTGACCTTCTCATGAATGTTGTCCTTGGTGTCTTGGTCACAATCCTCTTCTTGGTGCTTTTGTTAATTGCCTTCACTTCTTGGATGTCAAGACATGGTTGCTGTGTGATTATTGGAGTGATTTCTTCATTCAGGGCCTCTTGTATTGGTGGTTCCATGAACTCCTCCTTTATGTACTTTTCTGCCTCACTTGAGTTTGGAATGACTTCTTCACTTTCTTGCTCCTCCACTTCCTCTTTTACACTCATCAATTGGCCTTCATTTTTCTTGCTCAGTGGTTCTAAGCTCCTCCTTATTTTCTCTACTTCTCCATTCATATTTTTGAAGACAGCCTCCTGCCTTTTTTCGAATATTTGTGCTTCTTTCGCATATTTTTCGAGCTTGGACTCAAGCTCAGAAAGCCTTGAGTGGTTCATGGAAGTTTGTGGAGGTTGTGAGTGTTCAGGTTCTTTTGTCACCTCAAGTGTAGTTTCATTTTCAACCTCCTCATTCTTCATTGAAAGTTCACTTGATGCAGTGACCTCCTTATCTTGCTCTTCCACTTCCTCACTCACAAATTGGTCTTCATCTTCACTGTTTGATGGTTCTAAGTCCCCCCTTGATTGCTCTGAGGACTCATTCATCTTCTTGAATACGAATTCTTTCCAAGATGGGGATTTTGTGTGTATTTCCACTAGTTTTCTCTGTATTTCAATGCCTTCACGGTATTCTTCCTCTGTTAATTCAAGAGATGAAGGTTGAGAGTAATTTTGGTGACGTGAATGTGTTGTGGTGAATTTGTGTTGAGGGGTGTGGAATGAGTTGTGTAATCGATGGGATGACTGGTATGGATTTTGGAGGAAACTTTGTGTTGAGGCATAATCAAGTGATGAAGAATTTTTAAATGAGAAACTGGGACGTGAGGGTGGCTGCTCTTCCATTCTTTGGCGACACTTCCATCTTCCATGAGGATAATGATATGAATCATTTTGTGGTGGTGGTTGGTATCCCATATGATTTTCTTTCTCATCTTGTGGTTCTGAAGCATGGCTCCATGAATTGGAGAGCCCAGAATTTGAAGTTTCTTGGTGATATTCCCATCCATCATTAGAGATTGGTGATGGTGGGTGATATCCCATAGAATTTGTTTGATCATAAGATGAGTTGAACTCCATTTGAGTTTTGTAAAACACACAACCAAGGGAAATTGAAATTACTCATATCAGAGATGAGAATTTCTTAATGAGGCAAAAACTCAAACACCTTGGTTTCACTTTGAAACAGAAAACAAAAATAAAGAAAATGCTTGATCTAGACTTCTCACCCACTTAATCATTGTTGATCTAATCAATCCCCGGCAACGGCGCCAAAAACTTGATGAGTATTTTGGTGAAAAATAAATTTCTCCCAAAACACACAAATCTAACCGGCAAGTGCACCGGGTCGCATCAAGTAATAAAAACTCACGGGAGTGAGGTTGATCCCACAGGGATTGATGGATCAAGCAATTTTAGTGGGTGATTAGTTTAGTCAAGCTAACATTGAGTGGTTGGGTGAAATTTTGAGAGCAGAATGTAAAATGCAGAGAATTTAAAGTTGCAGAAAATAAATGTGCAGAAACTTAAAGTGCAAGAAAAGTAAATTGCAGAAACTTAAATTGCAAGAAATGTAAATTGCATTAAATGTAAAGGGAATTGGGAATTGGATTTGCAGAAATTAAACAAGGAAAAGTTAAATTGCAACAAGCAGAGAAGTAAAAGATGGATTTGATTGATTCGGAACCAAAACAGAAATGTAAATAAACATGAAAAGCAATAAACAGAGAATGTAAAATTGGAATTAAAATCTCAGGACCCAAGAGACTAGATAACCAAGTCTAGATCTCAATGCCTTCCTAGATCCAACAAGAACAATTGCAAGAGAAATTAAAGAAAAGTAAATTGCAGAGAAAGTAGATGAAGAGCAATTAACAGAAAATTTGATTCAATTGAGCAGTAAAGAAAGCAGAGAGAAGTCTCAGAGGGAGAGTGAAACAGAACACCTTCAATTCTCCACCCAAGACTCAAAAACAAAGAAAAGAAAATTAAAGAGAACTCTCAAATCCTTCTGCTCCCTCGTGGAGCCAGCCTCCCCACTAATATGAAAATGATGCCTTATATAGGCTTTACAAAATGAAAATGAAATTCAAAACAAATTACAATTAAAATGAAATTCCTATTCTAACTATCTCTTGTGCCTTTGAGTGATGATCATGGGCCTTTGCTCTTGGTGGAATTGGGTTGAAAGAGGCCTTGGTTGATTGCTCTTGGAGTTTGAAGAAGAACCAAAGTGAACCAATTGAACCGGGTTTGAGGTTAGCCAAAGTTGGACCTAAAGTTTGAGCCAACTTTTCATAGCAGCAAACATAATTTACTGGTATGGACGTTGGTGCCAACGTTAGGGGTCTAACTTTGACCCTAACGTTGGCCTCCCTTATGCACATTTATAGGGCCAATTTTGTCCTCTTGTCATGTTGCCAATTTTATGCCCAATATAAACTATCATATATGGTTGGAAAGCTCTGAATGTCAGCTTTCTAACCCACTTGGAATCACTTCAATTGGACATCTACAACTCAAGTTATGATCATTTGAAGAGGGCATGGTCGCTGGCTTTGGTGTGCAGCGTTTGAGGTAACGTTAGCCCTCAAACGTTGGCGAAAACGCCAGTTCTGGAGGCTCAAATGTATTGTCCACCCCATACTATTATACATTGTTAGAAACCCTGGATGTCTACTTTCCAATGTCGTTGGGAGCACATCAATTGGAGCTCTACAGCTCGAGTTATACTCCATCGAAGGTGCAGAGGTCAAGTGGCCTCACTGCATGTTGCCACCATGTTCATTTATGCACATTGTGGGACAGTTTTCTCCCTCAATTTTAGTGTCCATCATGCAGTGTCATATATGCTTGGAAAGCTCTTGATTCCTACTTTCCAATGCTTCTTGAATCACCTCATTTGGAGCTCTGTAGCTCAAGTTATTCTTGTTGGAAGTATACCCCTTGTATGCCTTGTGGTGTGTGGCGCCAACGTTAGCCTCCAAGTTAGGGGGCTAACGTTGGCGCAAACGTTGGTGCCCAGGGATGAATTTGAAGTTCCAACGTTAGCCTTCAAGTTAGGGGGCTAACGTTGGAGCTAACGTTGGCCTCTTCCTTGCAATGTCATGTGCCAACGTTAGCCTCCAAGTTAGGGGGCTAACATTGGCTCAAACGTGGGGAGCCCAGGGAGTGATTTTCATGCCCAACGTTAGCCTCCAAGTTAGGGGGCTAACGTTGGGGCTAACTTCATGCATCCCGGTTCAATTTCTTTTATTCCATTGTCCTCTCTTCACTCCTAGCCATTCCTCTTTGCTTCAACCTTTCTCCAAGCTTTCTTCACCTATCATGAATCAACCAAACTTATCAAAGCTATGCTTAAAATCATGAGGTATTCAATCTTTCATAATATGCAACAAATATAGCATAAAACCTCATGAAATGGCATGAATTCATATATGGTTGGTTAAATCCAAGGAAACATGAAAATCTACCCAATTGGCTTGCTTATGGCTCAAGAAAGTGCATAATTCAATTGAAAACAAAAGAAAAAGGCTAGTTAAAATAGGCTAAGATGACTTGTCATCACTAGGCGCTCAAATACACAAAGATCAGCCACAGCCCCATGTGAACAGTCTAATGAAGAGCGTAGCATGAAGAAGATACTAGAAACTCCAGTGGACAAGACAGAGAATGAATTCGTACTAAAACAGGTAGAAGAAGCTGTCATTGTTCAGGAAGAAGAGTTGGTTGAAGATCTAGGAGATGCTGAACCTCCATGGGAATCCAGAACTGAGGAGAACTCCGTCAAGGACGCTACAGTTGATGTTAAAGAGGATATTGTACAATCTTCAAGGCAAGTTGTTTATGAAGAATCAGACGGAATAACCCAGGACACAAATTCCCTTGATGATGATAGTCACAAGTCAAATTCTCTTAGTAATGAACTGGCATCCACAAGTAAATTCTCTGAGATCGAAGAATCTTCCCCAAGTGAATATGAAGACGATGCGGAGGTAGATTTCTCTCAACCTCCAATCTATGACTCAAGTGATGAGGAAGACATAGATGACTTTGACCAGGACACAGATACAATTGTAGAACCTTGCAAGGAAGTGGAGGAATTCACAGAAGAGCACAAGGGAGTAGAACTTACAGAACCACCAGAAACACCTACCCCAAGGCCATTACCACCTAATACAAGCTTCAAGTGGGTACAATCCTTAACCTATAACTTTACTTATTCACTTGAATATGGTTTGCTTGAAACAGATGGCCAGCTTAGAGCTCTTTGCGGCTTTAAGAGTAAGAGGGAAATGGCTCATACTTAGAGTTGGTGCACAAGGTTCAATAAGGTTCCACGCTTCACCTCGAAGTACACGGATTGGTATCATGCTCAATTGCATGGATCACAGAGAACGTTTGGTCACCATGGTGAGATTCCACTTTTTAAACCGCTCGGATGGAAACATATAGATCAAGACGGAGGCGGATTTAATAGCAAAGCTTGGGATCCTGGAATCTATTCTGACATTCGTCACCCCGGGAGCCTGAAAATTTGTCTGAAGCTGCTCAGAAGCTTTACATGCCTAGTATGGGACCCCGAAGGCTATTGGCATTCCAAGCACTGGTGGAGATTTTTGGACGAATTTAAACATAAGCCGCCATAGTAGGAAGCTCCTCCAATGTCCAACTTAAGGACTTTAACTAAAAGTGCTAGGTGGGAGACAACCCACCATGGTATGGTCGCTTCTTTTTCAATTTAATTCTTGTTAATTGCTTTCATTTTTTATTTTCTTTTTATTTTACTTCATTGAACCTGGAATCATGCATAGCATTCATGTTAATCATTGCATTCTGCATTTATCATACATTAAAAAAAAAACGCTATGCGACGCGACCGCATCAGCGACACGTCCGAG
Source organism: Arachis ipaensis (assembly GCF_059453495.1). NCBI lineage: Eukaryota > Viridiplantae > Streptophyta > Magnoliopsida > Fabales > Fabaceae > Arachis > Arachis ipaensis. The sequence continues at coordinate 39,065,463 of NC_142435.1, read as the reverse complement.
TCGCAAGGAGAGGGAAGAAAATAAAAACGAACAGAGAGTCACGCTGGAGCATGGCTGGAGGCGTGCCAATGGCACAAATCACCCCACGTGACCGCGTCATATGGGAATAATGGCCTCCCACGCGACCGCGTGCCCCATGCGGCCGCGTGACCAAGATTTCAACGTCAAAGTGGTGCACACCCGGAAGTTGTGCGAGAGTGGTGCTGGATTGGTGCTGAACGCATAATCCTTCCCACGCGGCCGTGTGACCCACGCGACCGCGTCATATTCCTTTAAAGCCCACTCACGCGATCGCATGCCCCATGCGATCGCGTCACTTAAAATTTGGCACTAATATGATTTTGAACAGAGAGTTGTGCGGGCGCGAGGCTGCCCTCGCGCCAGTAGCATAAACTGTGTCACGCGACCGCGTGACCAACGCGACCGCGTCATTCAATTTAAGCACAAGCCGCGCGACCGCGTGCCCCACGCGATCGCATCGCTTGCGCCGCATAGCTTATCCTAATTTGCCAAATATCTTATCTTTTCTCCCCCAATCCTAATTTTTCCTCCTTCTTTTCTTACTTACTTCTTCTTCCCTTCTTTCCCTTCTCATTCTTCTTATCTTTTATTTTATTTTACTTAATTTATTTGAATATTTTATTCATTGAATTTTAATTTTGTGCATATTTTTCTTTTCTTTTCTAAATTTATTATTTTACCATTGGTGTTCAAACGTTCTTATTCAACTGTTATATCTTTTCTGGTATTATCTTGGTGCTTATTACTTGTTTTATTCTGGTTAGGTAATATTATTTAAATCAATGCCAATCTTTTATACCTGTATTACTTTTTGCATTGACATGAATTTATATTATCTCTCTTTCCCCACTCTCTTCTCCATTGTTGCAATTTTGCACTACTGGTATGCCATGGCTTCTATTGTTTTCTCACTTACATGTTGAAGCTTCCATGTAAATGACACCCTTATCATTTGGCATTAACCCACCCATACTTCTTTTATTTTCTTATCTCTATTTCTGGGTTATTCTTCTTCCTTTTCTCTTTCAAGATGGCCACCCGGAAGGGAAGCGAAAGACGTTTTACATGGGGAGACAGACAAGTCCATCTGCACAATCCTTAGAGAAAAGCAACAGTTGAAACAACCCGTCCACCTGCAAATCTCAGCATGCACCGAGGACGGTGCAATCTTTAAGTGTGGGGAGGTCGATACCGATCTCCATGGGTTAGTCATTCTCTTCTCAACACCAATGTCTTATTTTCTTCATTAGTTCATTGTTGCATTACATAATAGATTGCATGTGTAGTTGATTGTTTGCATTTAAATACTACTTGGTTGAAAAATAATAAATTTCTTCTAAAGACCCTAATTTTGAAAAATCTCACTAATTTAAATTGAAAATTTTTACGTTAAAACTTGTTTGAGGTTGTAATTGGAACATGGTTTTTGAGCCAAAGAACACACAACCTGTGAGATTTTGAGCTTATTTATATGGTTACATTATTTAACCATAAATTTTTATTCTTGTGTGTTTACTTCTCTATGATTGCAATCTTAGCTTTGTTCCATTCTATATGTCCATTATTTAGTATATTTACATGCTTGCATAGGATTGAGGCCATTGTTTGATTTTAGCTCACTTATCCCAAATAAGCCTACCCTTTAAATCACCCTTGTCAGCCACTTTGAGCCTTTTAATCCCCATTTGTTCTATATTTTACCACATCACTAGCCTTAAGCAGAAAACAAATTAATTATCCCAATTGAATCTTTGGTTAGCTTAAGATAGAGATTGTGTATCAAATAAGTGTGGGAAAATTGTGGGAACATGGGTTGATAAGGGAATGTAACATATTTCTAATTTATTTGAATATTAGGAATTTGGGAACCTACTCATGAAAAACTAAAATAGAAAAATAATAGAAAATCCATGTGCATTGATAAGTTATGTTTATTTCTCTACAAAAAAAAAAGAAAAAGAGAAAAAGAAAAAAAGAAAAAAAAATATATATATATATATATATATATATATATATATATATATATATATATATAATATAAATAAATAAATAAGGGGACAAAATTACCCAATGTTAAGTTAATAAAAGATCAATGCACATGTGATAAAAATTAAAGAAAATTTGGTACATGAGTATGGGAATTATACAAAAGTGGGAATTATGGGTAGCTAGGCATGAATTTAAAAGTATATAGAGTATATGTATATTAGGTGAGAGCTTAGGTTAATTAAAGATTCAATTTATAAAGCTCACTTAGCCATATATATACCTTTACCCTTACCTTAGCCCCATTACAACCTTGAAAAAGACCTCATGATGTTTGCATTGGTATATTAAAAATTGTTGATTGGTTAGATGAAGAACAAGGTTTAGAAAGCATGACTAGAGAAGATTAGAGTGAATAACCTTATACACTTGAGAGATTAGAGTGATATACACTACCAGTGAGGGTTCAATGCTTGATTCTATGTTCCCTGCTTTCATGAGCTGTCTTCTTACAAGTTTACTTGCTTTTTATTGTACTATTTGAATTAGTGAAAATTGGTTTGTATTTGTCTTGGAGAACTTGTTTACTTTTAAACCAAGTAGGTAGAAATATTTTGCATGTAGTTGCATTCATATAGCTAGGATTGCATTTCATACATGATGCCAAGGCATCTTAGGCTAGTTTCACTAGTATTTTTCTGTTAGTTTTAGTGGTTTTATGCATTTTCTTGAGCTTAAAGTAACCAAGAATGGTTAAAAGAATAACAAAGCAATGAACCATCCAAACAATATGATTTTGATGCAAATTCCATGAGTTTTAGTTATATTACTTGAATGCTATGAATGGAAGATTTCTCATGAAATTTTGCAAGACTTTGATGCAATTGTTTGGATGATTTCAGGGAAGAAGAGGCTAGGCAAGGAAGCAACAAAATCAATAAAGGAAGCTTGAATATCACATGTGGAGTTTAAGTTCCAGTTTAAGCCTAAACTGGAGCTTAAACGCCAGAATCATGAAGGCTAAGAAATGCTGGAATTGAAGTTTAACCTCCAGTTTAACCTTAAACTGGAAGTTAAACGCCAGAATGGAAGTCTCACCAAAGAAGCATGTCCACGTTTAACCTCCAGTTTGACCTTAAACTGGAGGTTAAATGCCAGAAGTGAGAAGAGCACCAAGGGGGGAAGTTCCACGTTTAACCTCCAGTTTAACCTTAAACTGGAGGTTAAACGCCAGAAAGGGGAAAAGCACCAGGGATCCATTTCCATGTTTAAGCTCCAGTTTGACCTTAAACTGGAGCTTAAACGTGTTCGACCAAGTTTCTCCTCCAGGGTTGCTTTCTCCATTTCCACGTTTAGGCTCCAGTTTAACCTTAAACTGGAGCTTAAACGTGTTCGACACCTCCAGGGCTACATTTCTCAGCTTCCACGTTTAAGCTCCAGTTTAACCTTAAACTGGAGCTTAAACATGTTCGACCTCCAGGATGCCTTCTTCCATTTCCACGTTTAAGCTCCAGTTTAACCTTAAACTGGAGCTTAAACGTGTTCGACCTCCAGGGCTGCCCTTCCTATCTCCACGTTTAAGCTTCAGTTTAACCTTAAACTGAAGCTTAAACGTGTTCGACTACATAACTCTCCAGGGCTGCCTTCTTCCATTTCCACGTTTAAGCTTCAGTTTAACCTTAAACTGAAGCTTAAACGTGCTTCTACAAAAGGCTTCACTGGAAGTGTCTGGCGTTTAAGCTGCAGTTTAAGCTTAAACTGCAACTTAAACGCCACTCTTGGAAAAGGTTTCTGGGCCAAAAATATTGCGGTTTAAGTTAGTCTTTGAGCACAAACATTAACTTAAACTTACTCTGGCATGAAACCCAATTGAATATCATGGTTTATGGGATTGGGCCTGAAGGATTGATGAGTCTGAAATTTCAATTTGTTGAGTCATGTATTATTATTTGATTATCACTAAGTTGGCTCAATAAATGTTACAGAATTTGGATCAACAGCCTCATCAAGATTATGGATCATAAACCCAAGGCAAAAGGAAAGCATGGAGAGGCCTCAAAGCCCAAGAAACACAACAGAAGCTCAATATAGAAAGTGTATAAATAGGATAGAATTTAAGTGAGGGAGGACTTTTACCTTCACTTTTAGCTAGTTTTCATATCTTTGTAATTGAATTCAGAGCTATGACTCACTAAACCCCCTTTCATTGGGTTAGGGAGCTCTATTGAAATTCAATGAATCAATAATAGTTTATCTTCTTCTTCAATCTTTTCTCTTGAATTTTGTTAGAAAGCTTCTCGATCTAATTCCATTGGGTAGTTGTCTTGGGAAAGAAACTACCCATAATTGGAATCCTTCGGAACCTTGGGAAAGGAATGGAGGATTCATGCTAGAGAAGCTTTCTCACAGTGAATTGGATTGGGGTTTGGATGGATATTGTGACATGTAATCCTACCAAATTGTGGTTCATGAAACTGTGTGGTATAATCAGTGATCGAGCATCATCTCTTCTTATGAACATTTAAACCAAGGGATTGGGAATTTGTTCATTTTTAGAGAGAATTGGTGAGCCAAGGGATTGGGATCCAATCATATAAGATTGCCAAGCAAAATTCAATGAACGCATTGCTTGAGGAAGAGATAAACATGTTTTGATTCGGAGATCTCAATATCTCCTATAACCCAATGAATCCCCCATTTCTGATTTCCATCTTCTCTTTACATTCTGCAACTCAATTCATGCAATCACCCCCATTCCCTTTTAATTTCAGCAATTTAGTTTCTGCTCTTTAATTCATGCAATTTAAGATTCCGCCATTTCAATTTCTTGTCATTTACTTTTCCCGCCAATTTTACATTCCGCAATTCTCATCTCAATCTTGATTCCGCTCAACTAGAACACACTTCTAATCCGAATTGCTCACTCAACCAATCCTTGTGGGATTCGACCTCACTCTATTGTGAGTTTTTACTTGACGATAACCGGTGCACTTGCCGGAAGGAATTTTGCCGATCGTGCAATTTCCTAAATCGTAGCATAACTAGTTTATGTGCATCAAGTTTATGGCGCCGTTGCCGGGGATTGGTTTTCGATTGACAATTCTCAAATTGGAAGTTAACTAGATTGAGCATTTTTTGTGTTTTGATTAATTCAGTACAAGTTACTTGTTGAATTTTAATTTTTGCACTCGGTTACATGCTTTCTTTCTTTATGCCTTTAAATTCAAGCAACTAACTCACTGACTCACTAACTGTTTGAATTAATTCCTCAATTGCTCTAACCATACTCTTCCATTAACCAAGAGTATTTCACTTGTTTGTTGCCTGTGCTGTGTTCTTGTATGACAGGTAGGAGAGGAGAGACATCAACTCCTCTATATACCGAACCAGAGAGGACCCTTCATAGACTTAGAAGGGAAGCAAGAGGGAAGAGAGTAGTGGGAGAAGAGGAATCTGAAGGAGAATCTGAGGACAATTTTGAGGAAGCTTTAGATCTCAACATGGATAGAGAAGTTCACAACCATGAGAGAGCTGATGGAAACAATGCCATTCCTGAGAGGAGGGTTCTTAGTTCATACATAAACCCAACCTCTGGGAATTGTGGTAGCAGCATCCAGAAACCACCCATTCAGGCCAACAATTTTGAGCTCAAACCACAGCTAATATCACTTGTGGAGAATCATTGTTCATTTGGTGGAAGTGCTAATGAAGACCCAAACCAACATCTCACAAAATTCCTGAGAATTTGTGACACTGTCAAGTCCAATGGAGTCCAGGAAGATGCCTATAAACTGCTTTTGTTCCCATTTTCACTTAGGGACAAAGCAGCTAAGTGGCTGGAATCATTCCCAAGGGGGAGTCTAACAACATGGGATGAGGTGGAAAGCAAGTTTCTGGCACGTTTCTACCCCCCACAAAAGGTAAATAGGCTTCGATCTGAGGTTCAGACGTTTAGACAACAAGATGGTGAAACTCTCTACGAGGCATGGGAGAGATTCAAGGATTTGACAAGGAAATGCCCACCAGACATGTTCCATGATTGGGTGCAATTGCATATTTTCTATGATGGACTCTCCTATGAATCAAGGAAGGCTGTAGACCATTCATCAGGAGGTTCATTGAACAGGAAAAAGACTGTGGAAGAAGCCATTGAAGTGATTGAGACAGTGGCTGAGAATGAGTACTACTATGCATCAGAGAGGCACAACACTAAGGGAGTCATGGAGCTGAACCATGTTGATACAATTCTAGCCCAAAACAAGGTGTTTGCCAAGCAACTAGCAGAGCTCACCAGGAAATTAGAAACAAAGCAAGTGGCTGCAATACACACACAAGAGCAAGAGGAAGAAAGCACTGAAGGAGGTGATTGGGAAGAGGCCAACTATGTGGGAAACCAACAAAGGCAATCATATGATCCACATTCCAACACTTACAACCCAGGATGGAAAAATCACCCAAACTTTGGGTGGGGGAACCAACAAACCCAACCACAAAACCACAAACCTTACAACCACAACCAACATAACAATTCCACATACCAAAACTCCAACCAAAGATCATACCAAGCCACACAAAACACTTACCCCCAACCATCATATCATGGCCAAAATAATCAACCTACCCAACCTAATCCGAACCAACAATTTCAAGATCAATTAAACCAGATAGAAGGAATGCTTGCAACCATGAGTCAAGACATAACCGAATTGAAAGCTTTTAAGGAAGAAGTAAATTTTAACCTACAAAACCAAGGAGCTGCCATCCAGAAGCTAGAAAATCAAATTTTGTATTTGTCTAAGCAAAACCCTGGGACAAGCGTTTCTCATGCTGCCAAGGCCATTGCAAGGGAAGAATGTAAGGCCATAACCCTCAGAAGTGGAAAGAATCTAAAGGAGATCTCAAAGGAAACCATAGAGGATGAAGCAAGGGAACATGTGAGAGACAAGGAACAAGGACAATCTTTTACACAGTCCACAACAAAAGAAAAAGAAAAAGAGGTCCTGAAGCCTTATACACCTAAAGCACCATATCCTCAACGTTTGATGAAAAGTGAAAAGGATGGTCAATTCTCCAGGTTCTTGGAGATTTTCAAGAAGCTCCAAATCAACATTCCGTTTGCTGAGGCAATAGAGCAAATGCCACTCTATGCAAAATTCTTAAAAGAATTAATGACCAAGAAGAGAAGCTGGAGAAATGAGGAAACTGTGTTGTTAACTGAAGAATGCAGTGCCATCATTCAGCACAAATTGCCTCAGAAATTGAAGGACCCAGGTAGTTTCCAAATCCCCTGCATCATAGGAGAAGTCATGGTGGAGAAGGCCTTGTGTGACTTAGGGGCCAGCATCAATTTGATGTCTCTAACAATGATGAGAAGAATGAAGATTGAGGAAGCCAAACCAACAAGAATGGCCCTCCAATTGGCAGATCGAACTTTTAAATTCCCTCATGGGATAGTTGAGGATTTGTTGGTGAAAGTGGGAGATTTTATATTTCCTGCTGATTTTGTGGTGTTAGATATGGAGGAAGAAGCCAAAGCTTCAATAATTCTGGGAAGACCCTTCCTAGCTACTGCTGGAGCCATCATAGATGTACAAAAGGGTGAACTCACTCTTAGACTACATGAGGAGAAATTGGTGTTTAACGTATTCAAGGCAATGAGCTATCCATCAGAATCACTAAGGGAATGCATGAGGGTTGATGTAGTGGACATTGCAGTACAAGAAACCTTTGAGGAAACAATAAAGGAAGTGGCAGAGGAGGAGTTCACCAAGGATATTGAAGTTAGTGACATCAAGGCTGCTGAAACAACCATGCCAAACATGCCAGAGAGAGTGAAAGAAGAGAAGGAAGCACCAAAACCTGAGCTCAAAGCATTGCCCCCTAATCTCAAGTATGCATACTTGGGTAGTGATGAGAGTCACCCTGTTATCATTAACTCTGCCCTGAGCCAAGAACAGGAAGAAGAATTGATCAAGGTGCTACAAACTCACCAAGATGCCATTGGATGGACCCTAGCCGATTTGAAGGGGATAAGTTCATCCATATGCATGCATAAAATCTTGCTAGAAGAGGAGGCTAGACCCTCCATTCAAGCTCAGAGAAGATTGAACCCCGTCATGAAAGAAGTGGTACAAAAGGAAGTCATGAAGTTATGGCAGGCAGGGGTAATCTACCCCATTTCTGATAGCCCATGGGTTAGTCCCATCCATGTAGTTCCCAAGAAAGGTGGCATAACTGTGGTGCCAAATGAGAAGAACGAACTCATACCCACAAGAACCGTCACTGGGTGGAGGATGTGCATAGACTACAGGAAGCTCAATGAAGCCACCAGAAAGGATCATTTCCCACTCCCATTCATGGATCAGATGCTTGAAAGGCTTGCCGGACATGCTTACTATTGCTTTTTGGATGGCTATTCAGGCTACAACCAAATAGTAGTTGATCCTAGAGATCAAGAGAAAACATCATTTGTTTGTCCATATGGAGTTTTTGCTTATAGACGCATGCCCTTTGGATTGTGCAATGCACCTGCCACTTTCCAAAGATGCATGCTGTCCATCTTTTCGGACATGATTGAAAAATTTATTGAGGTCTTCATGGACGATTTTTCTGTGTTTGGAGATTCTTTTCCTAGCTGCCTACACCACCTTGCCTTGGTGCTTAAGAGGTGCCAAGAGACTAACCTAGTATTAAACTGGGAAAAGTGCCATTTCATGGTCACAGAAGGAATAGTCCTTGGCCACAAAATCTCTAATAGAGGCATGGAGGTGGACAGAGCTAAGGTGGAAATCATTGAAAAACTACCTCCACCAAGTAATGTCAAGGCAGTTAGGAGTTTTTTGGGACACGCTGGGTTTTACAGAAGGTTTATTAGAGACTTTTCTAAAATAGCCAAACCTTTGAGTAACTTGCTTGTCTCTGATACACCCTTTGTATTTGATAAAAATTGCATGCTAGCCTATGAACTTTTGAAGCAAAAACTTTCCTCTGCACCTATCATTGCCCCACCTGATTGGAACTTACCTTTTGAACTGATGTGTGATGCATCAGACCTTGCTATTGGGGCAGTGTTAGGACAAAGGAAAGACAATTTGGTACATGTGATTTATTATGCCAGTAAAGTCTTGAATGCTAACCAAAGGAATTACACAACCACTGAAAAAGAACTCTTGGCAATAGTCTTTGCATTTGACAAATTTAGATCCTATCTCATTGGATCTAAAGTCATTGTCTTCACTGATCATTCAGCTTTAAAATACTTACTTGCTAAACAAGAATCCAAACCAAGACTCATTAGATGGGTTCTTTTGTTGCAGGAATTTGACATTGAAATCAAAGACAAGAAGGGTGTAGAGAACAAGGTGGCAGACCATTTATCAAGGATACCATGTGAAGAAGGAAGCGCACAAAGCACACATATAAATGAGTGCTTTCCTGATGAACAACTCATGGTAATTCACAAAGCACCCTGGTTTGCAGACATAGCAAACTTCAAGGCCACTGGGAGTTTACCGTTGGAATTTAACAAGCATCAAAGGAAGAAATTGGTAAATGATGCCAAATACTTCATCTGGGACGAACCATACTTGTTCAAAAAATGTTCCGATGGCATACTTAGAAGATGCATATCAGAGGAAGAAGGAAGGGAAGTCTTATGGGACTGCCATGGCTCCACTTATGGAGGACATTTTGCAGGAGAAAGAACAGCAGCTAAGGTGTTGCAGTGTGGTTTTTATTGGCCCACTATCTTCAAAGACGCAAAGGAACTAGTGAAGCACTGCCATGAATGCCAGAAAGCGGGGAACCTGCCAAGAAAAAATGAAATGCCACAACAATTCATTCTGGAACTTGAATTATTTGATGTATGGGGGATAGATTTCATGGGACCCTTTCCCTCCTCATACTCAAATAATTACATTCTTGTGGCAGTAGACTATGTCTCCAAATGGGTTGAAGCAATAGCAACTCCAACCAATGATAATAAGGTAGTCATGAACTTCCTCAGAAAACACATTTTTTGCCGTTTTGGGGTTCCAAGAGCAATCATCAGTGATGGAGGAAGCCATTTCTGCAACAAACCATTAGAGGCATTGCTTCTAAAATATGGAGTCAAACACAAGGTAGCCACACCATACCATCCACAAACAAGTGGGCAAGCCGAAATATCTAACAGAGAACTCAAAAGGATCCTGGAAAAGACTGTGGGAACTTCAAGGAAGGACTGGTCGATTAAGCTAGATGATGCTCTTTGGGCATATAGGACAGCTTTCAAAACACCAATTGGAATGTCTCCTTACCAACTAGTATACGGAAAAGCTTGCCATCTGCCACTGGAGTTGGAGCACAAGGCATACTGGGCCTTGAAACTTTTGAACTTGGACAGCAAAGCTGCTGGAGAAAGAAGGATGTTGCAAATTCAAGAGTTGGAAGAGTTCAGAGCTGAAGCTTATGAGAATGCCAAAATTTACAAGGAAAGAGCAAAGAAGAAGCATGACAGCAACATAGCCCCAAGGAAATTTGAAGAAGGACAAAAAGTATTGCTCTACAATTCTAGGCTAAAGCTATTTCCAGGGAAGCTAAAATCAAGGTGGTCTGGACCATTCCTTGTCACCAAGGTCTCCAAATATGGACAAGTAGAAATCATGGAAGAAAAGTCACAACGAACCTTCATTGTGAACGGTCAAAGACTCAAACATTACTTGGGAGATGTGGAGGAGAAGGACAAGGTTAAATATCACCTCAACTGAGGAAGCTGACCGTCAAGCTAATGACGTTAAAGAAGCGCTTGTTGGGAGGCAACCCAACCTGAGGTAATACCCTTTTGCTGTTCTTTTATTTGTTTCAATAAAAAGGGTGAAGTAATTTCTGTGCATTGCAAAGAATTAAGTTTGGTGTTTCACGCCAAACAATGAATTCGTGGATCAATAATTCAAAGGGGAATGTGTGACTCTAAGTTTGGTGTTCCACCATAAAGATCACTTGAACACAACAACCTTTGAATTATATGAAAGGAACAACTATTCTAAGCAGTCACAGAAATGCTTAAAACCCTTAGCAGCAACTTCATTCCAAAGAGAACTCAAGGATTCAAAGAACAGAGAAGTAAGTGGGAGACTAAGTTTGGTGTTCACACACCAACTTAAGACTCAGATACTTACCCACACATAGTTGAGCTAACCACTCAAGTGCTTGAGAAGCAAGCAACTTCATCACTCTTTGCAGGAAAGGAAACAAGGATCTTAAAACATTAAGCAACAATTAGGAGAAGAAGAAGAAATCAAAGTGTTTCCTGGCAACAAAGAGAAAACAAGAAATTTCACAAGGTGGTATTGTTCCTTGATAATCCTTTAAAAAGGGCAAACAAAAGCATGCTTGTTCTGGTTTAAACTGTAAATGTTGAATCTTTCTGGAATGTGAAGTTTTTAGTATATTTTTCTGTTTATTGCTTTGAATAAAGTGAACACCTAGATGTTTGGATATAACTTCACCTTCTTAAACAAGTGCTTGCCATGCTTGTTCTGTTTCCAAAAATAAAAGAAAAGTTTGAACAAAAGTAACTTGGCTAAATTAGTGACAAATCAAGTAGAATTAAGTGGTGGTATGCATGCTTGATTGTTTAGTCAGATCACTGGAATTAGAGTGTAGAATTATCATTTTTTGTGTAGAAATTGAAAACTGTCTATGGATCTTGATGAATAAATGTCTTTGGCCATGAAAAAGAAAGAAAAAGAAGAAGAAAAAGCCACTAAAAAAAGGGCAACCAAAAAGCAAGAAAATTGAGAAAATAAGCTAGGCACCAATGGTTCGAACTTCTGAGACAAATGCCTGTGGTGTTTATGTATTAAGGATATGCTTGGATGAATAGGTTCTGAGGAGTGTTTCAACACTTGGTAACTTGGGTTAACTAACCCGGGATTATCAACCAAAAGTCCATTATCAAGAGCAACCTAAATACAAAACATTTAGTCACACAAAGAGGTGCTGGGCACCAATGTCTCAAGAAGAAATGTGAACTAAAATGCCTAAAGTGGATATGTGTAGTGCACTGATAAGAAAAAGAAAATGCCAAAGGCTTGTGCAACACATGACACTAAGCAAACAAGGAGCAAAGGAGCTCTAAGAAAAAGAAAAGAAAAACAAAGAAGAGAAAAGTGCCAAGGACATAAGAATAACAAGAGGCCATAGCAGTGTTTGATGGATGCAATGAAAAAGTGATAATCTTACCTGATAAGAATGAAAAAGTGATGCTGCAACTTTCTGCATAAAACCCTTCTGATGAACTTCAAATGCTTGCTAATATAGCCAATGTAATTGCTTTCTGTTTCATACTTTCTTCTTAAATAACTCAGGACTTGCTTAGGGACAAGCAAGTATTAAGTTTGGTGTTGTGATGCCACGGCATCTTAGGCTAGTTTCACTAGTATTTTTCTGTTAGTTTTAGTGGTTTTATGCATTTTCTTGAGCTTAAAGTAACCAAGAATGGTTAAAAGAATAACAAAGCAATGAACCATCCAAACAATATGATTTTGATGCAAATTCCATGAGTTTTAGTTATATTACTTGAATGCTATGAATGGAAGATTTCTCATGAAATTTTGCAAGACTTTGATGCAATTGTTTGGATGATTTCAGGGAAGAAGAGGCTAGGCAAGGAAGCAACAAAATCAATAAAGGAAGCTTGAATATCACATGTGGAGTTTAAGTTCCAGTTTAAGCCTAAACTGGAGCTTAAACGCCAGAATCATGAAGGCTAAGAAATGCTGGAATTGAAGTTTAACCTCCAGTTTAACCTTAAACTGGAGGTTAAACGCCAGAATGGAAGTCTCACCAAAGAAGCATGTCCACGTTTAACCTCCAGTTTGACCTTAAACTGGAGGTTAAACGCCAGAAGTGAGAAGAGCACCAAGGGGGGAAGTTCCACGTTTAACCTCCAGTTTAACCTTAAACTGGAGGTTAAACGCCAGAAAGGGGAAAAGCACCAGGGAGCCATTTCCACGTTTAAGCTCCAGTTTGACCTTAAACTGGAGCTTAAACGTGTTCGACCAAGTTTCTCCTCCAGGGTTGCTTTCTCCATTTCCACGTTTAAGCTCCAGTTTAACCTTAAACTGGAGCTTAAACGTGTTCGACACCTCCAGGGCTACATTTCTCAGCTTCCACGTTTAAGCTCCAGTTTAACCTTAAACTGGAGCTTAAACGTGTTCGACCTCCAGGATGCCTTCTTCCATTTCCACGTTTAAGCTCCAGTTTAACCTTAAACTGGAGCTTAAACGTCTTCGACCTCCAGGGCTGCCCTTCCTATCTCCACGTTTAAGCTTCAGTTTAACCTTAAACTGAAGCTTAAACGTGTTCGACTACATAACTCTCCAGGGCTGCCTTCTTCCATTTCCACGTTTAAGCTTCAGTTTAACCTTAAACTGAAGCTTAAACGTGCTTCTACAAAAGGCTTCACTGGAAGTGTCTGGCGTTTAAGCTGCAGTTTAAGCTTAAACTGCAACTTAAACGCCACTCTTGGAAAAGGTTTCTGGGCCAAAAATATTGCGGTTTAAGTTAGTCTTTGAGCACAAACATTAACTTAAACTTACTCTGGCATGAAACCCAATTGAATATCATGGTTTATGGGATTGGGCCTGAAGGATTGATGAGTCTGAAATTTCAATTTGTTGAGTCATGTATTATTATTTGATTATCACTAAGTTGGCTCAATAAATGTTACAGAATTTGGATCAACAGCCTCATCAAGATTATGGATCATAAACCCAAGGCAAAAGGAAAGCATGGAGAGGCCTCAAAGCCCAAGAAACACAACAGAAGCTCAATATAGAAAGTGTATAAATAGGATAGAATTTAAGTGAGGGAGGACTTTTACCTTCACTTTTAGCTAGTTTTCATATCTTTGTAATTGAATTCAGAGCTATGACTCACTAAACCCCCTTTCATTGGGTTAGGGAGCTCTATTGAAATTCAATGAATCAATAATAGTTTATCTTCTTCTTCAATCTTTTCTCTTGAATTTTTGTTAGAAAGCTTCTCGATCTAATTCCATTGGGTAGTTGTCTTGGGAAAGAAACTACCCATAATTGGAATCCTTCGGAACCTTGGGAAAGGAATGGAGGATTCATGCTAGAGAAGCTTTCTCACAGTGAATTGGATTGGGGTTTGGATGGATATTGTGACATGTAATCCTACCAAATTGTGGTTCATGAAACTGTGTGGTATAATCAGTGATCGAGCATCATCTCTTCTTATGAACATTTAAACCAAGGGATTGGGAATTTGTTCATTTTTAGAGAGAATTGGTGAGCCAAGGGATTGGGATCCAATCATATAAGATTGCCAAGCAAAATTCAATGAACGCATTGCTTGAGGAAGAGATAAACATGTTTTGATTCGGAGATCTCAATATCTCCTATAACCCAATGAATCCCCCATTTCTGATTTCCATCTTCTCTTTACATTCTGCAACTCAATTCATGCAATCACCCCCATTCCCTTTTAATTTCAGCAATTTAGTTTCTGCTCTTTAATTCATGCAATTTAAGATTCCGCCATTTCAATTTCTTGTCATTTACTTTTCCCGCCAATTTTACATTCCGCAATTCTCATCTCAATCTTGATTCCGCTCAACTAGAACACACTTCTAATCCGAATTGCTCACTCAACCAATCCTTGTGGGATTCGACCTCACTCTATTGTGAGTTTTTACTTGACGATAACCGGTGCACTTGCCGGAAGGAATTTTGCCGATCGTGCAATTTCCTAAATCGTAGCATAACTAGTTTATGTGCATCAATACATCCTACCATTCCTCTTCATTTTTATAGCTTCTCTTGAGCATAGCATGAGGACATGCTATTGTTTAAGTGTGGGGAGGTTGATAAACCACTATTTTATGGTTTATCTTGTACTCAATTGAGTGGTTTTTATCAACTCTTTACCCACTTATTCATACTATTTGCATGTTTTACATTTTCCGTCCTGGTTTTGTGCTATGATTGAAAACATGCTTCTTTGATCTTATATTTGCTTATTATTAATCCTCTCTTATTACCATTAGATGCCTTGATATGTGTGTTAAGTGTTTTCAGAGATTACAGGGCAGAAATGGCTCAGAGGACGGAAAGGAAGCATGCAAAAGTTGAAGGAATACAAGAAGTTGGAGAAACTGCTAAGCTGTCCAGCCTGACCTCTTCGCACTCAAACGGCTATAACTTTAGCTACAGAGGTCCAAACGACGTGGTTCTACTTGCGTTAGAAAGCTAACATCCGGGGCTTCGATTTGATATATAATATGCCATAGTTGCCCTGACGCTAGGCTACGTGAACGCGTGATCCACGCGAATGCATCGCATCTGCGAACTTCAATCCGCGCGGCCGCGTGGACGACGCCTCCGCGTCACTTGTCCGCGACCTGAACGTACCAGAATACGCAGGGGGCGATTTCTGGGCTGTTTTTGACCCAGTTTTTGGCCAGGAAAACACAGATTAGAGACTATAAAGTGAGGAAATGCATCCATTCAGAGGGAGCTCGTATTTTTTACTACTTTCCATGATTTAGATTTAGTTTGAGAGGTTCTCTCCTCTCTCTCTTAGGATTTAGGACTTCTCTTAGTTTGTAAGAGTGACTCTCGATCCAGGTTTTATGTTTCTTTGTTTTAAGCTTCCCTTCTCACTTTTATTTATTTATTCCAGCACTTGAGTTGATTATTTACTTTTATAATTTAATTTATGAATTATTCCATGTTACAGATTGTTATTTGAATTAATGATATTTGAGGTATTTCAGCTATTGATTGCTTTCTCTTTAATTTGTGTTACCATTGTTTCCTATCTAAGGACATTTTTATTCCAGTAATTTTACTTTTTTCCCTTTTGGTCTTGGTCAAGAAATCAGTAACTCAACATTATCAAACTCAACATAACTGATAATCGCTATCTTGCTAATTGAACTGAACTTCAATAATCCCAACTTTTTCTTAGGAAATAAATAGGATTCGAAGGTCAAACTAATTAGTCCCTTAACTTTCCTTTGCTTTAGTAAAGGTTAACTAAGTGGAATTTAGATTCAACTTTCATTATTGTTGAGAGAGATAATTAAGTTTGACTTCCAATTTCTTTTACCTTGTCAGAAGTTTGCTTACAGTATTTATTTATTTTAATTGGCATCTACTTTACTTGTCATTTAAATCACTTGCTTCTCACCTTCTAAACCCCGATTACAACCTCCATAACCAATAATAAGAACATACTTCCTTGCAGTTCCTTGAGAAGACGACTCAAGGTTTAAATACTCGGTTATCAATTTTAAAAGGGGTTTGTTACTTGTGACAACCAAAACGTTTGTAAGAAAGGTTGATTGCTTGGTTTAGTAACTATACTTACAACGAGAGTTTTTATAACCTCTGAACCATCAATCTTCGGTTCTTCAGATATCTATGCCCCATTGGTTGAATGGCCAACTTACCTTGGAACAGTGTAGGAGTTCGGCTGGGAGATGTGTGATTGGACTGTGTTTCTAGTAGTTGTTACAGCTTTTAACTTTTGCTAGCTTGACAATCCTACCGTATTGTCGGCCAATATAATCCAGCTCTGAGGATTTTGGAAGACAGCCTTCGGGCTCCGAGGTGTGCACTACAGATCCCTTCATGCACCTCGGCAAGTGCAAGCTTGGCTTCTGTTCTGCAAAGACATTTAAGTAATGGGCGAGAGAATTCTCATCTATGATGCGTGCTCGTGGACTATGTCGGTAAAGATTTTCTCAATAAAGTTACGTTGCAAGTATAGTTCTATCGATAACAAGCCTCGAGGATCAAATTTAGAGAGGGATTTGGTTGTCACAAGTTCAACCCCAATAGAAATAACCGAAGTATTCAAACCTCGGGTCTTCTCACAAGGAATGGGCAAACATGTTCTTCAACATTGTTAGAATTCCGGGGTTGTAAGTCATGAGCAAGAAAATAAAATGGGAATCTTAGCAAGCAAGCAATCTTAAAATGCAATAAATTAATTCAAATAACTAAGCAAGACATGAGCAATTCCAAACTAACAAAGTAACATCCAATATGATTCTATTCTAAACTAAACAAGTAACTATAACTAAGTCAAGTAATTAAGAATTTGGGTTTTCAAATAGGAATGATAAAAGCAACTCTTGGCTAGTGATGAGCGGATAATTTATACGCTTTTTGGCATTGTTTTTAGTATGTTTTTAGTAGGATCTAGTTACTTTTAGGGATGTTTTCATTAGTTTTTATGTTAAATTCACATTTCTAGATTTTACTATGAGTTTGTGTGTTTTTCTGTGATTTCAGGTATTTTCTGGATGAAATTGAGGGACTTGAGCAAAAATCAGATTCAGAGGTTGAAGAAGGACTGCTGATGCTGTTGGATTCTAACCTCCCTGCACTCAAAGTAGATTTTCTGGAGCTACAGAAGTCGAAATGGCGCGCTTCTAATTGCGTTGGAAAGTAGACATCCATGGATTTCTAGCAATATATAATAGTCTATACTTTGGCCAAGAATAGGCGACGTAAACTGGCGTTTAATGCCAGCTTTCTACCCAAATCTGGCGTCCAGTGCCAGGAAAGGAGCCAAAACCAGAGTTGAACGCCCAAACTGGCACAAAAGCTGGCGTTCAACTCGAAAAAGGACCTCTACACGTGCAACACTCAAGCTCAGCCCAAGCACACACCAAGTGGGCCTCGGAAGTGGATTTATGCATCAATTACTTACTTCTGTAAACCCTAGTAGCTAGTTTATTATAAATAGGACATCTCACTATTGTACTTGATATCTTTGGATTATCTTTTGATCTATTGATCACGTTTTGGGGGCTGGCCATCTCGGCCATGCCTGGACCTTTCACTTATGTATTTTCACGGTAGAGTTTCTACACTCCATAGATTAAGGTGTGGAGCTCTGCTGTTCCTCAAAGATTAATGCAAAGTACTACTGTTTTCTATTCAATTCATCTTATTTCGCTTCTAAGATATTCATTCGTACTTCAATCTGAATGTGATGAATGTGACAATCATCATCATTCCCTATGAACGCGTGCCTGACAACCACTTCCATTCTACCTTCGACTGAATGAGTATCTCTTAGATCTCTTAATCAGAATCTTCGTGGCGTAAGCTAGAATGATGGCGGCATTCAAGAGAATCCGGAAAGTCTAAACCTTGTCTGTGGTATTCCGAGTAGGATTCAATGAATGAATGACTGTGACGAGCTCCAAACTCGCGATTGCGGGGCGTTAGTGACAGATGCAAAAGGATAGTAAATCATATTCCAGCATGATCGAGAACCGACAGATGAATAGCCGTGCCGTGACAGGGTGCGTTGACCATTTTCACTGAGAGGATAAGATGAAGCGATTGACACGGTGATGCCTCCAGACGATTAGCCGTGCCGTGACAGGGCATTGGATCATTTTCCCGAGAGATGACCGAAAGTAGCCATTGACAGTGGTGACGTATCACATAAAGCCAGCCATGGAAAGGAGTAAGACTGATTGGATGAAGATAGCAGGAAAGCAGAGGTTCAGAGGAACGAAAGAATCTCCATTCGCTTATCTGAAATTCTCACCAATGAATTACATAAGTATTTCTATCCCTATTCTATTAATTATTATTCGAAAACACCATTATCAATTTATATCTGCCTAACTGAGATTTGCAAGGTGACCATAGCTTGCTTCATACCAACAATCTCCGTGGGATTCGACCCTTACTCACGTAAGGTATTACTTGGACGACCCAGTGCACTTGCTGGTCAGTTACACGGGGTTGTGAACCGTGGTTTTGGCATCATGTTTTTGGCGCCATTTCCAGGGAAAGAAAGAGCAATGAACTTTACATAATTAAAGTGTAATCACGATTCCGCGTACCAGCTAGGCATGGGAATTGGGGTCACCATCCTTGTCTAATAACCATATCTTGACAATTATGAGGAATCAAACTCATTAAGTCTACTTCTATACTTGAAGCACGTCAAATGGTTTGGTCAACATCAACCCATAAGTTCTAACCTCACTACTAATTGACTTAATAGAAGGTTAGCGTCAATGGTTATCAAATTGACCACTAAGGGCTCCCAAATCATCAAATCTATTAGACCCAATAACTCAAGTTTACCCAATTCCCTTAGCCTAGGCCAAGAGTGAAAAGAACTACTCCATAATCAAGGTAAACAATTCATCAAACACTTGGTAAGCATTAATAAAAGACATGTTCAAATTGCAATTAAATTGAAATTAATAAGTACCCACTAATAATTATCAACATACAATCATCCAATTAACAAAATTAATCATAGAAATCATCAATGTAACATCAACAAAGCAAAATTCACAACATTCATGAAATGAGTATAAAGTGACAATTGACAAGAATTCATAAAACTATCACAAGATCTAAGAAAAATTATACTAAGGAATTCAAATTAAACAATTAAAACTAGTAATTAACAAGATCCGATTCAGAATTCAACAAGGGAATATCAATTAAAACTAGATCTAGAGAGGAACAGGGGTTTCTCTCTCTAGAAGAACAAAGAAAAAAAACTAGCTAAAATTGTGTCTTAGTGTAAAATGAATGATCCCCCATTTCCCCTAGTATTATTGGGTCTATTCCATGCAGAAACAGCTTGAAATTGGGCCTCATAAGCCTCAGAAATCGCCAGGCACGATTTCCTTTAATGAGGTCACGTGCAGCTTCCCGCGCGTGCGCGCCATGCATGTGTGCGCGCGGATTGCCTTTGTGATCCACGCGTGCGCGCCAAGTGCGCGTGCGCGCCAAGTGCGCGTGCGCGCCAAGTGCGCGTGCGCGCCAAGTGCGCGTGCGCGCCAAGTGCGCGTGCACGTCGATAGGAATCTTCTGATCCGCGCGGATGCATCAATCTTTGCGCGCCACTTCCAGCCATCCTCATCCACGCGTGTGCGTGCGCGCCAATGCTGATTTTCCCAAAAATTCAAATCTTCATGTTTCCTCCTTTTGTGCATGCTTTCTTTCTTTCTTCTAGGCCATTCCTACCCTATAATTCCTGAAATCACTTAACAAATATATCACGGCATCGAATGACAATAGAAGAGGATTAAAATATGGTAATTTTAAGGCAAAATAAGCATGTTTTTCATCATGAAGCAATATTAGGAAGAGAACACAAAACTATGTATTTCTTGTGAATAAGTGTGAGAAATATTGACAAAACTCCCCAAATTCTACACAATATAAACCACAAAATTAGAATTTATCAAATCTCCCCACACTTAAACCAAGCATGTCCTCATGCTCAGAATAAAAAGACTAAAGATCATGGTGAGAAAGGGTTTATGAAATGCAAACTACCTAAGTGAATTCATGCAACTAATGTAAAATCATTTACCTACTTGGTCAAGGATAAATCTATCCTCCAAGAACACATGTGAACATATGGGGTGAAAATAGTATGTAGCTCATGAATCCTACCAAATTGAACATCACTAAGGAGTGCATATAACTTGCTAGATGAATGCTTGTGAAAGCCGGGAACAAAGAATTGAGCATCGAACCCTCACCGGAAGTGTAACCGCTCTATTCGCTCAAGTGTATAGGGTTCGTCGCTCAATCCTCTCCTAATCATGCTTTCCAAGATTTGTCTTTCATCTAACAATCAACAATTACTTAATGCATGCTTACAAGTATCATGAGGTCTTATTCATGGGTTGTAATCGGGCTAGGGTGAAGGTAAGGATGTATATGGCCAAGTGAGCTTAAAATTGAGTCCTTGATTAACCTAGGATCCCACTAGACACATAGAACAACCTATACAACTATAATACATTACCTAGCTACCCTTGAGTTTCACTTTTTTGCATACTCATGCATTTTTTTCAATTCACATTCCACATGCATTGTTTTCGTTACTTTGTCTTGGGGTTTCTTTGTCCCCTTTTATTGCTTTGTTTTTTTTTTTTTTTTTGATGATCCCTTTTTCTTGGGACTTTATGTACAAAAGTTTCAATTAATATAATTCAATCATTCAATATATGAGCATGTTTCCAAATCCTAGAATTTTAATTACACTCAATTATACACCTATATATCTACCCAAATTTCCCAAGTATACCCTCCTAATTGAATGACACACATCCTAACTTACCTAAGCTAATCAAGGATCCAAATTTAGGAACATTCATGGTTTTTCGCTTAGGGTTGTTGGTATGCTCTATTTAAGAACAAAAAGGGATTGTCATGGGCTTAAAATTGGTTAGCAATGGTAGATAAAAGGGTTAAGGCCATTTGGGAAAAGTGACTATTGAAATGATGGCCTTAATAATGTAAATGCATTCATACACAAAGTAATAGACATATAGAATCAGACAAAGCAAGGATCACAATCATAGAGAGAGAGATATGCACACAAGAATGGGAATTAATGGTTAGAAGATGTAACCATGCAATAGGCTCAAAACTTACATGCTTGTGTTCTTAGCTCAATCACTATGTTCCAAATTACATTCTTAAAGCAAGTTTACTGCAAAACAATTTTTCAAAAATTGGTAGGGTACCCCAAAACACAGTTTCTTGGGGAAAAAGTTATTGTTTTGACCAAGCAACTCTATAGAAACTAGCTATCATGCTAGGAGTATTTAAAAGCAAAACTAACTACACATGCAATGTACTAACAATGTACTAACTACTAAACAAAAGATAAATCCATGGGTATTGAAAGGAAGAAATTGTTACCCATGGAGATCGGTCGAACAACCTCCCCACACTTAGAAATTAGCACGGTCCTCCATGCTACGAACAATGCGCAAAGGGCGGTCGGGACCAGAACCGTCACTATCCTCTCCTTCAGAGCTTTCATCACTTGGGTTTGAGGTAGATGTGAATATTTCGGGCTCCACAATGCTAGGGGTAACACAACGCAGAAGCTTCTTGAAGTAAGTGTATCAGCGTTGATTGCGCCGCTCATATCTATCAAGCTTCTGGTGTAGATCTTCTATCCTCTAAAGTGTGGACCTATGCCGTGGTGGTGATGATGAAGTGGAAGGAATAGTAGATGGAAGGGCTATGTCAAGGCTTGGATTGTTCATGGGAAGATGTAAGTATTTTCCCCTTGGGACCACATCGCCCTTAACCAGAACTATAATCTTCATGTCCTTGGCTTCCCAAGGAACACCCGCAGCAGTAACTAAATCAGATACCAATGCTAAAAATGGCAAATTACCCCGGGCGTGAACTTGACTCATCGCTTGCTTGACAAGAAACGGAATGTTCACCGGCCTCTCCGTGAGAACACACCAAACAAGCAAGGCGAGATCCGCCGTGAAGGACAACTTGTGGGTGCTAGGTAGCACATAGTGGGATAGGATCTGGGCCCAAGCTCTAGCTTCTATAGTGAGGAAGCGAGCGTCAATGCTCTTGGGCCTCATCCGGAGTCGACCTTAGGTCCAAAATGTCTCCAGCTCAGCAATGACTCGGAGGATCGAGTCCCAACCAAATCCAAACTTCTCTCGCTGACGTAAGATTTCTTGGTATCCATCCATGTCACTCGGTACCAGTAGGACATTAAGCATTTGCTGAATTTCCTCTTCTGAAACTGAGACTTGCTTTCGGTGTATATATACCGATTGGAAAGAGGAGAGATGGTAGTTAGTGTAGAATTCTTCCACCCAAGAGAGGTTGATTTCCCTTGGTTTTCTCAAAAGAAACTCCCATCCTCGCTGTTCAATGCGGGGTAAATATAAGGAGCAACCTTGTCCGGCGGAGTGAGTAGATGCTCAGGATGATAGTTCCTGACAACCATGGAGGGGAACACAAGTTCACAGAAGCAGTTGGGGAACCTTGAAGAATCTTTTCCCGGTTTGCTTTTTTTCTTTCTCATCAATAGGAGCTGGTATCTTAGCCTTCTTGGATAGGGGTTTGGCTCCTACTGAAGAGTGTGCCTTAGAAGTTGATGTTTGGGATGCCCTCTTTGCGGCCGGTTTCCTTGGAGCTTTCTCCTTGCCTTTCTTGGTGACCATCCTGAGAAGGAAAGGGAAATAAGAAATCATTAAACCCAAAGAATCATTTTAACCAAAACATGCAATTGAAAGGTAGTGCCCAAAAGAAACATTGCAATAATCTAATCATAAAGACATGGGTCATAACACTTGGTATGGGATGCAAGAGGAAGTGAAGCATGCAAAGTGGCATGAGAAGTACAGTCTCAAGTATCCATAACAAAGAGCAAGTCATGTTCAATGAGTATCTAATCAACAAGCAAAGTAGACTCAATGCGTATAGAAGACAACAAGTGAATGAGGAGAAGCATCCAATTGAAAGTACATTATTAAAAGAAACCAAAATGGCATTCATGCATTTCCTCGAACACTTGGCGTGCAATTATCAAGCAAAGAGAAATTATGAGATACTCAATCAATTTAAAGCCCAAAATGAAACAACAATCATCATATATTGGCAAAGATAAGGAAAAAAATATGACAAAAGATCTATTAAAGAAAATTAAACTCAAATTCAACATCCATGGAAAAATAAAGGAAAAGAAAAAGTAGGCAAACAAAAGGTAAGAAATATCACCATGCAACTAAAAGAGAAACTAAGTAAAGCAATAATAAAAAAAATAATCTAACTAAAGGAGGAAATAATGTAAAGAAAATGAAAGAAAAGAAATGGAAGAA
Organism: Arachis ipaensis; assembly: GCF_059453495.1. Classification (NCBI taxonomy): domain Eukaryota; kingdom Viridiplantae; phylum Streptophyta; class Magnoliopsida; order Fabales; family Fabaceae; genus Arachis; species Arachis ipaensis. Next base: position 39,041,795 of record NC_142435.1, on the reverse strand, counting down.
GTAGAACCTTGAGAAGTGTAAAAGAACAAGGTTGAATTTTCTTTTGTGAAGATGAGAAAGAAATAGGAGAGATGTAGTGCCACCGGAAGAGGTGGTTGTCGCCGGTGAGTGGCCGGAGACGGTGGTGGTGGGCTGTGGAAGGAAGAAAGGAGAAGTGATGGAGAAGGAAGAAGGGAGAAAGAAGATATAAAAGGGGATGAGAAAGAGAAATAGAACAAGTCGCGAAGCTTTAAAACTAATTCGCGCAACCGGCGCGCATGCGCACAGTGCGCTGGCGCGTCGGTGAGGTTTTGGCAAGGGACACGTGCGCGTCAGTGGCACGCGCGCGAGGTCAGTTGTGCCCCTGGCACAAGACTGGCACAAGGTTGGCATGAGTCTCTGGAATTTGTACCAGAGTTGGTTGGTGGCGTAGGCGTGCGAACGCACACCTTGCGCGGACGCGTGCCTTAAGGAATTTGCGATCGGTGCAGACGCGCGCTCCGCGTGGACGCGTCAGTTCTGGCACAAGAGTGGCACAAGTGTGGCACAACTCTCTGGTTTTTGTACCAGGGAGTCCACATATCGCCATCGGCGCGCGTGCGCACAGTGCGCTTGCGCGTCGATGGGTGATTTGCAATGGTGCGCACAGGCGGCAAGTACGCGGACGCGCAAGTGCCTGGCACGAGATGGGCATGAAGTGGGCATGACTCTTGCGTTTTTGGCCCAAGTGTAGGAAATGCACCACCGGCGCGCGCACGCACAGTGCGCTGGCGCGTCGGTGCCCAATTTTCCTTTCTCTCTTCTCTTTTTTTGTTTTCAACATAATAAGACCTATTCTAACACATTCTGGGTAGGTGCTTAACTTAGTAGCCAAAGAGAATACCTCACAATTTCATGCACTATAAAAAACATAGCATTCTCCCTACTTCAACAATTCATCCATACCAAAATGGTGAAAACTATATGAACATCCTATCTATTCACAAGAAGGATAAAACTAGCATTCCTATGCAATCAATCAATCATCAAAAAATCACAAAATTCACAAAAATTTAAGGTTACAAACTAGATGGTATATACAAGGAAGATCTTACCACGGTGGGGTGCCTCCCACCAAGCACTTTTCTTTAACATCCTTAAGTTCGACGGTTCGTCTCTTAAGCTTCCGCTCTCCTTGGTGCATCCTCCAATAGGAACACCTCTAGCTCTTTTGGGGGCTTGTAGCCATGATACTTCTTCACTCTATGTCCATTCACTTTAAAAGTTGCTTCACTCTTGGGATCAAACAACTCCACCACTCCATAGGGCTTTATCTCCTTCACCTTGAAAGGTCCTTCCCATCTAGAACGGAGTTTGCCAAGCATGAATCGAAGCCTTGAGTTGTAGAGGAGGACCTCATCACCTTCTTGAAAGTCCTTTTTTCGGATGTGATGGTCATGGAATGCTTTAGTATTTTCTTTGTAAATTCGGGCATTCTCATATGACTCGTTCCTCAAACACTCAAGCTCCTCTAGTTGTAACTTCCTAGCTTCACCCACCTTGGCTAAATCCATGTTGCACTGCTTTACCGCCCAGTAGGCTCGATGCTCAATCTCCACCATAAGGTGGCATGCGTTACCATAGATGATCCGGAAGGGACTCATCCCTATCGGAGTCTTGTAGGCCATTCTATATGCCCATAGTGCATCTCCTAACCGGAGGCTCCAATCCTTCCTTTGTGGATTGACCACTTTCTCCAAAATCCTCTTAATTTCCCAGTTGGACACTTCCGCTTGTCCATTTGTTTGCGGATGATAAGCAGTAGCAACCTTATACGATACTCCATAGCGCTTTAGCAATGCCTCTACCTTCCTGTTACAAAAGTGGGATCCTTGGTCGCTCACGATTGCTCGTGGCGACCGATAACGGCATACAATGTTATTCCTAATAAAAGAAATAATGGTATTGGCGTCGTCAAGGCGGGTAGGTATGGCCTCTACCCACTTTGACACATAGTCAACCGCTAACAGAATATACAGATACCCACTAGAGTTGGGAAACGGTCCCATAAAGTCAATGTCCCGTACATCAAATATCTCACAGAACAACATAGGTTGCTGAGGCATTTCATCCCTTTGGGATGTGTTTCCCGACTTCTGACACTGATGGCAAGACACACATAACCAGTTAGCATCCTTGAACAAGGTTGGCCACCAGAATCCACAATCCAACACCTTTTTAGTGGTCCTTTGTGAGCAAAAGTGGCCACCACATTCAGACGAATGGCAAGCTTCAAGAATTGGTTGGATTTTAGACTCCGGGACATATTTTCGAATTACTTGGTCCACGCTCCTCTTCTACAAGTGAGAATCATTCCAAATATAGTATCTAGAATCACTCCTCAACTTGTCCCTTTGGTTTTTCAAAAAATTGGGAGGGAAGATTTTCGCAACCAAGTAGTTCGCCATTGGGGCAAACCAAGGAAAGCTATCCGACACAGCATGCAAACTATCCAATGGGAATGAGTCATTGATCGGAAATGGATCAAATTTTAAATTCTCAATGCGGCTTAAATAATTCGCAACCAGGTTTTGAGATCTACTCCGGTCCCTAATCTCAATGTCGAATTCTTGCAAAAGCAAGATCCAACGTATGAGTCTAGGCTTTGACTCATTCTTTGTCAATAAGTACTTTAAGGCTGCATGATCCGTGTATACCACTATCTTTGATCCTAGCAAATAAGATCTGAATTTATCTAAAGCATGAACAATAGCTAGGAGTTCTTTTTCAGTAGTGGTATAGTTGGATTGTGCTGCATCCAGTGTTTTAGAAGAGTAAGCAATGACATAAGGATGTTTACCATCACGCTGTGCAAGCGCGGCACCTACAGCATAGTTTGACGCATCGCACATTATCTCAAATGGCAACGTCCAGTTGGGGCCTCGCACAATTGGTGATGTGGTAAGAACTCTCCTTAGCTCTTCAAAAGCTTTCACACATTCACTGTCAAACTCAAAATCCACATCTTTTTGGAGTAGGCGCGACAATGGAAAAGCAATCTTGCTGAAATCTTTGATAAAGCGCCTATAGAATCCTGCATGTCCCAAAAACGAGCAGACTTCCCTCACAGATGAGGGGTGAGGTAAAGTGGTGATAACATCGACCTTGGCCGGGTCTACAGAAATGCCTTCATGAGATACTACATGTCCTAACACTATACCTTGTCGTACCATGAAGTGACATTTTTCAAAATTTAAGACAAGGTTAGTGTCAACACATCTAGCTAAGACCTTGGCCAAGTTCTCTAGGCAACAATCAAATGAAGTACCATAAACGCTGAAGTCATCCATAAAGACTTCCAGACAATTCTCCATTAGATCAGAGAAGACACTCGTCATGCACCTCTGAAAAGTAGCGGGTGCATTACATAGTCCAAATGGCATCCTTTTATAGGCAAAGGTGCCAAACGGACAAGTAAACATGGTCTTCTCCTGATCTTCAGGAGCAATATGAATCTGGAAGTAGCCAGTAAATCCATCAAGAAAGCAATAGTGAGATTTACCTGCCAAACGGTCTAACATCTGATCGATGAAGGGCAAGGGGTAATGGTCCTTCCGTGTAGCGGCGTTCAATCTTCTATAATCAATACACACTCGCCACGCATTTTGTACTCTTTTAGTGACCATTTCACCATCGTTCTTCTTGACCGTTGTGATGCCCGACTTCTTGGGAACAACCTGGACCGGTCTCACCCACTCACTGTCGGAGATTGGGTATATGATATCCGCATCCAGTAATCTGGTGACCTCTTTCTTCACTACATCGAGGATGGTCGGGTTAAGCCTCCTTTGCGGTTGCCTAACCGGCCTAGCTCCATCTTCGAGAAATATCCTATGCATGCACTTGCGGGGGTCAATTCCCACAATATCCGCTAGGCTCCATCCTATTGCTTTCTTGTACTTTCGTAGAACATCTAGGACCTTTGGTTGTCCTCTAAGAAAGCATACTTCAAATGAGATGGAAGGGGCTTCAGTTCACTTTTTACCTCAAGCTGAGGTTCCTTTTCATCAAGCTCATGGTGTTCATTCTTGACAACTTTCTCATGTTCATCCTCTTGGTCATTCGCCTCCTCAACAATAGGGTAGCACAACTTGTTGTGGTCTTCTTCTTGCACTTCCGCTACCATTTCATCAATTACATCACATCGGAGCACGGAATGTTCTTCGGGAAGATGTTTCATGGCTTCTTCTAAATTGAACTTGATAGTCTTATCTCCAACCTCAAAGGAATATGTGCCGGTGAAGGCATCTAACTTGAATTTAGAGGTCTTGAGGAAGGGTCTACCAAGTAGAACGGAGGATGAGTTTTTATTTTTTGTTGGAGGCATTTCAAAGATGTAAAAGTCAACCGGAAAAACCAAATCCTTGATCGCCACAAGTACATCTTCCGCTATTCCCATCACCGTGATCACACTTTTATCGGCTAAGGCAAACCTCGCCGCCGACTTCTTTAATGGAACTAAATTCAACCACACATAGATAGAAAGTGGCATGATGCTTACACAAGCTCCCAAGTCACACATACAATCATGAAAAGTGCGTCCACCAATACAACAAGACACCAAACAAGGTCCAGGGTCACCACATTTCTTTGGAATAGGTTCCATCAAGGAAGAAATTGAACTACCCAAGGATAATGTCTCCAATTCTCCTATCCTATCTTTGTGTGTACACAAGCCTTTCAAAAATTTTGCATGCTTTGGAATTTCTTGAATAGCATCAAGAAGTGGTATGGTTACCTCAACCTTCTTGAACACTTGAAGCATGTTCAAATCAAATTCCGGTGTTTTCTTTGCCTTCTTCACCATGGAAGGGAATGGAATAGGAATGGACTCATCCACTATAGCTTTCTTCTTGGGCTCTTTGAGGTTTACTCCTTCTTCCTCATGCCTTTTGTCTACCACCTCTTCTTCATGTGGAGCTTCAACAACCACTTCTCCCTCATAAATGTCTCCCATGACCCTTGGAGGTATCTCCTCCAATGTAGTCTCCGATCGTAGAGTGATGGTGTCGAGACCGCCCTTTGGGTTTAGTTGGGGTTGGGATGGAACGTTAGAAGAGCTTGAGGGTTGGTTGGTGTTGTTGTTGGGAATCGATGGTTGGTTTGACATGGTCATCTTTGAAAGCATGTTGGTAAGGTTAGCCAATTGAGCACCTAAGGCATCGAATTGAGCCTTGTTGCTCTCATCCCGTTTCTCCATGGTGGCTCTAAGCTCATCAACTTGATTGTTGGAAGATGGAAGAGTTTGGTTGGATTGTTGTCTATGGTGTTGTGTGATGAGCGGATAATTTATACGCTTTTTGGCATTGTTTTTAGTATGTTTTTAGTAGAATCTAGTTACTTTTAGGGATGTTTTCATTAGTTTTTATGTTAAATTCACATTTCTGGACTTTACTATGAGTTTGTGTGTTTTTCTGTGATTTCAGGTATTTTCTGGCTGAAATTGAGGGACTTGAGCAAAAATCAGATTCAGAGGTTGAAGAAAGACTGCTGATGCTGTTGGATTCTGACCTCCTTGCACTCAAAGTAGATTTTTTGGAGCTACAGAACTCAAAATGGCACGCTTTCAATTGCATTGGAAAGTAGACATCCAGGGCTTTCCAGAAATATATAATAGTTTATACTTTGGCCGAGTTTAGACGACGTAAAAGGGCGTTGAACACCAGTTCTATGCTGCTGTCTGGAGTTAAACGCCAGAAACACGTCACAAGCTAGAGTTGAACGCCAGAAATACGTTACAAACTGGCGTTCAACTCCAAGATTGACCTCTACGCGTGTAACATTCAAGCTCAGCCCAAGCACACACCAAGTGGGCCCCGGAGGTGGATTTATGCATCAATTACTTACTTCTGTAAACCCTAGTAACTAGTTTAGTATAAATAGGACTTTTTACTATTGTATTAGACATCTTTGATCATGTTTTGGGGGCTGGCCATTCGGCCATACCTGAACCTTTCACTTATGTATTTTCAATGGTAGAGTTTCTACACTTCATAGATTAAGGTGTGGAGCTCTGCTGTTCCTCAAAGATTAATGCAAAGTACTGCTATTTTTCTATTCAATTCAACTTATTCCGCTTCTAAGATATTCATTCGCACTTCAACATGAATGTGATGAACGTGACAATCATCATCATTCCCTATGAATGCGTGCCTGACAACCACTTCCATTCTACCTTAGATTGAATAAGTATCTCTTGGATCTCTTAATCAGAATCTTCGTGGTATAAGCTAGATTGATGGTGGCATTCATGAGAGTCCGGAAAGTCTAAACCTTGTCTGTGGTATTCCGAGTAGGACTCTGGGATTGAATGACTGTGATGAACTTCAAACTCGCGAGTGCTGGGCGTAGTGACAGACGCAAAAGGAGGGTGAATCCTATTCCAGTACGATCGTGAACCTCAGATGATTAGCCGTGCTGTGACAGAGCATTTGGACCATTTTCACAAGAGGATGGGATGCAGCCATTGACAAGGATGATGCCTCCAGACGATTAGCCATGCAGTGACAGCGCATCGGACCATTTTCCAGAGAGGATCAAAAGTAGCCATTGACAATGGTGATGTCCTTACATAAAGCCAACCATGGAAAGGAGTAGGATTGATTGGATGAAGACAGCAGGAAAGCAGAGGTTCAGAGGAACGAAAGTATCTCTATGCGCTTATCTGAAATTCTCACCAATGATTTACATAAGTATTTCTATCCTTATTTTATTATTTATTTTCGAAAACTCCATAACTATTTTATATCTGCCTGACTGAGATTTACAAGATGACCATAGCTTGCTTCATACCAACAATCTCCGTGGGATCAACCCTTACTCACGTAAGGTTTATTACTTGGACGACCCAGTGCACTTGCTGGTTAGTTGTATCGAAGTTGTGAATGAAAAATGATTTATTAAGACGTGCGTACAGAGTTTTTGGCGCCGTTGCCTGAGATCACAATTTCGTGCACCATGGTGCTTGGTACTTGGTGTAGTTGTTTTGGTTTTGGTTGGAGTGGCCTTGGTTGGCTTGGTAGTTGGTGTTGTTATGGTGGTATTGGGATGGAGATTGGTTGTTGTTGTGATGAGAAGAAGAGTTGTTTCATCTTTGGTTTTGATTGCTTCCTTGTGCATTATCTCTCCACCCTTTATGTTGATTACCACCTTGAGGGTAATTGTTTTGGCATTGAGGAGGATAGGGTGGACGGTTGTTGTAATTCACATTGGCCACTACAAGAGCATGTTCCTCTTGAATTTGATGGCATTGATTGGTGTAATGTGTGGTGCTAGAGCACAAACCACAAATCCTAGGAGGGCCTTCAGGTTGAGCAACCGGAGGTGGGGCTTGGATGGCTTGGATGGAGTAGTATTCCTTTTGATCCTTTTGTATTTGTGTAAGGATGGTGGTCTTATCCCCAAGTGCTTTAGTTAGGCTTGATTCGGAAGGGGATGGTTCTACCACACCCTTGAGAGGATTACTTCTCACCCTTGTATGTTGTGTAGCCTCGGCAACATCCTTTATCAAATTCTAAGCTTCTCCCTCCGTCTTGTTTTTTGAAAGGGAACCACCGCTAGAAGCGGTGAGCAATCTTCTATCTTCCACACAAAGACCTCCAGTGAAGTAGCTAATGAGCAAGTGAGTGTTCATCCCATGGTGTGGACAAGATTCTAATAGCCTCTTGAACCGAGACCAATACTCATACAAACTCTCTTGGTCTCTTTGCATTATGCCCGAAATCTCCTTCCGGATGTAGTCGGTCTTTTCCGGTGGGAAGAATTTATCTAGAAACTCTCTTCTCAAGAAATTCCAATTAGTCACAATCTCATCCGGTAGCGAATAAAACCATGTCTTTGCTTGCCCTTCAAGAGAGAAAGGGAAGGAAAAAACCATGATAGCCACCTCATCGGCTCCATGACTTCGAGCCGTAGAACAAGCAACTTGAAAATCTCTTAGATGTCGGATGGGGTCTTGACCCGGCAACCCATGATATTTAGGAAGTAGATTTATCAAGCTACTCTTCAATTCAAAGTTTGGATCAAGGTTACGATACCTTGCTTGCAACGGTTGAAGTATGATAGCCGAAGCTCCTTGCTCATTGATAAACCACTATTTTATGGTTTATCTTGTGCTCAAATGAGTGGTTTCTATCTACTCTTTACCCACTCATTCATACTATTTGCATGGTTTTATATTTCCTTCCTAATTATGTGCTTTGATTGAAATCATGCTTCTTTGATCTTATATTTGCTTATTATTAATCCTCTCTTATTACCATTAGATGCCTTGATATGTGTGTTAAGTGATTTCAGAGATTACAGGGCAGGAATGACTCAGAGGATGGAAAGGAAGCATGCAAAAATGGAAGGAATACAAGAAGTAGAAGAAATTGCTAAGCTGTCCAAACTGACCTCTTCGCACTCAAACAGCTATAACTTTAGCTATAGAGGTCCAAACGATGCGGTTCTAGTTGCGTTGGAAAGCTAACGTCCGGGGCTTCGATTTGATATATAATATGCTATAGTTTCTCTGAGGCTAGGCAACGCGACCGCGTGATCTATGTGGCTGCATTGCAGTGACGGAAATCCAGCGTGATTAAATTCGAGACCAGCGAATTCTGGGCTGTTTTCGACCCAGTTTGCAGCCCAGAAAACACAGATTAGAGGCTATAAAGTGGGGGATTGCATCCATTCATAGGGAGGCTTTCATATTCATAATTTTAGGAGCAGATGTAGTTTTTAGAGAGAGAGGTTCTCTCCTCTCTCTTAGGATTAGGATTTAGGACTTCTCTTAGTTTTTAGGAGTGACTCTCAATCCCAGGTTCTTTATTTTTATTTAATTTATAAACTCTTCCATGTTACATATAATTTTCTTCATTAATGTTATTTGAGGTATTCCAGATATTTATGATTTTAATTTCGCTTTCTACATTCTTGGCTTTGGTTAAGGTAATTGGGGACGCTTGAGCTGTCAAATAAAACAGTGGTTGAAATTGGCAGATTCTGATTAAACTAGGATTGCTCTAAAGCTAGTCTCTCCACAGGAGTTGACTAGGACTTTAGAATCAAGCCAATCAGCCCACTTAACTTTCCTTTGTTTAGTAAAGGCTGACCAAGTGGGATTTAAATCCAATTCTCATCACAATTGATAAGGATAGGACTTCCAGTTCTTATACTTTGCCAAGAGTTTATTTTATAGTTATTTATTTATCTTATTCTTCTTATGCAACATACTGCTTCCTTACTTTCTAAAACCCCTAATTTACAAGACTCATAACCAATAATAAGAACATACCTCCCTGCAATTCCTTGAGAAGACGACCCGAGGTTTAAATACTCGGTTATCAATTTAAAAGGGGTTTGTTACTTGTGACAACCAAAAACGTTTGTAAGAAAGGTTGATTGCTTGGTTTAGTAACTATAATTACAACGAGAGTTTGCTATAACCTCTAAACCATCAATCTTCAGTTCTTCAAAATGGCGCCGTTGCCTGGGAATTGCAAACGTGTGCCTTATTATTGGTTATTGTAAATATTTTTTTTGCTTGTTTATTTGTTTTTATTTTTGTTTTTATTTTTTGCTTTTCCATAAATTAAGAGGTTATTTGTTTTTATTTAGTTATTAAAAAAAATTTTTTTCAAAAATTTGTTCTTAGCGTTCATCTTGATCTTCAAGCTGTTCTTAGTTGTTTTCTTCGTTTTGATCTAAAAATTTGAAATTTGGTGTCATTTTATTGTTTTTCTCCTTTCTCATTAAATTCAAAAATATTTTTAATTAATTTTTTCGAAAAAAAAATTTCAGATTTTTATTTTTAAAATTTTTATCTTATCTTATCTTATTTCAAAAATCAAATTTAAAAATTTTCAAATTTCAAATTTCAAATTTCAAAATTTCAAATTTCAAATTTCAAAATTTAATTTTCAAATTCAAAATTTAAATAACCTTTTAATTTAAATTTATTTTTATTTTCATTTTTAATTTTTTATTTACTACTATGAACTCTCACCCCTTTAGCTATGAGTCTGGTTACAATTATGTTGTAGGAAGAAGAAATTACAATGAGAACAGGCATGAAGGTTGGAACAATCAAAGATGGGAGGAGCCACAAGGACTTGATCAATCCTCATGGCAACAACCACCTCCAATGGACTATCAACAACCACCACCATATGCCTATGAACCCTTTCCTCAACATAACTTTGGACCACCAAACTCACAAGCCCCTTTCCGCCATTCACCTCCATATGACCCTAACCCTCAACCACCATACCAACCACCTTATGATCCATATGAACCATATATAGAACCACCCCAATTCCTACCCAATTACTCCCAAGAACCACCACTTCAATATTCATCATCTCCATATCCATCAATCCAAGAGCACTATGATCCTACTTATGAAAGCCGAGTGCATCAAGAGACAAAGGATCGTTTTAAGGAAACAGTAGATCGATTTCAGGCAACCACTCAACAACTGAGGCAAGCATTAATTCAATGGGCTTCTAGGCGCTTAAATACACAAGGATCAGCCACAGCCCCATGTGGACAGTCTAGTGAAGAGTGTAGCATGAAGAAAATACAAGAAACCCCAGTGGACAAGACAGAGAATGAATTCGTACTAGAACAAGTAGAAGACGCTGTCATTGTTCAAGAAGAAAAAGAAGTGGTTGAAGACTTAGGAGATGCAGAACCTCCATGGGAAAGTCCAGTCATAGAACCTCTTTCCAAGACGGTTGAATTTGATGCTGAGGAGGGTGTACAATCTCCAAAGCATATCATAGTTGAAGACTTGGAAGAGGTTGATCAAGAGATGGAGATTCAAGAAAAAGAAGTACAACCTCCCATGCCCTTGAAAAGCAATGAAGAGGAGATTGAACCGGAAGAAAGCTACCAAGAGGAAGAGGTTGAAATTAAAGAAGCTTGCAAAGAGGTGGTAATAATCAAAGAAGAGCACAAGGGAGTGGAGCTTGCAATTTCATTAAAAATACCTCCCCCTAAGTTGCCATCATCCTTCACAACATTCAAGTGGGTAAAATTCATACCCCATAGCTTTCTAATCCCACTTGAATATGGGCTACTGGAGACGGATGGTCAACTTAGAGCTCTTTGTGATATTAAGAGTAAAAGGAAGATAGCCAGTGGTAAGAATTGTCCTGCAAGGTTCATCATGGTTGGAAGCTTTAAGTTTAAACGCAAAGGTTGGTGTAGAGCTCAATTGAATGGGTCTAGGAAGCTGTTTGGTAGCTGCAGTGAGAATTCAAATTACTTATCACCCAGCTGGAAAAATACAGGTCCCGACAAAAATGGGTGTAAAAGCAAGGTTTGGGATCCTGGAATCTGTTCTGACATCCAACACCCTGGGAGCCTAAGAATCTTTTTGAAGCTGCTCAAGGGTTTTACATGCCTAGTTTGGGACCCCGGAGGTTACTGAGATCACAAACACTGGTGGAGATTCCTGGATGAGTTCAAGCATAAGCCACCATAACAGGAAGCTCATCAAATGTCCAACTTAAGGACTTTACTAAAAGTGCTAGGTGGGAGACGATCCACCATGGTATGATCGTTCTTTTTCATTTTTATTTAGTTTTATTTGTTTTCGAGTTTTATTTTATTTTATTGAACCTGGAGTTTTGCATCACATTCATATTAACACTGCATTCTGCATATTTTTAGATTAAAAAAAAAAAAGAGCGAGCACGCGACGCAACCGCATCAGCGACGCGTGTCGCAAGGAGGTGGGAGATAATATTAATATGAACAGAGAGTTTCGCAGGAGCAGCGCTGGAGGCGTGCCAATGGCACAAATCACCCCACGCGACCGCGTCGCTGACGCGACCGCGTCACCTGGGAATAATGGCCTCCCACGCGACCGCGTCACCCACGCGGCCGCGTGACCTGAAAATCGACGTCACCCGGGTGCATGGCCGAAAGTTGAGCTGGAGTTGGGCTGGAATCGTGCTGGAAGCCCAAGCCTCACCACGCGAACGCGTGCCCCACGCGTCTACATCATATCCTCATGATGGCCACTCACGCGATCGCGTCAACCACGCGACCGCATCACCCAAGATTTTGGCAATACTAAGTTTTGAACAGAGAGTTGTGCGACCGCGAGGCTGCACTCGTGCCACTAGCACAAATCAAGTCACGCGATCGCGTGCCCCATGTGTCCGCGTCACCTGACCTTATTGCGCACCACGCGGCCGTGTCACCCATGCGACCGCATCGCCAGCGTCGCACACCTTAACCTCATATGCCAAAATATCTTGTCTTTCTCTTCCCCAAATCCAATTTTCTCTTTTCCCTCCTTATTTCTTATTTACTTCTCCTCTCTTTCTTTTCCTTCTCATTCTTCTTATCTTTCATTTTATTTTACTTCATTTATTTGCATATTTCATTCATTGCATTATTTTCACTGGTGTTGGAATCTTATTTGGGTCATTGTGGATTATTGCATAATTATTTGACAATTATATATTACTTTTTTTTAAAGAATGCTTGCATGTTCAATTTAATACTTTCAAATAGCTTATTTACCATACATGCTATGTGTTTGTGAAAAAGCCCATATCGCATTATGCTCTTCTCTATTATACTTTATACTATTTAATGCTTGCTTTTCATAAACTCCCTTTACTATTTTAATTGAATATAATTGTCAATACAAGCATGGTAATTTATTACAAGTAATGCTTGGTCTATGCTACTCATGCCCTTTTCCGGCATGCCAATAAACACCCTGCATCCACTTATCTTTCGATGCACTGGCTATTTTTCATTGCTGGCCTTTCACATGTACTCGAGAGCATGTGTTAATGTCAATTACATCCTAATGTGCATCCATCACCACTCTTCCATTCTCTTCCTTGCTATATATCTATTTGAATTTAATTTACTTTCTCTTCCCTTCTTCAGGATGGCCACCAAGGAAGGAAAGGAGAAAGCTACTCCCAAACCGCCGACAAGGAAAGGAACAAAAAAAGAGCCCAGCTGAGAAACCACAACCCCATCCACTTGCACATCTTAGCATGCACCGAGGACGGTGCAATCTTTAAGTGTGGGGAGGTCGATACCGATCTCCATGGGTTAGTACTTTCTTGTCTCAAACACCAATGTTTAAATTTTCTTCGTAGATTAGTTATTGCATTTGCATGTTTGTTTGATTTTTGCATATTTTACCACTTGGTTGAAGTAATATTTTCTTTTTCAAGAAAATTTTTAGAGAATTTCACTAATTTGAATAAAATTTAATGTTACACTTGTTTGAAGAAATATTATACTGGAACATGGTTTAGAGCTCGAACACACAAAACCAGTGAGATTTTTTTGAGCCTATTTAATTGGTTGCATTTTATCAACCAATATTTTATTTTTGGTGTGTGTTTTTCTCTCTAAAATTGTGATCTTTGTCTTGCTTAATTCTATATTTCCATTATTTGATGTATGCATACACTTACATGATTGAGGCCTTTATTTCACGAAGCTTACATACCCATATAGCCTTACCTTTCATTATCCCTTGCAAACCAATTTTGAGCCTATTGTACCCCCTTTGTTCTTTTTATTTAGCACATCATTAACTCTAAGCGGAAAACAATAATGTCCTTAATTTGAATCCTTAATTAGCTTAGACTAGTGAGAGTGCTTATGATTTAAGTGTGGGAAAAGTGGGTTTGGAAATATTTGGTTTGAGAATTGAGTATGTTAGAATTTTCTGAAAATGTGAAAGAATGTTGAGAATATGTTCATGCATTCAATACTTTAATCATATGCATTGAGAAAAACAAAAAAATAATAATAATATAAAAAAAAGAAAAATAAAGGAGAAAAAGAAAAGAAAAAGAGCAAATAATAGAAGGGGACAAAATGCCCCAAAGTAAGTGGTGAAAGCAATGCATATGTACTGTACCTGAAATTAGAATGCATGAATATGTGGAAAACATGGTTAATGGATAGTTAGATGTGGTATTATGATTACATGAATTGTCTAAAGTTAGGTGGAAAGTTTAAGTTAATTAAGGATTCAGATTTTTAGTCCACTTGGCCAAATACAATCGTACCTTGACCCTAGCCCCATTACAACCCTTAAAAGACCTCTTGATATGTGTATCTGTGCATTAAATTTATGTTGATTGTTAGATGAAGAGTAAGCCTTAGAAAGCAAGGTTAGTAGAGAATTGAGAGAATCGAACCTAAAAAAAAAAAAACACTTGAGTGATTAGAGTGTATACACTACCAGTGAGGGTTCGATGCTCAATTCCTTGTTCCCTGCTTTCATAAGATATTTTCTTCTTGCAAGTCTATTTGTGCTTCATTTTTATGATTTGAATTAGTGAAATCCAGTTCATATTTGTTCTTGAAAGATTTGTTTATTTTTAACCAAGTAGGTAGAAACATCTTAGCATGTAGTTACATTCATAGGTTGCATTGCATCTCTCTATCATTCCTCTTCATCTTTATAGTTTCTCTTGAACTTAGCATGAGGACATGCTAATGTTTAAGTGTGGGGAGGTTGATAAACCACTATTTTATGGTTTATCTTGTGCTCAAATGAGTGGTTTCTATCTACTCTTTACCCACTCATTCATACTATTTGCATGGTTTTATATTTCCTTCCTAATTATGTGCTTTGATTGAAATCATGCTTCTTTGATCTTATATTTGCTTATTATTAATCCTCTCTTATTACCATTAGATGCCTTGATATGTGTGTTAAGTGATTTCAGAGATTACAGGGCAGGAATGGCTCAGAGGATGGAAAGGAAGCATGCAAAAATGGAAGGAATACAAGAAGTTGGAGAAATTGCTAAGCTGTCCAGCCTGACCTCTTCGCACTCAAATGGCTATAACTTTAGCTACAGAGGTCCAAACGATGCGGTTCTAGTTGCGTTGGAAAGCTAACGTCCGGGGCTTCGATTTGATATATAATATGCTATAGTTTCCTTGACGGTAGACGACGCGACCGCATGATCCATGCGGCCGCATCGCAGTGACGGAAATCCAGCGTGATTAAATTCGAGACCAGCGAATTCTGGGCTGTTTTCGACCCAGTTTGCGGCCTAGAAAACACAGATTAGAGGCTATAAAGTGGGGGATTGCATTCATTCATAGGGAGGCTTTCATATTCACAATTTTAGGAGTAGATGTAGTTTTTAGAGAGAGAGGTTCTCTCCTCTCTCTTAGGATTAGGATTTAGGACTTCTCTTAGTTTTTAGGAGTGACTCTCAATCCCAGGTTCTTTATTTTTATTTAATTTATAAACTCTTCCATGTTACATATAATTTTCTTCATTAATGTTATTTGAGATATTCCAGATATTTATGATTTTAATTTAGCTTTCTACATTCTTAGCTTTGGTTAAGGTAATTGGTGACGCTTGAGCTGTCAAATAAAACAGTGGTTGAAATTGGCAGATTCTGATTGAACTAGGATTGCTCTAAAGCTAGTCTCTCCACAGAAATTGACTAAGACTTGAGAATCAAGCCAATCAGCCCACTTAACTTTCCTTTGTTTAGTAAAGGCTGACCAAGTGGGATTAAAATCCAATTCTCATCACAATTGATAAGGATAGGACTTCCAGTTCTTATACTTTGCCAAGAGTTTATTTTATAGTTATTTATTTATCTTATTCTTCTTATGCAACATACTGCTTCCTTACTTTCTAAAACCCCTAATTTACAAGACTCATAACCAATAATAAGAACATACCTCCCTGCAATTCCTTGAGAAGACGACCCGAGGTTTAAATACTCGGTTATCAATTTAAAAGGGGTTTGTTACTTGTGACAACCAAAAACGTTTGTAAGAAAGGTTGATTGCTTGGTTTAGTAACTATAATTACAACGAGAGTTTGATATAACCTCTAAACCATCAATCTTCAGTTCTTCACTCATGCAAAGTGATCCATCGTGGCTCCGCCATGTGTGGCTCACCTGTAGGATGTAAAGATGTATTATTAGTGCCAACAGAAGAATAGGAAGTAGTGGACTCCAAGTCACTCTCGGTACCGTCTAGTGATTCGGTATGTTCCTCAAAAGAGGCCAAAGTACTAGCCGTATAATCCAACCGCCGTCTAGTTTGCCGAGTATGTAACAAAGTTCTTTCAATCTCGGGATCAAAATCGGCTAAGCTAGAATTCGGTTGAGACCGAGTCATCAAACTTGAGAGTCATAGCACAAGTGCAAAAGAAATCTAAACTATAGCTGAGTATTGGAAGCAATTAAACTATCTACAATATTCACATATTCACATAACCAATATCAAGGCATATGTTGCAACCATTCCCCGGCAACGGCGCCAAAAATTTGATGCGCACTCGTTGACTATGTCGGTAAAGATTTTCTCAATAAAGTTGCGTTGCAAGTATAGTTCTACCGACAACAAGCCTCGAGGATCAAATTTAGAGAGGGATTTGGTTGTCACAAGTTCAACCCCAATAGAAATAACCGAAGTATTCAAACATCGGGTCATCTCACAAGGAATGGGCAAACATGTGCTTCAACATTGGTTAGAATTCCGGGTTTGTAAGTCATGAGCAAGAAAATAAAATGGGAATCTTAGCAAGCAAGCAATCTTAAAATGCAAGAAATTAATCCAAATAACTAAGCAAGACATGAGCAATTCCAAACTAACAAAGTAACATCCAATATGATTCAATTCTAAACTAAACAAGTAACTATAACTAAGTCAAGTAATTAAGAATTTGGGTTTTCGAATAGGAATGATAAAAGCAACTCTTGGCTAGGCATGGGAATTGGGGTCACCATCCTTGTCTAATAACCATATCTTGACAATTATGAGAAACCAAACTCATTAAGTCTACTTCTATACTTGAAGTACGTCAAATGGTTTGGTCAACATCAACCCATAAGTTCTAACCTCACTACTAATTGACTTAATAGAAGGTTAGCGTCAATGGTTATCAAATTGACCATTAAGGGCTCCCAAATCATCAAATCCATTAGACCCAATGACTCAAGTTTACCCAATTCCTTTAGCCTAGGCCA
Organism: Arachis ipaensis; assembly: GCF_059453495.1. Lineage (NCBI taxonomy): Eukaryota > Viridiplantae > Streptophyta > Magnoliopsida > Fabales > Fabaceae > Arachis > Arachis ipaensis. Next base: position 39,024,789 of record NC_142435.1, on the reverse strand, counting down.
AGAGTGAAAAGAACTACTCCATAATCAAGGTAAACAATTCATCAAACACTTGGTAAGCATTAATAAAAGACATGTTCAAATTGCAATTAAATTGAAATTAACAAGTACCCACTAACAATTATCAACATACAATCATCCAAACAACACAATTAATCATAGAAATCATCAATGTAACATCAACAAAGCAAAGTTCACAACATTCATGAAATGGGTATAAAATGACAATTGACAAGAATTCATAAAACTATCACAAGATCTAAGCAAAATTATACTAAGGAATTCAAATTAAACAATTAAAACTAGTAATTAACAAGATCCGATTCAGAATTCAACAAGGAAAGATCAAATTAAAACTAGATCTAGAGAGGAACAAGGGTTTCTCTCTCTAGAAGAACAAAGAACCAAAAAACTAGCTAAAATTGTGTCTTAGTGTAAAATGAATGATCCCCCCCTTTTCCCCTAGCATCCTTGGGTCTATTCCATGCAGAAACAGCTTGAAATTGGGCCTCATGAGCCTCAGATGTCACCAGGCACGATTTCCTTTAATGAGGTCACGTGCAGCTTCCCGCGCGTGCGCGCCGATTGCCTTTGTGATCCATGCGTGTGTGCCAAGTGCACGTGCGCGTCGATAGGAATCTTCTGATCTGCGCGGATGCGTCCATCCTTGCGCGCCGCTTCCAGCCATCCTCATCCACGCGTGCGCGCCAATGCTGATTTTCCCAAAAATTCAAATCTTCATGTTCCCTCCTTTTGTGCTTGCTTTCTTTCTTTCTTCTAGGCCATTCCTACCCTATAATTCCTGAAATCACTCAACAAATATATTACGGCATCGAATGGGAATAGAAGAGGATTAAAATATGGTAATTTTAAGGTAAAATAAGCATGTTTTTCATCATGAAGCAATATTAGGAAGAGAACACAAAACCATGCATTTTTTGTGAATAAGTGTGAGAAATATTGACAAAACCCCCCAAATTCTACACAATATAAACCACAAATTTGGGGTTTATTAATCTATATAGGAAATTATTATAAATTGTAAAAAAGGAGGCTTGTCGGTGGAAGTGTCGAGCATTTTCGACGTCGCCTGGCAAGATCCCTGTCCGGAGATACTCTATGTATGGAGATCTCCAATCTTCTTCCTATGTTACACTTAAGATTTGTGTTAGTTACCTGTTTGGTTGAGTGCTGGTGAGTTTAGACAGAATGTCATCTCGGCCATTACTCTCCCTTGGTATGTGCTGTATTTCGTATTTAGAAAATTTTGAAAGTAAATTTTGAACGATACTCAGGTATTTAGAAAGCAAAAGGTCCCTTACTTGGTATAAGTTGTTTACCTACTGGACAATAAGTAAGGAGTCGCAATATACCTTAAGTTCGGTGATGTTTAGGTCGGCAGCAAGTCTAAGGCCAGCAATTAGCGCTTCATACTCACTTTGATTGTTGCTTGCTTTAAATGAAAAATTGAGCGAATGTTCGATGACTTTATCGTGGCTATCATCAAGTATGATACCTGCTCCAACCCTTGTGGGTTTGAGGACCCATCGACGTATAAAGACCATTCAATGTAGTCTTCAGTTGTACCTGGTACCGAGAATTTGACGATAAAGTCGGCCAAGAATTGGGAGTTGATGGATGCTCGGCCTTCGTACTTGATATCAAACTCTGATAGCTCCACCGACCATTTTACTAGTCAGCCATCCAGCTCAGGTTTCTGAAGGACTTGTCGCAAAGGATGATCTGTCCGAACATAGATTTCATGGCTCTGAAAATATGGTCAAAGTCTTCTGGACGGGAAGACAAGGGCTAGGGCCAGTTTCTCAATGCTTGGATATCAAAGCTCGGCATTCTGTAATGTTTTGCTGGTAAAATAGATCGGAAACTGTTTCTTTTCCCTTTCTACAACAAGAGCGGAGCTTATAGCCCAGTTAGTGACAGATAAATATAAGAATAATGGTTCCCCTTGGAGAGGGGTTTATAAAATTGGTGGTTTTGAAAGAGCTTCTTTGATAGTTTTGAATGCTTGTTCACATTCATCAGTCTATTGGAAAGCTTTTTTCTTTTTTAAAGTTTGGAAAAAACATAAAGATTTAGAAGCAAGGCAGAGTAAGAATCTAGAGAGTGCAGCAAGTCTCTCTGTTAACCGCTGGACTTCTTTGATGGTGTGTGGACTTGTCATGTCTAAAATAGCTCGGCATTTTTCTGGATTTGCGTCAATACCTTGGCTAGTGAGCATGAAGCCGAGGAATTTGCTGCTCTGAACCCCAAATGCGCACTTTTCGGGATTTAACCGCATGTTGTATTTTCTTAGCTGTCCGAAGATTTTTTGCGAGGTCATCAAGGTGATTGTTGCCGATCTTTGTCTTAGCAACCATATCGTCAACGTAGACCTCAATGTTTCTGCCTATCTATTTGGCAAAGACTTTGTCCATTAGGCGTTGATATGTTGCACCTGCATTCTTAAGGCCAAATGGCATAACATTATAACAATAGTTTTCATATTTAGTAATGAAGGCTGTCTTATTTTGATCAAATAGATGCATTTGGATCTGGTTATAGCCAGAATATGCATCCATAAAGCTGAGTTTTTCATAACCAGAGGCACTATCAACTAAGCAATCAATAGAGGCAAAGGATAGGAATCTTTGGGGCATGCTTTGTTGAGATCGGTGAAATCAACACACATGCGCCATTTACCGTTATGTTTTTTCACCATGATGACATTCGTCAGCCATGTTGTGAATCTGATTTCTCGGATGAAGCCCGCGTTGATGAGCTTCTTGGTTTCTTCCAAGGAAGCTTGTTTTCGGTCGTGGCCGAGATTTCTCTTTTTCTATGCTACTGGTCGGACAGATAGATATAATGCCAACTTGTGGAATATGATGGATGGATCAATGCCTGGCATATCAGCTGGAGTCCAAGCAAATAGGTCGGCATTTCGCTGTAAGAATGCTTGGAATGGCGATTTCTCTTCTGAGGATAATGCAGAGCCGACGTATGTGAATTTGTCCGCGCTTTCTGTGAAGTAGATTTTATGGAGGTCTTTTGTTGGGGTTGGTCTTTCAAGGCTTCCCACTCTGGGATCTAGATCGGCTAGAGCTGGTAGGTCGTTCATACTGCCGATGTTGTGAACATGGGCTTTTGTATTTGAGTTAGGTCTTTTGAGACTGTTGTTGTAGCATTCCCTGGCTTCTCGGGCATCACTGTGAATGGTTGCAATTGTGTTATCTGCAGAGGGAACTTAACACGGAGATGAATTATAGATACTATAGCGTCAAACCTATTTAAGAAAGGTCGGCCAAGTATTAAATTGTAAGGAATGAAGCAATCAACAACTAAGTGTGGTTTGTAACCACACAGAGCCCATAACCAGGACTCGCTCACCTGAGAAACCTACCAGGTCTCCAGTTGAAGGTTGGAGGATGTTACTGCTCAGTTTCATCTTCTGGAATGTAGAGTAAAAGAGGACATCGGCACTGCTCCTTGGGTCCAGCAACACTTTTTTTACTAGGAGATCTCCGAGTTGTAGGGAGATGACGACCGGGTCATCTAGATTTGCTACACTGTTGTTATGATCGGTTGTTTGAAATGTTATCTGCGGAGAGTGTGGTAGTGTCTGCTGTTGAGTTTGATCTGTAAGATCGTTTTCTCGCCGAGCTTGTGGCTCCTCCACCTGTAAATCCTCCGGAAATACAGTTAATTATACGTGTTGGTTGTTCGGGATGGTTGTTGTTCGGTCGGTCTTTATCTCGGCCATGCTGTATGGCCAAGCTTTGTTCGCCAGAGGGGGGTGCTCGCCACTGTATGTGGCCACCGATGTATTTGTCCAGGTGACCTTGCCGAGCTAATCGCTCCAGAAGGTCTTTGGCAATGACACAGTTATCGGTAGTGTGTCCGTGCTTTTGGTAAGAAGAGCAATATTTTGATCGGTCCGCGCCTTTTGAATCTGGGTAACTGCCAGCTTTTCTTGGTTGCTTGATAAATTTTGAATTCCAGATCTCCTTGATGATGTCGTCGCGTTTGGTGTTGAATTTAGTGTAGGACTCATATCGTGGAGTTTGTTTGAAATTCTTCTTGTTGTCTCACGTTTTTTCATCGTCTCTGTAGTGAGGCTTTTCTATTTTCCGAGCTTGTCGGAGTTCCTCGATGTCGATCTGACCTTTAGCCTTTTCACGGAACTTGGCCATAGTCTTAGGTTTGGCTACAGCAATAGTTTCCTGGAATTTTCCTGGTCTCAGTCCGCTTTTTATGGCATGCAGTTCCACCTCGGGGTGGAGGTCGGGTATACTCATGGCTATCTTTGTGAAACGCGTCATGTAATCCCTAAAGCTTTCTTGCTGGCCTTGCCTGATTGTATTCAGGTAATCGGAGTCATGTAGGTAAATGGCTGATCCAGCAAAGTGCTCCTCAAAGGACTTTGATAGGTCTCAAAAGCGAGAAATAGAACTTGCAGGCAAATAACAAAACCAATCAAGTGCAGGACCGTCTAAGTAAGATGGAAAGCAATGACATAAAACTTTATCAGATGCACCGTTTACTATCATTATGGAGGTGAATTTTTTGATGTATTTCTTCGGATCGCCCAACCCGTCATAGGGAGTCAGGGTGGTCGGCAAAGTGAATCTCCTAGGCAGCACGAAATTCATCACTTCGGTCGTAAAGGGCCCAGGGGAGCTTTCCAGGTGGTCATTCTCATCTTCTAGCCGAGCATCCTCATCATGCTCAGGTTGGTCTTCCTCATGCCGAGCAGTGTCAGAGACGTGTGTTGGTCCTGACTGATGCTCGGTTTCTCCTGTCGGTTCTTGCCGATTGTTGTTGTTTTCGATCCGGGTGTTATTCAAATTGACAATTTGATTTGCCATTCTTTGATTCTCTTCGGCCATGCGCTGGTTGGCTTGCCGTAACTCGGTCACCATCTGAAGGAGTTCGGATGGTGTGGGTGGAAGTTGTTCAGCCATGACTTGGGCGAGAACCTCGAGGCCAATGATATATTTAAGGGATTATATTCTCGGCCCCATGGTGGGTGCCAATTGTTCTTGTATGGTTACTTGGAGGGAAAGCTCGGTCTCTGGGAATCGACGCCGAGTTGTTATCTTCGGTGCCGACCTTTGAGCTTTGTAGTAACCCGAGCTTTACTCCAAGGGGATGTCCAATCGCATAGAACTTTGAGCAAGAAACAGGGGGGAGTGTACCTGCAAAGGCACTCCGAAGCTTAAGTCAGTATCGAGAATTTAATGTGTCCTTGAAGGATAGAAAACTATACTTTTTATGGGTGAAGGTAGATCGGTTATGTTTATGTTTTACTGTTTTAATTGAAGAATAATAATTGGGTGATAAAATCCCATAGGACGTTTTTGTTTTAAGGCGTCCGTTGATATTATTTCGGACTGCCGAGTTATAACGTCGGCTTACCAAATAATAACGTATATAATGCTGAGTTATGATAGTTAATGTCAAGTTATGATGCTGGTTTTGTAATGACCGGATCAAGTATGAAGGATCTTTCTTTCAAGTTTTAAGTACAAAATTTTTATTTCTCTTCCTTTCTTTTCAAACGGTCAAAATCATAAAAGAAAATATTATAGGAAAACTTTCACATAAAGTAAGTACGGTCTGAGTAGCAATCAAGTCTTTGTCATATAGTGATGGATAAAAAGCCTAAAATGTCTTTAGTTATATAGTAAAATTACAGAAATGATACATCGACTTTATGTTTCATGGTTGAAGCTAATAAAAGACTAAGAGAAAAGCTCTAGCCGCTAGAAGCTGATGGCCATTTGTCTACCAACCCAAGAAAAATTATAAATGGACTTGGATCAATAAATAATAATGAAACTATGGTAGAAATTTTGTATTTTATTAATGAGAAGACTCTATTTAACATAGTTAAGAAAAATGATGAGTTAGTGACAGACCGGTTTAAAAAATCTGAACCAAGTAGTCTTTTTTTTTGGTAAAAATGTTGAAGGGTGTCGTTTTTAGGTAAAACAACCCTCCCATGGATTCATTTTCTTTTTAAATCTTTTGTCCATATTGACGATTTGTTTTTAATAATAAAAAAATAATAATTATTTTTTAATGATTTAACTACAATATTTATATTATTCTACTCGTATAGATTATTTAGATATATGATTCGAAAAAATAAGCTTAAAATTTTTTAAAATAACAAATTTTACCGTTTTAAATTTTAAATTTATCCAACACATGTATAACATGGCTTTTTATGTTAATATAATGTCTTTAACACTGTTGTGTTGGTGTATTCTTATTTTTCCATGTCATATAATTTTATTCAAATTATTTAAAATTTTATAACGTTATAATTAGAAAATTTCTTATTTTAAATTTAGATAAATATAATCTAAATTAACAATTAAATTCAATCCAACAAAAATTAATGTACTTATATCATGGTATTCGTATAGTTGATTATGAGTACTACATAATTAATTGTTAAATATGTTAATAATAAAAAACAAACGATTTTTTTAAAAAATAGATATAAACATGGTTATATAAAAACTAATTTGAAAGACACAAAGACTTGAATGTACTATATTTTGGTTAAGTAAAAAATTTAAGTCACTTCAACAACTAAGATATAAATGTATCAAATAATAAAAAATAATACATATAAAACTATTAAATTAAACAATATTTTTTATTTCTTTGAGCACATATGCCGTACATAAATATAGTTCCTTAAGATTTAGGGGAGGGGTTGAAGTTACTGTTCACCCCCTCTAGGTCTGTCCCTGCCTTCTTGGGTATTATTTTTTTCATGAAGACCCTGTTTATATTTTTCTAATACATGGAAGGAGATGTGACTTAATTAGTAATGTTATTAATGTCCACATAACTCATTTTGTTAATTATTAGTGTTAAATTTAACCGTAACATTACATTGAACCTGCTTAAAACTTTTTGAATACCAGAGATGGAGAAGGAGCACGATGCAGGGGAGAAGACCAAGGATGGGGGAGGTGCAGCGAGAAAGGGGGTGCGCGGCGCGAGAAAGGGGGTGCGCGGCGCGAGAAAGATGCGCATCGCTGGGGAGGAGCACATCGCTGAAGGAAGAGATCATCGCGGGAGAGGTGTGGCGTGGGAGAAGACGAACGCGGCGACAAGTGAGGAGGGATTTACTCAATATCAAACTAACTTCCTCCAAGGGTTTGCTCTTCTTCTACAACCCAATACTAGCTATCGAATCTTAAACAGAGGTTACCGATGTTTGAAAAGTTAGAAGAATGGTTGAAAACTCAAAAATTGCACTTTTTCAGCAAAATAGGGGTCATGCATACGCGAGCCACCCATCGTGTATGCAAGAATTTGGAAAAAGATAGTTTTGCATACGCATACATTGCTCGTGTACGTGAGATTTCCAGGTAGCGAAGAGGTTTTGCATACACATGGTACATCCCGCGTACGCATGAGTGTAAAAGTCACAATGTCGCGTACACAACAATATCAAATTTGCCAAAAAGCTGTTAAGTTAAATATTAAATGCGCATAACTTTTCTGTTGAAAATTATTTTTACACTACAAAAATATGACTGATTAGCTACCACAAAAAGAGTCGTAAAATCATTTCTAATCTGACGCAAAATATAATTTGTGATAGATTAGCTACCGCCTAGCAACTAATGCTTTCCTCGCTAATTACAAGTCGCAGATCAGTGAGGCAAACACAACAGTCGCTAATTCATCAGAAATTTTTTTAGCTACCGATTAAATAGTCACAAATCAGTCCCTAAAGTAAAAGCTAATTCCATAGAAGAAATGGACTAAACGGTAGTCGCTAATTAGCGACAAACTCTACTATAGCAGACTCATCGCTAAATGCAAGCTAACTTCGTAGACAAAATAGAAAGATTAGTTGACGTTAATTAGCGAGGAATTTTTCCGAACCTAACTTGTCGCAAGTTGTCTGCTAATATGGTCGCAAATCTGTCACATTTTATAGCAAATCTATAGCTAATCTTTGAAAATCCTTAATCAAATTTGTAGGAATTTTGTCGCTAAACCAAAGCTATTCAAAATGATAAAGTAGAGTTATGAAATAGTCACTAATTTACTAGGAAATAATATATAGTCAATTAGTTGCAATACTATTGCAAAATGTCATCACAAATTCCTTTTAAAATAGTAACAAATCGATAGGTATCTCACAAATGTTTCAGTCGCAATAGAATCTTTAATTTACCACCATCATCAATAGCGAGTATGTTGCTATACTAAAATAAACCTCATATTTTTTTATTTTAGTCATTGAACTAAAAAAAATTATATCACATACAGAATAAATGAGTTTATCAAAATTATACATGTTTAAAAAAGTTCAAACCACGTTTCAAGAATTATGTATTGAAGCTTAACCTGATAATAACCAAGCCTTTGGACTTGATCAAATGCCTACTCTATTTTTCCAATAGCTCTCAATAACATGACTTAATTAGTGAACTAACAAAGAAAAAAGCTCACTTATAATATAATGTAAAAGTAAGTATTCACTCACTTTTTTAGAGATGTTTCAATCTGACTACACAAATGTGTTCCTACTTCTATAAAAGTTATTATACATTACACATCTCAGTTTCTCATTGCACATTGAAAATAAAAAATAAATAAAAAATACAAACAACACCTAAGACTTGGCATATCAATTGCACAAAGAACATGTCCACCAATTTCACCTTCAATTTCACCAATATTGTCATTTATACTGGGATCAAACTGCAAAATATCACAGAAAAATAACATCGGAAAATAATAGCACATCAGTTAATCAACATAAAAAATAGAATAATAATAAATTAAATGCAAAAAATAGTAGCTATCAGAACAGCAATGAAGATAAAAAAATAAAATAAAATCAAGAACAAAAAATAATAGAACCAATAAATTAAAATAAAAAACTAACAAATTTAAAACAAAATAACAGTAAAAGTAGCCAACAGTGAAGAACAACAAATTAAAAATTAACAAATAAAAAGTTAGCAACAACGAAGAACAACAAATTAAGAACAGAAAATCAAGAACAAACAAACAATAGCAAGAAGCCAAGAACAACAAATAAATAGCAGTAAAGAACAACAAACTATAGCAAGAACAGAGAAAATCAAGAATATAACAAAATCAATTGTCTTTAATTAATTAATTAATTGATTGATTGATCAATAAAGACCCAATAATCAAGCTAAAGTCAAAATCAAATGAAATCACTATACCCTAATAATAATCAAGCTAAGTAAGGTAAAAAATAAAGTAGCCAATTTAATTTCCATTTGAAATTACAAACCTTGCTACATCGCAGGCAAGTAGAACTTCTGGAGCCTGCCTTGTCTCTAGAGTCATTTTAGCGAGATTAAGGAATAGCTCTGCATGTTCAACCTAGGATAACTTACTTATTTTCTTAGGTTTTTCTATTGCCAATGAAACATTAAAGATAAGAGCACAACAAGGACAACTTACTTTATAATTAGGATGCTTATCCAATTTAAGGAGAGCATAGTAGCCTCGAAACTCTTTTTCGGTAGGCACAAGTATTCCTTTCTTTCTGTGATCATCATACATCTGAAACAATTCAACCAAAGTTATGTTCATATGTTCAATATTGAAGTGAGCATCAAAGCCCGCAGAAAATCTTTCTCCTTTTGTGTATTCACATAATTTATGCATTGCAATGATGTGTAATTGGATCTGAAACCACAAAAATAAATAGCCTCATGAGTTTTAAACTTTTAACCATCACTAGATATTGTTCTTACAAACATCACCAAACAGATGCAGGCTCTTGATAAAAGGCATCAGAACCTTTAGAAAATTATTTTACCAATAAATAAATATGAAACTACTGTATCTATAAGTAGCCACAATATATATTTGTATTGAGTCTTAATCAATATAGCATATAAGGAACTTGCAAAAAATATAGATATTATTTCCACTTCAATAAGAGAAAAATCAGGTTTTATTATACTTTTGTTAAAAATAAAAAAGTATCATCTGTTCAAGCATAGAATAGCCCCTTGATAGAAAATGTGCTGCATTCTCAGGTTCATTCTAATTGCTCTCATCGTATTCCACAAAAATTTATATGCACTAAGAAACCTCTCAACATAGGGCTGATCTAACAGAAAAAATAGATAATCAATTGTCTTCTGCATTATGGGCATTGGTAGAATCAAGCTTGCTTCCCTCTCTGTTGTCCTAGTATATTGCCATGAAACATGATAAGTGTTACTAATGAGAAGTGATAATAGTATTTATGAAAAAAAAAAGTATAGTTTACTATTAGTAATATGACAATCACTTTAACTGCAAAAAGTCTACTGGTTATATTTCTATCCCCATCTAAGCGTTCATACTGGTCAAGATCCCATTTCCTTTCACGCTCTCACTACTCAGACTCTAAAATACATAAATCTCAAGTATTTTTATGTAAAAATCAAGTTCTTTATGCAATAAATTTGTTTAGACTTTAGACATATCTTTGAGTGTATATATATATAAGACAAGGAAGGGAATTGAATTTGTGTCAAGCATACCTGCAGTACACGCAGAATTCACAGAACCAGCCAAATAAATAAATAAAACCAATTTGAATTGAATTATCTGATTGTTGTGATTTCTTTGTATTTTACTGAACATTGACAACCAATCTGAAAATTATGCACAAACCTTCCATAACCACTAAATCCCTAGCTGCACAGATGGATAATCTTAAGTTATAACTTATTTTACAGAGCTAAGATACTGAACTAAGAAAATAAAGAATTACTCACAAGTAGACAAAGCCATTCTTATCCACCACCACTAAACATTCAAAAAGAAATAATGAGTAGATGAAAGAAAAGATTAAATAATTAAGATCAAGAATGAAAAAAACAAGCACCTGTGTGATTTGTCCCACATGCCATTTTGACAATTATTTTCCAAGACAGAGAAGTAATTGCCCGAGGATGTGGCTGGGGTACATACACCAATTTCACAGAGCTATCCTTGAAATTATACTGCAAGAAAATGCAAAATATGTGAAGCTTTCTGTTCTTTGTTGCACCTTTCGTGTAAACATTTACTAGGATAACACAATAAAATAGAGCAGAGCCACAACACGAACAATTATTGAGGAGAGACAATGTTAATAGGGGTTAGGTTAGGTTATTTGGGGAGATAATGACGGTGGCTAATAATGATAAAAGGAAATTATTATAAGGATAATGAAATTTTTAATTTTTAATTTAAAGCACTGAAAAGAGAGCTTAATCAAAAATTGACCAGAGCCATATGAATCATAGTATGCAAAACTTAAGCTGGTAAAGAAATTGACTAAGTCATAGCAATAAGAATAAGGGTGGTAGTGGAAAGCAACAACTATTATCAATCAATCACTATTTCTATACGTTGTACATGTATAAGGTTATTTAAAATTCTGTCTTTCAAAAACATATTATAAAAATATGAATACTTCAGCATCATGGTTGACTATATGTTGATTATGTTTTAGAGCTCAATCATTATTATCTCTAATGACTAAATTCAGTAAAGAATAGAGAACTATGACCAGATAATAATATATATATATATAAGAAAAATTGAATAAATAATTAGAAACAGGTCAAACTTAGAACAACAGTAAAATTAAAACCACATAAATTAGAACAGCAAACCACAAATTCAAATTAGATAATTAAAACAAGAACCTCCAGAACAATTTTTCAAAAAGAAATTATCTAATAGCCACAAATTTATAAATTAGAGAACTACAAATTATCAAAACTGCAAGAACAAATTAGAAAGAATAGAACCAAAAATTCTAAACTAAAAATCATAATAGCAAAAAAAAATAGAAATAAATATTAGAATAGAACTAAGAACAAATAACCAGATCCAAAAAAATTAGAACAAAGAATTTACTTGAGAGGCATCCCTATTCTAGATGCAGAGGAATGCTACTGTACTGACGGCAGCGCGAACGACGATGGACAACATTTTTGAAGTGTGACTGACGGGCGACGAGCGACAGACAACGGCGGCTTCACCTGCGATGGAAGGAAGGGAGAGGCTGCGAGAGCGAGGGAGGGAAAGGGAGAAGTTGCGACGCGAGGGAGGAAAACGATGACTGTGACTGCAAAAGGAGCGAGGGAGGGAGAGGTCCGCACCGGGATGCTTTCCACGAGGCTCTGTTTGGCGAGTTGGCGACGGTGATGTGGATGGTGAAGGAAGACGCTGCTGGGAGGAAGGGGATCGGCGGCTGGGGCTTGGGGATCGGGGATTGATGTTCCTTCATTAAAGAGAGACTGTGAGAGACTAAGAGTGGTTTTTTAAGGGGATTGGGGATTTGGGCCTTTGGGCGTTGGCCTTTTAGGGGTTTTTTAAGTGTTCGGTTCGGTTCGGCTCGGTTAGGGTTTTTAGTGCCAAAACCGAAAACCGAACCGAACCGCAATAAACAGTAAAATGTGATTTGTTCGGTTTTTTTGGTTTTCGATTTGTTCGATTTTCGATTTTTTTTGGGTCGGTTGATCGGTTTTGTTCGGTCTGGATCAGTTTTGAACACCCCTAGTGGCTATAATGAAAAAAGGAAATTATTGTAGGGATAACGAAATTTTTAATTTTTAATTTAAAGCACTGAAAAGAGAGCTTAATCAGCTTATACACAATTTCTTATTTGAAGTAATGGAAATGTCGCTTATTCGTACATTTTTAATTTTAAAATTATACGTTTTTTAAATTAATATAACTTGTTTTATTTTTTGAGTTGCTAATTTTTTTTTGTTTTTAAATTTTTATTTTGATTTTAAAAAAATAATTAAAAAAATTTATAAGATAGATAAATTTTTTTTAACAAACATGAAAAATTTTAATTCGTTATTTTTTTTTCTGTTGATCGAGCTAAGACTATAGTTATTCGAATCGAACCAGTAATTAACCCGATCAAATTACTGAATCACTGGGTTAGTGTGGTTCAACTGGTAGGTTATTGGTCGAACTGTTTAACCCGGTAATAATTTAATAAATATATAAAATTATAATAAAATCAACATCTAATAATGAACCGAACCGTATAGGACATTGGTTCACTGGTTTTCTGGTCGAACTGGCCGGCTGTTCTGGTTCTAATAACTATGGCTAAGTTGTTTAGACTTGCATTTTTACTAGTTTGATTTTAGAGTTAAATATCCATCTATTAAGTCAAGTAAACGAGCTAGTTCGACAGATTTGGCTCATCTTGACAATCCTAATTAATTCGAGAGCTAGCTCAAATTAATCTTTATTGAATGAATTTCAAAATGATTCTAATTAATAATAAAACTTGTACGATCATATACAAATAAATTCTTATATATAATAATTTAATTATCTTATTTATTATATATTTTTCTAGTATATTTTGGGGTAAAATACTTAAATAAACTAAATACATGCAAATATTACCAAAATCATCCAAACCAAGAAATGGTATGTGAATCTCCAAATTTCCAAAGGCATTTTGTATATAAATCGAATTAGGATAATAAGATTTACAAATTTTAGTAGTAAATCGAATTAGACTAATATAGATTCATTAAGTGAGCTTTAACTACATATAAATCGAAACAGGTAATATCGATTTACACATTCATATGTTTCCAAGTAAATCTAACCAGCCTAATTCAATTTATATAGGATGGAGGACTTTATATAAATCTAGCTATCCTGTTTTGATTTACATGCTATTAATTTATTAGGGTGATTTGTCCTAACAACAACAACAACAACAACAACAACAACAACAACAACAATACGTATTTAGGATCACAAAAAATTATTTTCTATAATATTTTTTAAGAAAAAATAATAAATATTTAAAGAATAATTGTATACGTGTTCACATTGAAATAACATTGAATATTATATTAATATAATTTTGTTTTAATTATTTAAATATTAAATTTTATAATTTAACATTTTTATTCTTCTTAAATTATCATCATTAAGCTATGAACAAAAATAAATATTTAAATATAAAGTTAAAATTAATATAAAAAACTAATAGTAAAGAGGACAACCAGTTTAAAAAAATACTTACAAATCTCATAAAAATTTTATACTTATTCGATAGAATTATTATTATTATTGTTATTAAATATTATTATTATTATTATTATTAAATACTATAGAGACTGCTGTATGATAATGTTTACTTCTACGTAAACGTGAGATTAGAGTTAAAGATTCATTTGGATGTTACTATCTTAAATCTATATAGATAATTGAGTACATGTTCAAATAATTCAAACTCCAAATGTTTAATATATAAATAATTGAGTATATGTTAAAAAAAGTTGAGTACTAATGCATTAATTTTAAATCTATTTATAAAATACATACTTGGTATTTATAAGTAATAATAATAATAATAATAATAATAATAATAATAATAATAATAATAATAATAATAATAATAATAATAATAATAAATTATTATTATTTAATATTTACATAGAAATAAACATCACCATCCAGCAGTCCCTATAATAATAATAATAATAATAATAATAATAATAATAATAATAATAATAATTCTATCGGATAAGTATAAATTTTTTTATGAAAATTTTAAGTATTTTTTTAATTGGTTGTATTCTTTATTATTGGTTTTTGGATATTAATTTCTAATTTTATATTTAAATATTTATTTTTGTCCATAGCTTAATGATAATTTAAATAAAATAAAAATATTAAATTATAAAATTTAATATTTAAATAAAAAAATAACACCATAATAATATAATATTCAATGTTATTTTAATGTGATCACGTATTCAATTATTCTTTAAATATTTATTATTTTTCCTTAAAAATATTATAAAAAATAATTTTTTGTGATCATGAATACGTATTATTATTATTATTATTATTATTATTATTATTATTATTATTATTATTATTATTATTATTATTATTATTATTATTATTATTATTATTATTATTATTATTATTATTATTATTATTATTATTATTATTATTATTATTGACGGTTTAGAATTCTTCAAATCAAGTCTTGTTGTAAAGTATAGTTTCCAAACTAATCAATAATCCTTTCATACAAAAGATTGTTTGTCACTAGTACAAACCCCTAAATTTATAAACCGAAGTATTGAACCTCGGGTCATTCTCCCTAGGAATTGCAATGAAGTGTCTTGTTATTGGTTATGAGGTATGTTTGGGGCTTTTGAGATTTTAGACAAGAAATATAAATGGCAATGAAAGTAAACTAATGACTAAAAGGGCTCTTGGCAAGATATGAGAACTAGAAGTCCTATCCTAGTTATCCTCCTCAATTGTGACCATAAATTATTCAATGCTACCACTTAGTTAACCTCTAACCATGGAGGAAAGTCAAGTGGATGAATCAACTTGATTCCACAAGTCCTAGCCAACTCCCAAGGGAAAGACTAGCGTTAGTGGTATCCAAATCAATTAGCAACTTCTAATTATCGAACAACAAAGGAATTAGATAACTCAAGCGTCACTAATTACTCTACCTAGGCCAAGAGGGATAAAAATCTATACTAAAATCTAACCAAGCATTTCATCAAACAATTGGAAGGCACTAAAGAAGAGCAAAGTAAATTGGCATCAACAAAGGCATCTAGCAACAATTATTGCAAGGAATTAATAACAACAATCAAAAGAAACACAATTATCACGAATTACCTCAAATTGCATTAAAAGAAAATAGAATGAACAAAAGTAGATCTACAAACAAAGTAGAAGGAAATATAACAAACAATAGAAGAATGATAAATGTAACAACAAAGAATTAAGAAGAAGAAGTAGAAGAGAACATGAATTAAAACCTAGATCTAAGAACTAAACCTAATCCTAATCTTAATCCTAGAGAGAAGTGAGAGCTTCTCTCTCTAAAACTAAAACTAAACTAGCCTAATGTGTGTGTGTCTATCCATGATATGCCTTCCCCTTCATTCCTTGGTCTTTTTAGCCTTTTCCCGCCAAAAATCCAGCTCCAAATGGGGTTGGAAACCCTCCAAAATCGCCAGGCACGTGTTTGACTAAAGGAATCACGTGTGGCTGATGAGAAAAACTTTTGCGTGGTCTAGAAATTTGCGGATAAATCCTCGTTGCAAGTATAGTTTCTAAACCTTCAAAAGTCCTTTCATACAAACGTTTTTGGTTGTCACAAGTAACAAACCCCGTTAAAATTGATAACCGAAGTATTCAAATCTTGGATCGTCTTCTCAAGGAACTGCAAGGAAGTATGTTCTTACTATTGGTTATGGAGATTGTAAATTGGGGTTTTGAGAATGAGGAGTGAATAGTTTAATTAGCAAATAAAGTAAATGAAGAACAAGCAATTTAAATGGCAAGTAAAATAAATAAATGACTGTAAATAAACTTTTGGCAAAGTATGAGAAATTGGAGGTCCTATCCTAGTTATCCTTATCAATGATGATGAAAATTGAATCTTAATTCCACTTTGTTAACCTTTACTAAGATAAAGGAAGGTCAAGGGGTTAATTGGTTTGATCTTCGAATCCTATTTATTTCCTAAGAAAAGATTGGGATTATTGAAGTTCAATTTAATTAACAAAGATAACAATTATCAATCATGTTTGAGTTTGATAACTCCTGAGTTACTGATTTCTTAACCAAGACCAAAAGGAGAAAAGTAAATCTACTGGAATAAAAATATCTTCAGATAGGAATAACAATAATGTAAATAAAAGAAAGCAATATTAAACTGAAATACCTCAAATAACATTAATTCAAAGAGTAATCTATAACATAGAAGAATTCATAAATAAAATTGGGAAAATAATAAAAAGGAATATTGAACCTGATAAAGATATAATCCTGAAAAGTGAATAAAATTCTAATTCTAAATCCTAATCCTAAAAAGAGAAGAGAGAGGAGTGAACCTCTCTCTAAACTAAATCTAAATCATGAAAACTAACTAAAGTGGAGACTCTCTTTGAATGGATGCATTTCCCCACTTCATAACCTCTGGTCTATGCTTTCTGGACTTGGATTTGGGCCAAAAATGTCTTCAGAATTTGCTATGAGCGTTTTCTGCAATTTCTGGCGCGTGGCCTCTGTCACGCGTCCGTGTGGGTCACGCGATCGCATCATTCGGAGTTTTCCTTGTCACGCGGTTGCGTCAGTAATGCGACTGCGTCATATGTGCTCTGCTTAAGGCGCGCGGTCGCGTCAGTCATGCGGCCGCATTAATGCCTTTTCGCGCTAGCATGCGGCCACGTCGCCCATGCGATCGTGTGGTTGCCAGTTTCTTCAAAAACTCTGTTTTGTGCTTTCCTTCCATTTTTATATGTTTCCTTTCCATCCTTTCAGTCATTCCTGCCTTAGAAGATCTGAAACTACTCAACACACTAATCACGGCATCGAATGGAAATAAAAGTAATTAAAATAATTAATTTTAAAGCATAGAAAACATGTTTTTCACATACATCACATAATATGGAAGGGAAAGTAAAACCATGCAATTGATATGAATAAGTGGGTGAAGGATTGAATAAATCACTCAAACTAAGCACAAAATATATCATAAAATATGGGTTTATCAACCTCCCCACACTTAAACAATAGCATGTCCTCATGCTAAGTCCAAGAGTAATGTTAGGTTAAAGTGGTGGAATTCCATGCAATGCAATCTAATCTAAATGCAACTACCTAGATGCATCATACAATTCTAATTTTTATTCACTTCTTTATAAAGTTTGCATGTAGTTGAATTAATTCACATTCTCAAGGAGTCATATATATATATATATATAGCCAAACCTTAGATAGTTGATAAAGTGCCTTTACAATTGAGATGGGAGAGAAAAAATTTTTATAAACTTGCAAGACAATTAATAATTCAAGCAGAGATATATGTTAATGAGCTATTGAACCCTCACTGGATTTTGTGTTTACTCTCTAGTCACTCAATGTTTATTGGGTTAATCACACTATTCTTATTTTTATTCTTTCTTTCTACAACTTTATTCTTCATCTAACCAATCAATAATTATAGAATATAGACATACCAAAAACCATGAGGTCTTTAGTTAAGGTCGTAATGGGTCCAAGGTAAAGGTAAGGGTATATGTATAAGGCTAAGTGAGCTAATAAGTGAATCCTTAATTAGTCTAAGATCTCACCTAACATACATACTTTGTAAAGCAAGGCTTCTTTATCTATTTTTCTATATTTTTCCACTTTTGATGTTACATGCTCATACTTTAACTTTTGTCCCATGTGCATTTATTTTGCATTTGGGAAATCCTTTTGTATCCCCTTTATTCAACTACTGAAAAATAACACCTTTTTTTTTATTGCACATGGTAATTCAATTATTTGATTTTACATGAGCATGTTTCTCAAAATTTTTATTTTGAATTATTTTATTCTTTTCAACTTTTCTACCTTTTGTTTTTATCATCCATGTTCCCAATAGGTTTCCCACATTTAAACCATACATACTTCCTATCTTAAGCTAACCAAGGATTCAACTTGGGATTTTTATTTTGTTTTTCTGCTTAAGGCTAGTAATGTGGCTGATAGAATAAAAAGGGATATAAAGGCTCAAGGGGCTAACAAGGGTGATGTAAAGGGTAGGCTAATTTGGGATAAGTGAGCTAAAATTAAACAATGGCCTCAATCACTCTCTTGGTATGTATTTCTATTTTATAATCGGACATATAGATTAAAACAAAATAAAGAACACCAGAATAAATAAGAAGGGCAGAACACACAGGAATAAAATATTATGGTTTGAATGTAACCATACAATTAAGCTTAAAACTCACAGGCTGTGTGTTCTCTAGCTCAAAAATCATTTATCAGTTATGTATGTCATGCAGGTTTAGTCAAAAATTCCCATTATTCTCAATGTAAAACTTAAGGTGTCTTTAAAGTTCTAGTGTTCCTCCTTGATGAAATGCTGTTAATTAACTAACATTTAATGCTATATATACAAGGTGTGTGGATTGTTGTTCTTAAGTTCAAGTCTCTAGTTTACTTCCTTTTTATATTTTTCAATTTAAACTAAGCTATCTTATGCTAAAAAGGGTAAACTATACTAATTAATCCACAATTTCTATAACTAATAAGTTAGAATTGTAACTAAAACTAAATGGCTAAAATATGAACTAAAGTGCAACATAGAATAAATACATAAAAATAGCAATATATATAAGTACTGAGAAAATAAAAATAAAAATAAAAATAAAAATATAGAAAAGTAGCAAAATAAATAAAAAGAGTATGTAGTGGTTCACCAAAAAAAAGAACGCCAGAGATGGCGACCTCCCCACACTTAAAATGAAGCATCGTCCCTGATGCTCACTCAAGCAGGGTGTGAAGGGGTGTCATCACTGGAAGGGTGGGTAGCTGGAGTCTCTGTGGAGGTGGTCTGAGGATCTGCCTGCTACAGAGGAGGTGCTGACTGGATAGGGATCTCGGGGTCTACAGCCTGAATCTGAGGCGGAGCCTCCTAATGTGATGCGGCCTGCTCTGTGCCTGCCTACGCAGCCTCGCTCTATGGATGGGTCTCTGCCTCGTGATCATCCGCCTCCTCCTCGGATGCCTCGGATGGTGTGTCAGGCTCAGAGAGAATGTCGCCAGATCGTATCATCAGCTTCAGGTGCTCATAGCGTCACTTGTTGCAACGCTCCATCTGGTCAAGCCGTCGAAACAGGCGGTGCACTAGATGATAGACGGGCTCTGGGGCAGGTGGAGGTGCAGTGCTGGTGGCAGGGGTAGCTGTGGAAGAAGAGGGGCCGGCAGATGGTGTGGCTGTCTCAGCAGTAGCAGTGAGGAAAGGAGGTCTGTAGCCCAAAGCCAGAAAGTTCCTGCTGTGAGGGATAATCTTCTTGTATTCTGCAGCAGGTGGCTTTTCATCAGCATCCTCCCAAGGCACGTCAGCTCGACGGCCTAGCTGTGTAATCAGATAAGGAAAGGGAAGAGTGCCTTGGACGTGGACCTTGGCCATATAGTACCGGATAAAGCGTGGCAGGTACAGGTCCTTACCCTCCATCACACACCATAGGAGGGTGATCATAGCGGCTGGTATCTCAGTCTCGTGAGTACTCGGCATAATGAAGTTGCTAAGTATCTGATGCCATAGCCGAGCGTCATCATTCAAGTAAATCCGCTTGATTCCCTTTGGCATGGTGGTGTTCTGACCCATAATCCAAGGAACGGTCGGGTCAAGGGCTATCCTGGCCTTGACTGCATCCCAATCAAACTTCATGAAGCGCATATCCTCCTCAGCTTTTTGATAACCATCTAGCTGATCAGATTTAGGCAGAAGCTTTAGAACATCCTCTATGGCCTCTTCAGTGACCAGAATCTGCTTCCCTCTTAGGTTCACTGCATCTAGGGAAGTCTTGAAGTAATTACAGTAGAATTTCCTTACCCAAGATGCATTGACCTCAGTCAGGTTTCTTTCTAGGAAGAACCAGCCTCTTTGTTTGATCTGATCAGAGGTGTATTGCTGGAGTTCTTCTGGGATCTTCAAAGTCCTCTCCAGTTATAGGTTCCTAGAGGCTGCAAACACCGGATACTTAAGCTCACAGTATCGGTTTGCAAACTTTACTGGATCAGTAGCAGGGAGTAGCTAGTCGGCCTTCTCCTGCGGGGTAAAGTTTTTCTCTCACCAGGAGTCATCGTGCATGATGTCCATGATGGACATAGCGGATTCTCCTCTTTTACGTTTGCCAGTT
Organism: Arachis ipaensis; assembly: GCF_059453495.1. Lineage (NCBI taxonomy): Eukaryota > Viridiplantae > Streptophyta > Magnoliopsida > Fabales > Fabaceae > Arachis > Arachis ipaensis. Next base: position 39,004,057 of record NC_142435.1, on the reverse strand, counting down.
GTAGCCTTTGCTTTTCCTTTTCTTTGGCTGGCAGACATTCTGAAAGACAGAAAACCAGGATATAATAAAAACAGGAAAACAAATAGGCAAATAGTCAAAAGAAACACAAAGTGGCAAAGGAGCAATAGGATAAGGAAAATGAGTTAAGTAAATATGCATTAAGGATTGTATAGGAGTTAAAAGTCTGAAAAGAAGAATTCACAATCCAAAATGTAATTGAATTCATGTTAAATAGAAAAATTAACATCATGCCATGGTTAGAATGTTAAAAGAAAGTGAAAGAAAATCAGAAGAGAAGTTTTGAAAGGTTAGGTTGGTTAGAATTGAAAAAGAGTTTAGGAAGTTAACATTAGTGAGTTAGTAAAAAGTGGGTTAAAGTAAGTGGCATAATGAAAATATTCCAAGTAACAAGTATTCACAGTTAGAAGCTATAAGTAACTCATATCCAAATAAGGAAAACAGGTTGATGATGATTCAAATAGATATAGAAATAGCAAAAATTGGAATCAAACATCAAAAATGCAAATTATGAACCAGGAAATCAAAGAGAATGAGAAAGCTTGCCCTGGCATTCATGAATTGGTTTGGTTAAATCTAAGGAAAGCACAGTTGAAAATGCCAAAACCAAGACATGAATGGAAATATTTTACAGAAATTTGGACAGCATTCCGGCTAAAATTGGATTGTCCCAGAAAATAAACATCAACAGAATAGTTCATATGAATCAAAAATACAGCTGCAATTACATATAAGGAATAAGAACATGAAAAATCAGAGTAAAGAGCAGCATGAAACAAGAAATTACAGCATATGAACAAAACTAACATCACAGCAACAGCAGAATTGCGAATTGATAAAACAAGAAACATGAACAGTGCAATTAAATAGGCCTAAATCCACTAACCACATCCTAGGCTACCTAACAACCTAAAATCCACTACAACATGCATATCTAACTAGCCTAATGACGAACATAAACAGAAAAATAGGAATTAACTACGAAGGATAGAAGGGTGGCGTTCATCGGAACCTGGTAGGTGTAAGAAAGAGAGTGGGGCAGAGAGGTGGCTGGGGATGACGGCGGTGGCGTCCGGCGCGGTGGAAGAGGGTCGCGCGGCAGTGTCTGGGTGGTTCGGTGGTGGGGGCTGGGTGGTGGTGGTGTGATTGGAGAAGAAGAGAGGGAAGAGAGGGGTTTGGGGGGGGCGCGACTGGTAGGGTTCGCGTGACTGGGGGGTTATAAATTTGAATCCACGTGATCGCCTGGGGCACGCGGTCGCGTGGTTGGGCTAAAATGGTGGTTGACGCGATCGCGTGAGTGGCGCGATCGCATGGGATAGCAAAAAGAGTGAATGACGTGATCGCCTGGGCCATGCAATCACGTCACTGGAAATTGTGCTAAACGCACGAATCCAGCGTCGTTTCAGCGCAACTCTCTGTCTCCTTTTGGGATGTTGTGTAATCCATGCGACGCGATCGCATCGCTCACGTTGTCACGTGGGATTGATGTTGTACAACTGACGTGGTCGCGTCAGGGACGCGATTGCATGGGCATTTTGTGCAAAACGCACAATGGCCGCACGATTCCAGCCTAACTTTCTGGACGTTGGATCTTTATGCCGATCTCCAGATCACGCGGCCGCATGAATGACGCGGTCGCAACTTGACGCGATCGCATGGATGAAGCGGTCGCGTCGCACACCCTTTTTTTGTGCAAAATACAGAATGCAATGCTAATATGAATGTTATGCATGATTCCAGGTTCAATGAAGTAAAAATAAAATAAAACTCAAAAATAAACAAAATAGAATAAAATAAAATAAAAAAGAACGATCATACCAAGGTGGGTTGTCTCCCACCTAGCACTTTTAGTTAAAGTCCTTAAGTTGGACATTGGATGAGCTTCCTGTTATGGTGGCTTGTGCTTAAATTCATCCAGAAATCTCCACCAATGCTTGGAATGCCAATAGCCTCCGGGGTCCCAAACTAGGCATGTAAAGCTTCTGAGCAGCTTCAAATAGATTCTCAGGCTCCCGGGGTGATGATTGTCAGAATAGATTCCAGGATCCCAAACTTGGCTTTTGAATCCGCCTTCGTTCTGATCTATATTTTTCCATCCGGGCGGTTTAGAAATTAGATTCTCACCAGAATAACCAAACATTTTCCGAGATCCATTTGATAGATCATGATGCCAATCCGTGCACTTCAAGTTGAAGCGTGGAACCTTATTGAACCTTGTGCACCAGCTCTGAGCACGAGTCATTTCCCTTTTACTCTTAAAGCCGCAGAAAGCTCTAAGCTGGCCATCTGTTTCAAGCAAACCATATTCAAGTGGAAAAATAAAGCTAAAGGTTAAGGATTGTACCCACTTGAAGCTTGTATTGGGTGGTAATGGCCTTGGGATAGGTGGTTCCAATGGTTCTGTGAGTTCTACTCCCTTGTGCTCTTCTGTGAAACTCTCCACTTCTTTGCAAGATTCTTCAAATGTATCCATGTCCTGATCAAAGACATCTATGTCTTCCTCATCACTTAAGTCATAGATTGGAGGTTGAGAAAAATCTACCTCCGTATCATCTTCGTATTCACTTGGGGAAGATTCTTCGATTTCAGAGAATTCACTTGCAGATGCAAGTTCATTACTAGAAGAACTTGACTTGAGATTATCATTATCAAGAAAAATTGTTTCTTGGATTATTCTATCTAGTTCTTCATGAAATAACTGCCTTGGGGATTGTGCACTATCCTCCTTAGCATCAGTTGTAATGTCCTTGACAGAATTCTCCACAACTTTGGGTTCCCATGGAGGTTCAGCGTCTCCTAAGTCTTCAACCAACTCTTCTTCTTCAATAATGACAGCTTCATCTACTTGTTCCAGTACGAAACCATGCTCTGTCTTGTCTACTGGAGTTTCTAGTATCTTCTTCATACTATGCTCTTCGTTAGATTGTCCACATGGGGCTGTGGGAGGTCCTTGAATGTTCGAATGTCTAGAAGATAATTGACTTACTGCTTGCTCCAGTTGATGAAGGGTTGTTTGAAGTCGATTTACTGTTTTCTTGAGGCGAACCTCTGATTCTCGGGGTGATAGATTTGGATATGGCACCGGGGAAGTGGTGGTGTTTGGGAGTGATTGGATTGGAATCGGGGTAAATGCGGATCATGTGGTGGCGAATGGTGAAAAGGAGCTTGTGAGTGTGGTGGTTCGAAGTTACGTTGAGAGGATGGCCTATAAGCACATAGTGGGGCTTGTTAGTGATTACAAGACTGTCCACCATGTCTATTGGCTTGGTATGCATTGTAGAATGGTCTTTGTCCATGATATCTTGGAGGGTGTTGTTGCCTAAAGGGTTGATCAGATCCTCTTGGCTCCATCCATCTTTGATTGTTCTGACCTTGATGCATGTTCCTGTTATAACTTCCATTCCTTTCAATAACATTAGAACCAAACTCAAAGCGAGAGGGGTGAGAGTTCATAGTAGCTAATATAAATAAAAAGGGAAAATAAAGACAAATAAACAAGTAAAAGAAAAATATTTACAATAACCAATAATAAGGCACACGATTGCAATTCCCGAGTAACGGCGCCATTTTGATGAGAAAAACTTTTGCGTGGTCTAGAAATTTGTGGATAAATCCTCATTGCAAGTATAGTTTCTAAACCTTCAAAAGTCCTTTCATACAAACGTTTTTGGTTGTCACAAGTAACAAACCCCTTTAAAATTGATAATCGAAGTATTCAAACCTTGGGTCGTCTTCTCAAGGAACTGCAGGGAAGTATGTTCTTATTATTGGTTATGGAGATTGTAAATTGGGGTTTTGAGAATGAGGAGTGAATAGTTTAATTAGCAAATAAAGTAAATGAAGAACAAGCAATTTAAATGACAAGTAAAATAAATAAATGACTGTAAATAAACTTTTGGCAAGGTATGAGAAATTGGAGGTCCTATCCTAGTTATCCTTATCAATGATGATGAAAATTGAATCTTAATTCCACTTTGTTAACCTTTACTAAGATAAAGGAAGGTCAAGGGATTAATTGGTTTGATCTTCGAATCCTATTTATTTTCTAAGAAAAGATTGGGATTATTGAAGTTCAATTTAATTAACAAAGATAACAATTATCAATCATGTTTGAGTTTGATAACTCCTGAGTTACTGATTTCTTAACCAAGACCAAAAGGAGAAAAGTAAATCTACTGGAATAAAAATGTCTTCAGATGGGAATAACAATAATGTAAATAAAAGAAAGCAATATTAAACTGAAATACCTCAAATAACATTAATTCAAAGAGTAATCTGTAACATAGAAGAATTCATAAATAAAATTGGGAAAATAATAAAAAGGAATATTGAACCTGATAAAGAGATAATCCTGAAAAGCGAATAAAATTCTAATTCTAAATCCTAATCCTAAAGAGAGAAGAGAAATGAGAGAACCTCTCTCTAAACTAAATCTAAATCATGAAAACTAACTAAAGTGGAGACTCTCTTTGAATGGATGCATTCCCCCACTTCATAACCTCTGGTCTATGCCTTCTGGACTTGGATTTGGGCCAAAAAGGGCTTCAGAATTCGCTATGAGCATTTTCTGCAATTTCTGGTGCGTGGCCTCTGTCACGCATCCGCGTGGGTCACGCAGTCGCGTCATTCAGAGTTTTCCTTGTCACGCGGTCGCGTCAGTAATGTGACCGCGTCATATGTGCTCTGCTTAAGGCGTGCGGTCGCGTCAGTCATGCGGCCGCGTTAATGCCTTTTCGCGCTGGCATGCGGCCGCGTCGCCCATGCGATCGCGTGGCTGCCAGTTTCTTCAAAAACTCTGTTTTGTGCTTTCCTTCCATTTTTGTATGTTTCCTTTCCATCCTTTAAGTCATTCCTGCCTTAGAAGATCTGAAACTACTCAACACACTAATCACGACATCAAATGGAAATAAAGGTAATTAAAATAATTAATTTTAAAGCATAGGAAACATGTTTTTCACATACATCACATAATAAGGAAGGGAAAGTAAAACCATGCAATTAATATGAATAAGTGGGTGAGGGATTGAATAAATCACTCAAACTAAGCACAAAATATATCATAAAATATGGGTTTATCAGCGGCCTTCGGTGCGTACGCGCACAGCGCGCGTACGCGCCCCTGGGGTATTTCGCAATCCGCGCGGATGCGCACAGTGCACGCGCCCGCCCATGGACTTTTTCAAATCTTTGGCTTTTCATGATTTCTCCACTTTGTATGCTTTCCTTTCACTCCTTTGATCCTTTCCTGGCCCTTTTTCAACCTGAAATCACTAGCAAACACATCAAGGCATCTAGTGGAGATCAAAGGTGAATCAAAATTATCAAATTAAAGATAAAAAAAAAGCATATTTTCACATTCAAGCACAAGTACGGAGACAATCACAAAACCATGCTATTTCATTGAATAAATGTGAGGAAAGGTTATCAAAATGCTCTAAATTCGATACAAGATAAACCCTACAAAGGGGTTTATCAACCACCCCACACTTAAACCAAGCATGTCCTCATGCTTAACCAAGGATGAAGCATAGGGTATGACATTTATTCAATGAAACTAAATCATCCAAATACAACTATCTAAATGAATGCAACTAACTATATGAATGCTAATGCTTAGTCAAAACAAATCAAATTCCAAGAGAATACATGTAAGCACAAAGGCTCAAACTATGGGAATCAAACCCAACCCACAATTGCATGGAGTTATCATAAGGATTTACAAACTTCCATGAACATAGATGATAGTGGTGAATACATGTAATTGAGCAATCGAACCCTCACCGGATGTGTATCCGCTCTATTCACTCAAGTGTTTAGGGGTTAATTCACTCAATTCCCTCCTAATCATGTTTTCCAAAGTTTGTTCTTCATCTAACAATCAACAATCATTCAATGCATGCATACAAGTATCATGAGGTCTTTTCCACAAGGTTGTAATGGGGCTAGGGTCAAGGTAGGATCATATATGGATAAGTGGACTAGAATTTGAATCTTTGATTAGTCTAGACCTTCCCACCTAACTTATATAATGACCTATACAATTAAGTACTATTCTAACTACCCATCCTCCTCACTTTTTAACATACTCATGCATTTTTTTTTTATTATAACACATATGCATTGATCTTTATTGAGCTCCACTTTGGGGTACTTTGTCCCCTTTTTATTTCTTTCTTTTTCTATATTTTATTTTTTATTTTTTATTTTTCTTCATTTATTTTTTTTCAAGCTACATACAAGAGCATCAATGCATAATGTTTATATACTTAATTAATACATGAGTATGAACCCAATTCCCAAATATAAATACAAAACACTCTTTTATCCCAACGAATATTTCCAATCTCCCCAAACTTGAATATAAAATATTCTCGCTAGCCTAAACTAATCAAAGATCCAAACAAGGGACTTTATTGTTTTCCGCTTTAGGCTTGTAATGTGCTAAAATATAGAACAATTGGGTTAAGCATAGGCTCAACATTGGTTAACAATAGAGAGTAAAAGGTAGGCTATTTGGGTAAGTGAGCTAATGAAATAATGGCCTCAATCATATAGATGCATAATACAAGGAATAATTAGACATATAGAATTAAACAAATCAAGGATCACAATCATTGGAGAAGAACAATTTCACACAAGAAGGAAAAATAAGTGGCTATAAGATGTAACCACACCAATAGGCTCAAAACTCACAAGCTTGTGCTCTTAGCTCAAAAACATGATTCACAAAAGTATGAATTCAAGCAAGTTCCTCAAAAAAAAAAATTTCCAATCAATTGGGGTGGTGCCCTCTAAATAAATTCTTTTTGGAAATTCTATCATTTTGAGTAAGCCTATCTTAAATGCGATGTTGTGATTAAGAATTTCTAGAATTCCTTAGTTTACCCTCTTTTCCAATCAAAATAACTTTTTTTATGCATAAGGGGTTTAACTAAGTTTTCACCAATTCAAAACATTTCCAAATCACAACCACAACTCTAAAATGCAATATATACAATAAAAGTGTGCAACAACCAAAATAAAAGTATCCATACTAGCAGGTATATACAATAAACCCAAAATAGTGCAAAATAAAGTAAAATAAGAAGAACTAAGTGATAATGTCTGAAAAGTGTTCACCAAGTCCACCAATGGCGATGGCGGTGACCTCCCCACACTTAGATGAAGCATCGTCCTTGATGCTACTGATCAAGCTCATGGTGAGAGTCAATAGTCGCATCTATCTCCTGCTGTATCTCAGACTGGGGCACTGGGTCCTTGACATGCTGCGGAGTATCCTGGGTAGCCTATGTCTCCAGAGGTGCCTCTTGCCGAACCGGCTCCTCAACATGCTCCTTCGCGTGCTCGGCCTTATGCTCTGTCCCATGCTCCTCCTCATGATCTGGCTCGTCGGAAGCGGGAGAGTCGGGGAGAGGGGCTAGCACAATGCCTTGGGATACAAACACCTGGTCTATACGGTAGAGACGTCGCCTGATACAACGCTCGCTACGCTCCATGAAACAAAACAGGCGTTGTACTAGTAGGTACGTCAGCTCGGGTGCTGATGGTGGTAGAGGTACTGCTGCTGGTGCTGTAGAAGAGGATGGTTCTACTGCTACTGTGGAAGATGAAGGTCTGGCTGCCTTCACCCTTGATCTAGCCCGAGAGCGGCGCCTGGATGGGGGCTTCTCGTGCACCCACATACCCCAAGGGATAGTAACCTCCTTGTCGTCCTCATCCGGGGGTGGCGGAATCGCATCATCATCCCTCCAAGGGGCACCAGCCAACTCAACCATCCTAGTGACCACGGTGGAAAATGGTAGAAGGCCACGGATATGTGCTCACCACATGCCTCTCCTGATCAGCTAGGGGAAATAAACCTCATTTCCCTCCATGACACAGCCAATCAGAAGAAGCATATCCATCGGAATCTCAGAAAAGTGTGTAGTGGGCAGGACATAGTGGGAAAATATCTGCTGCCAAGTCCGAGCCTCTCTAGACAGATGAGTAAATAACATCCCCTTGGGCCTTGTGTTGCCAGAATCTATCACCCAAGGGGCTTCAGGTGTGGCGATAACACACTTCACCTCCTCATAATCAAAAGTCAAGGCATTTATAGCTGTATCTTCCTGCTAATATGCACATGCGTCACCAGTCCATGGCAAGTAGTGCAGAACACTTTCAATAGCAGCCTCAGTCACTAGAACCTGACCTCCCCGCAGGTGGACCGACTCGAGAGTCGTGCGGAAGAGGTTGCAGTAGAACTCCTTGACCCATGAAATGTTTATCTATCCCAACTCTCTATCAACAAATCCCAAACCCAATTTCTGAATGCGGGTGTTAATAGAGCACCTCAGATCATTCGGAAGGGCCAGTTTCTTCTCAATGTTCAGGTTTGTTTTTCGGTAGGTGGGAAAATGAAGCTCACAGTAGAGGTTGGGAAATATGTAGGTGTCAGTGGGTGGTAGCAACTGATTTTGATTATCCACTTCATTCAGTGGATTCCTTGCATAATTGGCATAAGGGGATTATGAGCAGATGATTTATATGCTTTTTGGCATTATTTTTAGTATATTTTTCATAGATTTTTGTTAGTTTTTATCATATTTTTATTAGTTTTTATTTAAAATTCACTTTTCTGGACTTTACTATGATTTTGTGTGTTTTTCTATGATTTTAGATATTTTCTAGCTGAAATTGAGGGACCTGAGCAAAAATCTTATTCAGAGGCTGAAAAAGGACTATAGATGCTGTTGGATTCTGACCTCCATACACTCAAAGTGGATTTTCTGGAGCTACAGAAGCCCAATTGGCGTACTCTCAATTACGTTGGAAAGTAGACATCCTGGGCTTTCCAGCAATATATAATAGTCCATACTTTTCTCGATATTTGATGGCCCAAACCGGCGTTCCAAGTCAGCATAGAAATTCTGGCGTCAAAACGCCAGAACTGGCATAAAAGCTGGAGTTAAACGCCCAAACTGGCACAAAAGCTGGCGTTTAACTCCAAGAAAAGTCTCTACACATGAAAGCTTCAATTTTTAGCCCAAGCACACACCAAGTGGGCCCCATTGTTGGGGGTGAAGAGCTCTGCTGTTCTTCATGAATTAATGCAATTACTACTGTTTTCCGTTCTATCACGCTTGCTTCTATTCTAAGATATTCATTCGCACTTCAACCTGATGAATGTGATGATCCGTGACACTCATCATCATTCTCACCTATGAACGCGTGCCTGACAACCACCTCCGTTCTACATGCAATCAAGCTTGAATGTGTATCTCTTGGGTTTCTAATCTAAGATTGGAACCTTCGTGGTATAGGCTAGAATTATTGGCGGCCATTCCTGATATCCAGAAAGTCTAAACCTTATCTGTGGTATTCCGAGTAGGATCTGGGAAGGGATGACTGTGACGAGCTTCAAACTCACGAGTGTTCGGCGTAGTGACAGACGCAAAAGAATCAATGGATCCTATTCCAACATGAGTGAGAACCGACAGATGATTAGCTGTGCAGTGACAGCGCATTTGGAACATTTTCACTGAGAGGACAGATGGTAGCCATTGACAACGGTGATCCACCAACATACAGCTTGCCATGGAAGGAGCTTTGCGTGCATGAAGAAGAAAACAGTAGGAAAGCAGAAATTCAGAAGACAAAGCATCTCCAAAATCTCAACATGTTCTCCATTACTGCATAACAAGTATTTATTTCATGTTCTTTTACTTTTTACAATTAAATCTCAGAATTATTGATATCCTGACTAAGAGTTACAAGATAACCATAGCTTGCTTCAAGCCGACAATCTCCGTGGGATCGACCTTTACTCACGTAAGGTATTACTTGGACGACCCAGTGCACTTGCTGGTTAGTTGTGCGGAATTGCAAAAGTGTGTTTGTGATTTCCTGCACCAAGTTTTTGGCGCCATTGCCGGGGATTGTTCGAGTTTGGACAACTGGCGGTTTATCTTGTTGCTTAGATTAGGAATAATTTATTTTTGTTGGCTTAGAGTCACTAAATTTGAGTCTTTTATTTGAGTTTAGTTTTATATTTTAAGTTTGGTGTCAATTGCATGCTTTTATTTTCTTTTTATTTTTCGAATTTGCATGTTCTTAGTTCTTTCTAGATCTTTAAAAATTCTAAGTTTGGTGTCTTCTTTGTGTTTTCCTTTAAAATTTTCGAAAATTTGTGTTTTATTTTCTAAAAATTTTAAGTTTGGTGTCCCTTGTGCTTCTATTTACTTAAAAATTTTTCAAAAATTTGTTCTTGGTGTTCATCTTGATCTTCAAAGTGTTCTTAGTGTTCATCTTGACATTCAAAGTTTTCTTGTTTGTTCTCTTTGTTTTGATCTAAAATTTCTAAGTTTAGTGTCATTTTGTTATTTTTCTCTTTCTTCATTAAAATTCAAAAATAAAAAAATATCTTTTCTTTATTTTACTCATAAATTTCAAAATTTTGCATTAAATTAGTCAAAGATTTTCAAAATCATATCTTTTTTTAGTCAAGTCAAAATTCTAATTTCAAATATTGATCTTTTCAAATCTTTTTCAAAAATCAAATCTTTTTATTTTCTTCAATCATATCTTTTCAATCATATCTTTTTCAATAAATTACAATCATATCTTCTCAATCATATCTTCTTCAAAATAATTTTCAATCATATCTTTTTGATTTCTAATTTCCAAAATCTTTTTAATTAATTAGCCATTTTAGCATTCGAATTATTTATTTATCTTTTTACTTTTTCTCTTAATTTTCGAAACTTTTATTTTATTTTTCATTTATTTTGTTTTATTTTTTCGGTTACTTTTAATTAAATAAAAAAAATTTAAAAAAATTCAACTCAATTCCCTTTTCTCCATCATGGACATAAGTGGAAGTGAACAGTCCAGAAGGACTCTGGGGTCATATGCTAACCCCATTACAGCTGCATATGGGAGTAGCATCTGTATACCTCCCATCAAAGTAAGTAGTTTTGATCTAAATCCTTAGCTTATTATCATGGTGCAGCAAAATTGCCAGTATTCCAGTCTTCCACAGGAAGAACCTACTGAGTTTCTGGCATATTTTCTACAAATTGCTGACATAGTACGTGATAAGGAAGTGGATCAGGATGTCTACAGATTATTACTGTTTCCATTTGCTGTAAAAGATCAAGCTAAGAGATGGTTAAATAACCAACCCACAGCAAGCATAAAAACATGGAGACAGTTATCAGACAAATTCCTGAATCAATTTTACCCTCCAAAATGGATGACACAGCTAAGGCTGGACATCCAAGGCTTTAAACAAGAGGATCATGAATCCCTTTATAATGCCTGGGAAAGGTAGAGAGGGATGCTAAGGAAATGCCCCTTTGAAATGTTTTCAGAGTGGGTACAGTTAGACATCTTCTACTATGGACTTACAGAAAGAGCTCAAATGTCTCTAGACCACTCAGCTGGTGGATCTATACACATGAGAAAGACGGTTGAAGAAGCTCAAGAACTGATAGATATGGTTGCTAGAAATCAGCATCTGTACTCAAGCTGTGAGTCCTCTATAAAAGAAGAGGCTAGGGCAGTAACTACTGATCCTAATCTTCCAGAACAGATTGTTGAACTTAATCAGCAATTACTCCTTGTGACAAAACAATTAGCAGAATTTAAAGAGATGCTCCAAGACACTAAAAATGCTAACAAGAATATAGAAGCACAAATGAATCAGACAAGACAGCAGCTATCTAAACAAATAACAGAAGAATGCTAAGCTGTCCAATTAAGGAGCGGGAAGACAATGAATAAATTAGCTCAAAGTAGCAGAAAGCCAAGAAAGGAACAACTGACAGAGGATGACCAAACCACTGCCCAAAATCCCTCTGAGGACAGCAAGAGCCCAGAAAGGAATAATTATGGCGTTCAAACGCCAGAAAAGGGTGAAAGATTGGTGTCAAACGCCCAGTGGATGCCCACTTCTGGCGTTCAAACGCCAGAAAAGGGAGAAAAGTTGGCGTTGAACGCCCATTCCTTGCCCAGTTCTGGCGTTTAAACGCCAGAAAAGGGTGGGAAGCTGGCGTTAAACGCCCATCCAGCACCCAATCCTGGAGATCAAACGCTAATGAGGGATCAGACACCTGCAAGTGCTGATAGTAACCCCTCTAAGAAGGCTTCTCCAACCACCTCTGTAGGGAATAAACCTGCAGCAACTAAGGTTGAAGAATATAAAGCCAAGATGCCTTATCCTCAGAAACTCCGCCAAGCGGAGTAGGATAAACAATTTGCCCGCTTTGCAGACTATCTAAGGACTCTTGAGATAAAGATCCCGTTTGCATAGGCACTTGAGCAAATACCCTCTTATGCTAAGTTCATGAAAGAGATCTTAAGTCATAAGAAGGATTGGAGAGAAACTGAAAAGGTGTTTCTCACTGAAGAATGCAGTGCAGTCATTCTGAAAAGCTTACCAGAGAAGCTTCAAGATCCAAGAAGCTTTATGATACCATGCACATTAGAGGGTGCTTGTACCAAGACAGCTCTATGTGACCTTGGAGCAAGTATCAACCTAATACCTGCATCCACTATTAGAAAGCTTGGCTTGACTGAAGAAGTCAGACCAACCCGGATATGTCTTCAACTTGCTGATGGCTCCATTAAATATCCATCAGGCATAATTGAGGACATAATTGTCAAGGTTGGGCCATTTTCTTTTCACACTGACTTTGTAGTGCTGGAAATGGAGGAGCACAAGAGTGCAACTTTCATTCTAGGAAGACCTTTCCTAGCAACTGGACGAACTCTTATTGATGTACAAAAAGGGGAAGTGACCCTGAGAGTCAATGAGGATGAGTTCAAGTTAAATGTTGTCAAAGCTATGCAACATCCAGACACATCAAATGACTGCATGAGCACTGATATTATTGACTCTTTGGTGGAAGAGATCAATATGACTGAAAGTCTCAAATCAGAGCTAGAGGACATCTTTAAAGATGTTCAGCCTTATCTGGAGAAATCAGAGGAAATAAAAGAACCTCTGAAAATTCCTCAGGAAGAGGATAAGCCTCCTAAATCTGAGCTCAAACCACTACCACCATCCCTGAAATATGGATTTCTGGGAGAAGGTGACACTTTTTCAGTGATCATAAGCTCTGCTTTAAATCCACAGGAAGAGAAAGCACTAATACAAGTGCTAAGAACACACAAGACAGCTCTTGGGTGCTCCATAAGTGATCTTTAGGGCATTAGCCTAGCAAGATGCATGCACAAGATCCTATTGGAGGATGATGCTTGATGAGCGGATAATTTATACGCTTTTTGGCATTCTTTTTAGTATGTTTTTAGTATATTTTAATTAGTTTTTATTATATTTTTATTAGTTTTTATTTAAAATTTACTTTTCTAGACTTTACTATGAGTTTGTGTGTTTTTTTGTGATTTCAGGTATTTTCTGGCTGAAATTGAGGGACCTGAGCAAAAATCTGATTCAGAGGCTGAAAAAGGACTACAGATGCTGTTGGATTCTGACCTCCCTGCACTCAAAGTGGATTTTCTGGAGCTACAAAAACCCAATTGGCGCGCTCTCAATTGCGTTGGAAAGTAGACATCCTGAGCTTTCCAGCAATATATAATAGTCTATACTTTGTCCGAGATTTGATGGCCCAAACAGGCGTTCCAAGTCAGCTCAAGAATTCTGGCGTTTAATGCCAGAACTGGCATAAAAACTGGAGTTAAACGCCCAAACTGGCACAAAAGCTGGCGTTTAACTCCAAAAAAAAGTCTCTATACATGAAAGCTTCAATGCTCAGCCCAAGCACACACCGAGTGGGCCCCGGAAGTGGATTTTTACACTAAACACCCTAGCTTACTCATTTTCTGTAACCCTAGGTCATCAGTTTACTATAAAAACTACTTTTAGTGATTCAACTTGTACCTCATGACATTCTACACATTTTATATTGTATCTTCTATGGCATGAGTCTCTAAACCCCATTGTTGGGGGTGAGGAGCTCTGCTGTTCTTCATGAATTAATGCAATTACAACTGTTTTCCATCCTATCACGCTTGCTTCTATTCTAAGATATTCATTCGCACTTCAACCTGATGAATGTGATGATCCGTGACAATCATCATCATTCTCACCTATGAACGCGTTCCTGACAACCACCTCCATTCTACATGCAATCAAGCTTGAATGTGTATCTCTTGGGTTTCTAATCTAAGATTGGAACCTTCGTGGTATAAGCTAGAATTATTGGCGGCCATTCTTGAGATCCGGAACGTCTAAACCTTATTTGTGGTATTCTGAGTAGGATCTGGGAAGGGATGACTGTGACGAGCTTCAAACTCGCGAGTGTTGGGCGTAGTGACAGACGCAAAAGGATCAATGGATCCTATTCTGACATGATCGAGAACCGACAGATGATTAGCCGTGCGGTGACAGTGCATTTGGAATATTTTCACTGAGAGTACGGGAAGTAGCCATTGACAACGATGATGCCCAACTTAAAGCTTGCCATGGAAGGAGCCTTGCGTGCATGAAGAAGAAGATAGTTGGAAAGCAGAGATTCAGAAGACAAAGCATCTCCAAAGCCTCAACCTGTTCTTCATTACTGCATAACAAGTATTTATTTCATGTTCTTTTACTTTTTACAATTAAATCTGAGAATTATTGATATCTTGACTAAGAGTTACAAGATAACCATAGCTTGCTGCAAGCTGACAATCTCCGTGGGATCGACCCTTACTCACGTAAGGTATTACTTGGACGACCCAGTGCACTTGCTGGTTAGTTATGCGGAGTTGCAAAAGTGTGATTGTGATTTCGTGCACCAAGTTTTTGGCGCTGTTGCCGGGGATTGTTCAAGTTTAGACAACTGACGGTTTATCTTGTTGCTTAGATTAGGAATAAATTATTTTTGTTGGTTTAGAGTCTTTTATTTGAGTTTAGTTTTGTATTTTAAGTTTGGTGTCAATTGCATGCTTTTATTTTCTTTTAATTTTTTGAAATTGCATGTCCTTAGTTCTTTCTTGATTTTTAAAAATTCTAAGTTTGGTGTCTTCTTTGTGTTTTCCTTTAATTTTTCGAAAATTTTTGTTTGATTCTCTAAAAATTTTAAGTTTGGTGTGTTTTTGTGCTTTTATTTACTTAAAAATTTTTCAAAAATTTGTTCTTGGTGTTCATCTTGATCTTCAAAGTGTTCTTGGTGTTCATCTTGACATTCAAAGTTTTCTTGTTTGTTCTCTGTGTTTTGATCTAAAATTTCTAAGTTTAGTGTCATTTTGTTGTTTTTCTCTTTCCGCCTTAAAATTCAAAAATAAAAAAATATCCTTTCCTTATTTTACTCATAAATTTCGAAATTTTGCATTAATTTAGTCAAAGATTTTCAAAATCATATCTTTTTTTTAGTCAAGTCAATATTCTAATTTCAAAAATTGATCTTTTCAAATCTTTTTCAAAAATCAAATCTTTTTAATTTCTTCAATCATATCTTTTCAATCATATCTTTTTCTTTAATTTGCAATCATATCTTCTAAATCATATCTTTTTCAAAATAATTTTCAATCATATCTTTTTAATTGCTAATTTCAAAATCTTTTTAATTAATTAATTAATTTAGTTTTCAATTTGCTTTTATTTTATTTTATTTTATTTTTGTTTTCAAAATTTTATTTTATTTTCCATTTATTTTACTTATTATTTTTGGTTACTTTTAAATAAAAAAAATATAATTCATATCAATTCCCTTTTCTCCATCATGGACATAAGTGGAAGTGAACAGTCCAGAAGGACTATGGGGTCATATGCTAACCCCATTACAACTGCATATGGGAGTAGCATCTGTATACCTCCCATCAAAGCAAGCAGCTTTGAGCTAAATCCTCAGCTCATTATCATGGTGCAGCAAAATTGCCAGTATTCCGGTCTTCCACAGGAAGAACCTACTGAGTTTCTAGCACAGTTCTTACAAATTGCTGACACAGTACGTGATAAAGAAGTGGATCAGGATGTCTACAGATTATTACTATTTCCATTTGCTGTAAAAGATCAAGCTAAGAGGTGGTTAAATAACCAACCCACAGCAAGCATAAAAACATGGAGACAGTTATCAGACAAATTCTTGAATCAATTTTACCCTCCAAAAAGGATGACACAGCTAAGGCTGGACATCCAAGGCTTTAAACAAGAGGATCATGAATAACTTTATAATGCTTGGGAGAGGTACAGATGGATGCTAAGAAAATGCCCCTCTGAAATGTTTTCAGAATGGGTACAGTTAGACATCTTCTACTATGGGCTTACAGAAAAAGCTCAGATGTCCCTAGACCACTCAGCTGGTGGATCTATACACATGAGAAAAACAATTGAAGAATCTCAAGAGCTCATAGATACAGTTGCTAGAAATCAACATCTGTACTCAAACAGTGAGTCCTCCATAAAAGAAGAGGCTATGGTAGTAACTACTGATCCCAATCCTCAAGAACAGATTGTTGAACTTAATCAGCAATTACTCATTATGACAAAATAATTAGCAGAATTCAAAGAGATTCTCCAAGACACTAAAAATGCTAACAAGAATATAGAAGCACAATTGAATCAGATAAGACAGCAGCTATCTAAACAGATAATAGAAGAATGCCAAGCTGTCCAACTAAGGAGCGGGAAGACATTGAATAACTCAGCTCAAAATAGTAAAAAGTCAAGAAAGGAACAAATGACAGAGGATGACCAAACCACTACCCAAGATCCCTCTGAGGACATCAAGAGCCCAGAGAGGAATAACTCTGGCGTTCAAATGCCAGAAAAGGGGGAAAAGTTGGCGTTAAACGCCCATTCCTTGCCCAGTTCTGGCGTTCAAATGCCATAAAAGGGTGGGAAGCTGACGTTAAACGCCCATCCAGCACCCAATCCTGGCGTTCAAACGCTTATGAGGAATCAGACACCTGCAAGTGCTGATAGTAACCCCTCTAAGAAGGCTTCTCCAACCACTTATGTAGGGAATAAACCTGCAGCAACTAAGGTTGAAGAATATAAAGCTCTGCCAAGCGGAACAGGATAAACAATTTGCCCGCTTTGCAGACTATCTCAGGACTCTTGAAATAAAGATCCTGTTTGTATAGGCACTTGAGCAAATACCCTCTTATGCTAAGTTCATGAAAGAGATCTTAAGTTATAAGAAGGATTGGAGAAAAACTGAAAGAGTGTTTCTCACTGAAGAATGCAGTGCAGTCATTCTAAAAAGCTTACCAGAAAAGCTTCAAGATCCATGAAGCTTTATGATACCATGCACATTAGAGGGTGCTTGCACCAAGACAGCTCTATGTGACCTTGGAGCAAGTATCAACCTAATACCTGCATCCACTATCAGAAAGCTTGGGTTGAATGAAGAAGTCAAACTAACCCGGATATGTCTTCAACTTGCTGATGGCTCCATTAAATATCCATCAGGCATCATTGAGGACATGATTGTCAAGGTTGGGCCATTCGCCTTTCCCACTGACTTTGTAGTGCTGGAAATGGAAGAGCACAAGAGTGCAACTCTCATTCTAGGAAGACCTTTCCTAGCAACTGGACGAACTCTTATTGATGTACAAAAAGGGAAAGTGACCCTGAGAGTCAATGAGGATGAGTTAAAGTTAAATGCTGTCAAAGCTATGCAGCATCCAGACACAGCAAATGACTGCATGAGCACTGATATTATTGACTCTTTGGTGGAAGAGATCAATATGACTGAGAGTCCTGAATCAGAGCTAGAGGACATCTTTAAAGATGTTCAGCCTGATTTGGAGGAACCAGAGGAAATAAAAGAACCTCTAAAAATCCCTCAGGAAGAGAAGAAACCTCCTAAACCAGAGCTCAAACCACTACCACCATCCCTGAAATATGCATTTTTGGGAGAGGGTGACACTTTTCCAGTGATCATAAGCTCTGCTTTAAATCCACAGGAAGAGAAAGCACTAATTCAAGTGCTAAGGACACACAAGACAGCTCTTGGGTGGTCTATAAGTGACCTTAAGGGCATTAGCCCAGCAAGAAGCATGCACAAAATCCTATTGGAGGATGATGCCAAGCCAGTGGTTCAACCACAGAGGCGGCTAAATCCAGCCATGAAAGAAGTGGTGCAGAAAGAGGTCACTAAGTTACTTGAGGCTGGGATTATTTATCCTATTTCTGATAGCCCCTGGGTGAGCCCTGTCCAAGTTCTCCCCAAGAAGGGAGGCATGACAGTGGTTCATAATGAAAAGAATGAACTGGTTCCCACAAGAACAATTACAGGGTGGCATATGTGTATTGACTACAGAAGGCTCAATACAGCCACCAGAAAGGATCATTTTTTTCCTTTACCATTCATAGACCATATGCTAGAGAGACTAGCAGGCCATGAATATTACTGCTTTTTGGATGGTTATTCAGGCTACAACCAAATTACAGTGGATCCTCAAGACCAAGAGAAAACAGCATTCACATGTCCATCTGGAGTATTTGCTTACAGAAGAATGCCTTTTGGTCTGTGCAATGCACCTGTAACCTTTCAGAGGTGCATGCTCTCTATCTTCTCTGATATGGTAGAGAAGTTCCTGGAAGTCTTCATGGATGACTTCTCAGTATTTGGAGACTCATTCAGCTCCTGTCTTGATCATCTAGCACTTGTCTTGAAAAGGTGTCAAGAGACTAACCTGGTCTTAAACTGGGAAAAATGTCACTTTATGGTGACTGAAGGAATTGTCCTTGGGCACAAAATTTCAAGCTAGGGAATAGAGGTGGATCAAGCCAAGGTAGATGTAATTGAGAAATTTCCACCACCTGCCAATGTTAAGGCAATCAGAAGCTTTCTGGGGCATGCAGGATTCTATAGGAGGTTCATAAAGGATTTTTCAAAAATTGCAAAACCTCTAAGTAACCTGCTAGCTGCTGACACGCTATTTGTGTTTGACACAGAGTGTCTGCAGGCGTTTGAGACCCTGAAAGCCAAGCTGGTCACAGCATCAGTCATCTCTGCACCTGACTGGACATTACCATTCGAATTAATGTGTGATGCCAATAACCA
The DNA here is from genome assembly GCF_059453495.1 of Arachis ipaensis. Classification (NCBI taxonomy): domain Eukaryota; kingdom Viridiplantae; phylum Streptophyta; class Magnoliopsida; order Fabales; family Fabaceae; genus Arachis; species Arachis ipaensis. The sequence goes on along the minus strand of NC_142435.1, from coordinate 38,985,041 downwards.
TGCCATTGGTGCAGTGTTGGGACAAAGGCATAACAAGCTTCTGCACGTCATTTACTATGCCAGTCGTGTTCTAAATGACGCACAAAAGAATTACACAACCACAGAAAAGGAGTTACTTGCAGTGGTTTATGCCATTGACAAGTTTAGATCCTATTTAGTAGGTTCAAAAGTGATTGTGTATAGTGACCATGCTGCTCTTAAATATCTACTTACAAAGCAAGATTCAAAACCCAGGCTCATAAGATGGGTGTTGCTTCTGCAAGAGTTTTTTGATATAGAAATAAGAGACAGAAAAGGGACAGAGAACCAGGTAGCTGATCACCTGTCCCGGATAGAACCAATAGCAGGGGCGTCCCTCCCTCCTACTGAGATCTCTGAGACCTTTCCAGATGAGCAACTTTTTGCCATTCAGGAAGCACCATGGTTTGCAGACATTGCAAATTATAAAGCTGTGAGGTTCATACCCCAGGAGTACAGCAGGTTGCAAAAGAAAAAACTAATTTCTGATGCAAAGTACTACTTATGGGTGAACCATATCTCTTTAAGAGATGCGCAGACAGAATGATCTGCAGATGCGTCCCTAGAGAGGAGACACAGAAGATCCTGTGGCATTTCCATAGATCACAGTATGGAGGACATTTCGGAAGTGAGCGAACAGCCACTAAAGTCCTCCAATGTGGCTTCTATTGGCCTACTCTCTATAGAGATGCCCGAGAGTTTGTGTGTAACTGTGACAGTTGCCAAAGAGCTGGTAACTTGCCTCATGGTTATGCCATGCCTTAACAAGGGATCTTAGAGACTGAGTTGTTTGATGTATGGGGTATTGACTTCATGGGTCCTTTCCCACCATCATACTCAAACACTTATATTCTGGTGGCAGCAGACTACATATCTAAATGGGTGGAAGCAATTGCCACACCCACTAATGATACCAAGACTGTGCTGAAGTTCCTCCAGAAACATATTTTCAGCAGATTTGGTGTTCCCAGAGTACTAATCAGTGATGGGGGCACCCATTTCTGCAATAAACAGCTTTACTCTGCTATGGTTCGATATGGAATTAGCCACAAAGTAGCAACTCCGTATCATCCATAGACAAATGGGCAGGCTGAAGTCTCTAACAGAGAATTAAAGATAATCCTGGAACGGACTGTAATTGCCTGTAGAAAGGATTGGGCAAAGAGCTTGGATGATGCTCTGTGGGCATACAGAATAGCATTCAAGACTCCTATAGGAACCTCTCCATACCAGCTTGTGTATGGCAAGGCCTGTCATCTGCACGTGGAACTGGTACATAAAGCCTACTGGGCAACCAGATTCCTAAACATGGATGCTAAGTTAGCTGGTGAGAAAAGATTGCTCCAGCTAAATGAGCTAGAGGAGTTCAGACTCAATGCTTTTGAAAATGCAAAAATTTATAAGGAAAAAGCAAAAAAGTGGCATGACAAGAAATTGTCATCCAGAGTCTTTGAGCCAGGACAAAAAGTTCTGCTGTTCAACTCTAGGCTCAGATTATTCCCCGAGAAATTAAAATCCCGAGGGAGGGGACCATATGTGATCACAGGAGTGTCACCATATGGTTATGTTGAGCTTCAAGATATTGATTCTGACAAAAAGTTCATTGTTAATGGACAAAGAATCAAACATTATCTTGAAAGCAATTTTGAGCAAGAATGCTCAAAACTGAGGCTTGAATGAAGCTCAGTAAAGGTCCAGCTAAAGACAATAAAGAAGCGCTTGCTGGGAGGCAACCCAGCCATTAACAAGTTATTTGTCTTAATTAGTACTTGTAGAAGTTGATGTACATTTTTCTTCAAAGGTTAATCATCAAAATTGAAGGAATTCACAGAGTTACAGAAGGATTCAGTGCAAAAAGCAGAGAAAAGGAGCTTGCTGGCAAGAAAATGTCAGTAAAGGGCATTTTGGGCGTTAAACGCCAGAATGGGTACCATTCTGGGCGTTTAACGCCGGTAAAGGTACCATTTTGGGCGTTAAACGCCAGAATGGGTACCATTCTGGGCGTTTAACGCCAGAATTGCAGCATCCTGGGTGTTCAGCAAAACGCCCAGTGATAAAGGAGTTTCTAGCGTTTAACACCAGCCAGGGTACCTGGCTGGGCGTTAAACACCCATAATGGCCAACAATTGGGTGTTAAACGCCATAATGAATACCATTCTGGGCGTTTAACGCCAGAAAGGCAGGGGGAGGAGATTTTGCTTCCAACTTCAAATTTTTTCAAATTTTCATGTTTTGATTCATACTTTTCTGCATAAACATGTTTCAAACTTTCATCATTCACCCTCAATTTTCAAAAATTCAAACATTTTCTCAATGTCTTTTCAATTTTCTTTCAAATCCTTCCCAAATCTTCTTCAAAAACTCAATTATCTTCTTAATTTCTTTCCAAATCATATCATCTCTTAATTCTTAGATGCATAACAAAATTTTCAGATTTAACTTCTTTATATCTTTTTCAATTACAAATCTCATCTTTTTCATATCATGATTTTATTTTCTTCCATCAATCACATCTCTATGTCATATCTCTTTCAAATTTTTCGAAATCCCTCCCCTCCTCCTATAAATATACATTCGGCCATCCCCTCCTCTCCACCATTCGAATTTGCCTCTTCTCCTTTCTCTCCTCTTTCCTTTCTTTTGCTTGAGGGCAAGCAAACCTCTAAGTTTGGTGTGTTTTTCCATGATCACTGAGCTAAGACTCATCAAGATCATGGCACCTAAGGGAAAACAAACCAAATCAAGAGGCAAGAAAGAGAATACTCCAAAGAGTCTTTGGAATCAAGAGAGGTTCTTAACCAAAGAACATGCAGACCATTACCACAAAATAATGGGTCTGAGGTCAGTGATCCCGGAAGTTAAATTCAATCTGAAAGAAGATGAATATCCAGAGATCCAAGAGCAAATTCGAAACAGAGGATGGGAAATTCTAGCTAATCCTGAAACAAAGGTTGGAAGAAACATGGTTCAGGAATTCTACTTAAATCTGTGGCTAACAGATAAGCAGAGAATAATTGGAACCGCCTTTCACACTACCGAACTATGGTCAGAGGGAGGCTTATTTACTTCCATCTGGACAAAATAAGAGAGGTCTTAAAACTACCTCAACTACAAGATGATCCAGAATCTTTTAATAGGAGAATGGTGAGAGTAGATAAGGGGTTGGATCAAATTCTACAGGACATATGCCTCCCTGGAACTAAGTGGATAACCAATTCAAAAGGTGTCCCAAACCAACTCAAGAGGGGAGATCTCAAACCAGTCGCAAGAGGCTGGTTGGACTTCATTGGGCGTTCTATATTGCCCACTAGCAACCGCTCTGAGGTCAGTGTCAAAAGAGCAGTGATGATTCATTGTATCATGCTGGGAAAAGAAGTGGAGATTCATCATCTGATTTCTTGTGAGATTTACACAATTGCAAACAAGAACTCCACTGAAGCCAAACTGGCCTACCCAAGCTTAATTTCTCTGCTATGTAAAGATGCTGGGGTGAGGATGGGAATAGATGAATTCATCCCAACCGAACACCCAATCACCAAGAAGTCAATGGAAGGACAAGTGCAAGACAACTCCATCAAAAGGAGGGCACAGGAGTTCCTCCCAGAAATCCCTGAAATTGACTACAGGACCCGCCTAGAAGCATCTGTTACCAAGCTGCAAGAAGCTATAGAACAACTTAAGGAAGAACAGCAGAATCAAAACTGCATGCTCTGCAAGCTGCTGAAGGAACAGGAGAAGCAGGGGCGTGAGCTACAGGAGCTGAAGCGTCAGAAGCTCTCCCTTGAAGGACCAAACACCCCACAGATTGAAGGAGCATCCACTGCTCAAAATCAAGGTTGTTGAGTCCTAACTCTGTTATAACCTCTATTATTAGGAATCTATTTTAAGAGTCATTTATTTTTCTATTTTTAATTATTATTGGTTAGCTCTTATATTTATTTTTGAGTCTTATTGTCATTCCATTATTAATAAAATTTAAAGTTTATGTCTTAAAGTTATGAATGTCTTATGAATCCATCACCTTTCTTAAATAAAAAGTGTTTTTAATTTCAAAAGAAAAAGAAGTACATGAATTTCAAATTTTAAAACAGCTTAATTATTTTGATGTGGTGGCAATACTTTTTGTTTTTCTGAATGAATGCTTGAACAGTGCATATTTTTAAATTTGTTGTCCATGAATGTTAAAATTGTTGGCTCTTGAAAGAATGATGGAAAAGGAGAAATGTTATTGATGATCTGAAAAATCATAAAAATGATTCTTGAAGCAAGAAAAAGCAGTGAATAAAAAAAAAGAGAAAAAAAAAGAAAAAAAGGCAAGCAGAAAAAGCCAATAGCCTTTTAATCCAAAAGGCAAGGGTAAAAAAAAAGGATCGAAGGCTTTGAGCATCAGTGGATAGGAGGGCCCATATGAATAAAATCCTGGCCTAAGCGGCTAAACCAAGCTGTCCCTAACCATGTGCTTGTGGCGTGAAGGTGTCAAGTGAAAACTTGAGACTAAGCGGTTAAAGTCGTGTTCCAAAGGAAAAAAAGAGTGTGCTTAAGAGCTCTGGACACCTCTAATTGGGGACTCTAGCAAAGCTGAGTCACAATCTGAAAAGGTTCACCCAGTTATGTGTCTGTGGCATTTATGTATCCGGTGGTAATATTAGAAAACAAAGTGCTTAGGGTCACGGCCAAGACTCATAAAGTAACTGTGTTCAAGAATCAACATATTGAACTAGAAGAATCAATAACACTATCTAAATTCTGAGTTCCTATAGATGCCAATCATTCTAAACTTCAAAGGATAAAGTGAGATGCCAAAACTGTTCAGAAGCAAAAAACTAATAGCCCCGCTCATCTAATTAAGAATGATCTTCATAGAAGTTTTTGGAATTCATTGTATATTATCTTCTTTTTATCCTATTTGATTTTCAGTTGCTTGGGGACAAGCAATAATTTAAGTTTGGTGTTGTGATGAGCGGATGATTTATACGCTTTTTGGCATTATTTTTAGTATGTTTTCCGTAGATTTTAGTTAGTTTTTATCATATTTTTATTAGTTTTTATTTAAAATTCACTTTTCTGGACTTTACTATGAGTTTGTGTATTTTTTTGTGATTTCAAGTATTTTCTGGCTGAAATTGAGAGACCTGAGCAAAAATCTGATTCAGAGGCTGAAAAAAGACTATAGATACTGTTGGATTCTGACCTCCCTGCACTCAAAGTGGACTTTTTGGAGCTACAGAAACTCAATTGCCGCGCTCTCAAATGCGTTGGAAAGTAGACATCCTGGGCTTTCCAGAAATATATAATAGTCCATACTTTGCCCGAGATTTGATGGCCCAAACTGGCATTCCAAGTCAGCATAGAAATTCTGGCGTCAAAACGCCAGAACTGGCATAAAAGCTGGAGTTAAATGCCCAAACTGGCACAAAAGCTGGCGTTTAACTCCAAGAAAAGTCTCTACACATGAAAGCTTCAATGCTCAGCCCAACCACACACCAAGTGGGCCCCGGAAATGGATTTTTACACTAAACACCCTAGCTTACTCATTTTCTGTAACCCTAGGTCACTAGTTGATTATAAAAACCACTTTTAGTGATTCATTTTGTACCTCATGACACTCTACACGTTTCATATTGTATCTTCTACGGTATGAGTCTCTAAACCCCATTGTTGGGGTTGAGGAGCTCTGCTATTCTTCATGAATTAATGCAATTACTACTATTTTCCATTCTATCATGCTTGCTTCTATTCTAAGATATTCATTCGCACTTCAACCTGATGAATGTGATGATCCGTGACACTCATCATCATTCTCACCTATGAACGCGTTCCTGACAACCACCTCCGTTCTACATACAATCAAGCTTGAATGTGTATCTCTTGGGTTTCTAATCTAAGATTGGAACCTTCGTGGTATAGGCTAAAATTATTGGCGGCCATTCCTGAGATCCAGAAAGTCTAAACCTTGTCTGTGGTATTCAGAGTATGATCTGGGAAGGGATGACTGTGACGAGCTTCAAACTCACGAGTGTTGGGCGTAGTGACAGACGCAAAAGGATCAATGGATCCTATTCCAACATGAGTGAGAACCGACAGATGATTAGCCGTGCGGTGATAGCGCATTTGGAATATTTTCACTGAGAGGATGGATGGTAGCCATTGACAACGGTGATCCACCAACATACAGCTTGCCATGGAAGGAGCTTTGTGTGCATGAAGAAGAAGACAGTAGGAAAGCAGAAATTCAGAAGACAAAGCATCTCCAAAACCTCATCATGTTCTCCATTACTGCATAACAAGTATTTATTTCATATTCTTTTATTTTTTACAATTAAATCTCAAAACTATTGATATCCTGACTAAGAATTACAAGATAACCATAGCTTGCTTCAAGCCGACAATCTCCGTGGGATTGACCCTTACTCACGTAAGGTATTACTTGGACGACCTAATGCACTTGCTGGTTAGTTGTATGGAATTGCAAAAGTGTGATTGTGATTTCGTGCACCAGGGGACATGGCAGAAGCCTGAGATTTCTTCCTCTTCTTTGAGGCAGTGGCCTTTTCCTTCCCTCTGTCAGCCATTCTGAAATCAAATATGATAAATAATCACTTAGCCAAGTAGAGAGATAGCAAGCAAGTAATGGCATAGTCATGAAGTGAGTTCAAAGAATAAAAACTTGGAATGCAAGTAATCACAAGCCAAAGAAAGAGAAAAAGTCACAAACCAAGAATTCCAATATTAAATACATCATGCTTGTTTATGAAGTACAATGAGCATCATACCCAAAAGAATGGTCAATGTGTTAGCTTAAACCAAAAGAAAAGTTAGTAAGGTAAAACAAGTTAGAAGTCCAAAGGTTAGTGGTATGATGTGCATTGTCTCAATTCAAGAGAAATTCAAAAAGCAAAGAGAACAAGCATGCTCACAAACATGAGGAGGAAGCAGCCATTGATGATAAAATATGAAATTGCAAAAGAAGCACAATTAGTTGAAAGCAAGTCGTCAATCAAAGCCGCACTCAGTGGTAATGCAACAATTGGTGTTGACAAAACGAAAGTGCATTTTGTGTGACTAGACTAGGTTGAAAGTAGTTAGAGTTAGAAGGAGTTACACAAGTCGAAATGACCAATTGTTGCAAAACCATGAACCATATTCAACAAAATTGCAAGTTAAATCAAATGATGCGTGAAGCACAAGTTAAAGACATTTGATTATGTTGAAAAGTGCAAGCATGGAATGGTGCGAAGCAAGTCATGGGAAACATATGAAACACGGGAAAACCGACCCAAGGGCACCTAAGAATTGAACTTGATGTAACTAAGTGAATATTCAGTTCCAAAGGCACAAGTTCAATTGTAGGTGTCATGTATAAAAGCAAAGCAATTTCTAGAAAATTGGGCAGTATTTCGAAAGTAATTTGGACGTTCCAGGACAGCAAATAGCAGCAGAAATCAGTCATATGAGTACACATATCAATATTTAAGCAATCAAAGAATGCACATGACTCGGGCAGCATTAATCAAGTAAGGCAGCAGTGAAACAAAATACAAAACAGAGCACACCACGCATCACTCAGCATGTAATGACAGAGAGGAGTGAGAGGTTAGTGGCGAGGGTAGAGGAAACGACAGAGGGGGGCAAAGTGGATCGATGGCTGGGGGCTCGCCGGCGACAACGGTCATCACGGCGGTGAATGGTGGGCGCGGGAGTGAAGCAAGGAAGGGGGATGAGATGGTGAGAGAAGGGAGTCTGAGAGGCGAGGAAGAAGGAACGGGCGAGAGAGGACGAAATAGGGGAGGAAAGAAAAGGAGAAGCGGGGGGTGGCGGCGGCGACGCGGGAGTCGTGGCGGCGCTCGGCGGTGGTTGTAGGGAGGAGTGAAGGTTGAGGGTGGCTTTGGAGGGAGAAAATGAGGAGGGAACGCTGGGGTGGAAAAGGGGGGTCTGTGAGTGAGGGTGTTCTCGCGTCCTTTGGGGTTGAAAATTTTTGAATCCGTGCGCTTGCGCACCGTGCGCCTCTGCGCGGATGGGTGAAAGGAGTGAATGACGCGGAAGCGCAAAGTGCGCGTTTGTGTGGGTGGCAAAACAGGTGAGATGCGTGGAAGAGGAAAGTGCGCCTTCGTGCAGATGAGAGATATGGGTATGGGTGGGGGCAAGTGCAGTGCGTGTCCGCGCGAATGGGAGCTGGGCTGTAGCGTGATTGGGAAAAAGAGTGAAGGTGCGGAAGCGTACCGTATGCCTGCGCGCGGATGGGAGGAATGGGCGTGGGTGCAGACGCGTACCGTGCGCGTCTGCGCGAGGTGAGTTGGGCTAAAGGCTCAAAGCCAGCCCAGAGCTGGCACAAGTCTCGGGTCCTTGGCCTGGAAACGGTTTTGGTGAATCGGCGTGCACGCGGCATGGGCGCGGGCGCGCGCATATACAAAATAAGGACATGGACGCGTAAGCGCGCAGTGCGCGCACGCCTACACGCAGTTATGCAATTGGCCCAGCTTTTGGGCGAGATTGGCCCAACTCTCTGGAAAGAGTATGGGCCTGCATATACGTATGGACATACACGCGCACAGCGTGCGTATGCATCCTTGACACTTTTTTTTTTCAAAAGAGGCAAAAAAAAAACAGCTTAAACCCCTTTTAGCACTACCTACAGCTCAAAATTAACTCCAGAAATACAAACTAACAAAATTCTATTTGGTTTTTTTTTTGGGAATTTTCAAATATAACAAAGGTTACTTGCCCCACAAGCAACCTACAACCAATTTATTGAACCTAGTATATGGAAAGAAATCTACCTAAAATGGTGACTCAATTCACTTATTAATCAAGAATGTAAGGGTGGGAAGAGATTACCATGGTGGGGTGCTCCCTCCTAGCACTTTTAGTTTAAGTCCTTAAGTTGGACCTTTTGGGAAGCTCTTGTCATGGTGGCTTATGCTTGTGCTCCTTGATGCGACTCCAAGGGTGTATTGGTAAAGATTTTCCTCAATAAAATTGCGTTGCAAGTATAGCTCTACCAACAACAATCATCGGGTATCAAATTTAGAAGAGGAATTTGGTTGTCACAAGTTCAACCCCAATAGAAATAACCGAAGTATTCAAACCTCGGGTCGTCTCACAAAGAATGGGCAAACATGTGCTTCAACATTGGTTAGAAATCTGGGGTTGTGAGTTACGAGCAAGAAAATAAATGGGAATCTTAACAAGCAAGTAATCTTAAATTGCAAGAAACTAATTCAATTAACTAAGCAAGACATGAGCAATTCCAATGAACAAGTAACATCCCACATAATTCTATTCTAAACCAAACAAGTAACTATAACTAAGACAAGTAATTGAGAATTTTGGTTTTCAAATATGAATAATAAAAGCAACTCTTGGCTAAGCATGAGAATTGGGGTCACCATCCTTGTCTAATAACCATATCTTGACAATTATGAGGAACCAAACTCATTAAGTCTACTTCTATACTTGAAGTACGTCAAATCGTTTGGTCAACATCATCCCATAAGTTCTAACCTCACTATTAATTAACTTAATAGAAGGTAAGCATCAATGGCTATCAAATTGACCACTAAGTCAAATCTATTATGACCCAATGACTCAAGTTTACCCAATTCCCTTAGCCTAGGCCAAGAGTAAAGAGAACTACTCCATAATCAAAGTAAACATTTCATCAAACACATGGTAAGCATTAACAAAAGACATGTTCAAAATAACAATTAAATTGAAATCAACAAGTACCCACTAACAATTATCAACATACAATCATCCAAACAACACAATTAAACATAGAAATCATCAATGTAACATCAACAAGTCAAGATTCACAACATTCATGAAATGGGTATAAAATGACAATTGACAATAATTCATAAAACTATCACAAGATCGAAGTAAAATTATACTAAGGAATTCAAATTGAACAATTAAAACTAGTAATTAACAAGATCCAATTCACAATTCAACACGGAAAGATCAAATTAAAATTAGATCTAGAGAGGAACAAGGGTTTCTCTCTCTAGAAGAACAAAGAAGCAAAAAAACTAGCTAAAATTGTGTCTTAGTGTAAAATGATTGATCCCCCCTTTCCCCTAGCATCCTTGGGTCTTTTCCATGTAGAAACAGCTTGAAATTGGGCTTGATGAGCCTCAGAAATCGCCAGGCACGATTTTTTTTAATGAGGTCACGTGCAGCTTCCCACGCATGCGCGCCAAGGGCGCGTGCGCGTTGATAGGAATCTTCTGATTCGTGCAAATGCGTCCATCCTTGCGTGCCGCTTCCAGCCAACCTCATCCACGCGTGCGCGTGGAGTGCGCGGGCTCGCCAATGCTGCTTTTTCCAAAATTTCAATTCTTCATGTTCCTCTCTTTTGTACATGCTTTCTTCCTCTCTTCTAGGCCATTCTTACCCTATAATTCCTAAAATCACTCAACAAATACATCACGGCATCGAATGGAAATAGAAAAGGATTAAAATATGGCAATTTTAAGGCAAAATAAGCATGTTTTTCATCATGGAGCAATATTAGGAAGTGAACACAAAACCATGCATTTCTTGTGAATAAGTGTGAGAAATATTGACAAAACCTCCCAAATTCTACACAATATAAACCACAAAATTGGGGTTTATCAAATCTCCCCACACTTAAACCAAGCATGTCCTCATGCTTAAAATAAAAAGACCAAATATCATGGTGAGAAAGGGTTTATGAAATGCAAACTACCTAAGTGGATGCATGCAACTAATGTAAAATCATCTATCTACTTGGTCAAGAGTAAATCTATCCTCCAAGAATACATGTGAGCATATAGGGTGAAAATAGTATGTAATTCATGAATCCTACCATATTGAACATCACTAAGGAGTGCATATAACTTGCTAAATGAACGCTTGTGAAAGCCGGAAACAAAGAATTGAGCATCGAACCCTCACCGGAAGTGTATCCGCTCTATTCGCTCAAGTGTATAGGGTTCGTCACTCAATCTTCTCCTAATCATGCTTTCCAAGATTTATCTTTCATCTAACAATCAACAATTACTTAATGCATGCTTACAAGTATCATGAGATCTTATTCATGGGTTGTAACGGGGTTAGGGTGAAGGTAAGGATGTATATGGCCAAGTGAGATTAAAATTTGAGTCCTTGATTAACCTAGGATCCCACTAGACACATAGAACAACCTATACAACTATAATACATTACCTAGTTACCCTTGAGTTTCACCTTTTGCATACTCACGCATTCTTTTCAATTCAGACTCATATGCATTGTTTTCTTCGTTACTTTGTCTTGGAGTTTCTTTGTCCCCTTTGTTGCTTATATATATATATATATATATCCCTTTTTCTTAGGGGCCTTGTGAACAAAAGTTTCAATGCATACAGTTTAATCATTCAATACATGAGTATGTTCCCAAATCCTAGAATTTTCAATTACACTACAATTACACACCTATATATCTACCCGAATTTTTCAAGTATACCCTAATTAAATGATACACATCCTAACTTACCTAAGCTAATCAAGGATCCAAATTTAGGGACATTCCCGGATTTTCGCTTAGGGTTGTTGATGTGCTCTATTTAAGAACAAAAAAGGGTTTATCATGGGCTCAAAATTGGTTAGCAATGGTAGATAAAAGGGTTAAGGCCATTTGAGAAAAGTGACTATTGAAATGATGGCCTCGATCATGAAAATGCATTTATACACAAAGTAATAGACATATAGAATCAGACAAAGCAAGGATCACAATCATAGAGAGAGAGATATGCACACAAGAATGGAAAATAATGGTTAGAAGATGTAACCATGCAATAGGCTCAAAACTTTCATGCTTGTTTTCTTAGCTCAATCACTATGTTCCAAAATACATTATTAAAGCAAGTTTACTGCAAAAATTTTCAAAATTTGGTATCAAAATTTGGTAGGGTACCCCAAAATACAGTTTCTTAGAAAAGAAGTTATTGTTTTGACCAAGCAACTCTATAGAAACTAACTATCATGCAAAGGGTATTTACAAGCAAAACTAACTACACATGCAATATACTAACTACTAAGCAAAAGATAAATCCATGGGTATTTGATGAGCGGATAATTTATACGCTTTTTGACATTGTTTTTAGTATGTTTTTAGTAGGATCTAGTTACTTTTAGGGATGTTTTTAATAGATTTTGTGTTAAATTCACATTTCTGGACTTTACTATGAGTTTGTGTGTTTTTCTGTGATTTCAGGTATTTTCTGGCTGAAATTGAGGGACTTGAGCAGAAATCAGATTCAGAGGTTGAAAAAGGACTGCTGATGCTGTTGGATTCTGACCTCCCTGCACTAAAAGTGGATTTTCTGGAGCTACAGAACTCGAAATGGCGCGCTTCCAATTGCGTTGGAAAGTAGACATCCAGGGCTTTCCAGCAATATATAATAGTCCATACGTTGGCCAAGAATTGACGACGTAAACTGGCGTTCAAAGCCAGCCTTCTGCCCAAATCTGGCGTCCAGCGCCAGAAAAGGATCCAAAACCAGAGTTGAACGCCCAAACTGGCACAAATACTGGCGTTCAACTCCACAAATGGCCTCTGCACGTGCAACACTTAGGCTCAGCCCAAACACACACCAAGTGGGCCCCGGAAGTGGATTTATTCATCAATTACTTACTCATGTAAACCCTAGTGACTAGTTTATTATAAATAGGACCTCTTACTATTGTATTAGACGTCTTTTAGACCATCTTTGGATTACTTTATGATCCTTTGATCACGTTTTAGGGGGCTGGCCATCTCGGCCATGCCTGGACCTTCACTTATGTATTTTCAACGGTAGAGTTTCTACACTCCATAGATTAAGGTGTGGAGCTCTGCTGTTCCTCAAAGATTAATGCAAAGTACTACTATTTTCTATTCAATTCTTCTTATTTCTCTTCTAAGATATCTATTCGCACCCAAGAATGTGATGAAGGTGATGATTATGTGTGACGCTCATCATCCTTCTCCCTTATGAACGCGTGCTTGACAAACACTTCTGTTCTACATGAAATAAGCTAGAATGAATATCTCTTAGATCTCTTAACCAGAATCTTCGTGGCGTAAGCTAGAATGATGGCGGCATTCAAGAGAATCCGGAAGGTCTAAACCTTGTCTGTGGTATTCCAAGTAGGATTCAATGATTGAATGACTGTGACGAGCTCCGAACTCGCGATTGCAGGGCGTTAGTGACAGACGCAAAAGGATAGTAAATCCTATTCCAGCATGATCGAGAACCGATAGATGAATAGCCGTGCCGTGACAGGGTGCGTGAGCATATTATTCACTGAGAGGATAAGATGAAGCCAGTGACAAGGGTGATGCCTCCAGACGATTAGCCGTGCCGTGACAGGGCATTGGATCATTTTCCCGAAAGATGACCGAAAGTAGCCATTGACAGTGGTGATGTATCACATAAAGCCAGCCATGGAAAGGAGTGAGACTGATTGGATGAAGATAGCAGGAAAGCAGAGGTTCAGAGGAACGAAAAGCATCTCCATTCGCTTATCTGAAATTCCTACCAATAATTTACATAAGTATCTCTATCCCTATTTTATTATATAATATTCGAAAACACCATTATCACTTTATATCTGCCTGACTGAGATTTACAAGGTGACCATAGCTTGCTTCATACCAACAATCTCCGTGGGATTCGACCCTTACTCACGTAAGGTATTACTTGGACGACCCAGTGCACTTGCTGGTTAGTTGTATCGAAGTTGTGACAAATTATGAATGTGTAATCACGATTACGCGTACCAAGTTGCTCACGTGCCAGGAATAGTTTGAGCCTGGACATCACAATTTCGTGCACCAAGTTTTTGGCGCCGTTGCCGGGGATTGTTCGAGTTTGGACAACTGACGGTTCATCTTGTTGCTCAGATTAGGTAATTTTCTTTTTGTTTTGTTTTCAAAAATTTTTCAAAAATCTTTCAAAATTTTCTCCTTTGTTTTCAAAAAAAAAAATTTAATTAAAAATGTTTTCAAAAATAAATTATTCTATGGCTTCAGAATTTTTAAGAATGAATTCTAGTGTTTCATGAAGCATGTTGAAGCCTGGCTGGCTGTAAAGCCATGTCTCAATCCTTATACCCAAGAGAAGAGCTTCTTTATCTTTCTTAGCCAATTGGCTGTTGAATATAAGAAATGTCAGGCGTGTCATGTCTGAGTTACATACTAAAGCTTGGCTGGCTATTAAGCCATGCCTGACCCTTTGATTGGAGCTTTAGAGCATAAGATTCCTGGAATTCATATTGAAAATTTTGGAATCCTTATTTTTCTTTTCCAAAATAGTTTTTCGAAAAATATAAAATAAAAATCCAAAAAAAAATTAGAAAATTATAAAAATAAAAAATATTTTGTGTTTCTTGTTTGAGTCTTGAGTCATGTTATAAGTTTGGTGTCAATTGCATATGCATCTTGCATTTTTCGAAAATTTCATGCATTCATAGTGTTTTTCATGATCTTCAAGTTGTTCTTGGTAAGTCTTCTTGTTTGATCTTGATGATTTTTTGTTTTGTGTCTTTTCATGTTTATCATATGCATTCTTGAATTCTTAGTGCGTAAGCATTAAAGAATTCTAAGTTTGGTGTCTTGCATGTTTTCTTTGCATTAAAAATTTTTCACAATTGTGTCTATGATGTTCATCTTAACATTCATAGTGTTCTTGGTGTTCATCTTGACATTCATAGCATTCTTGCATGCATCACATGTTTTGATCTAAAAATTTCATGCATTGCATCTTTTTAGTGTTTTTGTCTCTCATCATAAAAATTCAAAAATCAAAAAAAAAAAAATATCTTTCCCTTTTTCTCTCATCAAATTCGAAAATTGAGTTGACTTTTTCAAAAATTTTGAAAAATCAAATTGTTTCTTATGAGTCAAATCAAATTTTCAATTTGAAAATCTTATCTTTTTCAAAATCTTTTTCAAAAATCAAATCTTTTTCAAAATTCTTAGTTATTTTCGAAAATTCCAAAAATATTTTTCAAAAATCTTTTTCTTATTTTTATACCAAATTTTCGAAAATAACATAATCAATTAAAGTTTTGATTCAAAAATTTGAAGTTTGTTACTTGCTTGTTAAGAAAGATTCAAACTTTAAGTTCTAGAATCATATCTTGTGATTTCTTATGAATCAAGTCATTAATTGTGATTTTAAAAATCAAATCTTTTTCAAAAACTAATTTCTATCATATCTTTTCAAAAAAATATCTTCTTATCTTATCTTTTTCAAAATTTGATTTCAAAATATCTTCTCTAACTTCCCAACTTCTTATCTTTTCAAATTTGTTTCAACTAACTAACTAACTTTTTGTTTGTTTCTTAACTTTTTCAAAACTACCTAACTAACTCTCTCTCTCTAATTTTTGAAAATATCTTCCCTCTTTTTCAAAAATTTCTTTTTTACTAACTAATTATTTTTATTTTTTATTTAAAAAAAAAATTTCGAAAAAAAAATACTAACCTTTTTCAAAAACTATTTTCAAAAATCACTAACTCTTTTTCAAAAATTGTTTTCGAAAATTCACTTCCCCCTCTCATCTTCTTCTATTTGTTTATTGATATACTAACATCTTTCCTTCAACTCTCCAAAAATCCGAACCCCCTCTCTCTCTGAGTTCAGATTTTCTTCCCTTCTTTTCTTCTACTAACACAAGGATCCCTATACTGTGGTATAAAGGATCCATATTATTATTACTATTTTTTCTGTGCCGTCTTCTTTGTCATATGAGCAGGAGCAAGGACAAGAACATTCTTGTTAAAGCAGATCCAGAACCTGAAAGGACTCTGAAGAAAAAAATTAAGAGAAGCTAAAATACAACAATCCAGAGATAACCTTTCAGAAATTTTCGAACAGGAAAAGGAGATGGCAGCCGAAAATAATAATAATATAAGGAAGATGCTTGGTGACTTCACTGCACCTAATTCCAATTTACATGGAAGAAGCATCTCCATTCCTGCCATTGGAGCAAACAACTTTGAGCTGAAATCTCAATTAGTTTCTCTGATGCAGCAGAACTGCAAGTTTCATGGACTTCCATCTGAAGATCCCTTTCAGTTCTTAACTAAATTCTTGCAGATATGTGATACTGTTAAGACTAATGGAGTAGATCCTGAAGTCTACAGGCTCATGCTTTTCCCTTTTGCTGTAAGAGACAGAGCTAGATTATGGTTGGATTCTCAACCCAAAGACAGCCTGAACTCTTGGGATAAGCTGGTCACGGCTTTCTTAGCCAAGTACTTTCCTCCTCAAAAGCTGAGCAAGCTTAGAGCTGATGTTCAAACCTTCAGACAGAAAGAAGGTGAATCCCTCTATGAAGCTTGGGAAAGATACAAACAGTTAATCAAAAAGTGTCCTTCTGACATGCTTTCAGAATGGACCATCCTGGATATATTCTATGATGGTTTATCTGAGCTATCAAAGATGTCACTGGACACTTCTGCAGGTGGATCCATTCACCTAAAGAAAATGCCTGCAGAAGCTCAAGAACTCATTGACATGGTTGCTAATAACCAGTTCATGTACACTTCTGAAGGGAATCCTGTGAGTAATGGGACGCCTATGAAGAAGGGAGTTCTTGAAGTTGATACTCTGAATGCCATATCGGCTTAGAATAAAATATTGACTCAGCAAGTCAATATGATTTCTCAGAGTCTGAATGGAATGCAAGCTGCATCCAACAGTACTCAAGAGGCTTCTCCTGAAGAAGAAGCTTATGATCCTGAGAATCCTGCAATAGCAGAGGTGAACTACTTAGGTGAACCTTATGGAAACACGTATAACTCATCATGGAGAAATCATCCAAATTTCTCATGGAAGGATCAAAAGCCTCAACAAGGCTTTAATAATGGTGGAAGAAACAGGTTTTGCAATAGCAAGCCTTTTCCATCATCAACTCAGCAACAGACAGAGAACTCTAAACAAAATGCTTTTAATTTAGCAAATCTAGTCTCTGATCTATCTAAGGCCACTGTAAGTTTCATGAATGAAACAAGGTCTTCCATTAGAAATTTGGAAGCACAAGTGGGCCAGCTGAGTAAAAGGATCACTGAAATCCCTCCTAGTACTCTCCCAAGCAATACAGAAGAGAATCCAAAAGGAGAGTGCAAGGCCATTGACATAAGCGCCATGGCCGAACCTGTGAGGAGAGGAGAGGACGTGAATCCCAAGGAGGAAGACCTCCTGGGACGTCCAGTGATCAATAAGGAGCTTCCCTCTGAGGAACCAAAGGACTCTGAGGCTCATCTAGAGACCATAGAGATTCCATTGAACCTCTTTATGCCCTTCATGAGCTCTGATGAGTATTCCTCTTCTGAAGAGAATGAGGATGTCACTGAAGAGCAAACTGCCAAGTTTCTTGGTGCAATCATGAAGCTGAATGCCAAATTGTTTGGCATTGATGCTTGGAAAGTTGAACCTCCCTTGTTCATCAATGAACTAAGTGATCTGGATCAACTGACATTGCCTCAGAAGAGACAGGATCCTGGAAAGTTCATAATATCCTGTACCATAGGCACCATGATCTTTAAAGCTCTGTGTGACCTTGGTTCAAGAATAAACCTCATGCCCCTCTGTGTAATAGAGAAACTGGGAATCTATGGGGTGCAAGCTGCTAAAATCTCACTAGAGATGGCAGACAGCTCAAGAAGACAGGCTTATGGACAAGTAGAAGATGTATTAGTAAAGGTTGAGGGCCTTTACATACCTACTGATTTCATAGTCCTGGATACTGGAAAGGAAGAGGATGAATCCATCATCCTAGGAAGACCTTTCCTGGCCACAGCAAGAGCTGTGATTGATGTTGACAGAGGTGAAATAGTCCTTCAATGGAATGAAAACTCCCTTGTATTCAAAACTCAAGGATCTCCCTCTGCAACCATGGAGAGGAAGCTTGAAAAGCTTCTCTCAAAGCAGAGTCAACCAGAGCCCCCACAGTCAAACTCTAAGTTTGGTGTTGGGAGGCCACAACCAAACTCTAAGTTTGGTGTTGAACTCCCATATCCAAACTCTAAGTTTGGTGTTGGAGAGTCTCAACAAAGCTCTGCACATCTGTGAGGCTCCATGAGAGCCCACTGTCAAGCTATTGACATTAAAGAAGCGCTTGTTGGGAGGCAACCCAATGTTTATCTAACTTTTATTTTCATTTTTTTTTCATGTTTTCTTAGGTTCATGATCATGTGGAGTCACAAAATAAATAGAAAAATTGAAAACGGAATAAAAAAACAGCAGAAGAAAAATCACACCCTGGAGGAGCATCTGTCTGGCGTTCAGCGCCAGAACAGAGCATGGTTCTGGCGCTGAACGCCCAAAATGGGCAGCTTCTGGGCGCTGAACGCCAGAACAGGCATGGTTCTGGCGTTCAACGCCAGAAATGGCACACAATTGGGCGTTGAACGCCCAAAATGGCCACCAACCTGGCGCTGAACGCCCAGAGTTGGGTACAAAGGCATTTTTACATGCCTAATGGGTGCAGGGATGTAATTCCTTGAACACCTCAGGATCTGTG
Source organism: Arachis ipaensis (assembly GCF_059453495.1). Classification (NCBI taxonomy): domain Eukaryota; kingdom Viridiplantae; phylum Streptophyta; class Magnoliopsida; order Fabales; family Fabaceae; genus Arachis; species Arachis ipaensis. The sequence continues at coordinate 38,966,507 of NC_142435.1, read as the reverse complement.
GACCCCACAGGATCCACTCAGGATCTGTGGACCCCACAGGATCCACTCGGGATCTGTGGACCCCATAGGATCCACTCGGGATCTGTGGACCCCACAAGATCCACTCGGGATCTGTGGACCCCACAGGATCCACTCGGGATCTGTGGACCCCACAGGATCCACTCGGGATCTGTGGACCCCACAGGATCCACTCGGGATCTGTGGACCCCACAGGATCCCCACCTACCTCCACTCACTTCTTCTCACCACTCTCTTTCACACAACCCCATAAACACTCTTTCCTAAAACCCCTCACCAATCACCTCAATCTCTCTTCCCCACTAAACCTTCACCACTCACATCCATCCACTCTTTCCCATAAACCTACCTCATAAACTCCACCTACCTTCAAAATTCAAAACCAATTTCCCACCCAAACCCACCCATATGGCCGAACCAATACCCCACCTCCCTACCCTATATAAAGACCTCCATTCTTCACCAAATTCACATAACACACCCCTCTACACTCTCCTTGGCCGAAACCACCTCTCCCTCTCCCTCTCCATATTTCTTCTTCTTCTTCTTCTATTCTTTTGTTTATTGCTCGAGGGCGAGCAATATTCTAAGTTTGGTGTGGTAAAAGCATAGCTTTTTTTGTTTTTCCATTACCATTGATGGCACCAAAGACCGGAGAATCCTCTAGAAGAGGGAAAGGGAAGATAAAAGCTTCCACATCCGAGTCATGGGAGATGGAAAGGTTCATCTCCAAAGCCCATCAAGACCACTTCTATGATGTTGTGGCCAAGAAGAAGGTGATCCCTGAGGTCCCCTTCCAACTCAAAAGAAATGAGTATCCGGAGATCCGACATGAAATTCAAAGGAGAGGTTGGGAAGTTCTAACAAAACCCATCCAACAAGTCGGCATCCTAATGGTTCAAGAGTTCTATGCCAATGCATGGATCACCAAGAACCATGATCAAAGTAAGAACCCGGATCCAAAGAACTATGTTACAATGGTTCGGGGGAAATACTTAGATTTTAGTCCGGAGAATGTGAGGTTGGCGTTCAACTTGCCATACATGGAAGAGAACGCACGCCCCTACACAAGGAGAGTTAACTTTGATCAAAGGTTGGACCAAGTCCTTATGGACATATGTGTAGAAGGAGCTCAATGGAAGATTGACTCCAAAGGCAAGCCGGTTCAACTAAGAAGATTGGACCTCAAGCCTATAGCTAGAGGATGGTTGGAGTTTATTCAATGCTCAATCCTTCCCACTAGCAACCGGTCTGAAGTTACTATAGACCAGGCCATCATGATCCATAGCATCATGATTGGAGAAGAGGTGGAAGTTCATGAGATTATACCTCAAGACCTCTACAAGGTGGCTGACAAGTCCTCCACCATGGCAAGGTTAGCCTTTCCTCACCTCATTTGCCACCTATGCAATTCGGCTGGGATTGACATAGAGGGAGATATCCTCATTAAAGAGGAAAAGCCCATCACTAAGAAAAAGATGGAGCAAGCAAGAGAGCCCACTCATGGAGCTCAAGAGGCGTATGAAGCTCATCACCATGAGATTCCGGAGATGCCTCAAATGCACTTTCCTCCACAAAATTATTGGGAGCAAATCAACAACTCCCTAGGAGAATTGAGTTCCAATATGGGACAACTAAGGGTGGAACATCAAGAGCACTCCATCATGCTTCATGAAATAAGAGAAGATCAAAAAGCAATGAGGGAGGAGCAACAAAGACAAGGAAGAGACATAGAAGAGCTCAAGGACATCATTGGTTCCTCAAGAAGGAAACGCCACCATCACTAAGGTGGATTCATTCCTTGTTCTTGCTTTCTCTGTTTTTCGTTTTCTATGTTATGTGCTTATCTATGTTTGTGTCTTCATTACATGATCATTAGTAGTTAGTAACTTTGTCTTGAAGTTATAAATGTCCTATGAATCCATCACCTCTCTTAAATGAAAAATGTTTTAATTCAAAAGAACAAGAAGTACATGAGTTTCGAATTTATCCTTGAACTTAGTTTAATTATATTGATGTGGTGACAATGCTTCTTGTTTTCTGAATGAATGCTTGAACAGTGCATATGTCTTTTGAAGTTGTTGTTTAAGAATGTTAAATATGTTGGCTCTTGAAAGAATGATGACTAGGAGACATGTTATTTGATAATCTGAAAAATCATAAAAATGATTTTTGAAGCAAGAAAAAGCAGCAAAGAACAAAGCTTGCAGAAAAAAAAAATAGGCAAAAAAAAAATAGAAAAAAAATAGAAAGAAAAAGAAAAAGCAAGCAGAAAAAGCCAATAACCCTTAAAACCAAAAGGCAAGGGCAAATAAAAAGGATCCCAAGGCTTTGAGCATCAGTGGATAGGAGGGCCTAAAGGAATAAAATCCTGGTCTAAGCGGCTAAACCAAGCTGTCCCTAACCATGTGCTTGTGGCGTGTAGGTGTCAAGTGAAAACTTGAGACTGAGCGGTTAAAGTCAAGGTCCAAAGCAAAAAAAGAGTGTGCTTAAGAACCATGGACACTTCTAATTGGGGACTTTAGCAAAGCTGAGTCACAATCTGAAAAGGTTCACCCAATTATGTGTCTGTGGCATTTATGTATCCGGTGGTAATACTGGAAAACAAAGTGCTTAGGGCCACGGCCAAGACTCATAAAGAAGCTGTGTTCAAGAATCATCATACTGAACTAGGAGAGTCAATAACACTATTCGAAATCTGAAGTTCCTATAGATGCCAATCATTCTGAACCTCAATGGATAAAGTGAGATGCCAAAACTATTCAAGATGCAAAAAGCTATAAGTCCCGCTCATATGATTGAAGCTCTGTTTCATTGATAGTTTGGAATTTATAGTATATTCTCTTCTTTTTATCCTATTTGATTTTCAGTTGCACGAAATTGTGATGTCCAGGCTCAAACTATTCCTGGCACGTGAGCAACTTGGTACGCGTAATCGTGATTACACATTCATAATTTGTCACAACTTCGATACAACTAACCAGCAAGTGCACTGGGTCGTCCAAGTAATACCTTACGTGAGTAAGGGTCGAATCCCACGGAGATTGTTGGTATGAAGCAAGCTATGGTCACCTTGTAAATCTCAGTCAGGCAGATATAAAGTGATAATGGTGTTTTCGAATATTATATAATAAAATAGGGATAGAGATACTTATGTAAATTATTGGTAGGAATTTCAGATAAGCGAATGGAGATGCTTTTCGTTCCTCTGAACCTCTGCTTTCCTGCTATCTTCATCCAATCAGTCTCACTCCTTTCCATGGCTGGCTTTATGTGATACATCACCACTGTCAATGGCTACTTTCGGTCATCTCTCGGGAAAATGATCCAATGCCCTGTCACGGCACGGCTAATCGTCTGGAGGCATCACCCTTGTCACTGGCTTCATCTTATCCTCTCAGTGAATAATATGCTCACGCACCCTGTCATGGCACGGCTATTCATCTGTCGGTTCTCGATCATGCTGGAATAGGATTTACTATCCTTTTGCGTCTGTCACTAACGCCCTGCAATCGCGAGTTCGGAGCTCGTCACAGTCATTCAATCATTGAATCCTACTTGGAATACCACAGACAATGTTTAGACCTTCCGGATTCTCTTGAATGCCGCCATCATTCTAGCTTACGCCACGAAGATTCTAGTTAAGAGATCTAAGAGATATTCATTCTAGCTTATTTCATGTAGAACAGAAGTGTTTGTCAAGCACGCGTTCATAAGGGAGAAGGATGATGAGCGTCACACATAATCATCACCTTGATCACGTTCTTGGGTGCGAATGGATATCTTAGAAGAGAAATAAGAAGAATTGAATAGAAAACAGTAGTACTTTGCATTAATCTTTGAGGAACAGCAGAGCTCCACACCTTAATCTATGGAGTGTAGAAACTCTACCGTTGAAAATACATAAGTGAAGGTCCAGGCATGGCCGAGATGGCCAGCCCCCTAAAACGTGATCAAAGGATCATAAAGTAATCCAAAGATGGTCTAAAAGACGTCTAATACAATAGTAAGAGGTCCTATTTATAATAAACTAGTCACTAGGGTTTACATGAGTACGTAATTGATGAATAAATCCACTTCCGGGGCCCACTTGGTGTGTGTTTGGGCTGAGCCTAAGTGTTGCACGTGCAGAGACCATTTGTGGAGTTGAACGCCAGTATTTGTGCCAGTTTGGGCGTTCAACTCTGGTTTTGGATCCTTTTCTGGCGCTGGACGCCAGATTTGGGCAGAAGGCTGGCGTTGAACGCCAGTTTACGTCGTCAATTCTTGGCCAAAGTATGGCCTATTATATATTACTGGAAAGCCCTGGATGTCTACTTTCCAACGCAATTGGAAGCGCACCATTTCGAGTTCTGTAGCTCCAGAAAATTCACTTTGAGTGCAGGGAGGTCAGAATCCAACAGCATCAGCAGTCCTTTTTCAACCTCTGAATCTGATTTCTGCTCAAGTCCCTCAATTTCAGCCAGAAAATACCTGAAATCACAGAAAAACACACAAACTCATAGTAAAGTCCAGAAATGTGAATTTAACACAAAATCTATTAAAAACATCCCTAAAAGTAACTAGATCCTACTAAAAACATACTAAAAACAATGTCAAAAAGCGTATAAATTATCCGGTCATCACAACACCAAACTTAAATTGTTGCTTGTCCCCAAGCAACTGAAAATCAGTATTGAAGGGAAGAGATTGTTACCCATGGAGATCGGTCGAACGACCTCCCGACACTTAAAAATTAGCACGGTCCTCCGTGCTACGAACAATGCGCAAAGGGCGGTCGGGACCGGAACCGTCACTATCCTCTCCTTCAGAGCTCCTATCACTCGGGTTTGAGGTGGATGTGAATATTTTAGGTTCCTCCATGCTAGGGGTAACACAACGCAGAAGCTTCTTTATGTAAGTATATCGGCGTTGATTACGCCGCTCAAATCTATCAAGCTTCCGGTGTAGATCTTCTATCTTTTGATGTGTAGATCTTTGCCATGGTGGTGATGATGATGAAGTGGAACGAATAGTAGATGAAAGGGCTATGTCAAGGATTGGGTAATTCATGGGAAGATGTAAGTATTTTCCACTTGGGACCACATCGCCCTTAGCCGGAACTATAATCTTCCTGTCCTTTGCCTCCCAAGGAACACCCGCAGCAGCAACTAAATCATATACCAATGCTGGAAATGGCAAATTACCCCGGTCGTGAACTTGACTCATCGCTTGCTTGACAAGAAATGGAATGTTCACCGGCCTCTCCGTGAGAACACACCAAACAAGCAAGGCGAGGTCTGCCATGAAGGACGACTTGTGGGTGCTAGGTAGCATATAATGAGATAGGATCTGAGTCCAAGCTCTAGCTTCCACAGTGAGGAAGCGAGCGTCAATGCTTTTGGGCCTCATCCGAAGTCGACCTTGGATCCAATATGCCTCTGTCTCAGGAATGACTCGAAGGATCGAGTCCCAATCAAATCCAAATTTCTCTCGCTGACGTAAGACTTCTTGGTAGCCATCCATGTCACTTGGCACTGGTAGGACATTAAGCACTTGCTGAATAGCCTCTTCTGAAACTGAGACTTGCTTCCGGCACATGTATACCGATTGAAGGGAGGAGAGATGGTAGTTAGTATAGAATTCCTCTACCCAAGAGAGGTTGATTTCCCTTGGTTTTCTCAAAAGAAACTCCCATCCTCGTTGTTCAATGCGGAGTAGAATACAAGGGGCAACCTTGTCCGGCGGAGTAAGTAGGTGCTCGGGATGATAGTTTCGTACAGCTATGGAGGGGAACATAAGTTCACATAAGCGGTTAGGGAACCTTGAAGAATCTTTTCGCCGGCTTGCTCTTTTCCTTCTCATCAATAGGAGCGGGTGTCTTCGCCTTCTTAGTTAAGGATCTGGCTCCCAATGACTAGTGCGCCTTAGAATTAGATCTTTGGGGTGTCTTTTTTGCAGCCGGTTTCCTTGGAGCTTTCTCCTTGCCTTTCTTGGTGGCCATCCTGAGAAAGGAGGGGAAACAGGAAAATATTAAACCCAAAGAATCATTTTAATAAAAACATGCAAGTGAAGGATAGTAATCATAAAGACATGGGTCACAACACTTGGCATGGGATGCAAGAGGAAGTAAAGCATGCAATGGCATGAGAGGAGTAATCTCAAGCATCCATAACAAAGAGCAAGTCATGTTCAATGAGTATCTAATTAACAAGCAAAATGGACTCAATGTGTCTAGAAGACAACAAGTGAATGAGGGGAAGCATCCAATTGAAAGTACATTGTTAAAAGAAACCAAAATGGCATTCATGCATTTCCTCGAACACTTGGTGTGCAATTATTAAGCAAAGAGTAATTATAAGATACTCAATCAATTTAAAGCCCGAAATGGAACATCAATCATCACATAAACATCACACATTGGCAAAGATAAGAAAAAATAATGACAAAAGATCTATTAAAGCAAATTAAGCTCAAATTCAACATCCATGGAAAAATAAGGAAAAGGGAAAAGTAAGCAAACAAAAAGCAAGAAACATCATCATGCAAGTAAAAGAGAAACTAAGTAAAGTAACAAGAAGAATCTAACTGGAAGAAATAATTCAAAGAAAATGAAAGAAAAGAAATGGAAGAAGTGGAACCTTGAGAAGTGTAAAAGAACAAGGTTGAATTTCCTTTGTGAAGGTGAGAAGGAAATAGGAGAGATGTAGTGCCACCGGAAAAAGGTGGTTGTCACCGGTGAGTGGCCGGAGATGGTGGTGGTGGATTGTGGAAGAAGGAGGAGAGAAGGAGGTATGATGGACGAAGAAGAAAAAGGAATTAAGAAAGAAAAGGGGTTGAGAAGGGGAAAACAGAACAAGGCGCGAAGTTATAAAACTGATTCGCGCAACCGGCGCGCGCGCACACAGTGTGCTGGCGCGTCGGTGAGGGTGTTAGCAAAGGACGCATGCGCGTCAGTGGTGCACGCGTGCGAGGGGAGTTGTGCCCCTGGCACAGAAGTGGCACAAAGTTGGCATAAGTCTCTGGTTTTTGTACCAGAGTTGGTGAGTGATGCAGGCGCGCGGACACACACCTTGCGCGGACGCGTGCTTGAGAGATTTCGGGACTGGCACGGATGCGCACAATATGCAAACGCATTAGTTTTGGCACAAGGTTGGCCCAAGTGTGGCACAACTCTCTGGGTTTTGTACCAGGGAGTCCAGATATCGCCATCAGCGCGCGTGCACACAATGCGCTTGCGCGTCGATGGTTAAATTGCAATGGTGCGCACAGGCGGTAAGTACGCGGACGCGTTAGTGCCTGGCGCGAGTTGGGCATGAAATGGGCATAACTCTTAGGTATTTGGCCCAAGAGGTGGAATTACACCACCGGCGCGCACGCGCACAGTGCGCTGGCGCGTCGGTGCCCATTTTTCATTTTTCTATCTCTTTTTTTTCCAACATAACAAGATCTATTCTAATACATTTTTGGTAGGTGCTTAAGCTAGTAGTCAAAGAGAATACTTCACAATGTCATGCACAATCCAAAACATAGCATTCTCCCTACTTCAACAATTCATCCATACCAAAATGAGGAAAACTACATTAACATCCTATCTATTCAACAAGAAGAATAAAACTAGCATTCCTATGCAATCAATTAATCATCAAGAAAACACAAGATTCACAAGAATTTAAGGTTACAAACAAGATGGTATAAACAAGGAAGATATTACTACGGTGGGGTGCCTCCCACCAAGCACTTTTCTTTAACGTCCTTAAGTTGGACGATCCTTTTCTTAAGCTTCCTCTCTCCTTAGTGCATCCTCCAATAGGTACACCTCTAACTCTTTTGGGGGCTTGTAACCATGATACTTCTTCACTCTATGTCCATTCACTTTGAAAGTTGCTTCACTCTTGGGATCAAATAACTCCACCACTCCATATGGCTTTATCTCCTTCACCTTGAAAGGTCCTTCCCATCTAGAGCGGAGCTTGCCAGGCATAAATCGAAGCCTTGAGTTGTAGAGGAGGACTTCATCACCTTCTTGAAAGTCCTTCTTCTGGATGTGATGGTCATGAAATGCTTTAGTCTTCTCTTTATAGATCCGGGCATTCTCATATGACTCGTTCCTCAAACACTCAAGCTCCTCTAATTGTAACTTCCTAGCTTCACCCGCCTTGGCTAAATCCATGTTGCACTGCTTTACCGCCCAATAGGCTCGATGCTCAATCTCTACTGGAAGGTGGCATGCCTTACCATAGACGATCCGGAAGGGGCTCATCCCTATCGGAGTCTTGTAGGCCGTTCTATACGCCCATAGTGCATCTCCTAACCGGAGGCTCCAATCCTTTCTTTGTGGATTGACCACTTTCTCCAAAATCCTCTTAATTTCCCAGTTGGACACTTTCACTTGTCCATTTGTTTACGGATGATAAGCAGTAGCAACCTTATGTGACACTCCATAGCGCTTGAACAATATTTCTACCTTCCTGTTACAAAAGTGGGATCCTTGGTCGCTCACGATTGCTCGTGGTGACCCATAACGGCACACAATGTGATTCCTAATAAAAGAAACAACGGCATTGGCGTCGTCAAGGCGGGTAGGTACGGCCTCTACCCACTTTAACACGTAGTCAACCGCTAACAGAATATACAGATACCCACTAGAGTTGGGAAACAGTCCCATAAAGTCAATGCCCCATACATCAAATATCTCACAGAACAACATAGGTTGCTGAGGCATTTCATCCCTTTGGGATGTGTTTCCTGACCTCTGACACTGGTGGCAAGACACACATAACTGGTTAGCATCCTTAAATAAGGTTAGCCACCAGAATCCACAATCCAACACTTTTTTAGCGGTCCTTTATGGGCCAAAGTGGCCTTTACATTCGGACGAATGGCAAGCTTCAAGAATTGGTTGGATTTCAGATTCTGGGATACATCTTCGAATTACTTGGTCTACGCCTCTCTTCCACAAGTGAGGATCATCCCAAATATAGTATTTGGAATCACTCCTCAACTTGTCCCTTTGGTTTTTCGAAAAGTTGGGAGGGAAGATTTTCGCAACCAAGTAGTTCGCCATTGGAGCAAACCAAGGAAAGCTATCTGACACAGCATGCAAACTATCTAATGGGAATGAGTCATTGATCGGAAATGGATCAAATTTTAAATTCTCAATGCGGCTTAAATGATCCGCAACCAGGTTTTGAGATCTACTCCGGTCCCTAATCTCAATGTCGAATTCTTGCAAAAGCAAGATCCAACGTATAAGTCTAGGCTTTGACTCATTCTTTGTCAACAAATACTTTAAAGCTGTATGATCCGTGTATACCACTATCTTTGACCCTAGAAAATAAGATCTGAATTTATCTAAAGCATGAACAATAGCTAAGAGTTCTTTTTCAGTAGTGGTATAGTTGGATTGTGTTGTATCTAGTGTCTTAGAAGAGTAAGCAATGACATAGGAGAGTTTACCATCGCGCTGTGTGAGCGCGGCACCTACAACATGGTTTGACGCATCGCACATTATCTCAAATGGCAACATCCAGTTGGGGCCTCGCACAATTGGTGCCGTGGTAAGAACTCTCCTTAGCTCTTCAAAAGCTTTCACACATTCACTATCAAACTCAAAATCCACATCTTTTTGGAGTAGGTGCGACAATAGCAAAGCAATCTTGCTGAAATCCTTGATAAAGCACCTATAAAATCCTGCATGTCCCAAAAACGAGCGGACCTCCCTCACAGATGAGGGGTGAGGTAAAGTGGTGATAACATCGACCTTGGCTGGGTCTACAGAAATGCCTTCATGAGATACTACATGTCCTAACACTATTCCTTGTCGTACCATGAAGTGAAATTTTTCAAAATTTAAGACAAGGTTAGTGTCAACACATCTAGCTAAGACCTTGTCCAAGTTCTCCAGACAACAATCAAATGAAGTACCGTAAACGCTGAAATCATCCATAAACACTTCCAGACAATTCTCCATTAGATCGAAGAAGACACTCGTCATGCACCGCTGAAAGGTAGCAGGTGCGTTACATAGTCCAAATGGCATCCTTTTATAGGCAAAGGTGCCAAACGGACAAGTAAACGTGGTCTTCTCCTGATCTTCAGGAGCAATATGTATCTGGAAGTAGCCAGTAAATCCATCAAGAAAGCAGTAGTGAGATTTACCTGCCAAGCGGTCTAGCATCTGATCGATGAAGGGCAATGGATAATTGTCCTTCCGTGTAGCGGCGTTCAGTCTTCTGTAGTTAATACATACTCGTCACGCATTTTGTACCCTTTTAGTAACCATTTCACCGTCGTCCTTCTTGACCGTTGTGATGCCCGACTTCTTGGGGACAACTTGAACTGGGCTCACCCACTCACTGTCTGATATTGGGTATATGATACCCGCATCTAGTAATCTGGTGACCTCTTTCTTTACTACATCGAGGATGGTCGGGTTGAGCCTCCTTTGTTGTTGCCTAACCGACCTAGCTCCATCTTGGAGAAATATCCGATGCATGCACTTGGGGGGGTCAATTCCCACAATATCCGCTAGGCTCCATCCTATTGCTTTCTTGTACTTTCTTAGAACATCTAGGAGCTTTTCTTCTTCTTCACTTGAAAGCTCACTAGCAATAATGACCGAAAACTTTTGGTTGTCCTCTAAGAAAGCATACTTCAAATGAGATGGAAGGGGTTTCAGTTCACTTTTTGCCTCAAGCTGAGGTTCCTTTTCATCAAGCTTATGGAGTTCATTCTTGACAACTTTCTCATGTTTATCCTCTTGGTCATTGGTGCACGAATTGTGAATCACACTTTTCACAACTCGTACCACTAACTAGCAAGTGCACTGGGTCATCCAAGTAATACCTTACGTGAGTAAGGGTCGAATCCCACAGAGATTGTTGGTTTGAAGCAATCTATGGTTATCTTGCAATTCTTAGTCAGGAAGTCAATTATATTTATCAGTTGAATTGCAAATGAACAAGAGAGCATGGGTTAAAAGTTACTTGTTATGCAGTAATGGAGAATATGTTGGAGTTTTGGAGATGCTTTGTCTTCTGAATCTCTGCTTTCCTCTGTTCTCTGATTCACGCACGCACGTCCTCCTATGGCAAGCTGTGTGTTGGGGCATCACCGTTGTCAATGGTTACATCCCCTCCTCTTGTGAAAATGGTCCAAATGCTCTGTCACAGCACGGCTAATCATCTGAGGTTCCCGATCATGCTGGAATAGGATTCACCCTCCTTTTGCGTCTGTCACTACGCCCAGCACTCGCGAGTTTGAAGCTCATCACAGTCATTCAATCCCTGAATCCTACTCGGAATACCACAGACAAGGTTTAGACTTTCCGGATTCTCATGAATGCCGCCATCAATCTAGCTTATACCACGGAGATTCTGATTAAGGAATCTAAGAGATATTCATTCAATCTGATGTAGAACGGAGGTGGTTGTCAGACACACGTTCATGGATTGAGGAAGGTGATGAATGTCACTGATCATCACCTTCTCCATAGTTAAGCGCGAATGAATATCTTAGATAGGAACATGCATGTTTGAATAGAAAACAGAAGTACTTGCATTAATTCATTGAGACATAGCAGAGCTCCTCACCCCCAACAATGGAGTTTAGATACTCATGCCGTCAAAGAGTACAAAGTTTTGATCTAAAATGTCATAAGATACAAAATAAGTCTCTAAAAGTTGTTTAAATACTAAACTAGTAGCCTAGGTTTACAGAAAATGAGTAAACTATGATAGATGGTGCAAAGATCCACTTCTGGGGCCCACTTGGTGTGTGCTGAGGCTGAGACTTAAGCAATTCACGTGCATAAGGCTGTTTTGGGCGTTCAACGCCAGGTTTGGATCCATTTCTGGCGTTGAACTCCAGCTTTTAATCCTTTTCTGGCGCTGGACGCCAGAATTGGGCAGAGAACTGGCGTTGAACGCCAGTTTACGTCATCTATCCTTGAGCAAAGTATGGACTATTATATATTGCTGGAAAGCCCTGGATGTCTACTTTCCAATGCAATTGGAAGCGCGCCATTTCGAGTTTTGTAGCTCCAGAAAATCCACTTTGAGTGCAGGGAGGTCAGAATCCAACAGCATCAGCAGTCCTTTTTCAACCTGAATCAGATTTTTGCTCAGCTCCCTCAATTTCAGCCAGAAAAATACCTGAAATTACAGAAAAACACACAACTCATAGTAAAGTCCAGAAATATGAATTTTTCCTAAAAACTAATGGAAATAAGCTAAAAACTAACTAGAATATCCTAAAAACTATATGAAATTAACCCCAAAAAGCGTATAAAATATCCGCTCATCACAACACCAAACATAAACTGTTGCTTGTCTTCAAGCAACTAGACAAATAAAATAGAAGACTAATAGGTTGAGAAGCAATAATATCTCAGAGTTTTTGAGTGAAGCTCAGATTCTAATTAGATGAGCGGGACTAGTAGCTTTTTGCTTCCGAACAGTTTTGGCATCTCACTTTATCCATTGAAGCTCAGAGTGATTGGCATCTATAGGAACTTAGAATTCAGATAGTGTTATTGATTCTCCTATTTCAGTATGATGATTCTTGAACACAGCTATTTCATGAGTCTTGGCTGTGGCCCTAAGCACTTTGTTTTCCAGTATTACCACCGGATACATAAATGCCACAGACACATAATTGGGTGAACCTTTTAGATTGTGACTCAGCTTTGCTAAAGTCCCCAATTAGAGGTGTCCAGAGTTCTTAAGCACACTCTTCTTTCTGCTTTGGACCTTGACTTTAACCGCTCAGTCTCAAGTTTTCACTTGACACCTTCACGCCACAAGCACATGGTTAGGGACAGCTTGGTTTAGCCGCTTAGGCCAGGATTTTATTCCCTTAGGCCCTCCTATCCACTGATGCTCAAAGCCTTGGGATCCTTTTTATTACCCTTGCCTTTTGGTTTTAAGGGCTATTGGCTTTTTGCTATTGCCTTTTGGTTTTAAGAGCTTTGGCTTTTTCTGCTTGCTTTCTCTCTCTTTTTTTTTTCTGCAAGCTTTGTTCTTTGCTGCTTTTTCTTGCTTCAAGAATCATTTTTATGATTTTTCAGATTATCAATAACATGTCTCATGTTCATCATTCTTTCAGGAGCCAACATATTTAACAGTCTTAAACAACAAATTCAAAAGACATATGCACTGTTCAAGCATTCATTCAAAAGACAGAAAGCATTGCCACCACATGTAACTAATTAGAATTTCTCTTATTAAAAACTCGAAATTTTATTGCCTCTTATTCAAAAGATCTACTATTTTATTCATGTTTGTTGATGATGAGAAAAATAGACTATAACTTAATTGGAGATAAAATCAAAATAGATACTAATTACTACTATATGACTCCTAAGGTAAAACTAAAATAAGAACAATTATCACAGAGTTAAGGCTAAGATTAGAACTCAACAACCTTGAGGTTTGGAAGTGGATGTTCCTCTAGTCTGTGAGGTGCTTGGTCCTTCAAGAGATAACTCCTGACGCTTCAGTTCCTTTAAGTCACGCCTTTGCTCCTCTTGTTCCCTGAGCAGTTTGCAGAGCATGCTGTTTTGATTTTGCTCTTAGATCTCCGGATATTCATCTTCTTTCAGATCGAACTTAACTTTCGGGATCACTGATCTTAGACCCATTATTTTGTAGTAATGGTCTGAATGTTCCTTGGTTAAGAACTTCCCTTGATTCCAAAGTGGTTTTGGAATACTCTCTTTCTTGCCTCTTGGAGTGGGTTGTTTTCCTTTAGGGGCCATGAATCCTAGTGATCACGGATAAGCACACCAAACTTAGAGGTTTGCTTGTCCTCAAGCAAAAGAAAAGAAAGGAGATAGGTAGAAGGAAAGCTCCTCCCCACTATCCTGGCGTTTGAACGCCCAAACGCTGCCTGTTTTGGGCGTTCAATGCCCAAATGCTGCTCTCCTGGGCGTTCAACGCCTAGTTGTTGCCCTTTTCTGGCGTTGAACGCCAGATAGCTATCCTTACTGGCGTTCAGTGCCCACTGGATGCCCCTTTTGGGCGCTGAACGCCTAAAATGGGCTCTCACTGGCGTTTTCTTGCCAGTGAGCTCTTTTTCTCTGTTTTGTGTGTAGATTCCTTTTGTAACCCTGTGAATTTATGAAATTGATTCTTTACCTTAGTATCAATGAACTTTATATAAACAAATAAAAATAAAAATAGGGCAAAATGCTTAGAGGATTGATGCCCCATGGCTGGGTTGCCTCCCAGCAAGCGCTTCTTTATTGTCTTTAGCTGGACCTTGCTGAGCTTTTAATCTAGCTTCAGCCTTGAGCACTCTTGCTCAACGTTGCCTTCAAGATAGTGCTTGATTCTCTGTCCATTGACAATGAACTTCTTATCAGAATCAATATCTTGAAGCTCCACATAACCATATGGTGATACACTTGTAATCACGTATGGTCCCCTCCACCGGGATTTCAATTTCCCGGGGAATAGCCTGAGTCTAGAGTTAAACAGCAGAACCTTCTGTCCTGGTTCAAAGATTCTAGATGACAGCTTTCTATCATGCCACTTTTTTTATTTCTCTTTATAAAGCTTGGCATTTTCGAAAGCAGTAAATCTGAATTCCTCTAGCTCATTTAGCTGGAGCAATCTTTTTTCTCCTGCTAATTTGGCATCAAAGTTTAGGAATCTGGTTGCCCAGTAGGCTTTATGTTCCAGTTCCACGGGCAGGTGACATGCCTTACCATACACAAGTTGGTATGGAGAGGTCCCTATAGGGGTCTTGAATGCTGTTCTGTAAGCCCACAGAGCATCATCCAAGCTCCGTGCCCAATCCTTTCTACGGGTACTTACTGTCCGTTCTAGGATTCTCTTTAATTCTCTGTTAGAGACTTCAGCTTGCCCATTAGTTTGTGGATGATATGGAGTAGCCACCTTATGGCGAATTCCATACCGAACCATGGCAGAGTAAAGTTGTTTATTGCAGAAGTGAGTGCCCCCATCACTGATGAGTACTCTAGGGACACCAAACCTGCTAAAGATATGTTTCTGGAGAAATTTCAGCACTGTTTTAGTATCATTGGTGGGTGTGGCAATGGCCTCAACCCATTTTGATACATAGTCAACTGCCACCAAAATATAAGTGTTTGAGTATGATGGTGGGAAAGGTCCCATGAAGTCAATTCCCCATACGTCAAATAATTCAATTTCCAAGATTCTTTGTTGAGGCATGGCGTAACCAGGAGGCAGATTACCAGCTCTTTGGCAACTGTCACAGTTACGTACAAACTCTCGGGAATCTTTATAGAGTGTGGGCCAATAGAAGCCACATTGGAGGACATTGGTGGCTGTTCGCTCACCTCCGAAATGGCCTCCATATTGAGATCCATGGCAATGCCATAGGATCCTCTGTGCTTCTTCTCTAGGCACACACCTACGGATTATTCCGTCTGCACATCTCTTAAAGAGATAGGGTTCATCCCACAAGTAGTACTTTGCATCAGTAATTAATTTCTTCTTTTGTATCCTGTTGTACTCCTTGGGTATGAACCTTGCAGCTTTATAGTTTGCAATATCGGCAAACCATAGTGTTTCCTGAATGGCAAATAAATGCTCATCCGGAAAAGTCTCAGAGATCTCAAGAGAGGGCAGTGGTGTCCCTTCTACTGGCTCTATCCGGGACAGATGATCAGCCACTTGGTTCTCTGTCCCTTTTCTGTCTCTTATTTCTATATCAAACTCTTGCAGAAGCAACACCCATCTAATGAGCCTGGGTTTTGAATCCTGCTTTGTGAGTAGATATTTAAGAGCAGCATGATCAGTATACACAATCACTTTTTATCCTACTAAGTATGATCTGAACTTGTCAATGGCGTAAACCACTGCAAGTAATTCTTTTTCTGTTGTTGTGTAATTTTTCTGGGCATCATTTAGAACGCGACTAGCGTAATAAATGACGTGCAGAAGCTTGTCGTGCCTCCGTCCCAACACTGCACCAATGGCGTGATCACTGGCATCACACATTAGCTCAAATGGTAATGTCCAGTCTGGTGTAGAAATAACTGGTGCTGTGACCAGCTTAGCTTTCAGCGTTTCAAACGCCTGCAGGCACTCTGTGTCAAACACAAATGGCGTGTCAGCAGCTAGCAGATTGCTTAGAGGTTTTGCGATTTTTGAAAAATCCTTTATAAACCTCCTATAGAATCCTGCATGCCCCAGAAAGCTTCTGATTGCCTTAACATTGGCAGGTGGTGGTAATTTTTCAATTACCTCTATTTTTGCTTGATCCACCTCTATTCCCTTGTTTGAGATTTTATGCCCAAGAACAATCCCTTCAGTCACCATGAAGTGACATTTTTCCCAGTTTAAAACTAGGTTGGTCTCTTGGTATCTTTTCAGAACAAGTTTCAGGTGATTAAGACAGGAGCTGAATGAGTCTCCATATACTGAGAAGTCATCCATGAAGACTTCCAGAAATTTTTCCACCATATCATAGAAAATAGAGAGCATGCATCTCTGGAAGGTTGCAGGCGCATTACACAGCCCAAATGGCATCCTTCTATAAGCAAACACTCCAGATGGACATGTGAATGCTGTTTTCTCTTGATCCTGGGGATCTACTGCAATCTGGTTATAGCCTGAGTAGCCATCCAAAAAGCAGTAATAATCATGACCTGCCAATCTTTCTAGCATCTGGTCTATGAATGGTAAAGGAAAATGATCCTTTCTGGTGGCTGTATTGAGCCTTCTGTAATCAATACACATGCGCTACCCTGTAACTGTTCTTGTAGGAACCAGTTCATTCTTTTCATTATGAACCACTGTCATGCCTCCCTTTTTGGGGACAACTTGGACAGGGCTCACCCAGGGGCTGTCAGAAATAGGATAAATAATCCCAGCCTCCAGTAATTTGGTGACCTCTTTCTGCACCACTTCCTTCATGGCTGGATTTAGCCGTCTCTGTGGTTGAACCACTGGTTTGGCATTATCCTCCAATAAGATTTTGTGCATGCATCTAGCTGGGCTTATGCCCTTAAGGTCACCTATGGACCACCCAAGAGTTGTCTTGTGTGTCCTTAGCACTTGAATAAGTGCTTCCTCTTCCTGTGAATTTAAGGCAGAGCTTATGATCACTGGAAAAGTGTCACCTTCTCCCAGAAATGCATATTTCAAGGATGGTGGTAATGGCTTGAGCTCAGGTTTAGGAGGTTTTTCTTCTTCCAGAAGAATTTTCAGAGGCTCTTTTATGTCCTCTGAATCCTCTAAATCAGGCTGAACATCTTTAAAGATGTTTTCCAACCCTGATTCGAGACTCTCAGCCATGTTGATCTCTTCTACCAAAGAGTCAATAAGATCAACTTTCATGCAGTCTTTTGATGTGTCAGGATGCTGCATGGCTTTGACAGCGTTCAACTTAAACTCATCATCATTGACTCTCAGGGTTATTTCCCCCTGTTGGACGTCAATGAGGGATCGTCCAGTTGCTAGGAAGGGTCTTCCTAGAATGAGAGTAGCACTCTTGTGCTCCTCCATTTCCAGCACAACAAAGTCAATGGGAAAGGCGAATGGCCCAACTCTGACAATCATGTCTTCAATCACGCCTGATGGGTATTTAGTGGAGCCATCAGCAAGTTGGAGACATATCCGGGTTGGTTTAACTTCTTCAGTTAAGCCAAGCTTTCTGATAGTGGATGCAGGTATTAGGTTGATGCTTGCCCCAAGATCGCATAAAGCTGTCTTAGTGCATTGACCTTCTAATATGCATGGTATCAGAAAACTCCCAGGGTCTTTAAGCTTCTCAGGAAAGCTTTTCAGAATGACTGCACTGCATTCTTCAGTGAGGAGAACTCTTTCTGTTTCTCTCCAATCCTTTTTATGACTCAAGATCTCTTTCATGAACTTGGCATAAGAAGGTATTTGCTCAAGTGCTTCTGCAAATGGATTCTTTATTTCAAGAGTCCTGAGATAATCTGCAAAGCGAGCAAATTGCTTATCCTGCTCCTCTTTTTGGAGTTTTTGAGGATAAGGTATCTTGGCTTTATATTCTTCAACCTTAGTTGCTGCAGGTTTATTGCCTACAGAAGTGGTTGAAGAAGCCTTTTTAGAGGGGTTGCTTTTAGCATTTGTGTGTGTCTGATCCCTCACTGGCAATTGAGGCCAGAGTTAGAGACTGGAGTGACGTTAGATGCCAACTCCTTGTCTGTTCCTGGCGTCTGAACGCCAGAACTGTGCCCATTTTGGGCGTTCAGCGCCAGATCTTGCCCATTTTGGGTGTTCAACGCCAGATCCTTGCCTATTTCTGGCGTTGAACGCCAGTCCTGCCTTGTTTCTGGCGTTTTAGTTCTAGAATTACTTTTCCCTGGGCTCTTACTGTCCTCAGGTGAATTTTAGGTGGTTTGCTCATTTCTTAGCCTTTTGCTGCCTTGAGGTGGGGTATTTAATGTTTTCCCACTTCTTAGTTGAACTGCTTGGCATTCTTCTGTTATTTGCCTTGACAGCTGCTGCTTTGTTTGCTTAAACTGTTCGTCCATATGTATATTAGCCATCCTTGTCTCTTGTAGTCTATCTTTGAATTCGGCTAACTACTTTGTTAGAAAGTCCAATTGCTGATTGAATTCAGCAGCTTGTTTTACAGGACTGAGTTCAGCAGTTGCTGTTTTAACCTCTTCTTTCATGGAAGAGTCACTGCTTAGGTACAGATGCTGATTCCTGGCAACTGTATTAATGAGCTCTTGAGCTTCTTCAATTGTCTTTTTCATATGGATAGATCCACCAGCTGAGTAATCCAAAGACATCTGAGCTCCTTCTGCAAGCCCATAATAGAAGATGTCTAACTGAACCCACTCTGAAAATATTTCAGAGAGGCATTTTCGTAGCATCTCTCTGTATCTCTCCCAGGCATCATAAAGAGATTCATTATCTCCTTGTTTAAAGCCTTGGATGTCCAGCCTTAGCTGTGTCATCCGTTTTGGGAGAAAGTATTGATTCAGGAATTTTTCTGTCAGCTGTTTCCATGTCCTTATGCTGGCCTTAGGTTGGTTATTTAACCACCTCTTAGCTTTATCTTTCACAGCAAATGGAAATAGTAATAGTCTGTAGACATCCTGATCTATTTCCTTATCATGTACTGTGTCAGTAATTTGTAAAAACTGTGCCAGAAACTCTGTAGGTTCTTCCTGTGGAAGACCGGAATACTGGCAATTTTGCTGCACCATGATAATGAGCTGAGGATTCAACTCAAAGCTACTGACTCCAATGGAGGGTATGCAGATACTACTCCCATATGAAGCAGTAGAGGGGTTAGCATATGACCCCAGAGTCCTCCTGGACTATTCATTTCCACTTAGATCCATGATGGAGAAAGGGAGATGATGTAACAAAAAAAATTATTTTTATTTATTTATTTATTTATTTATTTATTTATTTATTTATTTCGAAAATAAATTAAAATAAAATAAATAAAAATAGGTGAAGATTTTCGAAAAAATGAGGGGAGAGAAAGTGGTAAGGAAGTTTTGAAAAAGATATGATTTGGAAAAGATTTTAAATTTAAAAAAAAAAGTCTGAAATTTTTTTTTAAAATAATTTTCGAAAATTTGATTTAAAATTAGAGAGAAAAGATATTTTTGAATTTAGTGAGGAGAGAGAAAAACAATAAAATAGCACAAGATTTAAAATTTTTAGATCTAATGCTCCTTGTTTTTGAAAATTTTGGAGGGAAAACACCAAGGAACACCAAACTTAAAATTTTAAGATCAAGACACAAGGAAAACTCAAGAACACTTTGAAGACTCACAAGAACACAAGAACATGAAGAAAGAATACCAAACTTGAAATTTTTAGAAAACCAAACTAAAATTTTTGAAAAACAAAGAAAAATCAACAAGAAAACACCAAACTTAAAGTTTGACACAAAATTTAATAGAAAAATTATTTTTTTTTTAAAAAGATTTTTAAAAAAGAGTGTACCAAACTGCCACGGACTTAGACCAACGCTCTAGCCAATTAGGCAATAAATGTAACACTTGTTTTGAAGAAGGATATTTTTAACCAAGAACAATAATAAGAGACTCTAAACCAAAAAGAAAAATTTTCCTAATCTAAGCAACAAAATAAGCCGTCAGTTGTTCAAACTCAAACAATCCCCGGCAACGGCGCCAAAAACTTGGTGCACGAATTGTGAATCACACTTTTCACAACTCGTACCACTAACCAGCAAGTGCACTGGGTCGTCCAAGTAATACCTTACGTGAGTAAGGGTCGAATCCCATGGAGATTGTTGGTTTGAAGCAATCTATGGTTATCTTGCAATTCTTAGTCAGGAAGTCAATTATATTTATCAGTTGAATTGCGAATGAACAAGAGAGCATGGGTTAAAAGTTACTTGTTATGCAGTAATGGAGAATATGTTGGAGTTTTGGAGATGCTTTGTCTTCTGAATCTCTGCTTTCCTCTGTTCTCTGATTCACGCACGCACGTCCTCCTATGGCAAGCTGTGTGTTGGGGCATCACCGTTGTCAATGGTTACATCCCCTCCTCTTGTGAAAATGGTCCAAATGCTCTGTCACAGCACGGCTAATCATCTGAGGTTCCCGATCATGCTGGAATAGGATTCACCCTCCTTTTGCGTCTGTCACTACGCCCAGCACTCGCGAGTTTGAAGCTCGTCACAGTCATTCAATCCCTGAATCCTACTCGGAATACCACAGACAAGGTTTAGACTTTCCGGATTCTCATGAATGCCGCCATCAATCTAGCTTATACCACGGAGATTCTGATTAAGGAATCTAAGAGATATTCATTCAATCTGATGTAGAACGGAGGTGGTTGTTAGACACACGTTCATGGATTGAGGAAGGTGATGAATGTCACTGATCATCACCTTCTCCATAGTTAAGCGCGAATGGATATCTTAGATAGGAACATGCATGTTTGAATAGAAAACAGAAGTACTTGCATTAATTCATTGAGACACAGTAGAGCTCCTCACCCCCAACAATGGAGTTTAGAGACTCATGCCGTCAAAGAGTACAAAGTTTTGATCTAAAATGTCATAAGATACAAAATAAGTCTCTAAAAGTTGTTTAAATACTAAACTAGTAGCCTAGGTTTACAGAAAATGAGTAAACTATGATAGATGGTGTAGAGATCCACTTCTGGGGCCCACTTGGTGTGTGCTGGGGCTGAGACTTAAGCAATTTACGTGCATAAGGCTGTTTTGGGCGTTCAACGCCAGGTTTGGATCCATTTCTGGCGTTGAACTCCAGCTTTTAATCCTTTTCTGGCGCTGGACGCCAGAATTGGGCAGAGAACTGGCGTTGAACGCCAGTTTATGTCTTCTATCCTTGAGCAAAGTATGGACTATTATCTATTTCTGGAAAGCCCTGGATGTCTACTTTCCAACGCAATTGGAAGCGCGCCATTTCGAGTTTTGTAGCTCCAGAAAATCCACTTTGAGTGCAGGGAGGTCAGAATCCAACAGCATCAGCAGTCCTTTTTCAACCAGAATCAGATTTTTGCTCAGCTCCCTCAATTTTAGCCAGAAAAATACCTGAAATTACAGAAAAACACACAACTCATAGTAAAGTCCAGAAATATGAATTTTTCCTAAAAACTAATGGAAATAAGCTAAAAACTAACTAGAATATCCTAAAAACTATATGAAATTAACCCCAAAAAGCGTATAAAATATCCGCTCATCGGTCATCCGTCTCCTCAACAATAGGGTAGTACAACTTGTCATGGTCTTCTTCTTGCACTTCCACTACCACTTCATCAATCACATCACATGGGAGCACGGAATGTTCTTCGGGAGGATGTTTCATGGCTTCTTCTAAATTGAACTTGATAGTCTTGTCTCGAACCTCAAAGGAATATGTGCCGGTGAAGGCATCTAACTTGAATTTGGAGGTCTTGAGGAAGGGTTTACCAAGTATAACGGAGGATGAGCTTCTATTTTCTGTTGGAGGCATTTCAAGGATGTAAAAGTCAACCGGAAAAACCAAATCTTTGATCGCTACAAGTACATCTTCCGCTATTCCCATAACTGTGATCACACTTTTATTGCCTAAGGCAAACCTTACCGCCGACTTCTTTAATGGAGCTAAATTCAACTGCACATAGATAGAAAGTGGCATGATGCTTACACAAGCTCCCAAGTCACACATACAATCATGAAAAGTACGTCCACCAATACAACAAGACACTAAGCAAGGTCCAGGGTCACCACATTTCTTTGGAATAGGTTCCATCAAGGAAGAAATCGAACTACCCAAGGATAATGTCTCCAATTCTCCTATCCTATCTTTGTGTGTACACAAGTCTTTCAAAAATTTTGCATACTTTGAAATTTTTTGAATAGAATCAAGAAGTGGTATGGTTACCTCAACCTTCTTGAATACTTGAAGCATGTTCAAATCAAATTCCGGTGTTTTCTTTGCCTTCTTCACCATGGAAGGGAACGGAATAGGAATGGACTCATCCACTATAGTTTTCCTCTTGGGTTCTTTGAGGTTTACTCCTTCTTCCTCATGCCTTTTGTCTACCACCTCCTCTTCATGTGTAGCTTCAACAACCATTTCTTCTTCATGAATGTCTCCCATGACCCTTGGAGGTATCTCCTCTAATGTAGTTTCCGATCGTAGAGTGATGGCGTTGAGACCACCCTTTGGGTTTGGTTGGGGTTGGGATGGAAGGTTAGAAGAACTTGAGGGTTGGTTGGTGTTGTTATTGAGAGTTGGTGGTTGGTTTGGCATGGTCATCTTTGAAAGCATGTTGGTGAGATTAGCCGATTGAGCGCCCAAGGCATCGAATTGAGCCTTGTTGCTCTCATCTCGCTTCTCCATGGCGGCTATAAGCTCATCAACTTGATTGTTGGAAGATGGAGGGGTTTGGTTTTGGTTTTGTTGTCTATGGTGTAGTGCTTGGTACTTGGTGTACTTGTTTTGGTTTTTGTTGGAGTAGCCTTGGTTGGCTTGGTAGTTGGTATTGTTATGGTGGTATTGGGATGAATATTGGTTGTTGTTGTGGTGAAAAGAAGAGTTGTTCCATCTTTGATTTTGATTGCTTCCTTGTGCATTATCCCTCTACCCTTGATGTTGATTACCACCTTGTGATGAGATATTTTCGCGGAGAAACGAATTTCTCCCAAAACACCCAAATCTAACCGGCAAGTGTACCGGGTCGTATCAAGTAATAAAAACTCACGGGAGTGAGGTCGATCCCACAGGGATTGAAGGATTGAGTAATTTTAGCTTAGTGGTTAATTTAGTCAAGCGAATCAAGATCTAGTTGAGTGTTTTGTGATTTGCAGAAATTAAATTGCATGGAAGTAAAGAGAACAGGGAATTAAAGTGCTGAATCTTAAAGAACAAGAAATTAAATAGCAGAAACTTAGAATGCAAGAAATGTAAATTGCGGAATCTTAAAGTGCAAGAAATGTAAACGGCTGGAATTGTAAAGGGAATTGGGGATTGGATTTGCAAAATTTAAACAAGGAAAAGTAAATTGCATCAAGCAGAGAAGTAGAAGAAGGTTTGGGTTAGATTGGATCTTGAAGCAGAAAAGTAAATGAACATGAAAATAGTAAACAGAGAATGTAAAATTGGGAAATTAGATCTCAGGACCCAGAGACTAGAAAACCAAGTCTAGATCTCAATGCCTTCCTAGATCCAACAAGAACAATTGCAAGGGAATTGTAAATTGCAAGGAAAATAGATGAAGAGCAATTAACAGAAATTAAATTCAATCAAGCAGTAAATAAAGCAGTGAGATCCAAGGTTGAGATTGAAACAGAATTTCTGCAATTCTCCAACCCAAAAATCCAAGACAATTGTAATTGAAATTGAAAGCAATAAAACTGAGAGGAAGAGAAGTGAATTCTCCTTCCCCAAGACAAAGAAATTAAAGATCACTCAAAATCAAAAGCTCTCCGAAAACTATTATGAAAATTCCAAAAGAAAGCTCCCCGAAGAACTTGAATTCTATCCTATTTATACACTTTCTTCCAATGATCTTCAAGCCTTGAGTTGGGCCTTTGCTCTTGGTGGAATTGGGTTGAAAGAGGCCTTGGTTGATTGCTCTTGGAGTTTGAAGAGGAACCAAAACGAACCAATTGAACCGGGTTTGAGTTTTGCAAAAGTTGGACCAAAAGTTTGAGCAAAAGTTAGGGGGCTAACTTTTGCCCAAACTTTTCATATCAGCACCCATATCCAGCTGATACCAACGTTGGTGCCAAAGTTAGGGGTCTAACTTTGGCCCTAACGTTGGCCTTACCTTGTGCACTTGTGGCGCCAACGTTAGCCACCAAGTTAGGGGCTAACGTTGGCGCAAACTTTTGGTGCCCAGGGAGGTTTTCTTCATGCCAACGTTAGCCTCAAAGTTAGGGGCTAACGTTGGCGCAAACTTTTGGTACCCAGGGAGTGATTTTCATCATGCCAACGTTAGCCTCCAAGTTAGGGGCTAACGTTGGGGCTAACTTTTCACCCAAAAGTTTGTGCAAAAGTTTGAGGCTAACTTTAGGTCCAGCTTTTTGCTTCCTGGTTCAATTTCACTTATTCCATTGTCTTCTCTTTACTCCTAGCTACTCCTTCTTGCTTCAACCTTTCTCCAAGCTTTCTTCACCTATCATTAATCAACCAAACACATCAAAGCTATGCTTAAAATCATGAGATATTCATTCTTTCATAATATGTAACAATTATAGTATAAAACCTCATGAAATAGCATGAATTCATACATGGTTGATTAAATCAAAGGAAACATGAAAATCTACCTAATTGGCTTGCTTGTAGCTCAAGAAAGTGCATAATTCTAATGAAAACAAAAGAAAAAGACTAGTTAAAATAGGCTAAGATGACTTGTCATCATAACACCAAACTTAAAGCTTGCTTGTCCCCAAGCAAGAAAAGATTTATTGAGAAGAAAGAATGAAATGGAAGAGGATGTTCATGCTAGCAGAGTATTATTGATAGTTCATGGGATTTTGTGTGTGGATATGTAAATACTCACTTCTTACTGACTCCTAGGCCTAGAAAGTCTCCTTCAAGCTTCAAGTACATACTGCTATGACCTCTCATTATTCCTTTATCCTTGGCTATTACTTTGTTTATAAGCTTTATTTGAGTGTCATGTGTAGCAAGTTCATTTTCTTTTCTTTATACTTGACACATTATTCACCATAGACACTTGGCTCACATTCCTTCTTAAAACATTGATGCCCAGCACCTCTTTGGGTTACTAAATGCCTTGTAGTTAGGTTGCTCTTGATAGTGGACTTTCAGCTGATGATCCCGGATTAGTTAACCCAAGTCACCGAGTGTTGATGCACTCCTAAGAGCTTACTAATCCAAGCAGATCCTAGTACAAAGACATCACAGGCATATATTTTAAAGTTCAAGCTATTGGTGTCCAGCTTTGTTTCTTTTTGTTTCCTTTTGTTCTGCCACTTTTTGGCTATCTCTTTTCTTTCCTTCTTTTTGTTTTTCTTTCTAACCAAGGAATTTTTTATTCAATTGAGATTCATAGACAGTAAGCCACTCTTTACTTAGAAAGAGATATCCTAGCTCTTTATTCACTAAAAGTGAGCTATTATACAACCACACACATACCACCACTTACTTTTATTCTACTTCTATCTAACAGAGATCATCTTGCTTCACATTCAAACTTTTCTTTTATTGAACTTTAAAGATGCAGGGGACAACACATGCTTCTTGTCAAGTGAAAGTAAACACACAAGCACACACATAAACTAGCCTACTTATTTTAAAAGAAATTTGAATCTGTTTGAACTAAATGAACACTTTAACAAGACATCAATCAAAAATATTTCTCAACAGCAAAGGTTAAGTATAGATACAACCTATTGGTTTGCATTTCTTTTGTTCTTCTTTCTGCTGTGCCCCTTTTTGAGTCTTGATGCATAGTATCTTCAATGTGTGGTTAACTCCCAGACTTAATTCCTTGCTACTTCTTCTGATTCAACAGGTTAGCTCTGGGCAAACTTTTGTGTCCTTGCTAAAGGTTATGAAATTGAGACTAAACAAAAACAGTTAAGTTGTTTGAATAATCTGTTTGATTGCTTTGAACTAGCAATGTGCAGGAAGTTAGAATGTAATTTTAAATGAAGTTTTGGTGGAACACCAAACTTAGCATCCTACATTCTCCCTTCGATTGTTTTTTGTGTGCAACACCAAACTTAGCTTCTTGCAATACATAGCAGTTATCCAACACTCTTATTGAAAAAGTTATGAAAAGAAAACTACCTCAGGTTGGGTTGCCTCCCAACAAGCGCTCTTTTATTGTCACTAGCTTGACATCTTTCAATTCTTTTTAAGAGGGCTGTAGGTGTTGAACCTCTTTCTCCTTATCCCATTGTCCTCCCAAATACAGCTTTGCTCTGTGACCATTTACTGTGAATTGTTTCTTTGTTGCCTCATCTAGCAGTTCAATATTCCCATAGGGAAAAATCTTTGTCACCAAGTATGGGCCAGTCCACTTAGACTTCAGTTTGCCAGGGAAAATTTTAAGCTTCGAATTATACAGGAGCACTTGCTATCCTGGCTTGAATTTCTTCTTTGTGATCTTCTTGTCATGCCACTTCTTAGCTCTCTCCTTGTATATCTTAGCACTTTCATAAGCTTCTAGTCTAAATTCATCCAACTCATTTAGTTGTAACAACCTTTTTTCTCCTGCAGCTCGGGGATCAAGGTTGAGAAGTTTAGTGGCCCAAAAAGCTCTGTGTTCAAGCTCTACAGGGAGGTGGCAGGATTTGCCATACAATAGCTGAAAAGGTGACTTGCCAATAGGAGTTTTAAAAGCTGTCCTATACGCCCACAATGCATCCTCTAGCTTTCTAGCCCAATCTTTTCTTGTGATTCCCACTGTTTTCTCTAGGATCTTCTTTAATTCCCTATTTCCAAGTTCAGCTTGGCCGTTAGTCTGAGGATTGTAAGGTGTAGCTACTTTGTGAATTACTCCATATTTGTGGAGGAGTTTCTCCATCTGTTTGTTGCAAAAGTGACTACCACCATCACTAACAAGACCCTTGGGCACTCCATACCTAGTGAAAATGTGCTTTTTAAGGAATTGGAGGACAATCTGTGCATCACAGGTGGTTGTGGCTATGGCTTCCACCCACTTTGAGACATACTCCACTGCTACCAAGATGTATCTAAAAGAATAAGAAGGAGGAAAAGGCCCCATGAAATCAATTCCCTATAGATCGAACACTTCTAATTCTAAGATAAAGTTTTGAGGCATCTCATTCCTTTTTGTTAATCCTCCTGCTTTCTGGCATTCGTTACATTGGTGTACATATTCTCTGGCATCCTTGAAGATAGTTGGCCAATAGAAGCCACTCTGCAGTATTTTTGCGGCTGTTTTTTCTGGGCCAAAGTGTCCACCATAAGCTGAACCATGACAATGCCACAAGATGTCCCTCACTTCACTTTCAGGAACACACCTTCTGATTACTCCATCAGAGCATCTCTTGAACAAGAAGGGTTCATCCCATGAAAATTTCCTTGCTTCATTGATCAACTTCTTCACTTGTTGCTTAGAGAACTCTTGCGGTATCTTCCTTCCCACCTTGTAATTTGCTATGTCAGCAAACCAAGGTGCTTGCTGGATCTGCAGAAGGTGCTCATCTGGGAAGCTTTCATTTATGGGTTGGGATGCTTTTTGACTTGTTTCATGTGGTAGCCTCGACAGATGATCAGCGACCTGATTTTCAGTGCCCTTCCTATCTCTTATCTCAATGTCAAATTCTTGTAGGAGCAGTATCCACCTGATGAGTCTTGGTTTAGCATCCTGCTTTGACATCAAATACTTAAGTGCAGCATGATCAGTGTAAACCACAACTTTGGATCCTATCAAATATGATCTAAACTTATCAAATGCATAGACTACAGCTAGCAACTCTTTCTCTGTTGTGGTGTAATTTCTTTGGGCCTCATTCAACACTTTACTTGCATAATATATGACATGATGCAAATTTCCCTTCTTTTGCCCAAGTACAGCACCAATTGCAAGGTCACTTGCATCACACATGAGTTCAAAAGGTAATTCCCAATTTGGAGGTGTGATGATTGGTGCTGTTGTGAGTCTATTTTTTAAAGTTTCAAAGGCATGCTGGCATTTTCATCAAAAACAAAAGGGTTATCAAGCATTAACAGATTACTCAAAGGTTTGGCTATTTTTGAAAAGTCCTTGATAAACCTTCTGTAAAATCCGGCATGCCCCAAGAAACTTCTAACAGATTTCACATTAATTGGTGGGGGGAGTTTTTCTATGATCTCAACCTTTGCCTTATCAACCTCTATCCCTTTTCTTGAAACTTTATGGCCAAGAACAATCCCTTCGGGTACCATGAAATGGCATTTCTCCCAGTTTAAAACCAAATTAGTTTCTTGGCACCGTTTCAAGACAAGGGTTAAATGGTTTAGGCAAGCATTGAAATTATCACCAAAAACAGAGAAGTCATCCATGAAGACCTCTAGAAATTTTTCGACCATATCAGAGAAGATGGATAGCATACACCTTTGAAATGTGGCAGGGGCGTTGCAAAGCCCAAAATGCATCCTTCGGTAGGCAAAGACTCCAAATGGACATGTAAAGGCAGTCTTCTCTTGATCCTTGGGGTCCACCACGATTTGATTATACCCAGAATATCCATCCAAAAAGCAATAATATGCATGGCCGGCCAACCTTTCCAGCATTTGATCAATGAATGGGAGAGGGAAGTGGTCCTTTCTGGTCACATCATTCATCCTTCTATAGTCTATGCACATCCTCCATCCAGTCACTGTTCTAGTAGGAATCAACTCATTCTTCTCATTAGTGATGACCGTCATTCCTCCTTTTTTTGGTACAACTTGAACCGGGCTCACCCATGGGCTGTCAGATATTGGAAAGATTATCCCTGCATTCCACAACTTCATTACTTCCTTTTGGACAACTTCCTTCATTGTGGGATTTAGTCTCCTTTGAGGTTGAACCACTGGTTTGGAATTGTCTTCCAAGAGGATTTTATGCATACACACTGCAGGGCTGATACCTTTCAGGTCATCAATGGTCCATCCCAAAGCATCTTTGTGGGCTTTGAGTACATCAAGAAGTTCTCCCTCTTCCTTCTTTGTCAGGGATGAATTTATGATCACTGGGAAGCTTTCCGATGTGCCAAGGAATGCATATTTGAGATGGGTTGGTAAAGGTTTCAGTTCTTGTTTTCGTACATCTTCCTTCTTGTCTTGTCTTTCATCTGGCTCAGTAGAGGTCTGATGAGCGGATATTTTATACGCTTTTTGGGGATAATTTCATATAGTTTAGAGTATGTTTTAGTTAGTTTTTAGTCTAATTTTATTAGTTTTTAGGAAAAATTCATATTTCTGGACTTTACTATGAGTTGTGTGTTTTTCTGTAATTTCAGGTATTTTTCTGGCTGAAATTGAAGGAGCTGAGCAAAAATCTGATTCAGGCTGAAAAAGGACTGCTGATGCTGTTGGATTCTGACCTCCCTGCACTCAAAGTGGATTTTCTGGAGCTACAGAACTCGAAATGGCGTGCTTCCAATTGCGTTGGAAAGTAGACATCCAGGGCTTTCCAGCAATATATAATAGTCCATACTTTGCACAAGGATAGACGACGTAAACTGGCGTTCAACGCCAGTCCTCTGCCCAATTCTAGCGTCCAGCGCCAGAAAAGGATCAAAAGCTGGAGTTGAACGCCCAAACTGGCATAAAAACTGGCGTTCAACTCCACAAATGGCCTCTGCACGTGAATTGCTTAAGTCTCAGCCCCAGCACACACCAAGTGGGCCCCAGAAGTGGATCTCTGCATCATCCATCATAGTTTATCCAATTTTTGTAAACCTAGGCTACTAGTTTAGTATTTAAACAACTTTTAGAGACTTATTTTGTATCTCATGACATTTCATATCTAAACTTTGTATTCTCTGACGGCATGAGTCTCTAAACCCCATTGTTGGGGGTGAGGAGCTCTGCTGTGTCTCGATGAATTAATGCAAGTATTTCTATTTTCCATTCAAACACGCTTGTTCCTATCTAAGATGTTCATTCGCGCCTAACTGTGATGGAGATGATGAGCTGTGACACTCATCACCTTCCTCAAATCATGAACGTGTGCCTAACAACCACCTCCGTTCTATATACGATTGAATGAGTATCTCTTAGATTCCTTAATCAGAATCTCCGTGGTATAAGCTAGAACTGATGGCGGCATTCATGAGAATCCGGAAAGTCTAAACCTTGTCTGTGGTATTCCGAGTAGGATTCAAGGATTGAATGACTGTGATGAGCTTCAAACTCCTGAAGGCTGGGCGTTAGTGACAGACGCAAAAGGATAGTAAATCCTATTCCAACCGGATCGAGAACCAACCGGTGATTAGCCGTGCTGTGACAGAGCGCGTGAGCGTAGTTTTCACTGGAAGGATGGAAGGTAGCCACTGACAACGGTGATCCACCAACACACAGCTTGCCATAGGAGGACGTGCGTGCGTGAATCAGAAGACAGAGGAAAGCAGAGATTCAGAAGACAAAGCATCTCCAAAACTCCAACATATTCTCCATTACTGCACAACAAGTAACCTTTAATTTATGCTCTCTTGGTTATTCACAATTCAACTGATAAACATAATTGACCTCCTGACTAAGATTTACAAAATAACCATAGATTGCTTCAAACCAACAATCTCCGTGGGATTCGACCCTTACTCACGTAAGGTATTACTTGGACGACCCAGTGCACTTGCTGGTTAGTGGTACGCGTTGTGAAAAGTGTGATTCACAATTCGTGCACCAAGGTCTCAGCCACTTGTTCCTCTGTTGCCCCTTGATTTCCTTCTTGCTCTTGAAAATTTTCTCCCAATATTTCTTCCACCAAACTGTCTATCATATCCATTCTTACGTAGTCCTCTTGCTCAGGAACGTGTTGCATTGATTTGAACACATTTATGACCATTTGTTCATTATGGACCCTGAAGATCATTTCTCCTTTTTCTACATCAATGATGGCCCTTGCTATGTGTAGAAATGGCCTTCCCAGAATGATTGAGTCGTTTCCTTCTTCTTCAGTATCCAAAATTACAAAATCTGCTGGGAAAATAAACTCCCCAACCTTCACTAACAGATTCTCCACAATTCCACTGGGTGTCTTGATTGATCTGTCAGCCATGACTAGTGACATCCTGGTGGGTTTAAGCTCTTCTATTGCGAGTTTTCTCATCATTGAGAGAGGCATTAAATTAATGCTGGCACCCAAGTCACAGAGAGCCTTGTTGAGAATTATCTTGCCAATAGTGCATGAGACTACAAAGCTTCCCGGATCCTTAAGTTTTGGTGGAATACCCCGTTGAATCACAGCACTGCATTCCTCGGTGAGTAATACGGTTTCCTTCTCAAGCCAACTTCTTTTCTTGTTGATAAGATTCTTCAGAAACTTGGAATATAGAGGCATTTGCTCAAGTGCTTCAGCCAAGGGAATATTGATTTCCAGCTTCTTAAAAATCTCAAGGAACTTGTGAAAATGCTGGTCTTTAACCTCTTTGTTGAACCTCTGGGGATAAGGCAGTGGAGGTGTGATACTCTTTCCTATTTGCTGCTGTCCCTGGATTACTTTCTTTGAGCTATGTGGCTGGTTGTCCTTCTCTTTAAGTTTCTCAGTGCTTTTGTTTGGCATCACAACTTGCTCCTTAGCTTCATCGTCCTTTGCTTGCTTCTCATCCTCTGTTGGTTCTTTGAAGCTCTCTGCTTGCTTCTGTGTAGTGTCATTGTTGCTTATCAATGTTCTCCCGCTCCTTAATTGTATTGCCTTGCATTCCTCCTTGGGATTTGGGATTGTGTCACTGGGCAGTGAGTTTGAAGATCTCTCAACAGATACGTGCTTGGAGACTTGCCCAATCTGCCTCTCTAGGCTCTTTAATGATGCTTCATGGTTTTTGTTTGTTATTTCCTGGTGTTTCATCATTTTTTCTATCAAGGTCTCTAAGTTGGTGAGTCTTTGAGGTTCAGGTGGTGCTTGTGGTGGGTTGTGAGATGTGGGTGTTGGATGATAGGTATTTTGGTTGGTGGGTTGGTTATTGGATTGGTACTGGTTGAGATTAGGGTAGTTGTTTTGAGGTTTTCTGTATGTGTTTTGGTTAGTCTGCTGCTGGTTGTACTTTTGGTTGTTTCTTGGGTTATTTTGATTTGAATTCCTCTGCCATGGGTGTTGGTTTTGGTTGTGAGTGTCTCCCCATCTGAGGTTGGGGTGATTTTTCCATGAGGGATTGTAGGTATCACCATAGAATTCATTTGGATTTGAATGCATGTACTGGACTTGTTCCTGCTGTTGCTCCTCTTGGATTTCTTCATTTTGCCCCCATGTGGCTGATGGTTGGCTGGTGTTAACTGCTGCAACTTGGATGCCATCAATCCTCTTGGTCATTTGTTCAAATTGTTCTTGAATTTGCTGCTGCATTAATTTGTTTTGAGCCAGGATTGAATCCACTCCTTCTAGCTCCATTACTCCTCTCTTTTGTGATGGTTGGCGGCCTCTTTGATGAGCAAAGAAATATTGGTTGTTGGCCACCATATCGATGAGTTCTTGAGCCTCCTCTGCAGTTTTCATGAGTTGCAAGGAACCTCTAGCTGAATGATCCAAAGCTTCCTGGGATTTCAGTGTTAAGCCTTCATAGAAGTTCTGCAGCTTCTCCCACTCATTAAACATGGCAGGGGGACATTTCCTGATTAGAGCCTTATACCTCTCCCATGCCTCATAGATGGGTTCAGCCTCCATTTGTGTAAATGTTTGTACCTCAGCCTTCAACCTTATAATCCTCTGAGGAGGGTAAAACTTGGCAAGAAACTTGGTTACCAAATCATCCCAGTTATTGATGCTGTCCCTTGGAAAAGATTCCAACCATTGAGTGGCCTTGTCCCTGAGAGAAAATGGGAATAGCATCAGTTTGTAACTGTCAGGAGGCACTCCATTAGTTTTGACAGTGTTGCATATCCTCAAGAAAGTGGATAAATGTTGGTGTGGGTCCTCAAGTGGTCCTCCACCAAAAGAGCAATTGTTCTGAACCAAAGTGATGAGTTGTGGCTTGAGTTCAAAATTGTTAGCATTGACATTTGGAGCCAAGATGCTGCTCCCACAATGTCTAGGATTTGCAAAGGTATAGGAAGCCAAAACTCTCATCTGGGGTGGGTTGTCATTGTTGTTGTCTGCTCCACCTGGTGGATTGG
The DNA here is from genome assembly GCF_059453495.1 of Arachis ipaensis. Lineage (NCBI taxonomy): Eukaryota > Viridiplantae > Streptophyta > Magnoliopsida > Fabales > Fabaceae > Arachis > Arachis ipaensis. The sequence goes on along the minus strand of NC_142435.1, from coordinate 38,933,302 downwards.
TTGAATGTTCCTCCATCTCTTGGAATTCTTCGTCTGATTCCTCTTCTCCAACAATATTTTTCCCTCTTTCAGCTCTTCTTAACCTCCTGAGAGTTCTTTCGTCTCGTTCATGAAAATTGGGTATGGTTCTTCTTGTACCTGACATACAAGCAGGGCATGAGAAATGCACAAAACCAGTGACACTTCAATCTACTTCTAGATTGAAGTGTTAGTTAGTTTAAGCAAAAAATCAAACAGTTAGTGGGTTAATCAAAATTAAAGAGAAAGTGCTTGATCTAGATCACCACCTCACTTAATCATTGTCAATCTAATCAATCCCCGGCAACGGCGCCAAAAACTTGATGAGATATTTTCGCGGAGAAACGAATTTCTCCCAAAACACCCAAATCTAACCGGCAAGTGTACCGGGTCGTATCAAGTAATAAAAACTCACGGGAGTGAGGTCGATCCCACAGGGATTGAAGGATTGAGAAATTTTAGCTTAGTGGTTAATTTAGTCAAGCGAATCAAGATTTGGTTGAGTGTTTTGTGATTTGCAGAAATTAAATTACATGGAAGTAAAGAGAACAGGGAATTAAAGTGCTGAATCTTAAAGAACAAGAAATTAAATAGCAGAAACTTAGAATGCAAGAAATGTAAATTGCGGAATCTTAAAATGCAAGAAATGTAAACGGCTGGAATTGTAAAGGGAATTGGGGATTGGATTTGCAGAATTTAAACAAGGAAAAGTAAATTGCATCAAGCAGAGAAGTAGAAGAAGGTTTGGGTTAGATTGGATCTTGAAGCAGAAAAGTAAATGAACATGAAAACAGTAAACAGAGAATGTAAAATTGGAAAATTAGATCTCAGGACCCAGAGACTAGAAAACCAAGTCTAGATCTCAATGCCTTCCTAGATCCAACAAGAACAATTGCAAGGGAATTGTAAATTGCAAGGAAAATAGATGAAGAGCAATTAACAGAAATTAAATTCAATCAAGCAGTAAATAAAGCAGTGAGATCCAAGGTTGAGATTGAAACAGAATTTCTGCAATTCTCCAACCCAAAAATCCAAGACAATTGTAATTGAAATTGAAAGCAATAAAACTGAGAGGAAGAGAAGTGAATTCTCCTTCCCCAAGACAAAGAAATTAAAGATCACTCAAAATCAAAAGCTCTCCGAAAACTATTATGAAAATTCCAAAAGAAAGCTCCCCGAAGAACTTGAATTCTATCCTATTTATACACTTTCTTCCAATGATCTTCAAGCCTTGAGTTGGGCCTTTGCTCTTGGTGGAATTGGGTTGAAAGAGGCCTTGGTTGATTGCTCTTGGAGTTTGAAGAGGAACCAAAACGAACCAATTGAACCGGGTTTGAGTTTTGCAAAAGTTGGACCAAAAGTTTGAGCAAAAGTTAGGGGGCTAACTTTTGCCCAAACTTTTCATATCAGCACCCATATCCAGCTGATACCAACGTTGGTGCCAAAGTTAGGGGTCTAACTGATGCGCATAAACTTGTTATGCTACGATTTAGGAAATTGCACGATCGGCAAAATTCCTTCCGGCAAGTGCACCGGTTATCGTCAAGTAAAAACTCACAATAGAGTGAGGTCGAATCCCACAAGGATTGGTTGAGTGAGCAATTCAGATTAGAAGTGTGTTCTAGTTGAGCGGAATCAAGATTTAGATGAGAATTGCGGAATGTAAAATTGGCGGGAAAAGTAAATGACAAGAAATTTAAATGGCGGAATCTGAAATTGCATGAATTAAAGAGCAGAATGTAAATTGCTGAAATTAAAAGGGAATGGGGGTGATTGCAAGAATTGAGTTGCAGAATGTAAAGAGAAATTGGAAATCAGAAATTGGGAATTCATTGGGTGTTAGGAGATATTGAGATCTCCGAATCAAAACATGTATATCTCTTCCTCAACCAATGCGTTCATTAAATTTTGCTTGGCAATCTTATATGATTGGATCCCAATCCCTTGGCTCACCAATTCTCTCTAAAAACAAAAAAATTCCCAATCCCTTGGTTTAAATGTTCATAAGAAGAGATGATGCTCGATCACTGATTATACCACACAGTTTCATGAACCACAATTTGGTAGGATTACATGTCACAATATCCATCCAAACCCCAATCCAATTCACTGTGAGAAAGCTTCTCTAGCATGAATCCTCCATTCCTTTCCCAAGGTTCCGAAGGATTCCAATTATGGGTAGTTTCTTTCCCAAGACAACTACCCAATGGAATTAGATCGAGAAGCTTTCTAACAAAATTCAAGAGAAAAGATTGAAGAAGAAGATAAACTATTATTGATTCATTGAATTACAATAGAGCTCCCTAACCCAATGAAAGGGGGTTTAGTGAGTCATAGCTCTGAATTCAATTACAAAGATATGAAAACTAGCTAAAAGTGAAGGTAAAAGTCCTTTCTAACTTAAATTCTATCCTATTTATACACTTTCTATATTGAGCTTCTGTTGTGTTTCTTGGGCTTTGAGGCCTCTCCCTGCTTTCCTTTTGCCTTGGGTTTATGATCCATAATCTTGATGAGGCTGTTGATCCAAATTCTGTAACATTCATTGAGCCAACTTAGTGATAATCAAATAATGACACATGACTCAATAAATTGAGATTTCAAACTCATCAATCCTTCAGGCCCAATCCTATAAACCATGATATTCAATTGGGTTTCATACCAGAATAAGTTTAAGTTAATGTTTGTGCTCAAATACTAACTTAAACCACAATATTTTTGGTCCAGAAACCTTTTCCAAGAGTGGCGTTTAAGTTGCAGTTTAAGCTTAAACTGCAGCTTAAACGCCAGACACTTCCAGTGAGGCCTTTTGTAGAAGCACGTTTAAGCTTTAGTTTAAGGTTAAACTGAAGCTTAAACGTGGAAATGGAAGAAGGCAGCCCTGGAGAGTCATGTAGTCAAACACGTTTAAGCTTCAGTTTAAGGTTAAACTGAAGCTTAAACGTGGATATAGGAAGGGCAGCCCTGGAGGTCGAACACGTTTAACCTCCAGTTTAAGGTTAAACTGGAGGTTAAACGTGGAAATGGAAGGAGGCATCCTGGAGGTCGAACACGTTTAACCTCCAGTTTAAGGTTAAACTGGAGGTTAAACGTGGAAGCTTAGAAGGGTAGCCCTGGAGGTGTCGAACACGTTTAAGCTCCAGTTTGAGGTCAAACTGGAGCTTAAACGTGGAAATGGAGAGAGCAACCCTGGAGGAGAAAACTTGGTCGAACACGTTTAAGCTCCAGTTTGAGGTCAAACTGGAGCTTAAACGTGGAAATGGCTCCCTGGTGCTTTTCCCATTCTGGCGTTTAACCTCCAGTTTAAGGTTAAACTGGAGGTTAAACGTGGAACTCCTTCCTGAATGGCATTATCATTCTGGCGTTTAACCTCCAGTTTGAGGTCAAACTGGAGGTTAAACGTGGAATGCTTCTTTGGTGAGACTTTTCATTCTGGCGTTTAACCTCCAGTTTAAGGTTAAACTGGAGGTTAAACTTCAATTCCAGCATTTCTTATTCTGGCGTTTAAGCTCCAGTTTAGGCTTAAACTGGAACTTAAACTCCACATGTGATATTCAAGCTTCCTTTATTGATTTTGTTGCTTCCTTGCTTAGCCTCTTCTTCCCTGAAATCATCCAAACAAATGCATCAAAGTCTTGCAAAATTTCATGAGAAATCTTCCATTCATAGCATTCAAGTAATATAACTAGAACTCATGGAATTTGCATTAAAATCATACTGTTTGGATGGTTCATTGCTTTGTTCTTCATTTAACCATTTTTGGTTACTTTAAGCTCAAGAAAATGCATAAAACAACTAAAACTAACAGAAAAATGCTAGTGAAACTAGCCTAAGATGCCTCGGCATCACAACACCAAACTTAATACTTGCTTGTCCCTAAGCAAGTCCTGAGTTATTTGAGAAGAAAGTATGAAACAGAAAGCAATTATATTGGCTATATTAGCAAGCATTTGAAGTTCATCAGAAGGGTTTTATGCAGAAAGTTGCAGCATCACTTTTTCATTCTTATCAGGTAAGATTATCACTTTTTCATTGCATCCATCAAACACTGCTATGGCCTCTTGTTATTCTTATGTCCTTGGCACTTTTCTCTTCTTTGTTTTTCTTTTCTTTTTCTTAGAGCTTCTTTTGCTCCTTGTTTGCTTAGTGTCATGTGTTGCACAAGCCTTTGGCATTTTCTTTTTCTTATCAGTGCACTACACATATCCACTTTAGGCATTTTAGTTCACATTTCTTCTTGAGACATTGGTGCCCAGCACCTCTTTGTGTGACTAAATGTTTTGTATTTAGGTTGCTCTTGATAATGGACTTTTGGTTGATAATCCCGGGTTAGTTAACCCAAGTTACCAAGTGTTGAAACACTCCTCAGAACCTATTCATCCAAGCATATCCTTAATACATAAACACCACAGGCATTTGTCTCAGAAGTTCAAACCATTGGTACCTAGCTTATTTTCTCAAATTTTTTTTTTTTTTTTTGCTTTTTGGTTGCCCTTTTTCAGTGGCTTTTTCTTCTTCTTTTTCTTTCTTTTTCATGGCCAAAGACATTTATTCATCAAGATCCATAGACAGTTTTCAATTTCTACACAAAGAATGATAATTCTACACTCTAATTCCAGTGATCTGACTAAACAATCAGGCATGCATACCACCACTTAATTCTACTTGATTTGTCACTAATTTAGCCAAGTTACTTTTGTTCAAACTTTTCTTTTATTTTTGGAAACAGAACAAGCATGGCAAGCACTCGTTTAAGAAGGTGAAGTTATATCCAAACATCTAGGCATTCACTTTATTCAAAGCAATAAACAGACAAATATACTAAAAACTTCACATTCCAGAAAGATTCAACATTTACAGTTTAAACCAGAACAAGCATGCTTTTGTTTGCCCTTTTTAAAGAATTATCAAGGAACAATACCACCTTGTGAAATTCCTTGTTTTCTCTTTGTTGCCAGGAAACAATTTGATTTCCCTTCTTCTCCTAAATGTTGCTTCATGCTTTAAAATCCTTGTTTCCTTTCCTGCAAAGAGTGATGAAGTTGCTTGCTTCTCAAGCACTTGAGTGGTTAGCTCAACTATGTGTGGGTAAGTATCTGAGTCTTAAGTTGGTGTGTGAACACCAAACTTAGTCTCCCACTTACTTCTCTGTGCTTTGAATCCTTGAGTTCTCTTTGGAATGAAGTTGCTGCTAAGGGTTTTAAGCATTTCTGTGACTGCTTAGAATGGTTGTTCCTCTCATATAATTCAAAGGTTGTTGTGTTCAGTTGATCTTTATGGTGGAACACCAAACTTAGAGTCACACATTCCCCTTTGAATTATTGATCCACGAATTCATTGTTTGGTGTGAAACACCAAACTTAATTCTTTGCAATGCACAGAAATTACTTCACCCTTTTTATTGAAACAAATAAAAGAAACAGCAAAAGGGTATTACCTCAGGTTGGGTTGCCTCCCAACAAGCGCTTCTTTAACGTCATTAGCTTGACGGTCAGCTTCCTCAGTTGAGGTGATATTTAACTTTGTCCTTCTCATCCACATCTCCCAAGTAATGTTTGAGTCTTTGACCGTTCACAATGAAGGTTCGTTGTGACTTTTCTTCCATGATTTCTACTTGTCCATATTTGGAGACCTTGGTGACAAGGAATGGTCCTGACCACCTTGATTTTAGCTTCCCTGGAAATAGCTTCAGCCTAGAATTGTAGAGCAATACTTTTTGTCCTTCTTCAAATTTCCTTGGGGCTATGTTGCTGTCATGCTTCTTCTTTGCTCTTTCTTTGTAAATTTTGGCATTCTCATAAGCTTCCGCTCTGAATTCTTCCAACTCTTGAATTTGCAACATCCTTCTTTCTCCAGCAGCTTTGTTGTCCAAGTTCAAAAGTTTCAAGGCCCAGTATGCCTTGTGCTCCAACTCCAGTGGCAAATGGCAAGCTTTTCCATATACTAGTTGGTAAGGAGACATTCCAATTGGTGTTTTGAAAGCTGTCCTATATGCCCAAAGAGCATCATCTAGCTTAATCGACCAGTCCTTCCTTGAAGTTCCCACAGTCTTTTCCAGGATCCTTTTGAGTTTTCTGTTAGATATTTCGGCTTGCCCACTTGTCTGTGGATGGTATGGTGTGGCTACCTTGTGTTTGACTCCATATTTTAGAAGCAATGCCTCTAATGGTTTGTTGCAGAAGTGGCTTCCTCCATCACTGATGATTGCTCTTGGAACCCCAAAACGGCAAAAAATGTGTTTTCTGAGGAAGTTCATGACTACCTTATTATCATTGGTTGGAGTTGCTATTGCTTCAACCCATTTGGAGACATAGTCTACTGCCACAAGAATGTAATTATTTGAGTATGAGGAGGGAAAGGGTCCCATGAAATCTATCCCCCATACATCAAACAATTCAAGTTCCAGAATGAATTGTTGTGGCATTTCATTTCTTCTTGGCAGGTTCCCCGCTTTCTGGCATTCATGGCAGTGCTTCACTAATTCTTTTGCATCTTTGAAGATAGTGGGCCAATAAAAACCACACTGCAACACCTTAGCTGCTGTTCTTTCTCCTGCAAAATGTCCTCCATAAGTGGAGCCATGGCAGTCCCATAAGACTTCCCTTCCTTCTTCCTCGGATATGCATCTTCTGAGTATGCCATCGGAACATTTTTTGAACAAGTATGGTTCGTCCCAGATGAAGTATTTGGCATCATTTACCAATTTCTTCCTTTGATGTTTGTTAAATTCCAACGGTAAACTCCCAGTGGCCTTGAAGTTTGCTATGTCTACAAACCAGGGTGCTTTGTGAATTACCATGAGTTGTTCATCAGGAAAGCACTCATTTATATGTGTGCTTTGTGCGCTTCCTTCTTCACATGGTATTCTTGATAAATGGTCTGCCACCTTGTTCTCTACACCCTTCTTGTCTTTGATTTCAATGTCAAATTCCTGCAACAAAAGAACCCATCTAATAAGTCTTGGTTTGGATTCTTGTTTAGCAAGTAAGTATTTTAAAGCTGAATGATCAGTGAAGACAATGACTTTAGATCCAATGAGATAGGATCTAAATTTGTCAAATGCAAAGACTATTGCCAAGAGTTCTTTTTCAGTGGTTGTGTAATTCCTTTGGTTATCATTCAAGACTTTACTGGCATAATAAATCACATGTACCAAATTGTCTTTCCTTTGTCCTAACACTGCCCCAATAGCAAGGTCTGATGCATCACACATCAGTTCAAAAGGTAAGTTCCAATCAGGTGGAGCAATGATAGGTGCAGAGGAAAGTTTTTGCTTCAAAAGTTCATAGGCTAGCATGCAATTTTTATCAAATACAAAGGGTGTGTCAGAGACAAGCAAGTTACTCAAAGGTTTGGCTATTTTAGAAAAGTCTCTAATAAACCTTCTGTAAAAACCAGCGTGTCCCAAAAAACTCCTAACTGCCCTTACATTACTTGGTGGAGGTAATTTTTCAATGAGTTCCACCTTAGCTCTGTCCACCTCAATGCCTCTATTAGAGATTTTATGGCCAAGGACTATTCCTTCTGTGACCATGAAATGACACTTTTCCCAGTTTAATACTAGGTTAGTCTCTTGGCATCTCTTAAGCACCAAGGCAAGGTGGTGTAGGCAGCTAGGAAAAGAATCTCCAAACACAGAAAAATCGTCCATGAAGACCTCAATAAATTTTTCAATCATGTCCGAAAAGATGGACAGCATGCATCTTTGGAAAGTGGCAGGTGCATTGCACAATCCAAAGGGCATGCGTCTATAAGCAAAAACTCCATATGGACAAACAAATGATGTTTTCTCTTGATCTTTAGGATCAACTACTATTTGGTTGTAGCCTGAATATCCATCTAAAAAACAATAGTAAGCATGTCCGGCAAGCCTTTCAAGCATCTGATCCATGAATGGGAGTGGGAAATGATCCTTTCTGGTGGCTTCATTGAGCTTCCTGTAGTCTATGCACATCCTCCACCCAGTGACGGTTCTTGTGGGTATGAGTTCGTTCTTCTCATTTGGCACCACAGTTATGCCACCTTTCTTGGGAACTACATGGATGGGACTAACCCATGGGCTATCAGAAATGGGGTAGATTACCCCTGCCTGCCATAACTTCATAACTTCCTTTTGTACCACTTCTTTCATGACAGGATTCAATCTTCTCTGAGCTTGAATGGAGGGTCTAGCATCCTCTTCTAACAAGATTTTATGCATGCATATGGATGAGCTTATTCCCTTCAAATCGGCTAGGGTCCATCCAATGGCATCTTGATGAGTTTGTAGCACCTTGATCAATTCTTCTTCCTGTTCTTGGCTCAGGGCAGAGCTAATGATAACAGGGTGACTCTCATCACTACCCAAGTATGCATACTTGAGATTAGGGGGCAATGCTTTGAGCTCAGGTTTTGGTGCTTCCTTCTCTTCTTTCACTCTCTCTGGCATGCTTGGCATGGTTGTTTCAGCAGCCTTGATGTCACTAACTTCAATATCCTTGGTGAACTCCTCCTCTGCCACTTCCTTTATTGTTTCCTCAAAAGTTTCTTGTACTGCAATGTCCACTACATCAATCCTCATGCATTCCCTTAGTGATTCTGATGGATAGCTCATTGCCTTGAATACGTTAAACACCAATTTCTCATCATGTAGTCTAAGAGTGAGTTCACCCTTTTGTACATCTATGATGGCTCCAGCAGTAGCCAGGAAGGGTCTTCCCAGAATTATTGAAGCCTTGGCTTCTTCCTCCATATCTAACACCACAAAATCAGCAGGAAATATAAAATCTCCCACTTTCACCAACAAATCCTCAACTATCCCATGAGGGAATTTAAAAGTTCGATCTGCCAATTGGAGGGCCATTCTTGTTGGTTTGGCTTCCTCAATCTTCATTCTTCTCATCATTGTTAGAGACATCAAATTGATACTGGCCCCTAAGTCACACAAGGCCTTCTCCACCATGACTTCTCCTATGATGCAGGGGATTTGGAAACTGCCTGGATCCTTCAATTTCTGAGGTAATTTGTGCTGAATGATGGCACTGCATTCTTCAGTTAACAACACAGTTTCCTCATTTCTCCAGCTTCTCTTCTTGGTCATCAATTCCTTTAAGAATTTTGCATATAGTGGCATTTGCTCTATTGCCTCAGCAAAGGGAATGTTAATTTGAAGCTTCTTGAAAATCTCCAAGAACCTGGAGAATTGGCCATCCTTTTCACTTTTCATCAAACGTTGAGGATAAGGTGCTTTAGGTGTATAAGGCTTCAGGACCTCTTTTTCTTTTTCTTTTGTTGCAAACGGTGTAAAAGATTGTCCTTGTTCTTTGTCTTTCACATTTTCCTTTGCTTCATCCTCTGTGGTTTCCTTTGAGATCTCCTTCAGATTCTTTCCACTTCTGAGGGTTATGGCTTTACACTCTTCCCTTGCAATAGCCTTGGCAGCATGAGAAGCGCTTGTCCCAGGGGTTTGCTTAGACAAATACACAATTTGATTTTCTAGCTTCTGGATGGCAGCTCCTTGGTTTTGCAGGTTAGAGTTTACTTCTTCCTTAAAAGCTTTCAATTCGGTTATGTCTTGACTCATGGTTGCAAGCATTCCTTCTATCCGGTTTAATTGATCTTGAAATTGTTGGTTCGGATTAAGTTGGGTAGGTTGATTATTTTGGCCATGATATGATGGTTGGGGGTAAGTGTTTTGTGTGGCTTGGTATGATCTTTGGTTGGAGTTTTGGTATGTGGAATTGTTATGTTGGTTGTGGTTGTAAGGTTTGTGGTTTTGTGGTTGGGTTTGTTGGTTCTCCCACCCAAAGTTTGGGTGATTTTTCCATCCTGGGTTGTAAGTGTTGGAATGTGGATCATATGATTGCCTTTGTTGGTTTCCCACATAGTTGGCCTCTTCCCAATCACCTCCTTCAATGCTTACTTCCTCTTGATCTTGTGTGTGTATTGCAGCCACTTGCTTTGTTTCTAATTGCCTGGTAAGCTCTGCTAGTTGCTTGGCAAACACCTTGTTTTGGGCTAGAATTGTATCAACATGGTTCAGCTCCATGACTCCCTTAGTGTTGTGCCTTTCTGATGCATAGTAGTACTCATTCTCAGCCACTGTCTCAATCACCTCAATGGCCTCTTCCACAGTCTTTTTCCTGTTCAATGAACCTCCTGATGAATGGTCTACAGCCTTCCTTGATTCATAAGAGAGTCCATCATAGAAAATATGCAATTGCACCCAATCATGGAACATGTCTGGTGGGCATTTCCTTGTCAAGTCCTTGAATCTCTCCCATGCCTCGTAGAGAGTTTCACCATCTTGTTGTCTAAAAGTCTGAACCTCAGATCGAAGCCTATTGACCTTTTGTGGGGGGTAGAAACGTGCCAGAAACTTGCTTTCCACCTCATCCCATGTTGTTAGACTCCCCCTTGGGAATGATTCCAGCCACTTAGCTGCCTTGTCCCTAAGTGAAAATGGGAACAAAAGCAGTTTATAGGCATCTTCCTGGACTCCATTGGACTTCACAGTGTCACAAATTCTCAGGAATTTTGTGAGATGTTGGTTGGGATCTTCATTAGCACTTCCACCAAATGAACAATGATTATCCACCAGTGATATTAGCTGTGGTTTGAGCTCGAAATTGTTGGCCTGAATGGGTGGTTTCTGGATGCTGCTACCACAATTCCCAGAGGTTGGGTTTATGTATGAACTAAGAACCCTCCTCTCAGGAATGGCATTGTTTCCATCAGCTCTCTCATGGTTGTGAACTTCTCTATCCATGTTGAGATCTAAAGCTTCCTCAAAATTGTCCTCAGATTCTCCTTCAGATTCCTCTTCTCCCACTACTCTCTTCCCTCTTGCTTCCCTTCTCAGTCTATGAAGTGTCCTCTCTGGTTCGGTATATGGAGGAGTTGATGTCTCTCCTCTCCTACCTGTCATACAAGAACACAGCACAGGCACAAACAAGTGAAATACTCTTGGTTAATGGAAGAGTATGGTTAGAGCAATTGAGGAATTAATTCAAACAGTTAGTGAGTCAGTGAGTTAGTTGCTTGAATTTAAAGGCATAAAGAAAGAAAGCATGTAACCGAGTGCAGAAATTAAAATTCAACAAGTAACTTGAACAGAATTAACAAAGCAAGAAAAATTGCTCAATCTAGTTAACTTCCAATTGGAGAATTGTCAATCGAAAACCAATCCCCGGCAACGGCGCCATAAACTTGATGCGCATAAACTTGTTATGCTACGATTTAGGAAATTGCACGATCGGCAAAATTCCTTCCGGCAAGTGCACCGGTTATCGTCAAGTAAAAACTCACAATAGAGTGAGGTCGAATCCCACAAGGATTGGTTGAGTGAGCAATTCAGATTAGAAGTGTGTTCTAGTTGAGCGGAATCAAGATTTAGATGAGAATTGCGGAATATAAAATTGGCGGGAAAAGTAAATGACAAGAAATTTAAATGGCGGAATCTGAAATTGCATGAATTAAAGAGCAGAATGTAAATTGCTGAAATTAAAAGGGAATGGGGGTGATTGCAAGAATTGAGTTGCAGAATGTAAAGAGAAATTGGAAATCAGAAATTGGGAATTCATTGGGTGTTAGGAGATATTGAGATCTCCGAATCAAAACATGTATATCTCTTCCTCAACCAATGCGTTCATTAAATTTTGCTTGGCAATCTTATATGATTGGATCCCAATCCCTTGGCTCACCAATTCTCTCTAAAAACAAACAAATTCCCAATCCCTTGGTTTAAATGTTCATAAGAAGAGATGATGCTCGATCACTGATTATACCACACAGTTTCATGAACCACAATTTGGTAGGATTACATGTCACAATATCCATCCAAACCCCAATCCAATTCACTGTGAGAAAGCTTCTCTAGCATGAATCCTCCATTCCTTTCCCAAGGTTCCGAAGGATTCCAATTATGGGTAGTTTCTTTCCCAAGACAACTACCCAATGGAATTAGATCGAGAAGCTTTCTAACAAAATTCAAGAGAAAAGATTGAAGAAGAAGATAAACTATTATTGATTCATTGAATTACAATAGAGCTCCCTAACCCAATGAAAGGGGGTTTAGTGAGTCATAGCTCTGAATTCAATTACAAAGATATGAAAACTAGCTAAAAGTGAAGGTAAAAGTCCTTTCTAACTTAAATTCTATCCTATTTATACACTTTCTATATTGAGCTTCTGTTGTGTTTCTTGGGCTTTGAGGCCTCTCCCTGCTTTCCTTTTGCCTTGGGTTTATGATCCATAATCTTGATGAGGCTGTTGATCCAAATTCTGTAACATTCATTGAGCCAACTTAGTGATAATCAAATAATGACACATGACTCAATAAATTGAGATTTCAAACTCATCAATCCTTCAGGCCCAATCCCATAAACCATGATATTCAATTGGGTTTCATACCAGAATAAGTTTAAGTTAATGTTTGTGCTCAAATACTAACTTAAACCACAATATTTTTGGTCCAGAAACCTTTTCCAAGAGTGGCGTTTAAGTTGCAGTTTAAGCTTAAACTGCAGCGTAAACGCCAGACACTTCCAGTGAGGCCTTTTGTAGAAGCACGTTTAAGCTTTAGTTTAAGGTTAAACTGAAGCTTAAACGTGGAAATGGAAGAAGGCAGCCCTGGAGAGTCATGTAGTCGAACACATTTAAGCTTCAGTTTAAGGTAAAACTGAAGCTTAAACGTGGATATAGGAAGGGCAGCCCTGGAGGTCGAACACGTTTAACCTCCAGTTTAAGGTTAAACTGGAGGTTAAACGTGGAAATGGAAGGAGGCATCCTGGAGGTCGAACACGTTTAACCTCCAGTTTAAGGTTAAACTGGAGGTTAAACGTGGAAGCTTAGAAGGGTAGCCCTGGAGGTGTCGAACACGTTTAAGCTCCAGTTTGAGGTCAAACTGGAGCTTAAACGTGGAAATGGAGAGAGCAACCCTGGAGGAGAAAACTTGGTCGAACACGTTTAAGCTCCAGTTTGAGGTCAAACTGGAGCTTAAACGTGGAAATGGCTCCCTGGTGCTTTTCCCATTCTGGCGTTTAACCTCCAGTTTAAGGTTAAACTGGAGGTTAAACGTGGAACTCCTTCCTGAATGGCATTATCATTCTGGCGTTTAACCTCCAGTTTGAGGTCAAACTGGAGGTTAAACGTGGAATGCTTCTTTGGTGAGACTTTTCATTCTGGCGTTTAACCTCCAGTTTAAGGTTAAACTGGAGGTTAAACTTCAATTCCAGCATTTCTTATTCTGGCGTTTAAGCTCCAGTTTAGGCTTAAACTGGAACTTAAACTCCACATGTGATATTCAAGCTTCCTTTATTGATTTTGTTGCTTCCTTGCTTAGCCTCTTCTTCCCTGAAATCATCCAAACAAATGCATCAAAGTCTTGCAAAATTTCATGAGAAATCTTCCATTCATAGCATTCAAGTAATATAACTAGAACTCATGGAATTTGCATTAAAATCATACTGTTTGGATGGTTCATTGCTTTGTTCTTCATTTAACCATTTTTGGTTACTTTAAGCTCAAGAAAATGCATAAAACAACTAAAACTAACAGAAAAATGCTAGTGAAACTAGCCTAAGATGCCTCGGCATCACAACACCAAACTTAATACTTGCTTGTCCCTAAGCAAGTCCTGAGTTATTTGAGAAGAAAGTATGAAACAGAAAGCAATTATATTGGCTATATTAGCAAGCATTTGAAGTTCATCAGAAGGGTTTTATGCAGAAAGTTGCAGCATCACTTTTTCATTCTTATCAGGTAAGATTATCACTTTTTCATTGCATCCATCAAACACTGCTATGGCCTCTTGTTATTCTTATGTCCTTGGCACTTTTCTCTTCTTTGTTTTTCTTTTCTTTTTCTTAGAGCTTCTTTTGCTCCTTGTTTGCTTAGTGTCATGTGTTGCACAAGCCTTTGGCATTTTCTTTTTCTTATCAGTGCACTACACATATCCACTTTAGGCATTTTAGTTCACATTTCTTCTTGAGACATTGGTGCCCAGCACCTCTTTGTGTGACTAAATGTTTTGTATTTAGGTTGCTCTTGATAATGGACTTTTGGTTGATAATCCCGGGTTAGTTAACCCAAGTTACCAAGTGTTGAAACACTCCTCAGAACCTATTCATCCAAGCATATCCTTAATACATAAACACCACAGGCATTTGTCTCAGAAGTTCAAACCATTGGTACCTAGCTTATTTTCTCAAATTTTTTTTTTTTTTTTGCTTTTTGGTTGCCCTTTTTCAGTGGCTTTTTCTTCTTCTTTTTCTTTCTTTTTCATGGCCAAAGACATTTATTCATCAAGATCCATAGACAGTTTTCAATTTCTACACAAAGAATGATAATTCTACACTCTAATTCCAGTGATCTGACTAAACAATCAGGCATGCATACCACCACTTAATTCTACTTGATTTGTCACTAATTTAGCCAAGTTACTTTTGTTCAAACTTTTCTTTTATTTTTGGAAACAGAACAAGCATGGCAAGCACTCGTTTAAGAAGGTGAAGTTATATCCAAACATCTAGGCATTCACTTTATTCAAAGCAATAAACAGACAAATATATTAAAAACTTCACATTCCAGAAAGATTCAACATTTACAGTTTAAACCAGAACAAGCATGCTTTTGTTTGCCCTTTTTAAAGAATTATCAAGGAACAATACCACCTTGTGAAATTCCTTGTTTTCTCTTTGTTGCCAGGAAACAATTTGATTTCCCTTCTTCTCCTAAATGTTGCTTCATGCTTTAAAATCCTTGTTTCCTTTCCTGCAAAGAGTGATGAAGTTGCTTGCTTCTCAAGCACTTGAGTGGTTAGCTCAACTATGTGTGGGTAAGTATCTGAGTCTTAAGTTGGTGTGTGAACACCAAACTTAGTCTCCCACTTACTTCTCTGTGCTTTGAATCCTTGAGTTCTCTTTGGAATGAAGTTGCTGCTAAGGGTTTTAAGCATTTCTGTGACTGCTTAGAATGGTTGTTCCTCTCATATAATTCAAAGGTTGTTGTGTTCAGTTGATCTTTATGGTGGAACACCAAACTTAGAGTCACACATTCCCCTTTGAATTATTGATCCACGAATTCATTGTTTGGTGTGAAACACCAAACTTAATTCTTTGCAATGCACAGAAATTACTTCACCCTTTTTATTGAAACAAATAAAAGAAACAGCAAAAGGGTATTACCTCAGGTTGGGTTGCCTCCCAACAAGCGCTTCTTTAACGTCATTAGCTTGACGGTCAGCTTCCTCAGTTGAGGTGATATTTAACTTTGTCCTTCTCATCCACATCTCCCAAGTAATGTTTGAGTCTTTGACCGTTCACAATGAAGGTTCGTTGTGACTTTTCTTCCATGATTTCTACTTGTCCATATTTGGAGACCTTGGTGACAAGGAATGGTCCTGACCACCTTGATTTTAGCTTCCCTGGAAATAGCTTCAGCCTAGAATTGTAGAGCAATACTTTTTGTCCTTCTTCAAATTTCCTTGGGGCTATGTTGCTGTCATGCTTCTTCTTTGCTCTTTCTTTGTAAATTTTGGCATTCTCATAAGCTTCCGCTCTGAATTCTTCCAACTCTTGAATTTGCAACATCCTTCTTTCTCCAGCAGCTTTGTTGTCCAAGTTCAAAAGTTTCAAGGCCCAGTATGCCTTGTGCTCCAACTCCAGTGGCAAATGGCAAGCTTTTCCATATACTAGTTGGTAAGGAGACATTCCAATTGGTGTTTTGAAAGCTGTCCTATATGCCCAAAGAGCATCATCTAGCTTAATCGACCAGTCCTTCCTTGAAGTTCCCACAGTCTTTTCCAGGATCCTTTTGAGTTTTCTGTTAGATATTTCGGCTTGCCCACTTGTCTGTGGATGGTATGGTGTGGCTACCTTGTGTTTGACTCCATATTTTAGAAGCAATGCCTCTAATGGTTTGTTGCAGAAGTGGCTTCCTCCATCACTGATGATTGCTCTTGGAACCCCAAAACGGCAAAAAATGTGTTTTCTGAGGAAGTTCATGACTACCTTATTATCATTGGTTGGAGTTGCTATTGCTTCAACCCATTTGGAGACATAGTCTACTGCCACAAGAATGTAATTATTTGAGTATGAGGAGGGAAAGGGTCCCATGAAATCTATCCCCCATACATCAAACAATTCAAGTTCCAGAATGAATTGTTGTGGCATTTCATTTCTTCTTGGCAGGTTCCCCGCTTTCTGGCATTCATGGCAGTGCTTCACTAATTCTTTTGCATCTTTGAAGATAGTGGGCCAATAAAAACCACACTGCAACACCTTAGCTGCTGTTCTTTCTCCTGCAAAATGTCCTCCATAAGTGGAGCCATGGCAGTCCCATAAGACTTCCCTTCCTTCTTCCTCGGATATGCATCTTCTGAGTATGCCATCGGAACATTTTTTGAACAAGTATGGTTCGTCCCAGATGAAGTATTTGGCATCATTTACCAATTTCTTCCTTTGATGTTTGTTAAATTCCAACGGTAAACTCCCAGTGGCCTTGAAGTTTGCTATGTCTACAAACCAGGGTGCTTTGTGAATTACCATGAGTTGTTCATCAGGAAAGCACTCATTTATATGTGTGCTTTGTGCGCTTCCTTCTTCACATGGTATTCTTGATAAATGGTCTGCCACCTTGTTCTCTACACCCTTCTTGTCTTTGATTTCAATGTCAAATTCCTGCAACAAAAGAACCCATCTAATAAGTCTTGGTTTGGATTCTTGTTTAGCAAGTAAGTATTTTAAAGCTGAATGATCAGTGAAGACAATGACTTTAGATCCAATGAGATAGGATCTAAATTTGTCAAATGCAAAGACTATTGCCAAGAGTTCTTTTTCAGTGGTTGTGTAATTCCTTTGGTTATCATTCAAGACTTTACTGGCATAATAAATCACATGTACCAAATTGTCTTTCCTTTGTCCTAACACTGCCCCAATAGCAAGGTCTGATGCATCACACATCAGTTCAAAAGGTAAGTTCCAATCAGGTGGGGCAATGATAGGTGCAGAGGAAAGTTTTTGCTTCAAAAGTTCATAGGCTAGCATGCAATTTTTATCAAATACAAAGGGTGTGTCAGAGACAAGCAAGTTACTCAAAGGTTTGGCTATTTTAGAAAAGTCTCTAATAAACCTTCTGTAAAAACCAGCGTGTCCCAAAAAACTCCTAACTGCCCTTACATTACTTGGTGGAGGTAATTTTTCAATGAGTTCCACCTTAGCTCTGTCCACCTCAATGCCTCTATTAGAGATTTTGTGGCCAAGGACTATTCCTTCTGTGACCATGAAATGACACTTTTCCCAGTTTAATACTAGGTTAGTCTCTTGGCATCTCTTAAGCACCAAGGCAAGGTGGTGTAGGCAGCTAGGAAAAGAATCTCCAAACACAGAAAAATCGTCCATGAAGACCTCAATAAATTTTTCAATCATGTCCGAAAAGATGGACAGCATGCATCTTTGGAAAGTGGCAGGTGCATTGCACAATCCAAAGGGCATGCGTCTATAAGCAAAAACTCCATATGGACAAACAAATGATGTTTTCTCTTGATCTTTAGGATCAACTACTATTTGGTTGTAGCCTGAATATCCATCTAAAAAACAATAGTAAGCATGTCCGGCAAGCCTTTCAAGCATCTGATCCATGAATGGGAGTGGAAAATGATCCTTTCTGGTGGCTTCATTGAGCTTCCTGTAGTCTATGCACATCCTCCACCCAGTGACGGTTCTTGTGGGTATGAGTTCGTTCTTCTCATTTGGCACCACAGTTATGCCACCTTTCTTGGGAACTACATGGATGGGACTAACCCATGGGCTATCAGAAATGGGGTAGATTACCCCTGCCTGCCATAACTTCATAACTTCCTTTTGTACCACTTCTTTCATGACAGGATTCAATCTTCTCTGAGCTTGAATGGAGGGTCTAGCATCCTCTTCTAACAAGATTTTATGCATGCATATGGATGAGCTTATTCCCTTCAAATCGGCTAGGGTCCATCCAATGGCATCTTGATGAGTTTGTAGCACCTTGATCAATTCTTCTTCCTGTTCTTGGCTCAGGGCAGAGCTAATGATAACAGGGTGACTCTCATCACTACCCAAGTATGCATACTTGAGATTAGGGGGCAATGCTTTGAGCTCAGGTTTTGGTGCTTCCTTCTCTTCTTTCACTCTCTCTGGCATGCTTGGCATGGTTGTTTCAGCAGCCTTGATGTCACTAACTTCAATATCCTTGGTGAACTCCTCCTCTGCCACTTCCTTTATTGTTTCCTCAAAAGTTTCTTGTACTGCAATGTCCACTACATCAATCCTCATGCATTCCCTTAGTGATTCTGATGGATAGCTCATTGCCTTGAATACGTTAAACACCAATTTCTCATCATGTAGTCTAAGAGTGAGTTCACCCTTTTGTACATCTATGATGGCTCCAGCAGTAGCCAGGAAGGGTCTTCCCAGAATTATTGAAGCCTTGGCTTCTTCCTCCATATCTAACACCACAAAATCAGCAGGAAATATAAAATCTCCCACTTTCACCAACAAATCCTCAACTATCCCATGAGGGAATTTAAAAGTTCGATCTGCCAATTGGAGGGCCATTCTTGTTGGTTTGGCTTCCTCAATCTTCATTCTTCTCATCATTGTTAGAGACATCAAATTGATACTGGCCCCTAAGTCACACAAGGCCTTCTCCACCATGACTTCTCCTATGATGCAGGGGATTTGGAAACTGCCTGGATCCTTCAATTTCTGAGGTAATTTGTGCTGAATGATGGCACTGCATTCTTCAGTTAACAACACAGTTTCCTCATTTCTCCAGCTTCTCTTCTTGGTCATCAATTCCTTTAAGAATTTTGCATATAGTGGCATTTGCTCTATTGCCTCAGCAAAGGGAATGTTAATTTGAAGCTTCTTGAAAATCTCCAAGAACCTGGAGAATTGGCCATCCTTTTCACTTTTCATCAAACGTTGAGGATAAGGTGCTTTAGGTGTATAAGGCTTCAGGACCTCTTTTTCTTTTTCTTTTGTTGCAAACGGTGTAAAAGATTGTCCTTGTTCTTTGTCTTTCACATTTTCCTTTGCTTCATCCTCTGTGGTTTCCTTTGAGATCTCCTTCAGATTCTTTCCACTTCTGAGGGTTATGGCTTTACACTCTTCCCTTGCAATAGCCTTGGCAGCATGAGAAGCGCTTGTCCCAGGGGTTTGCTTAGACAAATACACAATTTGATTTTCTAGCTTCTGGATGGCAGCTCCTTGGTTTTGCAGGTTAGAGTTTACTTCTTCCTTAAAAGCTTTCAATTCGGTTATGTCTTGACTCATGGTTGCAAGCATTCCTTCTATCCGGTTTAATTGATCTTGAAATTGTTGGTTCGGATTAAGTTGGGTAGGTTGATTATTTTGGCCATGATATGATGGTTGGGGGTAAGTGTTTTGTGTGGCTTGGTATGATCTTTGGTTGGAGTTTTGGTATGTGGAATTGTTATGTTGGTTGTGGTTGTAAGGTTTGTGGTTTTGTGGTTGGGTTTGTTGGTTCTCCCACCCAAAGTTTGGGTGATTTTTCCATCCTGGGTTGTAAGTGTTGGAATGTGGATCATATGATTGCCTTTGTTGGTTTCCCACATAGTTGGCCTCTTCCCAATCACCTCCTTCAATGCTTACTTCCTCTTGATCTTGTGTGTGTATTGCAGCCACTTGCTTTGTTTCTAATTGCCTGGTAAGCTCTGCTAGTTGCTTGGCAAACACCTTGTTTTGGGCTAGAATTGTATCAACATGGTTCAGCTCCATGACTCCCTTAGTGTTGTGCCTTTCTGATGCATAGTAGTACTCATTCTCAGCCACTGTCTCAATCACCTCAATGGCCTCTTCCACAGTCTTTTTCCTGTTCAATGAACCTCCTGATGAATGGTCTACAGCCTTCCTTGATTCATAAGAGAGTCCATCATAGAAAATATGCAATTGCACCCAATCATGGAACATGTCTGGTGGGCATTTCCTTGTCAAGTCCTTGAATCTCTCCCATGCCTCGTAGAGAGTTTCACCATCTTGTTGTCTAAAAGTCTGAACCTCAGATCGAAGCCTATTGACCTTTTGTGGGGGGTAGAAACGTGCCAGAAACTTGCTTTCCACCTCATCCCATGTTGTTAGACTCCCCCTTGGGAATGATTCCAGCCACTTAGCTGCCTTGTCCCTAAGTGAAAATGGGAACAAAAGCAGTTTATAGGCATCTTCCTGGACTCCATTGGACTTCACAGTGTCACAAATTCTCAGGAATTTTGTGAGATGTTGGTTGGGATCTTCATTAGCACTTCCACCAAATGAACAATGATTATCCACCAGTGATATTAGCTGTGGTTTGAGCTCGAAATTGTTGGCCTGAATGGGTGGTTTCTGGATGCTGCTACCACAATTCCCAGAGGTTGGGTTTATGTATGAACTAAGAACCCTCCTCTCAGGAATGGCATTGTTTCCATCAGCTCTCTCATGGTTGTGAACTTCTCTATCCATGTTGAGATCTAAAGCTTCCTCAAAATTGTCCTCAGATTCTCCTTCAGATTCCTCTTCTCCCACTACTCTCTTCCCTCTTGCTTCCCTTCTCAGTCTATGAAGTGTCCTCTCTGGTTCGGTATATGGAGGAGTTGATGTCTCTCCTCTCCTACCTGTCATACAAGAACACAGCACAGGCACAAACAAGTGAAATACTCTTGGTTAATGGAAGAGTATGGTTAGAGCAATTGAGGAATTAATTCAAACAGTTAGTGAGTCAGTGAGTTAGTTGCTTGAATTTAAAGGCATAAAGAAAGAAAGCATGTAACCGAGTGCAGAAATTAAAATTCAACAAGTAACTTGAACAGAATTAACAAAGCAAGAAAAATTGCTCAATCTAGTTAACTTCCAATTGGAGAATTGTCAATCGAAAACCAATCCCCGGCAACGGCGCCATAAACTTGATGCGCATAAACTTGTTATGCTACGATTTAGGAAATTGCACGATCGGCAAAATTCCTTCCGGCAAGTGCACCGGTTATCGTCAAGTAAAAACTCACAATAGAGTGAGGTCGAATCCCACAAGGATTGGTTGAGTGAGCAATTCAGATTAGAAGTGTGTTCTAGTTGAGCGGAATCAAGATTTAGATGAGAATTGCGGAATATAAAATTGGCGGGAAAAGTAAATGACAAGAAATTTAAATGGTGGAATCTGAAATTGCATGAATTAAAGAGCAGAATGTAAATTGCTGAAATTAAAAGGGAATGGGGGTGATTGCAAGAATTGAGTTGCAGAATGTAAAGAGAAATTGGAAATCAGAAATTGGGAATTCATTGGGTGTTAGGAGATATTGAGATCTCCGAATCAAAACATGTATATCTCTTCCTCAACCAATGCGTTCATTAAATTTTGCTTGGCAATCTTATATGATTGGATCCCAATCCCTTGGCTCACCAATTCTCTCTAAAAACAAACAAATTCCCAATCCCTTGGTTTAAATGTTCATAAGAAGAGATGATGCTTGATCACTGATTATACCACACAGTTTCATGAACCACAATTTGGTAGGATTACATGTCACAATATCCATCCAAACCCCAATCCAATTCACTGTGAGAAAGCTTCTCTAGCATGAATCCTCCATTCCTTTCCCAAGGTTCCGAAGGATTCCAATTATGGGTAGTTTCTTTCCCAAGACAACTACCCAATGGAATTAGATCGAGAAGCTTTCTAACAAAATTCAAGAGAAAAGATTGAAGAAGAAGATAAACTATTATTGATTCATTGAATTACAATAGAGCTCCCTAACACAATGAAAGGGGGTTTAGTGAGTCATAGCTCTGAATTCAATTACAAAGATATGAAAACTAGCTAAAAGTGAAGGTAAAAGTCCTTTCTAACTTAAATTCTATCCTATTTATACACTTTCTATATTGAGCTTCTGTTGTGTTTCTTGGGCTTTGAGGCCTCTCCCTGCTTTCCTTTTGCCTTGGGTTTATGATCCATAATCTTGATGAGGCTGTTGATCCAAATTCTGTAACATTCATTGAGCCAACTTAGTGATAATCAAATAATGACACATGACTCAATAAATTGAGATTTCAAACTCATCAATCCTTCAGGCCCAATCCCATAAACCATGATATTCAATTGGGTTTCATACCAGAATAAGTTTAAGTTAATGTTTGTGCTCAAATACTAACTTAAACCACAATATTTTTGGTCCAGAAACCTTTTCCAAGAGTGGCGTTTAAGTTGCAGTTTAAACTGCAGCTTAAACGCCAGACACTTCCAGTGAGGCCTTTTGTAGAAGCACGTTTAAGCTTTAGTTTAAGGTTAAACTGAAGCTTAAACGTGGAAATGGAAGAAGGCAGCCCTGGAGAGTCATGTAGTCGAACACGTTTAAGCTTCAGTTTAAGGTTAAACTGAAGCTTAAACGTGGATATAGGAAGGGCAGCCCTGGAGGTCGAACACGTTTAACCTCCAGTTTAAGGTTAAACTGGAGGTTAAACGTGGAAATGGAAGGAGGCATCCTGGAGGTCGAACACGTTTAACCTCCAGTTTAAGGTTAAACTGGAGGTTAAACGTGGAAGCTTAGAAGGGTAGCCCTGGAGGTGTCGAACACGTTTAAGCTCCAGTTTGAGGTCAAACTGGAGCTTAAACGTGGAAATGGAGAGAGCAACCCTGGAGGAGAAAACTTGGTCGAACACGTTTAAGCTCCAGTTTGAGGTCAAACTGGAGCTTAAACGTGGAAATGGCTCCCTGGTGCTTTTCCCATTCTGGCGTTTAACCTCCAGTTTAAGGTTAAACTGGAGGTTAAACGTGGAACTCCTTCCTGAATGGCATTATCATTCTGGCGTTTAACCTCCAGTTTGAGGTCAAACTGGAGGTTAAACGTGGAATGCTTCTTTGGTGAGACTTTTCATTCTGGCGTTTAACCTCCAGTTTAAGGTTAAACTGGAGGTTAAACTTCAATTCCAGCATTTCTTATTCTGGCGTTTAAGCTCCAGTTTAGGCTTAAACTGGAACTTAAACTCCACATGTGATATTCAAGCTTCCTTTATTGATTTTGTTGCTTCCTTGCTTAGCCTCTTCTTCCCTGAAATCATCCAAACAAATGCATCAAAGTCTTGCAAAATTTCATGAGAAATCTTCCATTCATAGCATTCAAGTAATATAACTAGAACTCATGGAATTTGCATTAAAATCATACTGTTTGGATGGTTCATTGCTTTGTTCTTCATTTAACCATTTTTGGTTACTTTAAGCTCAAGAAAATGCATAAAACAACTAAAACTAACAGAAAAATGCTAGTGAAACTAGCCTAAGATGCCTCGGCATCACTAACTTTGGCCCTAACGTTGGCCTTACCTTGTGCACTTGTGGCGCCAACGTTAGCCACCAAGTTAGGGGCTAACGTTGGCGCAAACTTTTGCTCCTCCCCTTGTGATTTTCATGTGCCAACGTTAGCCACCAAGTTAGGGGCTAACGTTGGCGCAAACTTTTGGTGCCCAGGGAGGTTTTCTTCATGCCAACGTTAGCCTCAAAGTTAGGGGCTAACGTTGGCGCAAACTTTTGGTACCCAGGGAGTGATTTTCATCATGCCAACGTTAGCCTCCAAGTTAGGGGCTAACGTTGGGGCTAACTTTTCACCCAAAAGTTTGTGCAAAAGTTTGAGGCTAACTTTAGGTCCAGCTTTTTGCTTCCTGGTTCAATTTCACTTATTCCATTGTCTTCTCTTTACTCCTAGCTACTCCTTCTTGCTTCAACCTTTCTCCAAGCTTTCTTCACCTATCATTAATCAACCAAACACATCAAAGCTATGCTTAAAATCATGAGATATTCATTCTATCATAATATGTAACAATTATAGTATAAAACCTCATGAAATAGTATGAATTCATACATGGTTGATTAAATCAAAGGAAACATGAAAATCTACCTAATTGGCTTGCTTGTAGCTCAAGAAAGTGCATAATTCTAATGAAAACAAAAGAAAAAAACTAGTTAAAATAGGCTAAGATGACTTGTCATCACCTTGATGGTAATTGTTTTGGCCTTGAGAAGGATAAGGTGGACGGTTGTTGTAGTTCACATTGGCTACTACAAAAGCATGTTCCTCTTGAATTGATGGCATTGATCGGTGTAATGAGTGGTGCTAGAGCACAAACCACAAATCCTAGGAGGGCCTTCAAGTTGAGCAATCGGAGGTGGGGCTTCGACGGCTTGGATGGAGTAGTATTCCTTTTGATCCTTTTGTATTTGGGTAAGGATGGTAGTCATATCTCCAAGTGCTTTGGTTAGACTTGATTCGGAAGGGGATGGTTCCACCACACCCTTGAGAGGATTACTTCTCACCCTTGTGTGTTGTGTAGCTTCGACAACATCCTTTATCAAATTCCAAGCTTCTCCCTCCGTCTTGTTTTTCGAAAGGGAACCACCGCTAAAAGCGGTAAGCAATCTTCTATCTTCCACACAAAGACCTCTGGTGAAGTAGCTAATGAGCAAGTGAGTGTTCATTCCATGATGCGGACAAGATTCCAATAGCCTCTTGAACCGAGACCAATACTCATACAAACTCTCTTGGTCTCTCTGCATTATGCCCGAAATCTCTTTCCGGATATAGTCGGTCTTCTCTGATAGGAAGAACTTATCTAGAAACTCTATTCTCAAGAAATCCCAATTAGTCACAATCTCATCCAGTAGCGAATAAAACCATGTCTTTGCTTGCCCTTCAAGAGAGAAAGGGAAGGCAAAAACCATGATAGCTACCTCATCAGCTCCATGCCTTCGAGCCGTAGAACAAGCAACTTGAAAATCTCTTAGATGTCAGATGGGGTCTTGACCTGGCAACCCATGATATTTAGGAAGTAGATGTATCAAGCTACTCTTCAATTCAAAGTTTGGATCAAGGTTAGAATACCTTGCTTGCAATGGTTGAAGTATGATATCCGGAGCTCCTTGCTCATGCAAAGTGATCCGTCGTGGCTCTACCATGTGTGACTCACCTGTAGGATGTAAAGATGTATTATTAGTGCCAACAGAAGAATAGGAAGTAGCGGACTCCAAGTCACTCTCGGTACCGCCTAGTGATTCGGTATGTTCCTCAAGAGAGGCCAAAGTACTAGCCGTATAATCCAACCGCCGTCTAGCTTGTCGAGTATGTAACAAAGTTCTTTCAATCTCGGGATCAAAATCGGCTAAGCTAGAATTCGGTTGAGACCGAGTCATCAAACTTGAGAGTCATAGCACAAATGTAAAAGAAATATAAACTATGGCTAAGTATTGAAAGCAATTAAAATATCTACAATATTCACATATTCATATAACCAATATCAAGGCATATGTTGCAACCACTCCCCGGCAACGGCGCCAAAAATTTGATGCGACTCCAAGGGTGTATTGGTAAAGATTTTCCTCAATAAAATTTCGTTGCAAATATAGCTCTACCAACAACAATCATCGGGTATCGAATTTAGAAGAGGGATTTGGTTGTCACAAGTTCAACCCCAATAGAAATAACTGAAGTATTCAAACCTCGGATCGTCTCACAAGGAATGGGCAAACATGTGCTTCAACATTGGTTAGAAATCCGGGGTTGTGAGTTACGAGCAAGAAAATAAATGGGAATCTTAACAAGCAAGTAATCTTAAATTGCAAGAAACTAATTCAATTAACTAAGCAAAGCATGAGCAATTCCAATGAACAAGTAACATCCCACATAATTCTATTCTAAACCAAACAAGTAACTATAACTAAGACATGTAATTGAGAATTTTGGTTTTCAAATATGAATAATAAAAGCAACTCTTGGCTAGGCATGAGAATTGGGGTCACCATCCTTGTCTAATAACCATATCTTGACAATTATGAGGAACCAAACTCATTAAGTCTACTTCTATACTTGAAGTACGTCAAATGGTTTGGTCAACATCAACCCATAAGTTCTAACCTCACTATTAATTAACTTAATAGAAGGTTAGCGTCAACGGCTATCAAATTGACCACTAAGGGCTCCCAAATCATCAAATACATTAGACCCAATGACTCAAGTTTACCCAATTTTCTTAGCCTAGGCCAAGAGTAAAGAGAACTACTCTATAATCAAAGTAAACATTTCATCAAACACATGGTAAGCATTAACAAAAGACATGTTCAAAATAGCAATTAAATTGAAATCAACAAGTACCCACTAACAATTATCAACATACAATCATCCAAACAACACAATTAAACATAGAAATTATCAATGTAACATCAATAAGTCAAGATTCACAACATTCATGAAATGGGTACAAAATGACAATTGACAAGAATTCATAAAACTATCACAAGATCTATGTAAAATTATACTAAGGAATTCAAATTGAACAATTAAAACTAGTAATTAACAAGATCCAATTCACAATTCAACATGGGAAGATCAAATTAAAATTAGATCTAGAGAGGAACAAGGGTTTCTCTCTCTAGAAGAACAAAGAAGCAAAAAAACTAGCTAAAATTGTGTCTTAGTGTAAAATGATTGATCCCCCTTTTTCCCTAGCATCCTTGGGTCTTTTCCATGCAGAAACAGCTTGAAACTGCGCCTGATGAGCCTCAGAAATCGCCAGGCATGATTTCCTTTAATGAGGTCACGTGCAGCTTCCCACACGAGCGTGCCATGCGTGCGTGCGAAATCACTCAACAAATACATCACGGCATCGAATGGCAATAGAAGATGATTAAAATATGGCAATTTTAAGGCAAAATAAGCATGTTTTTCATCATGGAGCAATATTAGAAAGTGAACACAAAACCATGCATTTCTTGTGAATAAGTGTGAGAAATATTGACAAAACCCCCCAAATTCTACACAATATAAACCACAAAATTGGTATTTATCACTCCTCCTTGAATCTCCAAGGATCTTTGCTTCTCAAATGGTTGACAGAAGTTCAAACCATCTTCACCAAGTTTGGATGGAGTTCCACCCAAGATATGAGCTCCCTTAGTTAGTCTTCATGCTTCGATCTGGGATCCCATATCTTATTTTTGCACCCGTCTTCTTGTTGATCTTCATGAATTTTCAGTTTGGATGGTTGACAAGTAGAACAAGCAGAATTCTCTCTAGCATACCAGGCCTTCTTCCTAGACCCATGTGAAGTAGCATTCATCCAATCATAGTCCCTATACCTTGAAGATTTAATGTTGATGAGCCTACTTCCAAACTTCCAACCACTACATAACTCCTTCTTACCCTTAGTTCCAGAAAGAGCTCTAAGTTGTCCATCCGTTTCAATCAAGCCATATTCAAGTGAGAAGGTAAAGCTTAAAGGTAAGAGTTTTACCCACTTGAATGGTGTGTTGGATGGCGGCTTAGGGAGGGAAACCTCCCCACACTTAGACAATGCAAGGTCGACTCATTTATGCTCTTCTATGAGTACTTCCATCTCTTGACAACTTCTTTCATTTTCTTCATGCTTGTTAACTTCTTCTAATTCTTTCTCATCATCAATCAAATCAAACTTGGGAGGTTGTGTGAAATCTACCTTCATATCGACTTCACTTTTGCTGGAAGAGTCTTCAATGAGATCACCAACAAGATTTGGTGTTGAGTTGTCTTCAATAGCTTTCATTTCACATCCCATGGGAGAAGATTCAATGTTTGATAGGAAATCATTGATGATTGAATCTATCTCTTGATCAACCTTTTTATATTCTTCAATCTTGATATGCTCCGGAGGTTGTTGAGACGTCCATGGTGGTTCCGCATCTTCTAGATCTTCAACTACTTCTTCCTTTTCTTCAATGACCCTAGGTTTCTAATTGTTCCAAAGCTTGACTCTTCCTTCTTTTCCACCGAATTTTCCAATTTCTCTTTCATACTTTGCTCTTCTTTTAATTTTTCACATGTGGCCACAGAAACACCTTGAGTGTTCAAGCATTGGTAGGCTAAGGTGTGCACTACCTTGGTCAAATTAGTCACAAACTCTAGAGTGTTCCTTTGCATATCCGCTTGGCCTTGAAGTAGCAAGGTGAGAGAATCTTCTATTGGAGCTTGGGGTGGATGGGAAGGTTCATTAACTTGGGGAGAGGGTTCATAGTGAGAGGGCGGTTCTTCTTGGTAAGGGTAAGGATATGGTGTGCATTGAGGTGGTTCTTGGTAATAAGCACAATGGAATTGTGGTGGTTCTAGAGGTTCTTGTTCATAATGATCATAAGGAAATGGCATGGGTGATTGGTTATATGATGGATATGGGTCACAAGAAGGTGCTTGATATGGAAAGGCTTGTGAGCATGGTTGATAGTCATGTTGAGGACAAGGTTCATGAGCGTATGGTGGTGGTACTTGATTATCACAAAAAGAATCACCATAGCCATTAAATTGACATGCACTAGGATGTGAATTATACCTATAAGTATCCAGAGGTTGTTGCCAATAGGAGTGATCAATTCCTTGAGGCTCCTCCCATCTTGGAGTGTTCCATCCTTGATACATGTTATCATTAAAGTCCACATTTCCTACAACACAATTGGAACCAAACTCATAGCCAAGAGGGTGAGAATTCACAAGGGAAAAACAAAATAAAACTAGCAAAAACTAGTAAACAAGCAAAAGATGAATCTATTCACACTATTCACATATATACAATAACCAATAACATAACACAATTGCACTCCCCGGCAACGGCGCCATTTTGATGATCAGATTTCTTGACGGTTTATAATTCTTCTAATGAAGTCTCGTTGTAAAGTATAGTTTCCAAACCAATCAATAATTCTTTCATACAAAAGATTGTTTGTCACTAGTACAAACTCCTAAATTTATAAACCGAAGTATTGAACCTCGGGTCGTTCTCCCTAGGAATTGCAATGAAGTGTCTTGTTATTGGTTATGAGGTATGTTTGGGGTTTTTGAGATTTTAGACAAGAAATATAAATGGCAATGAAAGTAAACTAATGACTAAAAGGGCTCTTGGCAAGATATGAGAACTAGAAGTCCTATCCTAGTTATCCTCCTCAATTGTGATCACAAATTGTTCATTGCTACCACTTAGTTAACCTCTAACCATGGAGGAAAGTCAAGTGGATGAATCAACTTGATTCCACAAGTCCTAGCCAACTCACAAGGGAAAGACTAGCGTTAGTGGTATCCAAGTCAATTAGCAACTTCTAATTATCGATCAACAAAGGAATTAGATAACTCAAGCGTCACTAATTACTCCACCTAGGCCAAGAGGGATAAAAATCTATACTAAAATCTAACCAAGCATTTCATCAAACACTTGGAAGGCACTAAAGAAGAGCAAAGTAAATTGGCATCAACAAAGGAATCTAGCAACAATTATTGCAAGGAATTAATAACAACAATCAAAAGGAACACAATTATCACGAATTACCTCAAATTGCATTAAAAGAAAATAGAATGAACAAAAGTAGATCTACAAACAAAGTAGAAGGAAATATAACAAACAATAGAAGAATGATAAATGTAACAACAAAGAATTAAGAAGAAGAAGTAGAAGAGAACATGAATTAAAACCTAGATCTAAGAACTAAACCTAATCCTAATCCTAATCCTAGAGAGAAGTGAGAGCTTCTCTCTCTAAAACTAAAACTAAACTAGCCTAATGTGTGTGTGTCTATCCATGATATGCCTTCCCCTTCATTCCTTGGTCTTTTTAGCCTTTTCCCGCCAAAAACTCAGCTCCAAATGGGGTTGGAAATCCTCCAAAATCGCTAGGCACATGTTTGACTAAAGGAATCACGTGCGGCCTTTGGCGCGTACGTGCACAGCGCGCGTACGCGCCCCTGGGGTATTTCGCAATCCGCGCGGATGCGCACAGTGCGCGCGCACCCATGGACTTTTTCAAATCTTTGGCTTTTCATGATTTCTCCACTTTGTATGCTTTCCTTTCACTCCTTTGATCCCTTCCTGGCCCTTTTCAACCTGAAATCACTAGCAAACACATCAAGGCATCTAGTGGAGATCAAAGGTGAATCAAAATTATCAAATTAAAGATAAAAAAAAAAGCATATTTTCACATCCAAGCACAAGTACGGAGACAATCACAAAACCATGCTATTTCATTGAATAAATGTGAGGAAAGGTTATCAAAATGCTCTAAATTCGACACAAGATAAACCCTACAAAGGAGGTTTATCACCCATACCCATGCATAAATCTGGCTAGCCTGATTCGATTTATGTGTAGTTAAAGCTCACCTAGTAAATCTATTTAGTCTAATTCGATTTAATACTAAAATTTGTAAATCTAATTACCCTAATTCGATTGGTATAAAATACGCCTTTGGGAGATTCACGTATCATTTCTTGCTTTGGGTGATATTAGTAATATTTACACGCATTTGGTTTATTTAAGTATTTTACCCTATATTTTGTGATTGAAAATATCAACATTATGCTATCATTTTCTAAAAATATTGAATTTTTTAATTTGTCTTTAAAATATATTAATTTTAAACTTCAATTCAAATTAACAGCAAACTTTCCATTAAAAATAATGACAAATTTGTGATCTAATAGGGAAAAAATAGTTTTTAAGAAAAAGCTTTTGATTTGAGTTGTTTGTAAAATTTTTGAGAATTGACTTCTTGCTAGAATATTGTAAATTATTAGTTATTAAAAATTAGTTAGCTAATTATTAGTCACGACTTTGAGATTTTAATTATTGTCTCATTTAAAATAGCTTTAGATTAGTGACAAAATTGTGACAAATTACATTAGCGTACTTGGCAAATTTGCTTCAAACTTTTCATGAATTTTTCATGGATTTATATAGAGGTTAGTGATTAGTAGCAACATGAAATAAGGACAGAATAAGGACTAACATTTTTCTGACAAATTAGTAGCAATATGAAATAAGCGAGAAAAGTCTATCAGTTTTCAAATGGTCGCTAATTCCTCACTAAATAAGCTTTTGATTAGTGACTCAATTGTGACTAGTTACTTCTAAGATTCTCGATTAGCTTTGGATTTGTTATAACTTTGTGACTGATTTCCAACGAGGTTAGCGAGTAATTTGCTACAAAATAGGTAGGATATAGCTTTTGCTTTGCGACAAGATTGCAGTTGCCAAGTCGCTCGCTAAATTAAACTTGCGACAACTTAGCGACAAATGTATTTCGCCCGCTAATCAGCAACTTGAAATAAGCGAACGAAGTGTGTCAGATATTAAACGGTCACAAATTTCTTGCTACTTAGGTCATAGGCACTCAATATCTGTATTTTCACTTTAGCGACTAATTAGCAAGGAACACTTTCCTAGCTGAATGATATATCCGTTGCGACGAGTTAGTCACGACTATTTTTTGTCGCTACCCTAATTTTGAATTTTACAATATTATGCGACAAATTAGCGAGAAACGAATTGCTCACTAAAAATAAAAACTTTGGCGACAAATTAGCTAGGAATTTGTCCATCGCATAATGCATTTCAAGTCTTTGTGACGGATTAGTTAGGGGCATTGTTCCTCACTAATTAGCCTTTTCACACAAAGTTTATTTAGCGACGAACTAGTGTGTGAATTATTTCTCGCTAATTGTATATCAAACACTTGCGATGGAATAGTGACAATAATATCCCTCGCTACTTTACTTTTATTCGATTGAACCTCTAAGTGACTGATTTGCTAGAACATTGTCACTCGCTAATTAATTTGTGAGAAATTAGCGAGGAAATTTTTCTCGCTCTTTTTTTAGCTACAAAAGTCAATCTGCGAGAAATAAACTTACTCGTAAATCTCTCGCTAATCAGTCATTTTCTCAAGTTCGGGTATTTTGTGACCGCTTATTAATTTTGTCGTTAGTGTGTCACTAATTCCTCGCAAGTTAGTGACGGATTAATGACAAAAAATATTTCTCGCAAAAATTCGTCGCTAATTTGTCAAATTCTTGTAGTTAGTCCGTTCTTCGAAGTTATAAACTTCCCGGACCTAATATTCATTCAAAATAAGTTTCACAAGATTTGGGGGTCTGGAAGCCAAATTATGCCTGCCGAAATCGGTCAAAAATTCAGCTTTTACCAAAAGCTCAAATTCTCTAATTTTTTAAAATTCTCAATCCAATACCAACCAAACCACAACCAAATTAATCCCAAACATTCACATACATTCCAAATATTAGTCTCCTACTTACTGCAAAACCTCTTGTCCACAAGTTTCAAAGTCTCCAAATCAACTCAACAGACT
Organism: Arachis ipaensis; assembly: GCF_059453495.1. Taxonomy (NCBI): domain Eukaryota; kingdom Viridiplantae; phylum Streptophyta; class Magnoliopsida; order Fabales; family Fabaceae; genus Arachis; species Arachis ipaensis. The sequence continues at coordinate 38,901,140 of NC_142435.1, read as the reverse complement.
TCAACCACCAGAATTTTGTACTAGTTCACTAATTTGACTCCAAATCAACATGAAATTCAATCTAATTTCATACAATTTTATTATAATTAATACAAGGGTTTAACAGTTCACTAATTAACAAAGATTTAGTGGTTTCTTACTTTATCCACTGAGCACTTGGATGAAACTCAGTTATATCTCGCACTAGAGTACCCCTAAACCATAAAATTACATAATTCCTTAATATTCAATACCCAAAAATCACAAAATTGAAGATAAGGGCCGGGTGAAAAATTCAAATTTCTTACCCCTTTGTTCGGATGGATTTGAAGAGCTCAACGAAGCGGTCACATGGCCACAAACAGTACGGCAATCAGAGCTCTTCGAATTGAAAGTTAGAAGGAATTGGATTTTTTTTAAGTGAAGGGATTTAGGGTTTTTGGCTCTTCTTCCTCAATGCAACGTATTTCGTATGAATAGGGGAAAAGAAAAGGCTGAATTCATCATATATATGTTGGGTCTTAGGCTGAATATGGACCTGGTTCAATTCATTTGGCCCATTAACCTAATTTTCGGCTAAAATTTGTAAAATTAGTATTTTAATACGCAATCTAAATATTTTTTTACATTAATTATGAAAATATATCAATTAAATAATATAAAATATAAAATAAAATTTATATAAAAAAATATATCAATTAATTATGATATTTGTTGTGATAAACACAAAGGATATGGATGCCCATGCAAGTGACTCAGTTTTCATGTTACCAATAGAGAATGAAATTAATATGGGTTGAAAAAATTCCTCCCATATGCTTATAAATAGGAGGTTAACCTCCGTTGTTAATACACACACAATAATAAACAAATACTCTCTCTTTATGTTGCAATCAAATACTCTTCTCTTTATATTTCTTCTACAATTCTTTCTCTTCTTTTATTTTATTAGTATTCTAAATTCTCTTTTCTATTACTCTTTACATATAATATTAATAGCAATATTAATCATCTTTATTATATTGAGATAGTAACAATAAACATATGCAATTCTCTCTCTCTTTATTTTTAATACTTCTTTCTATCTTTGTATATATATACACATTACAACATATAATATTATTATATATATATATAAATTATTATTGAGGTAATTATTTTAATACTAGAGTCTTCTATTTATACATCTTTATATATATATATATATATATATATATATATATATATATATATATATATATTTTATTTTACAACACGTTATCAGCACGAGACTCTGATCAAATTCCTAGAAAGACTCAGAGAATGGCAAGGATATGTAATGAAGATGTATGCCTTGCGGATAGTGCAAGTTCGCACACTATTCTTAAAAGTGATATATATTTTACCCATCTTGTGCCAAAAGAGGAATATGTTAATACTATTATTGGCTCAGGCAATGTGATAGAAGGCTCCGGAAGAGCTATAATTTTGTTTCCTGGAGGAACAAAATTTATAATAAATAATGCACTATTATCTACCAAGTCTCTGAGGAACTTGTTGAGTTTCAAAGATATTCGCCGAAATGGATATCATGTTGAGACGATGAATGAGGGAAATCATGAGTGTTTATGTATCACAACTCATGATTCAAATAAGAAAGTTATATTAGAAAAATTACCCTCACTTTCATCTGGGTTGTATTATACCAAGATTAGTGCAATTGAATCACATGCCATTGTAAATCAGAAGTTTACTAACTCAAATGAGTTCATAACTTGGCACGACCGATTGGGTCATCCGGGAACAACCATGATGAGAAGAATTATTGAAAACTCTCATGGACATTCACTAAAGGACCAGAAGATTCTTAAAACTAGTGAATTTTGTTGTGTTGCATGTTCTCAAGGGAAGTTAATTTTAAGGCCATCACCAGTAAAGATTGGATTTGAGTCCCCTGAATTCCTAGAGAGGATTCAAGGTGATATATGTGGACCTATTCATCCACCATGTGGATCTTTTAGATATTTTATGGTCCTGATAGACGCATCTTCGAGATGGTCACATGTGTGCTTATTATCTTCTCGCAACCTGGCATTTGCGAGATTACTGGCTCAAATTATTCGATTAAAAGCACAATTTCCAGAAAATCCAATCAAAGCAATTCGTCTTGATAATGCTGGTGAATTTACTTCCCAAACTTTTGATGCTTATTGTATGGCTAATGGAATAAGTGTTGAACATCCAGTGGCTTATGTTCACATACAAAATGGGTTAGCAGAATCACTTATTAAACGCCTCCAATTGATTGCTAGACCTTTGCTTATGAGAACAAATCTCCCAACCTCGGTTTGGGGGCATGCTATTTTACATGCCGCAGCACTTATTCGTTTGAGGCCAACGAGTTACCATCGGTTCTCTCCTATGCAATTAGCTTTTGGCCAGCAGCCAAATGTCTCCCATTTAAGAATATTTGGGTGTGCGATATATGTTCCCATTGCACCACCTAATCGCACCAAAATGGGACCCCAAAGAAAATTGGGGATATATGTTGGATATGATTCTCCCTCTATAGTGAGGTATCTTGAGATACAAACTGGTGATGTGTTTAAAGCCCGGTTTGCGGATTGTCATTTTGATGAATCAAAATTTCCAACATTAGGGGGAGAGAATAAGCTTCCTGAAAAGGAACTTAATTGGAATGCATCATCGTTGATGCATTTAGATCCTCGATCAGGGCAATGTGAACTAGAAGTTCAAAAGATTATACATTTGCAAAAAATAGCAAATGAATTGCCTGATGCATTTTCCGATACAAAGAGGATAACCAAATCTTACATACCAGCGAAAAATGCCTCAATTCGAATTGACGTCCCAGTAGGACAAGTAGCCACTGAAGCAAATTCACGCCAGAAGCGTGGCAGGGCGGAAAATGCCGCAATTCGAATTGATGTCCCAGTAGGACAAATAGCCACGGAAGCAAATACACGCCAGAAGCGTGGCAGGCCTATCGGTTCCAAAGATAAAAATCCTCGAAAGAGAAAAGAGGTAAATACGATTCCTGTTGAAAAAGACATAGTAAAGACACCGGCAGTTGTCCAAAATTCTGATATAACGCCAAAAGACGTTCAGGTACCTAAAAATTGTGAAAATGACGAGATCTCGATAAATTATGTCTTTACAGGAGAGAAATGGGACCGAAATAAGACAATTGTCAATGAAATATTTGCATATAATGTGGCATTAGATATCATGCATGAAAGTAAGGATCTTGAGCCAAGATCAGTTGAAGAATGTCGACAAAGAAATGATTGGCCAAAATGGGAAGCAGCCATGAAGGCTGAATTAGACTCACTTGCAAAACGTGAAGTCTTTGGACCTGTAGTCCGTACACCAGAAGATGTAAAACCTGTTGGATACAAATGGGTATTTGTGAGAAAACGAAATGAGAAAAATGAAGTTGTGCGCTACAAAGCCCGACTTGTGGCACAAGGTTTTTCACAAAGGCCCGGTATAGATTATGAAGAAACGTATTCCCCCGTAGTGGATGCGATAACATTGCGTTATTTGGTCAGCTTATCTGCATATCATAAACTGCATATGCATTTAATGAATGTGGTAACAGCCTATTTATACGGCTCATTAAATCGTGATATCTATATGAAAGTCCTGAAGGACTAAAAATATCTAAACCATCCAATGAATATTCGCAAGGGTTATACTCAGTCAAATTGCAAAGATCTTTATATGGTCTAAAGCAATCTGGACGAATGTGGTATAATCGTCTTACTGAGTATCTGGCCAAAAACGGATTCAAGAATGATGATATCTGCCCATGTGTTTTCATAAAGAAAACTACATCTGGGTTCATTATAATTGCTGTGTACGTTGATGATTTAAATATCATTGGGACTCCTGAAGAGATTCCAACAATTATAAAAACTCTAAAAGAAGAGTTTGAGATGAAAGATCTTGGAAAGACTAAGTTTTGTCTCGGCCTACAGATCGAGCATATAAAAGGTGGGATCTTTATTCATCAAACAACATACACAGAAAGAATCTTGAAAAGATTTTATATGGACAAGTCACATCCATTAAGTACACCAATGATCGTAAGATCTTTGGATGTGAAAAAGGATCAATTTCGTCCTAAAGAAGAAAATGAAGATATCCTTGGTCCTGAAGTACCATATCTTAGTGCCATTGGAGTGCTAATATATCTTGCTAATAATACGCGACCTGACATATCATTCGCGGTGAATTTACTAGCAAGGTATAGTTCCTCTCCAACCAGAAGACATTGGAGTGGAATCAAACAAATTTTTTGATATCTTCATGGAACGGTTGATATGGGATTGTTTTATCCCTATGGATCCAAGTCACAACTAGTTGGCTATGCAGATGCCGGATACCTGTCTGATCCACATAAAGGGAGGTCTCAAACAGGATACCTATTCACATATGGTGGTACAGCTATATCATGGAGGTCCACGAAACAGACGATAGCAGCAACCTCCTCTAATCATGCTGAAATACTGGCGATTCATGAAGCTAGTCGCGAGTGTTTTTGGCTGAGGAGTCTGATTCAATATATTCTGTCATCATGTGGACTGATTGATCATAAGATAGCTCCAACTGTCCTGTTTGAAGATAATACAGCATGCATTGCTCAACTTAAAGGCGGCTACATCAAAGGTGATAAAACAAAGCATATTTCTCCCAAATTCTTCTTCACTCATGATCTTCAAAATCAAGGGACAATTGATATCCAACAGATCCGCTCAAGTGATAATCTGGCAGATTTATTTACAAAGTCGCTCCCAAAATCCTCCTTTGAAAGATTGGTACATGAGATTAGGATGCGCCGATTTCGAGACATCAACTGATGTCGACAAGAGGGGGAGACTGTACTCTTTTTCCCTTGGTCAGGTTTTTTTTTTCCCATTGGATTTTTCTTGACAAGGTTTTTAATGAGGCAGTCCCTATCACTAAAGGATATTGTACTCTTTTTCCTTTACTAAGGTTTTTTCCCACTGGGTTTTTCTTTAGTAAGGTTTTAACGAGGCAATAATCCTGAATGGTCATCCAAGGGGGAGTGTTGTGATAAACACAAAGGATATGGATGCCCATGCAGTTTTCATGTTACCAATAGAGAATGAAATTAATATGGGTTGAAAATATTCCTCTCATATGCTTATAAATAGGAGGTTAACCTCCGTTTTTAATACACACACAATAATAAACAAATACTCTCTCTTTATGTTGCAATCAAATACTCTTCTCTTTATATTTCTTCTACAATTTTTTCTCTTCTTTTATTTTATTAGTATTCTAAATTCTCTTTTCTATTAGTCTTTACATATAATATTAATAGCAATATTAATCATCTTTATTATATTGAGATAGTAACAATAAACATATGCAATTCTCTCTCTCTTTATTTTTAATACTTCTTTCTATCTTTGTATATATATACACATTACAATATATAATATTATTATATATATATAAATTATTATTGAGCTAATTATTTTAATACTAGAATCTTCTATTTATACATCTTTATATATATATATATATATATATATATATATATATATATATATATATATATATATATATATATATATATATATATATATTTTATTTTACAACAATATTGGATTACACACCATTTTTTTTTCATTACTAAAAAAATGAGCCGCTGACTCAGCGTTACAATTCGTAAGTCTGAAGTACCAAGTTCATCCCAATAGAATATTCAATTAGATCACAGGCGTGCTAACCGTGGATATTCTTTATGTTGAATAGTCCAAAAATATAACAGTAAGGACAATGTTCTATATAAAGATTAAAGAGGGAAGCATACTATTTTTTTTATTTAATTTGATAAAGTAGTGCACACAGCGTAACCAAAGTCCAAAGGGATACATCACACATGATGAACTGGGTCATCTTCCAACTTAAAAGTATAGGAAAATTGGCCCCATTACACATAGCACAACATGCAACAACCACCTCTAATTGATGATATTCCATTACATAATACATAATATACATACATTCAGAATAGAAACAGAAAAATAGAAAAATAGAAAAAGCTTAATTGAAAAGAAGGGAAAAAACCATGAGAGCCGTTGGATCCATTCAGTGCTTAGCTAGATTTGAAAGGCATGGCCCTGATCACAACTTGGTGGTAGAGAGCCGCAAGAGCTGCTCCAATGAAAGGACCCACCCAGAAAATCCACTGCACATATATATAATAAATTAAAAACTTTAATATTAATATACTTCTTTTTAAAAAAAGTTAACCGTTTGTTTTAATTTTTAGATTTATTAAAAATTAATGTTTCTAAATTATTTTTGAATAAATTAAAAATAGAAAAATTAATTTAAGTATTAGTTTTTTTTTTGTAATTATTGGCTTAAATATTAGGTGATTGTGTAAAATTTTGTTTGTAATAATAAGGTGGGGAAGTTTTCAAATTAATTTAAAAATAAATTAATAATAATAAAAACACTTACATGGTCATTCCAACCACGGTGTTTGTTGAAGATGATGGCAGCACCAAGACTCCGAGCAGGGTTGATACCGGTTCCGGTGATGGGAATAGTAGCCAAGTGAACCAAGAACACAGCGAACCCAATTGGCAATGGTGCCAAAAGCTAATCATTTTAATTTATACAAAAAACAAAATTGGCAATTAGTAATTACACAATTATATTATTAATTTTAATTTTTTTAAATCATTTATGTTATGAAATTATTTAAAAAAAATTAAATTAATTTTAAAAAATTCTCATAATATATCATAAAATTATTTTTTTTTTTAAATTTAGGTAAAAAAAAAGTCTCATAAATAATTATATACGTAAAGAGAGATATAAATAGATATATTGCTTACTGGAACGTGAGAATCTCGTGCGTTGCGCTTGGCATCGGTGGCAGAGAAGACGGTGTAGACAAGAATAAAGGTGCCAACAATCTCAGCGCCAAGACCGTCGCCTTTGGTGTAACCAGGGGCGACGAAGTTGGCACCGCCATTGTGGCTGCCGTAGAAGGTTTTGCCCTCGAAGCCCTTAACAACTCCAGCACCGCAAATTGCTCCAAGGCACTGCATTACCATATAGAATACTGCCCTCGTCAAAGACAACTTCCTCGCCAAGAACAAACCGAATGTCACTGCCGGGTTAATGTGACCACCTACATTCCACAAATTCAATTAAATTATTAAATAATAAATATATTAATTTATAATATATTAATTGTTTTAGATAATTATATATATATATATATATATATATATATATATTATAGTTATATAAATTTTAAAATTTAATTTTATTTATTAAATTTTAATAATTAACATAAATGAATTAAGGTATGAATTTTAACTATCTGCAGATAGAAGTAGAATAAGTTTTATACAGACTATTATAATACAAGATAAGATCGGGTAGTATAAAAACCCACCTCTATCCACACCCATTATCACCCTCTTACACATATATGACCAAATTATTTCCTTTTCTTTTCGAAAGGAAAATTAAACTTGAATCACACTGATATGAGTACCTATTGAAATTCTAGTGGATTTTAATTTTACTCAAGTTGAGAAGAGAACATCCATACAGTTTTGCTCTAATAATAGTAACATTAATTTTTCTACCAAAACTTTAAAATTAAAATCTGAGCTGAAAGTATTGAAACTCCTTAATAATCTTTTATATATTTCTATATCAAACTTCATAATCTAACCAAGCCTTAGAACTGGCTCTAACATAATTAAAGAGACGGACCATTATAGTAGTGATAACTCATCAAGATACTCGAGATAAGGTATTTATACATATTATGGATATTAAAAATTAAAAATAAACTATTATTTTTAACCATAAAAAAATTTGAACGAAGACAATTTTAACTAATAACCATAAAAAATATAAATTAATTTAATATCCAACAAAAATTAGATTAGTATGATAAAATTATCTAAATGTTCAATAAAACTATCTAGTAAACTATTGAATTTAGATAATTTTATCGAACAAATATATTTTATATAAATATTTAAATTTTTTTATAGTTAAATAGCAAGAAAAAAGATACAAATATATAGAGTTTTAGGTAGCTATAAATAACGTTGAGAGAGAAAAACAAAATAATACAAATGTCTCCATCCATTTATTACTAACTTAGCCTGTAATGAAGAAAAACATGGAAGATATAAAGTTTGTTAATGTAGAAAAATAATTAAGAATTATTATTATTATTATTATTATTATTATTATTATTATTATTATTATTATTATTATTATTATTATTATTATTATTATTATTATTATTATTATTAATTACCAGAAATGCCAGCGGTGCAGTAAACAAGGGCAAAGATCATGCCACCAAAGGACCAAGCAATTCCTTGAATACCAACAGTGGCGCACTTGGAAGAAGACCTATTCACTCCCATAACCGTCAAGATTGTGATATATAGAAAGAGGAAAGTGGCCACAAACTCTGCTATTCCGGCCCTGTAGAACGACCAGGAGGTCAGTTCTGAAGGCTCAAATAGCGGAGCTGGTGGTGGCTCCTTGTAGTCCTTCCCATCGTCTTGGCTCTGCGCCGCCGTCCCGATCGGCTGCCTCTCTGGGAACTTGTTAGCTCCTAATGACACATCTTGTTCCTTCCCCTCCATTAATTAATTTTTTTTGTTTTAATTTCTCTTTTAATTTGGTGAATGAAGTTCAATTCACACTCTCTTTAGAGTGGAGCTGAATGAATAATAAAGAAGTGATGGTGATGAGAATGTGGTGAACTGGGGATTGGTTTATATAATAGGTATAGACTTACTGATCGACTAAGTTAAAAATGTAGAAAATAGGAGTTGGTGGGTCCTTTTCTTTTTAATATAACGGAAATTTTTGCTCCTCTTGTAATTGTATAGTTATATGAACATTCATTTAAGATTTTGTCTATTTAAAATTTGGAAACAACATAACTAATGTTGTACTTTAATTTATTACAAATAATAATCGAAAGTTATGTATCCATTCAATATACAAAACAAAATATTTTACACAATATACTAATTATTATTATTATTAAAGTGAATTCTAAGTTAAAGTGGAATATTTTTTATTAGGAGTGAGCACGGGTAGCGGGTATCCGATTACTCGTCTGAACCTGAACCGAACCAATTAAATTTGTTCTAAAATTAACGGGTAATCGGGTGTAACCCGAACTAAACCGATGGCTTTTGTTAGTGATTGGTTCGGGTATTGGTTTTGCGGGTGCGAAACCCGAACCAACTCGCAAACCCGATCATATATTAATTAAATAAAAAATAAAAAAATATATACGACTTTTCTATTTGACAATGATTATTCATTATTAATATGTTTGGATTTTAATGAGTTTAGTTTTTAATGTATTTGGTGTTTAACATGTTTAAATTATTTCTATTGATGTTACATGTTTATTGTACTTGTTGAATTTTTAAGATAAAAATTTGGTTTTTTTTTTATGAATTTCAAAGTCATCGGGTACCCAATTACTCAAACCGAATCAATCCGTTCTTAATCGGTTTGGTTTGGTTCGGGTATATGTATAAAAAAATGCAAATCCGAACCAAAGCGAACCAATTACATTTTGATCGATTTGGTTCTAATTTTACCATAAACCCAAACCAAACCAATCCGTGCTCACCCCTATTTTTTATCATAAAATAATATAATTTATTTTTTCTGAAAAATAACATTCTGATATAAGTTTTATTTAATTATAAATAATTACTTCCCTTATTATTTTTCTTTTTGATTAAGAACACCATCATTAACCATACAACTTAATTAAAATACCATTTCTGAATTGCAATTACCTATTATTAAACGCTTAATTAGTAGGTTGTATATGGTTTTTGTGGGGTATTGAATAATTTGTGTGTTCTTATCTTTCTGGCCGACCAATCATTTTTGCGGTTCATTCATGAATCTGAATGACAGGCAAAGAGTTGGAAGGATGTGATTGGAACAACAAGAAATGGAACCCTAGTCCTATCTGGCATGGGTCTACACCACTCATTTGATTGGCCCACCATGTTCTGTGCGCACCACACTAATTAAACAAATATAAAATTATTGGAACACTACTAGCCTTACATACTGAGATTATATTGGATTTGGTGAAGTTCTGATCATAGTTTAAAATTCAATGTCTTAGATAAGTTACGTTACATGAATAAGTTCTATTTCGTGGATTTCATATGGTTAGGGAATAGGGATAACAGTGGCTATACTTGACTTATGGGCGGTTCACATTGTCAACATAATGATCAGTAGCTATATCATTATCATTAATGTATATTAAAATCACGTTGAACTCGACCCTTTGTAAACTTGACCCTGTGAGTGTCCTATTCTAGAAACTACGTTAGCTAGCTATTTAATTGGATTATGACTATTCTATTAATGAATTATTATTAATATTTTTAATAATATAAAATTATATTTAATAATATGAGATTATTCATTTTTTTTGTTAAGTGCTAATCAAATTTTAATAAAAATATTATTCTTCTAAATTTCCTCATCCTAATTATTAAAGTGTGCGATTGCTTGTTAGGGTTGAAGACTTAAAGTTAAAACCAAATGAGTTAAAGGTCTTAAAAGTAATTTCTTTTTAAAAGAGTAAATGTTAAAATCTTTCACAACTTAAAAATTTTTAACCTGTTGTGATAAGTATGCTTAGGTGGATATCCATTTATATTGGACGGTTCAATATTTTTAAAAGAGAATCACTACAAAATTTATATATATTTGTGGGTATTTTTTAGTGAGAGTTTTTAAAAACTTTCATAATATATTTTATTTGTGACATTTTAATAAACCCCTATAAGATAATTCACAATAAAACTCATTGTTACCATTTAAATTACTAGATAATTAGTCACCAAAAAATCACTAGATAATTAAAACTCTTTTCCAAATCTAAGAAAACACTTGAAGAGAAAGAACAGAGGATGAGAGCTCACTCAAACCCTAAGATTGCGATAGCCATCTCCACCGCCATCTCCGCGGCCGTCGCCGCTTCCTCCGCCATTGCTGCCGTCGTCACTACTAAAGTTCATCTCCTTTATGCTGTTGCCAGAAAGCTACTGAGATAAAGTCAAGATGCTTCCTTTATCAACGCGTTTCTAAATCTTGTTGCAATGCCCAAGCCTCTAAGACCAAGAGAAAGCACCTCTTCTATCAACTCTTCTCCGCCAATGACTCTCGTGTTCTCCATTGGCATTCTCTCGCTTCTGCATGCTCTTCTTTGTTCCACTCATTCTCAATTTTCGGTTCTCTTTCTCTTTTTTCCTTTTATTCATTTTCTTTGTTTTTCATTTTCAGATTCTTAATGCTTTGCTATATGATATAATATTCAATGAGTTTTATTATCTCTTAATTGATGAACATTGTTTCAAATTCGCAAGCACTCTAAGTGTTTGATGAATTGTTTATTCTCTTAATCGTTGTATTAATTCTTGTTCGGTGAACTGATACTGTGTCTTATTTGCTCACTGTAAATTAAATCTTATCGTATCAAAGATTAGACTCTCCTGATAATAGCATTTTCCCTATTTTGTGTCATACTGCAAGTGGCAGCAACTATACTATATATTTGGCCACTATATATTTACGAGCAATGACTTTAGTAGTTCATTGTAATGAATTTTTTGTTTGATCTATTCAAGTTCAATCCCCTGAGTATATTGTGATCTTTTCAGGTTCTTGTAGTGTTATAGTATATATAGAAAGTTTTGTTTGTTATTCTTGTTTATAGTTTTGATTTAGTAGATTGAATATTACATCCTAAGAACTTTTCTTTACAAACATTGTTGGACAGGTAGTTGATGTTACTGGAAAGCATAGGTGGATCAGTGCTAACAATGAAGTCACATATTTTGGTTCATCTTTTGAGGTGAGTATTCTTGTTCTCAATGTTATCATCAACACTAATTTCTCTGCTTTGGAAGATTTCAAGGTCTCCAATTGTCAATGTTAAGTACTATTATGTCATCTAAACAATCATTTCATTCCTTTCTTCCTGTTAGTTCAATTTTCAGTTTGCTAATGGATGGCATTCTCAGTTTATTTCCAGAATTAGAATAAGTTATATAACGTCTGGAAGATTACCCCTAAGAGAGTCATCATTGCTTCTAAGAAATTCGTTCACTCCATTATCTTTGTAGTAAGTTTCTGTAATTGAGGCATGCATTATTTTTGCATCTCGTCAAACATGATCATTTTAATCTTATACATTCATTGATTGTTTGTTTTCTTTCTTTTTTTTTTTTTTGGCAAGAGTTGGTGTTTCTGTACATTTGAAAGTTGAAGCAAGCTTGAATGTGAAAAATATTAAGTCATTATACTTCCAAAGAGGAGTTCTTCCGCTATATATTGGCACTTCATTCTTACTAGGGACTATCCTAATAGTATAAGAGAAGACCTTGTTAAGGGGTTTGTTAGGATCTGTTTGTTGATCAGGTGCTCTTATGTTGCTTCTATTTTATTTTAACTCTGTCTCTACTATTATTTTCTGCTCAGATACAAAATGTCCTATCTTGGTTTCTTTTTTTAGGGAAGAGGGAAAGATATCACGCAAGCTTGTTGAGTGTATTAATACATATTTGTTAAATGATGGTCCAAATTTGGGCGGTCATTTGTTAGAGATTCATACTGCTATACAGCAATTCGTGTTTCGTTGTTGGTTGACACATGATCGAGTGCTTAAGGTATCTTACCATTGTATTTGAATGCAAAATACTGCATTAATCTTATAAATTATTTTTATTTTTTTTTTAAACCCAATGTTTGTTACAGGATTCACTTATATTGTATTCAAGGAGGAACTAAGGGCCTCAATACAGCTTTAGCTTTGTCTAATGCCATCTCTAGCTAGTAATAAACTCTCTCTCTCTCTCTCTCCTATGTGTGTTTGTAATGTTCATCATATGAATTAGTATTATAGCTTTTTCCCATTATAGTTTTTTCCCTTGAGATTCAGATTTTCATAGTTTTTGACATGTCAAACTCGGGCGTGTTGATCTAGGAAAATGTGTTTTGTTAATCACACACTACAAGATTTTTATTTATTTATGGAAGTTTTTTCTCCTATTTGTGGAGGTTTATAACCTCCACCAAATAGTTTGTGGGAGTTTCCAAAATCCCAAAATTTGAGGTGCCACGAGGACTTTTGTGAAGGTTTTTAAAAACCTCCACAATCTATTCGGTGGGAGTTTTGTGTGTGTTTAGTGGGGTTTTATATTATACTTTTGTCGCAGTTTTAAATCACTTTTGTGACAATTTAAAACCCCACAAATTGATTTTTTAATTTAACAAAAATTAACTATTTTGTGAGATTTTCAAACCTCCACAAATTCTGTAATTATTTATTTATTTTTAATTTCAAATTATTCCTTAATCTCATCTCATTTACATATTTTCAAATTAAAAATTTATTTTTTAATATCAAAATTCAAAAACTAAAATCTTTTATAACACAATTTCTCAATATAAGACATAACTCTATATAATAAAAAATTCTCAATGTCAATAGTTACAAACAAAATTTCATATGGTATTGTTCTACATAACTATTGATGCGCGAGCATCTTTCCTATCTTTTCCTAGTGAATTTGCATCTAATTTGTTGAGTTTAATTCAGAATTAATTATATTTTAGCCACTGTGGATGCTATTTTGAGTTTTGTGCAATACTATTTATTTTAGGAAGCATTTGCCTAGATTTGATGGAGTTTCTGCAGCACAAGAATCAAAGGAGATGGCAGCGAGGAGCGACGCACACGCGTGCCTGACGCGTACGCGTGATTTGAAGATTTGTACAGCGACGCGTTCGCGTGACCGACGCGTCCGCGTGACTCACGAAAAGGACCATCGACGCGTACGCGTGACTGATGCGTACGCGTGACATGTGCCACGTGTAGAAAACGCAGAAAAATACTGGGGACAATTTCTGGGCTGTTTTATCTCAGTTTCCAGCCCAGAAAACACAGATTAGAAGCTGCAGAATGGACAAAACAAGTGGTCCCCACCCATCAATTGAAGACTTGATTATTTAGTTAATTTTGATTTAAATTCAAATTTAAATTCTAGGAAAAGATATTATTTTAATTTTTAAAATTAGATTTTAAATTTATTAGGATTAGTTATAAAAGGAGAAGAAACTTTCCTTCCTTGAAGGAGGTTCGGGGGAGATCCCATTCCATCCCAATTTACAATCCTTATTTTCTCTGAACCATGAGCAATTAAACCTCCACTGTTAAGGTTAGGAGCTCTGTCTATTGTATGGATTGATACTATTATTTTTCTATTTTAATTCATGTTTTGATTTATATTTAAGAATTATTTTCGTTCTTTATTTTATGAATTTGGGTGGAACGGAAGTATGACCCTCTTTCTAAATGCGTTCTTGTATAACTTGGAAAAGCTCTTTACTTGAACAACAGCTTGAAAACATATTCTCCTAAATTTCTAATTTATCTGGATTTAATAGGATACGTGACATATAATTCTTTTATGTTTGGGTAATTAGGATTTCTGTGGCATATAACTAGAATTGAACTTTACCCCTTAATTGGAATTAATTGACCAAGGAATTGGCTGTTAATGAATTTTAGAGGAGACTAGAAAGGTCTAAGGAATTAGGGTCTAGTCACATATAGTTGCCATAAATTAGATCTTACATGATTAAAATAAAATAATAAGAAAAGTCAATCCGGAAAATAGATAACTCTGAAGCCTTAACTATCTTCTCCATATTTTCTTCCCAAAGTTTTTACTTGCCTTTCTTCAATATTCTTTATATTGTTTAATGTCTTTTATATTGCATCTCAACACCATTTTCTGTTTGTCTAACTAAGCCAATCAATCAATTATTGTTGCTTGATCCATCAATCCTCGTGGGATCGACCCTTACTCACGTAAGGTATTACTTGGTACGACCCGGTGCACTTGCCGATAAGTTAGTGGGTTTCAAATTCCGCACCAAGTTTTGGTTGGCAAAACTTTTGGCGCCGTTGCCGGGGATTGACTGTGATTAACAACTATTAGTTGTTTGATTGTTTAGATTAGGCATTTTAATTTTAATTTTTAGTAAATATTATTTTATTATTTTTCAAAAAAAAATTAAAAAAAAATTTTCCTTGTTTTTTTTTTCATTAGCAAACGCCCCTGCTCCCGTTTTATTTATTTTTTTACTTTCGTTTAAAAAATTTTTTTTATATATCTCGTTGATTTTTTTTATTTTTTTTCATTTCTTTTAAAAATCTTTTTTAATTTTTGAAATTAAGTTTGGTGTTTCCTAGTTAGTTTTATTTTAATTTTTTTAATTTTTAGAATTCTGTTCTTTCTTTTTTGCTTTTCTGTTTACCACATGGTGCGGTTAATCCTTTTTGGTGTTTTGTGCTAAGGAAAAATAATGGAGAGAGATCATATGGTTACTACTCACACCCGAGTAGTGATTCATATCATTATGAATGAGGAAACCACCCAAATTTTGGTTGGCAAAGTCAAAACCAAAGAAACTTCAATGCTCCATGTTCCAACTATCAAGAACCACCATCTCCATATCCACATCAAGAACCATCATCTTTCTACCCATATCAAGAGCCACTATCTCCCTATTCATACCAAGCACCATCCTCTTTTTACACTTATCAATAACCATCACCTCCTCCTTATTCATTTCAAATACCATCAGATCTTGAGCTTCTCATGAAAGAATTCTTATAGGATATAAAGACAAGTGTCAAAAATATAGAGAAGCATGTGCAGTCGATTATCAAGTCACAGGAAGAGGAGCAAGAAAATTCCTTCCCAAGAGATATAATGCAAGATCCTATAGAACAAAGTGAGGAAATCAATCAAAGGAGTACATACTCCAGTGAATTAGAGAACTTTCCATCCTCACACATGAAAGAAGAGGAAGATGCACAACCTCCCATGCCCTTGGTAAGCAATGAAGAAGAGATTGAATTAGAAGACAGCTACCAAGAGGAAGAGGTTGAAATTGAGAAAGCTTGCAAAGAAGTGGAAGAATTCAAAGAAGAACACAAGGGAGTGGAGCTTGCAAGACCTCTTCCAAAGCCATTACCATCCAATACAACATTCAAGTGGGTGAAATTCCTATCCTTAACCTTTACGTTCCCACTTGAATATGGGCTACTGGAGATGGAGGTCAACTTAGAGCTCTTTGTGGCATTAAGAGTAAGAGGAAGATGGTTAGTGGTAAGAGTTGTCAAGCAAGGTTCAAGATGGTTGCATGCTCCAAATTAAAGTACAAGGATTGGTGTAGAGCTCAACTGAATGGGTCTAGAAGGTTGTTTGGATGTCTCTGTGAGAATTCGGATCAATTGCTACCCGATGGGAACAATGGTGATCCACAAGAAGACGGGTGTAAAAGCAAGGTTTGGGACCCTGGAATTCATTCTCACAATCAACACTATCGGAGCCTTGTCACTTACTTTAACTTGCTCAAAGGTGTTATGCGCCTAGTTTGGGATCCCGGTAGTGATTGGATTAACAAACATTGGTGGAGATTCCTGGATGAGTACAAGCACAAGCCACCATGACAAGGAGCTCACCACATGTCCAACTTAAGGACTTTAACTAAAAGTGCTTGGTGGGAGACAACCCACTGTGGTATGATCGTTCCTTTTCATTCTTAGTTGTTTTTCATAGTAGTAGTTTTCTTACTTAGTTGATTTTTCTTGAGTCTTCACTATTTTTCTGATCATGCAGCTATCTTAGAACAGGAACCGGATAAAAAAAAAAAGCACAGGACGCGCAAGCATCGTTGACGCGTACGCGTCAAATGGGTGTGCGTGAAAAATAAATTTGAACAGAGAGCTGCATAAACAAATAAATGGGTGGCACAGGAAGGATGCCTCTAGCATAAACAAACCCACGCATACGCGTACCCCACGCGTGCACGTCATTCATAATTTTGGCACTCCACGCGTCCGCGTCATCGACGCGTACGCGTGACTTCGCAAATCGGTGTAAAAGGTATTTGGGCAGAGAGTTTTGCTGGCTTGGGGCTGAAAGTATGCTAAAAGCACAAAATTACCCACGCGTACGTGTCCCTGACGCGTGCGCGTCATTTGACCAACCGGCTATCCACGCGTGCGCGTGCATGACGCACACGCGTCGTATGAATTTTTTATCCCAAGCCACATGAACAGAGAGTTGTGCGTGCACGCGGCTGTCTTCACGCGAATCGCACAAAACCCAGGGCACGCGAACGCGTGCCTGACGCTTCGGCGTCATTAAGAAAATCTCGCGACCCACGCGTACGCGTGCCGTACGCGTACGCGTTGCTTGTGCCGCACACCTCCACCAGTTCACCGCCAGTTTTTAATTTTTTTATTCTCTCTCCCAAATCCTAAATCTCTCTTGTTCTTTTTTCCTTCTATTCTTATTTCAGTATAATATTTGTTTCTTTTTATTTTCAGTTCTTCTTTGCTTGAGGATAAGCAAAGTTTTAAGTTTGGTGTTGACGCTTCGCTTATAAGTTTTCTGTCTATTCTTATGGCACCAAAGGGAGGCGAATCATCTTCACAAAGGAGCACAACCTGAAGAATAAAACGACCGCTCGGATAACTAAGGTGGTTGAGTTCTTTTCATTTTTTATTCCTTCCCGCTTTTACTATGTTATGTTTCAGTTTCCTGCTACTTTGTTTGGTTTATTGCATGATCCTTTATTAGTAGATTCATAGGTTCTAGTTTAATTTTCTGTTAAGTGCTATAAATTCTAAAAGATGTCTCATGTATTGCCCACTAAGCTTGAAATCAAAAAGAAAGAAGAATAGATGTAGTGCATGAGAATTTGAGTTTAATTTTTAGAGTAGTCTCATTTATTCAAATGTGGTCGTATTTTCTGTGACTCTGAATGCATGACATGAACAGTGCATATTTTTGATAGTGAAGTTTATGAATGTTAAAATTGTTGGCTCTTGAAAGAATGATGAAAAAAGAGAAATGTTATTGATAATCTGAAAAATCAAAAAATTGATTCTTGAAGCAAGAAAAAGCAATGAAAAACACAAAGCTTGCGAAAAAAGAGAGAGAGAAAAAGCAAGCAGAAAAAGCCAATAACCCTTTAAACAAAAAGGCAAAGGGTAAAAAGGATCCAAGGCTTTGAGCATTAATGGATAGGAGGGCCCAAGGAATAAAATCCTGGCCTAAGCAGCTAAATCAAGCTGTCCCTAACCATGTGCTTGTGGCGTGAAGGTGTCAAGTGAAAAGCTTGAGACTGAGCAGTTAAAGTCGTGATCCAAAGCAAAAAGAGTGTGCTTAAGAACTCTGGGCACCTCTAACTGGGGACTCTAGCAAAGCTGAGTCACAATATGAAAAGGTTCACCCAGCTATATGTCTGTGGCATTTATGTATCCGGTGGTAATACTGGAAAACAAAATGTTTAGGGTCACGGCCAAGACTCATAAAGTAGCTGTGTTCAAGAATCAACATACTGAACTAGGAAAATCAATAACACTATCTGAATTCTGAGTTCCTATGGATGCCAATCATTCTTAACTTCAAAGGATAAAGTGAGATGCCAAAACTGTTCAGGATTGCAGTTGTAAACCCCACTATAAGAAGAGACATGAGCTTAATCGAACTTTCATTCTCATGAAAATTCACATCCTAAGCTTATATTAGTTTTGGTTGCTTGAGGACAAGCAACAGTTTAAGTTTGGTGTTGTGATGCGCGAGCATCTTTCCTATCTTTTCCTAGTGAATTTGCATCTAATTTGTTGAGTTTAATTAAGAATTAATTATATTTTAGCCACTGTGGATGCTATTTTGCGTTTTGTGCAATACTGTTTATTTTAGGTAGCATTCGGCTGGATTTGATGGAGTTTCTGCAGCACAAGAATCAAAGGAGATGGCAGTGAGGAGCGACGCGCACGCGTGTCTGACGCGTGCGCGTGATTTGGAAGTATCCAAGGCGACGCGTGCGCGTGATTGACGCGTACGCGTGATTTGAAGATTTGCACAGCGACGCGTTTGCGTGACCGACGCGTCCGCGTAACTCGCGAAAAGGACCATCGACGCGTACGCGTGACTGATGCGTACGCGTGACATGCGCCAAGTGCAGAAAATACAGAAAAACGCTGGGGGCAATTTCTGGGCTGTTTTAACTCAGTTTCCAGCCTAGAAAACACATATTAGAAGCTGCAGAATGGACAAAACAAGTGGTCCCCACCCATCAATTGAAGACTTGATTATTTAGTTAATTTTGATTTAAATTCAAATTTGAATTCTAGGAAAAGATATTATTTTAATTTTTAAAATTAATTTTAAATTTATTAGGATTAGTTATAAAAGGAGAAGAAACTTTCCATCCTTGAAGGAGGTCCGGGGGAGGATCCCATTCCATCCTAATTTACAATCCGTATTTTCTCTGAACCATGAGCAACTAAACCTCTACTGTTAAGGTTAGGAGCTCTGTCTATTATATGGATTGATACTATTATTTTTCTATTTTAATTCATATTTTGATTTATATTTTAGAATTATTTTCGTTCTTTATTTTATGAATTTGGGTGGAACGGAAGTATGACCCTCTTTCTAAATGCGTTCTTGTATAACTTGGAAAAGCTCTTTACTTGAACAACAGCTTGAAAACATATTCTCCTAAATTTCTAATTTATCTGGATTTAATTGGATATGTGACATATAATCCTTTTATGTTTGGGTAATTAGGATTTCTTTGGCATATAACTAGAATTGAACTTTACCCCCTAATTGGAATTAATTGACCAAGAAATTGGCTGTTAATGAATTTTAGAGGAGACTAGAAAGGTCTAAGGAATTATGGTCTAGTCACATATAGTTGCCATAAATTAGATCTTACATGATTAAAATAAAATAATAAGAAAAGTCAATCCAGAAAATAGATAACTCTGAAGCCTTAACTATCTTCTCCATATTTTCTTCCCAAAGTTTTTACTTGCCTTTCTTCAATATTCTTTATATTGTTTAATGTCTTTTATATTGCATCTCAACACCATTTTCTGTTTGTCTAACTAAGCCAATCAATCAATTATTGTTGCTTGATCCATCAATCCTCGTGGGATCGACCCTTACTCACGTAAAGTATTACTTGGTACGACCCGGTGCACTTGCCGGTAAGTTAGTGGGTTACAAATTCCGCACCAACTATATAAAAGAATAGAAAGATACTTTGATAATCACATAAGAAAGGCAAAACATTAATTAATAGAAGCTGAACTCAATAGAATTAAATTATTTGAGAAACTAAATTCAAAGTTTCTTCTTCAAATATAAAGTGTTGATAAATGATAATGTTCGATTCAATAAGAGCCTTGTAAAAAGAAATCTATATAAAGAATATATAATTGTAACTGCTGAGTTGCAACTGCAAACGACTAAATTGCTCGTCTTATCCAACTAAAAGTTTAAAATCCAAATATATATGATCTGGAGTTGACTTGAGATATCTACAGCCTCTAATTCTCACTCTTTTATTATACACATAGTTTGCTATATGAATTATGCAGATTGATTAGAGACAAAGCGAGGAAGGAGTGAGATACGCCAGAATATGAACCTGAAGCACGAGTAGCATGGGACCTTAACATGAAAATCCATTAGCTTCTGTCAACTCTCATTGCATAATAGGCCTTGTGTTGTCCCAAAGCAACTGTCGAGCAGAGCCATCCAGCAATTGCGACACCTGAAAGCGTTATGAAACATTCAATCATACAAAATAGAAATTAAGTGGAGTTACAAAAGGAATAATCTTGCATTGCATGGATTTCCTATACATGATATTGCAGATTGTCTCAAAAAGGTCAACCACAAATATTATACCTTTTCCCAGACTTGTGAGTGGTAGTTGTTAAGCCAATCAATCTCTGTAGCTGATAGCAGGGACAAATCAAGCAATTTAATCTGCAAGATACATTATTGTTAAAAACTAGTGTGAGAATAATATACGATATTTATAGCTCAGAACAAGATAGATTAAAGTTCACTAGAAACTGAGAAGATTGAACTAAAACTGAAAGCAATAACATTCTAGATCCTCATGATTCCTGAAGTATATCTAAAAAATAAACAAGTTTTTAAAATGGGATATGTGGTTAGTTCAAATGAATTATGTATTTGCCAAGAATACTATCTGCAAATAGATCAGTTAGAATTTCTGAACAAAATTTCTGCTATGCTTGCATTTTAAGCATTAATAAGCCAATCAAAACACTATGCACTATGAATTATGTAGCCATATGAAATAAATTATCAATAGTAAATTGCGCTAATTAGAAAAGAGAATCCAAAGATCTTATGCTTGAGACATCAAAACACTGTAATTTGACTTTAAATGTAATATGAAGGCTGCTTTGACAATAGCAGGTAATTTAAATTTAACCAAACCCAAACTACCACATTGGAAGAATCCTTCACCTAGATAGCTACCGTCCTTATTGCTTGATAAAAAAATTGTAACTAAAGAGATATTATATATTTATTACAAATAAAACCATATATTTATTATTTCTTACACGCTAGTACTAGTATAGTATGTATATGTTAGTGACCTTAACCACACTTATTCATTACTTCATTCACGTGAAACTATAACATAAATTAAAGTAAGGTGAAAAGAACCTTTTAATTTTTTCCACAAAAGAATACGGTAATAATGTAATAGTTTCTTCTTCCCCTTATTAATTTGCCCGTCCAATGCAAAGAAAAATGAGTTTGACCAAAAAACATACCATACAGACCCATTCAAAAAGCCAATTAATTAATAAGTGGTTAACAAAGGTAACTATCATTTCATAAGTCACCAAAAAAGGTGGGCCTTTTTTTATATGCTAATTGACCTTTTTCATAAGTCACCAGATGAGAATTACAAGATTCCTATTTGATTATTTGAAGAAATCAGTTCCTCTAACTAGAAGCAAGAATGGTGAGTATTCGAGTATTGCCGAGACAGCTGCTTATAGAGTCATATTTGTTGGGAAGAACACATTTTCAATTATAGAGTGGTAGACATTGAAACAAAAAAACCAAAGGAAAGGAAACTATATAACAGGGGGGAACAAAAGGCTTCATGCAGCCTTAATTGTGGGATAATTACTTGAATTGTGTTAGTAGTTCTGCTTCAAACTGGTTAGGAGTTAACATTGAAGCTACTGGAACAACCTGCTAAATTGTGTTATTCAGATATGTAGTTTTGAAATTAAAAATAAGAAAGGTAACATGAAAAGGATTTTTGCTTGAATCGTTCCATAACTAGGAACCCAGTACCAGTGCATTAAAATGTAGTTTTCAATTATTGGTAACTGAGCTAAAAGATTTATATTCTTTAAACTTGATGCATTGTATATATTATTTGCACATGAACACCTGTAGAAACATCTTTACTAAACAGTCTTACCCTTTCACGATAGATTAATATTAGCTCTTGAGGAACATAAAGTTTTCCTTTGTCACCCATCACTGGATCACAAAATGACAATGAAACAAAAATTCTTTAATTAACTGAAGATATACAAATTTGTTTAAATAATTCAAGTCAACTCAGATTACCCAAGCTTCAAATATAACCCATCATCAGGGAATAGAGAAAAAAAGAGATTCAAGTCCAGTACTAAAACAGAAAAATTAAGTGGTATTTCCCAGTCTTAACATACCTCATAGAATATGTCATTTTCTATTTTTGTTTCTCACTTTTCCTTTGAGGACATGAGCTATGTCCTCCATTCTTTACTTCAATTAATATCTAAATATTCATAAAAGCTAGGCTACTATAAGATGGTCACATGCTAAAATAAACCAGAAAATGATAAAGGTTCATATCAAAACATTTTATAAGGCCAATATAGGACAACTTATCCTATCTTGTAAAGTTTTGTTGGTGTGTGAACGAGGTGACCAGCACCGTCGCAATTTATGCACCGCGAGACCTCTTTCCGAACGCCACCAAGTTCAACGTCACATTTCTAGTTTCCAAACAAAATCTACATTTCTCTGGCAGAGGAGTAACAATTTCAAATTAAATGTCAGACTATAATCAAAATATTTTAATAGCTACATGATTCAGAATCTGCAACCAACAAGCAAATCACAAATGATACTAACCAAATCGAATCTACATTGCAGCATTAAATCCAGTCTATAAGGGCAAGCACAACACTTTTCAACACAATCCAATCTCGGTCCTATCCATCTAAAGTAACTCATAAGCAAAATGAACAATTGAAGAGTGGATTTTCATACCTTGGTTACAGTTAGCGTCCTACTGAGCAAAAATCTGGACAGAACATAGTAATGATCCGCATTATCACCCAACCACACCTTTACCTATAAGCATAAAATACAAGGGAATCGATATTCGCACTATAGAAGCAAATAAACCAATTGAAATTGAATAGAAAATAGATTCCAGAATGATTGATTATGTGCATTCATGCAATGAAGAAAATTTTCGATATCTATATTGAAATTGAGGTTTCGAAACGGACGTTAACGAAATCGTACTTGGAAAAGCATTGCGGGAAGAGAATTCGTTTTTGGAGGAGAAGCTTTGCTTTTCGTCGCTTTCTTTGCCGCTGGTGGGGCTCGAAGGCATGGGTTATTTCTCAAAAGTTACCGTCTCACGATCTGAGGAGACGCATCGACAGAAGAAACAACGGGAGAAGAGATTGTCGAAGCACGTGGTGGCATTGGTGCTTGCATTAAGGAGATGAATGGCTGTAGCGGTGGCGATGGCAGTGGCGGTAGCGACGACAGTGGGGGTAGCGACGGCACGACGACGGCGACGGCGACGGCGACAGCCGTAATTTAGGGTTTCGATCCATGTCACTCAAAGCTAACCGCTGTTTGCATCTTCAGTATGGGCTTTGAGTGGTTTTTGGTGACTATGGGCTTTAAGTGTTTGTTTAAGCTTATAAAATACTGAGATTTTTATTTTTGGGAGTTTTGTAAAATGTCACAAATAGATAATGTTGAGGAGATTTTTAAAAACCTCCACTATAAAACCTCCATCAATTAGTAAGAATCTTGTATTGACATGCTTATGTTAGTTATGAGACATTTGTGTGCCATTAGTTATGGAGAGGAGATATAAAGCTTATCTTACATGCTTTAGCAATGATAACTTTTTAGTTATAATGCTGATAATATAAAACCCTAAGCTATGTGTTAGGCTTTTTCGATTTTTGTGCTTATGTTATTCATATCTAATAGAATTTGTATTTGTATTAATTACTATAGGTGGTAATAATAAACTTGAAGTTGACAAGTGCTTTTCAACTCCTGGAATGGCACCTCATCTTGGAAAGGTATTTTGAATCTGTCATCTAAATGAAGGTGTTTTGGCTGCATCATTTTGATGATCTTTATCCTTTTTCCTTTCTTTCACAGGCGAGGAATAAAAAAACCACAAATTGCTATTGGTTGTAACTCTTACAGTCATGCTTTTGCTAGCATTTCCAGTGATATTTTCATATGTATGGAGAATCAAGACAAACCCCAAGATTGGTACGAACTTTAATTTTGGTTTTGAGCATTGAATTACTCACACAACTATGCTCTTAAATCCTAATCAAAATGAGCTATAAAATTCAGACAGGAAGAACATTCTAATACAGGAGAGCTTGCATGATAGTGAAAGGCAAGTCAAAGGTTTGATAGGCTTGGGAGGTTTAGAAGACAAACACAGTGAAAACATTGCAGTGCCTTTTTATACTTACAGAAGCATTGTAGCAATATGCTTCCTCACAAGCAATCCCAAAATCAGCAATTCTAAGGTGAAAGTCTTCACTAATAAGAACATTCTCTGGTTTAAGATTTCTATGAATGACACCTTGAGAGTGTATATATTCCATCCCACGCGCAATATCCAGAGCAAAAGCAATTAGTTTCTGCATTGAAATAGTTTGACCAGCCACACCCAAGTCAGAAGCAGCAGAGATCAATACCTATCTCCCATCATCACTTCCATCCTCAGGTTTATATACCTGAAATACTTTTTTGTCTTCCATCCTCATTGTAACAAAAATTCCTAAATACTCTTATTCTAGCTTTAACAGCTAGTGCAACAGCTAGTATAAGAATTAAGACTTATTAACTGCATTGTTAGTTTGTCATTATTTCTAGATGATAATGGTATGGCTAGAAGTCAAGATCTATTTGCATTGCTTGCAAATACATTTATCTAGTTATTTTCATTGTTAAGGAGTTTGGACATTGATGAGCGGATATTTTATACGCTTTTTGGGGTTAATTTCATATAGTTTTTAGTGTGTTTTAGTTAGTTTTTAGTTTATTTTCAGTAGTTTTTAGGCAAAATTCATATTTCTAGACTTTACTATGAGTTTGTGTATTTTTCTGTGATTTCAGATATTTTCTGGCTGAAATTGAGGGAACTGAGCAAAAATCTTATTCAGGCTGAAAAAGGACTGCTGATGCTGTTGGATTCTGACCTTCCTACACTCAAAGTAGATTTTCTGGAGTTACAGAACTCCAAATAGCGCGCTTCCAATTGCATTAGAATGTAGACATCCAGGGCTTTCCAGAAATATATAATAGTCCATACTTTGCTCAAGGATAGATGACGTAAACCGGCGTTCAACGCCAGTTCCATGCTGCTGTCTGGCGTCTAGCGCCAGAAACAAGTTACAAGTTGGAGTTCAACGCCAGAAAAGGATCCAAAGCTGGCGTTGAACGCCCAAAACAGCCCTATGCACGTGATTAGCTTGAGTCTCAGCCCCAGCACATACCAAGTGGGCCCCAGAAGTGGATTTCTGCACCATCCATCTTAGTTTACTCATTTTTTGTAAACCTAGTTTACTAGTCTAGTATTTAAACAACTTTTAGAGACTTGTTTTGTATCTCATGACATTTTAGATCTGAACTTTGTACCTTTTGATGGCATGAGTCTCTAAACTCCATTGTTGGGGGTGAGGAGCTCTGCTGTGTCTCGATGAATTAATGCAAGTATTTCTATTTTCCATTCAAACATGCGTGTTCCTATCTAAGATATCCATTCGAACTTCAATATGAATGTGATGAACGTGACAATCATCATCATTCCTCCACGAATGCGTGCCTGACAACCACTTACGTTCCACCATAGAATGAATGAATATCTCTTAGATCTCTTAATCGGAATCTTCGTGGTATAAGCTAGATTAATGGCAGCATTCAAGAGAATCCAGAAAGTCTAAACCTTGTCTGTGGTATTCCGAGTAGGATTCAGGGATTGAATGACTGTGACGAGCTTCAAACTCGCGAGTGCTGGGCGTAGTGACAGACGCAAAAGGATAGTAAATCCTATTCCGGTACGACTGAGAACCTGCAAATGATTAGCCGTGCGGTGACAGCGCACCTGGACCCTTTTCACTGGAAGGATGGATGGTAGCCATTGACAATGGTGATCCCCCAACACACAGCTTGCCATAGGAGGACGTGCGTGCGTGAATCAGAAAATAGAGGAAAGCAGAATTTCAGAAGACAAAGCATCTCCAAAACTCCAACTTACTCTCCATCAGTGCATACAAGTATAAATTGTGTTCTGCCCTTTTATTCCTTGCAATCAAATTTGATAAGTGAATTATTTTATTGTTTTTCTGAATAAGAGTTACAAGATAACCATAGATTGCTTCAAGCCAACAATCTCCGTGGGATCGACCCTTACTCACGTAAGGTATTACTTGGACGACCCAGTGCACTTGCTGGTTAGTGGTACGAGTTGTAAAAAGTGTGATTTACAATTCGTGCACCAGACATAAGTCTGTATTTTATCATGTTATTTTTAATATTTTGTAGTTGTAATTAATGTGATTGGAAAATAATGATAATGTGCTATATTTTGTTTTAAAGTATTTCTTTTATTTTAATTTTCTTCTACATTTTTAATGTCTTGCTTAAATATTTTTTTAATAATAAATAATTAGTAGTGTAATAATAGTGTAGATTAATTTTTAAAAATTATATTGACAGGTTTGAAACCTCCACAGAATAGCTATTATTTTTAAAATGAAAAAATCTTTTTGTGGGAGATTTTAAACCGCCACAAACATTGACCAAGAACTGCTACAAAAGTCTAATATAAAACCCCACTAAATACACACAAAATATCCACTAAATAGATTGTGGAGGTTTTTAAAAATCCCCACAAAAGACCTCGTGGCACCTCAAATTTTGGAGATTTTAGAAACCTCCACAAATTATTTGGTGGGGGTTATAAACCTCCACAAATAAGAGAAAAAATTGTCACAAATAAATAAAAATCTTATAGTGAATGAACTTGATGAAGTTTGAAAAAAGAAAATTTTGTACAGAGTATAAATAGAAAAAGAGTCTGAGGCATATGATCCACAGTAATAAGAAAACATTCTTCTCTCTTTATACATTAAAATAATATAAATAATCTCTTTTCTTTATTTCTCCGTGGATTTTAAATTTACAATATATAATATTAGTAAATATATTAATCATCTCTATTATATTGAGATAGTAATTGTGGTGAATACTACTACTATAGTTATCTAATTATACTTCTTTATTTTATATTTATTACCTCTTCCTTATTTATTTATTTTATAACACGTTATCAGCACGAGACTCTGGTAACAAACTTTTATTATGTCGAAACTCTCTCAACTTGAATTTAATGCTCTTGATATATCTGAAAACAACTACTTATCATGGATATTAGATGCTGAAATCCATCTTGATTCAATGGATCTTGGAGCACTACAAGAAACATCTTTAAAATCGACGGCCAAATCAACGGCTTAGCCCTCGATAATATTAAATTTTGACGGCAAAATGAACGGCGGAGGTGGTCGCTATAAAGCTTGTCGATTTTTCAAAATTCTAATAAAATCGACGGCTTGCCTAGCCGTCGATAATAATTTAATAAAATCGACGGCTTTACTGTCTATAATATGAATTTGAGAAATTTACATTCTTACTAAAATTGACAACGTTGCCATCGATATTTGATTCAATAAAATCGACAATGTTTTCATTTATAATATGCTTACTAAAATTGACAACATTACCGTCGATATTTGATCCAGTAAAATCGACACAGTTGTCGTCGATTTTATTATTTAGATATCAATAAATTCTTTGTCTATATTTGGGTTTTCTTGTCTATTTTAAAATTAAAAAGTGACAACCATTCTGTCGATTTTAATAGATATGTTTTAATTATTTTAATCGACACAGAACTCTTCGAAGTCCTTTTTTTATATGAGAGTGCCTCCATCTTAATTCAAGAAAATATGCAAAGCAGATTTTAGTATTGCAATGTAATGAAACAAGATTTTTCATTTGTCAAATATAACATTACATATGGCAGATAACTCACCAATAACTTTCAATATGTTAAATTAAAAACAATCAAGATGACTATGTTTGTCTAAATTACATATCGCGGATAACTCACCAAATGTAACATCTTAGGGACCCTTAATTCCTTCATGGCATCAGATAAAATTTTGGTTCAAATGCTTTTGCTTCGTTGACAACCTTTTCTCTTTCCTCAGCCGTCACGGTTCTTTTCCTTGCAGAAGCACTTTCATACAATCTAATGCGCATTTCTCTCTCCTCTTTTTGTTCATCAGAAGCTTCCTGGCCTTTTGCACTTCCTGAAATGTATTGACCATAAAATTCAAGGTTTTGATAACTAAATCCTAGAAACAAAAGTTAGTTATAACTTAATTATAGCTTACCAGGTTTAGATTTTCGCTTCTTTCTTGCAGTTTTTTTGGCCTTTTCCTCGAAAGAAGCACACAATTTCAGTTCATCAGTAGATTTTTTAAACTCAATTGCATTAAATTGAAGACCTATATCTCTGGCACTTTTCGTAGGAAGAGCATTCCTGCCCTCACCCCAGTTTACACTATTAAGTTTGGACCCGTTAAATAGATTCTGCAAGGCTGGTTTGGATTCAGTGAAGTCTTCATCTTCCATTTCTTCAAAAATTTTGAGGCAATTCGCAAAGTAAGATCCTTCATTGCTGCTTCGTGTGGGTGATTGATAATTTATCTCAGCAGTAGCCAAATTAAAAATGTGAACACTGAAATTCAACTTTCCTTCGTATCTGAAAGCTAAAAGGTATCCAACACCGATGGAATAGCGCTGAACAAATTCTGCCCAACCATCAATGAACCAAAATTTGTTGTCTACCTTTTTCAGTCCCACATGCCACGAACTACCCTCGGGAACAGATAGGTTAACAAAGGAGGAAAGCTCACCCCCATATTTTCTCAGAAAATTATCTGGTACTCTCTGCAATTCACAAATCAGGTTACGCATATTAAATTGGAGATCATATATTGATTCATTTCAAACATGCAATGTTCTATGTTCTGAAATCCATTTCAACAAGTTCAGCTTTAAGGCAAGTGAAATTCAAGATAATGAAACTCTTCAACCTGAACTAGAACACTTGAAAATAATGTGAATAGTGAAGCTCAAATCAAATGCCAAATATAGTCATACAGATATCACATACAGGCTCTGAAAAGATGCCAAATATTTCTTAGGTTTAAGTATTAAAAACAAGTGTCTATTTAATATGCAAAATTGCAAATAACATGGAACATACTACAATACTAAGGCAACAATGTGGGAGTGGGACATTCAATAATTAACTAGGCCTTATCTCATTTGGTAAGACTGGAAACTTCTACACAAGTCAAATAATGCAATTGAGAAAGATTAAAAATTATACTATCAATTAAACAATTGATCTGATAACACCCCTCATTCTTTTTTACATTGATCATGTCAAGGAAAAATGCATAATGC
The DNA here is from genome assembly GCF_059453495.1 of Arachis ipaensis. Classification (NCBI taxonomy): domain Eukaryota; kingdom Viridiplantae; phylum Streptophyta; class Magnoliopsida; order Fabales; family Fabaceae; genus Arachis; species Arachis ipaensis. The sequence goes on along the minus strand of NC_142435.1, from coordinate 38,871,321 downwards.
ACAGACATTGCAAAATAACAAGACACTGGTGTAATTTGACCATTACAGATTTCAAAACCTTAGATAAATTACATGCAAAATGTAAAAGCTATTCACTCCTATATCAAACATCCTAAGTGAACTCCATAGAAACCTCACTTGCCTGCTTACCAAATAATGAAAAAATTAGTGATACAATGTGCTCCTCCAATTCCTCTTGGTACCTTTTTTCTTGTTCTTTTTATTGACAGGAACCTGAACAACAAAGCACACAACCTGAATTTCAGTCCCATGGACCCATATTTTACTAAGGTAAATACAAGAAAGTCAAGTACTAATAAAGTCAAGTAAATGGTTCATATCAAATGCTGAAGTTTATCTATCAATATATCATATTCTTCTGTATTATACAGTAGAGTTCGTAATTAGATAGAGATATACCTTTAATGGCTTCTGAAGCATGGAAAACTATGAAGTTCTTTGAAAGAGAGTAAATCTTTGATAAAAACAGTGATTCATGTTATTGAGGATCAACTGAAAAGCATGCATTTTAAAATAATAAGCATTTTAGGATGTCTAGTTTAGGCAAACAAACCATTATTCTTCAATATTATTAGTTCATACAAGTATAAGCACAAAGAAATAGAAATATATATATATTAAAATTATCACACATACACTCAGTCTCTTGAAAATCATTTTCATCAAATCAACAAGATGCATCCTTTAGGACAGATATTAGACAGCAACTGAAGTGATGACCCAGAAATTTACAAGCTGGACTTCATCCAACCACTGAAACTCATTTCTGTTTTCTCTTTTCTGCAACTTAAGCTCTACTCGGCAAAGGTAATTGCAGTGTACTGGCAGAGCAAAATTGATTTTGCTGCAACTTTTTATGCTACACTTTCACAGTCCTATCAGCAGAAAGGGAGCATAAGTTGGACTGTAAAGCTAAAGCAGGAATCTCCCTTAAGTTTAGCAGCAACACAGAAGATTATCAAGTTTATAGTGTAATACCCTAACTACCAAAGCTCACGCTTCCGGCTGCGCAACTCTGATAGCTCGGACATTACGACGACTTTTATAATATTTAATACTAAAATATGAGCCTGTTTAAAACTTTAAACCGCAATACCGTTCCCAAAAATACTTTCATCCGATGACATACATCCATAAATACCATACAACTTACAAAACTCATAAAGAGTACATCCATATATATGTACAAATATATATATATAAATAATATTACAAACATAATCCAATACAATCCCTATCCCTCTTACAGATTATATCAAGATAAAGGCAAGGGTACAATAAACCATAACTAAAACAATATAGAGCATCTCAACAACAACTAAATGAACTCTTCGTAACTTCTGCGCCCATATCCTGAAAGGGGAAAAATGTAGGGGGGTGAGAACATCATCCTCGAAAGGGTTCTCAGTAGAGGGTTTTTGGGAATTACTGTAATAGGATACGTGAAGATAACCGCACCAGTGATTCATAATCGTCTTATGCCTCTTTTCAAAAACAACGGTTTACAATAGAAGTAAAGTCGGAAACCTTTTCGGAAAGAAGAACCGTTCAATTCTCAAAAACTCAAAAGCCTTTCAAAACGGTTTATCTATGCGGAACCAAAATAGCCTTTCATAATTTTATTCCAAACCAGAAACACAAAAGTGAAATCAACCATCGGTTCACCTCATTCCAACCACGGCCCTAGGTCCAAACAATCCAACCAGCAACCAATCACCACAGTCCAACAGAGTCCCAGTAGCAAACACAAATAGAAGGATGCAAGCACAAACAAACAATTATTACAAGTAGAACAGTTAGCAATTAATCACATAGGCAAACCAAGTATAATATGCACACCCAACCAATGTCACACAAATGCATATGATGCATGCCTGTCCCTAGTGGCTGATGATATCATCTGTCGGTTACCAAGCCAACCCGACGTGTCCGGTAGCTAACCCGGACACAGTCTCTCTGGTGCGCTTTATTATCATTAGAGGGTATCTGCGCCCTGTCGCCATTAGAGGGTATCTGCGCCCTATCACCATTAGAGGGTACCTGCGCCCTATCGCCATTAGAGGGTATCTGCGCCCTGTCGCCATTAGAGGGTATCGGTGCCCTGTCACCTTTACAACCAGAGAGAAAACACAAGCATACTCGCATACAACATTCATCTCAGCCATCCGGCTTAAATTCACAATTCATTCGATTGCATACATGCATTTATACTCAACCATGGATCACCATCCATCTCAGCCATCCGGCTCACGGTTCAATCCAGAACCAGCCAATTTATCAATAAATACAGCCCTTCGGCTTAAGTTCATAATGCATAATCAGCCATACGGCTCACAACTCATTCGGCAATTAGCCATAGTTCAATAGCATACACGGCCATTCCGGCTCACAACAAAACAACACTTCCACCATTCAACATCATCAAATTCATAAAACTGGCATTTAAGCCATAAGTCACTTTTCTCAAGCCATTTCACTTTGAAATCAAATTTCAACTCTTTTTAGCCTTGGCTTTAAAGATCTCATTTCTCAAATCATCTCAGGCTCATAAGCCAAATTTACTCAAAGTGAGTTCCCTTTTTAAAACAAAGCCACTCTCGGCATTCTCTTTCCAAAACTTCCAAAACCATGGAAAGTTAAAGATTCATTTTGGGAACATTCAAAATCACCCATCCCACAATGGGATTTTATAACAAAGTTTCTCGATAGAGTCCCAAGTCTTTAGGGGAGAGTAGCATAACTCATTTCGCCGAATTCATTTAAAATCATTAAAACCTTGGCTTTCCGATTTGAGTAATAAAATAGGATCTAAGCCAAACCGAGTCACGTAATCATTTACTTCTTTCAAAGCCGTTTCCTTTACTTAGGCAAAACCAGCTTCAACCCCCATGATAAATTCTAAAGCGTTTCAACTGTTCAAAATTGTTTTAGTCTTGCAAAAGTTCAGAGTTCAAAGAGTACTTAAAACCTTTCTCAAAACATTTCAAAATAAAACTTGTCAATAGACATTCAGGTTCTTTCAAAGTCATTGAAACTTCTTTAATTGAAACCCCCAAGTCAAATTCAAAGGCATAAACCCTTTTCGCATTCAAACAGCTTTAAAACACAAGTTTCATCTAAATAACTTTCTCTTGAAAGAGATACAATGCCTTTCTTAAGAAGCAAAACTAAATCACAATTTCCCCTTTACTAACTCATTTCGAAAGCATGAATCATCCTTTTCTTGATAATTCAAATAAAATAGCAGAAGTCTTTAACTCATCATTTTTCAGACAACATTTCAATAAAGACTCGGATTTTATAGAAATTTCGGCAGCACCTCCCCTAAAACTTGGACTTTTGCCACCCGGTTCGGGTCCCAACTAAACCGTTTCTCATTCCTTTTCAACAGCTCAAAACCAGAAATCAATTCAAAAGCAAGCTAAATCCAAGAGTCGCCTCAATGGCATACCTCAAGAAAACCATTTCAAAAATCAACTCAATATCAACCGATTTAACTCATTTATAAAGCTTTAAAGAATCGGTTCAGCAATAAATCATTTATCAAAACCAAATCAATTAAAGCAACCCAGGCTGAATTTCAAGAGTATTCTATCTTTCACATCGTCAAAATAATTGACTCAATTCAAACCAATCCTCAACAGATTAAACTCATATTTCAAATCTTTAAAGAATCAACTTTAAAACATTACATTTCACAAAGCCGCACAACAATTCAGCCAAGCTAACATTCATAAGCTTTCGAAACAATCAAATAATACATAAGGCCGATACAATCACCAAATACACATTTTCTCACATCAGTATCCATATGTAATAATTCCAATACATAAAGTATAGTTTTAGAAAGCGCCCCTACCTCAAAATGCAATTCCATAACCCAAACGCCTCACAGAGTCCTTTCCGTCTCATCCCGAAATCAACAACCAAAATCCCGGCTCTGCTTGTTTTTCGCAATAGACGAAACAGCCTCAACACCACATATAAGCTCGATTACTACTTTTTAACACATCAATATCGTGGAAATCTTAAAACTCATAACTGAAAACAAATGGCAAGGATTCCGAGGTAAAAACACTTACTGAAATAAAAGGAATGGCACAGCAGCCTCCGCAACACTTATGAGACACGCAAACATCGGAACTCAAACCTACATTACCAAGCCTCAAGGTCTTTAACCAAACACAACCAAACGCTAAAGCAGGGGTTTTTCGAAACGAGAAATACTCACTGAATTAGCAAAACGAAGCAGCCGCAACTCCAAATCGACCCGGCAGCGGCTCCGTCAATAACCCCAAGTGACAATCGCGAGCAAAAACCCCGGTGACGGCAACTGTAATAACCACGCGGCATTAACAACCCTTCCAGAATTCCAGAAGAATAGAAACCAAACTCAGAACTCTTACCGGCGGTGGAACACGGTGGAAGCAGGGTCTCAAGTGGCAGAAGCTCAGCCCGGAGCTCCGGCGGTCAGAAACACAGAGGCGCAGCTTCACAGCAACACCTGCGGTGACCAGAATCCTTCTCTGGTAGCAGTGAGACCCCCAATAGCGCAGGCGTGGCTCACTCTGCTCCATAGCACAGCGGCGGTGATGGTTTGACAGCAGGTTCATGGCGTCACAGGGAGCTTCGGCGGCGGCAAATCGGTGCGACGTGGTAGTGCGACAATGATGGCTTCACAGACGAGACTAGGCACGGCGGTTCCAAGCCCTCAGCCCCCTTCTCACTCGCGTACCCTCTCTCCCCGTGTCTCAGATTTGACGGGTCAACAGAGGTGGAGGCGGCGTGAGCTCCCTCTCGTCTTTGCGATTCTCCTCAGGCGACGGAACGGGTGCTGGATGGCAGAACTGCGACTAGGCAGGGCGAAAGGCGTGGCTTCGACGGCGGCGCTCCTCGCGTGCGGCAGAGCGCGACGGCAATGAAGCCTCATCTCCCTCCTTCGCGTCTCTCTCCTCTCCTGGCGACAGCAACAGCGACGGCATTTCTCGCCGGCACCGCACCATCCCTCTTCTCCGATTCCCCTTCCCCGACTCTGCCTTCCCCTTTCTTTGCTTCGTTTCTTTCTTTCTTTCTTTTTTTTTTCCTTTTGCCTCTGCGTGTGGGTGTCTAGGGTAGAGGGGCAGCAGCTGCTGCTGCTGAGTGTGGGTGGAGGGAACCGGGTCGGGTAACGGGTCACTGGGTTAGGGTTTCATTTTTGAAAATTAGGGTTAGGGTTACTTTTGTAATTTCAAATAAAAGTAAGGGTAATATAGTAATTGAAACCCAATTTAAATCCAACGCTAATTATATATAGAAAATACTATTTGCTCACCAATTTCACAAATTATTTTCAATAAAATATCCAAATCAAATAATTAGGAGTAATATAATTAAATCATTTATTTTCCAAAGTAGTAGTATTAATATTGAAAATATTTTTAATTCAAATCATATAGAAATCCTTATTATTTCACAACTACCAACTTTATACTCTGAATATAGAAAATAATCCAATAATTGTGAAATTGGATAATAACCATAACTTATCTCAAATCCCATAAATCAAAACTTGCCTTAATTATCTTTAATAAAATGATTTCTAAAATTAAGGCAATAAATAATTATATGATTTGAGACTTGATCATAAAAAGACTTTTCAAAGGTTCTGGGTCTTACATTCTACCCACCTTATAAAAATTTTCGCCCTCGAAAATTGATACAAAATGAAAGAAATTCCATAACAGTTCACCCTTGAACATATTTAAGGAAGAAGCAAAAATATCTCAAAATATAATCATATATACGGTTTCCAAATACTTTGATTGTCATAAGCATAAGGGTGTAAAGGTAGGAGTGTGATTGCAAAGCAAACGTTACAAGGTAGGCTCGATGCAAAAGATAACATGGGTCAATCATGTGATAGTAGGGCAAAGCATCAAAGGCTATAAAACAGGATGGAGTTAAAACGATGTGCTCAATATCCGCACACTAATCTCATATCGACCTCAAGGTTTCAACTTTCTAACTCAATCAAGCACTTTACAATCCCATACTCGATCACAAGCCTTACAACCGCAAACCCGTCCGCAAGGGACAAAACACCCACAACTCATAACGTTGCACACCTACCGCTTCAACTTCCGTATACACATATCACGCCTTAAAGAACTAACGCATCGCGTTACTACGTCTACAAGTCGCACGTGATATCAAAATAATTCTCGAGTCTACTCAGAAGGATACAAGACTTTAGAAAGGAGAGTCAAATGTCAAGGATAATACTCAAAGATTTGGGAGAATGTATCTAGGTCCAGATAAACAAGAACTCTCAAGAAATGAAGTTTCCTAGACTCAACTCAATTGGCAACTTCAAAGATGACCCTTGGATCGAAGAAGTTCAATAGGATCAATAAGAAGAAAATCATTGCATCAGTTTGAACAAATTCAAGCTGAGTCGAAGAAGTATGAGGTTCACAAAAGAGAATATCTCAAACCCAAGGCAAAGCTCACAAAACTCAAGAGCATAATTAAAAGTACTTCTGAATACATTGTTCTTAAAAGAATCGAAAACTTGTAGGAAAATCACTTCGCAGTTTAAAAGAAAAGTTAAGCAACAAGCCTCCTTCAAGAGAAAAATAAAAGCATAAACGTGGTTTTGCTTTTAATACGTTTTCATGTTGAAGTAGATCATGTAGAGTTTTAAGAACAAAATGCACACAGGTTTGGCTAAGAGCAAAAATATTTCCTCAACTATTTTAGAAAGATAGTTAGGTGCACAATCTTAACCAAAAGTAGTTCAGAAGACTCGGAAGAAAATCAAATGCTTGTTCAAAAATTCTCAAAGTCCATATTCAAACAAGCGTGTATAACATTTATAGCAAGGACGAAAGAGGAAGTTAAACTCTTTTTAGAAAAGAAATTCCGAGGTAAAAATTTACTTACAATCTGGTAAGGAAATAAGTGGTGCGTTACAAACAAACCGGTTTTCACTAAACAAGGAAGCTTTTCAAAACTTCATTTAAAATAGCGCATGCCGATTTTTAAATTAACTTCATCAAAATTGAACAATGGTTCCAATATCAATCAAGCAACAGAAAGTAAACTCCGTTTAATATTTCTTCAAAGAGAATTCAAAACTTCTTTAAAAGATTCAAAACAAGACTCCAAAAGTGTTCTTGAAATCACCATCTCAAAAGAATATTCAAGAAAATTAGCATTGTACTTAAAAGGAGTCAAGCCATGCAAGAAAGAATCTTAAATCAATGTAGTTCAAGCAAGATCCAATAGGTATGAGAAATCAAACAAGCTTTCAATTGATCCAAAAGAATACAAAAGTCATAGAAAAAGACAACTCAATCATTTGTAATTTCTCAATGATAAATCTTTGACTAAAAACTCTTGTAAAGATAATGGGAGAATAAACAATGCACTAACTTGAAACGAATCAAACTAACTCATATACGAATGAGTTTCACAAAAAGAAAAAAAACCAAGATCAATGGCAATATTCACAAGATGTAAAAGATCAGTCAAAAACAAGGTCAAACATGACATTCATGGAGATGGAAGATTTAATAGAGAATTTAGTCCGTTCATAGGAAGAAAGCTATGAGTCCAACATTTTCAAAAGAATAACAACGGCATAAGCCATGTAGTATGCTAAATCAAACTCAAATCAAAATGAATTGAGTAAAGTTTATCAAACGAAACTCAACCGAGACAAAAGTGGTAAATCCTTTCTTTTCAAAATTTTGAAAAATACCCCAAATACACAATCAAATGAAGATGTGCGTTGGCACTATAGTAAAATTACTAGAAAGTCAAATTGTATTTGAAGTAAATGCAGTTCTGCAAACCAGTAAAAGTACAGGTGATGTATTAGAAATAAATAGTTGTTAAATTGTATAAGAAATCTCCAAAGTTCCACATATAGATAAGTGTATATCTAGTCAACAGCAATTTTTATAAAAATCTCAAAATTAGCTGTAATCACTGTCAAATAAGAGGAAAACTGAATCAACAAGTTCTCTAAGAATGAACTCGGAACCCAGAGTTAAAAGTCACAGCACATTAAGACAAGTTCAAGACTATATCAAAGAATACTTGAATAAAGAAGAACTCAAACAGAGGAAGATAGATGCAACAAGGATCTTAAACCAGCATATGCACTTAAGGTCAAACAAGAATGCATATGGATAGAGGAATAGAGTTGAAAAATCAAACTACTTTTCAAAAAGGACTAGCAAACAAGAACTTCAAGTTAGGATATAAAAGAACAGGTCGACTCGAACAAAATTCAAGACACACAACTGAATAGCCTCGAGAAATAGTTTCCAACTTTTCCAAAACCCGCGATTCGCTTTACTCAAAACTCGGATTTCATCTATGATAAGCCATCAGTGCTTTCATATACATAATTCACTAGTATTAAGCCGGCCAAACTTAATACCACGAATTATGCAATGCAAGACTAACAACGTTAATCAATAGACTGTCATGTGCATAAAGCTCTAATTCTGGTCATTCGACAAGACCTAATACATGACAAACACTCAGAGTATGCAACTAAAGCATAGTCGGTCCATTCCTCAGGCTCTACAGGAAGGACTGCTCTGATACCATAATGTAATACCCTAACTACCAAAGCTCACGCTTCCGGCTGCGCAACTCTGATAGCTCGGACATTACGACGACTTTTATAATATTTAATACTAAAATATGAGCCTGTTTGAAACTTTAAACCGCAATACCGTTCCCAAAAATACTTTCATCCGATGACATACATCCATAAATACCATACAACTTACAAAACTCATAAAGAGTACATCCATATATATGTACAAATATATATATAAATAATATTACAAACATAATCCAATACAATCCCTATCCCTCTTACAGATTATATCAAGATAAAGGCAAGGGTACAATAAACCATAACTAAAACAATATAGAGCATGTCAACAACAACTAAATGAACTCTTCGTAACTTCTGCGCCCATATCCTGAAAGGGGAAAAATGTAGGGGTGTGAGAACATCATCCTCGAAAGGGTTCTCAGTAGAGGGTTTTTGGGAATTACTGTAATAGGATACGTGAAGATAACCGCACCAGTGATTCATAATCGTCTTATGCCTCTTTTCAAAAACAACGGTTTACAATAGAAGTAAAGTCGGAAATCTTTTCGGAAAGAAGAACCGTTCAATTCTCAAAAACTCAAAAGCCTTTCAAAACGGTTTATCTATGCGGAACCAAAATAGCCTTTCATAATTTTATTCCAAACCAAAAACACAAAAGTGAAATCAACCATCAGTTCACCTCATTCCAACCACGGCCCTAGGTCCAAACAATCCAACCAGCAACCAATCACCACAGTCCAACAGAGTCCCAGTAGCAAACACAAATAGAAGGATGCAAGCACAAACAAACAATTATTACAAGTAGAACAGTTAGCAATTAATCACATAGGCAAACCAAGTATAATATGCACACCCAACCAATGTCACACAAATGCATATGATGCATGCCTGTCCCTAGTGGCTGATGATATCATCTGTCGGTTACCAAGCCAACCCGACGTGTCCGGTAGCTAACCCGGACACAGTCTCTCTGTTGCGCTTTATTATCATTAGAGGGTATCTGCGCCCTGTCGCCATTAGAGGGTATCTGCGCCCTATCGCCATTAGAGGGTATCTGCGCCCTATCGCCATTAGAGGGTATCTGCGCCCTGTCGCCATTAGAGGGTATCGGTGCCCTGTCACCCTTACAACCAGAGAGAAAACACAAGCATACTCGCATACAACATTCATCTCAGCCATCCGGCTTAAATTCACAATTCATTCGATTGCATACATGCATTTATACTCAACCATGGATCACCATCCATCTCAGCCATCCGGCTCACGGTTCAATCCAGAACCAGCCAATTTATCAATAAATACAGCCCTTCGGCTTAAGTTCATAATTCATAATCAGCTATACGGCTCACAACTCATTCGGCAATCAGCCATAGTTCAATAGCATACACGGCCATTCCGGCTCACAACAAAACAACACTTCCACCATTCAACATCATCAAATTCATAAAACTGGCATTTAAGCCATAAGTCACTTTTCTCAAGCCATTTCACTTTGAAATCAAATTTCAACTCTTTTTAGCCTTGGCTTTAAAGATCTCATTTCTCAAATCATCTCAGGCTCATAAGCCAAATTTACTCAAGGTGAGTTTCCTTTTTAAAACAAAGCCACTCTCGGCATTCTCTTTCCAAAACTTCCAAAACCATGGAAAGTTAAAGATTCATTTTGGGAACATTCAAAATCACCCATCCCACAATGGAATTTTATAACAAAGTTTCTCGACAGAGTCCCAAGTCTTTAGGGGAGAGTAGCATAACTCATTTCGCCGAATTCATTTAAAATCATTAAAACCTTGGCATTCCGATTTGAGTAATAAAATAGGATCTAAGCCAAACCGAGTCACGTAATCATTTACTTCTTTCAAAGCCGTTTCCTTTACTTAGGCAAAACCAGCTTCAACCCCCATGATAAATTCTAAAGCATTTCAACTGTTCAAAATTGTTTTAGTCTTGCAAAAGTTCAGAGTTCAAAGAGTACTTAAAACCTTTCTCAAAACATTTAAAAATAAAAGTTGTCAATAGACATTCAGGTTCTTTCAAAGTCATTGAAACTTCTTTAATTGAAACCCCCAAGTCAAATTCAAAGGCATAAACCCTTTTCGCATTCAAACAGCTTTAAAACACAAGTTTCATCTAAATAACTTTCTCTTGAAAGAGATACAATGCCTTTCTTAAGAATCAAGACTAAATCACAATTTCCCCTTTACTAACTCATTTCGAAAGCATGAATCATCCTTTTCTTGATAATTCAAATAAAATAGCAGAAGTCTTTAACTCATCATTTTCCAGACAACATTTCAATAAAGACTCGGATTTTATAGAAATTTCGGCAGCACCTCCCCTAAAACTTGGACTTTTGCCACCCGGTTCGGGTCCCAACTAAACCGTTTCTCATTCCTTTTCAACAGCTCAAAACCAGAAATCAATTCAAAAGCAAGCTAAATCCAAGAGTCGCCTTAATGGCATACCTCAAGAAAACCATTTCAAAAATCAACTCAATATCAACCGATTTAACTCATTTATAAAGCTTTAAAGAATCGGTTCAGCAATAAATCATTTATCAAAACCAAATCAATTAAAGCAACCCAGGCTGAATTTCAAGAGTATTCTATCTTTCACATCGTCAAAATAATTGACTCAATTCAAACCAATCCTCAACAGATTAAACTCATATTTCAAATCTTTAAAGAATCAACTTTAAAACATTACATTTCACAAAGCCGTACAACAATTCAGCCAAGCAAACATTCATAAGCTTTCGAAACAATCAAATAATACATAAGGCCGATACAATCACCAAATACACATTTTCTCACATCAGTATCCATATGTAATAATTCCAATACATAAAGTATAGTTTTAGAAAGCGCCCCTACCTCAAAACGCAATTCCATAACCCAAACGCCTCACAGAGTCCTTTCTGTCTCATCCCGAAATCAACAACCAAAATCCCGGCTCCGCTTGTTTTTCGCAATAGACGAAACAGCCTCAACACCACATATAAGCTCGATTACTACTTTTTAACACATCAATATCGCGGAAATCTTAAAACTCATAACTGAAAACAAATGGCAAGGATTCCGAGGTAAAAATAATTACTGAAATAAAAGGAATGGCACAGCAGCCTCCGCAACACTTATGCGACACGCAAACATCGGAACTCAAACCTACATTACCAAGCCTCAAGGTCTTTAACCAAACACAACCAAACGCTAAAGCAGGGGTTTTTCGAAACGAGAAATACTCACTGAATTAGCAAAACGAAGCAGCCGCAACTCCAAATCGACCCGGCAGCGGCTTCGTCAATAACCCCAAGTGACAATCGCGAGCAAAAACCCCGGTGACGGCAACTGTAATAACCACGCGGCATTAACAACCCTTCCAGAATTCCAGAAGAATAGAAACCAAACTCAGAACTCTTACCGGCGGTGGAACACGGTGGAAGCAGGGTCTCAAGTGGCAGAAGCTCAGCCCGGAGCTCCGGCGGTCAGAAACACAGAGGCGCAGCTTCACAGCAACACCTGCAGTGACCAGAATCCTTCTCCGGTAGCAGTGAGACCCCCAATAGCGCAGGCGCGGCTCACTCTGCTCCATAGCACAGCGGCGGTGATGGTTTGACAGCAGGTTCATGGCGTCACAGGGAGCTTCGGCGGCGGCAAATCGGTGCGACGTGGTAGTGCGACAACGATGGCTTCACAGACGAGACTAGGCACGGCGGTTCCAAGCCCTCAGCCCCCTTCTCACTCGCGTACCCTCTCTCCCCGTGTCTCAGATTTGACGGGTCAACAGAGGTGGAGGCGGCGTGAGCTCCCTCTCGTCTTTGCGATTCTCCTCAGGCGACGGAACGGGTGCTGGATGGCAGAACCGCGACTAGGCAGGGCGAAAGGCGTGGCTTCGACGGCGGCGCTCCTCGCGTGCGGCAGAGCGCGACGGCAATGAAGCCTCATCTCCCTCCTTCGCGTCTCTCTCCTCTCCTGGCGACAGCAACAGCGACGGCATTTCTCGCCGGCACCGCACCATCCCTCTTCTCCGATTCCCCTTCCCCGACTCTGCCTTCCCCTTTCTTTGCTTCGTTTCTTTCTTTCTTTCTTTTTTTTTTCCTTTTGCCTCTGCGTGTGGGTGTCTAGGGTAGAGGGGCAGCAGCTGCTGCTGCTGAGTGTGGGTGGAGGGAACCGGGTCGGGTAACGGGTCACTGGGTTAGGGTTTCATTTTTGAAAATTAGGGTTAGGGTTACTTTTGTAATTTCAAATAAAAGTAAGGGTAATATAGTAATTGAAACCCAATTTAAATCCAACGCTAATTATATATAGAAAATACTATTTGCTCACCAATTTCACAAATTATTTTCAATAAAATATCCAAATCAAATAATTAGGAGTAATATAATTAAATCCTTTATTTTCCAAAGTAGTAGTATTAATATTGAAAATATTTTTAATTCAAATCATATAGAAATCCTTATTATTTCACAACTACCAACTTTATACTCTGAATATAGAAAATAATCCAATAATTGTGAAATTGGATAATAACCATAACTTATCTCAAATCCCATAAATCAAAACTTGCCTTAATTATCTTTAATAAAATGATTTCTAAAATTAAGGCTATAAATAATTATATGATTTGAGACTTGATCATAAAAAGACTTTTCAAAGGTTATGGGTCTTACATATAGCCTGAAATCAGACAAGAGCATGGTCACAAGGGATGAGACAGAATAGTGCAATGTTGGCGTATTTGTCTAACAAATGAAATAAGCTCTGCTTCAGAGATTTTATAGAATTTTCATATGACAATCGAAAAGTGAATCTCCATGCTCTTATTTGTCAATAAAAGATTTTAAAAAGGATTATGAAGGAAAGGAGTTTGTAATTAAGAGTTAATTGAAGAGTATATGTGCTTTTTTCACATCAGTTTTCAAGATTAATGCACTCACACAATTCACAGACTACATTACTACTACTTCATATTCACGCAATTATTAAACTTAGTCTTAGCTCTTAAAATAAAATGGAACTAGAATAAACATGATGACCATAATTTCTAGATTTAAAAAATAAGATATTACAATTAGGTCATAGTTTACACCTGAAATAGGGGATTTCCAATTAAAACTGAAGTTGGCTTTGAAAATGATACCTGGTTCTTGTGAGCTCGATTGAGAGAGAACGAAGAAGGACTAAAGTAGGAGGAGCCACGGCGGCAATAGAGAGAAGGAGCGATGGCGGTGCGGCAGCAGCGGAGCAACAGGCAGCGCGAGCAAAAGGAGCGACAGTGGGGAGCGACAGCGGCACGACAGCAACAGAGCGCGACGGCAGCGAGAGCAAACGGAGTGACGGCGGCACAACCATAACGCCGGCAGAGGAGAATGAGGGTTGTTTCTGAACTTGGTGGCGGATTGGTGAGTAATGCAGAAAAGAAAAGGATAAAATGAGGGTTGGTGAGGAAGTTGGGGGCAAAATGGTGTTTCTGGACTTGGAGGCGGGAAGTGGGCGCGGGGATGGTGTTTTTAGCAATAAAAATCGATGGTATCGTTGTCGATTTTAATTTGAAAAAAAGCAGTGGTTTTTGTGTCTATTTTATACATTAAATCCACACTATTCATTTGATTTTAGAAAGCAATATAAACCATTCAAATTTATCGACGAGAGCTTTGTCGATATTTTAAATATAAAAATAGATGTCTAGTCCGTCGATTTTAGAATAAAAGTATTTTCACCCCCTAGTTCGTCGACACTATGACGATTGTTAAAAAAGGGTTTAATGCAACATAAAAAAATCGACGGCCAGGCTGTCGATTTTATTAGTTTATTTTCTTGTAGTGGAGATACCATTAAGGCTGAAAATAATGCATCCCAGAAGGATAAAGTCAAAGCCATGATCTTCCTTCTTCGTCTTCTTGATGAAAGATTGAAAAATAAATATCTCACATTAAAAGATCCTGCAGATCTTTGGAAAACCTTGAAGAAATGTATAATAATGAAAAGACAATGATACTTTCTCAAGCCCGATATGAATGGATGCACTTGCATCTACAAGATTAGTGAATATAATTTAGTAATGTTTCGAATCACCTCACGAATGAAATTATGTGGGGAAAAGATAACGGATAATGATATGTTAGAGAAAACTTTCTCAACCTTCCATACCTCGAATATGCTCCTACAACAGCAGTATCGAGAAAAAAGATTTAAAAAATATTCTAAGTTAATTTCTTGCCTTCTTGTTGCTGAACGCAACAATGAGTTACTTTTAAAAAAATCATGAAACGCGTCCAGTTGATGCCGCCCCATTTACTGAAGCAAATGCGGCAAATCATAACCCTATAAGAGGTAAATGACAAGGTTTTGGCAACAAGAAAAATTATGGAAGGAAGAAAAATTATGTTCATGAGAAAAGACCTCACCTGAAGTGGGATAAAGAAAGAAACAATGGACAAAATAAATCAACAGAGGATAAATGTTTTCGTTGTGGTGGAAAAGGCCATTGGTCGCATACCTGTCGTACCCCAAGGCACCTAGTCGATCTTTATCAAGCATCTTTGAAAAAGGACGACAAAGGAAAGGAGTCAAATTTTATTTCAAATAATGCTAAAAATTACACCACTTATTATGAAGTATCTGATTTCTTTGAGAATCCTGAAAGAAATATTGGTCATTTGATCAATGATGGAATAGTTTAATATGTGGGTTTGTTAAGTACTCATATAAATAAATAATGTAAGAAACACTTCTTGTTAAGTTTTATTTTCTACGCATTTGAATTTCAAGTACGATGTATATAAATAATGTTTAATAAAATATTTATGAATTTCAAATTTTGCTGAATGTGCCAAGATAATAATAAAATTTTTAATATATACTATACTTCTTAGAAAAATATTTTCAATCAAGAAAATAATTTTATTGCGCAAATATTTCTACTCATTTTATTATTATTTGTCTTTGAAGAAAATGGTGAGGACATATAGTGAAGATGTTTGCCTTGCGGATAGTGCAAGTTTGCACACTATTCTCAAAAGTAATATATACTTTACTCATCTTAGCTTGTGGCAAAAGAAGAATATGTTAATATTATTATTGGCTCATGCAATGTGATAGAAGGCTCCGGAAGAGCTATAATTTTGTTTTCCGGAAGAACAAAGTTCATAATAAATAATGCACTATTGTCTACTAAGTCTTTAAGGAACTTATTGAGTTTTAAAGATATTCGCCGAAATGGATATCATATTGAAATAATAAATGAGGGAAATTATGAGTACTTGTATATCACAACTCATGATTCAAATAAAAAGGTTATATTAGAAAAGTTACCCTTACTTACATCTAGGTTATATTATACTAAAATTAGTGCAATTGAATCACATACCATTGTAAACCAGAAGTTTACTAGCCCAAATGAATTAATAACTTGGCATGATTGATTGGGTCATCCGGAAACAACCATGATGCGAAAAATTATTAAAAACTCCTATGGACATTTACTAAAGAACTAGAAGATTCTTAAATCTAGTGAATTTTGTTGTGCTGCATATTCTCAAGGAAAGCTAATTTTAAGGTTATCACCAGTAAAGATTAGATTTGAGTCTCCTGAATTCCTAGAAAGGATTCAAGGCAATATATGTGGACCTATTCATCCACCATGTGGATCTTTTAGATATTTTATGGTCCTAATAGACGCATCTTCGAGATGGTCACATGTGTGCTTGTTGTCTTCTTGCAACTTGGGGTTTGCGAGATTACTTGCTCAAATGATTCGATTAAAAGCACAGTTTTTAGAAAATCCAATCAAAGCAATTCATCTTGATAATGCTGGTGAATTCACTTCCCAAGCCTTTGATGCTTATTGTATGACTAACGGAATAAGCGTTGAACATCCAGTAGCTCATGTTCACACACAAAATGGGTTAGCAGAATCACTTATTAAACACCTCCAGTTAATTGCTAGACCCTTACTTATGAGAACAAATCTCCCAACCTCGGCTTGAGGGCATGCTTTTTTACATGCCGCAACACTTATTCGTTTGAGGCCAAAAAGTTACCATCAGTTCTCTCCTATGCAATTAGCTTTTGCCTAGCAACCAAATGCTTCCCATTTAAGAATATTCGGGTGTGCGATATATGTTCCCATTGCATCACCTTCTCACACCAAAATGGGACCCGAAAGAAAATTGGGGATGTATGTTGGATATGATTCTCTCTCTATAGTGAGGTATCTTGAGATACAAACTGGAGATGTATTTAAAGCCCGATTTACAGATTGTCATTTTGATGAATCAAAATTTTCAACATTAGGGGCAGAGAATAAGATTTCTGAAAAGGAACTTAATTGGAATACATCATCCTTAATGAATTTAGATCCTCGATCAGGGCAATGTGAACTAGAAGTTCAAAAGATTGTACATTTGCAAAGAATAGCAAATGAATTGCTTGATGCATTTTTTGATACAAAAGGATAACTAAATCCTATATACCAGCTGAAAATGCTCCAATGTGAATTGATGTCCCAGTCGGACAAATAGCCACCGAAACAAAGTCATGTCAGAAGTGTGGTAGGCCTGTCGGTTCCAAAGACAAAAATCTTCGAAAAAGAAAAGAGGTAAATACTATTCCTGTTAAAAAAAACATAGTAAAGACACCTGCAGTTGTCCAAAATTCTGATATAGTTTTGACGCCAGAAGACGTTCAGGTACCTAAAAATTGTGAAAATGATGAGATCTCGATAAATTATGTCTTTACAGAAAAAAATGGGACCGAAATAAGACAATTGTCAATGAAATATTTGCATACAATGTGGCATTAAATATCATGCATGAAAGTAAGCATCTTGAGCCAAGAACAGTCGAAGAATGTTGACAAAGGAATAATTGGCCGAAATGGAAAGATGTTATGAAGGGTGAGTTAGACTCACTTGCAAAATGTGAAGTCTTTGGACCTGTAGTTCATACACCAGAAGATGTAAAACCTGTTGGATACAGATGGGTGACGTTAAGATTTTCGCCAGTAAAGAATTTTATAAAAATAGTTGCGTTGTAGATATAGTTTCTAAACCAACAGAAATTCCTTCGTACAAACGTTTTGGTTGTCACAAGTAACAAACCCCTTTAAAATTGATAACCGAGTATTTAAACCTCGGGTCGTCTTCTCAAGGAATTGCAGGGAGGTATGTTCTTATTATTGGTTATGAGTTTGTAAATTAGGGGTTTTGAAAGTAAGGAAGCAGTATGTTGAACAATAAGAAAAATAGTAATAATAAAATAAACTCTTGGCAAGGTATAAGAACTGGAAGTCCTATCCTTATCAATTGTGATGAGAATTGGATTTTAATCCTACTTAGTCAACCTTTACTAAAGCAAAGGTAAGTCAAGTGGGCCGAACTAATTTGATCCCTCAAGTCCTAGTCTTTCTTTTGGAAAGGCTAGAGTTATTGGAACTCAAATTAATCAGCAACTCCCAATTTCAACCACTGTTTTATTTGACAGCTCAAGCGTCACCAATTACTTAACCAAAGCCAAGAGGAAGAAAAATCTACTTGAATAAAAATGCCTTTAGATGGGAAGCAACAGTAACATAAATTAAAGAGAGCAATCATAAGTCTGAAATACCTCAAATTATAGTAAATAAAGAAATCAATTCTAACATGGAGTTCATAAACTAAATTGATAAAATAAATAAAAAGAACATTGAACCTGATAAAAAGAGATAATCCTAAAAGCAAAAGAAATCCTAATTCTAAATCCTAAAAGAGAGAGGAGAGAACCTCTCCCTCAAAACTACATCTAAATCATGAGAAGTGAATTATGAGAGCATGCCTATGAATGAATGGATTTTCCCACTTTATAGCCTCTAATCTGTATTTTTTGGGCCGAAAACTGGGTCAAAAATAGTCCAGAAATTGCCCCCTGTGATTTCTGTTACGTTCAGGTCGCGGCAAGTGACGCGGAGGCGTCGTCCACACATCCGCGCGGATTGAAGTTCACAGATGTGACGCGGGCGCGTCATTCACATGTTCGCGTCGCCTAACTTCGGGGAAGCTATGATAAATTATATATCAAATCGAAGCCCCATACGTTAGCTTTCCAACACAACTAAAACCGCATCCTTTGGACCTCTGTAGCTAAAGTTATAGCCGTTTGAGTGCGAAGAGGTCAAGATGGACAGCTTAGCAGTTTCTCCAACTTCTTGTTTTCCTTCCACTTTTGCATGCTTTCTTTCCATCCTCTGAGCCATTCCTGCCCTGTAATCTCTGAAATCACTTAACACACATATCAAGGCATCTAATGGTAATAAGAGAGGATTAAACATAGGGAACTTAAGGGCAAAGAAGCATGTTTTCAATCAAAGCACATAATTAGGAAGGCAAATGTAAAACCATGCAAATAGTATGAATAAGTGGGTAAAGAGTTGATAAAAATCACTCAATTGAGCACAGGATAAACCATGAAATAGTGGTTTATCAACCTCCCCACACTTAAACAATAGCATGTCTTCATGCTAAGCTCAAGAGAAGCTATAAAGGAATGAAGAGGAAAGTAAGAATGTATGAAATGCAACCTATCTATATGAATGCAACTACATGCAAAATATTTCTACCTACTTAGTTAAAAGTAAACAAATCCTTCAAGAAGAAATATGAACTGGATTTCACTAATTCAAATCATGAAAATGAAGTACAAATAGACTTGCAAGAAGAAAATAGCTCATGAAAGCAGGGAATAAGGGATTGAGCATCGAATCCTCACTGGTAGTGTATACATTATAATCACTCAAGTGTTTAAGGTTCGATTCTCTCAATTCTCTACTAACCTTGCTTTCTAAGGCTTGCTCTTCATCTAACAATCAACATAAATTTAATGCACAAATACACAAATCAAGAGGTCTTTTAAGGGTTGTAATGGGGTTAGGGTCAAGGTAGGATTGTATTTGGTCAAGTGGACTAAAATCTGAATCCTTAATTAATTTAAACTTTTCCCACCTAACTTTAGACAATCCATGTAATCATAATACCACATCTAACTATCCATTAACCATGTTTTTTCACATATTCATGCATTCTAATTTCAAGTACAGTACATATGCATTGCTTTCACCACTTACTTTGGGGCATTTTGTCCCCTTTTTGCTTAATTGCTCTTTTTTTCTTTTATTTTTCTCACTTTTATATATATATATATATATATATTTTTTTCTTTTCTTTTTATTTTTTTCAATGCATATGATTAAATTATTGGATGCATGAATCATGTCCTAAACATTTTTTTTTCAAATTTTCAGAAAATTCTAACATACTCAATTCTCAAACCAAATGTTTCCAAATTCAACTTTCCCCATACTTAATTCATGAGCACTCTCACTAGTCTAAGCTAACCAAGGATTCAAATTAAGGACATTATTATTTTCCGCTTAGAGTTAATGATGTACTAAAATAAAGAACAGAGGGGTAAAAATAGGCTCAAAATTGGTTTGCAAGGGATAATGAAAGGTTAAGGCCATATGGGTTTGTAAGCTCAGTGAAACAAAGGCCTCAATCATATAAGTGCATGCATACATTAAATAATGGAAATATAGAATTAAGCAAGACAAAGATCACAATTTTAGAGAGAAAAACACACACCAAAAATAAAATATTGGTTGGTAAAATGCAACCAATTCAAATAGGCTAAAAAATCTCACAGGTTTTGTGTGTTCGAGTTCTAAACCATGTTCCAGTATAATATTTCTTCAAATAAGTGTAACATTAAATTTTATTCAAATTAGTGAAATGCTCTAAAAGGTTTCTTGAAAAAGAAAATATTACTTCAACCAAGTGGTAAAATATGCAAAAAATCAAACAAATATGCAATTAAACATGCAAATGCAACAACTAACAAGGAAAATAAACCATTGGTGTTGAGATAGAAGAGTAACTAACCCATGGAGATCGGTATCGACCTCCCCACACTTAAAGGTTGCACCATCCTCGGTGCATGCTAAGATGTGCAAGTGGACGGGTTGTTCCAACTGATGGTTTTCTCCAAGGATTGTGCAGATGGACTTGTCTGTCTCCCCATGTAAACATCTTCCGGTTCCCTTCCGGGTGGCCATCCTGAAAGAAAAAGGGAAGAAAAGTAACCCAAAAGTAAAGATAAGAAAATAAATAAAGTATGGGTGGGTTAATGCCAATTGATAAGGGTCTCATTTACATGGAAGCTTCAACATCTACGTGAGAAAATAATAGAAGCACATGGCATACCAGTGGTGCAGAATTTGCAACAAAGGAGAGGAGTGTGGGTAATGAAAATATCAATATAAGTTCATGTCAATGCAAATGAAGTGCAAGTATCATAAAAGATTGGCATTAGCAGATAATTAATATCATCCCACAGTGTAAAACAAGTTACTAAGCACCAAAGTAAATTCAAGAAAAGATGCAATAGTTGAATATGAACAAGTGACACCAATGGAAAAATAATAATAAATTTAGAAAAGAAAAAAAAATATGCACAAAATTAAAATGTAATGAATGAAATATGCAAATAAAGTAAGTAAAATAGAATGAAGGTGAAAAGGAATGAGAAGTGAAAGAAATAAAGTAAGAAAGAAAGAAGAAAAGATAGAATAAATTAGGATTAGAAAAGATAAGAAAAATAAGGATTTGGAGAAGAAAAGATAAGATATTTTGGCTGATCTGGATATTCTGTGCGCCGCATGTGACGCGGACGCGTGGGTGACGCAGTCGCGTGGGTGACGCGGTCGCCTGGTGCGCGATAAGGTTAGGTGACGCGGACGCGTAGGCCACGCGATCGCGTGACCTGATTTGTGCGATTGGCTCGAGTGCAGCCTCGCGGTCGCACAACTCTCTGTTCGAAACTTGGTATTGCCAAAATCCAGGGTGACGCGGTCGCGTGGTCGACGCGATCGCGTGAGTGGCCATCATGGGGATATGATGCGGACGTGTGAGCCATGCGTCTGCGTGGTAAGGCGTGTGCGATAAGTACCAGTCCAGCACCACTCTCGCACAACTTTCGGTCGTGCACCCTTTCTTACGTCGATTTCCAGGTCACGCGGCCGCATGAGTGACGCGGACGCGTGGGAGGCAGGTTCCCCATGTGACGCGGACGCGTTGGCGACGCGGTCACGTGAGGTGATTTGTGCCAGGGGCACGCCTCTAGCCACGCTCTCGCGTGACTCTCTGTTCAATTCTCTTTTCTTCCTTAATGCACTTGTGACGCAGACGCGTCAGCGACACTTCCGCATCGCGTGCATATTTTTTTTTTGATGCAGTATGCAGAATGCAATGCTAATATGAATGTTATGCAGAATTCCAGGTTCAATACAATAAAATAAAACAAAACTCGAAAACAAATAAAACTAAATAAAAATGAAAAAAGAACGATCATACCATGGTGGGTTGTCTCCCACCTAGCACTTTTAGTTAAAGTCCTTAAGTTGGACATTTGGGGAGTCCTTTGTTATGGTGGCTTGTGCTTGAACTCATCCAGGAATCTCCACCAATGTTTGTGATTCCAATGGCCTCCGGGATCCCAAACAAGGCGTGTAAAGCCCTTGAGCAGTTTTAAACAGGTTCTCAGGCTTCCAGTGTTCTGAATGTCAGAACAGATTCCAGGATCCCAAACTTTGCTTTTACACCCGTCTTTGTGTTGATAATCATGATTCCATCCGGGTAGCAAGCAATCTGGATTCTCACTAAAACGGCCAAATAACTTCCTAGACCCATTCAATTGAGCTCTACACCAACCTTTGCGTTTAAATTTAAAGCTTCCAACCATAATGAACCTTGCAGGACAATTCTTGCCACTGACCATCTTCCTCTTACTCTTTATGCCACAAAGAGCTCTAAGTTGACCATCCGTCTCCAGTAGCCCATATTCAAGTGGAATTAGAAAGCTAAGGGATATGAATTTTACCCACTTGAATGTTGTGAAGGATGATGGCAACTTAGGGGGAGGGGTCTCTAATGAACTTGCAAGCTCCACTCCCTTGTGCTTTTTGACAACTTCCACCTCTTTGCAAGCTTCTTCAATTTCAACCTCTTCCTCTTGGTAGCTTTCTTCCAATTCAATCTCTTCTTCATTACTTACCAAAGGCATGGGAGGCTGTGCTTTTTCTTCTTTACTCTCCATCTCTTGACCAACCTCTTCCAAGTCTTCAACTATGATATGCCCTAGAGGTTGTACACCCTCCTGAGCATCAAATTCAAATGTCTTGGAAGGAAGCTCTATGACTTGAGTTTCCTATGGAGGTTTCGCATCTCCTAAGTCTTCAACCACTTCTTCCTCCTCAATGGCAGGCGTAGCTTCTTCCAATTGTTTCAATACAAAATTGTGCTGCTCACTGTCCACCGGAGTTTCTAATATCTCCTTCATGCTACGTTCTTCATTAGATTGCCCACATGAAGCCATGGGGGTTCCTTGAGTGTCCAAACGTCGGGAAGGTAATCGATTTATCGCTTGATCTAGTTGGCGAAGGGTTGTAAGAAGCTTTTCCACTGTTTCCGTGAGACGATCCGTTGATTCTTGTTGCACTCGGCTATCATAAATAGGATCATAGTGCTCTTGGATTGATGGATATGGAGATGGCAAATATTGAGGTGGTGGTTTTATATATGGTTCATATGGCTCATAAGGTGGTTGGTGTGGTAGATACGGGTTAGGGTCATATGGAGGTGAATGGTGGAAAGGGGCTTGTGAGTATGGTGGTCCAAAGTTATGTTGAGGAAAGGGTTCATAGGCATATGGTGGTGGTTTTTGATAGTCCATTGGAGGTGGTTGTTGCCATGAGAGTTGATCAAATCCTTGTGGCTCCTCCTATCTTTGATTGTTCCAACATTGATGCCTGTTCTCATTGTAATTTTCTCTTCGTGTAACATAATTGTAACCAAACTCATAGCCAAAGGGGTGAGAGTTCATAGTAGCTAATAAAAATTAAAAATAAAAACAAATAAACAAGCAAAGGAAAATAAAATAAAATAAAATAAATAAGAGAAAAGATTTGAAATTTGAAAATTGAATTTTGAAATTTGAATCTTAAATTTTGAAATTTGAATTTTGAAATTTGAAATTTGAAATTTGAATTTTGAAATAAGATAAGATAAGATTTTTGAAAAAGATATATTTTTTTTTTTGAAAAAATTTGAATTTTGAAATTTAAAACTAAGATAAGATAAGATAAAAAAAAACTTAAAATTAAAAATCTGAAATTTTTTTTTCGAAAATAAATCAGTTTGAAAGCAAATATTTACAATAACCAATAATAAGGCACACGTTTGCAATTCTCCGGCAACGGCGCCATTTTGACGTTAGGATTTTCGCCAGTAAAGAATTTTATAAAAATAGTTGTGTTGTAGATATAGTTTCTAAACCAACAGAAATCTCTTCGTACAAACGTTTTGGTTGTCACAAGTAACAAACCCCTTTAAAATTGATAACCGAGTATTTAAATCTCGGGTCGTCTTCTCAAGAAATTGCAGGGAGGTATGATCTTATTATTGGTTATGAGTTTGTAAATTGGGGGTTTTGAAAGTAAGGAAGCAGTATGTTGAACAATAAGAAAAATAGTAATAATAAAATAAACTCTTGGCAAGGTATAAGAACTGAAAATCCTGTCCTTATCAATTGTGATGAGAATTGGATTTTAATCCTACTTAGTCAACCTTTACTAAAGCAAAGGTAAGTCAAGTGGGCCGAACTAATTTGATCCCTCAAGTCCTAGTCTTTCTTTTGGAAAGGCTAGAGTTATTGGAACTCAAATTAATCAGCAACTCCCAATTTCAACCACTGTTTTATTTGACAGCTCAAGCGTCACCAATTACTTAACCAAAGCCAAGAGGAAGAAAAATCTACTTGAATAAAAATGCTTTTAGATGGGAAGCAACAGTAACATAAATTAAAGAGAGCAATCATAAGTCTGAAATACCTCAAATTATAGTAAATAAAGAAATCAATTCTAACATGGAGTTCATAAACTAAATTGATAAAATAAATAAAAAGAACATTGAACCTGATAAAAAGAGATAATCCTACAAGCAAAAGAAATCCTAATTCTAAATCCTAAAAGAGAGAGGAGAGAACCTCTCCCTCAAAACTACATCTAAATCATGAGAAGTGAATTATGAGAGCATGCCTATGAATGAATAGATTCCCCCACTTTATAGCCTCTAATCTGTATTTTTTCGGCCAAAAACTGGGTCAAAAACAGCCCAGAAATCGCCCCCTGCAATTTCTTTTACGTTCAGGTCGCGGGCAAGTGACGCAGAGGCATCGTCCGTGCGTCCACGCGGATTGAAGTTCGCAGATGCGACGTGAGTGCGTCATTCACGCGTTCACATTGCCTAACTTCAGGGAAGCCATGGCAAATTATCTATCAAATCGAAGCCCCGGACGTTAGCTTTGCTACGCAACTGGAACCACGTTGTTTGGACCTCTGTAGCTACAGTTATAGTTGTTTGAGTGTGAAGAGGTCAGGCTGGACAGCTTAGCAGTTTCTCCAACTTCTTGTATTCCTTCCACTTTTGCATGCTTCCTTTCCATCCTCTGAGCCATTCCTGCCCTGTAATCTGTGAAATCACTTAACACACATATCAAGTCATCTAATGGTAATAAGAGAGGATTAAACATAGGAAACTTAAGGCCAAAGAAGCATGTTTTCAATCAAAGCACATAATTAGGAAGGCAAATGTAAAACCATACAAATAGTATGAATAAGTGGGTAAAGAGTTGATAAAAACCACTCAATTGAGCACAAGATAAACCATGAAATAGTGGTTTATCAATGGGTATTTGTAAGAAAATAAAATGAGAAAAATGAAGTTGTACGCTACAAGGCTCGACTTGTGGCACAAGGTTTTTCACAAAGGCCTGGTATAGATTATGAAGAAACATATTCTCCTGTAGTGGATGCAATAACATTGCCTTATTTGGTCAGTTTATTTGCATACCATAAATTACATAGACATTTAATAGATGTGGTAACAGCCTATTTATACGGATCATTAGATCGTGATATCTATATGAAAGTCCCTGAAGGACTAAAGATGTATAAACCATCCAATGAATATTCGTAGGTGTTATACTCAGTTAAATTACAAAGATCTTTATATGGTCTAAAGCAATCTGGAAAATGTGGTATAATTTCCTTACTGAGCATCTGGCCAAAAAAAGATTCAAGAATGATGATATCTGTTCATGTGTTTTCATAAAGAAATCTACATCTGGATTCATTATAATTGCTGTGTACGTTGATGATTTAAATATCATTGAAATCCCTGAAGAGATTCCAACAATTATAAAAGCTCTAAAAGAAGAGTTTGAAATGAAAGATCTTGGAAAGACTAAATTTTGTCTCGGTCTGCAGATCGAGCATACAAAAAATGAGATCTTTATTCATCAAACAACATACAAAAAAAGGTCTTGAAGAGATTTTATATGGATAAGTCACTTCCATTAAGTACCCTAATGATCGTAAGGTCTTTGGATGTGGAAAAGGATCAATTCCGTTATAAAGAAGAAAATGAAGATACCCTTGGTCCTGAAGTACCATATCTTAATGCCATTGGAGTACTAGTATATCTTGCTAACAATATACGACCCGATATATCATTTGTTGTGAATTTACTAGCAAGGTATAGTTCCTCTCTAACCAGAAGACATTGGAATGCAATCAAACAAATCTTTTGATATCTTCATGGAACAGTTGATATGTGATTGTTTTATCCATATAGATCCAAGTCACAACTAGTTGGCTATGCAGATGCAGGATACTTGTCTGATCCACACAAAAAGAGATCTCAAATAGAATACTTATTCACATATGGTGGTACAGTTATATCATAGAAGTCCACGAAACAGACAATTGCAGCAACATCCTCTAATCATGCTGAAATACTAGCAATACATGAAGCTAGTTGCGAGTGTTTTTGGCTCAGGAGTTTGATCCAATATATTCTGTCATCATGTGGACTGATTGATCATAAGATAGCTCCAACTGTCCTGTTTGAAGATAATACAGCATGCATTGCTCAACTTAAGAGTGGATACATCAAAGGTGACAGAACAAAGTATATTTATCCCAAATTCTTTTTTACTCATGATATTCAAAATCAACGAACAATTGATGTCCAACAGATTTGCTCAAGCGATAATCTGGCAGATTTATTTATTAAGTCACTTCCAAAATCCTCCTTTGAAAAATTGGTACATCAGATTGGGATGCGTCGATTTTAAAATATTAAATAATGTCGACAAGAGGGGGAGACTGTACTCTTTTTTCCTTGGTAAAGTTTTTTTCCATTGAGTTTTTCTTGACAAGGTTTTTAATGAGACAGTCTCTATCACAAAGGATATTATATTCTTTTCCTTCACTAAAGTTTTTTTCCCATTTAGGTTTTCTTTAGTAAGGTTTAATTGGGGCATAATTCTAAATGGACATTTAAGGGAGAGTGTTGTGATAAGTATGCTTAGGTAGATACCCATTTATGATGGGCGGTTCAATATTATTAAGAGAGAATGAACTTTATAAAGTTTGAAAAAGAGAAATCTTGTACGAGTATAAATAGAAGAGTCTAGGACATATAACACACAGCAATAACAAAACATTGTTCTCACTCTCTATACATTACAATAATATAATTATAAATGCTCTCTTTTCTCTATTTCTCCGTAGATTTTAAGTACAATATATATAATATTAATAAATATATTAATTATCTCTATTATATTAAAATAGTAATTATGGTGAATATTATTACTAAAGTTATCTAATTATACTTTTTTATTTTATATTTATTATTTCTTTTTTATTTATTTATTTATTTTACAACATAACCAGCCGTTCTTATTCATTTAAGTAATTAATCTATATGATTCTTGTAAATAATAATTTGCTTATGTGTCATTAATTATATAGATATATAATAAAAATTGCTTAGATCAATTACCTAATAGTTATAGACCAATTAAAATTTTTTGAATCGTAAAGAATTACTTTATTTTTTTAAATAAGTAATTAAGAACCAAAAGAATTATTTATTCGTTTATGCACCAATTACTTTTACAATTAGGCTATGCATTCATTCTAAGAATTAACTTTTAATTTAATTATTTATATAAAATATATAAATAATACACTAATTTAATATTTGATTTTCAATATAAAATAAATAAATTTTTTGATACTTGACTATTTATTATTTGAAAAATAATTTATCTTTTTTAATTTAAAAATTTTTAACCGTTTTTCAACTATTTAAATAATTAGTTTAAATATTTTTATTATTGGACTAAGCAACTTTCTGTTACTAGACTAAGCAATCTTTGATATATCAACATATCATTATTTATAAGAACTATTTAAATTAATTATTTAAATTATTGAAGATTAATTAAAAACAAATACTTTATCTTTTGAACAAACACTAAATGAAAAAAAAAATTTATTCTTCAATATATACTGAATTGTGCCCCCTAACTTAGATTCAAGATATGTGAACAAGTGCGTAGATGAATTTGCAATGAGTGGTGATTTAAGTAATTTTTTTGCTAGTATAAAAATGGATTTTTTTCGATAAGAGAGTGTTTTTGACTACAGAAGTAGTGTTTCAACTACAAAAATAGAGACGGATAAACTGAAATTGAAGAAAGATGGTACAAAAAAAGTCGAAGTCGAAAGATAGTTGTTGTCTTTCCTTGAGCATCAAGGTTTGCTACTCGACCTTCAAGCTGAGTGGAGGATATGAATGTGAAATTTGAGGAGTAAATTGAAGAAATGTGGGACTTGAAAGACATGGGTGTCAAAACTTGGGAGTCAAGGTTCTTTATAGTCAAGGCAAGGTCATGGCTGAGAAAAAGGAAGAAGTAAGATTATGGGTCAAGATTCTTCATGGCAAGTCTATTTCCATGGTCTATAAATAGGAAAAGCTCAAAAGAGTTCTGTTCACACCCTGGGTCGAGCTATCCGACCCGAGATGTTCAGTAACAAGGCGACCGATCTCTTCAGGTCAGACTATCCGACCTCTTCTCAAAGAGCTCGGCCAAATCGACAGGAAAGCCCAAAGAAGGGCCTAAAATCAAGGAACACGACCCAAAATCCTAAGGCAGCCCAAGCCTACAGAGAGAAGGGCGGTTCCCTTGAAGATAAGCTGACCTCGCCCAAAGCTGAGATAAGATAAGATAACTAACTTATCTTATCTAAAAAGGTCACTCCACACTACTATAAATACACTGGAGCACCCAGGTATAACTCATACTCTGATTCTACTAAAAACCTGCTTAATACCCTTACTAACTTAAGCATCGGAGTCCCTTGCAGGTACCACCACCCTCTGGTGACAAAGGATCAGCAGAGCAACCAGTCCAACAAGTCGGGCACGACAGCTCCAGTTGCCACCCACCAGCCGGACACGTCAGCTCTGACCGGTACAGAAGATCTCATCCGAGATCGAGCTACAGTTTCAGGTAACCCTCGGAACATTGGCGCCATTGCTGGGAAACCTGGAAGTCATCCCGTCACCATGGCGGACGACCATGACAACGACCACAATTCGGATTTGGAAGATAGAACGCCGCACAAGAACGCAAACACTACACCAAAAGATACTCCTCAACCTAACAAAAACAACGATTCATCAACTGTGGGAGCCATGGAAGAACTTCAAGATCGCTTAAAGCAACTCAAAAAAGAGGCGGAGCATCAACGAGAAGCTGAGAAAAACCTACAAAGGGAAATAAGACGACGCGGGAATTGGAGGACAAACTACTAATAATCGAAGCCGATCTCAAGGCCAAAGCTAATCGATCCTCTCATGAGGATAGCTCCTGCAAGGACCAAGATCCATTTACTAAGGAGATCATGAAGACCAAAATCCTAAAAGACTTTAAACTCCCAGATATGACTTTGTACGATGGCACTACATATCCCGGCCATCTTCTCAGCAATTTCAGAAGTAGAATGTACCTCACCGACGCCTCAGATGCACTTCGCTGCAAAGCCTTTCCAACTACTTTAACAAAGACAGCAATTAAATGGTTCGACAATCTACCTCCTAGGTCCATCTCAAGCTTCGACGACTTAGCCAAGAAGTTTTTGGCCAGATTCTCCATCCAAAAAGATAAGGCTAAACACGCTCCAAGTCTATTAGGAATCAAGCAAGGAGATCGGAAAAGTCTTCACAACTACATGGAAAGATTCAACAAAACATGTCTGGACATACAGAACCTATCAACAGAGGCCGCCATTATGGGCCTCATCAATGGCCTGCAAGAGGGACCTTTTAGTCAATCTATATAAAAAAAACACCCCACATCTTTGAAAAAAGTGCAAGAACGAGCAGAGAAGTACATCAACATGGAGGAAAACTCTCGACTCGGGGAGACCTCAAAATCCGGATTCACCTATCCCTCCCGGGATAAGGATAAAGAGCCCAAAAAGAAGGAAGATCGACATGGGAAAAAAAATCAAAAAATATCACAATTACACCCCACTTCGGGTGTCCCTCGTGGATGTCTACAAAGAATTCTGCCACACTGAAAAAATACCCCTAGCTCGACCACTCAAAGGCAAAAAAGGAGGAGAAAATCGGACCGAATATTGTGAATACCATCGAATCTGCGGACATTCCACCAACGAAAGTTTTGACTTAAAGAATGTCATCGAAAAACTAGTAAGAGAAGGGAAATTAGATCGGTATCTGGCCACCCGGGACGATGAGCAAAGAAAAAGAAGAAGGGACGAAGATATCGGACGAACCGAGCGATCACCTCGTACACCAGAAAGATACGTCCATATGATACACGGAGGATTTACAGGAGGAGGAATCTCCACATCATCTCATAAAAGATATCTTAAAGAAGTATATCATGATGAAGGAAAGGAGGAAGCACCCGACATCCCTGCAATTACTTTCACCAAAGAAGACGCATCCGATATCATCTCAGGACACGACGATCCCATGGTCATCACCATTATACTGGAAAATGCAAATCTCCACCGCACATTGATAGACCAAGGGAGCTCCGCCGACATCTTATTCAAAACGGCCTTCGACAAGCTCGGCCTGGAAGAAAAAGAACCTAGAGCATATCCGAACAGCCTGTTCGGACTGGGAGACACCCCAGTGCAACCACTTGGATACATCTCACTACATACAACCTTCGGAAAAGGAAATCAGTCAAGAACACTCAAGATAGACTACATCGTGGTCGACATGAGTTCTGCCTACAACGCCTTAATAGGTCGGACAACATTGAATTAGCTCAGCGCTATAGTCTCGACTCCACATCTATGCATGAAATTCCCAACTGCGGAAGGGGTAACTACAACAAAAGCGGACCAGAAGATGGCACGCCGCTGTTACAACGAAAGTCTAAACTTCAGAGGCAGAGGAGAAGAATTCCATACAATCGAATTCAGTGGAGTTCAGAGGCGGGAAGAACTCCGCCCACAACTCGAAGGTGAAGTAGAAAAAGTCCAGATCAGAGTTATCTGACGTGGCGAAAATTGGCGATTCAAGAATTGTTATAAAATATGCGTTGCAAGTATAGTTCTTAACCAACCAGAAATCCGTTTATCAATTTAGAAGGGTTGTCACAAAAATTAAAATTAAAATACTGGGAGTATGAATCCCAGGTCGTCTCCCAACGAGTTGCAGAAAGGTGTGCTATTTTATTAATCAGATGTTTTCAAAAAGAGTTTGAGTTGAATAAACAGGAAATTAAATTAGAGAAATTAAGTAATTTAAATAAAAGCCTTGATTGGGAGTAGATTAGTGGTGCACGAAATTGTGATCATCAACAATGGCACCAAAGGACTTGGATCTCTCAAACGTGAATCACAATTTGTCACAATTCCGCACAACTAACCAGCAAGTATACTGGGTCGTCCAAGTAATACGTTACGTGAGTAAGGGTCGATCCGACGGAGACTGTCGGCTTGAAGCAAGCTATGGTCACCTTGTAAATCTCAGTCAGGCGAATTCAGATGGGGGTGGAGAATTGATAATTGAAAGATAAATAAAACATAAAATAAAGATAGAGATACTTATGTAATTCTTTGGTTGGAATTTCAGATAAGCGTATGAAGATGCTTTGTTCCTCCTGAACCTCTGCTTTCCTATTGCCTTCTTCCAATCATTCATACTCCTTTCCATGGAAAGCTTTATGTTGGGCATCACCATTGTCAATGGCTACTTCCCGTCCTCTCAGTGAAAATGTTCTACGCACGCTGTCACTGCACGGCTAATCATCTGTCGGTTCTCGATCATGTTGGAATAGGATCCATTGATCCTTTTGCGTCTGTCACACGCCCAACACTCACGAGTTTGAAGCTCGTCACAGTCATCCCTTCCCAGATCCTACTCAGAATACCACAGACAAGGTTTAGACGTTCTGGATCTCAGGAATGGCCGCCAATAATTCTAGCCTATACCACGAAGGTTCCAATCTTAGATTAGAAACCCAAGAGATACACATTCAAGCTTGTTTGCATGTAGAATGAAAGTGGTTGTCAGTCACGCGTTCATAGGTGAGAATGGTGATGAGTGTCACATAATCATCACATTCATCATGTTCTTGGGTGCGAATGAATATCTTGGAGAAGAAACAGACTTGAGTTGAATAGAAAAATAATAATACTTTGCATTAATTCATGAAGAACAGTAGAGCTCCACACCTTAATCTATGGTGTGTAGAAACTCCACCATTGAAAATACAAAAGAGATAATGATGTAAGCATGGCCGAATGGCCAACCTCTAAGGTCTAGGGACTAAACGTCCAAAGATCCTTTCAATCCAATAGTATAAGGTCCTATTTATAGAGAACTTGTAGCCTAGGGTTTACAAAAATCAGTAATTAATGCAGAAATCTTCTTCCGGGCCCACTTGGTGCGTGCTTGGGCTGAGAATTGAAGCTTTCATGTGTAGAGACTTTTCTTGGAGTTAAACGCCAGCTTTTGTGCCAGTTTGGGCGTTTAACTCCAGCTTTTATGCCAGTTTTGGCGTTTTGACGCCAGAATTTCTATGCTGACTTTGAACGCCAGTTTGGGCCATCAAATCTTGAGCAAAGTATGGACTATTAAATATTGCTGGAAAGCCCAGGATGTCTACTTTCTAACAAAATTGAGAGCGCACCAATTGGGCTTCTGTAGCTCCAGAAAATCTACTTCGAGTGCAGGGAGGTCAGAATCCAACAGCATCTGCAGTCCTTTTTTAGCCTCTGAATCAGATTTTTGCTCAAGTCCCTCAATTTTAGCCAGAAAATACCTGAAATCACAGAAAAACACACAAACTCATAGTAAAGTCTATAAGAGTGATTTTTATTTAAAAACTAATAAAAAGTGTATAAATTAGTTGGAAGCCCTAAAAACATACTAAAAATAATGCCAAAAAGTGTATAAATTATCTGCTCATCAATTAGTTGGAAGCCCTATTCTTGTTGCAGTATTCTCAAGATTGATTGATAATTGAGGGTTGTTCTGTTTAGTTATCCCTTACTAGGTAAGAGAAAGTCAAACAAGTTAGAATGCTGTTTCTATTCACAAGTCCCAATCCGCTTACTTGGAAGGACTGGCGTTAGTGACTAGAGAGCAATCCAACAATAAACCCAATTACAATTTCTCCTTTAAGCATTTTAACTCAAGGGTTCCTTTCAATCAACTCCACATCAAGTTAGGGAACTACTCGCTCATTGTGAACGTGGAATTCATAACATAGAAAAGAGAATTAAAGAAAGACATGATAAATAAAACTCAAAGGAATCAATTAAAAATAAAAGTAACTCTTGTATTAATAAATTCTAAAATAATCCAATAGTAAAATTGAGTAAATTAAAGGACATGGAAGAGTAAAGCCAAGTAAAGAAAATGAACTAGAATGACGAAGTCTTGATGAGGTAATAACTCTTCTCAATATCCCAATGCAAAGAGCAAAATAAAATCCTAAGAACTAGGAATGTGTAGAGAGAAAACCTAGAGGAGGAGTAAAAACTAGATCAAAAAAACTAAAACTGTGTAGAATGAATGTTGTTTTTGGTTTCTGCATGTTCTCTGGCTCTAGTCTACTTTTCTGGACCGAAAACTGGGTCAAAACAGAGCCCAAAATCGCCTCCAGCGAATTCTGCAGATTATGCAGATCGCGCACGTCACGCGATCGCGTCATTCATGCGGACGCGTCATTCGGCGTTTTGCTTTGCCACGCGGGCGCGTCGTTCACGCCTCCGCGTCACTGCGATTTCCTCTCTTTCGTGCGGTCACGTGAGCCATGCGGCCGCGCCACTTCTCACTGGTTATCTCCTCAATTTCTTGTGTTTCTTCTATTTTTGCAAGCTTCCTTTCTAATCTCCAACTCGTTCATGCCCCTATAAAGCCTGAAACACTTAACACACAGATCACAGCATCGAATGGAATAAAGGAGAATTAAAATACATAATTAAAAGTCTCTAGGAAGCAAGTTTTCAATCATGTAATAATTTTAGGAAGGAAATATAAATGCATGCTAATCATATGAATAAGTGGGTAAAGATCATGATAAAACCACACAATTAAACACATTATAAACCATAAAATAGTGGTTTATCAACCTCCCCACACTTAAACATTAGCATGTCCTCATGCTTAGTTGAAGGAGATAAAATAAATGAGTAGGAACATGTAAAACTCATGCAATGCAATGCAACTATATGATTCTTGTCCACTTGATCAATAGCAAATAAACTCTTCAAAACAATTACAAATCAAATTCCACTAATTCAATTCTTATACAATGATAACAGATAAAAGTGCAAGAAGATAACTCATGAAAGCAGGGAACATAAAATTTCAAGCATTGAACCCTCACTGATGATGTATGTATACTCTAGTCTCTCTAGTCTATAGGGTAATCACTCTATCCTTCTCTAATCATGCTTTCTAATTTTTTTTTTTGCTCTTCTCCTAATCAATCAACAACATTTAATATACCAATGCAAACATCATGAGGTCTTTTCAAGGTTGTAATGGGGCCAAGGTAATGGTAAGGATACACATATGGCTAAGTAAGCTTATAAACTGAATCTTTAATTAACCCAAGCTTTAACATAACCTATATATATATATATATATATATATATATATATATTCTATATAACTTTAGAATTCATACCTAGCTACCCAGAATTTTCCTTTCACATTCCATACTCATGTATCAACTTTTTATTTTAATTTTATCATACGTGTATTGATCTTTGAATTCTTAACTTAACATTGGGGTAATTTTGTCCCCTTATTTATTTATTGAATATTTTTGGTTTTTTTTTCAATATAAGCATAAAAATAAACATAGATTGTCAATGCGCATAGATTTTTAATTCTTATAGTTTCACATGAGTAGGTATTCAAATTTTCATTATATTATCCTGACACATTCCCTTATTATCTTTTGTTCCCACAATTTCCCATACTTAATTAGCACACACAATTCTATCTTAAGCTAACCAAAGATTCAATTTGGGATATATAATTATTTTTCCGCTTAAGACTGGTAATGTGGTAAAATATAGATCAAATGGGATTTAAAGGCTCAAAGTGGCTAACAAAGGTAATTGAAAGGGTAGGCTTAATTTGGATAAGTGAGCTAAACAATTAATGGCCTCAATCATATGCAAGCATATAAATATATTAAACATTAGACATATAGAATGAAACAAAATATAGATCACAATCATAGAGAAGTAAACACATAAGAATAAAATAATTATAGTTAAATAATGTAACCATGCATAAAGGCTCAAATCTCACAGGTTGTGTGTTCTTTTAGCTTAAAAATCATGTTCCAAATACAACTTCAAGCAAATTTAACATAAAAATAGTGAAAATTTGTTCCAAAAATAGAGTCTTAGAAAAAACTTATTGTCTTTTCAATCAAGTAGAACATGCATGTAACTAATCTATTACTATGCAATTTATCCTATTCTACAAAAGAAAAACTAACTAAATATCCTAATTTATTGGTGTTTAGGGAAGAGAAATTACCTCCGGAAGTCAGGTACTGACCGACCTCCCCACACTTAAGGCTTTGCACCGTCCTCGGTGCCATCTGTCAGGAACAGGGGTGGGCTGGTAGCAGTATCTCCACAGTCGGGACCATCATGGCTCCTTGTGCTGGTAAAAGAAGTGGAGTCCAGAGTGTCTGAGTCCTTGAATTTTCCCATGATCAGCTCCTTGAGGTATGTGAATCGGCGCTTGTTACGGCGCTCTCTCATCTTAGCTTTGTGTTCCTGCCGATCCAACCTTTCGAGTATCTGATGGAGCAGTTGGTCTGTGGTAGGTGCTTGTAGTGTTGAAGGAGGAATGTCTGCAGCCGGTTCAATAGGCTGGCTTATAGTGGCTGCTGAGGGTCTGATATATTTCCCATTAGGGACATATTGATCATTCCGTGGAAGCATGGCTTTGGTGTCTCCAGCTCTGAAGGAGACTCCGGCTGCGGAGATAAGATCTGAGACCAAGGCGGGAAAAGGTAAGTTGCCCGCAATTTGTACGTGTCCCATGGCATTCCGGATGTATCTTGGTAGGTTCAGAGGTTGGTCAGTAAGGATGCACCATAGTAGAACGGCCATGTCTGCAGTGAAGGAGGACTCGTGAGTGCTCGGAAAGATGTAATGGGACAT
This sequence comes from Arachis ipaensis, assembly GCF_059453495.1. Taxonomy (NCBI): domain Eukaryota; kingdom Viridiplantae; phylum Streptophyta; class Magnoliopsida; order Fabales; family Fabaceae; genus Arachis; species Arachis ipaensis. The sequence goes on along the minus strand of NC_142435.1, from coordinate 38,835,054 downwards.
GATCTGTGCCCATACGCGAGCCTCCAAGGTAAGTGCTGAAGCCGATATTCTCTTAGGGCGGGTACGATGGTATCCGTAGATCTAACGGCTGCCAGGTAGTGCGATAACTCTGAGAACAACGTCCCAGTTAAATTGGTACATCTGGCGCTTGAGTGCGGCTTCTTGAAAGGCGTCCAAACCTTCTGGAATAGGGGGAAGACCTAGAGCTTTTTGAATGGCCTCTTCTGTAATGGGGACTTGCTTCTGACGGACAAAGACAGACTGCAGGGTTGGCAGGTGGAAGTTGGAGTAGAACTCGACTACCCAAGAAAGATTGACCTGCCTCGGCTGTCTCTGTAGAAAACCCCATTGTCTTTGTGCAATTTGTGGCTCAACAAATGTAGCAATATAGTTTGGGAGGAGAAGAAGGTATTCATTGTTGTAACTCCTTTCTGCCAGGATGGGGAACATATGCTCACAGTAGTGATTGGGAAATCGCGCAGTGTCCTTTGTTGGGAAGGCTTTTTCTTTATCATCAACCTTTATAATCCTCTTAAGTCTCTTTGTTGAGGGCTTTACCGCAGTTGAAGAAGGCTCTGCCACTAGTGCTCTCTTTGTTCCTCTCCCTGCTGTTGATTTGGGAGTAGCTTTCTTTTTGCCCTTCTTGGTGGCCATTCTGAAAAAGGGAAGAGAAAGTAAATTAAATTCAAAGAGATAGAGTAAGGGAGAGAACGGAAAAGGGTGGTGATGAATGCACAGTAAAAGGTAAATGATGTTAACACATGGTCATGACTACATGTGAAAAGTCATCAATGGAAAATAGTTAGTGCATATGATGACAAGTGAATGCAAGGTGTTTATTGACATGCTGGCAAAGGCATGAGTAGCATAGATCAAGCATCACTCGTAAAAAACCATCACGTTTGTATTGACAATTAATTTCAATTAATACAATAGTAAAGGGAATTTGTGAAAAGCAAGCATTGAATAGTAGAATAATGTAGAAAAATGCATAATGCCATATGGGCTTTTTCACAAGCACATAGCATGCATGATAATTAAGGTATAAAATGTATTAAAGTGAACATGCAAGCAACCCTTTAAAAAGTAATATATAATTGCCAAACAAAATTACAACAATCCACATGCATATAATGAGAAATAATGACTCAAATAAATTTCTAACACCAAGTAAAAAAAGAAAGAAAAAGAAAATATGGATAATGAAAGTAAAAAGAAAGAAAAGAAGATAACATATAAAAATAAGAAGAAAAATAGAAAAGTAAGGAGGGAAGAAGAAAAGAAAACCTTGTTAATGGGGGTGAGAGAGAGAGAGAGTAGAAAGTGAGAAAGAAGGAAGAAGGAAGAAGGGAGGAGGAAGGAATAAGGAGGGAAAAGAGAAAATAGGATTTGGGGAGAAAAAGATAAGATAAGTGGCAAATCAGGGAAGCTATGCAGCGCAAGCGACGCGGCCGCGTGGGGCACGCGGTCGTGCGACTTGCGCTTATACTGATTGACGCGGTCGGGTCGGTCAAGCGGTCCCGTGACCCGTTTCATGCTATTGGCGCGAGAGTAGCCTCGCACTCACACAAATCTTTGTTTAAAAGTTTATTTGTACCAAATCTGGGGTGACGCGATCGCGTGGGGCATGCGATCGCGTGAGTGGCCATTAGAAGGATATGACATGGTCGCGTCGGTCACGCGGCCATGTGGGAAGGATTGTGCGTTCAGCACCAATCCAGCACCAATCCAGCACCACTCTAGCACAACTTTCGGTCGTGCACCCTTTTGACGTCGAATTCCAGGGCACGCGGCCGCGTGAGTGACGTGGTCGCGTGGGAGGCCAATATTCCCTAGTGACGCGGACGCGTCGGCGACGCGGTTGCATGGGGCGTTTTGTGCCACTGGCACGCTTCCAGCCACACTCCTGCGTGACTCTCTGTTTGTTTTATTATTTCCTCCCATCTCCTGCGACGCAGACGCGTCAATGAGGTGGTCGCGTCGCGTGAAAAATTCTTCTTTTTTTTTTTTGAAAATATGTAAATGCAGATGCAAGAATTGTACTAATAAAGAGAAGAGTTATTAAATAGAAAAACTAAGAATAAAGAAAAGAACGATCATACCATGGTGGGTTGTCTCCCACCTAGCACTTTGCTTTAACGTCCGTAAGTTGGACGCTCCACTAGCTCAATCTTCGGCTATGTGAGGGTCTTCGAAGAGGAAGATCTCGAGCTTCTTCTTTTTCTTCAGCGTCTCGCCATGGTACAGCTTTAAACGATGTCCATTAACTTTGATAAGTTCAGAGCTTGAAGGATGGCTTAGGTGGTAAACTCCGTATGGTTCGGCCTTCTCTACTCTGTATGGACCTTTCCATCTTGATCTCAATTTGCCTGGCATGAGCCTGAGTCGAGACTTGTAAAGGAGGACTAAGTCCCAAGGTTGGAACTCTTTTCTCTTGAGGTGCTGATCATGTAAAGCCTTCATCTTTTCCTTGTATAGTCTTGAGTTCTCATAAGCTTCTAGGCGAAGGCTTTCCAGTTCTTGCAGTTGCAATTTCCTTTCAGCTCCGGCTTTCTCAATTCCTATGTTGCACTCCTTTACTGCCCAAAAGGCTTTGTGCTCTACTTCAACAGGGAGATGACAAGCTTTACCATAAACTAAGCGGAAAAGACTCATCCTAATGGGTGTTTTGTATGCTGTTCTGTATGCCCAGAGTGCATCTTGTAGCCTGGTGCTCCAGTCTCTTCTATGAGGTTTGACTATCTTCTGCAAGATACGCTTTATCTCTCTGTTTGACACCTCGGCTTGCCCAATAGTCTGAGGATGGTAGGCTGTTGCAACCTTATGAATTATCCCATGCTTCTTCATTAATCCTGTTTGTCTCCTGTTACAAAAATGGGTGCCTTGATCGCTCACGATTGCTCGTGGTGATCCAAAGCGACAAATAATATGGTTTCTCACAAAGGAAATAACAGTGTTAGCATCATCAGTGCGGGTAGGAATTGCTTCCACCCATTTGGAAACGTAATCCACAGCTAACAATATATAAAAATAACCATTACAATTTGGAAATGGACCCATGAAGTCAATGCCCCAAACATCAAAAATTTCACAGAAAAGCATAATTTGTTGAGGCATCTCATCCCTCTTGGATATATTACCAAATTTTTGGCATGGGAAATAAGATTTACAAAACTCAGCAGCGTCTCTAAAAAGTATAGGCCACCAGAATCCACAGTCTAAGATTTTTCTAGCTGTTCTTTGAGAGCTAAAATGTCCTCCACTCTCAGATGAGTGACATGCCTCTAAGATGGACTGGAATTCTGATTGAGGCACACACCGTCTAATTACCTGGTCAGTGCCACATCTCCATAAATATGGGTCATCCCATATATAACATTTAGACTCGCTTTTCAGCTTGTCTCTTTGATGCTTAGAAAAGTTTGGAAGAAAGGTGCGGCTAACTAGATAATTAGCTACAGGTGCATACCAAGGGACTACCTCAGATACTGCTTGCAGGTTATTAAATGGGAAATTATCAGCTATAGGGGTGGGGTCATCCGTAATGTGCTCAAGGCGACTCAAGTGGTCTGCCACTAAATTCTGGTTACCACTCCTATCCTTAATTTCTAAATCAAATTCTTGTAATAGCAGTATCCAACGTATAAGCCTTGGTTTGGACTCCTTTTTAGCTAATAGATACTTTAGAGCTGCGTGGTCTGAGTACACTACTACCTTCGTACCAAGTAAATAGGCTCGGAATTTATCCAGAGCAAAAATAATAGCAAGAAGCTCTTTTTCAGTAGTAGTGGAATTGGACTGTGCGGCATCTAGAGTTTTAGACGCATAAGCAATAACAAAAGGATCCTTACTTTCACGCTGAGCCAATGCTGCTCCTACTGCATGGTTGGAAGCGTCGCACATTATTTCGAATGGCTGGCTCCAGTCTGGTCCTCTCACAATTGGAGCTTGAGTCAGGGCGGTCTTCAGCTTATCAAACGCTTGTTTGCAATCCTCACTGAACTCGAACTCAATATCCTTCTGCAGTAGTCTGGATAAGGGAAGTGCTACCTTACTGAAATCCTTAATGAATCTCCTGTAAAAACCTGCATGGCCAAGGAACGAACGGACTTTCCTCACAGAAGAGGGGTAAAGTAAACTAGAAATAACATCCACCTTTGCTGGATCTACAGAAATACCAGTATTAGACACAACATGTCCTAGTACAATCCCTTGTTTAACCATAAAGTGACATTTTTCAAAATTTAATACAAGGTTTGTACTGACACATCTATCTAATACTCTAGATAATCCATCTAAGCAAAGGCTAAAGGAATCGTCATAAACACTAAAATCATCCATAAAAACTTCCTTATAGTCCTCAATAAGATCAGAGAAAAGACTCATCATGCACCTTTGGAAGGTAGCTGGTGCATTGCACAAGCCAAAGGGCATTCTCTTGTAAGCATAAGTCCCAAAAGGACATGTAAAAGTAGTCTTTTCTTGATCCTCAGGAGCTATATGAATCTGGAAATATCCTGTATAACCATCTAAAAAGCAATAATGTGATTTACCTGACAAGCGATCCAGCATTTGATCAATGAATGGAAGAGGATAGTGATCCTTACGGGTTGCTTGGTTGAGGCGTCTGTAGTCAATGCAGACCCTCCAAGCGTTTTGTACTCTGGTTGCTATGAGCTCTCCATGCTCATTCTTCACTGTAGTGACTCTAGACTTCTTTGGCACCACTTGTACTGGGCTTACCCATTCACTGTCTGAGATGGGATAGATGATATCTGCCTTCAGTAGTCTGGTCACTTCCTTCTTGACAACCTCTAAGATAGTGGGGTTCAGTCTTCTCTGGGGTTGACGAACGGGCCTTGCTCCCTCTTCTAAAAATATTCTGTGCTCACATACTTGAGGGTTAATGCCTACTATATCTACCAAACTCCACCCAATTGCCTTCTTGTGCCTCCTCAGCATACTAAGTAACTGCTCTTCTTGTTGAGAAAGGAGTTCCCATGCAATGATAACTGGAAAATTCTGCTTGTCCTCAAGGTAAGCATATTTGAGGTGTGGGGGAAGGGGTTTCAACTCTAACTTCTGCTCATGGTTAGGCTCTGGATTGTCTGGAGCTGGTGATAATGGCAAAGTGCCCTCATTGTCGTTCAAGAATGTCCCCACACTCGGACCTTGTCCTGTGTGCTTCTCCTCCAACTCCTCCTGGTGAACTTCAGCTACAGTTTCATCTATGATGTCACACTGGAAGATAAAATGATCTTCTGGAGGGTGATTTATAACTCCATTCAGATTGAAACTTACTAATCGGCCATCCATTTCAAAAGAGTATGTTCCTGAAAAAGCATCCAATTTGAACTTTGATGTCTTCAGGAATGGTCTTCCAAGTAGGATTGATGATGGCTTTTCTGAGTCATTTTGGGGCATCTCCAGGATATAAAAATCAGTGGGGAATGTGATCCCCTTAATGCCTACTAATATATCTTCAGCAACTCCAACCACTTTAACAATGCTTTTATCTGCTAACACAAAACGAGCTGCCGACCTTTTTAAGGGAGGGAGCCTCAAAATATCATATATAGACAAAGGCATTATACTCACACATGCTCCAAAATCACACATGCAGTCAGAAATTATCACACCACCAATAGTATAATTAACCATACAAGGACTTGGGTCACTACACTTTTTAGGTAAACCTCCCATTAAAGTAGATATGGAACTACCTAAAGGAATAGTTTCTAATTCATTAATTTTGTCTTTATGTATACATAAATCTTTTAGAAACTTTGCATATTTAGGTACCTGTTGAATAATATCAAATAGAGGAACAATTACCTCAACCTTTTTGAATATCTCTACCATTTTGGGATCAGGTTCCAGCTGCTTCCTGGGCTTCCTTGCAAGTTGTGGAAATGGAATGGGAGTGGTGTCTTTTGCAGTATCTGCGCCCTGTGGTGCTTCCTCCTGTGGTTGAACTTCTTCTTTTTCAGCTATGTCCTGTATGTCCTCTTCCTCTTCAACATCTTCTACTTCCACTACCTCTTCAGTTGAGACGTGTTCTGGTGAGCTTGGCTCCTCCTGATTCCTCTCCTGCAGTGTGGTTCCGGACCTTAGGGTGATGGCATTAATGCCACCCTTTGGATTGGGTAATGGTTGAGAGGGGATTCTACTGGAGCTCAAAGGCTGGTTATTGGAGTTATTCATTGAGCCAATCTGGGAGACAAGAGCTTACAGGGTAGAGTTCAGACCATTTAGTGTAGCATAAAGGTTATTTTCCATGGTCTGTTGTCTCCGATCAATGGATTGTAGTAAATCATCATTAGAAGATGAGGAAGGATAAGTAATTTGAGAGGTCTACTGTTGGGTATTTTGTGGTCCTTGGGATTGCCTCAGGTGAGGTGCTCTGTAAGGCTGGTTCTGGTTCTGCTGCCTGTTGTTATTATTATTCCACCTCTAATTTTCCTGATTTGTCTCTGCATCCTCTGTTGTTGTTGTCCCTCCAATTCTGGTTAGAATTGTCCTGCCATCCATGGCTGTAATTGCCACCTTGATTGTACCCTTGGTTGGGGCGGTTATAAAAGTTATGAGTGGCTACCATGGTGTTGTCTTCCTGCTGGAGCTGCGGACATTCATCAGTATAATGGCTATAATCAGCACAGATTCCGTAAACTCTCTGTGGGACTAACTGTTGGCTTTGCTGTGGTGGAGAAGGTTGAGCTTGCTAAACTTGTTGTTGATTCAATTGCATCTGCTTCAGCAAGTTGGTCATTTCACAGATACTCTGAGTTAGAGCAGCAGTCTCTCTGCTAGAGGATACTTCTGCAACGGTTTTTGAATGGCCTTGTTTTTGCCTATGATTCCGAGTAGATTCAGCTAAGTCGCTGATCAATTGCCATGCCTCATCAGTGGTCTTGTACTTTTTCATAGACCCATTGCTAGCACTTTCCAATGTGGTCTTATCTTGGGGCCTCATGCCCTGTGTGACGTAATCAAGTAACATTATCTTGTCAATCATATGGTGGGGGCAAGCTTCCAGAAGATTATTGAAGCGCTCCCAGTATTCATAGAGAGTCTCGGATTCATCCTGAACAATCATGGAAATGTCTTTCCTCAGTTTATCAGTAACTTCAGCTGGAAAGAACTTTTCCAAAAAGTCTCTTCTAAGTGTATCCCAGTTGGATACAGTTGCTGCGGGTTGAGTGTAGTACCACTCTCTCGCCTTTCGCTCAAGAGAGAAGGGGAAGGCTTATAGCAAAATAGAAGTTTCATCCGCACCATCACGCCTAACAGTAGAACAGGCTGCTTGAAAATCTCTCAGGTGCTTGATAGGCTCTTGAGCAGGTAAGCCATGAAACTTAGGCATCAAATTGAGCATTGCAGTCTTTATTTCAAAGTCTGTAGCCACCGCTGGGTGATGCGCTTGAAACGGTTGCATTGTAAAATCAGGGGCTCCAGCCTCCTGGATAGTAACTCTCCTAGGTGCTGCCATGTCACCTACACGTAAATTAACAGAATCAGTAGAACGGGGGCTGGTTTCTTCCTCAAATGACATTTCAGATCCGCCCTCTGAGAGGACTAACCGACGCCGAGCTTGCCTTATTCGTGAAATAGTTCTTTCAATCTCAGGATCGAATACTGGCAAGCTTGGATTAGGAAGTAAACGCGTCATCTAGCGAAAGAAACAAGCAGCTCATAGTAGCAAGATAAAATGAAATGCAAATAAATAAAATCTAATTAATAACTCTAGCACTCTATTGCAATTCTCTGGCAACGGCGCCAAAAATTGACGTGGCGGAAATTGGCGAGTCAAGAATTGTTATAAAATATGCGTTGCAAGTATAGTTCTTAACCAACCAGAAATCCGCTTATCAATTTAGAAGGGTTGTCACAAAAATTAAAATTAAAATACTGGAAGTATGAATCCCAGGTCGTCTCCCAACGAGTTGCAGAAAGATGTGCTATTTTATTAATCAGATGTTTTAAAAAGAGTTTGAGTTGAATAAACAGGAAATTAAATTAGAGAAATTAAGTAATTTAAATAAAAGCCTTGACTGAGAGTAGATTAGTTAAAAGCCCTATTCTTGTTGCAGTACTCTCAAGATTAATTGATAATTGAGGGTTGTTCTATTTAGTTATCCCTTACTAGGTAAGGGAAAGTCAAACAAGTTGGAATGCTATTTCTATTCACAAGTCCCAATCCGCTTACTTGGAAGGACTGGCGTTAGTGACTAGAGAGCAATCCAAAAATAAACCCAATTACAATTTCTCCTTTGAGCATTCCAACTCAAGGGTTCCTTTCAATCAACTCCCCATCAAGTTAGGGAACTACTTGCTCATTGTGAACGTGGAATTCATAACATAGAAAAGAGAATTAAAGAAAGACATGATAAATAAAACTCAAAGAAATCAATTAAAAATAAAAGTAACTCTTGTATTAATAAATTCTAAAATAATCCAATAGTAAAATTGAGTAAATTAATGGACATGAAAGAGTAAAACCAAGTAAAGAAAACGAACTAGAATGACGAAGTCTTGATGAGGTAATAACTCTTCTCAATATCCCAATGTAAAGAGCAAAATAAAATCCTAAGAACTAGGAATGTGTAGAGAGAAAACCTAGAGGAGGAGTAAAAACTAGATAAAAAAAACTAAAACTGTGTAGAATGAATGTTGTATTTGGTTTTTCCATGTTCTCTGGCTCTAGTCTGCTTTTCTGGGCCGAAAACTGGGTCAAAACAGGGCCCAAAATTGCCCCTAGCGAATTCTGCAGATTATGCAGATCGCGCACGTCACGCGATCGCGTCATTCATGCGGACGCGTCATTCAGCGTTTTGCTTTGCCACGCGGGCGCGTCGTCCACGCCTCCGCGTCACTTGTGGTATTCCAATTCGCGCGGTCGCGTGAGACATGGGGCCGCGTCACTGCGATTTCCTCTCTTCCGCGCGGTCCCGTGAGCCATGTGCCTGTGTCACTTCTCGCTGGTCATCTCCTCAATTTCTTGTGTTCCTTCCATTTTTGCAAGCTTCCTTTCCAATCTCCAACTCATTCATGCCATATAAAGCCTGAAACACTTAACACACAGATCACGGCATCGAATGGAATAAAGGAGAATTAAAATACATAATTAAAAGTCTCTAGGAAGCAAGTTTTCAATCATGTAATAATTTTAGGAAGGAAATATAAATGCATCCTAATCATATGAATAAGTGGGTAAAGATCATGATAAAACCACACAATTAAACACATTATAAACCATAAAATAGTGGTTTATCAATATCCCTGACGAAACAACCAATATTGGTACGATCCTAAAAGGAGATATAAAAGAATCACTCGTACAGTTCTTACGAGATAATGTCGACCTCTTTGCATGGAAGGCTGCAGACATGCCAGGCATAGACCCCAAATTAATGTGCCACACATTGGCGGTCTACCCAGGATCTCGGCCTGTACAACAGAGGCGAAGAAAGCTCGGGCCAGAACGATCCCAAGATGTGGAAGAGCAGGTACAAGCTCTACTAGAGGCAGGATTCATATGAGAAGTCAAGTATCTACTATGGCTAGCTAACGTCGTCTTGGTGAAATAGTCAAATGGGAAGTGGCGAATGTGCACCGACTACACTGATCTCAACAAAGCCTGCCCAAAAGATCCTTATCCACTCCCAAGTATCGACGCTTTGGTAGATGCCTCCTCCGGATATAAATACCTCTCGTTTATGGACGCATATTCAGAATACAACCAAATCCCAATGTATCCACCCGACCAAGAAAAAACTTCATTCTTAACCTCAAAAGCAAACTACTGCTACATTGTGATGCCTTTTGGTCTTAAAAACGCAGGAGCTACTTATCAGAGATTAATGAATAAGATCTTTATGGATCACATCAGAAAAATCATGGAAGTCTATGTGGACGACATGTTAATAAAGACACAAAGTGAAGAGACGCTACTGTTCGACCTGACCCAAGTATTCGACACTATAAGAAGGCATGGCATGTGACTCAATCTTGCAAAATGCACATTCGCAGTAGAAGCTGGCAAATTCTTGGGTTTTATGCTCACACAAAGAGGAATCGAGGCAAATCCGGATAAATGCCGGGCCATACTCGACATGAAGAGCCCGACTTGTGTCAAAGAGGTACAACAACTCAACCGGAAGTTGGCAGCCTTATCCAGATTTCTAGCCGGATCGGCAATAAGATCTTTCCCCTTCTATGCCACTCTAAGGAAGGGAAAGAAGTTCAAATGGACAATTGAGTGCGAGCAAGCCTTCCAAGATTTCAAAAGATTTTTGGGACAACCACCTATCCTAACTCGGCCACGGGAAGGAGAACCACTCATATTATACCTCGCAATAGGAAGTCGGGCAATAGCCTCAGTACTAGTTCGAGAATATGACAGTGGCCAACAATCCGTATATTTCATCAGTAAAGCATTACAAGGATCCGAGCTGAAATACCAAAAAATAGAATAATTTGCCTACGCCCTCATACTAACATCTCGACGACTTCGTCCATAGTTCCAAGCTTACACCATTAGGGTTCGGACCAACCAGCCTATGAAAGGGATTTTGCAAAAAACAGACCTAGCAGGCAGAATCCTGCAATGGGTAGTCGAGTTGTCCGAATTTGATCTTCAATACGAAGCTCGGACAGCCATCAAATCACAATACCTGGCCGACTTCATCACAGAATTTACAGACACCCCGGAACTCCCCACAAAATGGAATCTATACGTAGACGGTTCCTCAAATAAAACTGGAAGTGGCGCGGGTGTGATAATTGAAAGCGACCAAGGAACCCAAGTCAAACTCTCCCTCAAATTCAGGTTCCCTGCCTCAAACAACCAAGCAGAATATGAGGCACTAATAGCTGGTTTGAAGCTGGCTAGGGAGGTTGGAGCTCAAAGGCTTATCATCTTCAGCGACTCGCAAGTAGTCACTTCACAAATAGCAGGGAGCTATTAAGCCAAAGATCCCACCATGAAAAAGTACTTGGACAAAAACAGGGAACAGCTCAGACAACTCGGAGAATATGAAGTCTGTCACATACCCCGAGAACAGAATGCCTGAGCTGACGCACTCTCAAAACCAGCCAGTACCAAACCAGGGGGCAACAATAGAAGCCTCATCCAAGAAATGTTGCAGAACCCGTCAATCTTGGAAGAAGAAAAATCCTAGCCATAACTGGTCAGGATCAAGGATGGATGACTCCCATAATTAACTACCTCAAAACAGAAACACTCCCCACAGATGAAAAGGAGGCAAAGAGGTTAAAACGGGAGGCACAATACTACACTATCATAAATAATACTCTATACAAAAGAGGGATTTCAATACCATTGTTAAAATGTGTGCCGACTTCCAACACAAAGGAGGTTCTAGAAGAAATACACAATGGCATTTGTGGCAACCATCTTGGAGCGCAAGCACTTACCAAAAAAGTACTCCGGGCAGGATTTTATTGGCCAGCTCTGCAAAAGAAAGCAACAGAGTTCGTAAAGACATGTCCACCATGTCAAAAACATGCCAACTTTTACATCGCCCCGCCAGAGGAACTCATCAGCGTGACGTCACCTTGGCCATTTGCAAAATGGGGACTCGACCTTCTCGGACCTTTCCCTCAGGGATCGGGACAAGTCAAATTCCTCATAGTATGGGTAGATTATTTCACAAAGTGGATCAAGGCAGAACTTCTAGCTAATGCCACTGCTCAAAGAAGTCGAAAATTCCTATATAGGAACATTGTCACAAGGTTCGGGGTTCCATACTCCATCACCACAGACAATGGCACCCAATTCACAGATGCAGGTTTCAGAAAGTTAGTGGCCGATTTGAACATAAAACACCAGTTCACCTCCGTAGAACATCCCCAAGCCAATGGACAAGCCGAAGCTGCCAACAAAGTCATATTGGCTGGGTTGAAACAGAGATTACAGGACGCAAAGGGAGCCTGGGTGGAAGAGCTCCCACAAGTCCTATGGGCATATCGAACAATGCCACATTCCACCATAAAGGAATCACCCTTCCGATTAGCATACGGAACGGAGGCAATGATCCCAGTGGAGATTGAAGAAGGATCGCCTCGAGAGATCCACTATAATGAAGAAGCCAACTCCCAGCTTCAAAGGGAAGATCTCGACCTACTTCCAGAAGTCCAAGAAAGAGCTTGGATCGGAGAAGAGGCATTAAAGCGTCGAATGGCTTCAAGATATAATCAAAGGGTAGTGCTGCGAGGTTTTTCTGAGAATGACCTCATCCTAATCCGAAATGATATCGGAACGACTTAACCTGGAGAAGGAAAGCTGGCAGCAAACTAGAAAGGACCCTACCGAGTTATAGAAGTACTCGGAAAGGGCTACTACAGACTGTCCGAACTCGATGGGCAAGAGCTTCGTAGATCCTGGCACACCTGCAACCTAAGAAGGTACTATAGTTAAGGATGATAAAGGATCTTAGGATAAGGCACACTCTTTTTCCTGAGAAGATTTTTTAATGAGGCGCCAAGCCAAGACCTATAAATTGCCCAACTTAGAGGGATAAAGCTTCCACATGTATATATATGCATTTTCTTTTGAATAAAATCTGTTTACATCTTCTACAAATTCGCAAGCTGTATTAATCTGAAACATTCATCGTCCGATTATAAAGCTATAGATTGGCAGAAAGTGAAAAACAGATTCACTGCACGATCACGATAAAGACCAACAGAGATGAAAACCAAATTCATTAAAAGGTCGACCAAACGTGGATTAAACCCAATATCTACAAATCGGCAAAGGGAAAAATAGAATAATGCAAGAAGTTATCGAAAGTGATCCATAGAAAGGACCTGACGAGGTCTTAATAAAATGGATTGCTAAAAAATAACTTAAAGACTGGCCGACGAAAAGAAGTAGGACCAGTCGCAATAACCAAAGTTATAAGTAAATCCCTAGAAAAAGGTCTAGCCAACCCTATAAAAGAGGATTACTATAGCTTAGAAGGGCCCGACATGATGAATTTGGCCCAAAACATAAAAGTTATAAAAGTAATCCCTGAAAGAGACCTGAACAAGGTCCAAGAAAGAGGATTACAAAAATAACTTAGAAGGGCCCGACATGATGAAGTCGGCCCAAAACATAAAAGTTATAAAAGTATTCCCTGAAAGAGACCTGAACAAGGTCCAAGAAAGAGGATTAGAAAAATAACTTAGAAGGGCCCGACATAATGAAGTCGGCCCAAAATATAAAAGTTATAAAAGTAATCCCTGAAAGAGACCTGAACAAGGTCCAAGAAAGAGGATTACAAAAATAACTTAGAAGGGCCCGACATGATGAAGTCAGCCCAAAATATAAAATTTATAAAAGTAATCCCTGAAAGAGACCTGAACAAGGTCCAAGAAAGAGGATTACAAAAATAACTTAGAAGGGCCCGACATGATGAAGTCGGCCCAAAACATAAAAGTTATAAAAGTAATCCCTGAAAGAGACTTGAACAAGGTTCAAGAAAGAGGATTACAAAAATAACTTACAAGGACCCGACATGACGAAGTCAGCCTCCCAAAAAACCTAATGTTATAAAAAGTAACTCCTAGCAGAGACCTCACAAAAGGTCCAAACAAAACAGGATTACTAGAATAACATCAGAAGCCGACATAACATCCACAACCTCAAAGGAGTCAAAGCCACAAGTATGAAATGCAAAGGCAATCCAAAGAGGTCGAGCAACAAGGCTCTAACACTACCAAAAAACCTAAAAAATGTATTGTTCATCCCCTGGGTCGAGCTGTCCGACCCGGGATGATTAGCGACAAAGCGACCGACCTCTTCAGGTCAAACCATCCGACCTCTTCTTAAAGAGCTCGGCCAAATCGACAGAAAAGTCTAAAATGGGCCCAAAAATGAGGAACACGACCCAAATCCAAAGGCAGCCTAAGCCTACAGAAAGAAGGGCGGTTCCCTTGAAGATAAGCTGACCTCACCCAGAGATAAGATAAGATAAAATAAGATAACTAACTTATCTTATCTAAAAAGGTCACTATCACACCTCTATAAATACACTTGAGCACCCAGGTATAACTCATACTCTGATTCTACTAAAAACCTACTTAATACTCTTGCTAACTTAAGCATCGGAGTCCCTTGCAGGTACCACCACCCTCCGGTGACAACGGATCAGCAGCGCAGCAGTCCAACAAGTCGGACACGACCGCTCCGGCCACCATCCACCAGCCGGACACGTCATCTCCGACCAGTATAGAAGATCTCATCCGAGATCGACCTACAGTTTCAGGTAACCCTCGGAACATTGGCGCCGTTGCCGGGGAATGTGGAAGTCATCCCATCACCATGGCGGACGACCTTGACAATGACCATGATTCAGATCTAGAAGATAGAACGCCGCACAAAAACGCGGAGACTACACCAAAAGATACCCCGGAATCTAACGGGGACAAAAACTCACCAAACTCGGGAGCTCTAGAGACGCTTCAAGATCGTTTAAAACAACTTGAAAAAGAAGCCCAACATCAGCGAGAAGCTGGGAAGGATCTACAAAGGGAGATAAGGCGGCGCTGGGAATTAGAAAAAAAACTTCTAAAACTCGAAGCCGATCTCAAAACCAAAGCTAATCGATCCGTCCATGAGGACAGCTCTCGCAAGGATCAAGATCCATTCACTAGGGAGATCATGAGGACCAAAATCCCTAAAGACTTTAAACTCCCAGATATGCCTTTATATGATGGCACTACAGATCCCGGTCATCATCTCAGCAATTTCAGAAGTAGAATGTACCTCACCAACGCAAGTCTATTAGGAATCAAGCAAGAAGATCAGGAAAGTCTTCGCAACTACATGGAAAGATTCAACAAAACATGCCTGGACATACAAAGCCTACCAACAGAGGCTGCCATTATGAGCCTCATCAATGGCTTACGAGAGGGACCTTTTAGCCAATCTATATCGAAAAAACACCCCGAATCTCTGAACAAAGTGCAAGAACGAGCAGAGAAGTACATCAACATGGAGAAAAACTCCCGACTAGGAGAGACCGCAAAATCCGAATTCACCTACCCCTC
Organism: Arachis ipaensis; assembly: GCF_059453495.1. Lineage (NCBI taxonomy): Eukaryota > Viridiplantae > Streptophyta > Magnoliopsida > Fabales > Fabaceae > Arachis > Arachis ipaensis. The sequence goes on along the minus strand of NC_142435.1, from coordinate 38,819,997 downwards.
CCGGGACAAGGACAAGGAATCCAAAAAGAAGGAAGATCGACATGGGAAGAAAATAAAAAAATATCACAATTACACCCCTCTTCAGGTGTCCCTTGTGGATGTCTACAGAGAAGTCTGCCACACTGAAAAAATACCTCCAGCTCGACCACTCAAAGGCAAAAAAGGAGGAGGAAATCGGACTGAATATTGCAAATATCATCGAATCCGTGGGCATTCTACCAATGAATGTTTTGACTTAAAGAACGTTATAGAAAAACTAGTAAGAGAAGGGAAATTAGATCGGTACCTGGCCACCTGAGACGATGAGCAAAGAAAAAGAAGAAGGGACGAAGATGTCGGACGAACCGAGCGATCACCTCGTACACCAGAAAGACATGTCCACATGATACACGGCGGATTTGCGGGAGGAGGAATCTCCAAATCATCTCGCAAAAAATATCTTAAAGAAGTATATCATGTCGAGGGGAAGGAGGAAGCACCCGATATCCCCGCAGTTACTTTCACCAAAGAGGACGCAGCCGGTATCATCTCAGGACACGACGATCCCATGGTCATCACTATTATGTTGGCAAACGCAAATCTCCACCGCACACTAATAGACCAAGGGAGCTCCTCCGACATCTTGTTCAAAACTGCCTTCGACAAGCTCGGCCTGGAAGAAAAAGAACTTAGAGCATACCCAAACAACCTGTTCGGACTAGGAGACACCCCAGTTCAACCACTTGAATACATCTCACTACACACAACCTTCAGAAAAGGAAACCAGTCAAGAACACTCAAGATAGACTACATCGTGGTCGACGTGAGTTTGATGCACGGAAAACTTGTCTCTCAACAAATTCCCCTTCGGCAAGTGTACCGAATTTGTCGTCAAGTAAAAACTCACAATGGAGTGAGGTCGAATCCCACAGGGATTGATTGATCAAGCAACTTTAATTAGAAGAATGTTCTAGTTGAGCGAATCCAGAATTTGGGTTGAGAGTTGCAGAAAATAAAATGGCGGGAATGTAAATAACAGAAAAGTAAATGCTAGAATTAAAGGACTGGAAGTAAATGACTGAAAATAAATTGCAGAATTGTAAATGGGAATGGGGGATTTGTGGTAGCACAAATTGCGAATCACACTTTTCACAACGCGTACCACTGACCAGCAAGTGTACTGGGTCGTCCAAGTAATACCTTACGTGAGTAAGGGTCGAATCCCACGGAGATTGTTGGTTTGAAGCAATCTATGGTTATCTTGTAAATCTTAGTCAGGAAGTCAATTATGTTTATCAATTGAATTGTGAGTAACCAGTAGAGCATAAATTAAAAGTTACTTGTTGTGCAGTAATGGAGAATATGTTGGAGTTTTGGACCTCAAATTAATATCCGCTCATCAATTTGCTCATAAAAGTAAATGGCAGTAATTAAAGAGAATGGGTAAGATCAGAGATGGGGAGTTCATTGGGCTTAGGAGATGTTGAAATTCTCCGGATCAAGTTCATTTTCATCTCTTCCTCAATCAATGCACTCATTGATCTCCTTGGTAATCTTAATTGATTGAATTACAATTTCTTGCAATTCAATCTCTCAAATCTTGATCAATAGCCAATTCCTTGGTCAATTGCTCATGAGAAGAGATGAAGCATGGTCACTGATTATACCACATGCATTTTCCAAATCAAGTATTGAGAGGGTTATAGTCACATACCCATCCAAACCCAATTTGGTCCAGTATGAGAAAGCATTTCTAGCTTGATCTCTTCATTCCTCTTTCAAGGTTCAGAAGAGATCCAAGTTTGAATAGCTTCTTTTCCAAGATAACTACTCAATTGGATGAAGATCGAAAGCTTTCAAGTAAAATCAAGAGAAAAGATAGAAGAAGAATAATGAAAATTAGTATTGATCCATCAAATTACAACAGAGCTCCCTAACCCAATGAAAGGGGTTTAGTTGTTCATAGCTCTAGAAAATGAAAACAAAGATGGAGAATACATCATAGAACTAGAAATTGCAGAGAAAGTAAAATACAGAGAGTAGTTCCCTTTTTTCCCTCCTTTCCAGAACTCCTCAACAATTCAAAGCTACTCCTATATATACTACTTCTCTCAGCTTCTAGTTGGCTCTTCAAGTCTTGGGCCTTTGGATCTTGAGTTTGAAGCAGTTCTCTTCTTTATTTGGGCTTGGCTTTACTTGCAGAGAGAAAATGTGAAGTGGGCAGAGACTTTAGCTCAGGACGTTAGGGGTGTTAACGTTTAGTGAAAATATGAGTTCGAGAACGTTAGTGACAGTCAACTTTCTCACTAACGTTCCTAAGTAAAAGCCACGTTAACTTCAACGTTAGTGGCACAAACGTTGCCACTAACGCTGCCTCTAAGTCCTTCGCACACGTTATTGAGACTTAACATTCCCAATAACTTTGAAAAGCCCCCTTTGTTCCCACGTTAGAGCCCACGTTAACTTAGTTAACGTGGCTCTTTAACGTGGGCTTGCCATCCTTCGAGAACGTTAGTGATACTCAACATTGTCACTAACGTTCCAAGGTGCCCCTATGCCTCACGTTAGAGTCCACGTTAACTAGGTTAACGTGGCTTCTAACGTGGCCATGCTTAGCCATCCCCAACGTTAGTGACAATGTTGAGTGTCACTAACGTTGGCCATTCTTTCACTCATCAACGTTAGCTTCCACGTTAACTAAGTTAACGTGGAAGTTAACGTGGCTCCTTGGGGGGGTTGTGTGGTTGCTTCCAACGTTAGTGACAATGTTGGGTGTCACTAACGTTGTCGACCATGCTTGCTTCGTACGTTAGCTCCCACGTTAACCAAGTTAACGTGGGAGTTAACGTGGTATGTTTCTCCTTAGGCCAACGTTAGTGACAATGTTGAATGTCACTAACGTTGGCATTTCTCCCCCTTTCTAACGTTAGAGGCCACGTTAACTAAGTTAACGTGGACTCTAACGTGGCCACTTATGAGCATTTGCCAACGTTAGTGACAATGTTAAGTGTCACTAATGTTGGCTCAACTTCCCTTCTCCACGTTAGAGTTCACGTTAACTTAGTTAACGTGACTCTTAACGTAGTCAATGATGGCTTTGAGAGCGTTATTGGCAATCACTTTTCTCATTAACTTTGCAAGTTACCTCCCATTCCTTGCTTCCTTTGGTCCTGAAATCAAGCAATAGAGCGCATCAAAGTTCTAGTCCAAGTCATGGGCAATGCAACATACAATTTGTCACTAAACTTATGCAAAATCCTCATGAAATAATGTAAAATGCACAATTTATGCTTGAATCAAGGTGTAAGTGAATATCTACCCAAAACTAGCTTATTTCCTAAGGAAATGCATGAAACTAACCTAAAAACAGTAAAGAAAAGGTCAGTGAAACTGGCCAAGATGCCCTGGCATCACAACACCAAACTTAAAGGTTGGTTGTCCCTAAGCAAGTACTGAAACAAGAGAATGATGAATGGAATGCCAAGAGCAATGAGTCATTCTTGTGGAAGTCATATCACTGATTTTATGGTGGTTTCATGCATAGCAACTTAGGTTCATTCCTGGCTTTCAGACCTTTATCATGTCTTAAAACACTCACTTTGCTTACATCCCATGAGACTTTTATTCATTGATGCCTTTATTGTCATTTTAGAGCTTATTGGTGTTCTTAGGCTAAGTGCTCTGTAAGGGGGCAACTTTTTAAGATAAGCTTTCAGCCAACACTCCCGAACCAGTTGGTTCAAGGTGCTAGGTGTTGAAGCACCCCTAAGGACTTACTCCCTCAAGTCTCTCCCCCATACATACACACCACATGCATATAGTTCATTTATTTTCCTTCTTCAGACCTTGGTGTCCAGCACCTCTTTGGGTTACTAAATGCTCTGTGGTGAGGGTTACTTTTGATAATGGACTTTCAGCTGATAATCCCGGGTTAGTTAACCCAAGTTACCAAGTGATAAAGCACCCCTAAGAGCTTATTCATCCAAGTAGATCCCTCACACAGGAACACCACAGACACATATCTTAAGATCAAAACCATTGATGCCTAGCCTTATTGCTTACTCTTTTTCTTTTGTTTTTCCACTTTCATTATTCTTTCCTCTTTCTCTTATTAGGATCTTGTCATATACTTAGTCTCATGAGTATATTCAAAGCAAAGTATTAAGGCCAGATAGTTGTCATCCCACCTTATGGTTGAACCAACTTAGCTAACTTATGATCATACCACAAACTCATGAATGTACTCCATAGTGTGAACTCCACTCTGGTCTTTTGAAAAATAAACATTCTCTCTTCATTTGATTAAAAGGGACAAGCATACAAGTAAGTAAAGTAGGATGCAATGACATAAAGACTAGTGCACAAAGACTTTCTTCAATACCAAAAACTTAAAAGACATAATTGAAAAAGGTTTAAACATGGCATGGAAGCAAGTTCTATTTCATACAAGATATTCCTTATTTAAAGCATAGAGAAAGGTGGAATAAAGAAGGAACTCCACTACCTTTTACTGTTGTGGATGTCCATGCTCTTTTCCTTGCTTGTCCTCCTTGTTTCCTCTTGCACTTCCTCGCATCCGTGCCAATCTTGCTTGCTTCCAATCCTCAAGTGCCTTCCTCACTGACTCATGACTCTCTTCCATCCTTTGTCTTTCTTCTTGTGCTAATTCATCCCTCATTTCTTCAAACCTGGCTATTCCTGGATGCAATATTGGTAGCTGTCCCACTAAGTAGCCGAGCCTGGCTTGAGTGTTTATGTGATGTCCTGTTTCGCTCATGTAAACTCCTTCTGCGAATGCCCTTTGCTCGTCCAATAGTTCTGCCTGTTCTATTTGTCTTCGATGCATCTCATGTATGTGTGCCCCTTGTTGTGCTTGGATGTTGATTAGCCTCTAGATGGATTCTTGTTGCTCGTTTTGCCTTCGTTCCATCCTGTTGAATGTTTCTCCCTATTGTTGTCCTTGACTTAGTTGCTGTTCCATCATTTGCCTTTGCCATTCACCTTGCTGAGTCATCCATCTTGAGAGTGTTTTCTCTTGCTGTCCCATCATCTGTAGTTGAAGCTCTTTCTGTGCTCCCTGGCTTTCCAAATATTGTCTAGACAAGCCATCAATGGCCTCCTACAATTGGTGCATGTCCAAGGTCTGTTGTGCTTGACCCTCTAAGACTTGTCCTTCCACTACTTGAGGGGCTGTCCTCTTCCGCTGAGGCAAAGGGGATGCTGCAGCATTCATCCTTCATACAGTTATTGGGATGCCTTCCTTTATCCACATGGGGTTCTCATCTTCAAAAATCACCCCAGCTTTCTTGCATATTCGGTAAATAGTGTTGGGGTAACCTAACGTTCCTCTTGAGTCGCTTTTCTCTGCCATCTTTCTAATACCTTCAGCTATGAGTTCATGAACCTTGATTTCTCCTCCCTTCAGTATACAGTGCACCATTGTGGCTCTCTTGACATTCACCTCCGAGTTGTTTGCAGCTGGGAGAATAGACCTTCTCACTAGCTCAAACCACCCCTTGGCTTCAGGAGTGAGATCTGTTCTCTTGATGAATTTTGGTTTATTTCCCGCACCCCTTTCCTAGTCAGCTCCTGGTACACAAATATCTTGCAGAATCTGGTCATAATTGGGGTTGTCCAATCTTGAGTGATAGCTTTCTTCTTCAAACTGTATAGACCGTAGCTTCAATGCCCTCATGACACTCATGGGGCCAAAGTCCACCATCTTTCCTCTCACAAAGCTTGTGTAAGACTCATCCTTCTTATCATATCGAACCGCATTTGCATAAAATTCTCTTATGAGGTTTGCATTCACCTTAATGACCAGGTCAGTAAGGAGCTCCCATCTTCTCCTTTCTATCTTCTCTATGATTTCGGGGCACTCAATCTTTTTAACTTGAAATCCCAGCTCATAAATGATTTCCTTATCACCCATCCACCCGTATTGCAATGCATGATGCAAGCTTCTAAATCTCTTTTCATCATATGGGTGTTCTTCCATGGGTTCCTTTCCCTTCCTTCTTTTAGAACCCGAAGACGCCATGAATGATAGTTAATATGTGAAGGTGGCAAAGTTGTGGAGATTTTTGGTTGTTTAAGGTTTTATTGCGATGAAGAGAGTGAGGTGGGAAAAAGGTTTTTAATGGGGTAGGGAGTGTCTTGTACCGAAATGGAGAGTGGTGAAGATTGGGTAATAACAATGAAGGTGGGTACGGAACAAGGGTCATTTATATAGAGAAGTTGTGAGAGAATGGAGGGTGTGGATTGATTGAGTGGTTACTTGATGGACGGTTGGGGTGATGCATGGATAAAGACAAGGATCGTCACTTTATGAATGAGATTGCTCGGTCTTTTAGGGGTTCCATTTTTCCAATGTTGCATGGCAACATTTTCCAATGTATTCCCTTTTTAGAACAAGTGTGTAGCCCTTCCTTTTGTGGTGTCCGATCCTTCTTTGTTTAGTTGTCCAATCCATCCCTTTTCATGCTTCTTTTCTTTTCCTATAAAGATTTAAAATAAAGAAATTAATAACATAAAAATTAAACTCTATGGCTAGAGTAATAAAGAGAAGAAAAAGAGTTTGTTTATTTATGAATTTCAACTAACTAACTACTTGTGTATCCTTATGCATTTTGGTGGCATCATGGGGTGACACCAAACTTAGTTTGAAGCAATGTGATGAAAAATTTTGTTCAAAGCTCCCAAGACTAGCGTGCATCTTGGTTTGCTTTGAACACCAAACTTGTTCTTCACTATATACTGCATGATAAAGATGTCACCAAGTGTTTGTCAAGTTTGGGTTGAAATTCATAAACATTGATTTATTCATTATTTTAAAAACATATAAAACATGGGTTGCCTCCCATGAAGCGCTTCTTTAGCGTCACTAGCTTGACGTTTTTTTTCTCATCAGGGTGGTTGGTAATGCTTAAAGTCTTCCCCTCTTGCTGTGGACTTATATCCATTGATTGGATCAATGATCTCCACATGTTCCAGGGAAAGAACTCTGTTGATAGTGAAGACCTTGGGTAACTGAGATGGTACAGTAGGGAGATTAGGGGAAATATCTGGGAAGTAAGCTGAGACAACTCTATCCCCTGGAGAGAAGTCTTCCATAGGGATCTTCTTGTTCCTCCACCTCCTTGGTACTTTCTTCTTTGTTTCTTTTGAGGTTGCCTTCCCCTTGGTGACCTCTTTTTCTAAAGGGGTTGTGATGCTGTCTTTACCTGCCTCTAGAGGTTTCGGTTCCTCCAATTTTTGCTTGAGCTGTGGCAATTGCTGTTTTCCTTGTCTATCAATTAAGGAGATCTCAGAATGAACTGACTGTGCTTCAGTGCTTGTCTCCTCCTTCAGTGTCTCATTATCATTTGTGCTTAGTTCCTTGTCCTCTTGATCTGTTTCTTGTGAGAGTTTGAAAACATTGAAGCTGAGTCGCTCATCATGGATTCTCAATATGATTGGGTGAGTGTGACTCTCTTCCATATCCAGGATGACAAAGTCTGTTGGGAGAAAGTATTTCCCAACCTTTAGCAACACATTTTCCACCACTCCTATTGCTTGCTTTTGAGTTTTGTCAGCCAGTCTGATGATTACATCTGTGGGCATTATCTCATTGATCTGCAGCCTCTTCACCAGGGATAAGGGCAGTAAGTTGATGCTGGCCCCCAAATCACATAGTGCTCTATCGAACATAGTTTCACCTATGGCACAAGGGATGTGAAAACTCCCTGGGTCTCTTCTTTTTGTAGGCAACTCAGGTTGAATAAGGGCACTACATTCCTTGTTCATCACTATAGTCTGGCCTCCTTTGAGTGAGCTTTTCCTGGGAAGAAGTTCCTTCATATACTTGATGAATGCAGGCATTTTTTGAATTGCCTTGATGAATGGTATGTTTACATGCAGAGATGCAAACAAGTATAGGAACCTTGAGTATATTCTCTTTCCCACAACACCATTGAGCAGTTGAGGGAAGGGTGCATAGAGCTTCAGCAGCTCTTGTTGTGAGATTTCTGGTTCTTGGTGATCTCTATCCTCCTCCTTTGTTGAGTTGTCTTCAGGTTGTTCGAAAAGTTTGCCTTGCTTGTCTTCAGTCTCTTGATCACTTGTAGTGACCATTTTGCAATCTTCCCATCTTACTTTCTTTGCTTCTCCTTTGGGGTTTTTCTCCATGTCACTTGGGAAGCTATCAGTAGGTTTGGGAATCTTCTCAGCTAAATATCCCACCTGGAATTCCAGCTTCCTAATGGTCTCTCCCTGGTTCTTAATATTGGCTCGCACCTCCTCTTTGAACACCTTATTTTCTTAAATCTCTTGGCATATTCCTTCAAGTAAGGCTTCAATCTTAGAGAGCTTGTCATCAATTGATGAGTGATTCGGAACAGATGTGCTATTTTGGTTTTGATAAGCGTGTGGAGAAGTGTTGTTGTGGGGGTGTTGAGATGTCCTCTGTGTGAATTGCTGGTGAGCTGCATTGTTGTTGGAGTTGTAACGTCTCTAGTCTTGGTTTTGATCTTGCTCACTTCCCCACCCAAAGTTTGGGTGGTTTCTCTACCCAGGGTTGTAGGTCTTGGAGTATGGATCATAGTTTTTCCTTGGTGAATTCCCAATGTAGTTTGCTTGCTCCTGACTCCCCTCTGCTTCTTCATTCACTCTTTCTTGGGTTGTTGATGAAGTTGAGATTGCTGCTACTTGGTTCATCTCCATCTTCTTGGTGAGGTTAGCCAGCTGCTAGGTAATGAGCTTGTTTTGGGCCAACAGAGCATCTACATTGTTTAGCTCCATTACTCCTCTTGTGTTCCCTCTTTCGGAAGCATAGAAGTAGTTGTTCTCTGCTACTGTTTCAATAACATCTATGGCTTCCTCAATAGTCTTTTTCTTGTTCAAAGATCCTCCGGATGAATGGTCTACGACCTTCTTTGACTCATAAGAGAGCCCTTCATAGAAAATGTGCAGCTGCACCTATTCGTTGAACATATCTAGTGGGAACCTCCTTGTTAGGTCTTTAAACTTCTCCCATGCTTCATATAGAGTCTCACCATCTTGTTGCCTGAAAGTTTGGACCTCAGCTCTCAGCCTATTGATTTGTTGAGGAGGGTAAAATCTTGCTAAGAATTTGTTCACCACGTCTTCCTAAGTTGTCAAGCTTTTTCTTGGGAAAGATTCCAGCCACTTGGCTGCTTTGTCCCTAAGAGCAGTCTATAGGTGTCAGGATGAACACCATTAGACTTCACTGTGTCACATATTCTCAGGAAGGTGGTCAAATGTTGATTGGGGTCTTCTTGAACACCTCTTCCAAACGAACTGTTGTTCTGAACAAGGGTGATGAGCTGTGGTTTAAGTTCAAAGTTGTTGGCATGGATTGTTGGCTTTTGGATGCTACTTCCACAATTGCCTGGGTTTGGATTGATGTAAGAGCCCAAAACTCTTCTATCCTCCCCAGCATGATTTGCTCTACCTCCTCCCCCATGGTTGTGATCCTCTTCTTCATGATGGTTTTCCATGTTGTCTTCCATGTTTGGTTCAAAGAATTCCTCTTCTTCCTCAGCACCAACCACTTTCTTTCCTCTTGCCTCCCTCCTTAATCTAAGGAATGTCCTCTCAGGTTCAGAATCGAAGGAAGTTGAAGCCCCGCTTCTTCTCCCTATCATACAACCATCAAGTGCAAGCAAGAAAAGATAGGTGCAGAAAGTATTTATGTCAGAATTAGTGTTAGTTGTGGGTGATGCAATATATCAAACAGTTAGTGGGTTAGCAAACAGAATTGAAAATAACAAAGAAAAACAAAAGAGTATAGGGGGAAGGGAAGAAGTTTAGCTAAAACAGAAAGTAATTCACTCAAACAGAAAATGAAATTCACAAAGTAAAAATGCTCAATCTAGTGATCTTCCAATTTAATCATTGTTGATGCGCAATCAATCCCCGGCAACGGCGCCATAAACTTGATGCACAGAAAACTTGTCTCTCAACAAATTCCCCTTCGGCAAGTGTACCGAATTTGTCGTCAAGTAAAAACTGACAATAGAGTGAGGTCGAATCCCACAGGGAATGATTGATCAAGCAACTTTAATTAGAAGAATGTTCTAGTTGAGCGAATCCAGAATTTGGGTTGAGAGTTGCAGAAAATAAAATGGCGGGAATGTAAATAACAGAAAAGTAAATGCTAGAATTAAAGGACTGGAAGTAAATAACTGAAAATAAATTGCAGAATTGTAAATGGGAATGGGGGATTTGCTCATAAAAGTAAATGGCAGTAATTAAAGAGAATGGGTAAGATCAGAGATGGGGAGTTCATTGGGCTTAGGAGATGTTGCAATTCTCCGGATCAAGTTCATTTTTATCTCTTCCTCAATCAATGCACTCATTGATCTCCTTGGCAATCTTAATTGATTGAATTACAATTTCTTGCAATTCAATCTCTCAAATCTTGATCAATAGCCAATTCCTTGGTCAATTGCTCATGAGAAGAGATGAAGTATGGTCACTGATTATACCACATGCATTTCCCAAATCAAGTATTGAGTGGGTTATAGTGACATACCCATCCAAACCCAATTTGGTCCAGCATGAGAAAGCATTTCTAGCTTGATCTCTTCATTCCTCTTTCAAGGTTCAGAAGAGATCCAAGTTTGAATAGCTTCTTTTCCAAGATAACTACTCAATTGGATGAAGATCGAAAGCTTTCAAGTAAAATCAAGAAAAAAGATAGAAGAAGAATAATAAAAATTAGTATTGATCCATCAAATTACAACAGAGCTCCCTAACCCAATGAAAGGGGTTTAGTTGTTCATAGCTCTAGAAAATGAAAACAAAAATGGAGAATACATCATAGAACTAGAAATTGCAGAGAAAGTAAAATACAGAGAGTAGTTCCCTTTTTTCCCTCCTTTCCAGAACTCCTCAACAATTCAAAGCTACTCCTATATATACTACTTCTCTCAGCTTCTAGTTGGCTCTTCAGGTCCTGGGCCTTTGGATCTTGAGTTTGAAGCAGTTCTCTTCTTTATTTGGGCTTGGCTTTACTTGCAGAGAGAAAATGTGAAGTGGGCAGAGACTTTAGCTCAGGACGTTAGGGGTGTTAACGTTTAGTGAAAATATGAGTTCGAGAACGTTAGTGACAATCAACTTTCTCACTAACGTTCCTAAGTAAAAGCCACGTTAACTTCAACGTTAGTGGCACAAACGTTGCCACTAACGCTGCCTCTAAGTCCTTCGCACACGTTATTGAGACTTAACATTCCCAATAACTTTGAAAAGCCCCCTTTGTTCCCACGTTAGAGCCCACGTTAACTTAGTTAACGTGGCTCTTTAACGTGGGCTTGCCATCCTTCGAGAACGTTAGTGATACTCAACATTGTCACTAACGTTCCAAGGTGCCGCTATGCCTCACGTTAGAGTCCACGTTAACTAGGTTAACGTGGCTTCTAACGTGGCCATGCTTAGCCATCCCCAACGTTAGTGACAATGTTGAGTGTCACTAACGTTGGCCATTCTTTCACTCATCAACGTTAGCTTCCACGTTAACTAAGTTAACGTGGAAGTTAACGTGGCTCCTTGGGGGTTGTGTGGTTGCTTCCAACGTTAGTGACAATGTTGGGTGTCACTAACGTTGTCGACCATGCTTGCTTCTTACGTTAGCTCCCACGTTAACCAAGTTAACGTGGGAATTAACGTGGTATGTTTCTCCTTAGGCCAACGTTAGTGACAATGTTGAATGTCACTAACGTTGGCATTTCTCCCCCTTTCTAACGTTAGAGGCCACGTTAACTAAGTTAACGTGGACTCTAACGTGGCCACTTATGAGCATTTGCCAACGTTAGTGACAATGTTAAGTGTCACTAACGATGGCTCAACTTCCCTTCTCCACGTTAGAGTTCACGTTAACTTAGTTAACGTGACTCTTAACGTGGTCAATGATGGCTTTGAGAGCGTTATTGGCAATCACTTTTCTCATTAACTTTGCAATTTACCTCCCATTCCTTGCTTCCTTTGGTTCTGAAATCAAGCAATAGAGCGCATCAAAGTTCTAGTCCAAGTCATGGGCAATGTAACATACAATTTGTCACTAAACTTATGCAAAATCCTCATGAAATAATGTAAAATGCACAATGTATGCTTGAATCAAGGTGTAAGTAAATATCTACCCAAAACTAGCTTATTTCCTAAGGAAATGCATGAAACTAACCTAAAAATAGTAAAGAAAAGGTCAGTGAAACTGGCCAAGATGCCCTGGCATCAGAGTTCAGCCTACAACGCTGGTGCACGAAATTGTGATTATCAATGGCGTCAACATCTTGGTACGCACAATTGTAATCTCAACTCTTTGTCACAACTCCGCACAACTAACTAGCAAGTGCACTGGGTCGTCCAAGTAATAAACCTTACGTGAGTAAGGGTCGATCCCACGGAGATTGTCGGCTTGAAGCAAGCTATGGTCATCTTGTAAATCTCAGTCAGGCGGATTCAAATGGTTATGGAGGATTGATAATTAAAAGATGAATAAAATATAAAATAAGATAGGGATACTTATGTAATTCATTGGTGAGAATTTTAGATAAGCGTATGAAGATGCTTTGTTCCTCCTAAACTTCTGCTTTTTTTTTCCTTCTTCCAATCATTCATACTCCTTTCCATGGCAAGCTTATGTTGGGTTTCACCGTTGTTAATGGCTACCTCCCGTTGTTGGGTTTCAAATGCGCTGTCACCGCACGGCTAATCAACTGTTGGTTCTCGATCATGTTGGAATAGGATCCATTGATCCTTTTGCGTCTGTCACTACATCCAACACTCGCGAGTTTGAAGCTCGTCATAGTCATCCCTTCCCAGATCCTACTCGGAATACCACAGACAAGGTTTAGACTTTCCGGATCTCAAGAATGCTGCCAATTGATTCTAGCCTATACCACGAAGACTCTGATCTCATGGAATGGAAGGCTCGGTTGTCAGGCGAGGCAACCATGTGTCATGAACTAGATGGCTAAGAGATACGCACTTAAGCTATTGCAAGTAGAACGGAAGTGGTTGTCAGGCCCGTGTTCATAGGTAAGAATGATGATGAGTGTCACGGATCATCACATTCTTAAGGTTGAAGAACGAGTGTATATCTTAGAGAAGAAATAGGCTTGAGTTGAATAGAAAAGCAATAGTACTTTGCTTTAATTCATGAGGAACAGCAGAGCTCCACACCTTAATCTATGGTGTGTAGAAACTCCACCATTGAAAATACAAAAGTGATAATGGTGATCATTGGCTTTGGCCCCAAAGAGGGAACTAGAAGAACCAAGATGAAAATACAATAGCAAAAGGTCCTATTTATAGAGAACTAGTAGCCTAGGGTTTACAGAAATAAGTAAATGATGTAGGAATCTACTTCCGGGCCCACTTGGTGTGTGCTTGGACTGAGCTTTGAAGCTCTCACGTGTAGAAGCTTTTCTTGGAGTTAAACGCTAGCTTTGTGCCAGTTTGGGCGTCTAACTCAAGCTTTTATGCCAGTTCTGGTGTTTTGACGCCAGAATTTCTATGCTGATTAGGAACGCCGGTTTGGGCCATCAAATCTCGGGCAAAGTATGGACTATTATATATTACTGGAAATCCCAGGATGTCTACTTTCCAACGTAATTGAGAGCGCGCCAAAAGATGGATTGCTATAAAAGAGGATTGCTATAACTTAGAAGAGATCGACATGACGAAGTCGGTCTCCTACAAACAAGTTATAAAAGTAATCCCTGAACGAGACCTGAACAAGGTCCAAGAAAGAGGATTACAAAAATAACTTAGAAGGGCCCGACATGATGAAGTCGGCCCGAAATATAAAAGTTATAAAAGTAATCCCTGAAAGAGACCTGAACAAGGTCCAAGAAAGAGGATTACAAAAATAACTAAGAAGAGATAGAGATGACGAAGTCGGTCTCCTACAAACAAGTTATAAAAGTAATCCCTGAAAGAGACCTGAACAAGGTCCAAGAAAGAGAATTACAAAAATAACATTGAAGGGCCCGACATGATGAAGTCGGCCCGAAAAATAAAAGTTATTAAAGTAATCCCTGAAAGAGACCTGAACAAGGTCCAAGAAAGAGGATTACAAAAATAACTTAGAAGGACCCGACATGATGAAGTCGGCCCGAAATATAAAAGTTATAAAAGTAATCCCTGAAAGAGACCTGAACAATGTCCAAGAAAGAGGATTACAAAATAACTTAGAAGGACCCGACATGATGAAGTCGGCCCGAAATATAAAAGTTATAAAAGTAATCCCTGAAAGAGACCTGAACAAGGTCCAAGGAAGAGGATTACAAAAATAACTTAGAAGAGATCGACATGACGAAGTCGGTCTCCTACAAACAAGGTATAAAAGTAATCCCTGAAAGAGACCTGAACATGGTCCAAGAAAGAGGATTACAAAAATAACATAGAAGGGCCCGACATGATGAAGTCAGCCCGAAATATAAGAGTTATAAAAGTAATCCCTGAAAGAGACCTGAATAAGGTCCAAGAAAGAGGATTACAAAAATAACTTAGAAGGACCCGACATGATGAAGTCGGCCCGAAATATAAAAGTTATAAAAGTAATCCCTAAGAGACCTGAACAAGGTCCAAGAAAGAGGATTTCAAAAATAACTTAGAAGGACCCGACATGATGAAGTCGGCCCGAAATATAAAAGTTATAAAAGTAATTCCTGAAAGAGACCTGAACAAGGTCCAAGAAAGAGGATTACAAAAATAACTTAGAAGGGCCCGACATGATGAAGTCGGCCCGAAAAAGGTTACAAAAGTAATCCCTGAAAGAGACCTAAACCAGGTCCCAAAAAAGAAGGGTTACTAACAACAACTCGGACAAAACTGACATGACGAAATCGGCCTCTTGAAAACCTTGGCAGTATACAAAGTAATTCCTAATAAAGACCTGAACAAGGTCCAGACAAAATGAATTACTAGAAATAACATCAGGCAAAAGCGCAAAGGAATCAAGCTAGTCCAAAGAGGTCAGACAACAAAAATTCTGACACTCCCAAAACCTAAAAAGGTACCAAGACGAGTGTAGACAGATATGTTACGAAAAATACAAGTTATAATAACAAACTCAAGAGGCTATGAAAACTAGCCACAAGAGCTTGGAAATAACTTTGTTTTTCAAAATAAAGTTGCTAAACAAGCAACTAGGAATGTAGCAAAAGTCAGAACCACCATTTAAAAAATATAGAGTTCAAAAAGCCCACAAACCGAGCTATTCACACAAGCATCTAGAAAATTCATTGAGGATCCAAAGTCTTCTCAGCAGCACGGGGTGAAGGAGGGCGAGTCTAAATGGGCACAGCATCCACAATCCCATCATCCCGCTTCAAGATTTGACAGTCAGGTTCTGACACGGGATGACCAGCCTCGGCTGAAGGAGCTGAAGAAGTCGGCACCACAGAGGCTTTGGAAGCAAGCACAGAGGGAGGTTCAACATCATCATCATCAGGGTCGTCAGGGACAATCTTACCATCCTTTACAATATTGTCCAGGCTAAAGAGAGTAAGGTCGACCTCGGGAGCAAGAACTTGAACTTGCTCCTTCAGGTTCTCATAAGCAGCATTTACACTACCTACAAGGTGACCCTGGAGCTCGGCATAATCAACCCGGGTAGACTCCAACTCCTCCCTGAGACGCATCACTTCCCTGTAAGCCGTGACATAGCTATCCTTGTACCTCAATGCTGTATCTTCAGCCAACCTCACAGAAGCCGCCAAGGCAACAGAACTAGCCTTTTCGGTCTCCAACTCCTTTTCCAGCATGGTCACTTTCACTTGGAGCTCCTCCTTCAAATCCTTCATGCGGTCGAACACTTGCTTAGCCTCCTCCATAAAAGCTTTGGTAGCATGAAGAGGGAGGTCCTGGCAGTTCGGTATAGGGTAGCTCCCATATGTGCCATCTTGACGTTACTCTGAGTAATAAAATCCAAGTGGTGAAGGAGAGAGACATCGTCAGTAGGAATGGTACCATAAGGACCAATCTGGTGATTGACAAACTCAACCGCATCAAAGTCAGGGGCATCAAGGTTAAAAGGCTCTGTTGTTTTTTGTTACCTGTTTGGAGGAGCGCCAGGGGCAGCAACAGAAGCTTGTGGAGGATCAACCAAACGAACCCGGGGAGTAGGGATTACCTTCCCTGCCCTCGGTGAGCTCGGTACGGCCGGCTTCGACTGAACCTGAGATGATCCCTCCCCGGCCACCATAGCCAAGACGTTTTGAGCTGCAGTAGCCTTCCTTGCCTTCTTAAAGGCCTTCATGGATTCATTATTCTTAATCATCTCTGCAGACAAAACACAACAGCGGGAAACCAAGTTATGAATCAGAAAAGAGCTTACAAGAGATAAAATCGACAAAACAATCAAAATAAAAATTGACCACTCCCAGCTCAGCTCGGAGGAGAGATGGGTTGGCTAAAAATTTCTTTGTATCGAGATGGGGAGGCTGCCCCCAGTTTTCTTCCAGCACAGTCACAAAAGCTTTCTCAGCCTCATCTAACATCTCCCACGTAAATTTAGATACCATTACATTCTTTTGCCTTTCCAAGGGAAAGGCGGGCTCATCATTCTCATCCAGCAAAAAGGGCCGAGCTCCTTCAACAGCTCAGACCCTAAAAGAGTAATTCTTGAAGTCACGGAAAGATTCATCAAACATGGAGAAAACCTTTTTTTCTTGGGAAGCTCGGAAAGAAACCCAAGCGGCTTTCTTCTTAACCACCCCAGGCTTTGTCAAAACAAAGAGATAAAAGAAGAGGGATTGCGAAACAGGGGTATTTAACTCATGACACAACAACTGAAAGATTTTTATAAAACCCCAGGAATTGGGGTGAAGTTGGGATGGAGCTACATTACAGGACCATAATAGGTTGGTCTCAAAAGCAGTAAAAGGATGAGTGATATTCATTTGACTAAAAACGAAATCGTAGGCATAGAAAAACGGGCGTTCTCTAGCAATGTGGGTAGAAAAACAGACCCTTTCCTCAGAGTTTGGAGATACAAGCTCATAGTTCTTTTCATCACCACCATTACCACAAATCCTATGAAATTGCCTAAGTTGCTAACAAAACTCAGAGTCAACCAACGAAACACACAGAAGAACCATGGAATCCACCCAATCAGCCATGCCCTCAGGGAATTGGGAAGACATCTCAACAATATTTTTGCGAGAGGACATGAGATCAACTAATCCTACAATAAGAAAAGAAGATTGGATTACTAAAAAACATCTCAGACGAAAGACAAAACAACTCGGCCAACATAATTCAGCGCAGTACAAACAACAAAAGGAAACCCTAGGACCCACACCAAAGATCCAGGGGGCATCCTTTGGAGGCAGGCACAGAACAAGGATTCAGGAAAACCTACAAGCCTACACCTCGATACAGGAAGATAACGAGCCCTTTCAACTAAAATGACACTCTGAATAGAAAGCCACGAGACACAGATAAAACCATCAAAATAACTACCCTCCAGACCCACAGTCTCAGTCATAGTCAACAAACGAAGCAACCAAATAACAAAACGTACCAAGAAGAAGTCATCAAAGACACAATCTTTTTCAGAGAAATAAAAAAGCATTGTTATCTTCTACAAAATTCATCAGCAAAGAAAAATTATCAACATGGGCGAAAGACATCAAAGGAGCAATTTTTCGAGAAAGCAAGCAAGTTCATGCAATTTTCAAAAGAAGAAAAATAAACAATACGAACCCTAGAGTACAGAAGGACCATTTCAAAAGCAAGAAAAACCCCACAACAGTAAACAAGCAGATACACGATGATACAAAAGGTTCAAACTTTCTAAAAGTCAAAAATAGAAACGACATAACGCAGCGACGAAGAAAGTAAGGAAAAACCAACCTGGAAAAGGGAGAAAACTCTGAAGAAAGCTGAAAGCTGAAGCGACAAGGAGTAGAATCACCTCTCGAGCAAAAAGCATCTCAGAGAACAACAAAAATGCAAACTTCAGGCGAAACGAAAAGAAAGAGAGAAAAAAGGGGGAAGTTACAGAGAAGAGGAAACCATTTTTTCTGAGTGCAAAATTCAAAATGAAGAGGCAAGAGAAATGGGGCATTAAAAACAATTAATGAGGATATTAAACCCTTGCGCATTCCCAAAACCAGAGCGCTAATGCAAAGCGCGTGCTTTTAAGAATAAAGAAAAACATTCCACACTCAAAAGAAGACTCTACAAAGAGGAAATCGACAGATGCTCGAGTTCGGCTTTCACCAGAAAAGGATCGAAATCCTAAATTCAAGACTCGACCTCAAAAGAAAGACCAAGCTCGAGTAGGGGCACTATTCATACCCTGGGTCGAGCTGTCCGACCCGGGATGATTAGCGACAAAGCGACCGATCTCTTCAGGTCAAACCATCCAACCTCTTCTCAAAGAGCTCAGCCAAATCGATAGGAAAGCCCCAAAAGGGCCCAAAATTGAGGAACACGACCCAAATCCAAAGGCAGCCTAAGCCTAAAGAAAGAAGGACGGTTCCCTTGAAGATAAGCTGACCTCACCCAGAGATAAGATAAGATAAGATAACTAACTTATCTTATCTAAAAAGGTCACTATCACACCTCTATAAATACACTAGAGCACCCAGATATAACTCATATTCTGATTCTACTAAAAACCTGCTTAATACTCTTGCTAACTTAAGCATCGGAGTCTCTTGCAGGTACCACCACCCTCCGGTGACAACGGATCAGCAGCGCAGCAGTCCAACAAGTCAGACACGACCGCTCCGGCCACCATCCACCAGCCGGACACGTCATTTCCGACCAGTATAGAAGATCTCATCTGAGATTGACCTACAGTTTCAGGTAACCCTCGGAACAGGTACCAAGATAGATAAAAACCGACATGATATGAAAAGCATAGAGTTATAATAAAAACAAGCTCAAGAGGCTACCCAAATCAGCCTCAAGAGCTTGGAAGCTATTTTGTTTTTCAAAATAAAGTTGCTAAACAAGCAACTAAAAGAGTGTCAACAGTCAACAAACATTACAAAAAGAAAGTTTAAAAAGCCCACAGTCCGGGCTATACACACAAAACATTTACATAATCAGGGAAGATCCGAAGGCTTCTCGGCAGCACGAGGTGAAGGAAGGCGAGTCTGAAATGGCACAGCATCCACAGTCCCATCATCCGGATTCAAGATTTGACAGTTAGGTTCTAACACGGGATGACCACCCTTAGCTGAAGGAGCTGAAGAAGTCGGCACCACAGAGGCTTTGGCAGCAAGCACAGAGGGAGGTTCAACATCATCGTCATCAGGGTCGTCAGGGACAATCTTGCCATCCTTTACAACATTGTCCAGGATGAAGAGAGTAAGATCGACCTCGGGAGCAAGAACTCGAACTTGATCCTTCAGGTTCTCATAAGCAGCATTTACACTGCCTACAAGGTGACCTGGAGCTCGGCATAATCAACCCGGGCAGACTCCAACTCCTCCCTGAGACGCATCACTTTCCTGTAAGCCGTGATATAGCTATCCTTGTGCCTCAATACTGTATCTTCAGCCAACCTCACAGAAGCTGCCAAGGCAACAGAACTAGCCTTTTCGGTCTCCAACTCCTTCTCCAGCTTGGTCACTTTCACTTGGAGCTCCTCCTTCAAACCCTTCATACGGTCGAACTCTTGCTTAGCCTCCTCCCTAAAAGCTTTGGTAGCATGAAGAGGGAGGTCCTAGGCAGTTCAATACAGGGCAGCTCCCATATGTGCCATCTTGACGCTACTCCGAGTAATAAAATCCAAGTGGCGAAGGAAAGAGACATCGTCGGTAGGAATGGTACCATAAGGACCAATCTGGTGATCGACAAACTCAACCGCATCAAAGTCAGGGGCATCAAGGTTAAAAGGTTCCATTATTTTTTGTTTCTTGTTTGGAGGAGCGCCAGAGGCAGCAACAGAAGCTTGTGGAGGATCAACCAAACAAACCCAGGGAGTAGGGATTACTTTTCTCGCCCCCGGTGAGCTCGGTACGGCCAGCTTCGACTGAACCTGAGATGATCCCTCCCCGGCCGCCTTAGCCGAGACGTTTTGAGCTGCAGTAGCCTTCCTTGCCCTCTTAAAGGCCTTCATGGATTCATTATTCTTAATCATCTCTGCAAACAAAATACAACAGTGGAAAACCAAGTTATGAATCAGAAAAGAGCTTACAAGAGATAAAATTGACAAAACAATCAAAACCAAAAATTGACCACTACCCAGCTCAGCTCAGAGGAGAGAGGGGTTGGCTAAAAAGTTCTTTGTGTCAAGATGGGGAGGCTGCCCCCAGTTTTCTTCCAGCATAGTCACAAAAGCTTGCTCAGCCTCATCTAACATCTCCCACATATATTTAGATACCATTACATTCTTTTGCCATTCCAAGGGAAAGGCGGGCTCATCATTTTCATCCAGAAAAAAGGGCCGAGCTCCTTCAACAGCTCGGACCCTAAAAAAGTAATTCTTAAAGTCACGGAAAGATTCATCAAACATGGAGAAAACCTTTTTTTCCTGGGAAGCTCGAAAAGAAACCCAAGCGGCTTTCTTCTTAACCACCCCAGGCTTTGTCAAAACAAAGAGATAAAAGAAGAGGGATTGTGAAGCAGGGATACCGAACTCATGACAAAACAACTGAAAGATTTTTATAAAACCCCAGGAATTGGGGTGATGTTGGGATGGAGATACATTACAGGACCATAATAAGTTGGTCTCAAAAGAAGTAAAAGGAAGAGTGATATTCATTTGACTAAAAAAGAAATCGTAGGCGTAGAAAAAGGGGCGCTCTCCAGCAATGCGGGTAGAAAAACAGACCATCTCCTCAGAGTTTGGAGATACAAGCTCATAGTTCTTTTCATCACCACCATTACCACAAATCCTATGAAATTGCCTAAGTTGCTAACAAAACTCAGAGTCAACCAACGAAACACACAGAAGAACCATGGAATCCACCCAATCAGCCATGCCCTCAGGGACTTGGGAAGACGTCTCAACAATATTTTTGCGAGAGGACATGAGATCAACTAATCCTACAATAAGAAAAGAAGATCGGATTACTGAAAAACATCTCGGACGAAAGACAAAATAACTCGGCCAACGTAATTCAGTGCAGTACAAACAACAAAAATAAACCCCAGGACCCACACCAAAGATCCAGAGGCATCCTTTGGAGGCAGGCACAGAACAAGAACTCAGGAAAACCCACAAGCTCACACCTTGATAACGACCCCTTTCAACTAAAATGACACTTTAAATAAAAGGCCATGAGCCACGGGTAAAACCATCAGAATAAACTACCCTCCAGACCCACAGTCCCAGTTTAGTCAACAAACGAAGCAACCAAATAAACAGCTCAAGAAGAAGTCATCAAAGACACAACCTTTTTCAAGAATAATAAAAAATAGAAGTTATCTTTAGCAAAATTTGTCAACAAAACATCAAAGGAGCAACCTTTCGAGAAAGCAAGTGGGTTCGTGCAGATCACAGAAGAAGAAAAATAAACGACAATAAGCAAGCAGATGCACGGCAATACAAAAAAAATTCAAACTTTCTAAAGTCAAAAAAGGCACAATGCAAGCGACGAAGAAAGTAAGAAAGAATCAATATGGAAAAGTGGGAGAAAACCCTGAAGAAAAGCTGAGAGCAGAAGCAACAGGGAGTAGAGCCACCTCTCGAATAGAAAGGCTCACAGAAGTAGAAAATGGAATATAGAATCCAGAGTCGCCCTTTCACAGCAAGGAAAGTACTAATGATCGCCAAGAATACGGCACAGGGGAAAATACGAAAACTGCAAACTTCAGAAAAACAGAAAGAGAGAAAGAAAGGGAAAGTTACCAAGAAGAGAAACTGTTTTTTGGGTGTGAAATTCAAAATAAAGAGGCTGAGAGAAACGGGGTAATTAAAAACAAATTAATGAGGATATTAAACCCCTTGCATATTCCCAAGGCTAAGAGCGCTAATGCAAAAGCGAGCGCTTTTAAGAAGCAAAAACGTTCCATATTCAAAAAGGAGAACGCTACAAAGACGAAGTCGACAAGATGCTCGAGTTCGGCTTCACCAGAGAAGGATCGAAGTCCTAAGAACTAGGACTCGACCTCAAAAAGAAAGACCGAACTTGAGTAGGGGCACTGTTCATACCCTGGGTCGAGCTATCCGACCCGAGATGTTTAGTAACAAGGCGACCGACCTCTTCAGGTCAGACTATCCGACCTCTTCTCAAAGAGCTCGGCCAAATCGACAGGAAAGCCCAAAGAAGGGCCCAAAATCAAGGAACACGACCCAAATCCTAAGGCAGCCCAAGCCTACAGAGAGAAGGGCGGTTCCCTTGAAGATAAGCTGACCTCGCCCAAAGATAAGATAAGATAAGATAACTAACTTATCTTATCTAAAAAGGTCACTCCACACTACTATAAATACACTGGAGCACCCAGGTATAACTCATACTCTGATTCTACTAAAAACCTGCTTAATACCCTTGCTAACTTAAGCATCGGAGTCCCTTGCAGGAACCACCACCCTTCGGTGACAAAGGAACAGCAGAGCAACCAGTCCAACAAGTCGGGCACGACAGCTCCGGTTGCCATTCACCAGTCGGACACGTCAGCTCCGACCGGTACGGAAGATCTCATCCGAGATTGACCTACAGTTTCAGGTAACCCTCAGAACAAGTTTTAGGACTTCTTCAAATCACTAGATCATCACAGAGAAGTCTCTGCCAAAATTCCCAGTCCCAACGATGCAACAAAAGATCATGGAATACAAGTGCATGTGAGTGTTGGAAGTCAACTTTTATTTGCTTTTTTTTTTTCTTTTTCCTTTTCTTTTTATTTATTTATTTTCTTTTCATTATTTGCTTAACACATTTATTTTTACTTCTGTTCTGAAAAGCATTTTTACTTTTTCTCGATTTCAATTTGAAAGTTTCATCTGTTTTATTGTAATTTTTTATTATTTGCCACAATAATTCAAGCATCTCATAGATTTCAACACAAGCACTAAATAATTCCTGGGTCGAGCCCACTTTTTTGTAGAAGAGTCATATTTGCTCCCAAAAATGAAGCCAGGTTTAGGAGGAGGGGGTACTTGCCTCTACTAAGTTTAAGAAAAAAAATAATTCTATATAAATCAATATATTTGTTGTTGAGTTAAGAAATTAACTAAATTAATTGATGATGACAAACATTATTTTATTGGGCTAATTAGCCAATTAGTTTTTAATTGAATTTAATCAAGTGTTGCAGGCTAAAGAAAAACAAAGCAACAGCCCAATAGGATAGAAAATAAAACCAAAGCTGGTGGGCTACAAAACAATAACAGCCCAAAGGAATTAAAGCAATGAAATCAAATGGGCCAAAGAAATCAAACGGGCTGCATGAAGCATAACCAACCCAAGCCCGATTTCATCTCTCAAGCCAATCCCTCCAATTTGCTTCCAGTAAAGCAACGTTCACTTTTCTTCTTCGGTCAGAGTTCAGAGAAGTGAGAGAAAGCTTAGTTCCTAAGTCTTTTCATCAAAGAAGAAAAGAAAGAGAAAGGTTAAGCAAAAGGCTGAGGTCTAATCACTAAAATCAAACCATCTTAGCAAAAGGCAGAAGTCAAAGGTAACTTATTTCCTCTTGCATGCATATTGATTTATTCTCTTCTACCCTAACTCTCTGCCACTCTAAATTGGGAAAAATGAAGAAAGTAATCTCTGTTAAGCTCTACTATAAATCTATGGTCAAATTTGTGTCTTGGGGACTAAGTAGTATTTCAATGGCTCAGATTTGGTTTACCATTGAAATACTGTTTCTCCTTGCTTCCCTGAGGCTTTCGGTCAAGCAAGATAAAGTCAGACTCAAACTTCTAATTTGGGGATTAACTGAAAAAAGTGAGATGGTGAGTTGGTGAAGCACACAGCTTGAGGGTTGACCTAGGAGAGAGTAACTCAACAACATGCAAGGAGATACAAAAGAAGATTTTTCATCATTCTGAAGCCAAGGAGAGATAACCATTGTTTTTGGAGTTTATGTTCTGAGAATAGTTCTCTGAAGAGGTTTATCAACTTGGACAGTGCTTCCTAGTCAAAGGGACATTTTGCCAGAGGAAATGAATCAGAGGCAAGCAAATCTGGTTTATCACATAGCAAAGAGGCTGTTGAAGCATTAATCTCCTTCATGTTTTATAGATTGTAATTTTCTTTTTAATATTTATCTTTCTGTAATTTCTTGAGGTAGAAGGCAGAATGAGAGAGCTCAAGTAAAAGCCTAAGAGTGGTAAGAAGCAGAGTGATACACTTGAGTGAAAAGCCTAGAGTGATTTCAGATTTCTTTAGGTTGGTTCTGTGTCTTGTATCTTGTACCAGTGAGGTACCCCTTTCGTAGTTGGGTAAGCACTAAGAGTGAAGATTTAGGTATTAGCATAACCAAGTCAAGTTAGGTTAGAACTTGAGTGTGAAAGGATTGGGTCAATCCTGCGGAATTGGTGTATGTAATACTTTAACTATACTGAAAATTTCACCACTATTGTTGTGGGGACTGGATGTAGGTTGCATTTCACAAGGCAACTGAACCAGGATACATGATGGTGTCAGCTTTTTTTTTTCCTACTCTGTTCTATTTTCTGATATTCATGAGACAAAATAAAATTGGCTCATAAATTTTTTGCTGCTAAGCTCAAACAGATTCAGACTGAAAATTTATTTTAAAAGGGTTATTATATTTCAGTAACTTAAAAGAAGGTCATAGATTTAACCCCCCCATTCTCTAAGCCTTCTACAACCTTCAATTGGTATCAGGAGCCTTGGCCTCAAGAATCAAGCTTCACCGCTTGGAGCAAAGGTCCAATGGCGAACAACTTGGACACAACCACGGTTGCCTACACTCTAACTGAAGGCCAGTCAAAAAATAGGCCTCCCTTCTTCAATGGAAAGAACTATGCCTACTGGAAAGAGAGAATGATGATCTTCATTCAATCTATTGACTACAACATATGGAAGATTGTTGTAAGCAGTCCCAAAATTCCAACAAAAATAAGTGCTGATGGAGTGTTGAATCCAACAAAAGAAGCTGAATGGAATGATAACGACAAGAAGAAAATGGAGCTGAATGCTAAAGCCATCAACCTTCTTCACTGTGCTATCAGCTTTGAAGAGTACTGAAAGGTGTCTAGATGTAAGATATCCAAAGAAATCTGCGAGAAACTCTAGGTTACATACGAAGGCACTAAACAGGTCAAAGAAACAAGGATTGATATGCTGTGAAAAGAGTACGAGATGTTTAATATGAAGGATGGAGAGAGCATTGATGAAGTGTTTCAGAGATTCTCAATCATAATAAACAACCTTGATGCTATGGGTACAAACTACTCAGAATACACCCTAGCGAGAAAACTCCTTAGAAGCCTCACAAAGGAATGGAAAATCACTGCCACTGTCCTAGCCGAGAGCAATAACCTAAGCCCTATAACTTATGATGAGCTGAGAGGAAAACTCCTTGCCTATGAAGCCACACACAAACCCAGACTCAAAGAAAAAGGGAATAGCCCTCAAGTCAAAAATAGAAGTAAAAGAGAGTGTGTCAAGTGATGATATTTCAGATGATGAAATTGTGTTTTTTGTTAGGAGACTTAGAAGGACGATGAAGAACAAAGGCAAGTACAAGGGTTCAAGCTCAAAGGAACACAAGATGGACTTGAGCAAGGTGACTTATCATCATTGCAAGGAGGCTGGACATTTTAAACTTAACTGTCCAAAACTCAAGAAGGAGGACAAAGGGAAGAAAGAAAAGAGGAAAGTGCTCATGGCATCTTGGGAGGAACTTGAGAATGACTCGAATGAGGAAAAAGATTCTGAAGGTGAAGATAAAATCTGTTTCATGGCTGGTAATGATTATCTTGATGAGGTAAATTATTATGACTTGTCCATAGATGATTTACATGCTATAATTGATGATCTTACTCTAAATTCCTCAAAACTGTTGGATAAGTACACTAAATGCAAATCTAAATAGGATTTGTTGAATGCTGAAAATGATTTTTTGAGAGAAAAGGTGAAGGAAACTGAATATGCTTTGGATATTATTGAAGAAAACAGATTTCTAAAATCTGAACTAGAAAAACTAAAAGAAAAGCACATTGTGGATCCTTCTCAAGAGCTTATTGCTGAAAACGAAAGATTAAATAAAATGATTAAAAGGTTGAATGCTGATTTAGCAAAATTTGCTCAAAGTTCTAGTAACTTGGACAAATTACTTGCAAGTCAAATGCCATTGTTTGAAAAATCTAGTTTAGGTTATGTAACCAAGGTAAGTGCAATTTTTAATGATTCCTCTATGAAATTTGTGGCTTCTTCATCAAAAACCAAATCCAATTCCAACAAACCTGGTATTGGATATTGTTCATACCCTGGGTCGAGCTATCCAACCTGGGATGATTCGAGAAAAAGCGACCAAACCTCTTCAGGTCAGACTATCCGACCTCTTCTCAAAGAGCTCGGCCAAATCGACAGAAGAGCCCAATTAAGGGCCCAAACAGAGGAGCACAACCCGAATCCTAAGGCGGCCTAAGCCTATAGAGATAAAGGCGGTTCCGTTGAAAGATACGCTGACCTCAACTCAAAGATAAAGATAAGATAAGATAACTAACTTATCTTATCAAAAAGGTCACATCTCACCATTATAAATACACTGGAGCACCCAGGTATAACTCATACTCTGATTCTACATAACACCTGTTTAATACCCATGCTAACTTAAGCATCGGAGTCTCTTGCAGGTACCCCCACCCTTCGGTGACAGAGGATCAGCAGCACGTCCAAGTCCAAACAAGTCGGACGTACCAGCTCCGGCCTCCATTCACCAGCCGGACACATCGGTTCCGACCATCACTGAGGATCTCGTCCGAGATCGACCTACAGTTTCAGGTAACCCTCGGAACATTGGCGCCGTTGCCGGGGAACCTGGAAGTCATCCCAACACCATGGCGGACAACCATGACAACGATCACGATTCAAATCTAGAAAACAGAACGCCGCACAAAAACGCGGACACCCCACTAAAAGACACCCCGGAATCCAACGGAGACAAAAATCCAGCAAACCCGGGGGCAATAGAAGTACTTCAAGATCGCTTGAAGTAGCTTGAAAAAGAAACCCAACAACAACGAGAAATCGGGAAGGATCTACAAAGAGAGATACGGCGACGTCGAGAATTGGAAGAAAAATTACAGCAATTGGAAGCCAATCTCAAATCGAAGGCCCTCAGATCACTCCTGAGGAAAGCTCACATAAAGAACAGGATCCATTCACCAGAGAGATCATGAAAACCAAAATCCCAAAGGACTTCAAACTCCTAGATATGACTTTATATGATGGCACCACAGATCCCAACCACCATCTCAGCAATTTCAGAAGCAGAATGTACCTTACCGACGCCTCAGACGCCGTTCGCTGCAAAGCTTTCCCAACAACTCTCACAAAGACAGCAATCCGATGGTTCGACAACTTACCTCCAAAGTCCATCCCAAACTTTGACGACCTGGCCAAAAAGTTCCTGGCCAGATTCTCCATCCAGAAAGATAAAGCCAAGCACGCCCCCAGTCTACTGGGGATCAAGCAAGGAGATCGGGAGAGCCTCCGCAACTACATGGAAAGATTCAACAAAACATGCATGGACATACAAAGCTTACTAACAGAGGCCGCCATCATGGGACTCATCAACGGCCTACGAGAGGGGCCATTTAGCCAATCTATATCAAAGAAGTACCCTACCTCATTAGACGAAGTACAGGAGCGAGAAGAAAAATACATCAACATGGAAGAAAACGCTCGATTAGGAGAAACCTCAAAATCTGGGAACCCCTACCGAGATAAAGACAAAAAGAAAGAAGACCGACAAGGGGAGAAAATTAAAAAATACCATAATTATACTCCCCTCAGAGCATCCCTAGTCAAAATATACAAAGAGGTCTGCCATACAGAAAAGATTCCCCCAGCACGGCCCCTCAAAGGAAAAAGAGGAGGAGAAAATCGGAAGGAATTTTGTGAATATCATCGGGTCAGAGGACACGCCACCAACGAATGCTTCGACTTGAAAAATATCATAGAAAAATAGGTGAGGGAAGGAAAATTAGATCGATTCCTGGCCACCCAAGATGATGATCAAAGAAAAAGACAAAGAGATGAAGATACCGAACGAGCAGAACGATCACCTCAGACACCAGAAAGACATGTCCACATGATACATGGCAGATTCGCAGCAGGAGGGATCTCCAAATCTTCCCGCAAAAGGTATCTCAAAGAAGTATGTCATGTCGAAGGAGAGGAGGAAGCACTCAACATCCCAGCGATAACATTCACTAAGGAGGACGCGTCCGACATCATCACAGGACATGACGATCCCATGGTCATCACCATCATATTGGCAAACGCCAACCTACACCACACCTTAATAGACCAAGGGAGTTCTGCCGAAATATTATTCAAGACAGCCTTTGATAAACTCGGCTTAGAAGAAAAAGAACTTAAGGCATATCCAAACAGTCTGTTCGGGTTAGGAGATACCCCGGTTCGACCACTAGGATATATATCACTACATACAACCTTCGGAAAAGGAGACCAATCCAGGACCCTCAAAATAGAATACATCGTAGTCAATGTAAGTTCAGCTTACAATGCTCTCATAGTTCGGACAACACTCAACTAACTCGGCACAATAGTCTCGACCCCACACCTATGTATGAAGTTCCCAACGCCAAAAGGGATAGCCATGATAAAAGCTGACCAAAAGATGGCACGTCGCTGTTATAACGAAAGCCTAAACCTCAGAGGCAAAGGAGAAGAGTTCCACGCAATCAAGTTGGGCGGAGTTCAACGACGAGAAAATCTTCGCCCCCAACCAGAAGGTGAGATAGAAAAAATTCAGATCGGGGATACCTCGGAAAAAACAACTAATATCGGCACAATCCTCAAAGGAGGATTAAAAGAATTGCTAATACAATTCTTACGAGATAATGTCGATCTCTTCGCATGGAAAGCCGCGGACATGCCAGGCATAAACCCTAAGCTAATGTGCCACAAGTTGGCGGTCTATCAAGGATCTCGACTGGTGCAGCAGAGACGAAGAAAGCTCGGGCCAGAGCGATCCCAGGCTGTGGAAGAGCAAGTACAAGCACTGCTGGAAGCCGGATTTATAAGAGAAGTCAAGTACCCACTATGGCTAGCCAACGTCGTCTTGGTGAAAAAGTCGAATGGAAAGTGGCGAATGTGCACCGATTACACCGATCTCAACAAAGCTTGTCCAAAAGACCCATACCCACTTCCAAGCATTGACGCTCTGGTAGATGCTTCCTCTGGATATAAATATCTCTCGTTTATGGACGCATACTCGGGATACAACCAAATCCCCATGTACCCACCAAATCAGGAAAAGACCTCGTTCTTAACACCAAAGGCAAACTACTGCTACATCGTGATGCCTTTCGGTCTCAAGAACGCAGGAGCTACTTATCAAAGGCTAATGAATAAAGTCTTCTCAGATCACATCGGAAAAATTATGAAAGTTTATGTGGACGACATGTTGATAAAAATGCAAACCGAAGATACATTATTATCCGACTTGGCTCAAGTGTTTGACACCATAAGGAAACACAACATGCGACTCAATCCCGCAAAATGTACCTTCGCAGTAGAAGCAGACAAATTCTTAGGTTTCATGCTCACACAAAGGGGAATTGAAGCAAATCCAGACAAATGTCAAGCCATACTCAACATGAAGACCCCAACCTGTGTCAAAGAAGTACAACAACTCAACGGGAGATTGGCCGCCCTATCCCGATTCTTAGCAGGAGCTGCGATAAGATCTCTCCCCTTCTATGCCACTCTAAGAAAGGGAAAACAGTTCGAATGGACGACAGAATGTGAGCAAGCCTTCAAAGACTTCAAGGAATTCTTAGGACGGCCACCTATCCTATCTCGACCACGAGAAGGAGAACCGCTCATATTATATCTCGCAGTAGGGAGCCGGGCAATAGCCTTAGCACTAGTCAGAGAAGACGAAAATGGGCAACAACCCGTCTACTTCATTAGCAAGGCACTACAGGGATCCGAACTGAACTACCAGAAAATAGAAAAATTTGCCTATACTCTTATCCTAACATCTCGACGACTCCGCCCGTACTTCCAGGCTCACACCATTAAGGTTCGAACTAACCAGCCCATAAAAGGAATATTGCAGAAAATAAATTTAGCAGGCAGAATTCTACAATGGGCAGTTGAGTTGTCAGAGTTTGACCTCAAACATGAAGCTCGGACGGCCATCAAATCACAGTATCTGGCAGATTTTATCGCAGAATTCACAGATGCCCTAGAAACCCCTACAGAATGGAATCTTTACGTGGACGGTTCTTCAAATAAAACTGGAAGCGGTGCGGGCGTGATAATAGAAAGCAACCAAGGAACCCAGGTTGAGCTCTCCCTCAAGTTCGGGTTCCCGGCCTCAAACAACCAGGTGGAATATGAAGCGTTATTAGCTGGTTTAAAGCCGGCTAAAGAGGTTGGAGCTCAAAAACTCAACATTTACAGCGATTCACAAGTGGTCACATCACAAATAACAGGGAGCTACCAAGCGAAAGATCCCACCATGAAAAAGTATTTGGATAAAACCAAGAAACAGCTCGGACAAGTTGGGGAGTATAAGATCTGCCACATACCCCGCGAACAAAATGCCCGAGCTGATGCACTCTCAAAACTAGCCAGCACTAAACCAGGGGGTAACAATAGAAGCCTCATCCAGGAAATGTTGCAGAACCCGTCAATCTCGGAAGAGGAAAAAGTCTTGACCATAATAAGTCAGGACCAAGGATGGATGACCCCTATAGCCAACTACCTCAGAACAGGAACGCTCCCCACAGAAGAAAAGGAGGCAAAGAGGTTAAAAAGGGAGGCACAGTACTACACCCTCATAAACAACATCCTGTACAAAAGAGGAATGATGACAAGTCATCTTAGCCTAGTTTCACTAGCCTTTTTCTTTTATTTTCAATTGATTTATGCACTTTCTTGAGCCATAAGCAAGCCAATTGGGTGGATTTTCATGCTTCCTTTGATTTAATCAACCACAGAAGAATTAATGCAATTTCATGAGGTTTTATGCTATAATTGTCACATATTATGAAAGAATGAATATCTCATGATTTTGAGCATAGCTTTGATGTGTTTGGTTGATTAATGATAGGTGAAGAAAGCTTGGAGAAAGGTTGAAGCAAGAAGGAATGGCTAGGAGGAAGAGAGGACAAAAAGTTTGAGCAAAAGTTTGCCTCAAACTTTAGCTCAAACTTTTGGAATAAGTGAAAACGAACCAAGGAGCAAAAAGCTTGACCAAAAGTTTGCCTCAAACTTTTGTGCAAACTTTTGGGCAAAAAGGTTGAGCAAAAGTTTGCCTCAAACTTTTTGGCAAACTTTTGGGCAAAAAGCTTGAGCAAAAGTTTGCCTCAAACTTTTTGGCAAACTTTTGGCATCACAAATCAACACCCTGGAGAGCAAAAGTTTGCGCCAACGTTTGCCTCAAACTTTTTGGCAAACGTTGGCGCCATGAACAACACACCCTGGGGAGCAAAAGCTTGCGCCAACGTTTGCCTCAAACGTTTTGGAAAACGTTGGCGCCATGAGTGTGCAAGGGGGAGCTAACGTTTGAGCAAAAGTTTGACCCCAAACTTTGGCTCAAACGTTAGTAGCAGCAAGGATGGGGTGGCTGATATGAAAAGTTTGAGTAAAAGTTTGCCTCAAACTTTTACTCAAACTTTTACTCAAGCTTACATGATTCCAAATCCGGTTCACTTCGGTTCTTCTCCAAACTCCAAGAGCAATCAACCAAGGCCTCTATCAACCCAATTCCATCAAGAGCAAAGGCCCAATTGAAGGCTTGAAGACCATTTGAAGAAAGTGTATAAATAGCATAGGATTTAAGTTTCTAGGGAGCTTTTCCTTTCGGTTTTGATTAGTACACTTAGTAGAGAGCTCACTTTAGATTTCTTGGCATTGTTGTTTTAATTCAGGAGAATTGGGGAGGAGAATTGATCTCTCTTCTTCCTTGTTCTTGCCCAGCACTCTTTACTTTCCTTGTCTTGGATCTTGGGTTGGAGAATTGAAGGAAATCTATTTCAATCTCATCCTGAGATCTCTCTGTTTCATTTTACTGCATAATTGAATTTCCATTTTGGTTAAATGCCTCTGTCTTCTACTTTCTCTGCAATTTACAATTTACAATTCCTTTGCAATTGTTCTTGTTGGATCTAGGAAGGCATTGAGATCTAGACTTGGTTATCTAGTCTCTTGAGTCCTGAGATCTGAATTCTCATTTTACTTTCTCTGTTTAACGCTTTTCATGCTCATTTACAATTCTGTTTTTAGATCCGATTCAATCCAAGTCATCTTCTATTTCTCTGTTTGTTGCAATTTTACTTTTCCTTGTTTAATTTCTGCAAATCCAATTCCCAATTCCCTTTACAATTCAAGCCATGTACATTTCTTGCACTTTAAGATTCTGCAATTTACATTTCTTGCGTTCTAAGTTTCTGCCATTTAATTTCTTGTTCTTTAAGATTCGGCACTTTAAATTTCAGTTCTATTTAATTTCATGCAATTTACCCATTCCCTTTACTTTCTATGCAATTTAAATTCTGCAAATCACAAATCTCTCAACCAAATCTTGATTCGCTTGACTAAATCAACCACTAAACTAAAATTGCTCAATCCTTCAATCCCTGTGGGATCGACCTCACTCCCGTGAGTTTTTATTACTTGATATGACCCGGTACACTTGCCGGTGAGTTTTGTGTCGGATCGTTTTCCGCACATCAAGTTTTTGGTGCCGTTGCCGGGGATTGATTAGATTGACAATGATTATGTGAGGTGGTGATCTAGATCAAGCACTTTTTCTTTTCTGTCCTCTAATTTTCAATTAACCCACTAACTGTTTGAATTTTCGCTTGAGATAACTGAAACTTCGCTTTAGCAACAAAGTAAAGTTTTCTTGGAAAATTCTGGCTCTATGCAATGCTCTTGCTTACACAAGAGAAGCAATTTCTGCCACTAATCTCCCAAGTCCATCAACTGTTTGATACTTTGTGCCAGCTAACCCTCTGAATCACATTCTGAGCTTGAAAATATTCAATCATCACTTGAATTGTTTGTGACTGTGCAGATCATGGAGGGGAACTCAACAAATTCTAGCAATCATGAGAGTAATATCCCCACCTTGGATGATAATGTAACCTATAGTTCGAAGCAACTATCCATAGCCATGAATGATGTTGCCCAATGGTTTGAAGCTTTTCCACAAGGAAGCATTATCGGATAGGAAGAATTGATGAGTGAACTCCTAGTCAAGTTGAACCCATCACAGAGAGTTGTTAAGCCAGAGGCAGAAGTGCATCCATTCACACAAGAGAAAGAAATTGAAGGTGCTCGTGCAGTCATAAGCCAAAACAAGTAGATGCATCAGCAGACTCTACAACAACTAGACATGATGGCCAGAAAAATCACTGAGTTGAGACATGCTGTAGTACATACATACAACCTGACTCAAAGCTCATATGGGTGTAATCAAGCTGAACAAATTTTTGGGGTCATTAACCATGAGCAACAAAGTTATGAGCAACTACAATCTCCAAGCAATCACTCTAGCGTGCTCCAACAAAGGCCTCAGAATGATGTGTACAATCCACCTTGGAGAACTCATTCTAATGGGAGGGGGGTTGAGAACCAAAACCAAAGACCAAGGGACTTCAACTGCAACAATCCCAGCTTCAAAAATCAACATAAAACACACCCCCATAACAACAATCACACACACTTCCAACCCCGTCCTACCTCACCATTCGCCCAAAATGACCTTCATCGACCACCACAATTGACACAGCCACAACCACTTCCAACCTTTCAAAGAATCTATATTCTAGAAATGCTGATGGAGAGGTTCATGAAAATTCAAGAAATGATGGCAATAGAGCAGGAAGAAATAAAGAAACATCAAGAGATGATAAGCAAGAACCAAGAGGCCTCACTCAGAAGACTTGAAAGGCAGATGGAACAACTGGTTCAAAACCTTGCTGAATTGGGTGAGAAGAAGGGGACTCTGAACCCAAAGAGCCATGAAAAGGATGCTGGGTTGAAAGAGAAGGGAGTCATGGAGGAAAGTAAGAAGGCTATGGAAAGAGAAACAGAGGGAAGGAAGCCCATAGCAAGAGGAGGAAACCTAAGGCAACAGAAGCCTCAACTTCTATGAGCACAGAATTAAGGATGTCAAGCTAGTGACAATAAAAGAGCGCTTGTTGGGAGGCAACCCAACCGGAGGTAACTATCTTTTCATATCTATTTTAATAAAAAGGCTAATTAGTTTTATCTATATTGCTAGAAGCTAAGTTTGGTGTTACACACCAAAACAATATAAAGGAGAATGAAGGATTCTAAGTTTGGTGTTTCACCAAAATCCCATTATAAAACACATTCTCACTTTCTGCATAATGTTGGCTTCAAGCATATTGGATGAACTAGTTAGCTATTTTGCTATTTCCTAGTTTTCAGTTCCATGGCTTTTGAAAAAGAGAAAAAAATTATCACACATGGTTAATTTGATGCATGAAAACCATTGGCATGGTACTAAGTTTGGTGTTCCCACACCAAAGTAAGTTCAAAGGCCTACAAATAAATCATGCAGACTAACCATTGTCTCTAAGTGCTTGGGGAACAAGCAACTTTCAATATCACTGCAGGGTACTATACAAACTTTTGGAAAGATTTAGCGTCATCTATCAAAAGGAAGAGAGAGGAATGTAAAGATCGGCAATGATGATGAGGAAGAGGAAAGCAAGCGAACTCCAAAAGGTTGTATTATTCAGTGATTATTTTGTATCAGATGCTGCTAAATTGAAAGTTACATAATACCCCTGCCTGCCTGCATAGCATAGTTTTTCTGTAATTCAATAAGCAAGATGCTTGATCATTTACAACACTATACTCTCCAAAACTTGTTTGCACTCAATATTTCAAAATAAATGCATCACATGAAAGTTCTTTGAAAAGAAGGATTGAGGAATCAAACAATTTTGAGGCAAGCAAAAGATTAGGAGAAGTGGTGGTTCTAGTTGTATGATTATGTATTGAGGTTGCATGCTTGTGAAAACTTGCATGGGAGCTCATAGGCAGGACATGATGTTCAAAGAAGTATTGTGGAGATTCTCAAAAATCTATTGATCCAAGAAGCAGCAAACAAAACAAAAGAAAGAAAAGAAAATACAAAAACAAAAAGAACATGGCCCAAGGCTCTGAGCATAAATTACTAGGCAGAAAAAGAAAGAAGAAACAAAACTCAAAGAGTTGTTAGCCTAGTAAATGCTTGTGGTTGAGTTGTGTCAAGGAAAGAGGCTTGAGCAAGTAAATCCTTAGGGGTGCTTTAACACCTAATACCTTAAAACCAACTGGTTCAGGAGTATTGATTTAAAGCTTATCTAAAGAGCCGCTTTGAGACATGACACTTATAGTCAAGGCCAAAGCAAAGAAACTATAAGCTGCTTCAAGGTGATTACATATAAAGAGATCTCTATGATACCATTTGGATGAAAATCCTAAGACCTAAGACTCCCAATATGTGAGGACTAGTGAGCACTGAAGCCCTTGCATGAGCATATGATTTAGAGTTCACCCCACTGTTACTTAATCACTTCACTCACAGGACTTTACAAGTTGTTCTTCAATCCATCTTAATTGAAAGAACCTCTGAGCATAATTCATTTCTTGCTTGGGGACAAGTAAGTTTTAAGTTTGGTGTTGTGATGACAAGTCATCTTAGCCTAGTTTCACTAGCCTTTTTCTTTTATTTTCAATTGATTTATGCACTTTCTTGAGCCATAAGCAAGCCAATTGGGTGGATTTTAATGCTTCCTTTGATTTAATCAACCATAGAAGAATTAATGCAATTTCATGAGGTTTTATGCTATAATTGTCACATATTATGAAAGAATGAATATCTCATGATTTTGAGCATAGCTTTGATGTGTTTGGTTGATTAATGATAGGTGAAGAAAGCTTGGAGAAAGGTTGAAGCAAGAAGGAATGGCTAGGAGGAAGAGAGGACAAAATGTATGAGCAAAAGTTTGCCTCAAACTTTAGCTCAAACTTTTGGAATAAGTGAAAACGAACCAGGGAGCAAAAAACTTGACCAAAAGTTTGCCTCAAACTTTTGTGCAAACTTTTGGGCAAAAAGCTTGAGCAAAAGTTTGCCTCAAACTTTTTGGCAAACTTTTGGCATCACAAATCAACACCCTGGAGAGCAAAAGTTTGCGCCAACGTTTGCCTCAAACTTTTTGGCAAACGTTGGCGCCATGAACAACACACCCTGGAGAGCAAAAGCTTGCGCCAACGTTTGCCTCAAACTTTTTGGCAAACGTTGGCGCCATGAGTGTGCAAAGGGGAGCCAACGTTTGAGCAAAAGTTTGACCCCAAACTTTGGCTCAAACGTTGGTAGCAGCAAGGATGGGGTGGCTGATATGAAAAGTTTGAGTAAAAGTTTGCCTCAAACTTTTACTCAAGCTTACATGATTCCAAATCCGGTTCACTTCGATTCTTCTCCAAAATCCAAGAGCAATCAACCAAGGCCTCTATCAACCCAATTCCATCAAGAGCAAAGGCCCAATTGAAGGCTTGAAGACCATTTGAAGAAAGTGTATAAATAGCATAGGATTTAAGTTTTTAGGGAGCATTTCCTTTCGATTTTGATTAGTACACTTAGTAGAGAGCTCACTTTAGATTTCTTGGCATTGTTGTTTTAATTCAGGAGAATTGGGGAGGAGAATTGATCTCTCTTCTTCCTTGTTCTTGCCCAGCACTCATTACTTTCCTTGTCTTGGATCTTGGGTTGGAGAATTGAAGGAAATCTGTTTCAATCTCATCCTGAGATCTCTCTGTTTCATTTTACTGCATAATTGAATTTCCATTTTAGTTAATTGCTTCTGTCTTCTACTTTCTCTGCAATTTACAATTTACAATTCCTTTACAATTTTTCTTGTTGGATCTAAGAAGGCATTGAGATCTAGACTTGGTTATCTAGTCTCTTGAGTCCTGAGATCTGAATTCTCATTTTACTTTCTCTGTTTAACGCTTTTCATGCTCATTTACAATTCTGTTTTTAGATCCGATTCAATCCAAGTCATCTTCTATTTCTCTGTTTGTTGCAATTTTACTTTTCCTTGTTTAATTTCTGCAAATCCAATTCCCAATTCCCTTTACAATTCAAGCCATTTACATTTCTTGCACTTTAAGATTCTGCAATTTACATTTCTTGCGTTCTAAGTTTCTGCCATTTAATTTCTTGTTCTTTAAGATTCAGCACTTTAAATTTCAGTTCTATTTAATTTCATGCAATTTACCCATTCCCTTTACTTTCTATGCAATTTAAATTCTGCAAATCACAAATCTCTCAACCAAATCTTGATTCGCTTCACTAAATCAACCACTAAACTAAAATTGCTCAATCCTTCAATCCCTGTGGGATTGACCTCACTCCCGTGAGTTTTTATTACTTGATGCGACCCGGTACACTTGCCAGTGAGTTTTGTGTCGGATCATTTTCTGCACATCAAGGAATCTCAACACTTTTACTAAAATGTGTGCCAACCTCCAACACAAAGGAAGTGCTAGAAGAAATACACGGCGGTATTTGTGGCAATTATCTCGGAGCACGAGCTCTCGCCAAAAAAGTACTCCGGGCGGGATTTTATTGGCCAACTCTACAGAAAGAAGCCACAGAATTTGTAAAGACATGCCCACCATGTCAGAAACATGCCAACTTTCACATCGCCCTGCCAGAAGAGCTCATCAGCGTGACCTCGCTTTGGCCGTTTGCAAAATGGGGACTCGATCTTCTCGGCCCTTTCCCACAGGGATCAGGACAAGTTAAATTCCTCATAGTAGGGGTAGATTACTTTACAAAGTGGATCGAGGCAGAGCCCCTGACCAATGCCACCGCTCAAAGAAGCCGGAAATTTTTATATAGAAACATTGTCACAAGGTTCGATGTTCCATATTCAATAACCACAGACAATGGCACTCAATTCACAGATGCAGGCTTCAGAAAACTAGTAGCCGACTTGAATATAAAGCACCAGTACACCTCCGTCGAACATCCTCAAGCCAATGGGCAGGCCGAAGCTGCTAACAAAGTCATATTGGCCGGATTAAAACGGAGATTACAAGACGCAAAGGGAGCCTGGGCAGAAGAGCTTCCACAGGTCCTGTGGGCATATCGAATAATGCCACATTCCACCACGAAGGAATCCCCCTTCCGATTAGCATATGGAATAGAGGCGATGATTCCAGTAGAGATTGAGGAAGGGTCGCCCAGAGTAGTTCGCTACAATGAGGGAGCAAACTCCCAACTTCAGAGAGAAGAGCTCGACTTGTTTCTCGAAATCCAAGAAAGAGCTCGGATCAGGGAAGAAGCTCTAAAACGCCGAATGGCTTCCAGATATAATCAAAAGGGAGTGCCGAGAAATTTTGCAGAAAAGGATCTCATCCTAATCTAAAATGATATCGGAACAACTCGACCAGGAGAGGAAAAG
This sequence comes from Arachis ipaensis, assembly GCF_059453495.1. Taxonomy (NCBI): domain Eukaryota; kingdom Viridiplantae; phylum Streptophyta; class Magnoliopsida; order Fabales; family Fabaceae; genus Arachis; species Arachis ipaensis. Next base: position 38,781,449 of record NC_142435.1, on the reverse strand, counting down.
CTGACAGCAAACTGGAAAGGACCTTACCGAGTTGTAGAAGTACTTGGAAAGGGCTACTACAGACTGTCTGAACTCGATGGACGAGAGCTTCCCAAGTCATGGAACGCCTACAACCTCAGAAGGTACTACAGTTAGAAAAGATAAAAGATCTCATTATTGGATGCACTCTTTTTCCTGAAAAGGTTTTTTAATGAGGCATCAAGTTGAGACTCAGACAAATCCCATATGTATATATTTGCATTTTTCCTTTAAATAAAATATATTTTAGATATTCTACAAAGATTTCAAGACACATTAATCTGAAGCATTCATCATCCGATTATAAAGCAACAGATCGGCAGAAAGTGAAAAATAATTTCACTGCACGATCATGATAAAGACAACCGTCCGATAAAGGTGAAAACGCGATTCACCCAAAGGACGATCTAGAGACGACAACCACTTTCTACAAATCGTCAAAGATGAACACAGAATAATGTAAGAAGTTATCGAAAGTGATCTAAAAAAGAACCTGACGAGGTCTTACGGATTGCTAAAATAATAACTTAAAGACTGGCCGACGTTGAGAAGTCGGACCAAGTCAACCCAAGTTATAAGTAAACCCTGGAAAGAGGTCTGGCCAACCCTATTAAAGAGGATTACTTTAACTTAGAAGGGCTCGACATGACAAAGTCAGCCCAAAATGAAAAGTTATAAAAGTAATCCCTGAAAGAGACCTGACAAAGGTCCAAGAAAGAGGATTACAAAAATAACTTAAAGGAGACCGATATAACGAAGTCGGACTCCTACTACTAACAAGTTATAAAAGTAATCCCTGAAAGACACCTGACAAAGGTCCAAGAAAGAGGATTACAAAAATAACTTAAAGGAGACCGATATAACCAAGTCGGACTCCTACTACTTAAAAGTTATCAAAATAGTCCCTGAAAGAGATCTGACAAAGATCCAAGAAAGAGGACTACAAAAAATAACTTAAAGGAGACCGGTATAACCAAGTCGGACTCCTACTACTTAAAAGTTATCAAAGTAGCCCCTGAAAGAGATCTGACCAAGATCCAAGAAAGAGGACTACAAAAAAATAACTTAAAGGAGACCGGTATAACCAAGTCGGACTCCTACTACTTAAAAGTTATCAAAGTAGTCCCTGAAAGAGATCTGACAAAGATCCAAGAAAGAGGACTACAAATAACTTAAAGGAGGCCGATCTAACGAAGTCGGACTCCTACAACTGAAAAGTTATAAAAGTAATCCCTGAAGGAGACCTAGCAAAGGTCCAAGACACAGGATTACGAGAATAGCTTAGAAGGGGACCAACGTTAAGAAAGTATACAAAGCAAAGAAAACCAAAGAAATAAGTTGGACCCCCCACAACCACGACCTCAAAGGATTCAAGCTACAAATAACATAACAAAAATAACCCAAGGAGGTCGAGCCGTAAGATTTCGACATCAGCAGAAAACAGAAAAGATGCCTAGTCAAAAAATTACTTTTTTACAGAGTTATAAGGCCTCGAAAGGCCACCAAAAACTACTATAAAAAAGATAGCGAGCTATTGTTTGTTTTTCAAAATAAAAAGTTGCTAGATAAGCAACTAAGAAGTATCAGCAAATAAATAAAAGAGTTCTAAAAAAGCCCACAAGCCGGGCCAACTACACAAATTTTAAGAAAGATCAACAAGCATCAGGAGCCTTCTCGGCAGCATCAGGACAAGGAAAAGGAGGGCGAGTCTGGATCGGCACAGCATCCACAGTTCCATCCTCCCGATTCAGGATCTGGCAATCCGGATCGGGCACAGCGGGAGGAACCGAAGAGGTCGGCACTTTGGTAGAAGACACAGGAGGAACGACATCATCATCATCACCCTCATCATCAGGGACAATCTTGCCATCCCTGACAATATTATCCAGGCTAAAAAGGGTGAGGTCGGCCTCGGGAGCAATGACCTGAACTTGCTCCCTCAAGTTCTCATAAGCAGCAGTCACGCTGCCAACGAGATGACTTTGGAGCTCAGCATAATCTTCCCGAACACTGTCAAGCTCCCCCCTCAGGCGCATCACTTCCCGATATGATGAAAGCTAACTCTCCTTGTGCATCAAGACTGCGTCCTCAGCCAACCTCAAAGAAGCCGCCAATGACTGAGAGCTCGCCTCTTCATTCTTCAAGTCCTTCTCCAGCTTGGCTACCTTCGTCTCAAGCTCCTCCTTTAGCTCCTTCATCTGATCAAACTCCTGTTTTGTCTCCTCCATAAACGCTTTAGTAGCATGGAGAGGGAGATTTTGAGCAGTCCGATATACGGCAGCCGACATGTACGCCATCTTCACATGATTTCAGGCCATGAATTCCAAGTGATGGAGGATGGACACATCGTCCATGGAAAGAGTGCTGATGACATGTCATCATGTCATGTTTTTCTATGCTTTTTCATACAAGAAATTGATAATTAGTGCTTAAATATTGCATTCTTTTATGCTTAAATGGTATATTTCCTTGATCTTTTAATTTTATAAATTTGGTAGGAAATAAGAAGAAAAAGAAGCAAAGAAGCACAAAATAAACTAAAAATTGCTCAATCCTTCAATCCCTGTGGGATCGACCTCACTCATGTGAGTTATTATTACTTGATGCGACCCGGTAAACTTGCCGGTGAGTTTTGTGTTGGATCGTTTTCCACACATCAAGTTTTTGGCGCCGTTGCCGGGGATTGAATTAGATTGACAATGATTAAGTGAAGTGGAGATCTAGATTAAGCACTTTTTCTTTATTTTTGTTCATTTTCTTTATTTCTAACTTGCACACTAACTGTTTGAGAATTTGTCTCTACTAACTCCCACTGCACTCAAGCTACAGAGTGCTCTGTGTATCTTTGCTGTTTTGGTTGTATGACATGAACCAGGAGAGAGAAATTTTTTCCTATTCCAACCTAATTCTTCTCTCCACCTCTGGAATTTCTGAAGAACGGCACCAAGAAATGGAGGAGACCGGAAGGAAGTCCATAGTGAGAGGAGAAAATCAAAGGCAACAGGATTTTCAACCTCCATGATCAAAGAATGGAGGATGTCAAGCTAGTGACAATAAAGAAGCGCTTGTTGGGAGGCAACCCAAGCTGAGGTAGTTTTCTTTCTATTTAATAAAAAGGCTAAGTAACTTTCTCTATATTGTGAGGAGCTAAGTTTGGTGTTGCACACCAAAACAATTTAAGGGAGAATGAAAAATGCTAAGTTTGGTGTTCCACCAAAAATCTCTTTTAAAAACACATTCTCACCTTTTGCATAAATGGTTGCTAGATCCAAGCAAGCAGAGAAATTACTTAACCAATGTCTGTTTTCTAGTTTTTTTTTAGTCTTATTGCCTTTAGCAAAGAAAAAGAGTTTCACACATGGTTAATCTGATGCATGAGAACCACTGGCCATGGCAAGGTACTAAGTTTGGTGTTCCCACACCAAAGTAAGTTCAAAGGCCCACAAATAAATCATGCATGCTAACCATTTTTCAAGTGCTTGGGGAACAAGCAACTTTCAATATCACTGCAGAGCACCCTACAAACTTTTGGAAAGATTAAGCATCATCAATCAAAGAAATGAAAGAGGAATGTGAAGACCAGCATTGATGATGATGAGAAGAAGGAAAGCAAGTAAATTCCAAAAGGTTGTGTTATTCAGTGATTATTCTACATCAGATATTGCTGTGATTGAAAGTGATATTATATCCCTATCTATCTGTCCGTCTGTCTATTTAGTATAGTTTTCTATAATTCAATAATTAAGATGCTTGATTATTCACAACACTACACTTTTCAAACTTGCATGCACTCAAAATTTCAAAAAAAAAGGGGGCACCACATGAAAGTTCTTTGAAAAGAGGGATTGAGGAATTAAACAATTTTGAGGCAAGCAAAAGATTAGGAGAAGTGGTGGTTCTGGTTGTGTGATTATGCATTGAGGTTGCATGCTTATGAAAACTTGCATGGGAGCTCATAGGCAGGACATAGAGTTCAAAGAAGTATTGTGGAGATTCTCAAACATTTATTGATCCAAGAAGCAGCAACCAAAAGAAAATAAAGAAAACATAAAAACAAAAAGAACATGACCCAAGACTCTGAGCATCAATTACTAGGCAGAAAAGAAAGAAGAAACAAAAACTCAAAGAGTTGTTATCCTAGTAAATGCTTGTGGTCGAATTGTGTCAAAGAGAGAAGCTTGAGCAAGTAAATTCTTAGGGGTGCTTTAACACCTAATACCTTAAAACCAACTGGTTTAGGAGTATTGATTGAAAGCTTATCTAAAGAGCCGCTTTGAGACATGACACTTAGAGTCAAGGCCAAAGCACAGAAACTATAAGCTGCTTCAAGGTGATTACCTATAGAGAGATCTCCATGATATCATTTGGATGAAAATCCTAAGACCTAAGACTTCCAAGATGTAGGGACTAGTAAGCACTGAAGCCCTTGCATGAGCATATAATTTAGAGTTTACCCCACTGTCACTTATTCACTTCACTCACAGGATAGTACATGTAATTCTTCAAATCCATTCTAATTGAAAGAACCTTTGAGCATAATTCTTTTCTTGCTTGGGGACAAGCAAGTTTTAAGTTTGGTGTTGTGATGACAAGTCATCTTGGCCTAGTTTCACTAGCCTTTTTCTTTGATTTTATTAGGTTTTATGCACTTTCTTACATTCTAAGTAAGTAATTTGGAATGAAAATGCATAACTTCTTTGAATCAAACAACCACCATTTATTTGATGCTAAATCATGAGGATAAAGCCAAATTTAATTGAATTTTAATGATTTATAAACCTTTTGAATTTAGTGATACTTTGATTGGTTGTTTTAATTATTTGTAGGTGAAGAAAGAAGAAAAGAAGAAAAGCGTGGCATAAGAAATGTGCCCAAGGAAGCAAAAAGCGTGCCCAAGGGAAGCAAAAATGTGCCAACATTGAGGAAGAAGGCAAGGTACAAAGCTAAGTTCAAATAGTTAACTGAGCACTAAAGAAAGCAAGGAAATGGCATAAAGCTCAGTTAACTAAGTGAGCTTTATCGGGGACCTCTCCAAATTAATTCAAGATGAAATCCCATGAGTGAAGCCACCAAGTTTCGAACTCATGAGCTAAAGGAAGCAAGGAACGCTCCTTGCAATGAAAATGAGAAGAAAATAGCCAAAATGCCTCCTCCATGATTCGAACTTGGAACCACACGCTACTCCTTGCAAGGGAAATCAAGAAGAAATAGCTAAAATGCTTGGGCTAAGTTTCGAACTTGGGAACTCTTTGAGAAACAAGGGAGGAGCGTCCAACCCTTCCAAGAAAAATAGCCTCCACTTGCTCCCTCTAGGATTCGAACTTGGGAATTCTTGGAGACATAAGGAAGGAGCGCCCACTCTTCCAAAGGAAATTGCTCCAAACTTCCTCCACCAAGTGTTGAACCTGGGACCTTGAGGCTGAAAACAAGGCGCCACCAAGGAAAGCTCAGTTGGTTTTTCCAACTGAGCATTACCTCCCCAAGCTCCCCACACATTGGCGCACAACTTTGCAAACCAAGGGGGCTGTGACAAGCAATTTGGCGCAACAAGGAGCAAACCTAGCTCACCATGACACGGCCTAGAGCTCAGTTCAAAATTCCAATTGAGCTCTAGTGTCACGCACTCAACCAAGGCTGGGACACACGCACCAAATGACACGGGCAGCAACAATGGAGTGCTCAGTTGGTTTTTCCAACTGAGCTTACCCCTGGGAGGTGCATTTGGGCTAAAAATTGAATTAAAAATCCAACTTAATTCATTTCTTAATCCAATTGCTCAGTTGCTTTTCTGTTTTTTTGAATTCTTCAAGGCATTTTACTCTTCTGTTTGAAATCTACTTCAATTCAATTCATCTTTTGCTTTTCTACTTGTTGCAATTTGCTTGTTCTTGTTTAAATTCTGCAATCCCAATTCCCAATTCCTTTTATGATTCAAGCAATTTACGTTTCTTGCACTTTAAGCTTCAGCCATTTACATTACTTGCAATCTAAGTTTCTGCAATTTAATTTACTTGCACTTTAAGATTCAGCTCTTTTACTTTCCTGCTCTTTAATTTACTGCAATTTCCCCTTCCCCTTTTACATTTCATGCAATTTAGTTTCTGCAAAGCACAAACCACTCAACCAATACTTGATTCGCTTGACTAAATCAACCACTAAACTAAAATTGCTCAATCCTTCAATTCCTGTGGGATCGACCTCACTCATGTGAGTTATTATTACTTGATGCGACCCGGTACACTTGCAACAAATTGTTTTCAATCTTTTTGGATGATTGCATCAAATCAAAAATGAAAGTGACACACAAAGATTCTAAGTTTGGTGTGCCACTTATTTTTCTATGCAATTTATTTAAGCAACACTACTTGTTTGCAATAATCATAATGTCTCTGCAATTTTATTTTTCTCTTTTGGTTTAACATTTTAGGTCAGACTATCCAACCTCTTCTCAAAGAGCTCGGCCAAATCGACAAAAGAGCCCAATTAAGGGCCCAAACAGAGGAGCACGACCCGAATCCTAAGGCGGCCTAAGCCTATAGAGATGAAGGCGGTTCCGTTGAAAGATACGCTGACCTCAACTCAAAGATAAAGATAAGATAAGATAACTAACTTATCTTATCAAAAAGGTCACATTTTACCATTATAAATACACTGGAGCACCCAGGTATAACTCATACTCTGATTCTACATAACACCTGTTTAATACCCATGCTAACTTAAGCATCGGAGTCTCTTGCAGGTACCCCCCACCCTTCGGTGACAGAGGATCAGCAGCACGTCCAAGTCCAAACAAGTCGGACGTACCAGCTCCGACCTCCATTCACCAACCGGACACATCGGTTCCGACCATCACTGAGGATCTCGTCCGAGATCGACTTACAGTTTCAGGTAACCTTCAGAACAGATATGCTCCCACACATGAGGAGGAATTTGATGAATTTTACACCAGTAAAACTGACCCATCATCAAAAATCGAACCTACTTCAAATAGGACAGGTCTGGGATACATTTTGAATAATGAGGTTGCTTTCAAAAATCCACCAGTTTACAACAAAAACACATATTTGAAAAATCCAAAAGCTTTCAAAAATTCTGGTTGGAATGCTTTTGCAAAGAGTAAAAACAATAACAAAAATCAGTTTGTCAAAAGAAATGCACCTTCTAAAAAAACCATAAAATTTCAGTCCTTTAATCATTTCCAGCATAATAACTCACATCAATTTCAGAAATATGCATCAGAAAATCATCGCTTTAACTGTAAGAAATTTGGTCACTCATATGCACAATGCTTCGTTGAAAAAAGAATTGTAGGAAACCAAATTTACAATGTTGTTTGTGATTTCAATGCACTTGGCAAACCAAGATGGATTAACTTCAAAGGATCTAAATTAATTTGGATACCTAAGGTTACTTGAAGTTTTTATTGCAGATTTGCCTAGATCTAAGAACAAAAGGGACATGTGATACTTGTATAGTGGATGCTCAAGGCACATGACTGGAAGGTCAACTTTCTTCATCGAACTAAACAAGTATGATGGAGGTTTTGTGACCTTTGGAGATGATGAAAAAGGTAAAATAGTTGTTGTTGAAAAAGTAGGTAAAAATCATTCTACCTTCATTGATGATGTCTTTTTGGTAAATGAGTTGAGGCACAATCTTTTGAGTATAAGTCAACTATGTGATTTGGGTTATTTAGTGACTTTCAAAAGATTAGAATGCTGTGTTGTAAATGAAAAGACAAATGAAGTTTTGTTTGTTGCCAAGCGTTTAACAATTTGTATGGACTTACCCTTGATGAACTAAAGGATCAAAATGTAGCTTGTTTTCATTCTAAAGAATCTGAAAAGTGGCTATGGCACAAGAGATTGGGTCATGCAAGTATATTTCAAATAAAAAACTTGTTAAGAAAGGATTAATAAGAGGTCTTCCTTTGATAAGGTTTGACAAAGACATCACTTGTGATGCTTGCCAAATGGGAAAACAAACAAAGAGTTCATTTAAATCAAAGGAAGACATCTCTACTAAAAGACCACTTGAATTGCTACATATTGATTTATTTGGTCCAACAAGAACTCAAAGCTTAAGTGGTAAACATTATGGTTTAGTAATTGTGGATGACTACTCTAGGTTTGGTTGGGTTTTATTTCTTGCACACAAAAATGAAGCCTTTTTGGCCTTTGAAATATTTTGCAAGAAAGTTCAAAATGAAAAGCATTTAAAGATCTCTTCTATAAGAAGTGACCATGGAACTGAATTTAAAAACCAATTGTTTGAATCCTTTTGTGAGGAATTTGGAATATCTCACAACTTCTCTTGTCCAAGGACACCACAACAAAATGGTGTTGTGAAAAGAAGAAATAGAGGTATTCAAGAAATTACAAGAGCTATGCTTTGTGAGAGGAATGTTCTAAAATTCCTTTGGGCTGAAGTGGTTAACACAGCTTGCCACATTTTGAATAGAACCATAATAAGAAAATTTTTGAAGAAAACCCTTTATGAACTTTGGAAAGGTCACCCTCCAAACTTGAACTACTTACACATCTTTGGATGCAAATGTTTTTTTCTTAATAACAAAGAAAATTTGAAAAAATTTGATCCAAAGGCTTATGAGTGCTTATTTGTAGGATATTCCACAACTAGTAAAGCATATAGAGTTTATCATCAAGATGCTAGAATAATTGAGGAGTCCATACATGTTACATTTTGTGATACTAACTTGGTTCAAAGTATTTTGGAAGACTGTGATATAGGGAATCAAGCTCAAAAGGACAATGAAACTGCACAAAATCATAAAAATGAAAATTCTGAACAAACTGAACCAGAAACTACAGCTGCTGAAAATCCAACAAGAGACAATTCTGTTTTGTCTCATGAATCTGAAGGAAATCCAGAAACCATCAGTTTTCTAAATCCATTGGTGACTGAATTTGCCTCCAAGTCCACTAGACCTTGTGAATGGAGATTCTTGAAGAATTATTCTGAGGAATTTGTCATTGGGGACGTCTCTCATGGTGTTAAAACTCGGTCTTCAACTAGAAAGGCAAGTGAAGAGTCAAACATTGCTCTTATCTCTCAAATGGAGCCTAAAAATGTCAAAGAAGCCCTTGATGACCCCTCTTGGGTAAAGGCAATGGAAGATGAGCTTCATGAGTTAGAGAAGAACCAAGTTTGGATATTGGTTCCAAGGCCGAATGGAAGGAAAGTGACTGGCACCAAGTGGATATTTTGGAACAAGCTAGGAGAGGATGGTAGCATTGGAAGAAACAAAGTAAAGCTAGTGGCACAAGGATATGACTAAGAAGAAGGAATAGACTTTGATGAATCCTTTGCCCCTGTTGCCCGAATGGAAGCCATAAGACTTCTTTTAGCTTATGCTACTTTTTGTAGTTTTAAATTATATCAAATGGATATGAAATGTGCATTCTTAAATGGTGTGATAGATAGAGAAGTGTATGTGGAGTAGCCATCTGGTTTTGAAAATAAAGAATTTCCTAACTATGTTTTCAAATTATCAAAAGCTCTCTATGGTTTAAGACAAGCTCCTAGAGCTTGGTATGAGATACTTAGCTTTTTTTTTTTTGAAAAATGGTTTTCAAAGAGGCACCACAGACACTACTCTATTATCAAGAACTCTAATGGTTCTTTCATTCTAGTCCAAATATATGTTGACATTATTTTTGGATCAGCCAATGAATCCCTTTGTTTTGAATTTGGAAAACTCATGACAAGTGAATTTGACATGAGTATGATGGGTGAACTTAATTTCTTCCTTGGGCTTCAAATTAAGCAAACTGAAAATGGTATTTTTATTCATCAAGAGAAGTATGCCAAGGAACTAGTTAAGAAATTTGGTATAGAAATGCTAAACCCATGGGAACTCCCATGCACCCTAATTCAAAATTAGATAAGGGAGAAACTGAGAAAGATGTAGATGAGACTAGGTATAGAGGAATGATTGGCTCTCTTATGTACTTAACTTCCTCTAGACCTGATATTGTGCAAAGTGTTGGAATGTGTTCAAGATTCCAATCAAAACTAAAAGAGTCTCATCTTTCTGCAGTTAAGAGGATCATTAGACATGTTCATGGCACATCCAATTTTGGTCTATGGTATCCTAAGATTGATGATTTTTCTGCAGTTGATTATTATGATGCAGATTTTGCTGGTGATAGAGTTGATAGAAGAAGCACATCAGGCTTATGTTGCTTCCTTGGAAAGTCCTTAAACGTTTGGTCAAGTAAGAAACAGCCAACAGTGGCTTTATCCACTACAGAGGCTGAGTATATAGCTGCTTTCTCTTGTTGTTTTCAGCTTTTGTGGTTAAAAATGCAGCTTGCTGATTACAAATTAAATGTTGAAAATATTTCCCTATTTTGTGATAATATGAGTGCCATTAATATTTCTAAAAATCCAGTTTTGCACTCTAGGACTAAACATATTGAAGTGAGATTTCACTCAATAAGAGAACATGTTCAAGGGGGATATTAGTATTCAATTTGTTAAATTAGAGGAGCAACTAGCTGATATTTTCACTAAAACACTAGTTAAGGACAAATTTTGCATGCTTAGGACTAGTCTAGGGATTTTAAGCTATGATTCATTGTTTGAAAGTTGCTGATGTGTTTGTTGGAGTTTTTGTCTCATAAACAGGTATGAGACAATTTTGGGTAAATGAAGAACCCTCTCTCCAATCAGCATTCTCTAGCCTTGTTGCACGTGCAGAATCATTTGAGCCAACCTCAAAAATCTGAACATGGGTGGTTCAATATGTTTCCTTAAACCAAACCATGTCTGGGCCCAATATGAATGCTACATAATTTTTTGTTTTTGTTGGAGTGTTTGTTTTAGTTTATTTCTGTTTTTCTTTTAGTCCAAAAAGTTTCAAATTTTAAAATTAAGTTCCAATTTAATTTTTTAATAAAATCAAATCTTTCTCTTTGTGATGTCAAGTCCTTTCAAGTCAAATTAGAGGTGATGCAGTTGCATGGTTTAAGAAATTTTTTTAAGGTACAGTTACCAATACTTCTACTTCTCCCTCCATAACTCCTCAAACTCTTCGGTTTCCTCCATTACCTTTATTGCTTCTCTTTGTTCAATACCAGAAACCACCCAAATGAGGAAGAAAACTATTTCACAAAAGCCTCCACGTGAAAAGATCTTCAAGCTTCCTGCAAAACAAAAACCTTCTACCTACTATCAAGACCGAACATTCACTCTCTCTCCTTCTCCTCCTACCTTACCTCCTCAGTCGGATCCAATGGCTTGCACTAAGAACCCCTCAAGGTTTCCACCTTCAGCCAAGCAGACACCACCACCAAAGGAACCTCCTTCTAAACCTGGTTTGTTGAAGCCAAGCTCTTCGAAAGAGAAACGCCTAGCTGCTACCGAACCTACCTCTGAGCCCACTCAACCTATGATAAAGTCTGTTCCCTTGCATTTTCAGAGAGGTAAACCTCAACTCCCTCTTAAATCTATTAGAGAACCAGACACAGATCCCTTTGCTCATAACTCCTAGTTCATGATATCTCATTCCAATTATAACCCTTACAGATTTAAGTCTACTATGAATAATGATTTTTATGAAGGATTTATTAATTACCGTACCTTGTGTCCCTCTTTTCTTGCTGATTTACCAACTTTGAAAAAGAAAGGTTTTCCTTTTATTGAAAATTTGGAATTTCTAGACTCGAATCACCTTTTTAACATTGTTCATGTCCTGGGTCGAGCTGTACAACCTGCGCTGATTAAAGACAAGTCGACCGACCTCTTCAGGTCTGGAATTCCCAACCTCTTCTCAAAGAGCTCGGCCAAATCGCTACAAGGAGCCCAAACATGCCCAAATAAAGGGACATAGCCCAATCTAAAGGCAACTAAAGCCTAGAAAGATAAGGGCGGTTCTCCTTAAAGATAAGATGACTTCACTCAGAAGATAAGATAAGATAACTAACTTATTTTATCTGGAAAGGTCAGCCTACACTACTATAAATACACTGGAGCACCCAGGTATAACTCATACTCTGATTCTACTAAATACCTGCTTAAAGCCCAAGCTAACTTAAGCATTGGAATCTCTTGCAGGTACCACCACTCTCCGGTGACGAAGGATCAGCAGCATCTCCAAGTCAACAAGTCGGACATGACAGCTCCGGCCACCACAGTAGATCTCATCCGAGATCGACCTTCAATTTCAGGTAACCCTCGGAACATTGGCGCCATTGCCGTGGAACCTGGAAGTCATCCCATTACCATGGCAGACAACATGGACAACGATCGCAACTCTGATTTGGAAAATAGGACGCCGCACAAGAACGCGGACACCACACCAAAAGACACTCCTCAACCAAATGGAGACAAGTACCCTCCAAACACAGAAATTCTAGAAGCTCTCCGAGAACAACAGGATCGTCTCAAACAGCTTGAACAAGAAGCCGAACACCAACGCAAAGCCGAGAGGGACCTCCGGAGAGAAACTAGACGACAATGAGAGCTAGAAGATAAGTTCCTCAAGCTCGAGGCTGATCTCAAAGCTAAAATAGTTCAGTCCAGTCACGGCGACAGCCGCCACAAAGATCAAGATCCCTTCACCAAAGAAATAATAAAACTATGGTTCCAAAGGATTTTAAAGCTCCCAACATAACCCCATATGATGGTACCTCCAATCCAAGCCATTATCTTAGCAACAGAAGCAGAATGTATCTCACCGACGCCTCAAACGCTATTCGATGCAAAGCATTCCCCATTACTCTAACAAAGACGACAATTAAGTGGTTTGACAGTTTGCCTCCTAGATCCATCACAAGCTTCGATGACTTAGCCAAGAAATTTTTTGCCAGATTCTCTATCCAGAGGGACAAAGCCAAACACGCCCCGAGGCTATTAGGGATCAAACAGGGAGATCGGGAGAGTCTTCGCAACTATAAGGAAAGATTCAACAAAGCATATCTGGACATACAAAGCCTACCAATAGAAGCAGCCATCATGGGTCTCATCAATGGCCTGCGAGAAGGCCTTCAGTCACTCCATATCAAAGAAACACCCAACATCTTTAAATGAAGTACAAGAACCAGCGGAGAAGTATATCAACATGGAAGAAAATTCTCGACTAGGAGAGACCTCAAAACCCAGATTCTCCTATCCCTTCCGGGATAAAGATAAAGAGTCTAAGAAAAAAGAAGATCAACACGGAGAGAAGGCTAAGAAATACCATAATTAAACCCCTCTTCGAGTGTCTCTTGTGGATGTCTACCGAAAAGTATGCCACACTAAGAAGATTCCACCACCTCGTCCAATCAAAAGCAAAAAAGGAGGGAAAAATCGGATAGAATATTGTGAATACCATCGAATCTATGGACATCCTACCAACGAGTGCTTCGACTTAAAGATTGTCATAGAAAAATTGGTAAGAGAAGGGAGACTAGATCGGTACTTAGCCAACAAGACGGACGAACCCGGAAAAAGAAGAAGGGACGAAAAGGTCGGACAAGCTGACTGACCACCTCACACCCCGGAGAGGCATGTTCATATGATAAATGGAGGATTCACAGGAGGAAAAATCTCCAAATCATCCCACAAGAGGCACCTTAAGGAGGTATATCATGTTGGGGAAGGAGAAGGATCACCCGACCTCCCTACTATTACTTTTACCCAAGAAGACGCGGCCGGCATCATCCCGGACATGATGATCCCATGGTCATTACTATCATATTGGCCAATGCTAATCTCCATCGTACGTTGGTGGACCAAGGAAGCTCAGCGGATATCTTGTTTAAATCCGCCTTCGACAAACTCGGCCTACAAGAGAAAGAGCTCAGAGCATATCCGAACAGCTTGTTCAGACTAGGAGACACTCCAATCCAACCACTTGGATATATCTCACTACATACAACCTTTGGAAAGGGAACCCGATCAAGGACACTCAACATAGACTACATCGTAGTCGACGTAAGCTCAGCCTACAATGCCCTGATAGGTCAGACAACACTGAATTAGCTTGCCGCAGTAGTTTTGACTCCACATCTATGCATAAAGTTTCCAACTACAGAAGGGATCGCCATGATAAAAGAAGACCAGAAAATTGCGCGACGCTATTACAACAAAAGTCTGAACCTTAGAGGCAAAGGAGAAGAAATCAACACTATCGAACTCGGGGGAGTTCGAGGTTGGGAGGAACTTCGTCCACAATCGGAGGGCGAGATTGAGGAAGTCCAGATCGGAGATATCCTGGATAAAATAACAAATATTGGGGCAACCTTGAAAAGAGACATAAAAGAGTCTCTGATACAGTTCCTAAGGGATAATGCCGACCTCTTTGCATGGAAGCCGCAGACATGCCGGGCATAAATCCCAAACTAATGTGCCACAAACTGACGGTATACCCAGGATCTCAGCCAGTACAACAGAAGCGTAGGAAGCTCGAACCGGAGAGATCCCAAGCTGTGAAAGAATAGGTACAAGCTCTACTGGAGGCAGGATTCATAAGAGAAGTCAAGTACCCACTATGGCTAGCCAATGTTGTATTGGTGAAAAAATCAAATGGAAAATGGCGGATGTGTACTGATTACACTGACCTCAATAAAGCCTGTCCAAAAAATCCCTATCCACTCCCAAACATAGACACTCTAGTGGATGCCTCCTCCGGATACAAGTACCTCTCATTCATGGATGCGTATTTAGGATACAATCAAATCCCAATGTACCCACCTGATCAAGAAAAGACCTCATTCCTAACCCCAAAAGTAAATTACTGTTATGTTCTCATGCCATTCGGACTCAAAAACGCAGGAGCTACCTACCAAAGATTAATGAATAAGGTCTTCACAGACCATATCGGGAAACTCATGGAGGTATATGTGGATGACATGTTGATAAAAACACAAAGTGATGAGTCATTACTGTCTGACCTCACTAAAGTGTTTGACACCATCAAAAAGCATGACATGCGACTTAATCCCACAAAGTGTACCTTTACAGTAGAAGTTGGCAAATTTATGAGTTTCATGCTAACACAACGAGGAATTAAGGCGAACCCGGAAAAATGCCAGGCTATACTTGACATGAAGAGTCCGACCTGTGTCAAAGAGGTACAACAACTCAACGGGAGATTGGCAGCCTTGTCCAGATTTCTAGCCGGATCGGCCATAAGATCTCTCCCCTTCTATGCCACTTTAAAGAAGGGAAAGAGGTTTTGAATAGACAACGGAGTGCGAGCAAGCTTTCTAGGATTTCAAAAGGTTCCTGGGACAACCACCTATTCTAACTCGACCACGGAAAGGAGAACCCCTCGTATTGTACCTCGCAGTAGGAAATCGGACAATAGCCTCAACACTAGTCATAGAGGACGAAAGTGGACAACAACCCATCTACTTCATCAGCAATGCCCTACAAGGGTCTGAACTGAACGACCAAAAAATAGAAAATTTTGCCTATGCTCTCATACTAACCTTTTGATGACTCCGCCCATATTTTCAAGCTCATACCATCAAAGTTCAGACCAACCAGCCCATAAAAGGCATTCTACAGAAGACAGATTTAGCTGGAAGAATTCTACAATGGGCAGTCGAGCTATCTGAGTTTGATCTTCAGTATGAAGCTCGGACCGCCATCAAGTCACAGTATTTGGCCGAATTCATTGCTGAGTACACTGACACCCCAAGAACTCCTACAAAATGGAATCTTTATATAGACGACTCTTCAAACGAAACCGGGAGTGGTGCAGGTGTGATAATAAAAAGTGATTAGGGAATTCAAATCGAACTCTCCTAAAAATTTGAGTTCCCTGCTTTAAACAACCAGGCCAAATACGAAGCATTGCTAGCTGGTTTGAGGCTGGCTAAGGAGGTTGGAGTTCAAAAGCTTATCATCTTCAGTGATTCACAAGTTGTCACCTCACAAATAGCAGGGAGCTACCAAGCTAAGGACTCTACCATGAAAAAATACCTGGACAAAACCAGGGAACAGCTTGGACAGCTCGGGGAATATGAGGTCCGTCACATACCTCGGGAACAGAATGCTCGAGCTGATGCACTCTCAAAATTAGCCAGCACCAAAACAGGGGGCAATAATAGAAGCCTCATCCAGGAAATACTGTTGAGCCCATCAATCTCGGGGGAAGAGAAGGTCCTAGCCATATCAGGTCAGGATCATGGATGGATGACCCCCATAATCAACTACCTCAAATCGGAGACACTCTCTACAGATAAGAAGGAGGCGAAGAGGCTAAGACGAGAAGCATAATACTACACCATCATAAACAACATCCTATACAAGAGAGGGATCTCGACACCCCTATTAAAATGTGTGCCGACCTCCAACACAAATGAGGTCTTGGAAGAAATACGCAGTGGCATATGTGGCAACTATCTTGGAGCACGAGCTCTCTCCAAAAAAGTCCTTCGAGTCGGATTCTTTTGGCCGACTTTGCAAAAGAAAGCAATAGAGTTTGTAAAGACATGTCCACCATGTCAAAAACATGCTAACTTACACATCGCCCCACTAGAGGAGCTCATTAGCGTAACATCACCTTGGCCGTTCGCAAAAAGGGGACTCGACCTCCTGGGACCCTTTCCCCAAGGATCAGAACAAGTCAAGTTCCTCATTGTAGGGGTCGATTACTTCACAAAATGGATTGAGGCAGAGCCCCTAGCTAATGCCACTGCTCAAAGAAGTTGAAAATTCTTATATAGAAACATTTGTCACAAGGTTTGGGGTTTCTCACTCCATCACTACAGACAATGGTACTCAATTCACAAACGCAGGTTTCAGGAAGTTGGTAGCTGACTTGAAAATAAAACACCAATTCACATCCTTAGAACACCCCCAGGTTAATGGACAAGCAGATGCTGCCAACAAAGTCATACTAGTCGGGTTAAAATGGAGACTACAGGACGCAAAGGGAGCCTGGGCTGAAGAACTTCCACAAGTCCTCTGGGCATATCAGACAACTCCACACTCCACCACAAGGGAATCACCTTTCCGACTGGCTTATGGAATGGAGGCAATGATCCCAGTGGAGGTCGAAGAAGGATCCCCCAGAATGATCCACTACAGTGAAGAAGCTAACTCTCAACTTTAAAGGGAAGAGATCGACCTACTTCCAGAAATCCGAGAAAGAGCTCGGATCAGGGAGGAGGCGTTAAAACGTCGAATGGCCTCAAGATACAATTGGAGGGTAGTACAGCAAAGTTTTGCCAACAACGACCTCATCCTAATCCGAAATAGTATGGGAACAAGTCGACCAGGAGAGGGGAAGCTAGAAGCTAACTGGAAAGGACTCTACCGAGTCACAAAGGTACTGGGAAAAGGCTACTACAGGGTGTCCGAACTCGAGGGGCAAGAGCTACCAAGGTCATGGCACGCCTGCAACCTAAGAAGGTATTATAGTTAGGAGGTAATAAAAGATCTTAGCTCAAGGCACACTCTTTTTCCTGAAAAGGTTTTTTAACGAGGCACCAAGCCAAGATCCGCAAAATTGCCTGACCTAGAAGGGTAAGCACCCACATGTATATATATCTTTTTTGGCCTATATGTCTACTTTCTATTGGAATAAAACTTTTCAGATTTTCTACAAAGTTTCTCTACCAAGATGCATCAATCTGAACGCAAATATTCATCGCCTGATTACAAAGCTACAGGTCGGCAAGGTGAAAACCAAATTCACCTCCCGACCACGATGAAGATCGAATTCATCGTCCAAATTTCTTCAAAGGTCAGCAAGGTGAAAACAAAATTCACCACCCGACTTCGACAGGGTCGGCCATGTGAGAACCAAACTCACCGCCCGATTTCTACAAAATCGACAAGATGAAAAAGCGATAAAAACAGATTAATGCAAAAAGTTATAAAAAGTAATCCATAGAAAGAGGCCTAACGAGGTCTGAGAAAAAATGGATTGCTAAAAATAACTTAGGATGGACCGACATGAAGAAGTCAGACCAATCGACATAACAGCAACAATGTTATAAAAAGTAATCCATAGAAAGAGGCCTGACGAGGTCTGAGAAAAAATGGATTGCTAAAAATTACTTGGGACGGACCGACATGAAGAAGTCGGACTAATAGACATAAAAGCAACAAAGCTATAAAAATTAATCCATAGAAAGATGCCTGATGAGGTCTGAGAAAAAATGGATTGCTAAAGTTAACTTAGGATGGACCGACATGAAGAAGTCGGACCAATCGACATAAAAGCGACAAAAAGTTATAAAAAGTAATCCATAGAAAGAGGCCTGACGAGGTTTGAGAAAAAATGGATTACTAAAAATAACTTGGGACGGACCGACATGAAGAAATTGGACCAGATTGATCAAAGTAACAGGATTATAAAAAGTAATCCATAGAAAGAGGCTTGGCCAAGCCTAATTAAAAATGGATTACTAAAAATAACTCGAGAAGAATCGATAAGAGAAGTCGGACCAACAAAAGGCGTGCGCTAGAAGGGACACAACTCGACCTAAAAAGCCACGACCTCACAAAAAGCTATCAGAATTGTTCAGACTAAAAAGGTTCCATGAGAACACTAGAAAGACATCGAACAAAACTAGCCTCAAAGGTCACTCCGACTAAAGCAGGAAACGAACAAACACAAAGGCAATCAAAAGAGGTCGGACAGCAAAGTCCAACACTCTAAAGATTCCTGGAAGCATCAAAGGCTGCAAACAAACATACCAAGAGAGACAAAGCTACTTGACGATTGGATTTTCTGTCGGTAAAGAAATTCACAAATAAAGTCTCGTTGCAAGTATAGTTTCTAAACCAGCAAAGAATCCTTTCGTACCAAAGTTTTGGTTGTCACAAGTAACAAAACCCAATAAAATTAATAACCGAAGTATTTAAACCTCGGGTTGTCTCTCAAGTAATTGCAGGGAAGTATGATTTATTATTGGTTATGGAAAAGTATCGTTTTGGATTTTTGAATTAGGGAACAAGAAATAATTTGGCAAGAAAATAAATTAATAATTATGAAAACCATTGCAAGGTATAAGAACTGGAAATCCCATCCTAATTATCCTTATCAAGTGTGATGAGAATTGTTTATTGCTCCCACTTAGTTAACCCTTACTAAATAAAGGAAAGTCAAGTAGACCAATTAATGGAATTTCTCAAGTCCTAGTCAACTCCTGAGGAAAGACTAGCTTTAGAGGGATCCAAATCAACCAGCAAATTCCAATTATCAATCAATAATGGAGTTTGATAACTCAAGTATCACCAATTACTCAAACCAAAGCAAAGGGGAAGAAATCTAAACTAAATCAAAAGCATCAATAACATAAATAAAAAAAAGCAATCATAAATCTGAAATACCTCAAATTGTATTAAATAAAAAATCAAATCTAACATGGAGTTCATAAACCAAATTGGGAAAATAAACAAACTAAAGTAATATAATAAATAAAAGTAGAAGACAAATTAAATTAAAGGAACATTGAACCTGGAATTGAGAAGGAATGAACCATAAACTAAGAGAAATCCTAAATCCTAAAACCTAAGAGAGAGGAAAGAGCCTCTCTCTCTAGAACCTACATCTAAAACCTAAAATTGTGAATTATGAATCAATATGAATGAATTTATTGATTTCCCCACTTCGTAGCCTCTAATCTGTGTTTTCTGAGCCAAAAACTGGGTCAAAAACAGCCCAGAAATTGCTCCCAGTGATTTCTGATACGTCCAGCACGCGGCAAACTCACGCATACGCGTTGTCCATGCATGCGCATGGTTTGAATTTTCTCCAGATCACACATGTGCGTGATCTACGAATGTTAGCTTTCCAACGCAACTAGAACCGCCTCATTTGGACCTCTGTAGCTCAAGTTATGATCGATTTAGCACCAAGAGGTCAGGCTGGATAGCTTTAGCAGTTCCTTCACTTTCTTGTATTCCTTCCACTTTTGCATGCTTCCTTTCCATCCTCTAAGCCATTTCTGTCCTGCAATCTCTAAAAACACTTAACACACATATCACGGCATCAAATGGTAATAAGAGAGGATTAATAATTAGCAAATTTAAGGCCAAAGAACCATGTTTTCAATCATAGCACAAAAGTTGGAAGGAAAATGTAAAACCATGCAATTAGTATAAATAAGTGTGCAAAGACTTGATAAAAACCACTGTATTGAGCACAAGATAAACCATAAAATAGTGGTTTATCAAATCTCCCCACACTTAAACATTAGCATGTCCTCACACTAAGCTCAAGAGAAACTATAAGAGTGAAGAGGAATGGTAGAAAGTATGAAATGCAACCTATCTTCATGAATACAACTACATGCAAAATGTTTCTACCTACTTGGTTAAAAGTAAACAAATCCTTCAAGAAGAAATATGAACTGGATCTCACTAATTCAAATCATAAAATAAGGTACAAGTAAACTTGCAAAAGAAAATAGCTCGTGAAAGCCGGGAACAAAGAATCGAGCATCGAACCCTCACCGGAAGTGTATACACTCTAATCACTCAAGTGTTTAAGGTTCGATTCTCTCAATTCTCTACTAATATTGCTTTCTAAGGCTTGTTCTTCATCTAACAATCAACAAAAATTTAATACACAAAATACACATATCAAGAGGTCTTTTAAGGGTTGTAATGGGGTTAGGGTCAAGGTAGGATTGTATTTGGCCAAGTGGACTAAAATCTGAATCCTTAATTATTAACTTAAACTTTTCCCACCTAACTTAAGACAATCCATGTAATTACAATAAAAAATCTAACTACCCATTTACTATGTTCGCCACATATTCATGCATCCGATTTTGAGTACAGTACATATGCATTGCTTTCACCATTTACTTTGGGGCATTTTGTCCCCTTTTTCTTATTTGCTCTTTTTCTTTTCTTTTTCTCTTTTTTTTCTTTTTAATTTTATATATATATATATATATATATATATATATATATATATATATATATATATATTCTTTATTTTTCTCAATTCATATGATTAAATTATTGAATGCATGAACATGTTCTAAACATTTCTTTCACATTTTCATAAAGAAGTTTAACATACTTAATTTTGAAAACCAAACGTTTCCAAACCCACTTTCTCCACACTTAATTCATGAGCACTCTCACTAGTCTAAGCTAACCAAGGATTCAAATTAAGGACATTATTATTTTTCACTTAGAGTTAGTGATGAGCTAAAGTAAAGAACAAAGAGGTATAATAGGCTCAACATTGGTTTGCAAAGGATAATGAAAGGGTAAGGTCATATGGGTATGTAAGCTCAGTGAAACAAAGGTCTCAATCATATAAGTGTATGCATACATCAAACAATGAAAATATAAAATTAAGCAAGACAAAGATCACAATTTTAGAGAAAAAAACACACCAAAAATAAAATATTGGTTGATAAAATGCAACCAATTCAAATAAGCTCAAAAATCTCACAGGTTTTGTGTGTTCAAGCTCTAAACCATGTTCCAAAATAATATTTCTTCAAGCAAGTTTAACAAAATTTTATTCAAATTAGTGAAATACTCTAAAAAGTTTCTTGAAAAAGTAAATATTACTTCAACCAAGTAGTTGGTAAAATATGCACAAAATGTAACAAACATGCAATCAGACATGCAAATGCAACAACTAACTACAAAGAAAATAAAATATTGGTGTTGAGAAGAAAATAACTAACCCACGAAAGTCGGTATCGACCTCCCCATACTTAAAGATTGCACCGTCCTCGGTGCATGCTAAGATGTGCAAGTGGACGGGTGGCTTCAACTGATGCTTGTCTCCAAAGGTTGTGCAGAAGGACTTGTCTGTTGCCCCATGTAAAAGTCTTCTGTTTCCCTTCCTGGTGGTCATCCTAAAAGAAGAGAAAAGGGAAGAAAAGTAACCCAAAAACAAAGATAGAAAACAAATAAAATATGGTTGGGTCAATGCCAAATAATGAGGGTCTCAATTACATGGTAGCTACAACATGCAAGTGAGAACATAGTATAAGCAAATGGCATATTAATAGTGCAAGAATTGCAACAATGGGGGAGAGGGTGTGGGTAATGCAAGATAGTGCAAGTATCATAAAAGATTAGCATTGAATTGATAGATAAATAATATCACCCAACAGTGTAAAATAAGTCATTAAGCACCAAAATATTACCAGGAAAGATACAACAGTTGAATAAGAACAGTTAACACCAACGGAAGAATAATAAACTTAGAAAAGAAAATAAAAAATATGCACAAAATTAAAATGCAATGAATGAAAGTATGCAAATAAATTAAGTAAAATAGAATGAAAGTGAAGAAGGATGAGAAGTTAAAGAATTGAAGAAGAAGAAGGTAAGAAAAGAGGAGGGAAGAAGGAGAGAAGATAGAAGAAAAGAAAAGGGAATGAAAAACGGGATGTGACGCACGCGCAGGGCGCGCGTGTGCGTGAAAACTGTATTCGCTATTCGACGCGTACGCGTCGCCCACGCGTGCGCGTGGGTGGTCTGAGAGCGAAATGACGTTTATACGTGGGTCAAACTTTCTGCAGGGGACTCCCGCGCGTCTCTCGCGCAGCTCTCTGTCTAGTTGCGCAGGCACATACGACGTGTGCGCGTCGTTGACGCTTGCGTGTCGTTCATGCTTGCGCGTCGATCCCTTTTTTTTATGCAGAATGCAGAATGCAGGTGAATATGCAGAAATTATGAATGAAGACTAGTAAAAATAAAATAAAATAAGATTAAGAAAAAAAAGGAACGATTATACTATGGTGGGTTGTCTCTCACCTAGCACTTTTAGTTAAAGTCCTTAAGTTGGACATTTGGTGAGTTTCTTGTCATGGAGGCTTGTGCTTGAACTCATCCAGGAATCCCCACCAATGTTTGTAATTCCAATGGCCTCCAGGATCCCAAACTAGGTACAAAGAGCCTTCAAGCAAGATTAAGCAAGTGACAAGGCCCCAAGTGTGTTGATTCCTAGACTGAATTCTGGGGTCCCGAACCTTGCTTTTGCACCCATCTTCTTGTTGACCATCTTTGTTCCAACCGGGTGGTAAGCAATCCGAATTCTCACTGAGGCATCCAAACAGCTTCCTAGACCCATACAATTTAGTATTCTTCCAACCATGATAATTCAGCTGTGAGCTTCCTACCACAATGAACCTAGGATTATGTTGCCAACCACTAACCATCTCCCTCTTACGCTTATAGCCACAAAGAGCTCTAAGTTGCCCATCCGTCTCAAGCAAATCATATTCAAGTGGGCTAATTAAGCTTAGAGATGAGAGATTTACCCACTTGAATGAAGGGATAGATGGTGATGGCTTTGGGGAAGAGGTCTCCAACAACCTTGGCAAGGTAATCTCCAGCTCCATTCCCTTGGGCTCTTCTTTGACAACTGCCACCTCTTTGCAAGATTCTTCAATATCAACCTCTTCTTCTTGGTAGTTTTCTTCTAATTCGATCTCTTCTTCATTGTTTACCAAGGGCATGGGAGGTTGTGCTTCTTCTTCTTTAATTTCTATGTCAAGTCCAATGGGAGAGGATTCAAATGTAGATAAGAATTCATCAATGATTGAATCCATCTCTTGATCATCCCCTTCAAAGTCTTCAACCATGATATGCCTTGGAGGTTGTACACCCTCCTCAACATCAAATTCAAACTCCTTAAAAGGGGGCTCTATGACTGGGCTTTCCCATGGACGTTCTGCATCTCCTAAGTCTTCGACCACTTTTTCCTCTTCAATAATTCTGGCTTCCTGCACTTGTTCCAGTACAAAGTCATGCTCCTTACTGTCCACCGGAGTTTCTAGTGTCTCCTTCATGCTACGTTCTTCATTAGATTCTCCACATGAAGCCATGGGGTTCCTTGAGTGTCCGAACGTCGGGAAGCTAATTGATTTATCGCTTGCTCCAATTGATGAAGGGTTGCATAAAATTGATCCACTGTTTCCTTGAGACGATCCTGTAACTCTTGTTGCGCTCGACTATCATAAGTAGGATCATAGTGCTCTTGGATTGATGGATATAGACATGGTGTATATGGAGATAGTGGTTCTTAGGAGTAATTGGGTTGGAATTGGGGTGGCTCTATGTATGGTTCATACGGTTCATAGGGTGGTTGGTATGGTGGATAAGGGTTGGGGTCATATGAAGGTGAATGGTGTAAAGGGGCTTGTGAGTATGGTGGTTCAAAGGTATGTTGGGGAGGTGGTTCATAAGCATATGGTGGGGCTTGTTGGTAACTACAAGGGGGTCCACCATATTCATCATCTTGGTACGCTCCCTGGAATGGCTCTTAACCATAGTAATTTGGTGGAGGTGATTTGTCACGAAAGGGTCCACCATAACTATTGTCTTGGTATGCATCACAGAATGGTTGTTGGTTATAGGGCATTGGAGAGGGTTGTTGCCGAGAGGGTTGATCAAATCCTTGTGGCTGCTCCCATCTTTGATTCTTCCAACCTTGATGCCTGTTCTCATTATAGCTTCCATTCCTTATAACAACATTGGAACCAAACTTAAAGCCAGAGGGGTGAGAATTCATAGTAGCTAAAGAAAATAAAAACAAAAACTAATAAAAATTAATAAAAATAAACTCCTAAAACTAGAAACACTAACAAAGAAACGAAAAAGCAAATATTTACAATAACCAATAATAAGGCTCACATTTGCAATTCTCCGGTAACGGCGCCATTTTTTACGATCGGATTTTCTGTCGGTAAAGGAATTCACAAATAAAGTCTCGTTGCAAGTATAGTTTCTAAACCAGCAAAGAATCCTTTCATACAAAAGTTTTGGTTGTCACAAGTAACAAAACCCAATAAAATTAATAACCGAAGTATTTAAACCTCGGGTCGTCTCTCAAGGAATTGCACGGAAGTATGATTTATTATTGGTTATCGAAAAGTATCTTTTTGGGTTTTTGAATTAGGGAACAAGAAAATAAATTAATAATTATGAAAACCATTGCAAGGTATAAGAACTGGAAATCCCATCCTAGTTATCCTTATCAAGTGTGATGAGAATCGTTTATTACTCTCACTTAGTTAACCCTTACTAAATAAAGGAAAGTCAAGTGGACCAATTAATGGGATTCCTCAAGTCCTAGTCAACTCCTGAGGAAAGACTAGCTTTAGAGGGATCCAAATCAACCAGCAAATTCCAATTAATAATTAACAATGGAGTTTGATAACTCAAGTGTCACCAATTACTCAACCAAAACAAAGGGGAAGAAATCTAAACTAAATCAAAAGCATCAATAACATAAATCGAAGAAAGCAATCATAAATCTGAAATACCTCAAATTGTATTAAATAAAAAATCAAATCTAACATGGAGTTCTCAAACCAAATTGGGAAAATAAACAAACTAAAGTAATAGAATAAATAAAAGTAGAAGAGAAATTAAATTAAAGGAATATTGAACCTGGAATTGAGAAGGAATGAACCATAAACTAAGAGAAATCCTAAATCCTAAAACCTAAGAGAGAGGAGAGAGCCTCTCTCTCTCTAGAACCTACATCTAAAACCTAAAATTGTGAATTATGAATCAATGTGAATGAATTGATTGATTCCCCCACTTTCTAGCCTCTAATCTGTGTTTTCTGGGCTAAAAACTGGGTCAAAAATAGCCCAGAAATCGCTCCCAGCAATTTCTGATACGTCCAGCATGCGGCAAAGTCACGCGTACACATCTTCCACGCGTACGCGTCGTCCACACATACGCGTGGATTGAATTTTCTGCAGGTCACGCGTGCAAGTGATCCACGCGTGCGCATTGCCTATCTTCAGGAAGCTATAGCAAATTATATATCGTTGCGAAGCCCCAGATGTTAGCTTTCCAACGCAACTAAAACCACCTCATTTGGACCTCCGTAGCTCAAGTTATGGTCAATTTAGTACCAAGAGGTCAGGCTGGACAGCTTTAGCAGTTCCTTTAGTTTCTTGTATTCCTTCCACTTTTGCATGCTTCCTTTCCATCCTCTAAGCCATTCCTGCTGATGTGTGGAAAACGATCCAACACAAAACTCACCGAAAAATGTACCGGGTCGCATCAAGTAATAATAACTCACGTGAGTGAGGTTGATCCCACAGGGATTGAAGGATTGAGCAATTTTAGTTAGATGGTTGATATAGTCAAGCGAACAAGAGTTGATTTGAGTGATTTGTATCTAATAGAAGCTAAATTGCATGAAATTCAAAGGGAGGGGGGTAATTGACTGTAAATTAAAAGGCAAAGAAAGTAAAGAAGCTGAATCTTATAATGCAAGTAATGTAAATTGCAGAAACTTAAATTGCAAGAAATGTAAATAGCTGAAGCTTAAAGTGCAAGAAATGTAAATGGCTTGAATAATAAAATGATTTGGGAGTTGGGATTGCAGAAATTAAACAAGAGAAAGTAAAATGGCATTAAACAGAGAAGTAAAGGATGAATTAAATTGCAACAGATCTAAACAAGAGAAGAATAATTGCTTGAGAAGACAAACAGAAAGTGAAATGTAGCTTAATTGCAATAACTAAAAGAAAGTTGAAGATCTCAGGGGTCAAGAGACTAGAAATCCAAGTCTAGATCTCACTTCCTTCCTTGATCCAACTCAAAGAACAATTTCAAACAAATTAAAGATCAAACAGTAAAGAAACTTGAATTCAAATCACCAAATCTTGAATTATGCAGAGAAAGGAACAAAGAGATCTCAAGGTGAGATTGAAACAGAATTTCCTCAATTCTCAACACCCAAGACTCAAGCAAAGTATGTAGAAAAGAAAACAAGAAAACCCAGAGGAAGAGAACTCAATTCTCCTCCCAATTCTCTCAGATCCAAAATCAAAGTAAAAACTCTCAAAATTACTAGTGAAAATTCTAAAAGAAGAAAAAAGGTCCTTTCTAAATCAAACTAGCTTCTATTTATACAATTTCTTGTAATGATCATTAAGCCTTGAATTTGGGCCCTTGGCCTTGATGGAATTGGGTTGAAGATAGCCTCTGTTGATTGCTCTGGGTCTTGAGAAGAAATCCGTTTGCACTATGGACTTTAGGATCATTCACGTTTGAGTCAACGTTTGAGGCAAACGTTGACTCAAACGTCTTCGTGCAATGGCATCATGCAGAACGGGTGCTTGCTGTCACTCACGTTTGAGTTCACGTTTGAGGTCAAACGTGGGCTCAAATGTGATCCCTCCAAGGCAATTTTCAGAAAATGTTTGACCTCACGTTTGAGGCAAACGTTGGCACAAACGTTGAGTCCTCCAGGGTATACCTTTAAGCCCACGTTTGAGGCAAACGTTGGTGCAAACGTTGAGTCCTCCAGGGTATTCTTTTAAGCCAATGTTTGACCTCACGTTTGAGGCAAATGTTGGTGCAAACGTTGAGTCCTCCAGGGTACTCTTTTAAGCCAACGTTTAACCTCACGTTTGAGGCAAACGTTGGCGCAAACGTTGAGTCCTCCAGGGTGGCTTTGCTGTTATCCACATTTGAGTTCATGTTTGAGGCAAACGTGAATTCAAACGTGATCTTCTCAATGCTGCCTTCATTTTCATTCCTGCCATCCCCTTTCTTCAAATTAACAAATGCATCAAAGCTATGCTAAAATCATGAGACTTCTTCATATCCTTGACATAAGCAATTATAGTACAAAACCTCATGAAAATTCTTCAATTTACTCATGATTGATTGAATCCAAGTACACATGAATTTCTACCCAAATGGCTTACTTGTAACTCAAGAAAGTGTATAAAACCTATTAAAAACAAAGGAAAAAGACTAGTAAAACTAGGCTAAGATGCCCTGGCATCACAACACCAAACTTAAATCTTGCTTGTCTCCAAGCAAGCATCAAACATAGGAGAGAATGACATGAAACAGAGAAGTGTGCATATCCTTATTGAGCATATAGTTGAATTTAGTTCATGGGGTTTTTCTGCAGACAATGGTGGTTCATTTATTGCTTGTTGTTACATAAGAGATGTTTCCTTAAAGGTTTACTAAGTTTGCTGCTATAAGGCTTTGCTTTTGCTTGTTCCCTTGTTAACTTTTCCTTCTTTGTTTTGCTCAGAGAGCTTATTATTCTTTGAAGGCTTGGTGGCAAATATTACAGCAGCCTTTGGCTTAATTTCGCTCAACATTTCTTCAACACAGACACATGGCTCACCCTTTTCTTCCTAGGATCATTGATGCCCAGCATCTCTTTAGATAACTAAGTGTTTTGTAGCTAGGTTGCTCTTTATTGTGGACTTTCAGTTGGCAATCCCAAATCAGTTGATCTAAGTGGCCAAGTTTTGAAATACTCCTTAGAACTTACTTGTCCAAGCATATCCTAGCACAAAAACACCACAAGCATGTGTCCTAGGGTCTAAGCTATTGGTGCCTAGCCTTATTATTTGTTTTCTTTGCCACTCTTGGCTTTTTCTCTTTCTTTTTCTTTCTGTTATATTTTATTCTCAAGGGATCTTTTAATGATACAAGCATTTATAATAGCAAACTAGTTCCTTTTCCGAAGAACATATCATTATGCAGCATTTATTTTATGAGCCATGCATTAAATCAACAAATACCACCACTAACTTTCATTCTAACTTATGCAATATTGGATATTTACTTCCTAATTCAAACATGTCTCTTTTATTCAGGCACATGGGAAACAAAACAAAATTCAAGGTAATGAAGGATGACAATAATTATGCAGATCAGCATTCTTGACAAACAATTTTACTTGCAACCAGAGGAACGCTTTAGCAGGTCATATAAGAATTAAAACATTTCTCAACAACAAGGATTAAGTATAAATACAACCTGTTGGGTTGCAACTTTTCATTCTTCCTTCTGTTGTGTCTCTTTTGGGTCCTACTGCAGATTACTTCCAAATGTTAGCCATTTTTCTGTATGAGTCTCAAAAGTTGCTTGCTTCTCAAGCCCTTAAGGCAGCTGGTTAGTATGAAAAGCTTATTTATGGGCTTTTGAACTTACTTTGGTGTGTGAACACCAAACTTAGTCCCTTGCCACTGCTTTTCTGATGTAACAAGTTAACTAATTATGAACTCTTTTGGCCTTGCTAAAGGTTATGGAACTAAAGACTAGAAAACAGCAGATTGGTTAACTAGTTTATCTGATTGCTTGAAGCTAGCATTATGTATAAGGTGAAAATGTGTTGTATGATGGGGTTTTTGGTAGAACACCAAACTTAGAATCCTTCATTCTCCCTTAGATTGTTTTGATGTGCAACACCAAACTTAGCTTCTTGCAATATAGATAAAACTAATTAACCTTTTTATTAAAATAGCTATGAAAAGAAAACTACCTCAGGTTGGGTTGCTTCCCAACAAGCGCTCTTTTATTGTCATTAGCTTGACATTGGCCCCCATTAGGGTGGTTGATGACTGTAGTGTCTCAGTTTGTCCCCCCTCACTGTGAGCTTCCTTTTTGCTCCTTGATGCTCAATTTCAGCATGCTCAAGTGAGAGTATTTTGCAAACAGTAGAGTAGTCATTGGCTTGTTGGCTTGTTCCCAACTGTTGATAGATCAACTATACTTCATCACCCTTGGAAAATCCCTCAGTAGGGATCTTCTTGTTCTCCCATCCCTTTTGAGTCTTTTTCTTGCTTTTCTTTCTTCTTTTTGTTGATCCTTCTTCCTTGACAATAGGCTTCACCTTGGGGTTTTTCTTCTCAGTGGTTAACACTTCAATTTCTTCTTGATTTCCCTCTTCGCCTTGCACAGTCTCATTCTCCTTTTGCCTTACTATGTTGTTTATTTCTTGCCTTGGAAAATAATCAGTGATTTCCTTGCTAGTTCCTTCCTTCCACTGCAAGTCCTCTTTGTCAATTTCTATGCAGTTTTTCTTTTCATCTCTGAACTGTGTCCCTGGAAAGACATTCAAGGTGATGCTTTCATCATGCATTCTGAGGGTAAGCTCTCCCTGCTCCACGTCTATAATGGCCCTAGCAGTGGCCAAGAATGGTCTCCCCAGTATAATGGAATCACCTTCATCCTTATCTGAGTCTAAGACCACAAAGTCTGCAGGGAATATGAATTTGTCCACCTTAACTAGAAGGTTTTCAATCACACCCCTGGGACATATCACTGACTTATCCACCAGTTCTAGAGACATTTGTATTGGCTTCACTTCTTCTATACAAAGCTTTTTCACCAAAGAAGAGGGTATTAGGTTGATACTTGCCCCTAAATCACACATTGCCTTGTTGATGCTCAATCTTCCAATGGTACAAGGCAGAAAGAAACTTCCAGGATCTTCAAGTTTGGGTGGAAGCCCTTTTTGAATTAATGCCTTGCCTTCTTCAGTGAGCAATATAGTTTCTTTCTCATGCCAACTTCTCTTCTTATTGATGAGATCTTTCAGGAATTTCACATATAGAGGCATTTGATCTAATGCCTCAGCCAAAGGGATGTTTATCTCCAGCCTCTTGAAAACCTCAAGAAATTTATAGAAGTGTTGATCCTTGGTTTCTTTATTGAATCTTTGGGGATATGGCAGTGGAGGTGTAAAGCTCACTCCCTGCTTGTGATCCTTGGTTGGTTCTTCCATTGCTTCCTTCCCTTTTTTTGAGATTTGTGGTTGGTCTTCCTTTTCTTGAGCTTGCTTGCCTGTTATCACATCCTTGTTGCTGGCTTCCCCTTTTTCTGTTGGCTCTTTGTTGCTGTCCATAGCTTTCTTGGTTGCTTCTTTGTTGTCCACCAATGTCTTTGATAAACCACTATTTTATGGTTTATAATGAGTTTAATTGTGTGGTTTTATCATGATCTTTACCCACTTATTCATATGATTAGCATGCATTTATATTTCCTTCCTAAAATTATTACATGATTGAAAACTTGCTTCCTAGAGACTTTTAATTATGTATTTTAATTCTCCATTGTTCCATTCGATGCCGTGATCTGTGTGTTAAGTGTTTCAGGCTTTATAGGGCATGAATGAGTTGGAGATTGGAAAGGAAGCTTGCAAAAATGGAAGGAACACAAGAAATTAAGGAGATGACCAGCGAGAAGTGACGCGGCCACATGACTCACGCGACCGTGCGAAAGAGAGGAAATCGCAGTGACGCGGCCGCATGGCTCACGCGACCGCGCGGATTGGAATAGCACAAGTGATGCGGAGGCGTGGACGACGTGCCCGCATGGCAAAGCAAAACGCCGCATGACGCGTCCGCATGAATGACGCGATCGCATGACATGCGTGATCTGCATAATCTGCAGAATTCACTGGGGGCGATTTTGGGCCCTGTTTTGACCCAGTTTTCGGCTCGGAAAAGCAGACTAGAGCCAGAGGACATGCAGAAACCAAAACAACATTCATTCTACACAGTTTTTAGTTTT
The DNA here is from genome assembly GCF_059453495.1 of Arachis ipaensis. Taxonomy (NCBI): domain Eukaryota; kingdom Viridiplantae; phylum Streptophyta; class Magnoliopsida; order Fabales; family Fabaceae; genus Arachis; species Arachis ipaensis. The sequence continues at coordinate 38,750,186 of NC_142435.1, read as the reverse complement.
TAGATCTAGTTTTACTCATCCTCTAGGTTTTCTCTCTACACATTCATAGTTCTTAGGATTTTTATTTCGATTGCTCTTTGCATTGGAATATTAAGAAGAGTTATTACCTCATCAAGACTTCGTCATTCTAGTTCGTTTTCTTTACTTGGCTTTACTCTTCCATGTCCTTTAATTTACTCAATTTTACTATTGGATTATTTTTTAGAATTTATTAATACAAGAGTTACTTTTATTTTTAATTGATTCCTTTGAGTTTTATTTATCATGTCTTTCTTTAATTCCCTTTCCTATGTTATGAGTTCTACATTCACAATGAGCGAGTAGTTCCCTGACTTGATGGGGAGTTGATTGAAAGGAACCCTTGAGTTGGAATGTTCAAAGGAGAAATTGTAATTGGGTTCATTGTTGGATGGCTCTCTAGTCACTAACGCCAATCCTTCCAAGTAAGTGGATTGGGACTTGTGAGTAGAAACATCATTCCAACTTTTTTGACTTTCCCTTATTTAGTAAGGGATAACTAAACAGAATGACCTTCAATTATCAATTAATCTTGAGAGTACTGCAACAAGAATAGGGCTTCTAACTAATCTACTCCCAGTCAAGGCTTTTATTTAAATTACTTAATTTCCCCAATTTAATTCCCTGTTTATTCAACTCAAACTCTTTCTGAAAATATCTGATTAATAAAATAGCACACCTTTCTGCAACTCGTTGGGAGACGACCTGGGATTCATACTCCCAGTATTTTAATTTAAATTTTTGTGACAACCTTTCTAAATTGATAAGCAGATTTCTGGTTGGTTAAGAACTATACTTGCAACGCACAACTTATATCAATTCTTAATTAGCCAATTTCTGCCACGTCAATTTTTGGCGCCGTTGCCAGAGAATTGCAATAGAGTGCTAGAGTTATTAATTGGATTTTATTTATTTGCATTTCATTTATCTTGTTACAATGAGCTGCTTGTTTCTTTCGTTAGATGACGCGTTCACTTCCTGATCCAAACTTGCTAGTATTCGATTCTGAGATTGAAAGAACTATTTCACGAATAAGGAAAGCTCGGCATCGGTTAGTCCTCTCTGAGGGCAGATCTGAAACATCACTTGAGAAAGAAACCAGCCCCCGTTCTACTGATTTGGTTGATTTACGTGCAGGTAACATGGCAGCAGCTAGGAGAGTTACTATCCAGGAGGCTGGGGCCCCTGATTTTACAATGCAACTATTTCAAGCGCATCACCCAGAGGTGGCTACAGACTTTGAAACAAAGACCGTACTGCTCAATTTGATGCCCAAGTTTCATGGCTTGCCTGCTCAAGAGCCTATCAAGCACCTGAGAGATTTTCAAGTGGCCTGTTCTACTGTCAGGCATGATGGTACAGATGAAACTTCAATTTTGTTTAAAGCTTTTCCGTTTTCTCTTGAGGGAAAGGCAAGAGAGTGGTACTACACTCAACCAGCAGCAACTGTATCCAACTGGGATACACTGAGAAGAGAATTCTTGGAAAAATTCTTTCCAGCTGAAGTTACTGATAAACTGAGGAAAGACATTTCCATGATTGTTCAGGATGAATCTGAGACTCTCTATGAATACTGGGAGCGCTTCAATAATCTTCTAGAAGCATGCCCCCACCATATGATTGACAAGATAGTATTGCTCGGTTACGTCACACAAGGCATGAGGCCCCAAGATAAGACCACATTGGAAAGTGCTAGCAATGGGTCTATGAAAAAGTACAAGACCACTGATGAGGCATGGCAATTGATCAGCGACTTAGCTGAATCTACTCGGAATCACAGGTAGAAACAAGGCCGTTCAAAAGCCATTGCAGAAGTATCCTCTAGCAGAGAGACTGCTGCTCTAACTCAGAGTATCTGTGAAATGACCAACTTGTTGAAGCAGATGTAATTGAATCAACAGCAAGTTCAGCAAGCTCAACCTTCTCCACCACAGAAAAACCAACAGTTAGTCCCACAGAGAGTTTGCGGAATCTGTGCTGATTATAGCCACTATACTGATGAGTGTCCGTAGCTTCAGCAGAAAGACAACACCATAGCAGCCACTCATAACTTCTATGACCGCCCCAACCAAGGGTACAATCAAGGTGGCAACTACAACCATGGATGGCAGGACAATCCTAACCAGAATTGGAGGGACAACAACAACAGAGGAGGCAGAGACAATCAGGGAAATCAGAGGTGGAATAATAACAATAACAGGCAGCAGAACCAGAACCAGCCTTATAGAGCGCCTCACCTGAGATAGTCCCAAGGACCACAGAATACCCAACAGCAGACCTCTCAAATTCTTTATCCTTCCTTATCTTCTAATGATGATTTACTACAATCCATTGATCGGAGACAACAGACCATGGAAAATAACATTAATGCCACTCTAAATGGTTTGAACGCTACTTTGCAAGCTCTTGTCTCACAGATTGGATCAATGAATAACTCCAATAACCAGCCTTTGAGCTCCAGTAGAATCCCCTCTCAAACATTACCCAATCCCAAGGGTGGCATTAATGCCATCACCCTAAGGTCCGGAACCACATTGCAGGAGAGGAATCAGGAGGAGCCAAGCCTACCAGAACACGCCTCAGCTGAAGAGGTAGTGGAACTAGAAGATGCTGAAGAGGAAGAGGACATACATGACATAGCTGAAAAAGAAGAAGTTCAACCACAGGAGGAAGCACCACAGGGCGCAGATACTGCAGAAGACACCACTCCTATCCCATTTCCATAACTTGCAAGGAAGCCCAGGAAGCAGCTGGAACCTGATCCCAAAATGGTAGAGATATTCAAAAAGGTTGAGGTAACTATTCCTCTTCTTGATGTTATTCAACAGGTACCTAAATATGCAAAGTTTCTAAAAGATTTATGTATACATAAAGACAAAATTAATGAATTAGAAACTATTCCTTTAGGTAGTTCCATATCTGCTTTAATGGGAGGTTTACCTGAAAAGTGTAGTGACCTAGGTCCTTGTATAGTTAATTGTACTATTGGTGGTGTGATAATTTCTGACTGCATGTGTGATTTAGGAGCATGTGTGAGTATAATGCCTTTGTCTATATATGATATTTTGAGGCTCCCTCCCTTAAAAAGGTCGGCAGCTCGTTTTATGTTAGCAGATAAAAGCAATATTATAGTGGTTAGAGTTGCTGAAGATGTATTAGTGGGCATTAAGGGACTCACATTCTCCACTGATTTTTATATTCTGGAGATGCCCCAAAATGACTCAGAGAAGCCATCATCAATCCTACTTGGAAGACCATTCCTGAAGACATCTAAGTTCAAATTGGATGCTTTTTCAGGAACATACTCTTTTGAAATAGATGGCCGATTAGTAAGTTTCAATCTGAATGGAGTTATGAAGCACCCTTCAGAAGATCATTCTATCTTCCAGTGTGACATTATAGATGAAACCGTGGCTGAAGTTCACCAGGAGGAGTTAGAAGAGAAGCACACAGGACAAGGTCCAAGTGTGGGGACATTCTCAGAGGACAATGACAGTGCTTACCCATTGTTGCCAACTCCAAACAACCCAGAGCCTGACCATGACCAGAAGTTAGAATTAAAACCCCTTTCTCCATACCTCAAATATGCTTACCTTGAGGACAAGCAAAAGTGTCCAGTTATCATTGCAAGGGAACTCACTTCTCAACAAGAAGAGCAGCTACTAAGTGTGCTGAGGAGGCACAAGAAAGCAATTGGGTGGAGTTTGGCAGATATAGTAGGCATCAACCCTCAAGTATGTGAGCACAGAATATTTTTAGAAGAATGAGCAAGGCCCGTTCGTCAACCCCAGAGAAGACTGAACCCCACTATCTTAGAGGTTGTCAAAAAGGAAGTGACCAGACTACTGGAGGAAGATATCATCTATCTCATCTCAGACAGTGAATGGATAAGCCCAGTACAAGTAGTGCCAAAGAAGTCTGGAGTCACTACAGTGAAAAATGAGCATGGAGAGCTCATAGCAACCAGAGTACAGAATGCTTAGCGGGTCTGCATCGATTACAGACGCCTCAACCAAGCAACCCGTAAGGATCACTATCCTCTTCCATTCATTGATCAAATGCTGGATTGCCTGTCAGGTAAATTACATTATTATTTTCTAGATGGTTACACAGGTTATTTCCAGATTCATATAGCTCTTGAGGATCAGGAAAAGACTACTTTTACATGTCCTTTTGGGACTTATGCTTACAAGAGAATGCTGTTGGCTTGTGCAATGCACCAGCTACCTTCCAAAGGTGCATGATGAGTCTTTTCTCTGATCTTATTGAGGACTGTATGGAAGTTTTTATGGATGATTTTAGTGTTTATGGCGATTCCTTTAGCCTTTGCTTAGATAGATTATCTAGAGTATTAGATAGATGTGTCAGTACAAACCTTGTATTAAATTTTGAAAAATGTCACTTTATGGTTAAACAAGGGATTGTACTAGGACATGTTGTGTCTAATACTGGCATATCTGTAGATCCAGCAAAGGTGGATGTTATTTCTAGTTCACCTTACCCCTCTTCTGTGAGGGAAGTCCGCTCGTTCCTTGGCCATGCAGGGTTTTACAAGAGATTCATTAAGGACTTCAGTAAGGTAGCACTTCCCTTATCCAGACTACTGCAGAAGGATATTGGGTTCACGTTCAGTGAAGATTGCAAACAAGTGTTTGATAAGCTGAAGACCGCCCTGACTCAAGCTCCAATTGTGAGAGGACCGGACTGGAGCCAGCCATTCAAAATAATGTGCGATGCTTCCAACCATGCAGTAGGAGCAGCATTGGCTCAGCGTGAAGGTAAGGATCCTTTTGTTATTGCTTATGCGTCTAAAACTCTAGATGCAGCATAGTCCAATTACACTACTACTGAGAAAGAGCTTCTTGCTATTATTTTTGCTCTGGATAAATTCCGAGCCTATTTACTTGGTACGAAGGTAGTAGTGTACTCAGACCACACAGCTCTAAAGTATCTATTAGCTAAAAAGGAGTCCAAACCAAGGCTTATACGTTGGATACTACTATTACAAGAATTTGATTTAGAAATTAAGGATAGGAGTGGTAACCAGAATTTAGTGGCAGACCACTTGAGTCGCCTTGAGTACATTTCAGATGACCCCACTCCTATAGCTGATAATTTCCCATTTGATAACCTGCAAGCAGTATCTGAGGTAGTCCCTTAGTATGCACCTGTAGCTAATTATCTAGTTAGCCGCACCTTTCCTCCAAACTTTTCTAAGCATCAAAGAGACAAGCTGAAAAGCGAGTCTAAATATTATATATAGGATGACCCATATTTATGGAGATGTGGCACTGACCAGGTAATTAGACGGTGTGTTCCTCAATCAGAATTTCAGTCCATCTTAGAAGCCTGTCACTCATCTGAGAATGGAGGACATTTTGGCCCTCAAAGAACAGCTAGAAAAATCTTAGACTGTGAATTCTGGTGGCCTACACTTTTTAGAGATGCTGCTGAATTTTGTAGATCTTGTTTTCCATGCCAAAAATTTGGTAATATATCCAAGAGGGATGAAATGCCTCAAAAAATTATGCTTTTCTGTGGAATTTTTGATGTTTGGTGCATTGACTTCATAGGTCCATTCCTAATTCTAATGGTTATTTTTATATATTGTTAACTGTGGATTATGTTTCCAAATGGGTGGAAGCAATTTCTACCCGCACTGATGATGCTAACACTGTTGTTTTCTTTGTGAGAAACCACATTATTTGTCGCTTTGGATCACCACGAGCAATCGTGAGCGATCAAGGCACCCATTTTTGTAACAGGAGACTAATAGGATTAATGAAGAAGCATGGAATAATTCATAAGGTTGCAACAGCATACCATCCTCAGACTAATGGGCAAGCCGAGGTATCAAACAGAGAGATAAAGCGTATCTTGCAGAAGATAGTCAAACCTCATAGAAGAGATTGGAGCACCAGGCTACAAAATGCACTTTGGGCGTACAGAACCGTATACAAGACACCCATTGGGATGAGTCCTTTCCGCTTAGTCTATCGAAAGGCTTGTCATCTCCCTATTGAAGTCGAGCACAAAGCCTTTTGGGCAGTAAAGGAGTGCAACATGAGAATTGAGGAAGCCAGAGCTGAAAGGAAATCGCAACTGCAAGAATTGGAAAGCCTTCGCCTAGAAGCTTATGAGAATTCAAGACTATACAAGGAGAAGATGAAGGCTGTACATGATCAGCACATTAAGAGAAAAGAGTTTCAACCTGGAGACTTAGTCCTCCTTTACAAATCTCGACAGAGGCTCATGCCAGGCAAGTTGAGATCAAGATGGGAAGGTCCATACAGAGTAGAGAAGGCCGAACCGTACGGAGTTTATCACCTAAGCCATCCTTCCAGCTCTGAACTTATCAAAGTTAATGGACATCGTTTAAAGCTGTACCATGGAGAACAGATGCAGAAAAACAAGGAGCTCGAGGTCTTCCTCTTGGAAGATCCTCACATAGCCAAAGATTGAGCTAATGGAGTGTCCAACTTACGGACGTTAAAGCAAAGTTCTAGGTGGGAGACAACCCACCATGGTATGATCGTTCTTTTCTTTATTTTTAGTTTTTCTATTTAATAACTCTTCTCTTTATTAGTACATTTCGTGCATTTGCATTTACATACTTTTATTTTTAATTTTAATTGAAAAAAAAGGTTACACGACGCGACCGCATCATTGACGCGTCCGCGTCGCAAGGAGATGGGAGAAAATAAAAACAAATAGAGAGTCACGCAGGAGCGTGGCTGGAGGCGTGCCAATGGCACAAATTGCCCCACGCGACCGCGTCGCTGACGCGTCTGCATCACATGGGAACATTGGCCTCCCACGCGACCGCGTGACCCACGCGGTCGCGTGCCCTAGAATTCGACATCAAAAGGGTGCACGACCGAAAGTTATGCTAGAGTGGTGCTGAATGCACAATCCTTCCCACGCAGCCGCGTGACCGACGCGACCGCGTCATATCCTTCTAATGGCCACTCACGCGATCGCATGCCCCACGCGATCGTGTCACCCAATATTTGGCAATTAATGATTTTGAACAGAGAGTTGTGCGAGTGCGAGGCTGCCCTCGCGCCAGTGGCATAAAACGGGTCACGCGACCGCGTGACCGACGCGACCGCGTCAATCAGTATCAGCGCAAGTCGCGCGGCACGTCGATTGCGCCGCACAGCTTCCTTGATTTGCCACTTATCTTATCTTTTTCTCCTCAAATCCTATTTTCTCTTTTCCCTCCTGATTTCTTCCTCCTCCCTTCTTCCTTCTTCCTTCTTCCTTCTTTCTTACTTTTTACACCCTCACTCTCCCTCTCTCCCCCATTAACAAGGTTTTCTTTTTCTTCTTCTCTCCTTACTTTTCTATTTTTCTTCTTATTTTTATATGTTATCTTCTTTTCTTTTCTTTCTCCTTTCATTATTCATATTTTCTTCCTTTTTACTTGGTGTTAGAAATTTATTTGAGTCATTATCTCTCATTATATGCTTGTGGATTGTTCTAAATTTGTTTGGCAATTATGTATTACTTTTTAAAGGGTTGCTTGCATGTTCAATTTAATACTTTCCATACATTATTTCACCATGCATGCTATGTGTTTGTGAAAAAGCCCATATGGCATTTTGCACTTTTCTACGTTATTCTACTCTACTATTAAATGCCCATTTTTCACAAAACCCTTTTATATTTTATTTGTTATAAATAATTGTGAATACAAATGTGATGGTTTATTACGAGTGATGCTTGATCTATGCTACTCATGCCTTTGCCAGCATGCCAATAAACACCTTGCATTCACTTGTCATCATATGCACTAACTACTTTCCATTGATGACTTTTCACTTGTAGTCATGACCATGTGATAACATCATTTAACTTTTATTGTGCATTCATAACCACCCTTTTCCGTTCTCTTCCTTGCTCTATCTCTTTGAATTTAATTTACTTTCTCTTCCCTTTTTCAGAATGGCCACCAAGAAAGGAAAAGAGAAAGCTACTCCCAAATCCACAGCAAGAAGAGGAACAAAAAGAGCATTAGTGGCAGAACCCTCTTCAACTGCGGTTAAACCCTCAACAAAGAGACTTAAGAGGATTATAAAGGTTGATGATAAAGAAAAAGCCTTCCCAGCAAAGGACACTGCACGATTTCCCAATCGCTACTGTGAGAAGATGTTCCCCATCCTGGCAGAAAGGAGCTACAACAACGAATACCTTCTTCTCCTCCCAAACCATATTGCTACCTTTGTTGAGCCGCAAATTGCACAAAGACAATGGGGTTTCCTACAGAGACAGACGAGGCAGGTCAATCTTTCTTGGGTAGTTGAGTTCTACTCCAACTTCCACCTACCAACCCTGCAGTCTGTCTTTGTCCGTCAGAAGCAAGTCCCCATTACAGAAGAGGCCATTCAAAAAGCTCTAGGTCTTCCCCCTATTCCAGAAGGTTTGGACGCCTTTCAAGAAGCCGCACTCAAGCGCCAGATGTACCAATTTGACTGGGACACCGTTCTCAGAGTTATCGCACTACTTGGCAGCCGATGGATCTACGGATACCATCGTACCCGCCCTAAGGGAATTTCGGCTTCAGCACTTACCTTGGAGGCTCGTGTATGGGCACAGATCATGTCCTATTACGTCTTTCCGAGCACTCACGAGTCCTCCTTCACTGCGGACATGGTCGTCCTACTATGGTGCATCCTTACAGACCAGCCTCTAAACCTACCAAGAGACATCCGGAATGCCATGGGACACATACAAATCGTGGGCAACTTACCTTTTCCTGCTTTGATCTCAGATCTCGTCTCAGCAGCCGGAGTCTCCTTTAGAGCTGGGGACACCAAAGCCATACTTCCACGGGATGATCAATATGTCCTAATGGGAAATATATCAGACTTTCAGCAGCCACTACAAGCAAGCCCACTGAACCGGCTCAGGACATTCCTCCTTCCGTACCACAAGCACCTACCACAGACCAACTGCTCCATCAGATACTCGAAAGGTTGGATCGGTAGGAACACAAAGCTAAGATGAGAGAGCGCCGTAACAAGCGCCGATTCACATACCTCAAGGAGCTGATTATGGGAAAATTCAAGGACTCAGACACCCTGGACTCCACTTCCTTTACCAGCACAGGGAGCCATGATGGTCCCGACTGTGGAGATACTGCTACCAGCCCACCCCTGTTCCTGACAGATGGCACCAAAGACTGTGCAAAGCCTTAAGTGTGGGGAGGTCGGTCAGTACCTGACTTTCGGAGGTAATTTCTCTTACCTAAACACCAATAAATTAGGATATTTAGTTTGTTTTTCTTTTATAGAATAGGATAAATTGCATAGTAATAGATTAGTTGCATGCATGTTCTACTTGATTGAAAAGACAATAAGTTTCTTCTAAGACTCTATTTTTGGAACAAAATTTCACTAATTTTAATTAAATTTTTATGTTAAATTTGCTTGAAGTTGTACTTGGAATATGATTTTTGAGCTAAAGAACACACAACCTATGAGATTTGAGCTTTTATGCATGGTTACATTATTTAACCATAATTATTTTATTCTTATGTGTTTACTTCTCTATGATTGTAATCTATATTTTGTTTCATCCTATATGTCCAATATTTATTATATTTATATGTTTGCATATGATTGAGGCCATTAATCGTTTAGCTCACTTATCCAAATTAAGCCTACCCTTTCAATTACCTTTGTTAGCCACTTTGAGCCTTTAAATCCCATTTGTTCTATATTTTACCATATTACTAGCCTTAAGCGGAAAAATAATTATATATCCCAAACTGAATCTTTAGTTAGCTTAAGATAGAATTGTGTGTGCTAATTAAGTATGGAAAATTGTGGAAACAAAAGATAATAAGGGAATGTGTCATGATAATAGAATGGGAATTTGGATACCTACTCATGTGAAACTATAAGAATAAAAACTCTATGTGCATTGATAAGCTATGTTTATTTTTATGCTTATAATAAAAAAAATAAAAAATATTCAATAAATAAATAAGGGGACAAAATTACCCCAACGTTAAGTTAAGAATTCAAAGGTCAATGCATGTATGATAACATTAAAATAAAAGTTGATACATGAGTATGGAATGTGAAAGAGAAATTCTGGGTAGCTAGGTATGAATTCTAAAGTTATAAAGAATATATACATAGGTTATGTTAAAGCTTGGGTTAATTAAAGATTCAGTTTATAAGCTTAGCCATATATGTATCCTTACCATTACCTTGGCCCCATTATAACCTTGAAAAGACCTCATGATGTCAGTGTTGGTATATTAAATGTTGTTGATTGATTAGGAGAAGAACAAAAATTAGAAAGCATGATTAGAGAAGGATAGAGTGATTGCCTTATACACTAGAGAGATTAGAGCGTACATACATCATCAGTGAGGGTTCAATGCTTAAAATTCTATATTCCCTGCTTTCATGAGCTGCCTTCTTGCATTTTTATCTGTTCTTACTGCATGAGAATTGAATTAGTGGAATTTGATTTGTAATTATTTTGAAGAGCTTATTTATTATTGATAAAGTGGACAAAAATCATATAGTTGCATTCATATATATAGGTTGCATTGCATTGCATGAGTTTTACGTGTTCCTACTCATTTATTTTATCTCCTTCAACTAAGCATGAGGACATGCTAATGTTTAAGTGTGGGGAGGTTGATAAACCACTATTTTATGGTTTATAATGTGTTTAATTGTGTGGTTTTATCATGATCTTTAACCACTTATTCATATGATTAGCATGCATTTATATTTCCTTCCTAAAATTATTACATGATTGCAAACTTGCTTTCCAGAGACTTTTAATTATGTATTTTAATTCTCCTTTGTTCCATTCGATGCCGTGATCTGTGTGTTAAGTGTTTCAGGCTTTATAGGTCATAAATGAGTTAGAGATTGGAAAGAAAGCTTGCAAAAATGGAAGGAACACAAGAAATTAAGGAGATGACCAGTGAGAAGTGACGTGGCCGCATTGCTCACGAGACCGCACTGAAGAGAGGAAATCGCAGTGACGCGGCCGCATGGCTCACACGACCGCGCGGATTGGAATAGCACAAGTGATGCAGAGGCGTGGACGACGCGCCCACGTGGCAAAGCAAAATGCCGCATGACGCGTCCGCATGAATGACGCGATCGCGTGACATGCGCGATCTGCATAATCTGCAGAATTCACTGGGGGCGATTTTGGGCCCTGTTTTGACCCAGTTTTCGGCCCGGAAAAGCATACTAGAGCCAGAGGACATATGAAAACCAAAACAACATTCATTCTACAGAGTTTTTAGTTTTTAGATCTAGTTTTACTCCTCCTCTAGGTTTTCTCTCTACACATTCATAGTTCTTAGGATTTTTATTTCAATTGCTCTTTGCATTGGGATATTGAGAAGAGTTATTACCTCATCAAGACTTCGTCATTCTAGTTTGTTTTCTTTACTTGGCTTTACTCTTCCATGTCCTTTAATTTACTCAATTTTACTATTGGATTATTTTTTAGAATTTATTAATACAAGAGTTACTTTTATTTTTAATTAATTCCTTTGAGTTTTATTTATCATGTCTTTCTTTAATTCCCTTTCCTATGTTATGAGTTCTACATTCACAATGAGCGAGTAGTTCCCTAACTAGATTGGGAGTTGATTGAAAGGAACCTTTGAGTTGGAATGTTCAAAGGAGAAATTGTAATTGGGTTCATTGTTGGATGGCTCTCTAGTCACTAACGCCAACCCTTCCAAGTAAGCGGATTGGGACTTGTGAGTAGAAACATCATTCCAACTTGTTTGACTTTCCCTTATTTAGTAAGGGATAACTAAACTGAACGACCTTCAATTATCAATTAATCTTGAGAGTACTGCAATAAGAATAGGGCTTCCAACTAATCTACTCCCAGTCAAGGCTTTTATTTAAATTACTTAATTTCCCCAATTTAATTTCCTGTTTCTTCAACTCAAACTCTTTCTAAAAATATCTGATTAATAAAATATCACACCTTTCTGCAACTCGTTAGGAGACGACCTGGGATTCATACTCCCAGTATTTTAATTTTAATTTTTGTGACAACCTTTCTAAATTGATAAGCGGATTTCTGGTTGGTTAAGAACTATACTTGCAACGCACAACTTATATCAATTCTTAATTAGCCAATTTCTGCCACGTCAGTCTTTCCACTCCTTAGCTGTATAGCTTTGCACTCCTCTTTTGGATTAGGAATGGTGTCGCTTGGTAATGAGCTTTATGGGATCTCAATAGCAATCTGCTTGGAAAGCTGTCCAATCTGCCTTTTCATATTTTTCATGGAAGCTTCCTGGTTCTTTGTTGTCATCTCTTGGTGCTTCATTATTTTCTCCATTAAGAGTTCCAAATTGGTGATCCTCTGAGAGTCTTGTGAGATTAGTTGGTTGTGAGATGTTGAGGGTTGATGGTATGTATTTTGATTGGTGGTTTGGTTATTGGATGGATGATGGTTAGAGTTGGGGTAAGTGTTTTGTGGTTTTATGTATGTATTTTGGTTATTATTCTGCTAGTTGTTTTGTTTGTATTTTTTCAACTATTTTGGGTTGAATTCTTTTGCCATGGCTGTTGAATCTGAGTGTGATTGTCTCCCCACCTAAGGTTTGGATGGTTCTTCCAGGAGGGGTTGTAAGTGTCACCATAAACCTCATTGTGTCCAAAGCCTTGATTGTGCATGTAATTCACTTGTTCTTGCTGTTGATCTTCACAAGCTTCTTCACCTTGCCCCCATGTGGTTGATGGTTGGCTTGTATTTACTGCTGCAACTTGGAGGCTATCAACTCTTTTGGCCATTTGCTCAAATTGTTGCTGAATCTGCTGATGCATCATTTTGTTTTGAGCTAGGATTGAGTCCACTCCTTCCAACTCCATCACTCCTTTCCTTTGTGACAGTTGGCGTTGCATTTAGTGAGCAAATAAATATTGGTTGTTAGCCACCATCTCAATGAGATTTTGGGCCTCCTCTGCAGTTTTCATGAGTTGCAAAGAGCCTCCAGCTGAGTGATCCAGAGCTTCTTGAGATTTCAATGTCAAGCCTTCATAAAAATTCTGTAATATGTCCCATTCATTGAATATTTCAGGAGGACACTTCCTGATTAAAGCCTTGTATCTCTCTCATGCCTCATAGAGGGGTTCAGTATCCATCTGTGTGAATATTTGTACTTCATTCTTCAACCTAATAATCCTCTGAGGCGGGTAAAATTTGGCAAGGAACTTGCTCACTAAATCTTCCCAATTGTTGATGCTGTTTCTTGGGAAGGATTCCAACCATTGAGTAGCTTTGTCTCTGAGGAAAAATGGAAATAACAGCAGCTTGTAGCTGTCAGGATGCACACCATTGGTTTTGACAGTATCATAAATCCTCAGGAAAGTAGACAAGTGTTGGTTTGGATCTTCAAGTGGTCCTCCTCCATATGAGCAGTTGTTTTGAACCAAGGTGATGAGCTGTGGCTTCAGTTCAAAGTTGTTTGCATTAACATTTGGGGTAAGAATGATACTCCCACAATGTCTAGGATTTGCAAATGTATAGGAAGGCAAAACTCTTCTCTGTGGTGGATTGTTGTTGTTGTTGGCTGCTCCTGCTGGTGGATTAGAATTAGAAGGATCCCCTTCCATCTCGTGATATTCCTCCTCAGAATCTTCCTTTCCAATAACAGCCTTCCCTCTAGCTTCTCTTCTTATCCTTCTGAGAGTTCTTTCGTCTTGTTCACAAAAGGTAAGTATAGCTCTCCTTGTACCTGACATACAAACAAAACATAAGAAACACACAAAACCAGAAAACCAGTAACACTTCAATCTATTGCTAGAGTGAAGTTTTGGTTAGCTTAGGCAAAAATTCAAACAGTTAATGTGTTAGCTAAAAACAAAGAAAAAAAAATGCTTAATCTAGATCACCACCTCACTTAATCATTGTCAACCTAATCAATCCCCGACAACGGTGCCAAAAACTTGATGTGTGGAAAACGATCCAACACAAAACTCACCGGCAAGTGTACGGGGTTGCATCAAGTAATAATAACTCACGTGAGTGAGGTCGATCCCACAGGGATTGAAGGATTGAGCAATTTTAGTTAGATGGTTGATTTAGTCAAGCGAAGAAGAGTTGATTTGAGTGATTTGTATCCAATAGAAGCTAAATTGCATGAAATTTAAAGGAAGAGGGTTAATTGACTGTAAATTAAAAGGCAAAGAAAGTAAAGAAGCTGAATCTTACAGTGCAAGTAATGTAAATTGCAGAAACTTAAATTGTAAGAAATGTAAATAGCTGAAGCTTAAAGTGCAAGAAATGTAAATGGCTTGAATAATAAACGGATTTGGGAGTTGGGATTGCAGAAATTAAACAAGAGAAAGTAAAATGGCATTAAACAGAGAAGTAAAGGATGAATTAAATTGCAACAGATCTAAACAAGAGAAGAATAATTGCTTGAGAAGACAAACAGAAAGTGAAATGTAGCTTAATTGCAATAACTAAAAGAAAGTTGAAGATCTCAGGGGTCAAGAGACTAGAAATCCAAGTCTAGATCTCAGTGCCTTCCTTGATCCAACTCAAAGAACAATTGCAAACAAATTAAAGATCAAACAGTAAAGAAATTTGAATTCAAATTACCAAATCTTGAATTATGCAGAGAAAAGAACAAAGAGATCTCAATGTAAGATTGAGACAGAATTTCTTCAATTCTCAACACCCAAGACTCAAGCAAATTATGTAGAAAAGAAAACAAGAAAACCCAGAGGAAGAGAACTCAATTCTCCTTTATATTCTCTCATATCCAAAATCAAAGTAAAAAATCTCAAAATTACAAGTGAAAATTCTAAAAGAAGAAAAAAGGTCCATTCTAAATCAAACTAGCTTCTATTTATATACTTTCTACTAATGATCATTAAGTCTTGAATTTGGGCCCTTGGCCTTGATGGAATTGGGTTGAAGATAGCCTCTGTTGATTGCTCTTGGTCTTGAGAAGAAATCCATTTGTACTATGGACTTTAGGATCATTCACGTTTGAGTCAACATTTGAGGCAAACGTTGACTCAAACGTCTTCGTGCAATGGCATTATGCAGAATGGGTGCTTGCTGTCACTCACGTTTGAGTACACGTTTGAGGTCAATCGTGGGCTCAAACGTGATCCCTCCAAGGCAATTTTCAGCCAACGTTTGACCTTACGTTTGAGGCAAATGTTGGCGCAAACGTTGAGTCCTCTAGGGTATTCCTTTAAGCCAACGTTTGACCTCACGTTTGAGGCAAATGTTGGCACAAACGTTGAGTCCTCCAGGGTATTCTTTTAAGCCAACGTTTGACCTCACGTTTGAGGCAAACGTTGGCGCAAACATTGAGTCCTCCAGGGTATTCTTTTAAGCCAACGTTTGACCTCACGTTTGAGGCAAACGTTGGCGCAAACGTTGAGTCCTCCAGGGTATTCTTTTTAGCCAACATTTGACCTCACGTTTTAGGCAAACGTTGGCGCAAACATTGAGTCCTCCAGGGTGGCTTTGCTGTTATCCACGTTTGAGTTAACGTTTGAGGCAAACGTGAACTCAAATGTGATCTTCTCAATGCTGCCTTCATTTTCATTCCTGCCATCCCCTCTCTTCAACCTTCCTCCAAGCCTTTTGATCACCTATCATCAATCAACAAATGCATCAAAGCTACGCTAAAATCATGAGACTTCTTCATATCCTTGACATAAGCAATTATAGCACAAAACCTCATGAAAATGCATCAATTTACTCATGATTGATTGAATCCAAGTACACATGAATTTCTACCCAAATGGCTTACTTGTAACTCAAGAAAGTGTATAAAACCTATTAAAAACAAAGGAAAAAGACTAGTAAAACTAGGCTAAAATGCCCTGGCATCACCTGCCCTGCAATCTCTGAAACACTTAACACACATATCATGGTATCAAATGGTAACAAGAGAAGATTAATAATTATCAAATTTAAGGACAAAGAAGCTTGTTTTCAATCATAGCACAAAAGTAGGAAGGAAAATGTAAAACCATGCAATTAGTATGAATAAGTGTGCAAAGACTTGATAAAAACCACTCTATTGAGCACCAGATAAACCATAAAATAGTGGTATATCACTACTACAATAAAAACTCAGAAGGCCACCTGAAGGTCGACCTCAGAAGTTCAAAAGCATTTGTTTTTTCCTAAATAAAGTTGCTAAGAAAAGCAACTAGAATGTCAAGGCCACACCAGAGCTCAATTACAAGAAAGCAGAGTTTAAAAGCTCACAAACCGGGCTATATAAAATACATCAGAAAAAGTCACAGGGGATCTAAGTTCTCCTTAGGAGCGACACCCTGAGTCGTCGGGGGGAGGAATGATCTTCATCGGAATTGCATCTACAGTCTCATCCTCCCAGTTTAAGATTTGGACGTCAGGGTCGGACTCAAGGTGGCCGACCTCAGCAGCAGGAGTCGAAGAAGTCGCCGCAGAAGGAGCTTTGACTAGCGGCTTAGGGGGAGGACCATCCTCCTCATCTTCATCAGGGGTAGGAACACTTTTACCATTTTGAATGACGTTATCCAAACTAAAAAGACTCAGGTCGAGCTCGAGAGCAAGAACTCGGACTTGAGCTTTTAGGATCTCATATGCATCCGTCACACTACCCACGAGATGGCCTTGAAGCTCAGAATAGTCAGCATAGGCTGATTCAAGCCTCTCCCTGACCTCCAGCAACTTGCCATAAGTTCAAGTATAACTCTCCTTCGACTTCTTGGCCATCTTCTCGGCCAGATTCATAGTAGCCTTCGTAGCAACAGCCCTGGATTTCTCCTTCTCTACATCTAGCTCCAGCTTGGCCACTTTGGCATCTAGCTCATCCTTCAACCCCTTGATCCTGTCAAACTCCGACTTGGCTTCGTGCATAAAGGCCTTCGTCGCGTGAACAGGAGATTCTTGGATTGAGCGAAATAAAGCCGCACCCATATGCGCCATCCATACACTACTGTTGGTGATAAAATCCAGGTGGTGCAGGATAGACACGTCGTCCATGGGAAGTCGGCCATAAGGAGCGATCTGGTTATCCACAAACCCCACATCATCAAAGTCAGGGGCATCCAGATTAAAAGGCTCAACAGTCCTCTGCTTCTTGGGAGGAGGACCGGCAGCAGAAGATGAGGCAGCACTAGAGGTCCGCTGGGGAGGATCAGAAGAAGCCAGGCGAACCTGGGGAGTTGGTATGACCTTCCTCGGCCCAGAGGTGTCCGAGGTCGACCTCCTCAGAGTAACTTTTAAAGACCCCTCCCCAGAACCTTTGGCCGAGATGTTCTGGGCAGCAGTTGCCTTCCTCGCCCTCTTAAAGGCATTAATAGAATCAGTGGTCTTTATCATCTCTGAAAACACAGCAAAAACCAGAATTTCAAGAGAAAAAAGGATGGATTGATAAAACAAACAAATAAAATAAGGAGAAAAAGCCAGCAAAGAAATCAGCAAACTACCCAATTCAGTTTGGAGAAGTAAGGGGTCCCCTAAAAACTTCTTCGTCTCAATATGGGGAGGTTGCCCCTAATTCTCCTCGAACACATGCACAAATGTCTGCTCGACCTCATCTAACATTTTCCACGAATACTTAGACACTACCACATTCTTCTGCCAGCATAAGGGGAAGGCAGGTTCATTATTCTGTTCCAAGAAGAAAGGCCGAGCTCCTTCAGCAACTCGGACCTTGAAATAATAGTTTTTAAAGTCCCTAAAAGACTCATCATACATGGAGAAAACTTTCTTTCCCTGGGCAGCACGGAAAGAAACCCTGGAAGCCTTCTTGTTAGCTACCCCAGGCTTCGTCAAAACAAAGAGGTAAAGAAAGAGAGTCTGAGAAAGGTCGAACATCCAGTTCTTAACACAACAGTTGGAAGATTTTTATGAAGCCCCACGAGTTCGGGTGAAGCTGAGAAGGAGCTACGTTGCAGGACCACAACAGGTCGGTCTCGAAGGAAGTGAAAGGAATGGTGATATTCATTTGGCTAAAAAAGTAGTCATACGCATAAAAGAAGGGACGTTCCCCCTGAGTCAGAGAAGGAAAATAAACCCTCTCATCAGGATCAGTCGCTACCAACTCGTAGTTTTTCTCCTGATCTCTACTACTAGAAATCCTATGATGCCTCCTAAGTCGCACATAGTACTCAGAATCGACCACGGAAACACACATCAACACAAGGGAGTCCAGCCAGTCAGACATGCCACCCGGGACCTTGGTAGACATCTCAACAATATTTTTACCAGAAGACATGGGTCAACTAGTCCTACAGTGAGAGAAAAGGAAAAGGGGTTACTAATCAAACAACTCGGACAATAACATGCGAATGTTAGAAGTCAAAAACAGTAGTAAAAGGAAAACCCCGGGACTCACACCAAGGTCCAGGGGCATCCTTTGGAGGCAGTAATAAGGTAAGAACCCAGAAAGAAAGAAGTCAACAGTCTATCTCCTAAAAACATCTCTCAAAATACAAATCCTTCACCAACATCACTCTACACAAGCAGCAAGAAACCCATCATCATCAAATCAGCAAAACTATAGTCATCCTCTACCAACAGTTCAAACAAAAGTAGTGAACCCAGAAACGAGGACATGTATGGATGAAAAGAAACGAGAACAGTGATAATCCTAAGGAAGCAAAAAACTATCATGTACATGTCATAGCAAGAGAGTGCAGGGATCACCATAAAGATGCAAACTTTCTCAGAAAAACAGAAACAAAATTCCGAAAAGAAAGACACAATCTTTTTCGAAGGAATCAAGACTCGCAATCAGTAAAAACCACATGCAACAATTTTCTTCATACAAGAAGGTGACTATTAAAAACATAGAAGGAGAAAAGAAAAATACCAACCTGTAGGGGGAGAAGAAGCGAGCGAAAGGGAAAGATCAGGAAGAAACGGCGACAAATCTACACTAACAAGAAAAAAGAGAAACCCGAAGACACGAGAGCGTGAGAAAAACGGAGGGGACGAAGTAATTGCAGTGAATAACGAAGTAAAGGGAGACGAAGAAACTGAAAGCAAGTCTTTTTGAAATTCAAAATAAAGATGCAAAAGAGGGAAAGAAGGAACGGAAAAAGGAGTTAATAAGCATTAAACCCTCGCACGTTTCCAAGGAAACAAAAACACGCGCAACAATTAAAAAGAGGAAACATTCCGCATTCAAGCCACTAGTAGGAGTTCTACAACGAAATCAACAAAAAATGCTCGAGATCGGCTTCTCCAGAAAAGAGATCAAAGTCTAAAAAAGGACACGACTCCAAAAGGAAGACTGCGCTCAAGCAGGGGCACTGTTCATGTCCTGGGTCGAGCTGTACGACCCGACCTGATTAAAGACAAGTCGACCGACCTCTTTAGGTCTGGAATTCCCGACCTCTTCTCAAAGAGTGATAAACCACTATTTTATGATTTATCTTGTGCTCAATTGAGTGGTTTTTGTCAATCCTTCACCCACTTATTCATATAATTTGCATGGTTTTACAATTCCTTCCTTATTCTGTGATATATATGAAAATATGTTTCCTAGGCCTTAAAACTGTTAATTTTAATTATCCTTAATTACCATTCGATGCCATGATCTGTGTGTTGAGTATTTTCAGGCTATATAGGGTAGGAATGGCTTAGAGGATAGAAAGGAAACATGCAAAAGTGGAAGGAACGCGCAAAATGAAGTTTTGAAGGAAATGGCAGCGACGCGTGCGCATGAACGATGTGGACGCATGCCTAGCACAGAGCACAAGCGATGCGTACGCGTGACAAGGAAAACTTCCAAATGATGCGCACGTGTGACCTACGCGTACGCGTGACAAACGCCATGTGCAGAAAGTTGCAGAAGTCACCTCCAGCGATTTCTAGGCCCTTTTTCGGCCCAAATCCAAGCCCAGAAACACAGAATAAAGGCTGGAGAATGAGGGAATCAAATAATTCATCAATCATTCATTCAATATGGAGAATTTTAGGTTTTAGATGTAGTTTCTAGAGAGAGAGGCTCTCTCCTCTCTCTATGTTTCAGAATTTAGGATTTCTCTTAGTTTTAGGTTTATTTCGTCCCAATTTCAGGTTCAATGTTCCTTTAATTTATGTTCTCTTCTACTTTTATTTATTCTATTACTTGAGTTTGTTTATTTTCTCAATATTGGTTTATGAACTTCATGTTAATTTGATTTTTTATTTAATACAATTTGAGGTATTTCAGATTTAAGATTGCTTTCTTTTATTTATGTTAATGATGCTTTTAATTTAATTTAGATTTCTTCTCCCTTTGCTTTGGTTGAGTAATGGGTGACACTTGAATTATCAAACTCAGTTGTTGATTGAAAATTAGAATTTGCTGATTGATTTGGATCCCTCTAAACCTAGTCTTTCCATAGGAGTTAACTAGGACCTGAGGAATCCCATTGATTAGTCCACTTGACTTTCCTTTATTTAGTAAGGGTTAACTAAGTGGGAGCAATAAATATTTTTCATCATACTTGATAAGGATAACTAGGATGGGATTTTCAGTTCTTATACCCTGCAATGGTTTTCATGATAATTAATTTACTTTCTTGCCAATTTATTTTCTTGTTCTCTATTTCAAAAAACCCAAAAATATACCCTTTTCCAAAACCAATAATAAATCATACTTCCCTGCAATTCCTTGAGAGACGACCCGAGGTTTAAATACTTTGGTTATAAATTTTATTGGGTTTTGTTACTTGTGACAACCAAACTTTTGTATGAAAGGATTCTTTGCTGGTTTAGAAACTATACCTACAATGTGATTATTTTTATAAAATTCTTTACCGACAAAAAATCCCGTTCGTCAAAATGGCGTCGTTGCTGGGGACTTGCAATTGTGTGCCTTATTATTGGTTATTTTAAATATTTGCTTTTTCTTGTTTATTTGTTTTTATTCTTGTTTTTTATTTTTAATTTTTATTTTTATTAGCTACTATGAGTTTTCACCCCTCTGGCTTTAAGTTTGGTTCCAATGTTGTTGTAAGGAATGGAAGCTATAATAGAAACATGCATCAAGGTCAAATTAATCAGAGATGGAAGGAGCCACGAGGATTTGATCAACCCTTTTGGCAGCAACGCCTTCCAAAGTACCATGGACAACGACCATTATACAATGCATACCAAGACAATAGTTATGCTGGATCTTTTCGTGAGAACCAACCCTCACCAAATTACTATGGTCAAGAGCCATTCTGAGGTGTGTACGTACCAAGATGATAGATATGGTGGTCCCCCTTGTAGTTACCAAAAACCCCCATGATATGCTATTGAACCACCTCCTCAACCTAGCTTTGAACCACCCTACTCATAAGCCACCTACAACCATTCACCTCTATATGACCCTAACCCTTATCCACCCCAATTCCAATCCAATTACCCCCAAGAACCACCACTTCCATATGCACCATGTCCATATCCATCGACCCAAGAATCATAGGCTCACCTCAAGGAAACAGTAGATCAATTCCATGCAACTCTTCACCAATTAGAGCAAGCGATAAATTGATTAGCCTCCCAACGTTCGGACATTCAAGGAAACCCCATGGTTTCATGTGGAGAATCTAATAAAGAACGTAGTACGAAGGAGACACTAGAAGCTTCGGTGGACAGTAAGGAGCATGACTTTGTATTGGAACAAGTGGAGGAAGCCGGAATTGTCGAAGAAGAAGAATTGGTTGAAGACTTAGGAGACGCTGAACCTCCATGGGAATCAAGAGTTATAGAGAATTCCGCCAAGAAATCTACAATTGATGCTAAGGAGGATAATGCACAACCCCCAAGGCATACACCTTATGAAGAACTAGATGGAATAGATCAAGAAGCAAGTTTCCTTGGTAATGATGATCATGAATCATGCTCTCCTAGTGATGAACCTGCATCCGTAATTGAACTCCTTGAGCTTGAAGAATCTTCCCCAAGTGAATATGAAGATGATATAGAGATAGATTTTTCTCAACCTCCAACCTATGACTTGAGTAATGGAGAGGAAATTGAAGACTTTGATCAAGACATAGTTGCAGTTGAAGAGGTTTGTAAGGAAATGAAAGAATTCACAGAGGAGTACAAGGAAGTGGAGCTTGAAAGACCACTGGAAACACCTCTCCCAAGGCCATTACCACACAATACAAACTTCAAGTGGGTAAAATCTTTAGCCTTTATCTTCACCTTCCCACTTGAATATGGTTTGCTCGAAACCGATGGCCAGCTTAGAGCTCTTTGTGACTTTAAGAGTAAGAGGGAGATGGTTTGTAATAGGAGTTGGCATACAAGGTTTTAGATGATGAAGATGATGAGTTCATTCCTGAGGAATCTCCTCCTCCTTCTATCGAAGGCAGTTCCATCTCCACTGGACAAAAATCTGCACTGTTTAATGTTGTTCGAGATGTGGTCCAATAATTTGTCTTTCAATCCAATCATATGATCGTCATGAGTAAGGAACAAAGGAACCTGGCAAGCAAGCATGAGAACTTCCTCCGTAAATCAAGAGACAGAGTGGCTGTGTTCATGAAGTTCATTGTTAATCTTCAACAAGATGAAGATCATGCCACTGATGTTGAAGAGGAAGCTGATTCTGAGGAAAATGGTCCAGATGCCTAGATTTGCCTCATGAAGCTGCTGCTGTCTGCTCACTTTTGTCTCATGAAAACTATTTTTTCTTGTTATTTTTGAACTACTTTCTATTATTCTGGATGACTGTAATACTTTAACTACTGCTGCATTTACTTTTAATTAATTTGGTGTTTTAGACTGTGCATTAACACTTTCTTGCAGGTTTTAAGGTGCGGATTTTACTTGATCTTGACAATTTCCACCCTTGATGACAAAAGGGGGAGTAATAGCGTGACTGTGAATTTTAATTTTTCTGGGGAATTTTGATTGCTGCTAAATTTTTATTGTGAATCTTGATTGATTTCACTGTGATAATTTTAAATTAGTTGTTGTCATGTGAATTTTGAATGTGCTGTCATATGAAGTCTGAAAGTGAATTTCAATTTATGAATCTGCCTTACATGATAAGCTAGTATGTCTTGCTTAGTTTTGGGCATCAAAACTTGAATTGATTTTTGGTGTTCTGCCATTGATGCGCGATATTTTGTTGGTATAGAATTTTTCAATAGAATTATGTCATAAGTATAGTCTAAACCAACAAGCTATAACGCATCAAACTTATAAAATGTGTCACCACAATTCAAGATCATAACCGGGAGTAGAATCTCGAGTCGTTCTCCTTAGGAGTTGCCCTAAGATGCACATCATTGGTTAGGAGTTCTCTTGGTATTTTGAAGTTGAATACATGAAAAGTAAATGAGCATGAATTAAGGCAATGAGCAATTAACAATTGAACTAAGGAAAACAAGAACTTAAGCTAACAAGTGAATGACAATCAATCAATGTAAAATCCTCGGCTAGGGGTAAGAATTGGAATTCCTATCCTCATTGCCTCCATCAATTGTGATAAGAATTGGTTATTGCTCCACTTAGTTAACCTTTAACTATGAAGAAAAGTCAAGTGAAGATAATCAATTTGAGTCCACAAGTCCTAGTCAAATCCTAAGGAAAGACTAGAGTTAGTGTCATCCAAATCAATTAGCAATTTTCAATTATCAATCAACAAAAGGCTTTGACAATTCAAGTGTCTCCAATTACCCAACCCCCAAGCCAAGAGTAAAAATCTACTCCATAGCTATAGTTGACATTTTCTCAAACACTTGGTGAACAAGAATGAAAGGCATTGTGAAATTGAGAAGAGAATTTGAATTCAAGCTATCTACTACAAGTAATTAACAACAATAAAGCAATTAACAACAATGAACATAAAATTCCTCAATGCATTAATAGAAATCAATGTAAACAAGATCCAAATCCTAGATCCAAAATAACTAGAGTAAGAAGAACACTAAATAAGAGTAGGAGAATGAGATCTACAAATTGAAGCAATGTAAAATTGAAATTAAATTCAGATCTAACCAAAAGATCCAAGTGAAATTGAAATTGAGAAAGCCAAAACCTAGAGAGAAGTTAGAGTTTCTATCTTTAGAACCACAAATTCAGAAACTAGCTAGAAAATTGTCTAATGTGTGTATCCCTTTTTCCTCCTTGGTCCCTTGGGTCGTTTCCCTCCAGAATTCAGCTCAAATTGGGCCTGGAGCTCTTCAGAAATTGCCAGTCACGATTTCACTAATGAAGTCACGTGCCGAGCGCCACGCGTACGCGTTATCTGGGTTTTTGTGATCCACGCGTACGCGTCGAGCGTGCACACGCGTCAATGAGATTTCTGCCCAGCCACGCGGAGTCGTCAACTTTTGCGCGCTAATTTTAAATCCAAGCTCCCACGCATGTGTGTCGGCTCCGCGTGCACGTCGATGCTAATACTCCAAAGCTCCATTTTTCATGCTCCTTCCACTTATGCATGCTTCCTTCCTCTCTTCTAGACCATTCTTGCCCCTATAAACTCTGAAATCACTTAACAAACAAATGACAGCATCGAATGGTAATAGAGAGAGATAAAAATATAGCATATTTAAGGCCTAAAAAGGATGTTTTCAATCATCAAGAAAAATTAGGAAGGAGACACAAAACTATGCATTTTATATGGATAAGTGTGATAGAATATTGATAAAACTCCCCAAATTCTATACAAAATAAACCCTAAAATTAGGGTTTGTTGAATCTTCTCACACTTAAACCAAGAATGTCCTCATGCTAAAAGGGATTAAAAGACCAAAGAATCATAGGAGAATGGGGATTTATTAAATGCAAACTACCTATATGGATGCAACTAATGCAAATGTATCTATCTACTTGGTCAAAGATAAATCAACTTCCAAGAATATATATGAGCACATAGGGCCAAAATGACAAAATAATTCATGACTCTACCAATTCAAAGCATCAAAGTGGAGTGTACATAACTTGCACGAGAAAAGCTCGTGAAAGCCGGGAACAAAGAATTGAGCGTCAAACCCTCGCCGAAAGTGTTTGAACTCTATCCTCTCTAGTGTTTAGGGTTGACCACTCAATTCTCCTCTAATCATGCTTTCCCCAATTTGTTTGTCATCTAACAATCAACAATTATTCAATGCATGCATACACCTATCATGAGGTCTTTTCATAGGTTGTAATGGGGCTAGGGTCAATGTAAGGTCATATATAGCTAAGTGAGCTCAGAATTTGAATCTTTGATTAACATAAGCTTCCCACCTAACCTATATAACAACCTATAGGAATCTAATGCAAGCCTAACTACCCATTCTTCACTTCTTCACACACTCATGCATTTTCTTTTCTTTATCACCTCCCATATGCATTGATTATTATTGAACCTTACTTTGGGGCATTTTGTCCCCTTTTTATTTCTTTCTTTTTCTTTTTCATTTTTTTATATTTTTTCCTTCTTTTCGAACTACAAAAATATACAAGAGCATCAATGCATATGGATTCACATTTCATGCATGAATATGTACCCAATTCCCAAGATCTTCAAAGAAAATTCTAAACACCCTTTTACCTCAACCAATGTCCCAAGTTTTCCCACACTTGAATGACACATACTCACTAGCCTAAGCTAATCAAAGATCTAAATAAGGACATTTATTGTTTTTCGCTTAGTGCGAAGAGGTCAGGCTGGACAGCTTAGCAATTTCTCCAACTTCTTGTATTCCTTCCACTTTTGCATGCTTCCTTTTCATCCTCTGAGCCATTCCTGCCCTGTAATATCTGAAATCACTTAACACACATATCAAGGCATCTAATGGTAATAAGAGAGGATTAAACATGGGGAACTTAAAGCCAAAGAAGCACGTTTTCAATCAAAGCACATAATTAGGAAGGCAAATGTGAACTATGCAAATAGTATGAATAAGTGGGTAAAGAGTTGATAAAAATCACTTAATTGAGCACAAGATAAACCATAAAATAGTGGTTTATCAACCTCGCCACACTTAAACATTAGCATGTCCTCATGCTAAGCTCAAGAGAAGCTATAAAAGTGAAGAGAAATGGTAGAATGTATGAAATGCAACCTATCTATGTGAATGCAACTACATGCAAAAATGTTTCTACCTACTTGGTTTAAAAGTAAATAAATTCTCCAAGAATAAATATGAACTGGATTTCACTAATTCAAATCATAAAAATAAAGTAAAAATAGGCTTGTAGAAGAAAATAGCTCATGGAAGCCGGGAACAAAGAATCGAGCATCGAACCCTCACTGGTAGTGTATACACTCTAATCACTAAAGTGTTTAAGGTTCGATTCCATTAATTCTCTACTAACCTTGCTTTCTAAGGCTTGCTCTTCATCTAACAATCAACAAAAAATTTAATGCATAGATACATATATCAAGAGGTCTTTTAAGGGTTGTAATGGAGTTATGTTCCGAGGGTTACCTGAAACTCGAGGTCGATCTCGGATGAAATCTTCTGTACTGGTCGGAGATGGCGTGTCCGGCTGGCTGGTGGCGGCCGGAGCTGTTGTGTCCGACTTGTTGGACTTGCTGCACTGCTGATCCTTGGTCACCGGAGGGTGGGGGGTACCTGCAAGAGACTCCGATGCTTAAGTTAGCACGGGTATTAAGCAGGTTTTTTGTAGAATCAGAGTATGAGTTATACCTGGGTGCTCCAGTGTATTTATAGTAGTTGTAGAGTGACCTTTTTAGATAAGATAAGTTAGTTATCTTATCTTATCTTATCTTTTGGTAAGGTCAGCTTATCTTCAATGGAACCGCCCTTATCTCTATAGGCTTGGATTGCCTTTGGATCTGGGTCGTATTCCTTGAGTTGGGCCCATTTTTCGGGCTTTTCTGTCGATTTGGCCGAGCTCTTTTGGAAAGAGGTCAGATAGTCTGACCTGAAGAGGTCGGTCGCTTTGTCGCCGATCATCCCGGGTCGGATAGCTCGACCCAGGGTATGAACAGTGCCCCTGCTCGAGCTCGGTCTTTCTTTTGGAGGTCGAGTCTTGGTTTTAGGACTTCGATCCTTCTCGGGTGAAGCCGAACTCGAGCATTTTATCGACTTCCTCTTTTGTAGAACCTTTTTGAATGTAGAACGTTTTCCTCTAAAAGTGCGTGCTTTTGTATTAGCGCCTTGTTATTGGGAACGTGGGAGGGTTTAATGCCCCAATTAATTTGGCATTAATTGCCCCGTTTCCCTTAACTTCTTTATTTTTGAACTTTACACTCAGGAAACGGTTTTTCTTTTTCACTCTTTCTTCGTAACTTCTCCCTTTACTCTCTCGCTTTCTGTTTCTGGCCTTGAGTCCATAGCTCCTTCCTACAACGCTTGCTTTGTTGCTGTTTTTCGTGGAAGAGGGGTGATTCTAGATTTCGCCTTCCGTTTTTCTGCTTTCTTTTGTAGCTTTCCTCCCATTTTCCAGGTTTGGTTCTTCTTCCTTCCTTCCTTTACGCCATTTATTTTGAGAAAGTTTTGATTTTGGCTGGAGAAAGTTTGGATCTTTCTGCCTTTGCTTATGCCTGATCGTGGTGTCTTCTGTAGTTTCTTTACCTCTTTGCATGATTTTTCGCTTTTCCTGTTGCTTGCTGTTTTTAGGGCTTCTGCCTGTTGTTAGTGCTTTTGGTTTCGAAGCTTTGAGTGATAATTTTGTTTGATCCTGAAAAGGAAGTATCTTTGATGCTTTCTACTTTATCGTGCTTCGATGTTTGGGGATGCATGCTTGTTCTTTACTGATAGACTGTAGGAAGATAGTGGTTTTGATGACTTTCTGTGCTTTTTGCGTTTTGTCTTTCTCCTATGAAAATGCTCGCTGTTTGAGGTCTTCTATTCTTGTTTACGAGATGCTGGAATGTAAGCGGTTGTTTTTTCCTGAAACGGTGCTTTGTTACTGCCTCCAAAGGATGCCCCAGGACTTTGGTTTGAGTCTTGGGATTTTTCTTTCCTTTTTGTTCTTCTGTATCATATTAGTCAAGTTGTTTCACCCTTTGTTCGAGATGCTTTTTAGTAATCCATTCTTCTTTTCTTATTGTAGGATTAGTTGGTCTCATGTCTTCTCGCAATAACGTTGTAGAGATGTCTTCCCAGGTTCCTGAGGGCATGGCCGATTGGGTGGACTCAATGGTTCTTATGTGTGTCTCTTTGGTTGATTCTGAGTTTTGTGCGCAGCTTAGACAGTTTCATAGTGTCTGTAGTAGTGCAGGTGATGAAAAGAATTATGAACTTGTCCCTCCCTCTTCTGAAGAGAGAGTTTGTTTCTCTACTCGGGTTGTTAGAGATCGCCCTTATTTCTATGCTTAAGACTTCTTCTTTGGTCAGCTGGGTATCACCCTCCTTTTTACTGAATTTGAGACTAACATGTTATGGTCCTGTAATGTTGCTCCCTCTCAACTTCACCCTAATTCCTGGGGTTTCATGAAAATTTTTCAACTGTTGTATGATGGTTTCGGTATTCCTGCCTCACAATCTCTCTTCTTCTATCTATTTGTTTTGACGAAGCCTGGAGTAGTAAAAAAGAAGGCAGCTTGGGTCTCCTTTCGATCTTCCCAGGGGAAGAAGGTCTTCTCCATGTTTGACGATCATTTTGTGATTTTAAAACTTACTTTTTCAAGGTCCGAGCTGTTGAAGGAGCTCGGCCTTTTTTTCTGGATGAAAATGATGAGCCCGCCTTTCCCTTGGAATGGAAAATTGATGTGAGAGTGTCCAGATACACGTGGGAGATGTTGGATGAAACTGAGCGAGCTTTTGTGACCGTCTTGGAAGAACACTGGGGTCAACCTCCCCATCTTGATATAAAGAAATTTTTAACCAATCCTTCTCTTCTTCAAACCGAGCTGGGTATTTTGCGTTCCTGATTTTCCCTTTATTATCTGTTTATATTGCTTGTAAATGCCTTTCCGACTTGCAGCTTAATTTCTTACCGTTGTGTTTTATTTGCAGAGGTAATAAAGAATAATGAATCCATGAAGGCTTTTAAAAGAGCACAGAAGGCGACTGCTGCTAAAAACATCTCGGCCAAGGCGGTCGGGGAGGGATCTTCCCAAGTGCGTGTGAAGCCGTCCATGCCGAGTTCTCCTGGGGCGAGGAAGGTGATCCCCACTACCCCGAGTTCGTCTAGCTGACTCTCCACCAACTTCTGGCGCTCCTTCTAGCGCTCCTCCCAATAAGAAACAAAAAACGGCTGAGCCTTTCAACTTTGATGCTCCCGACTTCAATGCGATCAAATTTGTGGATCAGCAAATTGGTCCCTACAGTGCTCTTCCTATGGATGATGTGTCTATCCTTCGCCATCTAGAATTTATGGCCCGAAACAGTGTAAAAATAGCGTATATGGGGGCTGCTTTGTACCGAACTACTCAGAATATTCCTCTTCATGCCACCAAAGAGTTTATGGAGGAGGCGAAGCAGGAGTTTGACCGGATGAAGGGCCTTAAAGAGGAGCTTGAGGTAAAGGTTGCCAAGTTGGAGAAGGATTTAGAGAACGAGAAGGCAAATTCTCTTGCTTTGGCAGCTTCTGTGCGGCTGGCCGAGGACACGGCACTGATGCATAAGGATAGCTACGTTACGTCTTATCGGGAGGTGATGCGTCTGAGGGGGGAGTTGGAGAGTGCCCGGGAAGATTACTCTGAGCTTCAGGGTCATCTCGTTGGCAGTGTGACTGCTGCTTACGAGAACCTGAAGGAACAAGTTCGGGTTATTACTCCTGAGGCCGACCTTACCCTCTTCAGCCTGGATAATGTTGTCAGGGATGGCAAGATTATCCCTGATGACGAGGATGATGATGTTGAACCTCCCCCTGTGTCCTCTGTCAAAGTGTCGACTTCTTCAGCTCCTCTGGTTGTAGCCGATCCGGATTGCCAGATTCTGAACCGGGAAGATGGAACTGTGGATGCTGTGCCTATTCAGACTCGCCCTCCTCCCCTAATGATGTTGCCAAGAAGGCTCCCGATGTTTGCTGATTTCTCTCTGAACATTTGTGTAGCTGGCCCGGCTTGTGGGCTTTTAAACTCTTTATTGTTTTGTTAACTGCTGACACTTTCTAGTCGCTTGCCTAGCAACTTTTATTTTGAAACACAAAGGTAGTTTTCTAGCTTTTTGAGGTAGATTTTGGTGGCCTCTAAAGCTTTCTAACTTTTGTAGATTATATCATGCTTTTTTGCATTTAACATGGTATCTCTTCTGGTTTTTGAGAGTGTTGGAATCTTGCGGCTCGACCTTTTTGGATTGCTTTGTACTTATTGTTTGTAGCTTAAATCCTTTGAGGTTGTGGCTGTGTGAGTCCAACTTGTTTTTCGGTTTTCTCGCTTTTGCTTGTATCTTTAGCACTTTCATAACCGATTTCTTTACGTTAGTCCTCTTTCCAGTTATTTTTGTTGTCCTCTTTTGCCAGATCTCTTTTTAAGGACTACTTTTATAACTTGGTTTTTGTAGGAGGCCGACTTCTTTACGTCGTTCTCTTCTAAGTTATTTTTGTAATCCTCTTTCTTGGACCTTTGTCAGGTCTCTTTCAGGGATTGCTTTTATAACTTGTTTTGTAGGAGGCCGACTTCTTTACGTCGTCCTCTTCTAAGTTATTTTTGTAATCCTCTTTCTTGGACCTTTGTCATGTCTCTTTTAGGGATTACTTTTATAACTTGTTTTGTAGGAGGCCGACTTCTTTACGTCGTCCTCTTCTAAGTTATTTTTGTAATCCTCTTTCTTGGACCTTTGTCAGGTCTCTTTCAGGGATTACTTTTATAACTTGTTTTATAGGAGGCCGACTTCTTTACGTCGTCCTCTTCTAAGTTATTTTTGTAATCCTCTTTCTTGGACCTTTGTCAGGTCTCTTTCAGGGATTACTTCTATAACTTTTTCATTTTGGGCTGACTTTGTTATGTCGGGCCCTTCTAAGTTAAAGTAATCCTCTTTAATAGGGTTGGCCAGACCTCTTTCCAGGGTTTACTTGTAACTTGGGTTGACTTGGTCCGACTTCTTTACGTCAGCCAGTCTTTAAGTTATTATTTAGCAATCCATAAGACCTCATCAGGTTCTTTTTTGGATCACTTTCGATAACTTTTTACATTATTCTGTGTTCATCTTTGCCGATTTGTAGAAGGTGGTTGCTATCTTTAGATTGTCTTTTAGGTGAATCGCGTTTTCACCCTTATCGGACGATTGTCTTGATCGTGATCGTGCAGTGAAGTTGCTTTTCACTTTATGCCGATCTGTTGCTTTATAATCGGACGATGAATGCTTCAGATTAATGCGTCTTGAAAACTTGTAGAATATCTAAAATATATTTTATTAAAGGAAAGTGCAAATATATACATGTGGGAATTTTTCATCCCTTTAAGTCGGATAGTGTCTGAGTCTCAACTTGGTGCCTCATTAAAAAACCTTTTTCAGGAAAAAGAGTGCATCCAGTAGTGAGATCTTTACTTTTTCTAGCTGTAGTACCTTCTTAGGTTGCAGGCGTACCATGATCTGGGAAGCTCTCGTCCATCGAGTTTGGACAGTCTGTAGTAGCCCTTCCCAAGTACTTCTACGACTAGGTAGGGTCCTTTCCAGTTTGCTGCCAACTTTCCTTCTCCTGGTCGAGTTGTTCCAATATCATTTCGGATTAGGATGAGATCATTTTCTGCGAAACTTCTCGGCACTACCCTTTGATTATATCTGGAAGCCATTCGATGCTTTAGTGCTTCTTCCCTGATCCGAGCTCTTTCTTGGATTTCAAGTAGTAGGTCGAGCTCTTCCCTTTGATGTTGGGAATTTGCTCCCTCATTGTAATGAACCACTCTAGGCGATCCTTCTTCAATCTCTACTGGAATCATTGCCTCTATTTCGTATGCTAACCGAAAGGGGGATTCCTTCGTGGTGGAGTGTGGTGTCGTTCGATACGCCCATAGAACTTGTGGAAGCTCTTCTGCCCAAGCTCCCTTTGCGTCTTGTAATCTCCATTTTAACCCAGCCAATATGACTTTGTTGGCAGCTTCAGCCTGTCCATTAGCTTGCGGATGTTCCACGGAGGTGTACTGGTGCTTTATGTTTAAGTCGGCTACTAACTTTCTGAAGCCTGCATCTGTGAATTGAGTGCCATTGTCTGTGGTGATAGAGTGTGGAACCCCGAACCTTGTGACAATGTTTCTATATAGGAATTTCTGGCTTCTTTTAGCAGTGGTGTTGGCTAGGGGCTCTGCCTGAATCCACTTTGTGAAATAGTCTACGCCAACTATGAGGAATTTAACCCGTCCTGATCCCTGGGGGAAGGGTCCGAAAAGATCAAGTCCCCATTTTGCAAAAGGCCAAGGCGAAGTTACACTGATGAGCTCTTCTGGCGAGGCGATGTGAAAGTTGGCATGTTTCTGACATGGTGGGCATGTCTTTACAAATTCTGTAGCTTCTTTCTGTAGAGTTGGCCAATAAAATCCCACCCGGAGTACTTTTTTGGCGAGAGCTCGTGCTCCGAGATGATTGCTGCAAATGCCGCTGTGTACTTCTTCTAGCACTTCCTTTGTGTTGTTGGTCGGCACACATTTTAGTAATGGTATTGAGATCCCTCTTTTGTACAAGATGTTGTTTATGATAGTGTAGTACCATGCCTCCCTTTTTAACCTCTTTGCCTCATTTTCTTCTGTGGGGAGTATTTCTGTTTTGAGGTAGTTAATTATGGGGGTCATCCATCTTTGGTCCTGACTTGTTATGGCTACGACTTTTTCCTCTTCCAAGATTGATGGGTTCTGTAGCATTTCCTGGATGAGGCTTCTATTGTTGCCTCCTGGTTTGGTACTGGCTAGTTTCGAGAGTACGTCAGCTCGGGTATTTTGTTCGCGGGGTATGTGGTGGATCTTATATTCCCCAAGTTGTCCGAGTTGTTCTTTGGTTTTATCCAAATAATTTTTCATGGTGGGATCTTTGGCTTGGTAGCTCCCTGTTATCTGTGACGTGACTACTTGTGAATCGCTGTAAATGTTGAGTTTTTGAGCTCCAACCTCTTTAGCCAGCTTCAAACCAGCTAATAATGCTTCATATTCCGCCTGATTGTTTGAGGCCGGGAACCCGGATTTAAGGGAGAGCTCAACTTGGGTTCCTTGGTTGCTTTCTATTATCACACCTGCGCCGCTTCCAGTCTTATTTGAAGAACCGTCCACATAGAGATTCCATTCTGTGGGGATTTCTGGGGCATCTGTGAATTCTGCGATGAAGTCGGCCAAATACTGTGATTTGATGGCCGTCCGAGCTTCATATTGGAGGTCGAACTCGGATAACTCGACTGCCCATTGTAAAATTCTGCCTGCTAAATCTGTTTTCTACAATATTCCTTTTATGGGCTGGTTAGTTCGAACCTTAATTGTGTGAGCCTGGAAGTATGGGCGAAGTCATCGAGATGTTAGAACGAGAGTATAGGCAAACTTTTCTATTTTTTGGTAGTTCAACTTGGATCCCTGTAGCACTTTACTAATGAAGTAGACGGGTTGTTGCCCACTTTCGTCTTTTCTGACTAGTGCTGAGGCTATTGCCCGGCTTTCTACTGCGAGATATAATATGAGCGGTTCTCCTTTTCGTGGCCGAGATAGGATAGGTGGCCGTCCTAAGAAATCTTTGAAGACTTGGAAGGCTTGTTCACATTCTGATATCCATTCGAACTGCTTTCCCTTTCTTAAAGTAGCATAGAAGGGGAGAGATCTTATCGCTGATCCTGCTAAGAACCTGGATAGGGCGGCCAATCTCCCGTTGAGTTGCTGTACTTCTTTGACACAGGTTGGGCTTTTCATGTTGAGTATGGCTTGACATTTATCCGGATTTTCTTTAATTCCTCTTTGTGTGAGCATGAAACCTAAAAATTTGCCCGCTTCTACTGCAAAGGTGCATTTTGCGGGATTGAGTCGCATGTCATGCTTCCTTATAGTGTCAAACACTTGAGCCAGGTCGGATAACAATGTCTCTTCACTTTGTGTCTTTATCAATATGTCGTCCACATAGACTTCCATGATTTTCCCGATGTTATCTGAGAAGACTTTATTCATTAGCCTTTGATAAGTAGCTCCTGCATTCTTGAGACCAAAAGGCATCACAATGTAGCAGTAGTTTGCTTTCGGCGTTAAAAACGAGGTCTTTTCTTGATCTGGTGGATACATGGGATTTGGTTGTATCCTGAATATGCGTCCATAAATGAGAGGTATCTATATCCAGAGGAAGCATCGACCAGAGCGTCGATACTTGGGAGTGGGTAAGGATCTTTTGGGCAGGCTTTGTTGAGATCGGTGTAATCGGTGCACATTCGCCACTTCCCATTTGATTTTCTCACCAAGACGACGTTGGCTAGCCATAGTGGGTACTTGACCTCTCTTATAAATCCTGCCTCCAGTAATGCTTGTACCTATTCTTCCACAGCTTGGGATCGTTCTGGCCCAAGTTTTCTTCGTCTTTGCTATACCGGCCGAGATCCTGGATAGACCGCCAACTTGTGGCACATTAGCTTGGGGTCTATGCCTGGCATGTCTGCGGCATTCCATGCGAAGAGATCGACATTATCTCGTAAGAATTGTACCAGTAATTCTTTTGAGTTTCTTCTCAGGATCGTGCCGATATTAGTCGTTTTGTCCGAGGTATCTCCGATCTGAACCTTCTCTATCTCACCTTCTGGCTGCGGACAGAGCTCTTCTCGTCTCTGAACTCCGCCAAACTCAATTGTGTAGAATTCTTCTCTTCTACCTCTGAGGTTTAGATTTTCGTTATAACAGCGGCGTGCCATCTTTTGATCTACTTTTATTGTGGCTATCCCCTCTGTAGTTGGGAATTTCATGCATAGATGTGGAGTCGAGACTATTGCCCCGAGTTGATTTAGTGTGGTCCGACCTATTAGGGCATTGTAGGCTGAACTCACGTCGACCACAATGTAGTCTATTTTGAGTGTTCTGGATTGGTTCCCTTTTCCGAAGGTTGTATGTAGTGATACGTATCCTAATGGTTGTACCGGGGTATCTTCCAGTCCGAACAGACTGTTCGGGTATCCCTTAAGCTCTTTGTCTTCTAGGCCGAGCTTGTCGAAGGCAGTTTTGAATAAGATGTCGGCGGAGCTCCCTTGGTCTATTAATGTGCGGTGCAGATTGGCGTTTGCCAGTATGATGGTGATGACCATGGGGTCGTCGTGTCCCGAGATGATACCGGATGCGTCCTCTTTAGTGAATGTGATTGCAGGG
Source organism: Arachis ipaensis (assembly GCF_059453495.1). NCBI lineage: Eukaryota > Viridiplantae > Streptophyta > Magnoliopsida > Fabales > Fabaceae > Arachis > Arachis ipaensis. Next base: position 38,715,046 of record NC_142435.1, on the reverse strand, counting down.
ATGTCTGGTGTTTCTTCTTTTCCCTCGACATGATATACTTCTTTGAGATATCTTTTGCAGGATGACTTGGAGATTCTTCCCCCTGCGAATCCGCCGTGTATCATGTGGACGTGTCTTTCCGGTGTACGAGGTGATCGCGCGGTTCGTCCGATATCTTCGTCCCTTCCTCTCTTTCTTTGGTCGTCATCTCGGGTGGCTAGAAACCGATCTAGTTTTCCTTGCCTCACCAATTTTTCTATGATGTTTTTTATATCGAAGCAGTTGTTGGTGGAGTGCCCTCGCACTCAATGATATTCACAATATTCATTCTGGTTTTCTCCTCCTCTTTTGCCTTTGAGTGGTCGAGCTGGGGTATTTTCTCCGTATGGCAGACTTCTTTATATACGTCGACTAGGGATGCCCTGAGAGGGGTGTAATTGTGGTATTTTTTTATTTTCTCTCCTTGTCGATCTTCTTTCCTTTTGGATTCCTTGTCTTTATCTCGGTAGGGGACCCCGAATTTTGAGGTTTCTCCTAACCGAGCGTTTTCTTCCATGTTGATGTATTTTTCTGCTCGCTCCTGCACTTCGTCTAAGGAGGTAGGGTACTTCTTTGATATGGATTGGCTAAAAGGTCTTTCTCGTAGGCCATTGATGAGTCACATGATGGCGGCCTCTGTTGGCAAGCTTTGTATGTCCATGCATGTTTTGTTGAATCTTTCCATGTAGTTGCGGAGGCTCTCCCGATCTCCTTGCTTGATCCCTAGTAAACTGGGGGCGTGTTTGGTCTTATCTTTTTTGGCCAGGTCGTCAGAGTTTGAGATGGACTTTGGAGGTAGGTTGTCGAACCATCTGATTGCTGTCTTCGTGAGAGTTGTTGGAAAAGCTTTGCAACGAACGGCGTCTGAGGCGTCGGTGAGGTACATTCTGCTTCTGAAATTGCTGAGGTGATGGTTGGGATCTGTGGTACCACCATACAAAATCATATCTGGGAGTTTGAAGTCTTTGGGGATTTTGGTTTTCATGATTTTCCTAGTGAATGGATCTTGTTCTTTGTGTGAACTTTCCTCGGGAGTGGTCCGAGGGGTTTTTGATTTGAGATCGGCTTCTAATTGTAGGAGTTTATCTTCCAATTCTCGTCGCCGTCGTACCTCTCTTTGTAGATCCTTTCCGACCTCTCTTTGTTGTTGGGTTTCTTTTTCAAGTTGCTTTAAGCGGTCTTGAAGTGCTTTTTTTACCCCCGGATTTGATGAGTTTTTGTCCCCGTTGGATTCTGGAGTATCCTTTAGCGTAGTGTCTGCGTTCTTGTGCGGTGTTCTGTTTTCCAGATCTGAATCGTGGTCGTTGTCATGGCCGTCCGCCATGGTGTTGGGATGACTTCCAGGTTCCCCGGCAACAGCGCCAATGTTCTGAGGGTTACCTGAAACTGGAGGTCGATCTCGGATGAGATCTTCTGTACTGGTCAGAGATGGCGTGTCCGGCTGGCTGGTGGCGGCCGGAGCTGTTGTGTCCGACTTGTTGGACATGCTGCACTGCTGATCCTTGGTCACCGGAGGGTGGGGGGTACCCGCAAGAGACTCTGATGCTTAAGTTAGCACGGGTATTAAGCAGGTTTTTTGTAGAATCAGAGTATGAGTTATATCTGTGTGCTCCAGTGTATTTATAGTAGTTGTAGAGTGACCTTTTTAGATAGGATAAGTTAGTTATCTTATCTTATCTTATCTTTTAGCGAGGTCAGCTTATCTTCAATGGAACCGCCCTTATCTCTATAGGCTTGGACTGCTTTTGGATCTGGGTCATATTTCTTGAGGTGGGCCCATTTTTCGGGCTTTCCTGTCGATTTGGCCGAGCTCTTTTGGTAAGAGGTCGGATAGTCTGACCTGAAGAAGTCGGTCGCTTTGTCGCCGATCATCCCGGGTCAGATAGCTCGACCCAGGGTATGAACAGGTTAGGGTCAAGGTAGGATTGTATTTGGCCAAGTGGACTAAAATCTGAATCCTTAATTAACTTAAACTTTCCACCTAACTTTAGACAATCCATGTAATCATAATACCACATCTAACTATCCATTAACCATGTTTTCCACATATTCATGCATCCTGATTTGAGTACAGTACAAATGCATTGCTATCATTTACTTTGGGGCATTTTGTCCCCTTTTATTGTTTGCTCTTTTTCTTTTCTTTTTCTCTTTTTCTTCTTTTTTTTCTTTATTTTTATTTATATATATGTCTTTTTTTTCTCAATGCATATGATTAAATTATTGAATGCATGAACATGTCCTAAACATTTCTTTCACATTTTTATAAAGATATATAACATACTCAATTCTCAAACCAAATGCTTCCAAACCCACTTTCCCCATACTTACTTCATGAGCACTCTCACTTAGTCTAAGCTAACTAAGGATTCAAATTAAGGGCATTATTGTTTTCCGCTTAGAGTTAATGATGTGCTAAAGTAAAGAACAAACGGGTAAAATAGGCTCAAATTAGTTTGCAAATGATAATGAAGGGGTAAGGCCATATGGGTATGTAAGCTCAGTGAAACAAAGGCCTCAATCATATAAGTGCATGCATACATCAAACAATGGAAATATAGAATTAAGCAAGACAAAGATCACAATTTTAGAGAGAAAAACACACACTAAAACAAAATTTTGGTTGATAAAATGCAACCAATTCAAATAAGCTCAAAATCTCACAAGTTTTGTGTGTTCGAGCTCAAAACCATGTTCCAGTATAATATTTCTTCAAACAAGTGTAACAAAAAATTTAAGTCAAATTAGTGAAATGCTATAAAAAGTTTCTTAAAAAAGAAATTATTACTTTAACCAAGTGGTAAAATATGCACAAAATTAAACAAATATGCAATCAAACATGCAAATGCAACAATGAATAAACAAAGAAAATAGAATATTGGTGTTTGAAAAGAAAATAACTAACCTTCGGAGATCGGTATCGACCTCCCCACACTTAAAGATTGCACCGTCCTCGGTGCATGCTGAGATGGACATGTGGACAGGTTACTCCAACTGACGCTTGTAGATGGAGGCGCCTTAGTTGGAGATCTCTTGGTTCCTTTCCTTGCTGGTGTCTTGTCAGTAGCCTTCTCTTTTCCTTTCTTGGTACCCATGCCTAAGGAAGAAGAAAAAGGAAGAGTGTGAAATATAAAAAACTAAGACCGAAAGGGAGGAAATTCCAAGAGATAAGGAATGCCAATGGAAAGATGATAGCCCAACTACATGGTAGCTACAACATGTAGGGAAGACAACAATAAAGATCAAAAAGGGCAATTCAAAATAATTAGATGCAAGAGGATAAAAACATGCAAATAATAGGCATGCGAAGCATAGCTGAAGCATCAAGTAATAAATGTGCCAAATTAAAGAGCATGTGTAATTATGACAATTGTGAATGATAATCCCAAATACATTGGGTGTGCAAGTTAAAATAGGGATGAAAATAATGAATCCAAATGTATATGAGAGCCATAAGTAAATGTCAATTGTCAGATCTCTCCTCAGAATAGCCACAGGCTCAAGTAAAATAAGGTACTATCCAAATAAAATTCCAACACCAACATAAAAAAATACATGAAAAAGAATTGAAACAGAAACCAAAAGGAAAGAAAAATTAAATGCATTAAATTAAAGGGATAGAAGAGTAGAGGGAGAGAAGAAGAGAAAGAAAGAAGAAAGAAGAAGAAAGAAATTAGGTTTGGGGAGAAAAAGATAGGTTATTTTGGCTGAGCTGGATATTCTGTGCGCCGCATGCGACGCGGACGCGTGGGTCACGCGTTCGCGCGGATAGCGCTTCTATGAAATGATGCGGACACGTCATCCACGCGGTCGCGTGGATCGATCTGTGCCATTAGCGCGAGGGCAGCCTCGCGGTCGCGCAACTTTCTGTTTGAAGCTCATATTGCCAAATTTTAGGGTGACGCGGTCGCGTGGGGGACGCGATCGCATGGTTGGCCTTGTTTTGAAAAATGGCGCAGACGCGTGGGGCACGCGTTCGCGTGGTACGGCTTGTGCTTCTAGCACCGTTCCAGCTCCATTCCAGCCCAACTTACTGCCATACACCCATTTATGTCGATTTCACAGAGCCACGTGTTCGCTTGGGTGACGCGGACGCGTGGGAGGCTCTTTTGCCACATGACGCGGACGCGTCAGCGACGCGGTCGCGTGGGGTCAAATTATGCTAAAGGCGCGCCTCCAGCCACGCTCTCGTGTTACTTTCTGTTCTATTTCTTTTCTTCCCATTGCACTGGTGACGCTGACGCGTCAGCGACGCTGACGCGTCAGCGACGCTGCCGCGTCGCGTGCGTGTTTTTTTTTATAATAATGCAGTGTGCAGAATGCAATGCTAATATGAATGTTATGCATGATTCCAGGTTCAATCATTACTCAAAAACAAACAAAATAGACTAAAATTAAAACTGAAAAAGGGACGATCATACCATAGTGGGTTGTCTCCCACCTAGCACTTTTAGTTAAAGTCCTTAAGTTGGACATTTGGTGAGCTTCCTGTTATGGTGGCTTGTGCTTGAATTCATCCAGAAATCTCCACCAATGTTTGGAATTCCAGTAGCCTCCGGGATTCCAAACTAGGCGCAGAAAGCCTTCAAGTAAGTTGAAGCAAGTGACAAGGCCCCAAGAGTGTTGATTATTAGAATGAATTCCGGGGTCCCAAGTCTTGCTTTTGCACCCGTCTTCTTGTTGATCATTATTATTCCATCCGGGTAGCAAGCAATCTGAATTCTCACTAAAGCAGCCAAACAACTTCCTAGACCCATTCAGCTGAGCTCTACACCAACCTTTGCGTTTAAACTTTGAGCACACAACCATGTTGAACCTTGCTTGACAACTCCAACCACTAACCATCTTCCTCTTACTCTTAATGCCACAAAGAGCTCTAAGTTGACCATCCGTCTCCAGTAGCCCATATTCAAGTGGAATTAGAAAGCTAAGGGATATGAATTTTACCCACTTGAATGTTGTGAAGGATGATGGTGACTTAGGTGGAGGTATTTCTAACGAATTTGCAGGCTCCACTTCCTTATGCTCTTCTCTGACAACTTCCACCTCTTTGCAAGTTTCTTCAATATCAACCTCTTCCTCTTGGTTGCTTTCTTCCAGTTCAATCTCTTCTTTATTGCTCACCAAGGGCATGAGAGGTTGTGCTTCTTTTTCTTGAATCTCCATCTCTTGATCGACCTCTTCCAAGTCCTTAACCATGACATGCCTTGGAGGTTGTACACCCTCTTCAACATCAAATGCAACCGTCTTGGAAGGAGGCTCTATGTCTTGACTTTCCCATGGAGGTACAGCATCTCTTAAGTCTGCAACCACTTCTTTCTTTTTAATAATTGCTGCTTTGTCGAGTTGTTTAAGTATAAAATCGTACTCATCCTCGATGATTTTCTTTCCATGACAACTCCTTTCAACTACTCTTTCATCCTTAAGGGTCTCTCCTACCTTTACCCGTAGGGCCTCCTCTAGCTATTTATGAAGTATGGATTCACGAAGATGATTCCTTCTTTCCTGTTCCATATCAATAGCATAATTGGGATCATCTTGCTGTTGGATTGATGGATGTGGGTGCTCTTCCATGGAGGGTGGTGATGGGATGAAAAGATCATTATGTGGTTGAAAAGGAAGTGCACTAGAGCTTGAGGGTTGAATTTTGGAGGTAGAGGTTTGGTTCATGCGGGATAAAAGATTTTGGAGTGTAGAGGTGAGACCAATGATGTTAGAGATGAGTGTATTGTTATCCAATGGAGGTTGGGGTGGATCTATGTATGGCTCATTCGGTTCATAGGGTGGTTGGTATGGTGGATGTGGGTTAGGGTCATATGGAGGTAAATGGTGTAAAGGGGCTTGTGAGTTTGGTGGTTCAAAGGTATGTTGGGGAGGTGGTTCATAAGCACAAGGTGGGGCTTGTTGGTAATTACAAGGGGGTCCACCATATCTATCAACTTGGAATGCATTGTAAAGTGGTCCTTGCCCATGATATCTTGGAGTGTGTTGTTGCCTAAAGGGTTGATCAGATCCTCTTGGCTCCATCCATCTTTGATTGCTTAGACCTTAATGCATATTCCTGTTATAGCTTCCACTCCTTTCAACAGATTTAGAACCAAACGCAAAGCGAGAGGGGGTGAGAATTCATGGTAGCTAATAAAAATAAAAAAAAACAAAAATAAAAACAAATTTAAATTAAAAGGTTATTGAAATTAAAATTTTTGAATTTGAAAAATTAAATTTTTAATTTTGAGTTTTTAAATTTTGAAATTTGAATTTTAAAATTTAAAATGTTGAAATTTGAAATTTGAATTTTTAAATTTTGAATTTTGATTTTTGAATTTTAGAAATTAAATAATGAAATTTGAAATTTTGAGTTTTAAATTTTGAATTTTTGAATTTAATGAGGAAAGAGAAAAACAATAAAATGACACCAAATTTAAAATTTTTAGATCAAAACGAAGAAAACAACTAAGAACAACTTGAAGATCAAGATGAACACGAAGAACAAATTTTTGAAAAAAAATTTTAATAACTAAATAAAAACCAATAACCTCTTAATTTATGAAAAAGAAAAAATAAAAAGAAAAATAAAAACAAATAAACAAGCAAAAAGCAAATATTTACAATAACCAATAATAAGGCACACGTTTGCAATTCCCCGGCAACGGCACCATTTTGATGAGAGAACTTTTGCGTGGTCTAGAAATTCGCAGATAAATCCTCGTTGCAATTATAGTTTCTAAACCAACAAAAGTCCTTTCATACAAACGTTTTGGTTGTCATAAGTAACAAACCCCTTTAAAATTGATAACCGAAGTATTTAAACCTCGGGTCGTCTTCTCAAGGAATTGCTGGGAAGTATGTTCTTATTATTGGTTATGAGTCTTGTAAATTGGGGGTTTTGAAATTTGGGCAATGGGCACAGGTATATTTATAAATTAAAGCAATAAAAATAAATAAGAGATTTTATGTAATTAATTTAAAACCCTTGACCCGGAGAAGATTAATCGGAAGTTCTATCCTTGTTGGATTTTTCTCAATATCAATTGATAATTGAAGGTTGCTTCTACTTAGTTATCCTTTACCAAGTAATGTAAAAGAAAGTCAAGTAAGTTGGAAGTCTACTTCTATTCACAAGTTCTAATCCTCTCCCTTGGGAAGGATTAGCGTTAGTGACTAAAGAGCCAGCCAACAATAAACCCAATTAATCAAGAGAAAAATTGTAATTGGGTTAATTGTTGGATCGCCCTCTAGTCATTGACACTAGTCCTTCTCAAGGGAGAGGATTAGGACTTGTGACTAGAAATAGCTTTCCAACTTGCTTGACTTTCCTCTAACTAGTAAAGGATAATTAAGCAGAACAACCTTCAATTATCAATTAATCTTGAGAGTACTCCAACAAGAATAGGGCTTCCAACTAATCTACTCCCAGTCAAGGTTTTTATTTAAAATTACATAATTTCTCTGATTTAATTTCCTGTTTATCAACTCAAACCATTTTAGAAAACATCTGATTAATAAAATAGCACACCTTTCGGTAACTCGTTGGGAGACGACCTGGGATTCATACTCCTAGTATTTTAATTTTAATTTTGTGACAACCCTTCTAAATTGATAAGTGGATTTTCGGTTAGTTAAGAACTGTACTTGCAACGTATCTCTTATAACAATTTCTTAACTCGCCAATTTAAAAGGGTTGGCCCAAAATCACCCCCAGTGAATTTTGCAGACTCTGCAGATCGCGCATGTCACGCAATCGCGTCATCCAGGCGTTCGCGTCATCCAGCGTTTTGCCTTGCCACGCGTGCGCGTCGTCCACGCCACCGCGTCACTGGTGCAGTTTCCAATCCGCGCGGTCGCGTGAGCCATGCGTCTGCGTCACTGCAATTTCCTTTATGTCGCGCGGTCGCGTGAGCCATGCGTCCGCGTCACTTCTCGCTGGTCATCTCCTTAATTTCTTGTGTTCCTTCCATTTTTGCAAGCTTCCTTTCTAATCTCCAAGTCATTCATGCCCTATAAAGCCTGAAACACTTAACACACAGATCACGGCATCGAATGGAATAAAGGAGAATTAAAATACAAAATTAAAAGTTTCTAGGAAGCAAGTTTTCAACCATAAAGAATTTTTAGGAAGGAATTATAAATGCATGCTTATTTAATGATTAAGTGGGTAAAGATTTGATAAAACCACACAATTAAACACAATATAAACCATAAAATAGTGGTTTATCAAAGTTCATGGAACTTGGGTAGAAGATTGATCAATGCGGTTTTGAGTTCAAAATTAGCATTTAACTCCGGATGACACACTTGAAGCGGTTGAAGAACAAAGTCCGGAGCACCGGCTTCCTTAAGAGTGACTCTTCTTGGAGCGGCCATAGTATCGGTACCTAAATCAATGGAAGAAGTATTAGTAGTATCAATGGATGAATAGATGGTTTCTTCCTCAAATGACGCTTTGAATTTACCCTCAGGTACGGTTGGTGAATTGGTAAGAACCCTTTCACCACCTCCAAAGGCTAACCATCTCCGAGCTTGCCTAAGATGTGATATAGTTCTCTCAATTTCTGGATCAAAAAGGGCTAAGCTCGGATCCAGTAGTGAATGCGTCATTTAATGAAAGAACTATAGAGCTCATGACAACAAGATGCACTAAACAAAGATTAATCCTAACTAACAATTGAACTAGAAAACAATCAAGAAAAGTGCAAGTATTCACATATCAACATATTTACACTAACCAACAACGTGGCACACATATGCAACGCTCCGGCAACGGCGCCATTTTGATGCGCGATATTTTGTCGGTATAGAATTTTCCAATAGATTTATGTCGTAAGTATAGTCTAAACCAACAAGCTATAATGCATCAAACTTATAAAATGTGTCACCACAATTCAAAATTAATAACCGGGAGTAGAATCCCGAGTCATTCTCCCTAGGAGTTGCCCTAAGAAGTACATCATTAGTTAGGAGTTCTCTTGGTATTTTGAAGTTGAATACAAGAAAAGTAAATGAACATGAATTAAAGCAATGAGCAATTAACAATTGAACTAAGGAAAACAAGAACTTAAGCTAACAAGTGAATGACAATCAATCAATGTAAAATCCTTGGCTAGGGGTGAGAATTGGAATTTCTATCCTCATTGCCTCTATCAATTGTGATAAGAATTGGTTATTGCTCCACTTAGTTAACCTTTAACTATGAAGGAAAGTCCAGTGGAGATAATTGATTTGAGTCCACAAGTCCTAGTCAAATCCTAAGGAAAGACTAGAGTTCGTGTCATTCAAATCAATTAGCAATTTCTAATTATCAATCAACAAAAGGCTTTGACAATTCAAGTGTCTCCAATTACCTAACCCCCAAGCCAAGAGTAAAAATCTACTCCATAGCTATAGTTGACATTTTCTCAAACACTTGGTGAACAAGAATGAAAGGCATTGTGAAATTGAGAAGAGAATTTGAATTCAAGCTATCTACTACAAGTAATTAACAACAATAAAGCAATTAACAACAATGAACATGAAATTCCTCAATGCATTAATAGAAATCAATGTAAACAAGATCCAAATCCTAGATCCAAAATAACTAGAGTAAGAAGAACACTAAATGAGAGTAGGAGAATGAGATCTACAAATTGAAGCAATGTAAAATTGAAATTAAATTCAGATCTAACCAAAGGATCCAAGTGAAATTGAAATTGAGAAAGTCAAAACCTAGAGAGAGGTTAGAGTTTCTCTCTTTAGAACCACAAATTCAAAAACTAGCTAGAAAATTGTCTAATGTGTGTATCCCCTTTTCCTCCTTGGTCCCTTGGGTCTTTTCCCTCCAGAATTTAGCTCAAATTGGGCCTGGAGCTCTTCAGAAATTGCTAGCCATGATTTCATTAATGAAGTCACGTGCCGAGCGTCACGCGTACGCGTGGGTCACATGTACGCGTCGTCTAGGTTTTTGCAATCCACGCGTACGCGTTGAGCATGCGTACGCGTCAAAGAGATTTCTGCCCAGCCACACGGAGGCGTCAACTTTTGTGCGCCAATCCCAAATCCAAGCTCCCACGCGTGCGCGTCGATGCTAATACTCCAAATCTCCATTTTTCATGCTCCTTCCACTTATGCATGCTTCCTTCCTCTCTTCTAGACCATTCTTGCCCCTATAAACTATGAAATCACTCAACAAACAGATCACGGCATCGAATGGTAATAGAGGGAGATAAAAATATAGCATATTTAAGGCCTAAAAAGCATGTTTTCAATCATCAAGAAAAATTAGGAAGGAGACACAAAACTATGCATTTTATATGGATAAGTGTGATAGAATATTGATAAAATCGCCCAAATTCTATACAAAATAAATCCTAAAATTGGGGTTTATCAGCCATGTCTTGGTCAATCTTGATGATCTGTTTTTGTTCGAATTTTTTGAGTAGCTTCTGAAATAGACACTTGATTAAAAGTGCTGATATGACATACTCAGTACTGGGCTGGATTTGTGTTGCTGGTTGTGTAATATCCCTTAGTTAAATTGAATTGTGTGTAGCTCTTTATTGTATTCTCTATAAGAATAATAAACAGGAAGGAAGAAAAGAGCATAAATCTAGGAGGAGCTACTCTTGAAAAGGAAAGGGGGAGCAACACAAAAGCAAGTGACAACATTCAAAGGAAAGTTCCTTAACTTTACTCAAAGTCAATTCCTTTTGATTAAATGCCACAATTATATTTGTCATCAAGGGGGAGATTATTGAGTTAAGAAATTTAACTAAATTAATTGATGATGACAAACATTATTTTATTGGGCTAATTAACCAATTAGTTTTTAATTAAATTTAATCAAGTGTTGCAAGCCATACAAAAACAAAGCAACAGCCCAATAGGATGGAAAATAAAACCAAAGCTGGTGGCCTACAAAACAATAATAGCTCAAAGGAATCAAAGCAATGAAATCAAATGGGCCAAAGAAATCAAACGGGCTGCATGAAGCATAACCAACCCAAGCTCGATTTCATCTCTCAAGCCAATCCCTCCAATTTGCTTCCAATAAAGCGACATTCACTTTTCTTCTTCGGTCAGAGTTTAGAGAAGTGAAAGAAAGCTTAGTTCCTAAGTCTTTTCATCAAAGAAGAAATGAAAGAGAAATGTTAAGCAAAAGGCTGAGGTCTAATCACCAAAATCAAACCATCTTAGCAAAAGGAAGAAGTCAAAGGTAACTTATTTCCTCTTGCATGCATATTGATTTCTTCTCTTCTACCCCAACTCTCTTCCACTCCAAATTGGGAAAAGTGAAGAGAGTAATCTCTGTTAATCTCTGCTGTGAATCTATGGTCAAATTTGTGTCTTAGGAACCAAGTAGTATTTCAATGGCTTAGATCTGGTTTACCATTGAAAGACTATTTCTCCTTGCTTCCCTGAGGCTTTCGGTCAAGCAAGAGAAAGTCAGACTCAAACTTCTAATTTGGGGATTAACTGGAAAAAGTGAGATGGTGAGTTGGTGAAGCACACGGGTCGAGGGTTGACCTAGGAGAGAGTAACTCAGCAACATACTAGGAGATACAAAAGAAGATTTTTCATCATTCTGAAGCCAAGGAGAGATAACCAGTGTTTTTGGAGTTTATATTCTGAGAAGAGTTCTCTGAAGATGTTCATCAACTTGGATAGTGCTTCCTAGTCAAAGGTGCATTCCGCCAGAATGAGTAACTAAATCAGAGGCAAGCAAATCTGGTTTATCACATAGCAAAGAGGCTGGTGAAGCATTAATCTCCTTCATATTTTACGGATTGTAATTTTCTTTTTAATGTTTATCTTTTTGTAATTTCTTGAGGTAAAAGTCAGAATGAGAGAGCTCAAGTAAAATCCTAAGAGTGGAAAGAGGCAGAGTGATACACTTGAGTGAAAAGCCTAGAGTGATTTTAGATTTCTTTAGGTTGGTTCTGTGTCTTGTATCTTGTACCAGTGAGGTACCCCTTTCTTAGTTGGGTAAGCACTGATGAATCCATATTTGATGATATATTTTGGTTTGATTTGAGTGAATTTAATCATATAAACCCACATTTATTCATCCAAATAGCATACTTTTGTGTTATCTCCCTAAATTGTGCTTAATTGTGAAAACATGCTATTTTATACTTAAATTAGTGATTTTAATCCCACTTATATGCCATTCGATGCCATGACATGTATGTTGAGTAATTTCAGGTCCTAGAGGCAAGTTTGGCAAGGCAAAAGTGGAAGGAAGCATGTACAAAGGGAGAAAACATGGAGAAAACAAAGGAGAAGCACACATTGGAGTATGCGTGCGCACAATCTCTCGTGCATACGCACAAGAACCACACAGCCATGTATGCGTACGCACAATATCCTGTGCGTACGCACAAGAAGAAAATCAGCACGTGTGTGTACGCACACACCTGTGCGTACGTGATGCCAGGGCATTTTGGCCAGTTTCACTGACCTTTTCTTTACTGTTTTTAAGGTAGTTTCATGCATTTTTTTAGGAAATAAGCTAGTTTTGGGTGGATATTCACTTACATCTTGATTAAATCATACATTGTGCATTTTACATGATTTCATCAGGATTTTGCATGAATTATATGATAAATTGGATGATGCATGATCCATGATTAAGAGCAAGACTTTGATGCACTTTGTTTGATTGATTTCAGGCCAAAAGAAGAAGAGAAGAGCCACGTTAGTGGCTACGTTAGTTACACTAACGTAGGCACTAACGTGGAAGGAAGGAAAGCCCCAACGTTAGTGGGAAAAGTTAGTGGCATTAACTTTGAAGAAAGGAAATGAAGCCAACGTTAGTGACACTTAACATTATCACTAACGTTGGACCAAGCTCATAAATGGGCACGTTAGTTGCCACGTTAACTTAGTTAACGTGGCCTCTAACGTTAAGAAGAAAGGGAGAAAGCCAACGTTAGTGACATTCAACATTGTCACTAACGTTGGCCCAAGTTACAACAAAGCCACGTTAACTCCCACGTTAACTTAGTTAACGTGGAAGCTAATGTGGAGAAAGGTGGTGATCAACAACGTTAGTGACACCAAACATTCTCACTAACGTTGGAGTGAACTCACAAGCCCCCAATAAGCCACGTTAACTCCCACGTTAACTTAGTTAACGTGGTAGTTAACGTGGGCAAAAGTCCCACCTGGCAGCCTGACCATGCCTTCTTCAAACACGCATAACTTGAGCCACAAAGCTCCAAATGAGGTGATTCCAGTGGCATTGCAAAGTAGGATTCCAGATCTTTCTAAGCATATATAGTACTACATGGTTGACACTAAATTTGAGGGAGAAAACCTGCCCCGAAAGTGCAATGATGAACATGGTATCAGCCTGTATTTAGGCCAACTGACCTCTTCATCTTCCAAGAAGTATAACTCGAGTTGTAAAGCTCCAAATGATGCGCTTCTAAAGGCATTGGAAAGTAGACATCCAGGGCTTTCCAACGATATATAATAGTATGGGGTGGACATTAAGTCTGAGCTTCAGAAACGGGAAATCGCTAGCGTTATTGGCAATCAACATTTCCAGTAACGTTGGCATATATGCCAGCGACCATGTCCACTTCAAAGGAGCATAACTTGAGCTACGAAGGTCCAATTGAGGTGATTCCAGTTGCGTTAGAAAGCTGACATTCAGAGCTTTCCAAAAATATATAATACTCTATAGTGGGCACGAAATTTGAGCACAAAAAAAAAGGCATCTTTTAAGCCCCAAAAACACCAACTGGGCAGCAAGTGCAACGTTAGCCACAATAACTTTAGCACTAACGCCACACTTGTAGCGTTAGTGTGGCTAACTTTAGCACTAACTTTAGCACCTGGACCTCAACTTAACTCACTTCTCTCTCAAGTCCACTTCCAAGCTCAAGCAAGCAGGCCCACAATTGTCAACCAATCAAGGCCACAAGAAGCATCTAGAATAGGAATTTTCATTTAATTGTAATTTGCTTTTAATTTCATTTTGTAATTTAGCAGAGCCTATATAAAGGCCTTAGTTTTTACATTCAAGTCATTCTGGAATTCTGGAAATTGAAGGAAGGGGGAGAGAGTGAAGACCAATTCGAACTTCTGTGAATTGGCACACTCCAAGGGGAGTGGGTCTTCGGACCCCTCCCCTCAACCACTCTTCTTCCTTTTCTCTTCTTTTCTTTTCTTAGTAGTAGTTTTTCTTTTAGTTGTAATTTTCATTTATGAATGTTGAATTTTTCAATTTCGGTTTGAATCTTCATCTTTACTTTTCTGCATTTTCTTTCTTTTCTATTTTGGTAGAGCAATGATCAACTAACTCTTTTCATTGGGTTAGAGAGCTCTATTGTGATTCAATGGATCAATTGTAGTTCTTATTCTTCTTCTTCTTTCTTTTCTCTTGATTTTACTTGAAAGCTTTCGATCTTCATCCAATTGGGTAGTTATCTTGAAAAAGAAACTATTCATACTTGGATCTCTTCTGAACCTTGGAAGAGGAATGAAGAGATCAAGCTAGAAATGCTTTCTCATGCTGGACCAAATTGGGTATGGATGGATATGTGACTATAATCCTCTCAATGCTTGATTTGGGAAATGCATGTGGTATAATCAGTGACCATACTTCATCTCTTCTCATGAGCAATTGACCAAAGAATTGGCTATTGATCAAGATTTGAGAGATTGAATTACAAGAAATTGTAATTCAACCACTTAAGATTGCCAAGGAGATCAATGAGTGCATTGATTGAGGAAGAGATGGGAATGAACTTGATCCGGAGGATTGCAATATCTCTTGATCCCAATGTTCATTTTATTTTTAATTCTTAAATTTACTTTTCTTGCCATTTTACTTTTCTGCACTTTATTGCTTTCTTTACTTTTCTGCCAATTTACATTTCGTTGTTGCTTATCACTCCAAATCTGAACCGTCTAACTAGGATAATCAATTAACCATTGATTGCTTAATCCGTTAATCTCTGTGAGATTCGACCTCACTCTATTGTGAGTTTTACTTGACGACAATTTGGTATACTTGCCGAAGGAGAATTTGTTGAGAGACAAGTTTTCCGTGCATCAAGTTTATGGCGCCATTGCCGGGGATTAATTGTGATTAACAAACTACCGGTTGGTTGATGACCTAGATTAGACATTTTCTTTTGTTTTGCTTTATTCATGTAATTGCTTTAGTTCTTTATTTTCAATGCTCTCTAACTGTTTGTGTTAATGCCTCACCAAGAAGCCCCTGTTCGTGACAGCTTTGGCTCTTGGTGATTTTGTTATTAATACAACAGTTCTTTACTCAGCTTCTTTCCAAATAAAATTGGCATATGATCACATTCTAAGTTTGGTGTTGCCCTGCAACAATCTGTTTTCAATCTTTCTGGATACTTGCATCCATTCTAAGAGAAAGTGTCACACTAAGTTTGGTGTGCCACTTATTTTTCTATGCAATGTATCCAGCAACACCACTTGTTTGTATAATCATAATGCCTTTGCTTCTTAGGCTTGCAGTGTTATCCTTAATTTTTGCTTGCTTAACCACATACATCACTTACATTTCAGTATGTAAGACGTTCATGACCCATCATAGACCCCACCACCACTGTTTTATTTGCTGCTTGAAGACAAGCAATTAGTCTAAATTGGTGTGGGAAGGGAGAAAAGTAGGAGAAGAAGGGCAACAACAATAAAGATGAACTACAAGGTGGTAAAGTTCCTTTTTCCTCTTACTTATTTCCAGTACATTCATTTGCATGATTGTCTTCTATGTTCTTTGTATGTATGTGTGCTTTCTCCTTGTGAATAAGCATGTCAATTCTGTCTTTTAAACTTTTTATTGATTAAGGCTGTGTTTTCTAGCCTGAATGTCATTACTGCATCCTTACTTTGCTTACTAGTATACTTGTCCCTTTTGAATCAAATGAAAAGAGAATGAGTGTTTTATAAAAGACCAGAGTAGAGTTCATACTATGGAGTAAGTTGCTGAGTTTGTGGTGTGGTCATAAGTTAGCTAAGTTGGTTCAACCACAAGGTGGGAAGACAACTATCTATCATGAATACTATGCTTGAGACACACCCCATGAGACTAGCTAAATAAGAAGATCCTAATAAGAAAGAGGGAAAGAACAATGAAAGTGAAAAAAAAATAAAAGAAGAAAGTAATAAGGCTAGGCACCAATGGTTTTAATCTTGAGGCAAGTGTCTGTGGTGCTCCTGTGTGAGGGATCTACTTGGATGAATAAGCTCTTAGGGGTGCCTTATCACTTGGTAACTTGGGTTAACTAACTCGGGATTATCAGCTGAAAGTCCACTATCAAGAGTAACCTTCACTACAGAGCATTTAGTAACCCAAAGAGGTGCTGGACACCAAGGTCTCAAGAAAAGAAAATAAATAAACTATATGCCTGTGGTGTGTATGTATGGGGGAGAGACTTGAGCAAGTAAGTCCTTAGGGGTGCTTCAACACCTAGCACCTTGAACCAACTAGTTCGGGAGTGTTGGCTGAAAGCTTATTTTAAAGAGTTGCCCCTTTATAGAGCACTTAGCTTAAGAACAAAAATAAGCCCTGAAATGACAATAAAAGGATCAATGAATAAAACTCTCATGGGATGCAATCAAAGTGAGTGTTTTAGGACATGATAAAGGTCTGAAAGCCAGGAATGAACCTAAGTTGCTATGCATGAAACCACCAAAACACCAGGGACATGACTTCCACAAGAATGACTCATTTCTCTTGGCGTTCCATTCATCATTCTCTTGTTCCAGTACTTGCTTAGGGACAAGCAAGCTTTAAGTTTGGTGTTGTGATGCCAGGGCATTTTGGCCAGTTTCACTGACCTTTTCTTTACTGTTTTTAAGGTATTTTCATGCATTTTCTTAGGAAATAAGCTAGTTTTGGGTGGATATTCACTTACATCTTGATTCAATCATACATTGTGCATTTTACATGATTTCATCAGGATTTTGCATGAATTATATGATAAATTGGATGATGCATGATCCATGATTAAGAGCAAGACTTTGATGCACTTTGTTTGATTGATTTCAGGCCAAAAGAAGAAGAGAAGAGCCACGTTAGTGGCTACGTTAGTTACACTAACGTAGGCACCAACGTGGAAGGAAGGAAAGCCCCAACGTTAGTGGGAAAAGTTAGTGGCATTAACTTTGAAGAAAGGAAATGGAGCCAACGTTAGTGACACTTAACATTATCACTAACGTTGGACCAAGCTCATAAGTGGGCACGTTAGTTGCCACGTTAACTTAGTTAACATGGCCTCTAACGTTAAGAAGAAAGGGGGAAAGCCAACGTTAGTGACATTCAACATTGTCACTAACGTTGGCCCAAGTTACAACAAAGCCACGTTAACTCCCACGTTAACTTAGTTAACGTGGAAGCTAACGTGGAGAAAGGTGGTGATCGACAACGTTAGTGACACCAAACATTCTCACTAACGTTGGAGTGAACTCACAAGCCCCCAATAAGCCACGTTAACTCCCACGTTAACTTAGTTAACGTGGTAGTTAACGTGGGCAAAAGTCCCACCTGGCAGCCTGACCATGCCTTCTTCAAACACGCATAACTTGAGCCACAAAGCTCCAAATGAGGTGATTCCAGTGGCATTGGAAAGTAGGATTCCAGATCTTTCCAAGCATATATGGCACTACATGGTTGACACTAAATTTGAGGGAGAAAATCAGCCCCGAAAGTGCAATGATGAACATGGTATCAGCCTGTATTTAGGCCAACCGACCTCTTCACCTTCCAAGAAGTATAACTCGAGTTGTAGAGCTCCAGATGATGCGCTTTCAAAAGCATTGGAAATTAGACATCCAGGGCTTTCCAACGATATATAATAGTATGGGATGGACACTAAGTTTGAGCTTAAGAAACGGGAAATCGCTAGCGTTATTGGCAATCAATATTTCCAGTAACGTTGGCATATATGCCAGCGACCATGTCCACTTCAAAGGGGAATAACTTGAGCTACAAAGGTCCAATTGAGGTGATTCTAGTTGCGTTAGAAAGCTGACATTCAGAGCTTTCTAACAATATATAATACTTTATAGTGGGCATAAAATTTGAGAACAAACAAGAGGCATCTTTTAAGCCCTAAAAACACCAACTGGGCAGCAAGTGCAACGTTAGCCACAATAACTTTAGCACTAACGCCACACTTGTAGCGTTAGTGTGGCTAACTTTAGCACTAACTTTAGCACCTGGACCTCAACTTAACTCACTTCTCTCTCAAGTCCACTTCCAAGCTCAAGCAAGCAGGCCCACAATTGTCAACCAATCAAGGCCACAAGAAGCATCTAGAATAGGAATTTTCATTTAATTGTAATTTGCTTTTAATTTCATTTTGTAATTTAGCAGAGCCTATATAAAGGCCTTAGTTTTTACATTCAAGTCATTCTGGAATTCTGGAAATTGAAGGAAGGGGGAGAGAGTGAAGACCAATTCGAACTTCTGTGAATTGGCACACTCCAAGGGGAGTGGGTCTTCGGACCCCTCCCCTCAACCACTCTTCTTCCTTTTCTCTTCTTTTCTTTTCTTAGTAGTAGTTTTTCTTTTAGTTGTAATTTTCATTTATGAATGTTGAATTTTCAATTTCAGTTTAAATCTTCATCTTTACTTTTCTGCATTTTCTTTCTTTTCTATTTTGGTAGAGCAATGATCAACTAACTCTTTTCATTGGGTTAGAGAGCTCTATTGTGATTCAATGGATCAATTGTAGTTCTTATTCTTCTTCTTCTTTCTTTTCTCTTGATTTTACTTGAAAGCTTTCGATCTTCATCTAATTGGGTAGTTATCTTGGAAAAGAAACTATTCATACTTGGATCTCTTCTGAACCTTGGAAGAGGAATGAAGAGATCAAGCTAGAAATGCTTTCTCATGCTAGACCAAATTGGGTATGGATGGATATGTGACTATAATCCTCTCAATACTTGATTTGGGAAAT
Source organism: Arachis ipaensis (assembly GCF_059453495.1). Lineage (NCBI taxonomy): Eukaryota > Viridiplantae > Streptophyta > Magnoliopsida > Fabales > Fabaceae > Arachis > Arachis ipaensis. The sequence continues at coordinate 38,696,105 of NC_142435.1, read as the reverse complement.
GCATGTGGTATAATCAGTGACCATACTTCATCTCTTCTCATGAGCAATTGACCAAGGAATTGGCTATTGATCAAGATTTGAGAGATTGAATTACAAGAAATTGTAATTCAATTACTTAAGATTGCCAAGGAGATCAATGAGTGCATTGATTGAGGAAGAGATGGGAATGAACTTGATCTGGAGGATTGCAATATCTCTTGATCCCAATGTTCATTTTATTTTTAATTCTTAAATTTACTTTTCTTGCCATTTTACTTTTCTGCACTTTATTGCTTTCTTTACTTTTCTGCCAATTTACATTTCCTTGTTGCTTATCACTCCAAATCTGAACCGTCTAACTAGGATAATCAATTAACCATTGATTGCTTAATCCGTTAATCTCTGTGGGATTCGACCTCACTCTATTGTGAGTTTTACTTGACGACAATTCGGTATACTTGCCGAAGGGGAATTTGTTGAGAGACAAGTTTTCCGTGCATCAGTACGCACACGTCCCAGCACGTGACTCACTTAATGGAAATAGCTGGGGGCGATTTCTGGGCCTCCAGAGCCCAGTTTTTGGACCGTCTGAAGATGATTTTGCCTATATCAAGGAAGGCCTCACTCCATGTGAAGGGGGGAGCAATTAGGATTAGATTTTAGTCATGTATTTCATTTTCTTGAGAGAGAAGCTCCCCCTTCTCTCTAAAACTAGGCTTTCTTAGTTTAATTTCTTGTAATTTTTATGTTAATTCTTGTTTTTAATCTAGTTTCTTCTACCTTTCTTTGTTCTCTTGTCTTAAATTCTTTAGTTTATCATGTTAATTTCTCAACTTCCTTGCTTTTCATGTTTATGCACACTCTTGCTATTTTAATTTAACATTTAATGAAATTTATGTTTTTATGTCATTTATTGCTTTATTGAGTTGCTATCTTTACTTTCTTTGCTTGGTAGTTGTAGCATTGTTATTTCTTGTCATTTTACCAAGCTTTCTTTACATGCCCACCAAGTGTTTGACAAAATGCTTGGTTGGGTTTTTGCTTAGTTTTTCACACTCTTGGTTGGGAAATTGGATAATCGGGTGAACTTGAGTGGTGGATGTCCATTCCACATTGTGTGAGGGTTGTTAATTAATTTGGTTTCCCTTGACTTTAAGGGACCCACTAGTGTTGTCTTAGGACTTAGGGATTAAGATTAATTATGCCTAGTTGACTTATCTTCGATGTAGGGTTGACTAATTGGGATTAATCCACACACAATTACCATGTTTGTGGTCCACAACTAGGATTAGAATCCTTAATTACCCCCTTTTTGCCAAGAGTTCTTTTTAGCATTTAATTTCCCTTTTATTGCTTTAATTGCTTTGACTTTTGATTTCTTGCATGCTAAGTTACCTTCTTGAACTTTAATTTCTTGCCATTTATAGTACTTGCTCTTTCTTGCATTCCCAACCCCCAATTTTCTCATAGCCAACAAGGACATGACATTTCATTGCAACTCCTAGGGAAGACGACCCGGGAGTTAAATACTCTCGATTATTTTGTATTGGATTTAATATTTGGTCATGAGAACTCATTGTTGGTTTGGACTATGCTACCAATGAATTGATGCTTCTTTTGATTGATTCCAAACTATACGATAAAATCTCTCGTTATCAAGCACTAAGAGTGAAGAGTTAGGTATTAGCATAACCAAGTTGTTCACACCCTGGGCCGAGCTATAAGGTCCGGGCCGGACAAGGATGGAAGGACCGACCTCTTCGAAAGGTTGGCCCCTTGGATGACCTCTCTGTAAAGAGCTCGGACTATCACCGCAGAGGCCTAAGAAGGCCCAGAAAAAAAGACCACCGTCCACTAGAAGGCGGTTGGCCAAAGATATGATCTCATTCACAAAAGATAAGATAAGATAACAAACTTATCTTAAAGGAAGATCGCCAAACACTACTATAAATACACTAGAGCACCCAGGTATAACTTATACTCTAATTCTACAAAAAACCTGCCTAAAGCCCGTACTGACTTAAGCATCGGAGTCTCTTGCAGGTACCACTCCCCTCCGATGAATGAGGACCAGCCACGCCTCCTATTTCAACAAGTCGGATACTGACGCCTTAGTCAGTAAGATCTCGTCCGAGATTGACCTCCTAGTTTCAGGTAACCCTCGGAACATTGGCGCCATTGCCAGGGAACCTGAAAGTCATCCCATCGTCATGGCTTACCCTCTTACCAATGAACACACCTCCGGATTAGAAGAAGGAACACCATTACAAAACACAGAAGCTACACCAACCTCCCGAAAGGAAGCTGGTGCACGAAATTGCAATCACACTTTTGCAATTCTGTACAACTAACCAGCAAGTGCACTGGGTCGTCCAAGTAATACCTTACGTGAGTAAAGGTTGATCCCACGGAGATTGTCGGCTTGAAGCAAGCTATGGTCATCCTTGTAAATCTCAGTCAGGTGAATTCAAATGGTTTTGAGGTTCTGATAATTAAAATATAATTAAAACATAAAATAAGATAGAAATACTTATGTAATTCATTGGTAGGATTTTCAGATAAGCATATAGAGATGCTTGTTGCTTCTGAACCTCTGCTTTTCTATTGCCTTCATCCAATCATTCATACTCCTTTCTATGGCAAGCTGTATGTTGGGGGATCACCGTTGTCAATGGCTACCGTCCGTCCTCTCAGTGAAAATGGTTCGGCTACGGGTTACGTAGGGCTAATCATCTGTCGGTTCTCACTTGTGTTGGAATAAGATCCAATGATCCTTTTGCGTCTGTCACTACGCCCAACACTCGCGAGTTTGAAGCTCGTCACAGTCATCCCATCCCAGATCCTACTCGAAATACCACAGACAAGGTTTAAACTTTTTAGATCTCAATAATGCTGCCAATTGATTCTAGCTTATACTACGAAGACTCTAATCTCATGGAATGGAGGGCTCTGTTGTCAGGAGAGGCAACCATGCGTCGTGACCCAGGAGGCTAAGAGATACACACTCAAGCTAGTGCAGATAGAACGGAAGTGGTTGTCAAGCACGCGTTCATAGGTGAGAATGATGATGAGTGTCATGGATCATCACATTCATCAGGTTGAAGTGCGAGTGAATATCTTAGAATAAGAAGTAGGCGTAAATTGGATAAAAAATAGTATTAATTGCATTAATTCATAAAGAACAGCAGAGCTCCACACCTTAATCTATGGGGTGTAGAAACTCCACTGTTAAAAATACATAAGAACAAGGTCCAGGCATGGCCGAATGGCTAGCCCCTAAACGTGATCAAGAGATCAAAAGTGATACAAAGATAGTCTCAAAAAATGATCTAAAGATGAAAATACAATAGCAAAAGTTCCTATTTATACTGAACTAGTAACATAGGGTTTACGGAAATAAGTAAATGATGCAGAAATCCACTTCTGGGCCCACTTGGTGTGTGCTTGGGCTGAGCATTGAAGCTTTCACGTGCATAGGCTTTTCTTAGAGTTAAACGCCAGCTTTGGTGCCAGTTTGGGCGTTTAACTCCAGCTTTTATGCCAGTTCTGGCGTTTAACGCCAGAAAAGGGTCTCTGACCGGCGTTTTGATGCCATTTTGCTGGAAAGCCCAAGATATCTACTTTCCAACGCAAGTGAGAGCGCGCTAATTAGGCTTCTGTAGCTCAAGAAAATCCATTTCGAGTGCAGCAAGGTCAGAATCCAACAACATCTGCAGTCCTTTTTTAGCCTCTGAATCAGATTTTTGCTCAGGTCCCTCAATTTCAGCCAGAAAATATCTAAAATCATAGAAAAATACACAAACTCATAGTAAAGTCCAGAAATGTGATTTTTATTTAAAAAATAATAAAAATATAATAAAAAGTAACTAAATCATACTAAAAACTACCTAAAAATAATGCTAAAAAGCGTATAAATTATCTGTTCATCAGATGCACACCACTCCAAGGGAGAAAAGCAACCCCAGAGCACAGAAATCATAGAGGCTATTCATGAACAGCAGGATCGCCTCAAACAGCTCGAACAAGAAGCTGAACGACAACGAGAAGCCGAGCGAATCCTCTGGAGAGAAACAAGGCAGCGACGGGAGCTGGAAGACAATCTCCTAAAACTCGAAGCCGACTTGATAACTAAGACCGCTCGATCTGACCGTGAAACTATCCCTCACAAGGACCAAGACCCATTCACGAAAGAAATCATGAAAGCTAAAGTCCCAAAAGACTTCAAAGCTCCCGACATGACCCCATATAACAGAACGTCCGACCCGAGCCATCACCTCAGCAACTTTAGGAGTCGGATGTATCTAAGGGACGTCTCGGACGCAACCTGTTGCAAAGCCTTTTCAACTACCCTGACCAAAACGACAATAAAGTGGTTCGACAGCTTGCCCCCAAGATCAATCACAAGCTTCGATGACCTCGCCAAAAAATTCTTAGCCAGGTTCTCCATACAAAAGGACAAAGCCAAACATGCTCCAAGCCTGCTAGGAATCAAACAAGGAGATTGGAAAAGCCTCCGCAGCTACATGGAAAGGTTCAATAAAGCGTGCCTAGACATTTAGAGTCTCCCCACGGAAGCAGCCATCATGGGACTTATCAACGGTCTACAGGAAGGACCCTTCAGCCACTCTATATCTAAGAAACACCCCACATCCCTGAATGAAGTACAAGAACTGGCTGAAAAATACATCAACATGGAGGAAAACTCCCGATTAGGAGTGACCTCTAAAGCCGGGTTCCCCTACCCACCTCGGGACAAAGATAAGGTGTCAAAGAAAAAGGAAGACCAATCCACAGAGAAGCCCAGGAAATACCATAACTATACCCCTCTTCGGGTATCCTTAGTGGACGTCTATCGGAAAATATGCAACACAGAAAAGATCCCACCTCCTCGCCTAATTAAACACAAAAGGGGAGAAAGTCGGACCAAATACTGTGAATACTACAAGATCTACGGATACCCCACTAATGAGTGCTATGACATGAAGAATGTCATAGAAAAGCTAGTCCGAGAAGGAAGACTAGATCGATTCCTAGCCAACAGAACGAACAAGCCAAAAAAGAGAAGAAGATATGAAGAGGGCGGACGAGTTGAACGTCCCCCTCATACCCCGGAAAGGCATGTTCATATGATCAACGGAAGATTCGCAGGAGGAGAAATCTCCAAATCATCCCATAAAGGACACCTCAAAGAAGTATACCACGTCGGAGAAGGAGACAGGTCACCCGACCTCCCCACTATCACTTTCACTAAAGAAGATGCCGCAGGCATCATTCCTGGACATGATGACCCCGTGGTCATTACCATCATACTAGCTAATGCCAACCTCCACCGAACATTGGTTGATCAGGGAAGCTTTGTGGATATCCTATTCAAGTCTGCCTTTGATAAGCTCGGACTGCAAGAAAAAGAGCTCAGGGCATATCCGAACAGCCTGTTCGGGCTAGGAGATGCCCCGATCCAGCCACTTGGGTATATCCCACTGCACAAGACCTTCGGAAAGGGAACCCGGTCCAGAACACTGAGCATAGACTATATCGTGGTTGACGTGAATTTCGCATACAATGCCCTTATAGGTCAAACGACCTTAAACCAGCTCACCACAGTAGTCTCCACTCCACACCAATGTATGAAGTTCCCAACTCCAGAGGGCATAGCCACCGTCAAAGGAGACTAAAAGCTCGTGCGACACTGCTATAACGAAAGCCTGAACCTAAAAGGTGACCCCAGAGGAAAGGAAGCTAATACCATCGAACTAGGGGGAACCCGGGCCTGTGAATAATTCCGTCCTCAACCAGAAGGCGAGACCGAAGAGGTCCAAATCAGAGACACCAGGGATAAAATAACAAACATATGTGCGAACCTAAAAGGAGACCTAAGGTAGCGTTTGGTGGAGAGACAGAGACGGAAAGACTGAGACCGAGAGACAGAGACTAAGAGACAGGGATTGAAATAAATATCAGTATTCAGTTTGGTACAAAATGGGAGACAGGAATTGAAACAAGAATAAAACTCTAATTTAATTTGCACAAAGGGTAAAATTGGAATTAATTAATTGAAATGAAAGTATTTTCGGTATAAAATGTTATTAAAATTTCAGTCTCCATCTCTAAAAATTTCAGTCCCCAGTGTCCCTACTTTTTGGAGGTACTGAAATACTGAAATTTTAGAGACAGAGACAGAAATTTTAGTACCAGTCTCTGAACTAACAAACACGATACTGAATCTCAGTCTCTCAGTCTCTGTCTCAGTATCTCAAAACAAACGCTACCTAAAGGAACTACTAATAAAGTTCCTAAGGACAATTCCGACCTCTTCGCATGGAAAGCCGCAGACATGCCCGGCATAAACCCTGGACTAATGTGCCCCAAACTGGCAGTATACCCCGGATCTCGACCAGTACAACAAAAGCGCAGAAAGCTCAGCCTAGAAAGGTCACAAGTCATAGAGGAACAAGTACAGGCCTTGCTAGAGGCAAGGTTTATAATGGAGGTTAAATACCCACTATGGCTGGCCAATGTCGTGTTGGTCAGAAAGCTAAATGGAAAGTGGCGGTATGTGTCGACTACACAGACCTCAACAGAGCCTGCCCAAAAGATCCCTACCCCCTCCCAAATATGGACATCCTAGTCGACGCTTCGTCGGGATACAAGTACCTTTCCTTCATGGACGCCTACTCAGGGTACAACCAGATCTCGATGCATCAACCCGACCAAGAGAAGACCTCGTTCCTAACCCTGAAAGCAAACTACTACTACGTAGTCATGCCGTTTGGACTCAAGAATGCGGGGGCTACATATCAGAGGTTGATGATCAAAGTATTCGCGGACCACATCGGGAAGCTGATGGAAGTCTACGTAGACGACATGCTAGTAAAAACACAAAGAGAAGAAACGCTGCTACCCGACCTTGCCGAAGTATTCGGCACCATAAGAAAGCACGGGATGAGACTAAATCCCACAAAGTGCACTTTCGCGGTAGAAGTCGGCAAGTTCCTAGGGTTCATGCTCACTCAAAGAGTGATTGAGGCAAATCCAGACAAATGTCAAGCTATACTCAACATGAAAAGCCCGACCTGCATCAAGGAGGTACAACAGTTGAACGGAAGGCTAGCAGCCCTGTCCAGGTTCCCAGTTGGATCAGCCCTAAGATCCCTACCTTTCTATACAACCCTAAAGAAAGGAAAGAGGTTCGAATGGACCCTAAAATGCGAACAAGCCTTCCAAGACTTTAAAACATTTTTAGGGCAACCAACTATCCTGACCCGACCTCAACAAGGAGAAGAACTGATACTATACTTCGCCGTTGGAAGTCGGGCGATAGCATTAGCACTAGTCAGAGAAGACGATAACGGACAGCAGCCCATTTACTTTATTAGTAAGGCTTTACAAGGGGCTGAACTAAACTACCAAAAGAAAGAAAAGTTCGCATACGCCCTCATACTTACTTCCCAACGGCTTCGACCATACTTTCAAGCCCACACCATCAGAGTACGAACCAACCAACCCATGAAAGGTATCCTACAGAAAACCGACTTGGCGGGAAGAATCCTACAGTGGGCAGTCGAGTTATCCAAATTCGACCTCAAGTATGAAACTCAGACGGCCATCAAGTCCCAATACTTGGCTGATTTCGTCGCAGAGTACACCGACACCCCCTGGAACCCCCATTGATTAGAACCTCTACGTTGACGGCTCATCAAATAAAGCCGGGAATGGGGCCAGCGTTATCCTGGAGAGCTGGTACGGAATTTATAACCACAACCTAATCGGCAAGTGCACCGGGTCATACTAATTAATACCTCAGGTGAGTGACGGTCGATCCCACGAGGATTGATGGATCAAGCAACAATGAATGAGTGATTGGCTTAGTCAGACAAACAGAAAATGGTGTTTTGAGAGTTCAAATGCATTAACAGTAAATTTAGAATATCAGAAAGCAAGCAGTAAACAAGTTGTGAATATTATATGGAGAAAGGTTAAGGCTTCAGAGTTATCTATTTTTCGGGTTGACTTTTCTTACTAACTATTTTAATCATGCACGATTTAATTCATGCAAACTATAAGTGACTAAACCTTAATTCCTTAGACCTTTTTAGTCTCCTCTAACCTTCATTAACCGCCAATTCCTTGGTCACTCAACTCCAATTAGAGGATGAGGCTCAATTCTAGTTATATGCCACAAAAATCCTAATTACCTAAATATAAAAGGATTATATGTCACGTATCCCGTTAAGTCCAGATAATTAGAAATTTAGGAGAATATGTTTTCAAGCTGTTGTTCAAGTAAAGAGCTTTTCCAAGTTATACAAGAACTCAATTAGATCCAAGGTCGTACTTCCGTTCCATCCAGATTCATAAAATAAAGAACGAAAACAATTCTTGAAATATAAATCAGTACATGAATTAAAATAGAAAAATAATAGTATCAATCCATACAATAGAAAAAGCTCCTAACCTTAACAGTGGAGGTTTAGTTGCTCATGGTGCAGAGAGAAAACTAGGATTCGTAAAACTGTAAATTTCCGAATGAGGTAGAAGAGAAGAGAAGAGCTCGAAGGGCTGATTCTTTTTCCTTTTATATCCAATCCTAATTAATGTAAATTATAATTTCTTAAACTAAATAGGATCTTTTCCTATTTTAAAAAATAATTTTAAAGCTTAATCAGAATAAATAATGATCTTCGCAAGCCTTCAAGTGGAGCGTGGGGACCATGTGCTCATTAAGGTCCACGTTGAACTTGGAAATTCTCAAGTTTAGCGTGGATGACGCAGTATGTCTCCTTTGGTGCATTCCTTGAGTCCATGCTGAACTTGGGAATTCTCAAGTTCAGCGTGGAGTGATGTGTGATTCTTCCTTTGGAGCTTTTGATCTGGCACTGAACTTGGTGTTCCTCAAGTTCAGCGTAGGGTTGTACGTATGAAATGGAAGAAAATGGTATACTATTATATATCATTGGAAAGCTTTGGAAGTTAGGTTTCCAATGCCGCTGGAATCACGTGAAGTGAACCTCTGTAACTTAATTTATTCTTATTTGAGTGCAAGGAGATCGTGGTTGACAACATCATTCGCTTTCTTCCTTTTCTGTTACAAAACTCCGTCAAATCCATCCGAATGCTACCTGAAATAAACAGAAATTTCAAACAACTCAAAGTAGCATTCATAGTGGCTAAAGGTAATTAAATCTTGATTAAACTCAACAATTTGAATGCAAATTCACTAGGAAAAGATAGAAAAGATGCTCACGCATCACAACACCAAACTTGAATTGTTGCTTGTCTTCAAGCAACCAAACTAATATAGGCTCAGGATGTGAATTTACATGAGAGGCGAGTATTCAATTATGCTCCTATCTCTTCTCAGAGTGGGGTTTATACACTGTAATCCTGAATAGTTTTGACATCTCACTATTAATTGAATCAGAGGAATGTTATTGTCATTCGGAATTAGAATCCGGATCATATTATGAATTCTCTGATCTTTATGCTACAGTTTAATCCTTGAACACAATAGATATCCTTTAATCCTCAGTGAATTGGTGCTTTGCACCTTGAGCCTAGCCGTGACTTTAAATGTTTTATCTCAAGCTTTACTTGACACAAAAACACCACAAGCACTTGACTGGGGAACTCTCTTTAAGTTCTGATTTTTCTTTTAGTTACTCCCAGACAGTGGTGCTCAAAGCCTTTGGCATACTCTGCTAAATACATTTGGTCTCGACTCTAAATATTCTGTCTCAAGGGTTGCTTGACACAAGAATACCACAAGCATATAACTAGGAAAACAACTGTTTGAGCTTTTAATCATGTCTGACCTCCTTAGTCATTGATGCTCAAAGCCTTGGACCTTGCTTTTATTTTTCTTTTGCTGTTTCTTTTGCTTCAAGGATTAAGCTTTCACTAATTTCAGAAAAGTCATAATAGTTCTCTAAATTCTTGTTTCTTATACATCAACATTCTTTGATTCAAATTCAGATATGCACTGTTCATGTCATGCATTCAGAATTACAGAAAATACCACCACATTTAAGTAAATAAGACTATTCTTCAATATAACCTCAATCTCTCATGCAATACTTCTTTTTCCTTTCTTTTTGATTTCAAGCTCAGTGAGTAATACATGAGACATCCCTTCAGACTAAAAATCAAATAGCAAAATAAACAGTAAATTAAACTAGAACGTAGGAATTGAAGTAAAAACTGATCATATAGTAACAAAAATAGCAGAAAATAGGAATATAACATAATAAGAACGGGAGGAAATATAGAATGAAAGGAACTCAACCACCTCAGTTATCCTAGTGGCGATCTCATTCTTTAGGCTGTGCTCTTTCGTGAAGATGATTTGCCCCTCTTTTGTGCCATTAAAATACACAGAAAAGCCACAAACGATGCGACAACACCAAACTTAAAAGTTTTCTTATCCTCAAGCAAAGAAAAAAAGTTGAAAACAGGGAGGGACATAAAAAGACAGACGGAGGAGTAAAAACAAAGAGTAATGCAAAAGAAGAATAAAATGATAAAAGGGACAAGAGAGCTTAAAAGAAAGAATATATATATATATATATATATATATATATATATATATATATATATTATATAAAGGGGGTAGCTGAAAAAGGAAGAGGACGGTGTGGATATATGACTCCACACTGAACTTGAAAGGGGGAAAGTTCAGCGCCGCAGCCCCCGAATGTATGCTTCCTCTCTACACTGAACTTAGTGCAGCCTAAGTTCAGCATGGACCAAAGATTTTTTTTTAGCTCTCCCCTCCCCCCTCTCCCCCACGCTGAACTTGGAAAATCCCAAGTTCAGTGTGGACCTAGCAGTGGCAATTTCTCAATTTATACGCACATCCCACGCTGAACTTGAGATATTTCAAGTTCAGCGTGTACTCTTGTCTATTTGTTCTCTTTTACATCGTTTCCTACACTGGAATCCCAAGTTCAGCATGGACTAGGCAGAGGCAATCATCACATTTGCATGCACACTCCACGTTGAACTTGAAAAATCCCAAGTTCAGTGTGGGTTTGGCAGAATCAACCTTCTCCAAAATGGGCAAAAATTTTTCTAAGTGTTCGGTTCCTGTTCTGAAAAATTCTGCATGATCAAAACACATGTAAAACAAAGGAAAAACAGTAAAAACTCAATAAAAATTAAATAAATAATAAAACTGCTACTATGGAAAATAGACTAAGGATACGAAACCATCGAGTTGCCTCCCGACAAGCAGTTCTTTACTGTCACTGGCTTGACGATCAGCTCCTCTAAGGAGGAGGATCATAGGGGCTCAGTTCTTCACCCCTCACTGTGAATCTTCGCCCTTTGTCCCTATAACATAGCTCAATATGCTCCAGAGAGAAGATTCTATTTATTGTATAAGTCCACACTGGATTACTAGTCAACACCACCTTCATTCTTGGGGAGAAGTCTTTAGTGAGAATCTTTTTGTTTCACCATCCCCTGGGTACTTTCTTCTTTTTGGGAACCTCCGCCGTGGTGGATGATGCATTCCCGACACCAAACTTAGGTTTATTGTCAGGAGAAATTTTATTGATTGTTACCAATGAAGGTTTGAGCTGCAAATTCTGCTGTGCATCATCAGGGGGTTCTTGAAGGTTTGGATCAATAAGCTCAGTCTGCATGCACCTCTCTTCTTCACCTGCTGAATGTATATCTTTGAAAACATGAAAGACTAGTTGCTCATTATGCACTCTAAGCACTAATTCACCTTCTTCCACATCAATCAGAGCTCTTCCAGTGGCTAGGAATGGTCATCATAGAATTATAGAGGCATTCTCATCCTCCCCTATGTCGAAAATCACAAAATCTGCTAGGAGGAAGAACTTACCCACTTTGACCAAGATATTCTCTACTAATCCGTATGCAGGCTTCATAGATTTGTCTGCCATCTGTAATGCTATCCTTGTGGATTGTGCCTCTTGGATTTGCAGCTTCATCACAAATAATGGCATTAAATTGATGCTTGCTTCCAGATCACATAACGCTTTCTCAAAGGTCGTGCTCCCAATGGTGCATCAAATTTGAAAGCCCCCTGGATTTGGCATCTTCCTTGGCAAGTTATTCTAAATGATGGCACTACATTCCTTAGTCAGGACCACTGTCTCATCTCCCTTTAAAGGATTCTTCTTTGACAACAACTCCTTCATGAATTTAACATAGAGAGGCATTTGCTCCAAAACCTTAGCAAAAGGAATATTTATTTGCAAATTTCTGAAGACTTCCAAGAACTTTGAAAACTGCTTGTCCTTGGTCTCCTTTTGAAGTCTCTAAGGATATGGCATTTTAGGCTTGTACTCAGGAGCCTTTGGCAATGTAGGATAAGTGTCAAGAGAGTCTAGAAATGGGTTGTCCGCACGCTTTAGAGGGACGTGCTCTACTTCTTCCTTCTTCTCCTCTGGAGCTTCTTTTTCAATAGGCTCCTCATTAACTTGTGCTTCTGTACTTGCCACTTGTTCACTTATCAAGGTGATAGCCTTGCATTCCTCTCTTAGATTTGGAATTGTGTTACCATGAAGGCTATTAGTGGTCCTCTAATCAATTTCATTAATTTTTGTGGCTAATTGACCCATCTGAATCTCTAAGTTCTTAATTGATACTCTAATTTCCTGTCTAAAACTTGCCAATATTGCTTTCAAATCATTGTTCTGTTGGGGCTAAGAAGTTGCTTGCTAAGATGACTGAAACTGGCGGTTATTAAAATTATTCTGTTGAAAACCACCCTAAGAATTATTATTAAAATTTTGTGACCTCTGAGGTTGCTCTCTCCACCCAAAATTTGGGTGATTTCTCCACCCTTGATTGTAGGTCTTAGAGTAGGGATCATTATTGGGATTTCTAGGAGCATTCCCCATGTAATTGACCTGTTCAGAAGAATATTGAGCATAATCATAATTTTCATTTTGCATAAAATTACCTGTCATGTCATAAGGGACCTCTTGATGTGCATTTTGAGTGTTGACAGCTGAAACTTGCATTCCACTCAACTGTTGAGTAATTAGATTTATTTGCTGAGACAAAAGCTTGTTCTGAGCAAGAAGAGCATCAACAGCTTCCACTTCCAAAACACCTTTCCTCTGAGGAGCCTCAGAGTTCACAGGATTCCTGTTAGATAAGTATAAATATTGGTGCAGAATTTATAACCACAAACTAACCGGCAAGTGCACCGGGTCGTACCAAGTAATACCTCAGGTGAGTGAGGGTCGATCCCACGAGAATTTATGGATCAAGCAACAATGAATGAGTGATTGGATTAGTCAAACAAACAGAAAATGGTGTTTTGAGAGTTCAAATGCATTAACAGTAAATTCAGAATATCATAAAGTAAGCAGTAAACAAGTTGTGAATATTATATGGAGAAACAATTAAGGCTTCAGAGTTATCTATTTTCTGGATTGACTTTTCTTACTAACTATTTTAATCATGCATGATTTAATTCATGGAAAACTATAACTGACTAAACCATAATTCCTTAGACCTTTTTAGTCTCCTCTAACCTTCATTAACCGCCAATTCCTTGGTCACTCAATTCCAATTAGAGGGTGAAGTTCAATTCTAGTTATATGCCACAAAAATCCTAATTACCCAAATATAAAAGGATTATATGTCACGTATCCCGTTAAGTCCAGATTATTAGAAATTTAGGAGAATATGTTTTCAAGTTGTTGTTCAAGTAAAGAGCTTTTCCAAGTTATACAAGAACTCAATTGGAACCAAGGTCATACTTCCGTTCCACCTAGATTCATAAAATAAAGAATGAAAACAATTCTTGAAATATAAATCAGTACATGAATTAAAATAGAAAAATAATAGTATCAATCCATATAATAGACAGAGCTCCTAACCTTAACAGTGGAGGTTTAGTTGCTCATGGTGCAGAGAGAAAACTAGGATTCGTAAAACTGTAAATTTTCGAATGAGGTAGAAGAGAAGAGAAGAGCCCGACGGGCTGATTCTTTTCTCTTTTATATCTAATCCTAATTAATGTAAATTATAATTTCTTAAACTAAATAATATCTTTTTCTATTTTAAAAAATAATTTTAAAGCTTAATCAGAATAAATAATGATCTTCGTAAGCCTTCAAGTGGAGCGTGGGGACCATGTGCTCATTAAGGTCCACGCTGAACTTGGAAATTCTCAAGTTCAACGTGGATGAGGCAGTATGTCAAATCTCTCCTTTGGTGCATTCCTTGAGTCTATGCTGAACTTGGGAATTCTCAAGTTCAGCGTGGAGTGATGTGTGATTCTTCCTTTGGAGCTTTTGATCTAGCACTGAACTTGGAGTTCCTCAAGTTCAGCGTGGGGTTGTACATATGAAATGGAAGAAAAGGGTACACTATTATATATTGTTGAAAAGCTCTGGAAGTTAGCTTTCTAATGCCGCTAGAATCACGTCAATTAGATTTCGATAACTCAGGTTATTTTTTTTTGAGTGCAAGGAGGTCGGGGTTGACAACATCATTCACTTTCTTCCTTTTCTACTACAAAACTCCGTCAAATCCATCCGAATGCTACTTGAAATAAACAGAAATTGCAAACAACTCAAAGTAGCATTCATAGTAGCTAAAGGTAATTAAATCTTAATTAAACTCAATAATTTGAATGCAAATTCACTAGGAAAAGACGTAACAAACTACACCTATGATGCCAGGGCATTTTGGCCAGTTTCACTGACCTTTTCTTTACTGTTTTTAAGGTAGTTTCATGCATTTTCTTAGAAAATAAGCTAGTTTTGGGTAGATATTCACTTACATCTTGATTCAAGCATACATTGTGAACTTTACATGATTTCATGAGAATTTTTTGCATGAATTATATGACAAATTGGATGATGCATGACTCATGACTTGGACTAGAACTTTGATGCACTTTGTTGCTTGATTTCAGGACAAAGGAAGCAAAGAAGAACCACGTTAGTAGTCACGTTAGTCCCACTAACGTGACCTCTAACGTGGAATGGGTGCTAACTTGCAAAGTTAATGAGAAAGGTAATCGCCAATAACGCCCTCGAAGCCATCATAAGCCCAAGTTAAGAGTCACGTTAACTAAGTTAACGTGAACTCTAACGTGGAAGAAGACAACAAGGCCAACGTTAGTGACACTCTCCTTTGTCACTAACGTTGGACCAAGCTCATAATTGGCCACGTTAGTTGCCACGTTAACTTAGTTAACGTGGACTCTAACGTTAAGAAGCAAAAGAGAAGCCAACGTTAGTGACATTCACCTTTGTCACTAACGTTGGCCAAGCCTCCATAAGCCACGTTAACTCCCACGTTAACTTAGTTAACGTGGAAGCTAATGTGAAGAGAGCAATTGATAGCCAACGTTAGTGACACTTATCTTTGTCACTAACGTTGGGGTGAACCACCAAGAGCCACCATGAGCAACGTTAACTCCCACGTTAACTTAGTTAACGTGGGGCTAACGTGGATAAAGAGATGATGAGCCAACGTTAGTGACACTCACCTTTGTCACTAACGTTGGAGATGGCTAGCATGACTACGTTAGAAGCCACGTTAACTTAGTTAACGTGGACTCTAACGTGGGAAATAGGGGCACATTGGAACGTTAGTGACAAAGGCAAGTGTCACTAACGTTCTCAAAGGATTGGCATTACTACGTTAGAAGCCACGTTTACCTAGTTAACGTGAACTCTAACGTAGGGACAAGGGAGGACTCTTCACGTTATTGGGAAAGGTAAGTCCCAATAACGTGTGCGAAGGACCAAGAGGAAAAGTTAGTGGTCACGTTAGTGCCACTAACGTTGAAGTCAACGTGATCATATTTGGGTTAGGAACGTTAGTGAAAAAGGTGATTGTCACTAACGTTCTCGAACCCACACTTTCACTTAACGTTGACACCACTAACGTCCTAAGCCAAAGTCTCTGCCTACTTCACCTTTTCTCTCTGAAAGCAAAGCTAAGCCCAAGGAAAAGGATAACTGCTTCAAACTCAAGATTCAGAGGCCCATACCCAAGACTTGAAGAGCCAACTAGAAGATCGGAAGAGTAGTATATATAGGAGTAGCTTTGAATTAGTTAGGAGAGTTGGAAACTTTAGGGAGCCTTTGGCATAGAACTACTCTCTGTATTTACTTTCTCTGCATTTTTTCTAGTTTTACTTTCATCATGTATTCTCCATCTTTGTTTTCATTTTTCAGAGCTATGAACAACTAAACCCCTTTCATTGGGTTAGGGAGCTCTGTTGTAATTTGATGGATCAATATTAGTTTTTATTCTCCTTCTTCTATTTTTTCTCTTGATTTTACTTAAAAGCTTTCGATCTTCATCCAATTGGGTAGTTATCTTGGAAAAGAAGCTATTCATACTTGGATCTCTTCTGAACCTTGAAAGAGGAATGAAGAGATCATGCTAGAAATGCTTTCTCATGCTGGACCAAATTTGGTTTGGATGGATATGTGACTGTAATCCCACCAACACCTGATTTGGGAAATGCATGTGGTATAATCAATGACCATACTTCATCTCTTCTCATGAGCAATTGACCAAGGAATTGGCTATTGATCAAGATTTGAGAGATTGAATTACCAAGAAATTGGAATTCGATCACTTAAGATTGCCAAGGAGATCAATGAATGCATTGATTGAGGAAGAGATGAAAATGAACTTGATCCGGAGAATGCAACATCTCCTGAGCCCAATGAACTCCCATTTCTGATCTTACCCATTCTCTTTAATTTCTGCCATTTACTTTTATGCCCCCATTCCCGTTTAAGATTCTGCAATTTACTTTCCGCCATTTACATTCAGCTCTTTATTTCTAGCATTTACTGTTTTTGTTATTTACTTTCCCGCCATTTAATTTTCTGTAAATCTCAAACCAAATTCTGGTTTGCTGAACTAGAACATTCCTCTAATTAAAGTTGCTTGATCAATCAATCTCTATGGGATTCGACCTCACTCTATTGTGAGTTTTTACTTGACGACAAATTCGGTACACTTGCCGAAGAAAATTTGTTGAGAGATAAGTTTTCATGTGCATCAAGTTTATGGCGCCGTTGCCGGGGATTGATTTTGTATCAACAATTATTAAGTTGGAGGATCACTAGATTGAGCATTTTTTTTATTCTGTTGATTTAAATTTCTGTTTGAGCAATTTACTTTCGGTTTCAGTTGTTTTTATTCCCATTCCTTTAACCCATTTATTCTAGTTGTTTACACTCTGTTTCACTCACCCACTAACTGTTTGATATATTGCATCACTTACACTAACAGCATTTTTTTTAGAATAGTTTTTGGATCTATTTCCTTGCTTGCACCTTGTTGGTTGTATGACAGGGAGGAGAAGCGGGGCTTCAACTTCCTTTGATTCTGAACCAGAGAGGACCTTCCTTAGATTAAGGAGGGAAGCAAGAGGAAAAAGAGTAGTTGGTGCTGAGGAAGAGGAGGAATACTTTGAACCAAACATGGAAGAGAATATGGAAAACCATTATGAAGAAGAAGCTCACAACCATGGCAGAGAAGGTCTAGCAAATCATGCTGGGCAAGAGAGAAGAGTTCTGGGTTCTTACATCAACCCAAACCCAGGAAACTGTGGGAGTAGCATCCAAAGGCCAACCATACATACCAACAACTTTGAACTAAAGCCACAGCTCATCACCCTTGTTCATAACAACTGTTCATTCGGAGGGAGTGTCCAAGAAGACCCCAATCAACATCTAACCACCTTCCTAAGGATATGTGACACTGTGAAGTCTAATGGTGTTCATCCTAACACCTATAGACTACTTCTGTTCCCTTTCTCACTCAAGGACAAAGCATCTAAATGGCTGGAGTCCTTCCCAAAAGAGAATTTGGCAACCTGGGAAGATGTGGTGAACAAATTCTTGGCAAGATTCTATCCTCCTCAACGGATTAACAGGCTGAGAGCTAAGGTGCAAACATTCAGGCAGCAGGATGGTGAGACTCTATATGAAGCATGGGAGAGGTTTAAGGACCTAACAAGGAGGTGTCCACCAGATATGTTCAATGAATGGATGCAGCTACACATTTTCTATGAAGGCCTTTCTTATGAATCAAAGAAAGCAGTAGACCACTCATCCGGGGGATCTCTGAACGAGAAGAAGACCATTGAGGAGGCCATAGATGTCATTGAAACTGTAGCAGAGAATGACTACTTCTATGCCTCCGAAAGAGGGAACACTAGAAGAGTGATGGAGCTAAACAATGTAGATGCTCTGCTGGCCCAAAACAAGCTCATTACCAAGCAATTAGCTGACCTCACCAAGAAGATGAAGAGGAACCAAGTAGCAACAATCACCATCTCATCAACTACCCAAGAGGGAGTGAATGCAGAGGCAGAGAGTGAGCAGGAGCAAGCCAACTACATTGGGAATTCACCTAGACAAAATCATGACCCATACTCCAAGACCTACAACCCTGGTTGGAGGAATCACCCAAACTTTAGATGGGGGAATCAACAAGATCAAGGCCAAGATCAGAGACGTCACAACTCCAACAACAATGTAACTCACCAACAATTCACACAGAGAACATATCAACACCACCATAACAACACCTCTCCACATCCATATCAAAATCAAAATAACAATCCTCATCCTTCTACCTCCAATCCCAACCTACCATCATCTGATGACAGACTCTCAAGGATTGAGAACTTGCTTGAAGGCATATGCAAAGAGATTCAAGACAACAAGGTGTTCAAGGAGGAAGTGCGAACAAATTTTAAGAACCAGGGAGACACCATCAAGAGGTTGGAATCTCAAGTGGGGTATCTCTCTGAGCAGATTCCCAAACCTACAGATGGATTCCCAAGTGACACAGAGAAAAATCTGAGAGGTGAAACAAAGAAAGTAAGATGGAAAGATTGCAAGATGGTCACTACAAGTGATAAGGAGACTGAGGACAAGCCAAACAAGCCGCCAGAATAACCTGGAGATACCTCAGCAGAGAAGAAGGAAAAAGATCACCAAGAACCAAAAATCTCACAACAGGAGCTGCTGAGACTCTATGCACCCTTTCCCCAACTACTCAATGGTGCTGTGGAGAAGAGAATATACTCAAGATTTCTTGACTTGTTTGCATCTCTGCATGTAAACATACCATTCATCAAGGCCATCCAACAAATGCCTGCATACATCAAGTATATGAAGAAACTGCTTCCCAAGAAAAGCTCACTCAAGGAAGGCCAAACTATAGTGATGAACAAGGAGTGCAGCGCCCTCATTCAACCAGAGTTGCCTACAAAAAGAAAGGACCCAGGGAGTTTCTACATTCCTTGTGCCATTGGAGAAACCATGTTTTATAAGGGACTCTGCGATTTGGGAGCAAGCATCAACTTAATGCCCTTATTCCTTATGAAGAGGCTGCAGATCAATGAGATAATGCCCACAGATGTAGTCAACAGGCTGGCTGATAAAACTCAAAAACAAGCAATAGAAGTGGTGGAAAATGTGTTGGTAAAGGTTGGAAAATACTTCCTCCCAACAAACTTTGTCATGTTAGACATGGAAGAGAGTTACACTCACCCAATCATATTGGGAAGACCATTCCTAGCTACAGCCAGAGCACTCATAGATGTAGAGCGAAGGGAGCTAATCTTGAGGATCCATGATGAACAACTCAGCTTTAATGTCTTCAAACTCTCACAAGAAACAGATCAAGAGAACAAGGAACCAAGAAATAATCATAGTGAGATACTGAAGGAAGAAACAAGCACTGAAGCACAACCAGCACATCTGGGAACTCCCTTGATTGATGAACAAGGCAAACAGCAATTGCCACAGCTCAAAGAAAATCAGAAGGAACCCAAACCACCAGAATCATATGAGACCAGTAACCACATTTCCTTAGAGGAGGAGGTCACAAAGAGTAAGACAACATCACAAGGAACAAAGAAGAAGGTACCAAGGAGGTGGAGAAATAAGAAGATCCCTACCGAGGACTTCTCTCCAGGGGATAAAGTGATCTCAGCTTACTTCCCAGATATCCCCCCTGATCTCCCCACTGTACCATCTCAGTTACCTAAGGTCTTCACTATCAACAGAGTTCTCTCCTTAGAACATGTAGAGATCATTGATACAACCAATGGATATAGGTCCACAGCAAGAGGGGAGGACTTGAAGCATTATCAACCTCCCTGATGAAGGAGAAACGTCAAACTAGTGACGCTAAAGAAGCGCTTCATGGGAGGAAACCCATGTTTTATATGCTTTTAGAAAATAGTGAATAAGTCAATATTCATGAATTCTAACCCAAACTTGACAAACACTTGGTGAAATCCTTATTATGCAATATATAGTGAAGAATAAGTGGTGTTCAAAGCATGCCAAGAAAGCTGAATGCGATTCAGAGCATGCTAGTCTTGGAGCCTTGAACAAAACTTTTTCATCACAGTGCTACAAACTAAGTTTGGTATCACCCAAGGTGCCACCAATGTGCATATAAGGATACACAGTTAGTTAGTTAGTTGGTGTTCATGAATAAACAATCTAGTTCTTTTTCTTTATTATTCTAGCCGTAAAGTTTAATTTCTCAATGAAATTATTTTTTCTTATTTTATTTTTATAGGAAAAGGGAAAGGAGCATTGAAGGGGATTGATTAGACAATTAAATGAGGAAGGTTCGGACACCACAAAAGGAAGGTACAACACACGTGCCCCAAGGGGGCATGCATTGGAAAATGTTGCCATGCAACATTGAAGGAATGAGACCCTTGAAGACCGAACCAATCTCCCTCATAAAGATGAGGATCCTTGTGCTTATTTCATACAAAACCCCATCCGTTCATCATACACCAACCCCATCAATCCACACCTTTCATCTCCTCCTCACTTCCCTATATAAGTGAATCCTAGTCCGTACTTCCCCTTCACACCCAAAGTGCTATTTCTCACACTTCACACCTTTAGCATCCAAATTCCTTCATCACACCTTGTTCTAACCAACCAAATTCCTCATCTATCCGTACCTTCCACTCTCTTCACACAGCAACTCAAATTCATGGCAGCATCAAGCTCCAAGAGGCAAAAGAGGAAGGAACCAATGGAGAGCATCCCTTTTGATGAGAAGAGATTCAAAACTGCGTTCCATGAGCTCGAATTTGAACGGATAAAGCTCAAGAAGATACTGCCTGAGTTAACATTCCAAATTGATGAGGATGAGTGCCCACAGATTCGAGAAAAAATTGAACAAAGAGGGTGGCAAAGGCTCACGAACCTAGAAGGGAAGATCAATGCAAACCTCATCAAAGAGTTCTATGCAAACGTGGTTAGAGAAGATAAAACCAAAGCCCCAACCTTCAAAAGCTATGTAAGAGGAAAAGAGGTGGACTTCAGTCCAAATGCTATAACAAGAGCCCTTCAGCTGAAATCACCACATTTTGATGAGCTTAGTTATCATGCACGGATAAGTAAAAGCCCTGACAATAATGAACTCGAAGAAATAGTGACTGACATATGTGTCATAGGAGCTGACTGGGAAAGGTATGCAGATAAGAGACCCCGGTTCATCAAGAGGGGAGACCTTAGCTCAAAAGCCAAGGGATGGTTTGAACTGGTGAGGAGGTCTATCCTCCCAGCTGCAAATAATTCAGAGGTCAATATTAATCAAGCGACTATGGTACATTCCCTAGTACAGGGTGGAGAAATCAATGTGCATGAACTCATAGCTGAGGGCATTCAAGAGTCAGCTGAGAAGGTTGATTCGGGTACCAGGCTTTGGTACCCCAGAACCATTCTCAGATTGTGCACAAAAGCCAAGGTAGTCTTCGAGGATAGCAATCCAGACTGGGTGAACCCTGGGAGGCTAGTTACACTCCAGCGTCTGATCTATACTACGCCCGCCCAACAACAAAGAAGACCTCAAATAGGAAAGCGAAAACCAAAAGAAGGAGCCCATCAAGAAGAGTCTCATCAGGAAGAATATCAACAAGAAGAACAACATGACCCAACCAACTTGAATCTGAATCATCTTCTAAGAGCCATTGAAGACTTGGGGATGAGACATATGGAAGGACAAGAGGAAATACTAAACCTTCAGTCCAACTGGATGAGCCAACAAGAAGAGTGGCAGAAACAACAAATGGAGCAGCAACAGGAACACTACTCCCAGCTCACTCAAGCCATCAACCAAGTGAATGAAAGGCAAGAGCGTCAAGATAAGCGCTTGTAAGAACTCAACCAGCGGCAGCTAGCTCAGATGAAAGCATTCAACGAGTTCAGTGTACTTAATGAAGGACGGCAACTACATAGGGAGGAGTTCAACGTAAACACTCAAGCCAAGTTGAACTACAGGTCTAGTCATATGCATCATCTACACTATGCCATCCCTACATATGATGAGGTCCAAAAAGATTTTGTAGAACAAGAAGAAAGGAAGGTGAAACAGCAGAAGAAAACATTAAAGAAGAAGATGGAAGATGCTGGCTTTTGGAAGAAGTTGATTGGAAAAGGCAAAGGAGGTGGGAGCTCAAGCGCAACAAGTAAACACAAAGAGGACGAGCAAGAGGAAGAGCATGGGCAACTTCATGAGTAAAAGGTGGTGGAGTTCCTTCTTTGGTCCATCTTTTTCTATGCTTTAAATAAGGAAGATCTTGTATGAAATAGAACATGCTTCCATGTTAGTTTGAACCCTTTTAAATTCTGTCTTTTACGTTTTTCATTTCTTAGGTCTAGGATTTCTAGTCTGAATGTCATTACTGCATCATTTCCTTACTTACTTGTATGCTTGTCCTTTTGAATCAAATGAAAAGAGAATGAGTGTTTTATAAAAGACCAGAGTGGAGTTCATACTATGGAGTAAGTTCCTGAGTTTGTGGTGTAGTCATAAGTTAGCTAAGTTGGTTCAACCACAAGGTGGGAAGACAACTATCTGTCAGGAATCATATGCTTGAACACACCCCATGAGACTAGCTAAATAACAAGATCCTAATAAGAAAAAGGGAAAGAACAATCAAAGAAGAATAAAAGAAAAAAAGCAAGAAAAGAGGCTAGGCACCAAGGGTTTGAGTCTTGAGGGATGTGTCTGTGGTGTTCCTGTACCAAGGATCTGCTTGGATTACTAAGCTCTCAGGGGTGCTTTATCACCTGGTAACTTGGGTTAACTAACCCGGGATTGTCAGCTGAAATTCCACTATCAAGAGCAATCTTTGCTACAGAACATTTAGTAACCCAAAGAGATGCTAGACACCAAGACCTCAAGGAAAGAAAATAAACAAACCATGTGCCTGTGGTGTGTATGTATGGGGGAGAGACTTGAGGAAGTAAGTCCTTAGGGGTGCTTCAACACCTAGCACCTTGAACCAACTAGTTCGGGAGTGTTGGCTGAAAGCTTATTCTAAAGAGTTGCCCCCTTACAGAGTACTTAGCCTAAGAACACAAATAAGCCCTGAAATGACAACAAAAGGATCAATGAATAAAAGTCCCATGGGATGCAATCAAGTGAGTATCCTAGAACATAATAAAGGTCTGAAAGCCAGTGAAGGAATGAACCTAAGTTGCTATGCATGAAACCACCATAAAACCAGGAACATGACTTCCACAAGAATGACTCATTTCTCTTGGCATTCCATTCATCATTCTCTTGTTCCAATACTTGCTTAGGGACAAGCAAGCTCTAAGTTTGGTGTTGTGATGCCAGGGCATTTTGGCCAGTTTTACTGACCTTTTCTTTACTGTTTTTAAGGTAGTTTCATGCATTTTCTTAGAAAATAAGCTAGTTCTGGGCAGATATTCACTTACATCTTGATTCAAGCATACATTGTGAACTTTACATGATTTCATGAGAATTTTTTGCATGAATTATATGACAAATTGGATGATGCATGACTCATGACTTGGACTAGAACTTTGATGCACTTTGTTGCTTGATTTCAGGACAAAGGAAGCAAAGAAGAACCACGTTAGCAGTCACGTTAGTCCCACTAACGTGACCTCTAACGTGGAATGGGTGCTAACTTGCAAAGTTAATGAGAAAGGTAATCGCCAATAACGCCCTCGAAGCCATCATAAGCCCACGTTAAGAGTCACGCTAACTAAATTAACGTGAACTCTAACGTGGAAGAAGACAACAAGGCCAATGTTAGTGACACTCTCCTTTGTCACTAACGTTGGACCAAGCTCATAATTGGTCACGTTAGTTGCCACGTTAACTTAGTTAACGTGGACTCTAACGTTAAGAAGCAAAAGAGAAGCCAACGTTAGTGACATTCACCTTTGTCACTAACGTTGGCCAAGCCTCCATAGGCCACGTTAACTCCCACGTTAACTTAGTTAACGTGGAAGCTAACGTGAAGAGAGCAATTGATAGCCAACGTTAGTGACACTTACCTTTGTCACTAATGTTGGGGTGAACCACCAAGAGCCACCATGAGCAACGTTAGCTCCCACGTTAACTACACGTTAACTTAGTTAACGTGGGAGCTAACGTGGATAAAGAGATGATGAGCCAACGTTAGTGACACTCACCTTTGTCACTAACGTTGGAGATGGCTAGCATGACTACGTTAGAAGCCACGTTAACTTAGTTAACGTGGACTCTAACGTGGGAAATAGGGGCACATTGGAACGTTAGTGACAAAGGTAAGTGTCACTAACGTTCTCGAAGGATTGGCATTACTACGTTAGAAGCCACGTTAACCTAGTTAACGTGGACTCTAACGTAGGGACAAGGGAGGACTCTCCACGTTATTGGGAAAGGTAAGTCCCAATAACGTGTGCGAAGGACCAAGAGGAAAGTTAGTGATCACGTTAGTGCCACTAACGTTGAAGTCAACGTGTTCATATTTGGGTTAGGAACGTTAGTGAAAAAGGTGATTGTCACTAACGTTCTCGAACCCACACTTTCACTTAACGTTGACACCACTAACGTCCTAAGCTAAAGTCTCTGCCTACTTCACCTTTTCTCTCTGAAAGCAAAGCTAAGCCCAAGGAAAAGGATAACTGCTTCAAACTCAAGATTCAGAGGCCCATACCCGAGACTTGAAGAGCCAACTAGAAGATCGGAAGAATAGTATATATAGGAGTAGCTTTGAATTAGTTAGGAGAGTTGGAAACTTTAGGGAGCCTTTGGCATAGAACTACTCTCTGTATTTACTTTCTCTGCATTTTTTCTAGTTTTACTTTCATCATGTATTCTCCATCTTTATTTTCATTTTCCAGAGCTGTGAACAACTAAACCCCTTTCATTGGGTTAAGGAGCTCTGTTGTAATTTGATGGATCAATATTAGTTTTCATTCTCCTTCTTCTATCTTTTCTCTTGATTTTACTTGAAAGCTTTCGATCTTCATCCAATTGGGTAGTTATCTTAGAAAAGAAGCTATTCATACTTGGATCTCTTCTGAACCTTGAAAGAGGAATGAAGAGATCATGCTAGAAATGCTTTCCCATGCTGGACCAAATTGGGTTTGGATGGATATGTGACTGTAATCCCACCAACACCTGATTTGGGAAATGCATGCGGTATAATCAGTGACCATACTTCATCTCTTCTCATGAGCAATTGACCAAGGAATTGGCTATTGATCAAGATTTGAGAGATTGAATTACCAAGAAATTGGAATTCGATCACTTAAGATTGCCAAGGAGATCAATAAATGCATTGATTGAGAAAGAGATGAAAATGAACTTGATCCGGAGAATGAAACATCTCCTGAGCCCAATGAACTCCCATTTCTGATCTTACCCATTCTCTTTAATTTCTGCCAATTACTTTTATGAGTAATTACCCCATTCCCGTTTAAGATTCTACAATTTACTTTCTGCCATTTACATTCAGCTCTTTATTTCTATCATTTACTGTTTCTGTTATTTACTTTCCCGCCATTTAATTTTCTGCAAATCTCAAATCAAATTCTGGTTTGCTCAACTAGAACATTCCTCTAATTAAAGTTGCTTGATCAATCAATCTCTGTGGGATTCGACCTCACTCTATTGTGAGTTTTTACTTGACGACAAATTCGGTACACTTGCCGAAGAAAATTTGTTGAGAGACAAGTTTTCGTGTGCATCAACCTACAGCAAGAAAATAAAAGAAGCGTCACCACCAAACAACTCGGGCAAAATCAAAAGAGCGAAGAAAGCCAAAAGCAAATGAAAGGGTGCCCCGGGGTTCACAAGAAACAAGAAAATCATCATCAAAACCCAGGAACACCCTTTGGAGGCAACAAGGCAGATACAAAAAAGGAAGGAACACAAGGAATCAAAACCCTAGCCCCTTCACCAAAAGGAAAAGCGTGAAAGGAAACAAAAAATCCTAGCACCAACATTTCCTCAACAAAGATAAAAAGAGTAAAACTTCTTCAAGAAACAAAGCACGCAATATCACCAGAAGCCAACACAGAGGAGGATCGCAACTATCAATAAACAAGGAAAATGCAACAAGTACCAACCTGCAAGCAAGAAAAAACAATGACAACAAGCGTACAGTAGAGTCACGAACGATCCACACCAAAGCTTCGAGGCTTCAGATGGAGAAGAAAGCTTGGGGAAAATCGAGGAAACAAAAGACAAAAGAAAAAAGGCTCTTTCTCCAAAGACGTAGAGGCAAAACAGAACCAAATAACAGCTAAGAAACGGAAAACACCTTTAATTTCAAACAAAATGTAAGGAGGGAAAAGAAACAGCAAAAGGAATAAAAGCCCAATCAATAGGCTTTGAAAACGCTTGCATACTCTCAAGGAAATAACGCCCCCGGGAGCAACGCCGCAATTAAAGAAGTGAAGGCAAAAACGTTTCGCGTTTCGAAAAGGCATTAACAACATAAAACTCACGCGAAGAGAAGCAGGCCAAACACAACCAAACTAATGCTTGAACATGACTTCCCCAAAGAGGTCGAAGCTTAGGAGCACGACCTCGGACAAAAATCGAAGCTCAAGCAGGGGCATTGTTCATACCCTGGGCCGAGCTATAAGGTCCGGGCCGAACAAGGATGGAAGGACTGACCTCTTCAAAAGGTTGGCCCCTTGGACGATGATGAGCGGATAATTTATACCCTTTTTGGCAATGTTTTTACATAGTTTTTAGCATGTTTTAATTACTTTTTATTATATTTTTATTAGTTTTTAATCAAAAATCACATTTTGTGGACTTTACTATGAGTTTGTGTATTTTTCTGTGATTTCAGGTATTTTCTGGCTGAAATTGAGGGACCTGAGCAAAAATCTGATTCAGAGGCTGAAAAAGGACTGCAAATGCTGTTGGATTTTGACCTCCCTGCACTCGAAGTGGATTTTTTGGAGCTACACAAGCCCAATTGGTGCGCTCTTAATTGCTTTAGAAAGTAGACATCCTGGGCTTTCCAGCAATATATAATAGTCCATTCTTTGTCCAAGATTTGATGGCTCAAACTGGCGTCCAAATCCAGCCTAAAACTTTCTGACGTAAAACGCCCAAACTGGCACCAGAATTGGAGTTAAACGCCCAAACTGGCACCAAAGCTGGCGTTTAACACCAGGAACAGCCTATGCACAAAAAAGCTTCAATTCTCAGCCCAAGCACACACCAAGTGGGCCCGAAAATGGATTTCTGCACTATCTGCACTTAGTTACTCATTTTCTGTAAAACCCTAGTTACTAGTTTAGTATAAAAACTACTTTTAGTGATTTATTTTATCATCTCTGGACGTTTAGTCCTTAGACTTTACCATTGTATACGTTTGGAGGCTGGCATCACGGCCATGCCTAGACCTTTTTCATTTATGTATTTTCTACGATGGAGTTTCTACACCCCATAGATTAAGGTATGAAGCTCTGCTGTTCTTCATGAATTAATACAAGTACTATTGTTTTTCCTTCAATTCACGCCTACTTGTTCTCTAAAATACTCACTAGTACTTCAATCTGGAGAATGATATGATCCATGACACTCATCATTATTCTCAATTCTATGAACGCGTGCCTGACAACCACTTCCGTTCTATCTGAGCTCAACGTAGTCATTGGGCGACAGCTTGAGTGCGTATCTCTTGGATATCTAATATACGGACCGAGTCCGTGAGATTAGTATCTTCGTGGTATAGGCTAGAACCATTGGCAGCATTTCTGGGATCCAGAAAGTCTAAACCTTGTCTGTGGTATTCCGAGTAGGATCCGGGAAGGGATGAATGTAAAGAGCTTCAAACCTGCGAATGTTGGGCACAAGTGACAATGTGCAAAAGGATCAATGGATCCTATTCCGACGCTTGCGGGAACCGACAGATGATTAGCCATGCAGTAGCTGTACCTGGTATTTTTCATCCGAGACGAGAAATCCGACAGTTGATTAGCCGTGCAGAAACCATAGAGGACCATTTTCATTGAGAGGATCTTACAGCTTGCCATGGAACGAAGTAACGCATGGTTGGAAGAAGGCAATAGGAAAGCAGAGGTTCAGAAGCAACAAAGCATCTCCATACGCTTATCTGAAATTTCCACCAGTGAATTATATAAGTAACTTTATTTTATTTTATGTTTTGTTTATCTTTTAATTATTCAAACCTCATAACCATTTGAATCTGTCTGACTGAGATTTACAAGGATGACCATAGCTTGCTTCAAGCCGACAATCTCCGTGGGATCGACCCTTTCTCACGTAAGGTATTACTTGGACGACCCAGTGCACTTGCTGGTTAGTTGCACCGGAGTTGTGAAAAAGTGTGAATCACAATTTCGTGCACCAAGTTTTTGGCGCCGTTGCCGGGGATTGTTCGAGTTTGGACAACTGACGGTTCATCTTGTTGCTTAGATTAGGTAATTTTATTTTATGTTTAAGATTTTTAATTGTTGTTTTTTATTTTCAAAAAAAAAATATGTTCTTCAGAATTTTTAAGAATGAATTCTAGAGTTTCATAAGATCTGTTGAAGCCTGGCTGGCTGTTAAGCCATGTCTAATCTTTTGGACCGAGGTTTCCACTTATCTTTGCAAGAGCTTTTTGGTTCCCATCAATTTGGCTGTTGTATGTAATGCTCTGCTAAAGTTTAGCTGGCCATTTGGCCATGTCTAATTCTTTTGGACCGAAGCTTTAGCCTACTTTGCATGATTCCTGGAATTCTTATTAAGAATTTTGTATCTCTTTATTTTCTTTTCCAAATTAATTTTCGAAAAATACAAAAAAAATTAATAAAACCATAAAAACCAAAAATTTTGTGTTTCTTGTTTGAGTCTAGTGTCAAATTTTAAGTTTGGTGTCAATTGCATGTTTTAATCTTTCTTAAAATTTTTGAAAACTCATGCATTGTGTTCTTTATTGATCTTCAAGTTGTTCTTGATGATTTTCCTTGTTTGATCGTTAAATTTTCTTGTTTTGTGTCTTTTCTTGTTTTTCATATGCATTTTTGAATTATTAGTGTCTAAAGTTTAAAAATTTTTTAGTTTGGTGTCTTGCATGTTTTTTGGTGCACAAATTGTGAATCACACTTTTCACAACTCGTACCACTAACCAGCAAGTGCACTGGGTCGTCCAAGTAATACCTTACGTGAGTAAGGGTCGAATCCCACGGAGATTGTTGGCTTGAAGTAATCTCTGGTTATCTTGTAACTCTTAGTCAGGATATCAATTATATTTATCAGTTTGAATTGTGAAAAATAAAAGAGCTTGAAATAAATACTTGTTCTGCAGTAATGGAGAATATGTTGGAGTTTTGGAGATGCTTTGTCTTCTGAATCTCTGCTTTTCCCCTGTCTTCTTCTTCACGCATGCAAGGTTCCTCCTATGGCAAGCTGTATGTTGGAGGATCACCGTTGTCAATGGCTACCATCCGTCCTCTCAGTGAAAATGGTCCAGGTGCGCTGTCACCGCACGGCTAATTATCTATCGGTTCTCACTCATACTGGAAAAGGATCCATTGATCTTTTTGCGTCTGTCACTACGCCCAACCCTTGTGAGTTTGAAGCTCGTCACAGTCATCCAATCCCTAAATCCTACTCGGAGTACCACAGACAAGGTTTAGACTTTCCGGATTCTCAAGAATGCTGCCAATGGATTCTAGCTTATTCCACGAAGACTCTGATTAAGGAATCCAAGAGATACTCATTCAATCTAATGTAGAATGGAGGTGGTTGTCAGGCACGCATTCATAGGTTGAGAATGGTGATGAGTGTCACGGATCATCACATTCATCATATTGAAGTGCGAATAAATATCCTAGATAGAAACAAACATGTTTGAATAAACATAAGTAATTGCATTAATTCATCGAGACATAGCAGAGCTCCTCACCCCCAACAATGGAGTTTAGATACTCATGCCGTCAAAGAGTACAAAGTTCAGATCTAAAATGTCATAAGATACAAAATAAATCTCTAAAAGTTGTTTAAATACTAAACTAGTAACCTAGGTTTTCAGAAAATGAGTAAACTAAGATAGATGGTGCAGAAATCCACTTCTGGGGCCCACTTGGTGTGTGCTGGGGCTGAGACTTAAGCTTACACGTACCTAGGCTGTTTCTGGAGTTAAACGCCAGGTTGTAACCTGTTTCTGGCGTTTAACTCCAATTTGTAACCTATTTCTGGCGTTTAATGCCAGATTGCAACATGGAACTGGCGTTGAACGGCAGTTTACGTCATCTATCCTTGAGCAAAGTATAGACTATTATATATTGCTGGAAAGCCCTGGATGTCTACTTTCCAACACAACCAGAAGCGCGCCAATTGGACTCCTGTAGCTCAAGAAAATCTATTCCGAGTGCAGGGAGGTCAGAATCCAACAGCATCAGCAGTCCTTTTTCAGCCTGAATCAGATTTTTGCTCAGCTCCCTCAATTTCAGCCAGAAATTATCTGAAATCATAGAAAAATACACAAACTCATAGTAAAGTCTAGAAATATGAATTTTGCCTAAAACTAATGAAAAATATACTAAAAACTAACTAAAACATACTAAAAACTACATGAAATTAACCCCAAAAAGCGTATAAAATATTCGCTCATCATTTTTCTTTTCTTAAAAATTTTTCAAAAATATGTTCTTGATGTTCATCATGATCTTCAAAGTGTTCTTGGTGTTCATCTTGACATTCAAAGTGTCCTTGCATGCATTTTTTGTTTTGATCTTAAATTTTTATGTTTTCTGTCATTTTGTAGTTTTTCTCTCTCCTCATTAAAAATTCAAAAATAAAAAAAAAATATCTTTCCCTTATTTTACTCATAAATTTCGAAATTTTGATTTGATTTGGTCAAAAACTTTTAAAATTTAGTTGTTTCTTGTTAGTCAAGTCAATATTTCAAATTAAAAATTCTATCTTTTTCAAATCTTTTTCAAAATCAAATCTTTTCTTATTTTTTTTCTTTCATGTTTTTCGAAAATTTTAAAATTAATTTTCAAAATCTTGTTCTTATTTTTATTTCATATTTTTGAAATTATGGCTAACATTTAATGTTTTGAGTAAAAAATTTTCAAGTTGTTACTTGCCTATTAGGAAAGGATCATTCTTTAAATTCTAGAATCATATCTTTTAGTTTCTTATTAGTCAAGTAATCAACTTTAATTTCAAAAATCAAATCTTTTTAATTTCCTTTTCAAATCTTTTTCAAATTAAACTTCAATAATATCTTTTTCAAAATTTAATTTCAAAATCTTTTTCTAACTTCTTATCTTTTTAAAATTTATTTTCAAATCTTCTTCTATTAACCACTTGATTAGTTTGCTTTAAATTTTTAAAAAGTTTACTATTTCAATCATATCTTTTTCAAAACCACATAACTACCTTTCTCTCTCTCTCTCTAATTTTCGAAAACTACTAACCCTTTTTTGAAATTCTTTTTAATTAACTAATTGTTTTAAATTCTAATTTAATTTTAGTTCTCTTTTTAATTTTCGAATTCTAACCAATAATTAAAATAAAAAACAAAAATATTTTTCTTTTATTTTAATTTAATATTCAAATACTCTCTCTCTCTCTCTCTCATCTCTTTCTATTTATTTTATTTATTTACTAATACTTCTCTTCTATTTATAATTCGAACCCTCTCCCCCTCTCTTGTGTTCGAATTCTTCTTCTTCTCTCTTCTTCATTCTACTCTTCTATTCCTCTACTCACATAAAGGAATCTCTATACTGTGACATAGAGGATTCATCTTCTTCTCTGTTCTCTTCTTTTTTATATGAGCAGGAACAAGAATAAGAACATTCTGGTTGAAGCTAATCCTGAACCTGAAAGGACTCTAAAGTG
This sequence comes from Arachis ipaensis, assembly GCF_059453495.1. Taxonomy (NCBI): domain Eukaryota; kingdom Viridiplantae; phylum Streptophyta; class Magnoliopsida; order Fabales; family Fabaceae; genus Arachis; species Arachis ipaensis. Next base: position 38,663,984 of record NC_142435.1, on the reverse strand, counting down.
GAAGCTAAGAGAAGCTAAAGCACAACACTCTGGAGAGGACCTAACAGAAATTTTTGAAAAAGAAGAAGTTATGGTAGCCGAAAATAACAACAATGGTGGAGATGCAAGGAAGATGCTTGGTGACTTTATTGCACCCTCTTCTAACTTCTGTGGAAGGAGCATCTCAATTCCTGCAATTAGAGCAAACAACTTTGAGCTTAAGCCTCAATTAGTTTCTCTAATGCAGCAGAATTCCAAGTTTCATGCACTTTCATTGGAAGATCCTCATCAGTTTTTAGCTGAATTTCTGCAAATCTGTGACACCGTCAAGACCAATGGGGTTAATCCCGAGGTCTACAAACTTATGCTTTTCCCTTTTGATGAAAGAGACAGAGCTAGGATATGGTTGGACTCACAACCTAAAGATAGCCTGAACTCTTGGGAAAAGTTGGTCAATACTTTCTTGGCCAAATTCTTTCCACCTCAAAAGTTGAGCAAGCTTAGAGTGGAAGTCCAAACCTTTAGACAGAAGGAAGGTAAATCCCTCTATGAAGCTTGGGAAAGATACAAGCAATTGATCAGAAGGTGTCCTTCTGACATGTTTTCAGAATAGAGCATTTTATGTATATTCTATGATGGTCTGTCTGAATTGTCCAAGATGTCATTGGACCACTCTGCTAGAAGATCTCTTTATCTGAGGAAGACGCCTGCAGAAGCCCAGGAACTCATTGAAATGGTTGCAAATAACCAGTTTATGTACACTTCTGAAAGAAATCTTGTGAATAATGGGACAACTCAGAAGAAAGGAGTTCTTGAGATTGATACTATAAATACCATATTGGCTCAGAACAAAATATTGACTCAGCAAGTCAATATGATTTCTCAGAGTCTGACTGAAATGCAAGCTGCATCAAGCAGTACTAAAGAAGCCTCCCCTGAATGAGAAGCATATGACCCTGAGAATCCAGCAATGGAAGAGGTGAATCACATGGGAGAATCCTATGGAAACACTTACAATCCTTCATAGAGGAATCATACTAATTTCTCATGGAAGGATCAGCAGAAGCCTAATCAAGGCTTCAATAATAATAATGGTGGAAGGAATAGGTTTGGCAATAGCAAGCCTTTTTCATCATCTTCTGAGCAACAGACAGAGAATTCTAAGCAGAGCCTCTCTGACTTAGCAACCATAGTCTCTGATCTAACTAAGACCACTCAAAGTTTCATGACTGAAACAAGGTCCTTCATTAGAAATTTGGAGGCACAAGTGGGTTAGCTGAGTAAAAGAGTTACTGAAATTCCTCCTAGTACTCTCTCAAGTAATACAGAAGAGAATCCAAAGAGAGAGTGCAAGGCCATCAATATACCCCACACGGCTGAACCTGGAGAGACTCAAAAGGCAGTGATTTCCAATGAGGAAGACCTCAATGGACGTCCACTGGCCACCAAGGAGTTCCCTAATGAGGAACTAAAGGAATTTGAGGCTCACATAGAGACCATAGAGATTCCACTGAACTTACTGTTGCCATTCATGAGCTCTGATGAGTATTCTCTCTCTAAAGAGGATGAAGATATTATTGAAGAGCAAGTTGCTCAGTATCTAGAAGCAATCATGAAGCTGAATGCCAAGTTATTTGGTAATGATACTTGGGAGGATGAACCTCCATTGCTCATCAATGAACTAAATGCTTTGGGGCAACTAAAGTTACCTTAGAAGAAACTGGATCCCGGAAAGTTCTTAATCCCTTGTACCATAGGAACTATGACCTTTAAGAAGGCTCTGTGTGACCTGGGATCAGGAATAAACCTCATGCCACTCTCTGTAATGGAGAAACTTGGGATTTTTGAGGTACAAGCTGCTAAATTCTCACTAGAATTAGCAGACAAATCAAGAAAATAGGCTTATAGACTTGTAGAGGATGTCTTAGTGAAGGTTGAAGGCCTTTACATCCCTGCTGATTTCATAATCCTAGACACTGGAAAGGAAGAGGATGAATCCATTATCCTTGGAAGACCTTTCCTAGCAACAGCAAGAGCCGTAATTGATGTGGATAGAGGAGAGTTGGTCCTTCAATTGAATGAGGACTACCTTGTGTTTAAGGCTCAAGGATCTTCTTCTGTAACCATAGAGAGGAAGCATGAAAAGCTTCTCTCAATAAAGAGTCAAACAGAGCCCCCACACTCAACTTCTAAGTTTGGTGTTGGGAGGCCACCATTAAGCTCTGAGTCTTTGTGAAGCTCTCTAAGAGCTCACTGTCAAGCTATTGACATTAAAGAAGCACTTATTGGGAGGCAACCCAATGTTATTTAATTATATTTATTTAATTTCCATTGTTATTTTATGTTTTCTTAGGTTGATGATCATGTGAAGTCACAAAAACAACTGTAAAATTAAAGGGAAATCAAAAACAGCATCAAAAATAGCACACCCTGGAGGACTGGCTTACTGGTGTTTAAACGCCAGTAAGGATAGCAGAATGGGCGTTTAACACCCAGCCTGGTAGCATTTTGGGCATTAAACGCTAGAATGGGCAGCATTCTGGGCGTTTAACGCCAGAAATGGCAGACAGACTGGCTTTTAATGCCAGGAAAGGGTGTCTGGTTGGCGTTAAACACCAAAAAAGGGCAGCAGACTGGCGTTTAACACCAGGAAAGGTAGTAGAGCTGGCATTAAATGCCAGAATTGGCACACAGTGGGCGTTTAAATGCCAGAATGGTACAAGGAGCAGAATTCCTTGACACCTCAGGATCTGTGGACCCCACAGAATCCCCACCTACCCCACCTCTTCTTCTCTCCTCTTTACACATTTCCATAACACTCTTCCCCAAATACCCTTGACCAATCCCATTAATAACTCTTCCCCAAATACCCTTCACCTATCAAATCTTACCCTCTTCTCCATAATCTCTTCACCACTCACATCCATCCATCATAAAATCCCACCTACCTCACCATTCAAATTCAAACTATTTCCCTCCCAAATCCACCCCCTCATAACCGAATTCCCTCTCTCTCTTACCCTATAAATACCCCTCCTTACAACCTTCAATTTCACACATCATACACACTACTATCCCCCTTGGCCGAAATCACTACTACCCTCCATCTCTATCATTTCTTCTTCTTCTACTCCTTTCTTTCTTCTTTTGCTCGAGGACGAGCAAACCTTTTAAGTTTGATGTGGAAAAAGCTCTATTTTTCTATTTTTTCATAACCACTAATGGCACCTAAGGCCGGAGAAACCTCTAGAAAGAGGAAAGGGAAGGCAATTGCTTCCACCTCCGAGTCATGGGAGATGGAGAGATTCATCTCAAAAGTGTATCAAGACCACTTCTATGAAGTTGTGGCCAAGAAAAGAGTGATCCCCGAGGTCCCCTTCAAGCTCAAAAAGAGTAAATATCCAGAGATTCGACATGAGATTCAAAGAAGAGGTTGGAAAACTCTCACCAACCCCATTCAACAAGTCAGAATCTTAATGGTTCAAGAGTTCTATGCTAATGTATGGATCACTAAGAACCATGATCAAAGTATGAACCCAAACCGAAAGAATTAGCTCACAATGGTTCAGGGGAATTACTTGGATTTCAGCCCGAAAAATGTGAGGTTGGCATTCAACTTGCCAATGATGCAAGGAGATCCTCACTCTTTCACTAGAAGAGTCACCAAGTCCTTAGGGACATTTGTGTGGAAGGAGCTCAATAGAAAAGAGACTCAAGAAGCAAGCCGGTTCAACTAAGAAGGCTTGACCTCAAGCCCGTGGCTAAGGGATGGTTGGAGTTCATCCAACGTTCTATCATTCCTACTAGTAACCAGTCTGAAGTTACTATAGACCGGGCTATCATGATCCATAGCATCATGATTAGAGAGGAAGTAGAAGTTCATGAGATCATATCCCTAGAACTCTACAAGGTGGCGGATAAGCCCTCTACTTTGGCAAGGTTAGCCTTCCCTCATCTCATTTGTACCCTATGCAATTCAGCTGGAATTGTCATAGAGGGAGACATCCTCATTGAAGGAGACAAGCCCATCACTAAGAAAAGGATGGAGCAAACAAGAGAGCCCACTCATGGACCTCAACAAGAGCATGAGGAAGTTCCTCATCATGAAATCCCTGAAATGCCTCAAGGGATGCACTTTCCTTCACAAAACTATTGGGAGCAAATCAACACTTCCTTAGGAGAATTGAGTTCCAACATGGGACAACTAAAGATGGAGCACCAAGAGCATTCCATCCTCCTCCATGAAATCAGAGAGGAGCAACAAAGGCAAGGAAGAGACATAGAGGAGCTCAAGCACTCCATAAGATCTTCAAGAGGAAGAACTAGCCGCCATCACTAAGGTGGACCTATTTTTTAATTTCCTTATTTTTATTTTTCTGTTTTTCGATTTCTATGCTCTATGTTTTATCTATGTTTGTGTCTTTATTACATGATCATTAGTGACTAGTGTCTATGTCTTAAAGCTATGAATGTCCTATGAATCCTTCACCTTTCTTAAATGAAAAATGTTTTTAATTGCAAAAGAAAAAGAAGTACATGAATTTCAAATTACATCTTGAAAATAATCTAATTAGTTTGATGTGGTGGTAATACTTTTTGTTTTCTGAATGAATGCTTGAACAGTGCATATTTTTTATTTTGTTGTTTATGAATATTAAAATTGTTGGCTCTTGAAAGAATAATGAAAAAGGAGAAATATTGTTGATAATCTGAAAAATCATAAAATTGATTCTTGAAGCAAGAAAAAGCAGTGAGAAGCTTATATATATATATATATAGCAAAAAAAAAGAAAAAGAAAGAAAAAAAAAGAAAAAGCAATCAGAAAAAGCCAATAACTCTTTAAACCATAAGGCAAGGGTAAAAAGGATCTAAGGCTTTGAGCATTAGTGGATAGGAGGGCCCAAAGGAATAAAATCCTGGCCTAAGCGGCTAAACCAAGCTGTCCCTAACCATGTGCTTGTGGCGTGAAGGTGTCAAGTGAAAAGTTTGAGACTGAGCGGTTAAAGTCGTGGTCCAAAGCAAAAAGAGTGTGCTTAAGAGCTCTGGGCACCTCTAACTGGGGACTTTAGCAAAGCTGAGTCACAATCTGAAAAGGTTCACCCAGTTATGTGTCTGTGGCATTTATGTATCCGGTGGTAATACTAAAAAATAAAATGCTTAGGGTCACGGCCAAGACTCATAAAGTAACTGTGTTCAAGAATCAACATACTGAAATAGGAGAATCAATAACACTATCTGAATTCTGAGTTCCTATAGATGCCAATCATTCTGAACTTCAAAGGATAAAGTGAGATGCCAAAACTGTTCAGAAGCAAAAAGCCACTAGCCCCGCTCATCTAATTGGAAATGAGCTTTATTGATATTTGGGATTCATTGTATTTTCTCTTCTTTTTATCCTATTTTGTTTTTAGTTTCTTGGGGACAAGCAACAATTTAAGTTTGGTGTTGTGATGAGCGGATAATTTATACCCTTTTTGCCATTGTTTTTACATAGTTTTTAGCATGTTTTAATTACCTTTTATTATATTTTTATTAGTTTTTAATCAAAAATCGCATTTCTGGACTTTACTATGAGTTTGTGTATTTTCCTGTGATTTCAGGTATTTTCTGGCTGAAATTGAGGGACCTGAGCAAAAATCTGATTCAGAGGCTGAAAAAGGATTGCAGATGCTGTTGGATTCTGACCTCCCTGCACTCGAAGTAGATTTTTTGGAGCTACACAAGCCCAACTGGTGCGCTCTTAATTGCGTTAGAAAGTAGACATCCTGGACTTTCCAGCAATATATAATAGTCTATACTTTGTCCGAGATTTGATGGCCCAAACTGGCATCCAAATCCAGCCTAAAACTTTCTGACGTAAAACGCCCAAATTGGCACCAGAATTGGAGTTAAACGCCCAAGCTGGCACCAAAGCTAGCGTTTAACTCCAGGAACAGCCTATACACAAAAAAGCTTCAATGCTCAGCCCAAGCACACACCAAGTGGGCCCCGGAAATGGATTTCTGCACTATCTACACTTAGTTACTCATTTTCTGTAAACCCTAGTTACTAGTTTAGTATAAAAACTACTTTTAGTGATTTATTTTATCATCTCTGGACGTTTAGTCCTTAGACTTTACCATTGTAGACGTTTGGAGGCTAGCCTCACGGCCATGCCTAGACCTTTTTCATTTATGTATTTTCTACAGTGGAGTTTCTACACCCCATAGATTAAGGTGTGAAGCTCTGCTGTTCTTCATGAATTAATACAAGTTCTATTGTTTTTCCTTCAATTCACGCCTACTTGTTCTCTAAGATACTCACTAGTACTTCAATCTGGAGAATGATATGATCCGTGACACTCATCATTATTCTCAATTCTATGAACACGTGCCTGGCAACCACTTCCGTTCTATCTGAGCTCAACATAGTCATTGGGCGACAGCTTGAGTGCGTATCTCTTGGATATCTAATACACAGACCGAGTCCGTGAGATTAGTATCTTCGTAGTATAGGCTAGAACCATTGGCAGCATTCCTGGAATCCGGAAAGTCTAAACCTTGTCTGTGGTATTCCGAGTAGGATCCGGGAAGGGATGACTGTAAAGAGCTTCAAACTTGCGAATGTTGGGCACAAGTGACAGTGTGCAAAAGGATCAATGGATCCTATTCCGATGCTTGCGGGAACCGACAGATGATTAGCCATGCGGTAGCTGTACCTGGTATTTTTCATCCGAGACAAGAAATCCGACAGTTGATTAGCCATGCAGAAACCATAGAGGACCATTTTCACTGAGAGGATCTTACAGCTTGCCATGGAACGAAGTAACGCATGGTTGGAAGAAGGCAATAGGAAAGCAGAGGTTCAGAAGCAACAAAGCATCTCCATACGCTTATCTGAAATTCTCACCAGTGAATTACATAAGTTACTTTATTTTATTTTATGTTTTGTTTATCTTTTAGTTATTCAAACCTCATAACCATTTGAATCCGTCTGACTGAGATTTACAAGGATGACCATAGCTTGCTTCAAGACGAAAATCTCCGTGGGATCGACCCTTACTCACGTAAGGTATTACTTGGACGACCCAGTGCACTTGCTGGTTAGTTGCACCGGAGTTGTAAAAAATGTGAATCACAATTACGTGCACCAGACGACCTCTTCTGTAAAGAGCTCGGACTATCACCGCAGAGGCCCAAGAAGGCCCAGAACAAAAAGACCACCGTCCACTAGAAGGCGGTTGGCCAAAGATATGACCTCATTCACAAAAGATAAGATAAGATAACAAATTTATCTCAAAGGAAGATCGCCAAATACTACTATAAATACACTGGAGCACCCAGGTATAATTCATACTCCAATTCTACAAAAAACCTGCCTAAAGCCCGTACTGACTTAAGCATCGGAGTCACTTGCAGGTACCACCCTCCTCTGATGAACGAGGACCAGCCGCGCCTCCTATTTCAAAAAAGTCGGATACTGCCGCCTTAGTCAGCAAGATCTCGTCCGAGATCGACCTCCCAGTTTTAGGTAACCCTCAGAACACAAGTCAAGTTAGGTTAGAATTTGAGTGTGAAAGGATTGGGTCAATCCTCTAAAATCGATGTATGTAATACTTTAACTATAGTGGAAATTCCATCACTGTTGAGGTGGAGACTGGATGTAGGTTGTATTGCACAAGGCAACCGAACCAGGATACATGATGGTGTCAGCTTCTCTCTTCCCTGCTCTGTTCTATTTTTTGATATTTATGAGACAAAATGAAATTGTCTCATAAATTTTTCACTGCCGAGCTCAAACAAATTCAGACTGAAAGTTTATTTTAAAAAGGTTATTATATTTCAGTAACTTAAAAGAAGGTCATAGATTCAACCCCCATTTCTCTAAGCCTTCTACAACCTTCATTTGTCCCAATATAATTATATTTTTGCCCACAAAAATTTATAAAATTTTATTGAGATTCATGTCAAAAATAATTTTTTATTAAGTTTAATATGTAACAATATTTATTTTTTAAATTTAACTTAATATCAAAATTAAAAATAAGTAAATAAATTAACTCAATAAAAAATGAATAAATAGTGATAATATAATTTTTTAAATTTAATCAACTAGTTAATTACCAAACTAAATTTCAGTTTTTTAAATATAAATAAAATTATTATATTTTTTTGTCTTTAAAAATTAGTTGAGATAAGAAATAATAATTTTTATATTAGATTAATATTCTTTATTTTAAAATTATATAATACTTTTTAATTTTATCTCTTAAATAATCTTGTTTGTAACAACTATTTTAGATTAAAAAGTAATTTATATCATAGATATTATAACAAATAAACTTTCTAATTGAATGTGAGGTAATTAATATTTGAAAATTATAATGAGTAATAGAAAAAAGTGTTTAAAAGCATAGAAGTTAATTTTGATATATTAAAATATGTATATTTTTTTACATAGTCATGTGATTTTATTTATTCTTTTAGATAATTATTTATGTGATGAATGTAAAAGGTATTTTTTAATTACAATACATAATTAAATAGATATATAAATTCTTTAATCTAACAGTATATTAAAATTAAATTAAAAAATATATAAAAAATTAATTATTTTAAAAAGAAAGATCTACAGAAAAATAATTATAAATTAATTTTTATTATTTGATATAAACATATTTTTTTATATAGGTTTATTTTTTTTATAATACTTATATACAATTATAGTTTCAAATTATAAATACTAATGTATTAATAGGCGCTAATGTGTTAATGGATTCAGTCTTTTATTATTAAATTTATATAAAAATAAATAAAAATAAAATTAGTTAGATGATAAATTATTTATAATTAAATTAAAATATTTTAAGCTCAAATTTTAAAATAAAAAATATATTTTATAAATTATATATAATAAATAGTATTTTAAAAATAAAAATATTTATTAACTTTTTTAAATTTTTATATTTTTATTATATTTTTAATATAATTAGTAATATTTAATAAAATTTATTTTAGAATATATTTTTTTTTGTATTCTTAAAATTTTTTAAATTTGTCATTATCTACTTTTTAATACTTAGGATCTTAATACAAATTTGATTGGTTACCCTATCAAAAAATTCTGTAAAAGTTACCAAAAACAAGTGAAACACTTCCATTCTATAGTGAGAGGGGTTTCCCTGCTTCAGCCAGATGAGGCTGAAGCCTTAATTCCTATTGCTATAATTGGATATAGCCTAGTTATATAGCCTAGTTTTTACGTTTTGTCTCTCCTTTTCATGCCTTCTTTTTATTATTTGCCTACCAAAAAATTCTTAAATAAGTTATCTATCCATTCTCAACCACGGACTTTTTGTCCATGGTCGGCACATGGCAGCATCAGGCACTTAACTTATCTCTCGTCCACTACATTTATTATAAACTTAATTCTTAAACTAAATAAGCACAACCGCCTTTTATATTTTTTGTTTCTATATGAGTAGACGGGACAATATAATGATTTGAAAAACGTTAACAGATGATCAGAATTAATTCGTTATGAATTTAAATTTTATTTACAAATTTATTATTAATTAATTAATTATAATATACAAAAGAAATAAATTTCGATATTTTTTAAACATATAAATGAGTTACTAACTCATTTAATTCAAATTAATTTAATATAATGACAATTTTCTTTCCGTTATGAAAACAACGATTATATGAGAGATTATTTTAGTAACATTACCGGGAATGCATATAACTTAAGCTTATTGGTTACTCTAAATGACTTGTCCAGATAATATTAATAATACTAGCAAATCGTTTTCATGGTCATTTTTGAGTTGATGTGAAGCAAATATTTTTTGGGGGAATATAATCTTTTATATCTTCATCATCATGGTTCTCTGGCTAGAATGAGCATCACTAATGTCCAGCTCTTAGTAGGGTGGCATGGCCATGACCCTACTACTCTTTCTGTTCATTTTTTTAAATGGTTCATATGTGGTTTTAAATGAAGAAAATGGTCAATATAACTTTTGGTTATTAGCATTATACTTTTCCTTAGATGGAGGGGACAACAATTCCACTCAGATAGTTCAAAATTTGTCCGGTGTATTTGCATTTAGGGGCTCAAAAAAAAAGTCTAGAAGGTCAGCATTTTTGTTAAAATTTGGCTAGCACTTAACCATCAAAAGAAAAATGATTAATTTTATACTATTAAATGTCATCTCACACCATTAAAAATATTTGTGATGACTAATTGATGGCTAAACATCACAAATGCTACTGGTCCCTAATACTTCTCGCTTAAAAAAACTTACATTTCAAAGGTTTAAGTATTATTATAATTTTTTATCAAATTTTTAATTAATTTTTACTGTTTAAAAATTTATAATTAAATTTTTATAGATGAAAATTTAAAACTAGATCCGTGTTATTAAGAAAAAAATTAATACTTTTAAAATATTTACTCTTAAAATATTTCATAATTTACCCTAGATCAAACACAAATAAATATTTTAAAAATTATATTTCATCCATTTTTCAAGGAAGACGAAAAAGAAAGATTTATATTTTCAATTTGAAGTTCTTAATATCATAAGAGAGAGAGAGAGATATTTTATCATAGTTACTGTATTAATGCTTAGCTCATAATTTCTACACAGTTAGAAGTTAGAACACAAGAGTTGAAGGTAACATTTTACACTTAAATTAGTTATAAACTCTAACAGTATTAGGAGATTCTGATTTTTTTAGACTCTTCTAAACTTTTTTAGAATTATCCTTTAACTAACTCTACTAGACACTATAGGACAAAAATACACTATCGGTCACTATGTATACATCTCAAATAATAATAATAATAATAATAATAATAATAATAATAATAATAATAATAAAGTTCTTTATCTTAAATATATTTATTTCAATATTTTATTTGATCTGATTCATCCATTCATATATTACAAGAAAAATGCTGAGTATTAGCAAATTTAGTGTCGGCTATTAGCGACGGATTTACCGTCAAAATTACCGACGGATCAGACAATAATTTCGTCCGGTAAAGACGTTACCGTCAGATTAAATTTTCTGCCAGTAAATATATCAGTAATATTTGGAGGCAAGAGAAGGATTGGCGCGTTCCATACCGTCGGATTTACCGCAGGTAAATCTTACTTAATGAAACGCTGCATTTTGTTATGCGCAATAAAGTTATCGACGGACTGATTCGCCGGTAAATCTGACGGTAAAATTGGCCCTAAATTGGAATCACGCGCCTTCTCCCTCTCATTTCGGAAGACAACTCTCTCTCTCTCTCTCTCCATCTCCGTGCCCCAAACCACCTCTGGCAACCTGTCCACCATCACCGGCCACCACCTCTAGCATCCGAAGACTGCGTGTACTGGTTGCTGCCACCACCAACTTGCGTTGCATGGAAAGTTGTCGTGCCACCGCTGATTTCGTTGTCGTCGTCATTACTTGCCGGAACTGCCTCTTTCCTCTGTCTGGGTAGGTTGTCGTCCTCCCTCTTCATATTATATCCTATTTTATATTTGCATTTTTTAACTAAAACCCTAAATGCAGTCCTCCAAATTGGTCACTGCCATTGCCACTGCGTCGTACATGCGGAGTCCACCACACGGAGGAGAAGTTTTTTGCGCCACCACTGTCTCTAGGTAACTCACTGACTAAGAAATTTAGACTAGTTAAACTCTAAATCCTAATTTATGTAATATTAATTTGTTATGTGTTAAAAAATATGCAATTTGGATGATGATTACTAAGTTATAAGTTGTTAATTTTAATTTTTAGTCTAAAACATAAGATTAATTACAAATTTTTCATGTTCAAATTTGAGAAAGTAAATAGACATTTAGGGTTATTAATTTTTTATTTTTACTTGCTTTATTAAATTTCTAGGTTAGATTTTTTAAGTTTTGATTATTATTTTTTAGATTTTCCTAACTTTACTTCTATTTTAGAACTTTTTTTAAAGTTGTGTAGCTTTAATCGTGGGTTGTTCGTGCAGCACTCAAGTTGGTTTTCTATCTCTAAACGTGCTATGTTATTTATGTTTTACGATGGACTTACTTTTTTAGGTTTATGTTTGTTGCGTATATTTTCGACATGGACCATTTAGAACTCAAGGGGTTTCTAGGTGTCCGTACTATAAGTGTCGGCTGACTAAATGGTTAAGACCTTCGGAGATAACACTTCACCTCTACCATAATGGGTTCAAGCATGGGTATTGGATATAGACAGAACATGGAGATGTGGATGACTAGGGAATCAACCGGTCTGCCTCGAATTCTAATAGGTCTGAGGGCCAATCAATGAGAGATTGAGTGGTAGAGAACTAAATATGGAAGAAATAAATTGGAAGGATAACAAAAGAGATACAACGAGATAGTGTTTGATACAATTGGTATTACCAATATAGAAGATGCTGAATAAGAGCCTAACCTAGAGGCAAGGAGAATTTATTGTCTATTAGAATCTGTCGTGAAACTTTTGTTCGAGGGGCGCGTTCATTCGAAGTTGTCTGCCTATGTTAGAACAATGAGTATTAAGTCTGAGTCAAATCATAACCAAGAGTTTTTTGATAAGTGGGCCACTATTTGCAACGAATTAGTACCTGTCGGGACTACTGGCATCCACCGGAGTCACTATGAAGCAAAGAAGTTAGTTTTGAAACTAGGGTTAAATTCGGTGAAAATCGATTGTTGTTTGAATAGTTGTATGTTGTATTATAAGGCAGACGTAAACCTAACTGCTATAGATTTTGTAATTTATTGAGGTTTCAAGTCGAGAGAGAATAGATTGGTAAAAGGCAGGTAAAGAGAGTTCCAAACAAACAAATGCACTATATTACCCTAATTCCTAGGCTAAAACATTTATATGTATTGATGAGTTCGGCCTCTCATATGACCTGGCATAGTAACAAAAAAGAAATGATGGTTTTATGACGCACTCGTTATACAGAGATGCTTGGAAGAACTTTGATCGGGTCCACCCTACGTTTGTGAGCGAGACTAGAAACATTAGATTAGCTTTATGCTTTGAAGGGTTTGCACTAAACTCTAATTTCGATAACGCGTACTCTTGTTGGCCTGTTCTGGTGACTCTTTGTAACTTATCTCCCGAAATATGCATGAAGGACTCATACATGTTCCTGACTTATGTCATACATGGTCCAAGTAATCCAAAGGCTAAAATAGATGTCTTCTTGTAATCCTTGGTGGGTGAGTTGATGGAGTTGTGGATTCATGGTGTAGAAATATATGATATTTTAATGAAAAAAAATTCCAACTACATGCTGTGTTAATGTGGACCATTAACGACTTTCCTTCATACGAAATGTTGTCAGGTTGGTCCACTCAGGGCGGAATATTATGTCCCATTTTTATGGAGGATATAAAGGCATTTTGGCCGACGAAGGTGCGTAAGAATTCGTGGTTTGATTGTTATTGAAGGTTCCTCAAGATTGCTTATCCTTTTCAGCGCAGCAAGGGCTCGTTTGGAAAGAATAAAACTGGACAAGAAGAGATATCCGTGAGGTTGAGTGGTTTGCAAGTTTAGCATCATATCAGTAGAATCCCAAGGATCATTAATAACGGGAAAGAGTTGAGACCTCCGAGATTTGGCAGGGAGCATAATTAAACGAAACAGAATATATTTTGGGAGATGCCTTATTGAAAAGAGAACCTGGTTCCTTATTGTCTTGACGTGATGCACATTAAAAAAACTTGTTTGATAATATCATGCACACGGTAATAGACGATGAGCGAACAAAGAATAATAATAAGGCAAGGCTAGACTTGGTGGACATTTACAGGTGGCCAGATTTGAACTTAAAGAGACTTGAGAATGGCCGATGGGCTAAACCAAAGGCGGTGTTTGCTCTAACGAAGGACCAGAGACAAAATATTTGTAGATGGATTAGGGGATTGAGGTTTTTCGATGGTTACACTTCTAACTTGGATAGGTGTGCAAACGTCTTACAAGATAGGCTTGCTGGGTTGAATAGTCATGATTGTCATATCTTTATGGAGTCATTGCTTCCTATCACGTTCAAAGAACTTCCTACCAACATCTGAAAACTCCTCACAGAAATAAGTGAGTTCTTTAGGGAGTTATGTGCTACGAAACTTAGCGTTAATGATCTATAATCTTGGTGAAGAACATCTGTGATGACAAGTCATCTTATGCTAGTTTTACAAATATTTTTCATTAGTTTCATTAGGTTTTAGGCACTTTCTTGCACCATAAGTAAGTAATTAGAGTGGATTTTCATGGTTATCTTGAATCAATCAAACATCTTGTATTTTTGCACAAAATTATAGTTTTTATGCTAGAATTAATTGATTTTAGAAATGATGCAAAGATCTAGTGATTTTGGTGGAGCTTTGATTAGTTGTTTGGTTGCTTGTAGGTGAAGAAATGGTGGAAAGAAGAATTTTTGGCACACTTTTGAAGTTTGAGCACGCTTTGGACCTTAGGCCATGCTTTAAAAAGTGTAGCCCATGAAAATAAAGCGTGGCGCTCAACCAAGGGAGCAAGGAACGTTCAAAATTGTGAATGTAGCACTCCAAGAGGAAGCACCAAATGGTGCAGCACAAACCAAAGGCCAAGGGTAGCGTTGCAAGAAATGAGCACTACGCTCACAATTGCTCCCATTTTCGTGCCTTTCATCAAAGAGGAAGCATGCACAATGAAGAGTAGCGCTCAAGAATTCGAGCGTGGCGCTCACTTTCTCTCACTTTCTCGTGTTCTTGGCCAAGAAGAGCAAGGATCATGTCCAAGAAATTTAAGGAAGCAAAGCATTCTCACCAAGGCTCAAAGAGGGGAACCAAGCAAAGGCCAGGAGTAGCGCTCAAAAACTCAAGTGTAGCGCTCTCTTTTGCTCACTTTTTCGTGCTCTTTTGGAACCAGGGAGAGCCAAGCATGCACAAAGCAAGACTCACCAAGACGGAGTGATAAACCACTATTTTATTGTTTATCTTGTGCTCAATTGAATGGATTTTATCAATCTTTCATACACTTGTTCATACAAAATGCATATTTTACATTCTCCTTCCTGATTTTGTGCTATGATTGAAAACATGCTTCTTTGGACTTATATTTGATAATATTAATCCTCTCTTATTACCATTCAATGCCTTGATATGTGTGTTAAGTGATTTCATAGATTACAGGACAGGAATGACTCAGAGGATGGAAAGGAAGCATGCAAAAGTGGAAGGAATACAAGAAGTTGAAGAAATTGCTAAGCTGTCCAGCCTGACCTCTTCGCACTCAAATGGTCATAACTTGAGCTACAAAGATCCAAACGAGATGGTTCTAGTTGTGTTGAAAAGCTGACGTCTGGGGCTTCGCAACGATATATAATTTGCCATAGCTGCCTCGAAGCCAGGTGATGCAAATGCATAGATCACGCGGACGCGTGACCTGGCAGAAACGCAATCCACGCAAACGCGTGGACGACGCTTCCGCGTCACTTTCCCGTGACCTGTACGTACCAGAATATGCTGGGGGAGATTTCTGAGCTATTTTTGACCCAATTTTCGGCCCAGAAAACACAGATTAAAGGCTATAAAGTATGGGAATACATCCATTCATGAAGATGTCCTCCATTATTCACTTTTCATAATTTAGATGTAGTTTTTAGAGAGAGAGAGGTTCTCTCCTCTCTCTTAGGATTTAGGATTAGGATTCCTCTTAAAGGAATTATGATTTCTTATTATTTCAACTTATTATTTCAACTTCTTCTCAGGTTCAATATTCCTTTTATATTTTTATTTGTTCTAATGCTTTTATTCGTATCTGACTCATGTTACCAATTTGGCTTATGAATTCTTCGCATTTAGATTTGAATGTTTTATTTAATATAAATTGAGGTATTTTAGATTTGACTTTACTTTGCTTATATGAATGCTTTTAATTTAATTTAGATTTTTTCCTTTTGGCCTTGGTTGATTAATTGGTAACTCTTGAGTTATCAAACTCATCGTGATTGATAATTGTTATTTGTGCTAATTGAATTGAATTCTACTAACTCTAGTCTTTCCTTAGGAGTTGGCTAGAACTTGAGGATCTAACTAATTAGTCCACTTGACTTTCCTTTGCTTTAGTAAAGGTTAACTAAGTGGGATTAAAACTCAATTCTCATCACCATTGATAAGGATAACTAGGATAGGACTTCCAATTTTCATACCTTGCCAGGAGTCTTATTAGATATTAATTTATTAATTCCTGCAATTTACTTTCCTTGCTCAAACCTTTCAAAACCCAAAATTCTACTTTTTCCATAGCTAATAATAAGTCATACCTCCCTGCAATTCCTTGAGAAGACAACCCGATGTTTGAATACTTCGGTTTATAAATTTTATTGGATTTGTTACTTGTGACAACCAAAATTTTTGCACGAAAGGATTCTCTGTTGGTTTAGAAACTATACTTACAATGCGATAATATAATTGTGAATTTCTTTACCGACAGGAAATCCGGTTCGTCAAAATGGTGCCGTTGCCGGGGAATTGCAAACGTGTGCCTTATTATTGGTTATTGTAAATATTTGCTTTTTGCTTATTTATTTGTTTTTATTTTTGTTTTTATTTTTGCTTTTTCGTAAATTAAGAGGTTATTGCTCTTTATTTTAATTGATTTTTTTCGAAAATCACAAAAAAAAAGAAAATTTATCCTTTTCAAAATCTTATCTTATCTTATTTCAAAAATCAAATTTTAAATTTCAATATTTAAATTCAAAAATTCAAAATCCAAATTTAAAATTTTAAATTTAAAATTTTAAAAATCAAATCTTTTCAAAATTTAAATCTTTTTCAAATCTTTATCTTATATTGTTGACTTTTTCAAAATTCAAATATTAAAATTTAAAAAATTCAAATTTTAAAATTTTCAAATTTCAAATTTCAAAATTTAAAATTCAAAATTTAAATTTCAATAACCTTTTAATTTAAATTTTTTTTTATTTTTAATTTTTATGAGCTACTATGAATTATCACCCCTTTGGCTATGAGTTTGGTTATAATCATGTTACAATAAGAGGGGATTACAATGGAAGCTTGGGTCATGGATGGGACAATCAAAGATGGGAGGAGCCACAAGGATTTGATCAACCCTCTTGGCAACAACCACCTCCAAGGCACTATCAACAACCATTCCATGATGCGCACCAAGACAATGGTTATGGTGGACCTCTTCGTGACAATCAACACCCACCACAAAATACCTATGAACCTCCTCCTCCACGTAATTTTGAACCACCATACCCACAAGCCCCTTACCACCAAACACCACCATACGACCCTAACCTATATCCACCACACCAACCACCATATGAACCACACCCAGAACCACCACCTCAATATTCACCATCTCCATATCCTTATCAAGAAGAACCACCTTCTTATTATGAACCCTTTCTCCAAAATAATGAACCCTCATATCTACCCCAATCTCCAATGGATGACATCCTTCGTGGTCTTCTTCAAGGGCAAGCGAAGATGAAAAGGAGTGTACTGGAACTCGCGACTGCCTTAATCGAGGTAGTAAATAAATTAGCTTCTCGACATCTGGACACTCAAGAAACTCCCATGGCTTCATGTGGAGAATCTACTGAAGAATGCAGCATGAAGGAGAAGCTAGAAACTCCGGTGGACAATGAATAATATGACTTTATATTAGAACAATTGGAGGAAGCCGTAATCGTTAAAGAGGAAGATGTGGTCGAAGACTTAGGAAATGCGGAACCTCTATGGGAAAGCTCAGTCATAGAACCCCCTTTCTAAGGAGTTTGAATTTGTTGTTGAGGAGGGTGTACAACCTCCAAGGCATACCCTGGTTGAAGACTTGGAAGAGGTTGATCAAGGGAAGGAGATTCAAGAAAAAGAGGCACAACCTCCCATGCCCTTGGTGAGCAATGAAGAAGAGATTGAATTGGAAGAAAGCTACCAAGAGGAAGAGGTTAAAATTGAAGAAGCTTGCAAAGAGGTGGAAGATGTCAAAGAAGAGCACAAGGAAGTGGAGCTTGCAAATTCATTAGAGACACCTCCCCCAAGGCCATTACCGTCCAACACAACATTCAAGTGGGTAAAATTCATATCCCTTAGTTTTCTAATTCCACTAGAATATGGGCTACTGGAGACGGATGGTCAACTTAGAGCTCTTTGTGGCATTAAGAGTAAGAGGAAGATGGTTAGTGGTTGGAGTTGTCAAGCAAGGTTCAACATGGTTGTGTGCTTGATGAGCGGATAATTTATACGCTTTTTGGCATTGTTTTTAGTATGTTTTTAGTAGAATCTAGTTACTTTTAGGGATATTTTCATTAGTTTTTATGTTAAATTCACATTTCTGGACTTTACTATGATTTTGTGTATTTTTCTATGATTTCAGGTATTTTTTGGCTGAAATTGAGGGACTTGAGCAAAAATCAGATTTAGAGGTTGAAAAAGGACTGCTGATGCTGTTGGATTCTGACCTCCCTGCACTCAAAGTGGATTTTCTGGAGCTATAGAACTCAAAATGGCGCGCTTCTAATTGCGTTGGAAAGTCGACATCCAGGGCTTTCCAGCAATATATAATAGTCCATACTTTGGCCAAGTTTAGACGACGTAAAAGGGCTTTGAACACCAGTTCTACGCTGCTGTCTGGAGTTAAACGCCAGAAACATGTCACAAACTAGAGTTGAACGCCAGAAATACGTTATAACCTGGCGTTCAACTCCAGAAAGAGCCTCTGCATATGTAACATTCAAGCTCAGCCCAAGCACACACTAAGTGGGCCCCGGAAGTGGATTTATGCATCAATTACTTACTTCTATAAACCCTAGTAACTAGTTTAGTATAAATAGGACTTCTTACTATTGTATTTGACATCTTTGGATTATATTTTGATCTATTGATCACGTTTGGGGGCTGGCCATTCGGCCATGCTTACCCTCTATTCACTTATGTATTTTCAAACGGTAGAGTTTCTACACTCCATAGATTAAGGTGTGGAGCTCTGCTGTTCCTCAAAGATTAATGCAAAGTACTACTGTTTTTCTATTCAATTCAACTTATTCCGCTTCTAAGATATTCATTCGCACTTCAACATGAATGTGATGAACGTGACAATCATCATCATTCCCTATGAACGTGTGCTTGACAACCACTTCCGTTCTACCTTAGATTGAATGAGTATCTCTTGGATCTCTTAATCAGAATCTTCGTGGTATAAGCTAGATTGATGGCAGCATTCATGAGAGTCCGAAAAGTCTAAACCTTGTCTGTGGTATTCCGAGTAGGACTCTGGGATTGAATGACTGTGACGAACTTCAAACTCGCGAGTGCTGGGCGTAGTGACAGACGCAAAAGGAGGGTGAATCCTATTCTAGTATGATCGAGAACCTCAGATGATTAGCCGTGCTGTGACAGAGCATTTGGACCATTTTCACAAGAGGATAGGATGCAGCCATTAGCAAGGGTGATGCCTCCAGACGATTAGCCATGCAGTGACAGCGCATCGGACCATTTTCCAGAGAGGATTAAAAGTAGCCATTGACAACGGTGATGTCCTTACATAAAGCCAGCCATGGAAAGGAGTAAGACTGATTGGATGAAGACAGCAGGAAAGAAGAGGTTCAGAGGAATGAAAGCATCTCTATACACTTATCTGAAATTCTCACCAATGATTTACATAAGTGTTTTTATCCTTATTTTCTATCTATTTATTATTTATGTTCGAAAACTCCATAACTATTTTATATCCGCCTGACTGAGATCTACAAGGTGACCATAGCTTGCTTCATACCAACAATCTCCGTGGGATCGACCCTTACTCACGTAAGGTTTATTACTTGGATGACCCAGTGCACTTGCTGGTTAGTTGTATCGAAGTTGTGAATGAAACACGATTTATTAAGACGTGCGTACAGAGTTTCTGGCGCCGTTGTCTGAGATCACAATTTCGTGCACCAAGTTTTTGGCGCCGTTGCCGGGGATTGTTCGAGTTTGGACAACTGAAGGTTCATCTTGTTGCTCAGATTAGGTAATTTTCTTTTGTTTTATTTTCAAAAATTTTTCAAAAAAAATATTTCAAAAATTTCTCCCTTGTTTTCGAAAAAAAAAATTTTAAAATAAAAATGTTTTCAAAAATATATTTTTTTTCAGAATTTTTAAGAATGAATTCTAGTGTTTCATAAAGTATGTTGAAGCCTTGCTGGTTGTAAAGCCATGTCTAATTCTTTTGGATAGGGAATGTCAGGCGTGTCATGTTTGAGTTACATACTAAAGCTTGGTTGGCTATTAAGCCATGCCTGACCGTTTGATTGGAGCTTTAGACTAAAGAGCATAAGATTCCTGGAATTCATATTAAAAATTTTGGAATCCTTATTTTTCTTTTTCAAAATAATTTTCGAAAAAATTAAAAGAAAATACAAAAAAAAATTCATAAAATCATAAAAATAAAAAAAATATTTCATGTTTCTTGTTTGAGTCTTGAGTCAAGTTGAAAGTTTGGTGTCAATTGCATATTCATCTTGCATTTTTCGAAAAATTCATGCATTCATAGTGTTCTTCATGATCTTCAAGTTGTTCTTGGTAAGTCTTCTTGTTTGATCTTGATGTTTTCATGTTTTGTGTCTTTTCTTGTTTTTCATATGCATTCTTGCATTCATAGTGTCTATACATGAAAAATTTTTAAGTTTGGTGTCTTGCATGTTTTCTTTGCATTAAAAATTTTTCAAAAATAAGTTCTTGATGTTCATCATGATCTTCAAAGTGTTCTTGGTATTCATCTTGGCATTCATAGCATTCTTGCATGCACTCATTGTTTTGATCCAAAAATCTTCATGCATTGCATCATTTTCATGTTTTTCTCTCTCATCATAAAAATTCAAAAATAAAAAAAATATCTTTCCCTTTTTCACTCATGAATTTTGAAAAATTGAGTTGACTTTTTCAAAAATTTTTAAAATCCAGTTGTTTTTATGAGTCAAATCAAATTTTCAATTTAAAAATCTTATCTTTCTCAAAATCTATTTCAAAAATCAAATCTTTTTCATTTTTCTTAGTTATTTTCGAAAATTTTAAAAATATTTTTCAAAAATATTTTTCTTATCTTTATCTCATAATTTTCGAAAATAACATCATCAATTAATGTTTTGATTCGAAAATTTCAAGTTTGTTACTTACTTGTTAAGAAAGATTCAAACTTTAAGTTCTAGAATCATATTTTGTGATTTCTTGTGAATCAAGTCATTAATTGTGATTTTAAAAATCAAATCTTTTTCAAAACTAATTTCAATCATATCTTTTCAAAAATATCTTCTTATCTTATCTTTTTTTTTCAAAAATTTGATTTTAAAATATCTTTTCTAACTTCTTATCTTCTTATCTTTTCAAAATTGATTTTCAAATTTGTTTCAACTAACTTTTTGTTTGTTTCTTATCTTTTTCAAAACTACCTAACTAACTCCCTCTCTCTCTAATTTTCGAAAATATCTCCCTCTTTTTCAAAAAATTCTTTTTAATTAACTAATTATTTCAAATTTTTATTTTAATTGTCGAAAATCACTAACCAATTTTTCAAAAATTATTTTCGAAAATCCTCTCACCTCTCATCTTCTTCTATTTTCTCTTCCTCACTCACCAAAAATTCGAACCCCCCTCTCTCTCTGAGTTCAGATTTTCTCTTCTTCTTTTCCTCTACTCACACAGAGACCTCTATACTGTGGTAAAAAGGATCCCTATTATTATTATTTTTCTGTTCCCTCTTTTTCATATGAGCAGGAGCAAAGACAGGAATATTCTTGTTGAAGCAGATCCAGAACCTGAAAGGACTCTGAAGAGGAAACTAAGAGAAGCTAAATTAAAACAATCCAGCAAGCACCTTTCAGAAATTTTTGAACAGGAAGAGGAGATGGCAGCCGAAAATAATAATAATACAAGGAGGATGCTTGGTGACTTTACTGTACCTAATTCCAATTTACATGGAAGAAGCATCTCCATCCCTACCATTGGAGCAAACAACTTTGAGCTGAAACCTCAATTAGTTTCTCTAATGCAGCAGAACTGCAAGTTTCATGGACTTCCATCTGAAGATCTTTTTCAGTTCTTAACTGAATTCTTGCAGATATGTGATACTGTTAAGACTAATGGAGTAGATCCTGAAGTCTACAGGCTCATGCTTTTCCCTTTTGCTGTAAGAGACAGAGCTAGAATATGGTTGGACTCTCAACCTAAGGATAGCCTGAACTCTTGGGATAAGCTGGTCAAGGCTTTCTTAGCCAAGTTCTTTCCTCCTCAAAAGCTGAGTAAGCTTAGAGTGGATGTTCAGACCTTCAGACAGAAAGAAGGTGAATCCCTCTATGAAGCTTGGGAGAGATACAAAGGACTGACCAAAAAGTGTCCTTCTAATATACTTTCAGAATGGACCATCCTAGATATATTCTATGATGGTCTGTCTGAATTAGCTAAGATGTCATTGGATACTTCTGCAGGTGGATCCATTCACCTAATGAAAACGCCTGCAGAAGCTCAAGAACTCATTGACATGGTTGCTAATAACCAGTTCATGTACACTTCTGAGAGGAATCCTGTGAGTAATGGGACGCCTATGAAGAAGGGAGTTCTTGAAATTGATACTCTGAATGCCATATTGGCTCAGGATAAAATATTGACTCAGCAAGTCAATATGATTTCTCAGAGTCTGAATGGAATGCAAGCTGCATCCAACAGTACTCAAGAGGCATCTTCTGAAGAAGAAGCTTATGATCCTGAGAACCCTGCAATAGCAGAGGTAAATTACTTAGGTGAACCTTATGGGAACACCTATAATCCATCATGGAGAAATCATCCAAATCTCTCATGGAAGGATCAACAAAAGCCTCAACAAAGCTTTAATAATGGTGGAAGATACAGGTTTAGCAATAGCAAGCCTTTTCCATCATCCACTCAACAACAGACAGAGAACTCTGAAAAAAATACCTCTAATTTAGCAAACTTAGTCTCTAATCTATCTAAGGCCACTGTGAGTTTCATGAATGAAACAAGATCCTCCATTAGAAATTTGGAAGCACAAGTGGGCCAGCTGAGTAAAAGGATCACTGAAATCCCTCCTAGTACTCTCCCAAGCAATACAGAAGAAAATCCAAAAGGAGAGTGCAAGGCCATTGAATTAATTACCATGGCCAAACCTGTAAGGGAAGGAGAGGACGTGAATTCCAGTGAGGAAGACCTCCTGGGACGTCCAGTGATCAATAAGGAGTTTCCCTTTGAGGAACCAAAGGAATCTGAGGCTCATCTAGAGACCATAGAGATTCCATTAAACCTCCTTATGCCATTCATGAGCTCTGATGAGTATTCCTCTTCTAAAGAGAATGAAGATGTTACTGAAGAGCAAGTTACCAAGTACCTTGGTGCAATCATGAAGCTGAATGCCAAATTATTTGGTATTGAGACTTGGGAAGATGAACCTCCCCTGTTCACCAATGAACTAAATGCATTGGATCAACTGAGATTGCCTCAGAAGAAACAGGATCCTGGAAAGTTCCTGATACCTTGTACCATAGGCACCATGACCTTTGAGAAGGCTCTATGTGACCTGGGGTCAGGAATAAACCTCATGCCACTCCCTGTAATGGAGAAACTGGGAATCTTTGAGGTACAAGCTGCTAAAATCTCATTAGAGATGGCAGACAATTCCAGAAAACAAGCTTATGGACAAGTAGAGGACATATTAGTAAAGGTTGAAGGCCTTTACATCCCTGCTGATTTCATAGTCTTAGATACTGGGAAGGATGAGGATGAATCCATCATCCTTGGAAGACCCTTCCTAGCCACAGCAAGAGCTGTGATTGATGTTGACAGAGGTGAACTAATCCTTCAATTGAATGAGGACTCCCTTGTGTTTAAAACTCGAGGTCATCCTTCTGTAAACATGGAGAGGAAGCATAAAAAGCTTCTCTCAAAACAGAGTCAACCAGAGCCCCCACAGTCAAACTCTAAGTTTGGTGTTGGGAGGCCACAACCAAACTCTAAGTTTGGTGTTGAACTCCCATATCCAAACTCTAAGTTTGGTGTTGGGAAGTCTCAACAATGCTCTGAACATCTGTGAGGCTCCATGAGAGCCCACTGTCAAGCTATTGACATTAAAGAAGCGCTTGTTGGGAGGCAACCCAATTTTTATTTATCTAATTTTATTGTTCTTTCATGTTTTATTAGGTTCATGATCATGTGGAGTCACAAAATAAATATAAAAATTGAAAACAGAATCAAAAACAGCAGAAGAAAAATCACACCCTGGAGGAGGATCTCACTGGCGTTTAAACGCCAATAAGAAGCATTTGGCTGGCGTTCAACGCCAGAACAGAGCATGGTTCTGGCGCTGAACATCCAAAATGGGCAGCATCTGGGCGTTTGAACACCAGAATTACACCCTGGAGAAGAGCTGGCACTGAACGCCCAGAACAAGCATGGTTCTGGCGTTCAACGCCAGAAATGGGCAACAAATGGGCGTTCAACGCCAAGAATAAGCACCAATCTGGCGCTGAACGCCCAGAGTTGTGTGCAAGGGCATTTTGCATGCCCAATTTGGTGCAAGGTTGTAAATCCTTGAACTCCTCAGGATCTGTAGACCCCACAGGATCACCTCAGGATCTGTGGACCCCATAGGATCCCCACCTACCTCTACTCACTTCTTCTCACCCCTCTTTCACACAATCCCATAAACACTCTTCCCCAAAACTCTTCACCAATCACCTCAATCTCTCTTCCCTATCACCACTTCACCACTCACATCCATCCACTCTTCCCCATAAACCTACCTCATAAACTCCACCTACCTTCAAAATTCAAAATCAATTTCCCACCCAAACCCACCCTATATGGCTGAACCTTACCCCCCCTCCCTTCCCTATATATAGCCCTCCATTCTTCCTCATTTTCACACAACACAACCCTCTCTTCCCCTTCTTGGCCGAAACACATCCCTCCTCTCCTCCATATTTTCTTCTTCTTCTTCATCTATTCTTTCTTCTCTTGCTCGAGGGCGAGAAAAATTCTAAGTTTGGTGTGGTAAAAGCATATCTTTTTTGTTTTTCCATTACCATTGATGGCACCTAAGACCGGAGAATCCTCTAGAAAAGGGAAAGGGAAGACAAAAGCTTCCACCTCCGAGTCATAGGAGATGGAAAGGTTCATCTCCAAAGCCCATCAAGACCACTTCTATGATGTTGTGGCCAAGAAGAAGGTGATTCCCGAGGTCCCTTTCAAGCTCAAGAAGAATGAGTATCTGGAGATCCGACATGAAATCCAAAGAAGAGGATGGGAAGTTCTAACAAAACCCATCCAACAAGTCGGCATCCTAATGGTTCAAGAGTTCTATGCCAATGCATGGATCACTAGGAACCATGATCAAAGTAAGAACCCGAATCCAAAGAATTATCTCACCATGGTTCGGGGGAAATACTTAGATTGTAGTCCGGAGAATGTGAGGTTGGCGTTCAACTTGCCTATGATGCAAGGAGATGCACGCCCCTACACTAGAAGGGTCAACTTTAATCAAAGGTTGGACCAAGTCCTCATGGACATATGTGTGGAAGGAGCTCAATGGAAGATTGACTCCAAAGGCAAGCCGGTTCAACTAAGAAGACTGGACCTCAAACCTGTAGTTGGAGTTCATCCAACGCTCCATCATCCCCACTAGCAACCGATCTGAAGTTACTGTAGATCGGGCCATCATGATTCATAGCATCATGATTGGAGAGGAAGTAGAAGTTCATGAAGTCATCTCCCTTGAACTCTACAAAATAGCCGAAAAGCCCTCTCCTTGGGCAAGGCTAGCTTTTCCTCATCTTATATGCCATCTATGTTACTCAGTTGGAGCTTTCATAGAAGGAGACATTCCCATTGAGGAAGAGAAGCCCATCACTAAGAAAAGGATGGAGCAAGCAAGTGAGCCCATTCATGGAGCTCAAGAGGCGCATGAAGCTCATCACCATGAGATCCCGGAGATGCCTCAAATGCATTTTCCTCCACAAAACTATTGGGAGCAAATCAACACCTCCCTAGGAGAATTAAGTTCCAACATGGGACAATTAAGGGTGGAACATCAAGAGTACTCCATCATCCTTCATGAAATAAGAGAAGATCAAAAAGCAATGAGGGAGGAGCAACAAAGATAAGGAAGAGACATAGAAGAGCTCAAGGACATCATTGGTTCCTCAAGAAGGAAACGCCACCATCACTAAGGTGGACTCATTCCTTGTTCTTACATTCTCTGTTTTTCGTTTTCTATGTTAAGTGCTTATCTATGTTTGTGTCTTCATTACATGATCATTAGTAGTTAGTAACTATGTCTTAAAGTTATAAATGTCCTATGAATCCATCACCTCTCTTAAATGAAAAATGTTTTAATTCAAAAGAACAAGAAGTACATGAGTTTCAAATTTATCATTGAACTTAGTTTAATTATATTGATGTGGTGACAATGCTTCTTATTTTCTAAATGAATGCTTGAACAGTGCATATGTCTTTTGAAGTTGTTGTTTAAGAATGTTAAATATGTTGGCTCTTGAAAGAATGATGATAAGGAGACATGTTATTTGATAATCTAAAAAATCATAAAAATGATTCTTGAAGCAAGAAAAAGCAGCAAAGAACAAAGCTTGCAGAAAAAAAATAGCGAAAAAAATAGAAAGAAAAAAAAAAAGAGAAAAAGCAAGCAGAAAAAGCCAAAAGCTCTTAAAACCAAGAGGCAAGAGCAAAAAGCCAATAACCCTTAAAACCAAAAAGCAAGGGTAAATAAAAAGGATCCCAAGGCTTTGAGCATCAGTGGATAGGAGGGCCTAAAGGAATAAAATCCTGGCCTAAGCGGCTAAACCAAGCTGTCCCTAACCATGTGCTTGTGGCGTGAAGGTGTCAAGTGAAAACTTGAGACTGAGCGGTTAAAGTCAAGGTCCAAAGCAAAAACAGAGTGTGCTTAAGAACCCTGGACACCTCTAATTGGGGACTTTAGCAAAGTTGAGTCACAATCTGAAAAGGTTCACCCAATTATGTGTCTGTGGCATTTATGTATCCGGTGGTAATACTGGAAAACAAAGTGCTTAGGGCCACGGCCAAGACTCATAAAATAGTTGTGTTCAAGAATCATCGCACTGAACTAGGAGAATCAATAACACTATCTGAACTCTGAGTTCCTAAAGATGCCAATCATTCTGAACTTCAATGGATAAAGTGAGATGCCAAAACTATTCAAGAGGCAAAAAGCTACAAGTCCCGCTCATCTGATTGGAGCTATGTTTCATTGATAGTTTGGAATTTATAGTATATTCTCTTCTTTTTATCCTATTTGATTTTCAGTTGCTTGGGGACAAGCAACAATTTAAGTTTGGTGTTGTGATGAGTGGATAATTTATACGCTTTTTGGCTTTGTTTTTAGTATGTTTTTAGAAGAATCTAGTTACTTTTAGGGATGTTTTCATTAGTTTTTATGTTAAATTCATATTTCTGGACTTTACTATGAGTTTGTCTGTTTTTCTGTGATTTCAGGTATTTTCTGGCTGAAATTGAGGGACTTGAGCAAAAATCAGATTCAGAGGTTGAAGAAGGACTGCTGATGCTGTTGGATTCTGACCTCCCTGCACTCAAAGTGGAATTTGTGGAGCTATAGAACTGAAAATGACGCGCTTCTAATTGCGTTGGAAACTAGACATCCAGGGCTTTCCAGCAATATATAATAGTCTATACTTTGGCCAAGTTTAGATGACATAAAAGGGCGTTGAACGCCTGTTCTACGCTGCTGTCTGGAGTTAAACGCCAGAAACATGTCACAAACCAGAGTTGAACGCCAAAAATACGTTATAACCTGGCGTTCAACTCCAGAAAGAGCCTCTGCACGTGTAAAATTCAAGCTCAGTCCAAGCACACACCAAGTGGGCCCCGGAAGTGGATTTATGCATCAATTACTTACTTCTGTAAACCCTAGTAACTAGTTTAGTATAAATAGGACTTCTTACTATTGTATTTGACATCTTTGGATTATATTTTGATCTATTGATCACGTTTGGGGGCTGGCCATTCAGCCATGCTTACCCTCTATTCACTTATGTATTTTCAAACGGTAGAGTTTCTACACTCCATAGATTAAGGTGTGGAGCTCTGCTGTTCCTCAAAGATTAATGCAAAGTACTACTGTTTTTCTATTCAATTCAACTTATTCCGCTTCTAAGATATTCATTCGCACTTCAACATGAATGTGATGAACGTGACAATCATCATCATTCCCTATGAACGCGTGCCTGACAACCACTTCCGTTCTACCTTAGATTGAATGAGTATCTCTTGGATCTCTTAATCAGAATCTTCGTGGTATAAGCTATATTGATGGCAGCATTCATGAGAGTCCGGAAAGTCTAAACCTTGTCTGTGGTATTCCGAGTAGGACTCTGGGATTGAATGACTGTGACGAACTTCAAACTCGCGAGTGTTGGGCGTAGTGACAGACGCAAAAGGAGGGTGAATCCTATTCCAGTATGATCGAGAACCTCAAATGATTAGCCGTGCTGTGACAGAGCATTTGGACCATTTTCACAAGAGGATAGGATGCAGCCATTGGCAAGGGTGATGCCTCCAGACGATTAGCCATGCAGTAACAGTGCATCGGACCATTTTCCAGAGAGGATTAAAAGTAGCCATTGACAACGGTGATGTCCTTACATAAAGCCAGCCATGGAAAGGAGTAAGACTGATTGGATGAAGACAGCAGGAAAGCAGAGGTTCAGAGGAACGAAAGCATCTCTATACACTTATCTGAAATTCTCACCAATGATTTACATAAGTGTTTCTATCCTTATTTTCTATCTATTTATTATTTCTGTTCGAAAACTCCATAACTATTTTATATCCGCCTGACTGAGATCTACAAGGTGACCATAGCTTGCTTCATACCAACAATCTCCGTGGGATCGACCCTTACTCACGTAAGGTTTATTACTTGGATGACCCAGT
The DNA here is from genome assembly GCF_059453495.1 of Arachis ipaensis. Lineage (NCBI taxonomy): Eukaryota > Viridiplantae > Streptophyta > Magnoliopsida > Fabales > Fabaceae > Arachis > Arachis ipaensis. Next base: position 38,635,029 of record NC_142435.1, on the reverse strand, counting down.
GCACTTGCTGGTTAGTTGTATCAAAGTTGTGAATGAAACACGATTTATTAAGACGTGCGTACAGAGTTTCTGGCGCCGTTCACAATTTCGTGCACCAAGTTTTTGGCGCCGTTGCCGGGGATTGTTCGAGTTTGGACAACTGAAGGTTCATCTTGTTGCTCAGATTAGGTAATTTTCTTTTGTTTTATTTTCAAAAATTTTTCAAAAAAAATCTTTCAAAAATTTCTCCCTTGTTTTCGAAAAAAAAAATTTAAAATAAAAATGTTTTCAAAAATATATTTTTTTTCAGAATTTTTAAGAATGAATTCTAGTGTTTCATGAAGCATGTTGAAGCCTGGCTGGCTGTAAAGCCATGTCTAATTCTTTTGGATAGGGAATGTCAGGCGTGTCATGTTTGAATTACATACTAAAACTTGGCTGGCTATTAAGCCATGCCTGACCCTTTGATTGGAGCTTTAGACTAAAGAGCATAAGATTTCTGGAATTCATATTAAAAATTTTGGAATCCTTATTTTTCTTTTTCAAAATGATTTTGAACAAAATTAAAAGAAAATACAAAAAAAATTCATAAAATCATAAAAATCAAAAAAATATTTCATGTTTCTTGTTTGAGTCTTGAGTCAAGTTGAAAGTTTGGTGTCAATTGCATATTCATCTTGCATTTTTCGAAAAATTCATGCATTCATAGTGTTCTTCATGATCTTCAAGTTGTTATTAGTAAGTCTTCTTGTTTGATCTTGATGTTTTCATGTTTTGTGTCTTTTCTTGTTTTTCATATGCATTCTTGCATTCATAGTGTCTAGAAAATCGACGTAAATCGACGTAAACGGGTGTTTGGCAGCAAGTTAGGCTGGAATGGGGCTGGACTCGTGCTAGAAGCACAAGCCCTCCCATGCGAACACGTGCTCGATGCGTTCGCGTCGTTTTTCAAAAATGGCCACTCAAGTGAACGCGTCACCCACGCGAACGCGTCACCCAGATTTTTGGCAAAATGCATTTAAAACAGAGAGTTGCGCGAACGCGAGGCTGCACTCGCGCCAAACGCATAAATCAGGCCACGCGATCGCGTGACCCACGTGTCTGTGTCACCTGACCTTATCACGCACCACGCGACCGCGTCACTCACGTGTCTGCGTCGCCTGCGCCGCACAACTTATCCAAATCAGCGCCAAAATTCTTATCTTTTCTTCCCCAATCCTAATTTTCCCTCCCTCCTTTCTTACTTACTTCTTCTTCCCTTCTTTCCCTTCTCATTGTTCTTATCTTTCATTTTATTTTACTTAATTTATTTGCATATTTCATTCATTGCATCTTAATTTTGGGCATATTTTTATTTTCTTTTCTAAATTAATTATTTTTCCTTTGGTGTTAAAATTTTTTTTATTTTGGGTGCTTAGTGACTTGTGTTATTCTGGTTAGGTAATATTATTTAAATCAATGCCAATCTTTTATACCTGTATTACTTTTGCATTGACATGAATTTATATTATCTTTTCTTACCCACTCTCTTCCCCATTGTTGCAAATTTTTGCACTCTTGATTTGCCATGTACTTCTACTGTTTTTTCACTTGCATGTTGTAGCTACCATGTAATTGAGACCCTTATTATCTAGCATTAACACCCATATTTTATTTATTTTCTATCTTTATTTTGGGTTACTTTTCTTCTTTCCCCTCTTTTTTCAGGATGGCCACCACGAAGGGAGAGGAAAAGCCTCTTAATAGGGAGACAAGCCAGTCCGTCTGCACAATCTTTAGAGAAATAACAGCAGTTATAGCTCGCAACCCATCCACCAACACATCTTAGCATGCACCGAGGACGGTGCAATCTTTAAGTGTGGGGAGGTCGATACCGATCTCCATGGGTTAGCTATTTTCTTCTTTCCAACACCATTATTTTATTTTCTTTGTTTGTTCATTATTGCATTTGCATGTTTAATTGCATGTTTGTTTGATTTTATGCATTTAGCTACTGCTTGGTTAAAGTAATGAGTTTCTTCTAAGACCCTATTTTTGAAAAAATTTCACTAATTTATATCAAAATTTTTGTGTTAAATTTGTTTGAAGTTGTATTTGGAACATAGTTTAAAAAGCTAAGAACACACAACCTGTGAGATTTTGAGCATAATTACATGGTTACACTATTTAACCATAAATATTTTATTCTTGTGTGTTTACTTCTCTATGATTTTAATCTATACTTTGTTCCATTCTATATTTCCACTATTTAGTGTATTTACATGCTTGCATATGATCGAGGCCATTATTTGTTATTAGCTCACTTATCCCAAATAAGCCTACCTTTTACATCACCTTTGTTAGCCACCTTGAGCCTTTTTATCCCCATTTATTCTGTTCTATAACCACATCACCAGCCTTAAGCAGAAAAATAATTAAATATCCCAATTGAATCTTTGGTTAGCTTAAGATAGGGATTGTGTAACAATTAAGTGTGGGGAAACTGTGGGAACATAGGTTAATAAGGGAATGTGTTATGTTTTTACTTTGATAAAATATTGGAAATTTAGGTACCTACTCATGTGAGACCAGAAAAATTAAAAATCCATGTGCATTGAACAGGTCACGCGTATGCGTCACCAACGTGTACGCGTCACTTGAAAATAGCGCAAACCGCGCGTCCGCGTATCCCACGCGCACGCGTCGCATGCGACGCACAGTTTAACTAGATCTGCACCAGAATTCTTATCTTTTCTTCCCCAATCCTAATTCTTTCATATCCTTTTTTAATTATTTCTTCTTCCTTCTTTCTTTTTTATTCCTTCTCACTTTTTACTTTCTCCCTCCTTTTTCACAATCACCATCAAGGTTCTTTTCTTTTCTTTTTCCCCTTTTACTTTTCCATTATTACTTTAATTTATATTCCCTTCTTCTTTTTCTTTTTACTTTCATTATCTATGTTTTCTTTTTTTTTTCCTTTTATTCTTGTATTATTTTACTTGTTGTTAGAAATTTAATTGAGTAATTGTTTTCTTTTATATTTTGCTTGTGGATTATTAAGGAGTTGTTTGACAATTATCAATAATTATTTTTGGGTTGTTTGCATGTTCAAATTTAATACTTTCAACAACATATTTACCATGCATGCTAAGTGTTTGTGAAAAAGCCTGTTGGCGTTGTGCATTTTTCAAATTATTCTATCCTACTACTCTAACGCCTGTTTTTCACAACACCCCTTTTTTATATATTATTGATTGAATAAAATTGTCAATACAAATAAATTGTTAGTTTGAAACATTTGATAATCAAATTGGGCAATTAATGCTTGATCTATGCTACTCATGTCTTTGCCAGCATGCCAATAAACATCTTGCATCTACTTGCCATAATATGCACTTGCTATATTTCCATGGATGAACTGATCACATGTAGTCACGATCATGTGTTAACGACGTCCTTCTTTACCATGCAATGATTATCACTTGTACCGCCCTCTTCCTTGCTCAAACCCTTAGCTTTGCATGTTACTTTCCTTTTTCCTTTTCAGGATAGCCACCAAAAAGGGTAGAGAGAAAGCTACTCCCAAACCACCAGCAAGGAAAGGAACAAAAAGAGCACTAGTTGCAGAGCCATCTTCAACAGTAGTAAAGCCCTCAACAAAGCGAGTCAAGAGGATCATCAAGGTCGATGAAAAAGAGAAAGCCTTTCCAGCAAAGGACACTGCGCGGTTCACTAACCGCTACTGTGAGCAGATGTTCCCCATCCTGGCTGAGCGGAACTATAACAATGAGCACCTACTCATCCTCCCGACCCTCATTGTTGAATTTGTTGAGCCACGCATTGAGCGAAGACAATGGGGATTCTTATGGAGACAGCCACGGCAGGTTAATCTCTCATGGGTAGTTGAATTCTACTCCAATTTTCACATGCCAACACTGCAGTCTGTCTATGTCAATCAGAAGCAAGTCCGCATAACTGAAGAGGCTATTCAGCAAGCTTTAGATCTTCCTCCTGCTCCAGAAGGATTGAACGCATTCCAAGAAGCCTCATTCAAGCGCCAGACATACCAATTTGACTGGGACACTGTCCTTAGAGTTATAGCACAGCCTGGCAGCAGATGGATCTATGGATACCATCGATCCCAACCTAAGGGAATATTGGCTTCAGCACTCACCTTGGAGGCTCGAGTATGGGCACAAATTATGTCCCATTACGTCTTTTCGAGCACGCACGAGTCCTCCTTCACTGCAGACATGGCTGTTCTACTCTAGTGTATCCTTATAGACCAGCCTCTCAATTTACCAAGACACCTTCGGCATGCCATGGGACACGTACAGATCGCAGGCAACCTACCTTTTCCCACCTTGGTTTCAGATCTAGTCTCAGCAGCTGGAGTCTCCTACAGAGATGGGGACACCAAGACCATGATTTCACGGGATGATCAGATTGTCCCTAACGGGAAATACATCACACCAATAGCAACTACTACTAGCCGGCCAACAGAACCAGCCGGAGATATTCCTTCTCCTTCCATATCATAAGAACCTTCAACAAATCAGCTACTCCTACAGATAATTCAGAGGTTAGATTGGCTTGACCGGCAGGGAAAGCGAAGAGAGCGCCGTAACAAGCACCGATTTACATACCTCAAGGAGCTGCTTGTTGGTAACCACCCATCCAAAGAAGACCCAGACACCCCGGACTCCACTTCATTTACCAGCACAGGGAGCCATCACGGTCCTGATTGTGGAGATGCTGCTACCAGCCCCTCTTTGTTCCTGACTGATAGCACCGAGGATGGTGCCAAGCTTTAAGTGTGGGGAGGTCGGTCAATACCTGACTTCCGGAGGTAATTTCTCTTTCTTAGCACTAATAAGTTATTTTTCTTTTGTTAGGATAGGATAGATTGCATAGTAATAAGTATTTGCATGCATGTTCTAATTGGTTAAAAAATAATAAGTTTCTTTTTAAGACTCTATTTATTGAAAATTTTACTAATTTAAATCAAAACTTTTGTGTTAAAACTTGTTTGAAGAATGTAAATTGGAACATAGTTTAAAGCTAGAACACACAACCTGTGAGATTTGAGCTTAATTACATGGTTACATTATTTAACTATAATATTTTATTCTTGTGTGTTTGCTTTTCTATGATTGTAATCTATATTTTGTTCCATCCTATATGTCTAATATTTAATGTGTTATATGCATGCATATGATTGAGGCCATTATTTGATTATTAGCTCACTTATCCCAAATATCCTACCCTTCCATTCACCTCTGTTAGCCACTTTGAGCCTTTTAATCCCATTTGTTCTATATTTTACCACATCACTAGCCTTAAGCAGAAAAACAAGTAATCACCCCAATTGAATCTTTCGTTAGCTTAAGATTGAGATTGTGTGTCAATTAAGTGTGGAAAAACTTGGGAACATGGGTTAATAGGGAATGTCTTATGTTTCTATTTCATTTAATTATTAGGAATTTAGGTACCTACTCATGTGAGACCAAAAAAATTAAAAATCCATGTGCATTGATAATTTATGTTTACTTTTACTTTAAAAAAAATATTCAAGTAATTAAGTAAATAAATAAATGAATAAGGGGACAAAATTATCCCAATGTTAGGTAATAAAAGATCAATGCATGTGTGATACAAGTTAAGAGAAAAGTTGATGCATGAGTATGTGATACAAAACTGGGAAAATTTTGGGTAGCTGGTACGCGGAATCGTGATTACACTTTAATAATGTAAAGTTCATTGCTCTTTCTTTCCCTGGCAATGGCGCCAAAAACATGATGCCAAAACCACGGTTCAGAACTCCGTGTAACTGACCAGCAAGTGCACTGGGTCGTCCAAGTAATACCTTACGTGAGTAAGGGTCGAATCCCACGGAGATTGTTGGTATGAAGCAAGCTATGGTCACCTTGCAAATCTCAGTTAGGCAGATATAAATTGATAATGGTGTTTTCGAATAATAATTAATAGAATAGGGATAGAAATACTTATGTAATTCATTGGTGAGAATTTTAGATAAGCGAATGAAGATGCTTTCGTTCCTCTGAACCTCTGCTTTCCTGCTATCTTCATCCAATCAGTCTTACTCCTTTCCATGGCTGGCTTTATGTGATACATCACCACTGTCAATGGCTACTTTCGGTCATCTCTCGGGAAAATGATCCAATGCTCTGTCACGGCACGGCTAATCGTCTGGAGGCATCACCCTTGTCAATGGCTTCATCTTATCCTCTCAGTGAAAATGGTCAACGCACCCTGTCACGGCACGGCTATTCATCTGTCGGTTCTCGATCATGCTGGAATAGGATTTACTATCCTTTTGCGTCTGTCACTAACGCCCCGCAATCGCGAGTTTGGAGCTCGTCACAGTCATTCATTCATTGAATCCTACTCAGAATACCACAGACAAGGTTTAGACTTTCCGGATTCTCTTGAATGCCGCCATCATTCTAGCTTACACCACGAAGATTCTGATTAAGAGATCTAGGAGATACTCATTCAGTCGAAGGTAGAACGGAAGTGGTTGTCAGGCACGCGTTCATAGGGAATGATGATGATTGTAACGTTCATCACATTCAGATTGAAGTGCGAATGAATATCTTAGAAGTGAAACAAGATGAATTGAATAGAAAACAGTAGTACTTTGCATTAATCCTTGAGAAACAGCAGAGCTCCACACCTTAATCTATGGAGTGTAGAAACTCTACCGTTAAAATTACATAAGTGAAAGGTCCAGGCATAGCCGAGATGGCCAGCCCCCAAAACGTGATCAATAGATCAAAAGATAATCCAAAGATGTCTAATACAATAGTAAAAGGTCCTATTTATAATAAACTAGCTACTAGGGTTTACAAAAGTAAGTAATTGATGCATAAATCCACTTCTGGGGCCCACTTGGTGTGTGATTGGGCTGAGCTTGAGTGTTACACGTGTAGAGGTTCTTCTTGGAGTTGAACGCCAGCTTTTGTGCCAGTTTGGGCGTTCAACTCTGGTTTTGGCTCCTTTTCTGGCGCTGGACGCCAGATTTGGGCAGAAAGCTGGCGTTGAACGCCAGTTTACGTCATCTATTCTTGGACAAAGTATGGACTATTATATAATTCTGTAAAGCCCTGGATGTCTACTTTCCAACGCAATTAGAAGCACGCCATTTCGAGTTTTGTAACTCCAGAAAATCCACTTTGAGTGCAGGGAGGTCAGAATCTAACAGCATCAGCAGTCCTTCTTCAACCTCTGAATCTGATTTCTGCTCAAGTCCCTCAATTTCAGCCAGAAAATACCTGAAATCACAGAAAAACACACAAACTCATAGTAAAGTCCAGAAATGTGAATTTAACATAAAATCTATTAAAAACATCCCTAAAATTAACTAGATTCTACTAAAAATATACTAAAAACAATGCCAAAATGCGTATAAATTATCCGCTCATCACAACACCAAACTTAAATTGTTGCTTTTCCCCAAGCAACTGAAAATCAAAATAGGATAAAAAGAATAGAATATACTATAAATTCCAAACTATCAATGAAACATAGCTCCAATCAGATGAGCGGGACTTGTAGCTTTTTGCCTCTTAAATAGTTTTGGCATCTCACTTTATCCATTGAGGTTCAGAATGATTGGCATCTATAGAAACTGAGAGTTCAGATAGTGTTATTGATTCTCCTAGTTCAGTATGATGATTCTTGAACACAGCTGTTTTATGAGTCTTGGCCGTGGCCCTAAGCGCTTTGTTTTCCAGTATTACCACCGGATACATAAATGCCACAGACACATAATTGGGTGAACCTTTTCAGATTGTGACTCAGCTTTGCTAAAGTCCCCAATTAGAGGTATCCAGGGTTCTTAAGCACACTCTTTTTTTGCTTTGGACCTTGACTTTAACCGCTCAGTCTCAAGTTTTCACTTGACACCTACACGCCACAAGCACATGGTTAGGGACAGCTTGGTTTAGCCGCTTAGGCCAGGATTTTATTCCTGTAGGCCCTCCTATCCACTGATGCTCAAAGCCTTGGGATCCTTTTTATTTCCTTTGCCTTTTGGTTTTAGGGGTTATTGGCTTTTTGCTCTTGCCTCTTGGTTTTAAGAGCTTTGGCTTTTTCTGCTTGCTTTTTCTTTTTCTTTTTTTTTCTTTCTATTTTTTTTTCGCCTATTTTTTTTTCTGCAAGCTTTGTTCTTTGCTGCTTTTTCTTGCTTCAAGAATCATTTTTATGATTTTTCAGATTATCAAATAACATGTATCCTTGTCATCATTCTTTCAAGAGCCAACATATTTAACATTCTTAAACAACAACTTCAAAAGACATATGCACTGTTCAAGCATACATTCAGAAAACAAGAAGCATTGTCACCACATCAATATAATTAAACTAAGTTCAAAGATAAGTTCAAAACTCATGTACTTCTTGTTCTTTTGAATTAAAACATTTTTTCATTTAAGAGAGGTGATGGATTCATAGGACATTCATAACTTTAAGACATAGTTACTAACTACTAATGATCATGTAATGAAGACATAAACATAGATAATCACATAACATAGAAGACGAAAAACAGAAGAAATAAGAACAAGGAATGAATCCACCTTAGTGATGGTGGCGTTTCCTTCTTGAGGAACCAATGATGTCCTTGAGCTCTTTTATGTCTCTTCCTTGTCTTTGTCACTCCTCCTTTCCTTGCTTTTTGATCTTCTCTTATTTCATGAAGGATGATGGAGTGCTCTTGATGTTCCACCCTTAGTTGCTTCCAATAATTATGTGGAAGAAAATGTATCCCCTGAGGTATCTCAGGGATCTCTTGATTTGTAGTCAAATGTTCTACCACTGAGCTATAGACCCTTGATGGAAGCTTTTGCTTTCCCTTTCCTCTTTCTAGAGGTTTCTCTGGCCTTAGGTGCCATCAATGGTTATGGAAAAAAACAAAAAAGCTATGCTTTTACCACACCAAACTTAGAATGTTGCTCGCCCTCGAGCAAAAAGAAGAAAGAATAGAAGAAGAAGAAGAAGATATGGAGAAGATGGATGGATATGTGTATTCGGCCATATGGGTGGGGTTGGGTGGGAGAGAGATGTTGAATTTTGAAGGTAGTGGGTGTATGGATGTGAGTGGTAAATGGAAAACAGAAGGGATGATCATGAATGGAAAGAGAGATGATGAGGTAGGTGGGGATCCTGTGGGATCCACAAATCCTGAGGTGTCAAGGCATTTACATCCCTGCACCAATTTAGGCATGTAAAATGCCCTTGCACACAACTCTGGGTGTTCAGCGCCAGGTTGGTGCCCATTTTGGGCGTTCAACGCCCATTTACTCGCCATTTCTGGCGTTGAACGCCAGAACCATGCTTGTTCTGGGCGTTCTGCGCCAGGATGCTGCCCATTTTGGGCGTTCAGCGCCAGAACCATGCTCTGTTCTGGCGTTGAACGCCAGGCAGATGCTCCTCCAGGGTGTGATTTTTCTTCTGCTGTTTTTGATTCCGTTTTCAATTTTTATATTTATTGTGTGACTCCACATGATCATGAACCTAAGAAAACATGAAAAATAAGAATAATAGAGTTAGATAAATAAACATTGGGTTGCCTCCCAACAAGCGCTTCTTTAATGTCAATAGCTTGACAGTTGGCTCTCATGGAGCCTCACAGATGTTCAGAGCATTGTTGAGATTCTCCAACACCAAACTTAGAGTTTGGATATGGGAGTTCAACACCAAACTTAGAGTTTGGTTGTGGCCTCCCAACACCAAACTTAGAGTTTGACTGTGGGGGCTTGGGTTGACTCTGCTTTGAGAGAAGCTTTTCATGCTTCCTCTCCATGGTTGCAGAGGGAGATCCTTGAGTTTTAAACACAAGAGAGTCCTCATTCCATTGAAGGACTAGTTCACCTCTGTCAACATCAATCACAGCTCTTGCTGTGGCCAGGAAAGGTCTTCCTAGGATGATGGATTCATCCTCTTCCTTTCCAGTTTCCAGGACTATGAAATCAGCAGGGATGTAAAGACCTTCAACCTTTACTAACACGTCCTCTACTTGTCCATATGCCTGTTTTCTTGAATTGTCTACCATCTCTAATGAGATTTTAGCAGCTTGCACCCTATAGATTCCCAGTTTCTCTATTACAGAGAGGGGCATGAGGTTTATTCCTGAACCAAGCTCACACAGAGCCTTAAAGAGCATGGTGCCTATGGTACAAGGTATTATGAACTTTCCAGGATCCTGTCTCTTCTGAGGCAATGTCAGTTGATCCAGATCACTTAGTTCATTGATGAACAAGGGAGGTTCAACTTCCCAAGTATCAATGCCAATTAATTTGGCATTTAGCTTCATGATTGCACCAAGAAACTTGGCAGTTTGCTCTTCAGTAACATCCTCATTCTCTTCAGAAGAGGAGTACTCATCAGAGCTCATGAAGGGCATAAGGAGGTTCAGTGGAATCTCTATGGTCTCTAGATGAGCCTCAGAGTCCTTTGGTTCCTCAGAGGGAAGCTCCTTATTGGTCACTGGACGTCCCAGGAGGTTTTCCTCCTTGGGATTCACGTCCTCCTCTCCCTCATTGGGTTCGGCCATTTTGCTTATGTCAATGGCTTTGCACTCTCCTTTTGAATTCTCTTCTGTATTGCTTGGGAGAGTACTGGGAGGGATTTCAGTGATCCTTTTACTCAGCTGGCCCACTTGTGCTTCCAAATTTCTAATGGAAGACCTTGTTTCATTCATGAAACTTACAGTGGCCTTAGATAGATCAGAGACCAAGTTTGCTAAATTAGAAGTATTTCGTTCAGAGTTCTTTGTCTGTTGCTGAGTGGATGATGGAAAAGGTTTATTATTGTTAAACCTGTTTCTTCCACCATTATTAAAGCCTTGTTGAGGCTTTTGATCCTTCCATGAGAAATTTGGATGATTTCTCCATGATGAGTTATAGGTGTTTCCATAAGGTTCACCTAAGTAATTCACCTCTGCTATTGCAGGGTTCTCAGGATCATAAGCTTCTTCTTCAGAAGATGCCTCTTGAGTACTGTTGGATGCAGCTTGCATTCCATTCAGACTCTGAGAAATCATATTGACTTGCTGAGTCAATATTTTGTTCTGAGCCAATATGGCATTCAGAGTATCAACCTCAAGAACTCCCTTCTTCATAGGCGTCCCATTGTTCACAGGATTCCTTTCAGAAGTGTACATGAACTGATTATTTGCAACCATGTCAATGAGTTCTTGAGCTTCTGCAGGTGTTTTCTTTAGGTGAATGGATCCACCTGCAGAAGTGTCCAATGACATCTTGGATAACTTAGACAGACCATCATAGAATATATCTAGGATGGTCCATTCTGAAAGCATGTCAGAAGGACACTTTTTGGTCAGTCCTTTGTATCTCTCCCAAGCTTCATAGAGGGATTCACCTTCTTTTTGTCTGAAGGTTTGAACATCCACTCTAAGCTTGCTCAGCTTTTGAGGAGGAAAGAACTTGGCTAAGAAAGCCTTGACCAGCTTATCCCAAGAGTTCAGGCTATCCTTGGGTTGAGAATCCAACCACAGTCTAGCTCTGTCTCTTACAGCAAAAGGGAAAAGCATGAGCCTGTAGACTTCAGGATCTACTCCATTAGTCTTAACAGTATCACATATCTGCAAGAACTCAGTTAAGAAATGAAAAGGATCTTCAGATGGAAGTCCATGAAACTTGCAGTTCTGCTGCATCAGAGAAACTAATTGAGGTTTCAGCTCAAAGTTGTTTGCTCCAATGGCAGGAATGGAGATGCTTCTTCCATGTAAATTGGAATTAGGTGTAGTAAAGTCACCAAGCATCCTCCTTGCATTATTATTATTTTCGGCTGCCATCTCCTCTTCCTGTTCGAAAATTTCTGAAAGGTTATCTCTGGATTGTTGTAATTTAGTTTCTCTTAATTTTCTCTTCAGAGTCCTTTCAGGTTCTGGATCTGCTTCAACAAGAATGTTCTTGTCCTTGCTCCTGCTCATATGACAAAGAAGAGGGCATAGAAATAATAATAATAATAATATGGATCCTTTATACCACAGTATAGGGATCCCTTGGTGAGTGGAAGAAAAGAGGGAGACAAAGAATGTAATGTAATTGAAGAAACACAACTGTGAGGAGGGTTTAGATGTGAGATGAGATGTTAGTAGATGAATAAATAAATAGAATAAGATGGGAGAGGGAGAATTTTCGAAAATAATTTTTTTGAAAAAGGGTTAGTGATTTTTGAAAATAGTTTTTTGAAAGAGGTTAGTAAATTTTTTTTTTTCGAAAAATTTTAAAATCAAAAATAAAAATAATTAGTTAATAAAAAAGAAATTTTTGAAAAAGAGGGAAGGGATTTTTGAAAATTAGAGAGAGAGAGTTAGTTAGTTGGTTTTGAAAAAGATAAGAAACAAACAAAAAGTTAGTTAGTTAGTTGAAACAAATTTGAAAAGATAAGAAGTTAGGAAGTTAGAAAAGATATTTTGAAATCAAATTTTTGAAAAAGATAAGATAAGAAGATATTTTGAAAAGATATGATTGAAATTATTTTTTTGAAAAAGATTTGATTTTTAAAATCACAATTAATGACTTGATTCACAAGAAATCACAAGATATGATTCTAGAACTTAAAGTTTGAATCTTTCTTAACAAGCAAGTAACAAACTTGAAATTTTTGAATCAAAACATTAATTGTTATTGTTATTTTCGAAAATTTGATATAAAAATAAGAAAAAGATTTTTGAAAAATATTTTTAAAATTTTCGAAAATAACTTAAGAAAAATGAAAAAGGTTTGATTTTTGAAAAAGATTTTTGAAAAAGATAGGATTTTTAAATTGAAAATTTGATTTGACTCATGAAAACAACTAGATTTTAAAAATTTTTGAAAAAGTCAAATCTAATTTTCGAATTTATAGGAGAAAAAAAGGGAAAGATATTTTTTTTTATTTTTGAATTTTTATGATGAGAGAGAAAAACAGGAAAAATGATGCAATGCATGAAAGTTATGGATCAAAACAATGAATGCATGCAAGAATGTTATGAATGTCAAGATGAACACCAAGAACACTATGAAGATCATGATGAACATCAAGAACACATTTTTGAAAAATTTTTAATGCAAAGAAAACATGCAAGACACCAAACTTAGAATTCTTTAATGCTTAGACATTAAGAATTCAATAATGCATATGGAAAACAAGAAAAGACACAAAACATGCAAATGCAAAGATCAAACAAGAAGACTTACCAAGAACAACTTGAAGATCATGAAGAACATTATGAATGCATGAAAATTTTCGAAAAATGCAAGATGCACATGCAATTGACACCAAACTTATAACATGACTCAAGACTCAAACAAGAAACACAAAAATATTTTTGATTTTTATGATTTTCTAATTTTTTTGTATTTTTTTCGAAAATTCTTTTGAAAAAACAAAAATAAGGATTCCAAAATTTTTTAATATGAATTCCAGGAATCTTATGCTCTTTAGTCTAAAGCTCCAATCAAAGGGGTCAGGCATGGCTTAATAGCCAGCCAAGCTTTAGCATGTAACTCAGACATGACACGTCTAACATGCCCTACAGTCGTATTAGACATGGCTTTACAGCCAGCCATGCTTCATGAAACACTAGAATTCTTTCTTTAAAATTCAGACTAAATTTTTGAAAACATTTTTATTATTATTTTTTTTTCGAAAACAAATGGGAAAATTTTTGAAAGATTTTTGAAAAATTTTTGAAAACAAAACAAAAAAGAAAATTACCTAATCTGAGCAACAGGATGAACCGTCAGTTGTCCAAACTCAAACAATCCCCGGCAACGGCGCCAAAAACTTGGTACGCGGAATCGTGATTACACTTTAATTATGTAACATTCATCGCTCTTTCTTTTCCCGGCAACAGAGCCAAAAACTTGGTACGCGGAATCGTGATTACACTTTAATAATGTAAAGTTCATTGCTCTTTCTTTCCCTGGCAATGGTGCCAAAAACATGATGCCAAAACCACGGTTCACAACTCCGTGTAACTGACCAGCAAGTGCACTGGGTCGTCCAAGTAATACCTTACGTGAGTAAGGGTCGAATCCCACGGAGATTGTTGGTATGAAGCAAGCTATGGTCACCTTGCAAATCTCAGTTAGGCAGATATAAATTGATAATGGTGTTTTCGAATAATAATTAATAGAATAGGGATAGAAATACTTATGTAATTTATTGGTGAGAATTTCAGATAAGCGAATGGAGATGCTTTCGTTCCTCTGAACCTCTGCTTTCCTGCTATCTTCATCCAATCAGTCTTACTCCTTTCCATGGCTGGCTTTATGTGATACAACACCACTGTCAATGGCTACTTTTGGTCATCTCTCGGGAAAATGATCCAATGCCCTGTCACGGCACGGCTAATCGTCTGGAGGCATCACCCTTGTCAATGGCTTCATCTTATCCTCTCAGTGAAAATGGTCAACGCACCCTGTCACGGCATGGCTATTCATCTGTCGGTTCTCGATCATGATGGAATAGGATTTACTATCCTTTTGCGTCTGTCACTAACGCCCCGCAATCGCGAGTTTGGAGCTCGTCACAGTCATTCATTCATTGAATCCTACTCAGAATACCACAGACAAGGTTTAGACTTTTCGGATTCTCTTGAATGCCGCCATCATTCTAGCTTACACCACGAAGATTCTGATTAAGAGATCTAGGAGATACTCATTCAGTCGAAGGTAGAACGGAAGTGGTTGTCAGGCACGCGTTCATAGGGAATGATGATGATTGTCACGTTCATCACATTCAGATTGAAGTGCAAATGAATATCTTAGAAGTGAAACAAGATGAATTGAATAGAAAACAGTAGTACTTTGCATTAATCCTTGAGAAATAGCAGAGCTCCACACCTTAATCTATGGAGTGTAGAAACTCTACCGTTAAAATTACATAAGTGAAAGGTCCAGGCATGGCCGAGATGGCCAGCCCCCAAAACGTGATCAATAGATCAAAAGATAATCCAAAGATGTCTAATACAATAGTAAAAGGTCCTATTTATAATAAACTAGCTACTAGGGTTTACAGAAGTAAGTAATTGATGCATAAATCCACTTCCGGGGCCCACTTGGTGTGTGCTTGGGCTGAGCTTGAGTGTTTCACGTGTAGAGGTTCTTCTTGGAGTTGAACGCCAGCTTTTGTGCCAGTTTGGGCGTTCAACTCTGGTTTTGGCTCCTTTTCTGGCGTTGGACGCCAGATTTGGGCAGAAAGATGGCGTTGAACGCCAGTTTACATCGTCTATTCTTGGCCAAAGTATGGACTATTATATATTTCTGGAAAGCCCTGGATGTCTACTTTCCAACGCAATTGGAAGCGCGCCATTTCGTGTTCTGTAGCTCTAGAAAATCCACTTTGAGTGCAGGGAGGTCAGAATCTAACAGCATCAGCAGTCCTTCTTCAACCTCTGAATCTGATTTCTGCTCAAGTCCCTCAATTTCAGCCAGAAAATACCTGAAATCACAGAAAAACACACAAACTCATAGTAAAGTCCAGAAATGTGAATTTAACATAAAATCTATTAAAAACATCCCTAAAAGTAACTAGATTCTACTAAAAATATACTAAAAACAATGCCAAAAAGCGTATAAATTATCCGCTCATCAGTAGCTAGGCATGATTTTAAAAGTATAAAGAGTGTATGTATAGGTAAGAGCTTAGGTTAATCAAGGATTCAATTTATGGCTCACTTAGCCGTATATATACCTTCACCTTTACCTTAGCCCCATTACAACCTTGAAAAGACCTCATGATGTTTGCATTGGTACATTAAATAATTGTTGATTGGTTAGGTGAAGAACAAAGTTTAGAAAGCATGACTAGAGAAGAGTAGAGTGATTACCCTATACACTTGAGAGATTAGAGTGCACATATACTATCAGTGAGGGTTCAAGGCTTGATTCTATGTTTCCTACTTTCATGAGCTGTCTTCTTACAAGTTTACTTGTTTTTACTGTATGATTTTAATTAGTGATATTTGATTTATGTTTGTCTTGAAGAACTTATTTACTTTTAACCAAGTAGGCAAAATCATCTTAGCATATAGTTGCATTCATACATAGGTTGCATTGCATTGCATGAGTCTTATCTTTCCCTACTCAGTTATTCTATCTCCTTGAGCTAAGCATGAGGACATGCTAATGTTTAAGTGTGGGGGGGGGGGTTGATAAATCACTATTTTATGGTTTATCTAGTGTTCAATTGAGTGGTTTTATCAAGTCTTTACACACTTATTCATACAAATTGCATGGTTTTACAATTCCTTCCTAGTTTTCTTCTATGGTTGAAAACTTTCTTCCTAAAAGTCTTTAATTTGTGTATTTTAATTCTCCTTTATACCATTCGATGCCGTGATCTGTGTGTTAAGTGTTTCAGGCTTTATAGGGAAGGAATGGCTTAGAGAATGGAGTGGAAGCTTGCAAAAATGGAAGGAACACAAGAAACCAAGGAGATAACCAGCGATCATCGACGCGTACGCATGGCTCATGCGAGCGCGCGATATGAAGAAATTTGCAGTGACGCGTGCGCGTGCCTGACGCGTACGCGTGGATTGGAGTACTGCACAAAGACGCGTGCGCGTGGATGACGCGTATGCGTGACATGCCAAAACGACCAGCGACGCGTACGCGTGACTGACACGTACGCATGCCATGCGCGATCTACAGAAATAACAGAAAACACTGGGGGCAATTTCGGGCTGAGTTTTGACCCAGTTTCCGGCCCAGAAACACAGACTAGAGCCAGGAAATGTACAGAGACTCAACACACATTCTCATTAGCATAGTTTTAGTTTTTAGATCTGAATCCGGAGAGAAATTACTCTTCCTCTAGGTTTTCTTTTACATTCATAATTTCATAGTTTATGCTTTTGCTTTTGGATATTGAAGAGTCATCACCTCCGTTGAAGATATTATTCTAGTTTGTTTTCTTACTTCCTATTTATTATTCCATATTCTTAATTCTTGTTTAGAGTTACAACCGGATTATTTTTAGAATTTATTAATGCAAAGGATTACTTTTATTTTTAATTAATTTTCAATCCCTATTTTATTTAATTTATCATGTCCCTTTTCTACTCCAAACTCCCAATAACAAAGATGGTATCCATGTCAATGGAGTAGATTCCCAACTAGACATAGGGGTTGATTAAGATGAGACACTTGAGTTGGAATGCTCAAGTGATTAGTTAAATTGGAAGTTGTTGGCTAATTCTGTATTTACTAACGCTAGACCTTCCCAAGAGAGAGGACTAGGATTTTCGAATAAGAGTTAGCTCAATCACTTGACTTTCCTTTATTTAGTAAGGGTTAACTAAGTGAAAATAACAACCTCTTTATACTACACTTGAGAGAATTCCAACAAGGATAGAACTTCCAATTAATCATTCCCCCAGTCAAGACTTTTTAATTTGAATATATAAATCTCTTTTAATTTTCACTGCTTGAATTTACAATTATTTATTTGCCCATTGCCCAAACTCAAAATTATCCAGAAAACTCTGGATTAATAAATTAGCACCCTTTTTAGCAACTCGTTGGGAGACGACCTGGGACTCATACTCCTAGTATTTTGATTCTAATTTTGTGACAACCTTTTTAAATTGATGAGACGGATTTTTGCTGGTTACGAGCTATACTTGCAATGCTGTTCTTATATTATAATCTCTTAATTGGCCGACTTCTGCCCTCTCATCAAAGACACTAGGGAAGAGCAAGTTGCTCGATACCTAGGAGCTCTCATGAAGCTGAATGCCAAGCTATTTGGTACAAAGCCTTTGGAGGAAGAACCTCCATTGCTTTCCAAAGAACTCAATGCTTTGGTTCAGCAGAAGCTACCTCAGAAGCTTCCAGATCCTGGACGCTTCCTGATCCCTTACACCAAAGGCACCATGACCTTTGAGAAGTCTCTGTGTGACCTAGGGTCAAACATCAACCTCATGCCACTCTCTGTAATGGAAAAGCTAGGAATCCTTGAGGTACAAGCTGCAAATATCTCATAAGAGATGGCAGATGATGAATCCTTATTTGATGATATATTTTGGCTATAATTGGATGGATTTCCTCACATAAATACCCACTTATTCACCAAGATAGCATACTTTTGTGTTTTCTCTCTAGATTGTACCTAAATGCGAAAACATGCTCTTTTGTGCTTATTTTACTAATTTTATTCCATTTACCTTCCATTCGATACCTTGATGTTATTTGTGAGAGATTTTAGATGAATAAGGTAGGAATGGCTTGGTGGGAATGGAAGAGGAAAATGCAATTGGGAGAAAGCATTTAGAAAACAAAGGAGGAGAGCTCAGCCATGCGTGCGTGCACACAAGGATGCATGCGTACGCACAAAAAGGAAATCAGCATGCGTGCGTGCGCACAACCACCTGTGCGTACGTACAGGAACCCAAGCAGAGTGAATCCAGAGCATCGCAAAGTGTGTGTGCGCACAACCCGTTGTGCGCATGCACAAGTGCAAATTCGGCGAAGTGTACGGACGCACACATCACACATCTGTGCGTCTGCACAGGTACCAGTGCGTGCCTTCATTAAAAATGCACGTGACTCGCGATTTTGGTGCTCTTTTGGCGCATTTCTGAAGGCTTGGAGGCTGAAATCAAAGGCTATATGAAGGGGAAATGAAGCCATATGAAGGCATTAGGACTTAGATTTTATTTTCCATAGTTTTACATAGTAGGAGTAGGAGTAGTGTAGATTAGAAAATTCTCTCTTAGGTTTAATTAGGATTTGTAGCATTTTATACTTCAAGTTTGATTTTGGATTATAGCAATTGCATTGTAAGTATTTCTTTAATTATCTCTTTTATCACATTACTCGTTCTACACTTTCTCATATTTTCATTTCTCTTGCCAATTTATATAGTGTTGCAATTTTGGATTTCTAGTTGTTTAATTTGATGTTTGATACCTTTTATATGTTTGTTTTAGTTGCCTTTATTGATTTTGATCATTTATGGTTCGTAGATTTCATCAATTTCCTAATTTTGCCATGTTTTATGTTTATACCCACTATGTGTTTGATGAAATGCCAATTTTGATTATGGGGCAGTTTCCACCCCTTGGCTTGGGGAAAACGAGTCTATGGATTACTAGAGCCATAATGTCCAACATTTAGTGATAATTCTTGGGAAGTTAGTTGAATCTTGTTTCCATTAAAGCTAACCTTTTATCAACTAGTTTGGTAAGTTGGTTAGAACTTATGGATTAAGGTCAATTATGCTTGCTTGAATTACTCCTTGATGTTTGGGGTTAACTAGGTGAGATTAACCCATCATAATTATCATAGTTGTGGTTATGGCAAGGAAGGGATTCCATAACTCATCCCAAGCCAAGGTTTCATTTATGTTTTAAACCACTTTTCCATCAATTTTGAGTCTTGTTTATATTACATACATAGTTCTTTTGTTCTTTCATTACTTTATTAATTGCAAATTTTTTCTAGTTCTTTTATCTCTTTATTTGTTTGCTTCCTTATCACTGAAAACCCTTTTGATCTTCACAACCAATTTTATGCACTCGTTGTCACTAGTTCCTAGGGAGAACGATCCGGGAGTCTAAATACTCTCGGTTTATATATTTGCTTTGAATTGTGACAATCTTTAGAATAATAATTTGACTATTGGCCAATTGTTAGTTCGGAGCTATACTTGCAACGAAGATCTATTTTAAGAAAATCCTAACCTACAATTTGGTTTTTGTCAAATTTTGGCACCGTTGCCGGGGAGTTCACTTTAAGTGCAATGAGTCCTGTAATTTTGGTTGTTGTAAATATGTCCATAGTGTGAATAGATACTTTTTGCTTGCTTGTTTGCTTTTGTTGGTAATTAGGATTTTGTTTATTTTGTTAATTGATGTCTTTAATTTTTATTTTCAATTTTCTCTATGAGTTATCACCCTCTTGGTTTGGAGTTTGGTTGTTATTATTTTGTAGGGCTTGATAACCTCAATTTTGGATTGCATCATGGGATTCGAGCATCAATTTTGGAAGGAGCAACCTCCTCTATATTACAATGAGCCATACCCTTCCCAATGTACATACCCAACCCAAGGATATGGTGGATATCACTTTGATTATGCACCTCCACCACCATATACCTATGACCCCTACCCTCAACACAATCCTCAATCACCATACTTCCAAATACCACACCAAAACCACCACCCACCTCCCTACATACCACCTCTAAACACCTACCAACATGAACTACCTCCCACATATACAACCTTCCTCCCAAACAATGAAACTCCTCTTTCACCACAGTGTGAAGCTTTCCCACCCTTGGCCTAAGACCATAGAGACCTTCAAGCCTTGCTCCAAGAGCAAGAAGGATTCCGAAAGACACAAGGGCAATTTGTGGCCACCATAGCCGAAGCGGTGAACCGCTTAGTCCTCTTATGCTCATCCGATCAAGACACTTCTCTTGAAAAATGTGAAAGATCAACTAAAGAATGGAGTGAAGAGGAGAACGTAAAGCCTCAAGAGAAAGAAGAAGGGGTAGAGCCTAAAGTGAAACAAGAGGGAGAAAGTAGAGTATTGGAACTGGAGGAGAGAAAGAGAGAATTGAGGGAGATCGATCAATATGAGGATTCCATGATTGATGATTTTTTGTCTTCCGTGATCAATCCCCTCAATGATCCTAATGAGCCTCTTCCCATTGAGTTCGAGAGAGACATGGAGGTAGACTTCTCACGACCTCCATGTTATGATTTGAGTGATGGGGAAGAGGAAGTGGGTGAGGAAGCAATTCCGGTCCAAAAACATATTGAATGGGTGGCAATTTCATGTATGAACTTCATTAGCCCCCATCAATATGCTATCTTGGAGACGAACTACCAACTCAAGGTCTTTCTTGGATTGGTGAGTAGTTCAGAAAGGAGTGTTGGTAGCCAAGGGACTCCAAGGATCATTAAGAAGGTTAATTCAAGAATTGGAGTTCAAGTGGTGAGTAGAGCACAATTGGGTGATTTTCGGAGAATGTTGGGTTGTTACAAAGGTCAACTAAGATCTTTTCCATCCGGCTTGGAGCATGGAGATCAACAAGAAGGTGATTAGATGCCTAGAATATGGGATCCCGGAGGATCCTCTAAGTGCAAGCTTGGATGGAGGTTCAAGGAGGAGTGGAAACACAAGCCACCCTAGCAAAAGTCTCCACAAAAAGTTCAACTTAGGACTATAAACCAAAGTGCTAGGTGGGAGACACCCCACCATGGTAACATCTTTCTTACTCTTTCTTTTTTCTTATAGTCTTAGTTTATTGCATATTTGCTTGCCTTAGTTAGCTTGGGATTAGTTTGAATTTGAGTTTAGATTGGTTGAATTGCATATGGATAATCATTTTGTGATATTTTGAATGTTTTTGGGTTGACATGTTGATGCACTAAGGGTTGGAACCTTGGTTTTAAAAAGAAAATAATTTTCTGAAACAGGGCATCTATGCGTACGCACCAAGCTCTGCGTGCACACAAAACTGTGTTCTTCGCCACCTGTGCGGACGCACCAGCCTGTGCGTCCGCACACACCTTAACATGCCCTCTGGTCGCAGCGCCAGCACTCTGTGCGTGCGCGCAGCCCTATTTTCTAGGACTTGTGTGTGCGCACCAGCTTGTGCGTACGCACGCCCTGTCCCTTTTGTGCTTTCTATGCGGACGCACAGACGTGTGCGTCCACACGCGAGCTGCAGCTCCTCTGGTGGGAGCGTTAGCACAGCTTTTGCGCCTGCAACCCCCCTTTTCGCTCTTGTGCGTGCGCACATCTATGTGTGTGCACGCACACATGATCCATCCATTATATTAAAAAAAAAGAGAATGTCTTGTGCGTGCGCATACACTTGTGCGTACGCACACATCTTACACCTCCTTCTGTTCAGAGCATTCGCATAACTTGTGCGAGCACATACCTCCCATGTTTCACGAAGTGTGCATACGCACACGTATCTGTGCATACGCACAAGTGCTATTTTGGGCAAAATTTTTATTTCTCTTCCAATTAAGCCCCTAAAGCACTCCCACCCCTTCCATCCCTTCCTTTTTTTGCTTTTTGCATGTTTCTCTACTTGTTTTACTTCGTTTTTATTGCATCTTTTCTTTGTTTTAGTAATTATGTTAGTTTTACTCTAGTTGTTATTGAATAAGTTGCAAGTGTCGCTTTATGTTGAATGGGTTGCTTGTCACTTGAAGTTTAAACCAATGCACTTATACTTTGCCTTGAATTACTAGTACCTAGTGGGTTTGATAATTCGTGTTTTGATTGTACCACTAGGACAAATTATATAAGTGCATTGAATTAAGTGAATTGAGTTGAAACTTACTTGTTCATCATGATTTTCATATTAAATTCATCACATGACCAGTACTTACTCCTTGTTAATGCTTTGCATTTGTTTGAGTGACTTAGCTTGATTCTTATCACGCTTATCACTTTTTGTAACAAGTATCTTTACCATGTGACTTGTTCTGAATGTTTCATGATGAATAAGTGGCTTTCTTTTCACCAATGGATTGGTTGTTGTTTATTGTGTCATTTTATACCAATTTTGAGCCTTCACTTGCACAATTTCAATATCCAATATCAAATACTCAATTCACTTTTGTGCTTACCTAGGGTTGCTTGTACCTTAAGTTTTGCTTATTCTTTACTTGCAACCTAGGCAATTTAATTGAGGAACGTATGCTATTTATTTCGATTGTGTGGATACCGCTTTACACGGCTAATGTGTCTGTTCTAAAGTGTGCGCACACTTAGAATACACACATTATCTTTTATCATACCACACTCATATGATCTTTTCCTCAATTGTTGTTTACTTGTGTATACAGCCACCCGGAACCCCCGCATCCGCCAACTAAAGGTGGAGGAACTTGAGAGACATTCTCCCCAGATTATGTTCGTGCACGAAGGACCGTACAAAGCCTAAGGTGGGGGAGGATTCATCATTTTCGGCGTAAACTTTCTTTTCCAAACACTTTGTACTTTATTTTTGTTTTCTTTTATTATGATTCTTGTAGATATTTAGATAGCTTTTGATTGTTGCATTGCATCTTTCTTCTGGTATATATATTTTAGCTTATGGATAGTTTATTTCTAGCTATTTCATGTTGCATTTTTTGCATCTTTTTCTTAGTATATATCTTATAGATAGAAGTTGTGATTGGATGTTGTGAATAGTATAGCACCTAGTTCAATTTTGTCCTAATTATTCATGTTAATTTTGGATGTTGAAAATTAGGAATAGAACTAGAAAATTTTGACAAATTTGCATCCATCACAACATACATACACATATAGGAAATAATTTTGGTGAAAAATAACAAGGATTTTCCAAGAATTTTGTTTTTAGGGAATTCTATAGAATTGATTTGGAAAATTATTTTTTTCAAACTTTCTTGAATGATATTTTGTGGAACATAGAAGAGAGATAGAACAAAAAAAAATCCAAAATAGAAAAATCCAAAAAAAAAAATTGACAAAGACCAAATTGTAGGTTAGGATTTTCTCAAAATAGATCTTCGTTGCAAGTACAGCTCCGAACCAACTGATGTCAGGGCATCATGGCTAGTTTTACTAGCCATTTTTTGTATATTTTAGGTTGGTTTCATGCATTTTCTTAGGAAATAAGAAAGTATTTAGTTGAAAATGCATTCATACTATGATTCAAGCAAACATTGTGAATTTTGAATAATTTTATGAGAATTATGCATGAATTGAATGATAAAATAGATTATGCATGATCTCATGATTAAGAGCAAGACTTTGATGTACTTTGTTTGATTGATTTCAGGTAACAAGAAGCAGAGAAGAGCCACGTTAGTGGCTACGTTAATGCCACTAACGTGGCCATTAAAGTGGAAGGAAGGAAAGCTTGGAAAGTTAGTGAGAACGTTAACGCCACTAACGTTAGTGAAGGGCAAGAAGACCCACGTTAGTTTTCACGCTAGTTACATTAACGTGGGAGCTAACGTGGAAGAAAAGAGAAGCCCCAACGTTAGTGAGAAAGTTAATGGCATTAACTTTGAAGAAGGAACAACGTTATTGGCAAAAGTGAGTGCCAATAACACTAGCGAAGCAAAAGAAGACCCACGTTAACTTCCACGTTAGTTACATTAACGTGGGAACTAACATGGAAGGAAAGGGAAGCGCCAACGTTAGTGAAAAAAGTGAGTGCCACTAATATTTGCGAAGCAAAGGAAGACCCACGTTAATGGCCACGTTAGTTACACTAACGTGGACATTAACGTGGGCAAAAGTCTCACCTGGTAGCCTAACCATGCCTTCTTCAAACAAGAGTAACTTGAGCCACAAAGCTCCAAATGATGTGATTCTAATGGCATTGGAAAGTAGGATTCCAGATCTTTCCAAGCATATATGGAACTACATGGTGGACACTGAATTTGAGGGAGAAAACCTGCCCCGAAAGTGCAAAGATGAACATGGTATCAACCTGTAGTAAGGCCAGCTGACCTCTTCACCTTCCAAGAAGTGTAACTCGAGCTGTAGAGCTTCAAATGATGCGCTTTCAAAGGCATTGGAAAGTATACATAAAGGGCTTTCCAAAAATATATAATAATATGGGGTGAACATTAAGTTTGAGCTCCAGAACCTGGCAATATTAAGCCCCTGATCGCTAACGTTATTGTGACTCGCTTTTTCCAATAACTTGAGTTACAGAGGTCCAATTGAGGTGATTTCAGTTCCGTTAGAAAGCTGATATTCAGAGCTTTCCAACGACATATAATACTCTATAATGGGCATGAAATTGGAGCACAAATCAGAGGCATCTTTTAAACCCCGAAAAATACCAACTGGGTAGCAAGTGTGACGTTAGCCACACTAACTTCAGCATTAACACCACACTTGTAGCGTTAGTGTGGCTAACGTTAGCACTGACATTAGCACCTGGACCTCAACTTGATTCACTTACAAGGACCACCCAACCTCAAGGAATCAAGCCCACAAGTGTTAACCAATCAAGGTCACAAGAAGCATCTAGAATAGAAATTTTCATTTAATTGTAATTTGCTTTTAATTTCATTTCATTTTGTAATTTAGGAGAGCCTATATAAAGGCCTTAGTTTTTACATTCAAGACATTCTGGAATTGGGGGATTGAAAAGGGGTCTTCGGACTCCCTCCCCTCACATACTTTTCCTTCTCTTTCTTTTCTTTGTACTTTTCATTGATGAATTTTGAAGTTTCAATTTTAGTTTTAATCTTCATCTTTACTTTTCTGCACTTTCTTTCTTTTCTATTTTGGTAGAGCAATGATCAACTAACTCTTTTCATTGGGTTAGAGAGCTCTATTGTGATTCAATGGATCAATTGTAGTTCTTATTCTTCTTCTTCTTTCTTTTCTCTTGATTTTACTGGAGAGCTTTCGATCTTCATCCAATTGGGTAATTGTCTCGGAAAAGAAATTGCACATACTTGGATTTCCTCTGAACCTTGGAAGAGGAATGAGGAGATCATGCTAGAAATGCTCTCTCACATTGGATTAGGTTGGGGGTTGGATGGATATTGTGACATTTAATCCTACCAATACTTTGATTTATGAATGTGTGTGGTATAATCAGTGACCAAACTTCATCTCTTCCCATGAGCAATTAAATCAAGGAATTGGGAAATTGTTCAAGCTTAGATAGATTGGATTGCCAAGGATTTGGGATCCAATCACTTAAGATTGCCAAGGAGATCAATGAATGCATTGATTGAGGAAGAGATGAGAATGAACTTGATCTGGAGGATTGCAATATCTCTTGATCCCAATGTTCATTTTATTTTTAGTTCTTACATTTAATTTTCTTGCCATTTTACTTTTCTGCACTTTATTGCTTTCTTTACTTTTATGCCATTTACAATTCCTGCTACTCATCATCCAAATCTGAACTGTCTAACTAGGATAATCAATTAACAATTGATTGCTTAATTCGTTAATCCCTGTGGGATTCGACCTCACTCTTTTTGTGAGTTATTACTTGACGACAATTCGGTATACTTGCCGAAGGGAAATTTGTTGAGAGACAAGTTTCCGTGCATCACCAACAATTAGCCAATAGTCAAATTATTATTCTAAATATTGTCACAATTTAAAGCAAATATATAAACCGAGAGTATTTAGACTCCCGGGTCGTTCTCCCTAGGAACTAGTGACAAGGAGTGCATAAAATTGGTTGTGAAGATCAAAAGGGTTTTCAGTGATAAGGAAGCAAACAAATAAAGAGATAAAAGAACTAGACAAAATTTGCAATTAATAAACTAATGAAAGAACAAAAGAACTATGTATGTGATATAAACAAGTAAGACTCAAAATTGATGGAAAAGTGGTTTAAAACATAAATGAAACCTTGGCTTGGGATGAGTTATGGAATCCCTTCGTTGCCATAACAACAACTATGATAATTATGATGGATTAATCTCGCCTAGTTAACCCCAAACATCGAGGAGTAAGTCAAGCAAGCATAATTGACCTTAATCCATAAGTTCTAACCAACTTACCAAACTAATTGATAAAAGGCTAGCTTTAATGGAAACAAGATTCAACTAACTTCCCAAGAATTATCACTAAATGTTGGACATTATGGCTCTAATAATCCATAGACTCATTTTCCCCAAGCCAAAGGGTGAAAACTACCCCATAATCAAAATTGGCATTTTATCAAACATATAGTGGGTATAAACATAAAACATGGCAAAATTGAGAAATTGATGAAATCTATGAACAATAAATGATCAAAATCAATAAAGGCAACTCAAACAAACATATTAAAGCCATCAAACATCAAATTAAACAACTAGAAATCCAAAATTGCAAAACTATATAAATTGGCAAGAGAAATGAAAATATAAGAAAGTGTAGAACAAGTAATGTCATAAAAGAGAGAATTAAAGAAATACTTACAATGCAATTGCTATAATCCAAAATCAAACTTGAAGTATAAAATGCTACAAACCCTAATTAAACCTAAGAGAGAATTTCCTAATCTACACTACTCCTACTCCTACTATGTAAAACTATGGAAAATAAAATCTAAGTCCTAATGCCTTCATATGGCTTCATTTCCCTTTCATATAGCCTCTGATTTTAGCATCCAAGCCTTTAGAAATGGGCCAAAAGAGCCCGAAAATTGTGAGTCACGTGCATTTTTAAGGAAGGCACGCACTGGTACCTGTGCAGACGCACAGATATGTGCATCCGCACACTTCGCCGAATTTGCACTTGTGCGTGCACACAACCCATTGTGCGCACGCACTCTTTGCAATGCTCTGGATTCACTCTGCTTGGGTTCCTGTGCGTACGCAAAGGTGGTTGTGCGCATGCACGCATGCTGATTTCCTTTTTGTGCGTACGCACGCATCCTTGTGCGCACGCACGCATGGCTGAGCTCTCCTCCTTTGTTTTCTTCATGGTTTCTCCCAATTGCATGCTCCTCTTCCATTCCCACTAAGCCTTTCCTACCTTATTTATCTAAAATCACTCACAAATAACATCAAGGTATCGAATGGAAGGTAAATAGAATAAAATTAGTCAAACTAAGCACAAAAGAGCATGTTTTCGCATTTAAGTACAATCTAGAGAGAAAACACAAAAGTATGCTATCTTGGTGAATAAGTGGGTGTTTATGTGATGAAATACATCCAATTATAGCCAAAATATATCATCAAATAAGGATTCATCAGCAGAGAAGACAATAAAGAAGCCATATGGCTTAGTAGAGGATGTCTTGGTAAAGGTTGAAGACCACTACATCCCTGCAAACTTCATAGTCTTGGACATAAGAGAGGATGAAGATAACTCTGTCATTCTTAGAAGACCTTTCTTAGCCACTGCCAACGCTATCATTAATGTGGCTAAGGGAGAACTGACTCTACAAAATAGGGGAAGATCACATCTTTTTCAAGATGCCTCATCCTAATTCTCCGTCTAATAAAAGAGAGATAACTGTGCAACACTTAGTGTTCCAACCCTCTCTTTCTGTGCAGAGCTTTACAGAGTCCCCAAACATCAATTCTAAGTTTGGTGTTGGGCAACCATCAATAAGCTCTAAGAATAAAGGTAATAGGACGCAAGTACCTAAAGGCTGGAAGGACAAGAAAGTCCCAACTGAAAGCCTCTCACCTGGCAAGAAAGTTGTCTTCACTAAAAAAGTAGTTATACCACATACAGTGAGTTGTATCCTATCTCTAGAGCATGTGGAGCTCATTCATGAGAAGAGAGGAAGAAAGTGCACTGTAAGGGGTGAATTCCTGAGCCCATACTCACCTTTGTAAGGAGCTAACCGTCAAGCTAATGACGTTAAATAAGCGCTTGTTAGGAGGCAACCCAACCTTTATTAATTACTTTTATTTTCTTTCATTTTTTTCTTTAAGTTTATTTAGGTTCATGACCATATGCAGCAGTCAGAATAGAGACAGAAATGTTAAGGCAGTAAAAACAGAACACTCTGGATGGAGTGTTGTTGAAGTTGAACGCCAGCCAGGGAGCAGACCCTGGGCGTTCAGCGCCCCAAATGGGCAGCATTGCTGGCGTTGAACGCCAGCCAGGGAGCAGACCCTGGGCGTTTAAATGCTAGTGCAGAGGGCAAGGAATCTGAATTCCTTAGCCTCTCAAGACCAGTGGGTCCCACAACATCTTTACCTATCCCACTTACTTTCACACTTCCCCATACACACTTCCCTATAAATCCTATCCCAATCACATCCATATCACTTTCCCAAAACCATCATAACTCCCACCAACCTCCACCCACTTCAAAATCAAATTTCCTTCCCAATAACCTACCCATGGCCGAACCCAACCCTAACCCACTCCTATAAATACCTGATAAACCCCCATTTGTAGGGTTTATCTTGTATTGATTTTAGGGGATTTTATGACCTTTTACCCATATTTATTCAATGAAATATCATGGTTTCATGATTGTCTCTTAATTTGTACTTAAATGTTAAAACATGCTTTCTAGGCCTTTAATTAGCTAAATTTAATTCACCTTTGATTCCACTAGATGCCTTGATTTGTTTGTTAAGTGATTTCAGGTTGAAAAGGCTAGGAATGGATCAAAGGGGTGAAGAGGAAAGCATGCAAAGTGGAGAAATCATGAAAAGCCAAAGATTTGGAAAAAGCCCATGGACGTGCGCGCACACTATGCGCCTGCGCGCGAATTGCGAAATACTCTAGGGACACGTACGCGACCTGTGCACGTACGCGCCGAAGGCCGCACGTGATTTTTAAAGAAGAACTCGTGCCTGGCGATTTTGGAGGATTTCTGGCCCCATTTAGAGCTGGGTTTTTGGCGGAAAAAGCTTTAAAAGACCAAGGATTGAAGGGGAACACAACTTCACACCATTATACACATTAGGATTAGTTTTAGTTAGTTTTAGAGAGAGAAGCTCTCACTTCTCTCTAGGATTAGGATTAGGATTAGGTTTAGCTCTTAGATCTAGGGTTTAATTCATGCTTCCTTCTACTTCTTCTTCTCAATTCTTTGTTGTTTCAATCATCATTCTTCTATTCTTTTGTTGTAATTTCCTTTATGTTGCTTCTATATTTTATTGTAGATATACTCTTGTTCCTTCTATTTTCCTTTAATACAATTTGAGGTAATTCATGTAGATCTTGTTTTCTTTAATTGTTGTTGTTAATTCTTTGCATCCAATTGTTGTTAGAATTCATTCTTGTTGTAGATTTTCTATATTTTCCTTTTATGCCTTCCAAGTGTTTGATGAAATGCTTGGAAGGATGTTAGAGTAGAATTTTATGCTCTTGGCTTGGGAAGGTAACTTAGGAACTCTTGAGTTACTAATGTCCAAGGAATTGATGATTGGGAGCCATTAACTCTAGATCTCACTAATTGAATTGGTGGAGAACTAGGACTTATGGACTTGGATTGATATAGCTCATTTGACTTTCCTTTACTACTAGTTAGAGGATGACTTAATGGGATTGATCCTTGCCAGTTCTCATGTTGTGGTTAGTGATTAGGATGGAGATCCTTGACCACCACACCTTGCCAAGACCTTTTTCTTAGTTTATTTCCTTTTCCATTTATATTTCTTGTCCATTATCTCAAAAACCCGAAAACATACTCCATAACCAATAACAAGACACTTTATCGCAATTCCTAGGGAGAACGACCCGAGGTTCAATACTTCGGTTTATAATTTTAGGGGTTTGTACTTGTGACAAACAAAATTTTTGTATGAAAGGATTATTGATTGGTTTAGAAACTATACTTTAAAACAAGACTTCATTAGTGAAATTCTAAACCATCAATTTTTCAATCATCAATACCCCTCTTCATAACCCTTCATACACACACCTCTCATACACTCATAAGTCCCATGGCCGAGCCCTCTCTCTCCCTCTATCTCAATCTATTTTCTTCTTCTACTAATCCATTCTTCACTCTTCTTTATTTTTTCTCGAGGATGAGCAAAGTTTTAAGTTTGGTGTTGGAAAAGCCTAGCTTTTTTCTTTCCACTCCCACTAATGGCACCCAAGGTTGGAGAATCCTCTAGAAAGAGGAAAGGAAAGGCAGTAGCCGCCACCTCTGAATATTGGGAGATGGAGAGATTCATCACCAAAGCCCACCAAGACCACTTCTATGAAGTAGTGGCAGAGAAGAAAGTGATCCCTAAGGTCCCTTTCAGACTCAATAAGAATGAGTATCCAGAAATCCGAAGAGAGAACCGGAGAAGAGGTTGGGAAGTCCTAACTAATCCCATTCAAGATGCTGGGATTCTAATGGTGCAAGAGCTCTATGTTAATGCATGGGTTATTAAAAACTATGACACTAGTGTAAACCCAAATCCAAAGAATTGGAGCACCATGGTGCGACGGAGAATCCTAGATTTCAGCCCGAAAAGTGTGAGGTTGCTGTTCAACTTGCCTCTGATGCAAGGAGATCTACATCCTTACACTAGGAGAGTCAACTTTGATCAGAGACTGGATCAAGTGCTCTCAGACATTTGTGTGGAAGGAGCACAATAGTAAAGGGATTCCCAAGTCAAGCCCATTCAACTAAGAAGGCTTGACCTCAAGCCCATAGCTAGAGGATGGATGGAATTCATCCAACGTTCCATCATCCCCACTAGCAATCGGTCAGAAGTGACTGTTGACAGAGCCATCATGATCCATTGCATCATGATTGAAAGTGATGTGGAAGTACATGAGGTGATTCCTCAAGAATTATACAAGATAGCTGAGAAGCATTCCACCAATGCAAGGTTGGCATTCCCGCACCTCATCTGTCATCTATGCAATTCAACCGGAATTGTCATAGAGGGAGATATCTCCATTGGGGAGGATAAGCCCATCATTAAGAAGAGGATGGAGCAAACTAGAGAGCATTCACAAGAGCCTGTGCAGCCACCTTAGCATGAGATCCCTGAGATGCCTTAAGGGATGTATTTTACTCCTCAAAGCTATTGGGATCAATGGCACACTTCTCTTGGAGAACTAAGCACTAATATGGAGAAATTGAGGATGGAGGATCAAGAATATTCCATCATCCTCAATGAAATAAGAGAAGACCAAAGGGCTCTGAGGGAAGAACAACAAAGACAAAAGAGTAACATTGAAGAGATCAAGCACCACATTGGATCCTCAAGGAGGAGTACTAGTTGCCACCATTAAAGGTGGATTCGTTCTCTTTATCTCCTTTCCTTTTATTATTTTTCTGTTTTTGGTTATGTTGTATTGTCTGTTCTCTTGTTCTTATTGCATGATCATTTACATTGATGTTTTAAAGTTGTAAAATATTCCATATATCTCTCACTTTGCTTAAAAAAAATTGGGTAAAGTATATTTTTTGTCCTTAAATTTTGATAAAAGTTTTAAAAATATCCCTAAGTTTTATTTTGTTTCAATTTTGTCCCAAAAGTTTTCGATTTGCATCAAATATACCCCTGACGGCTAATTTTTCAAAAAATTTAAGATCGATTCAACAACACTTTCATAAGAACAACCCCTCAACACAAGCAAATCAAGCATAATTTTCATGCATTATTGTTATATTTTTTTTAAATTTTTTGAAAATTTAGCATTCGAGAGTATATTTGATGCAAATCGAAAACTTTTGGGACAAAATTGAAACAAAATAAAACTTAGGAGTATTTTTAAAACTTTTCCAAATTTTGGGGGACAAAATATATACTTTACCCAAGAAAATTTTATTTGAAAAGAATTGAGAGATACATGAATTTCAAGTTTATAATAAGAATAGTTTAAATTATCTTGATGTGGTGGCATTGCTTTTATTTTCTGAATATATGAATAAACAGTGCATATTTGATGTTGGAACCTTAGAATGTTGGCTCTTGAAAAAATAATGAAAAAGGAAAAGTATTATTGGTAATGTGAAAAATCCAAAAATTGATTCTTGAAGCAAGAAAAAGCAGCAAAAAGAAAAAGGAAAAGCATGTTGCAAAAGAAAAAAAAATAATATATGCATAAGAAAAAAATTTAAAATAAAGCAAAAAATCCATTACTGCCAAAAAATGCAGGAAAAAGAGGGCAGATTGAAAAAGCCAATAACCCTTTAAACCAAAAGGCAAGGGTGAAAGGATCCAAGGCTTTAAGCATCAGTGGTTAGGAGGGCCCAAAGGAATAAAATCCTGGCCTAAACGGCACAACCAAGCTGTCCCTAACCATGTGCTTGTGGCATGAATGTGTCAAGTGAAAAGCTTGAGACTGAGCGGTTAAAGTCGTGATCTGAAGCAAAAAGAGCGTCCTTAAGAACTTTGGACACCTCTATCTGGGGATTCTAGCAAAGCTGAATCATAATCCAAAAGGGTTCACCCAGTTAAAGTGTCTGTGGCATTTATGTATCCGGTGATAATACTGGAAAACAAAGTGCTTAGGGTCACGGCCAAGACTCTAAAAGCTGTGTTCAAGAATAAAAAAGAACTGAATTAGGAGAGTCAATAATATCATCTGGATTCTAAGTTCCTAAAGAGACCAACATTTCTGAGTTTCAATGGATAGTGAGATGCCAAAACTATTCAGAAGCAAAAAGCTACAAGTCCCGCTCACCTAATTGAAACTAAGCTTTATTGGAAACTCTGAGATTTATTGTATCTTAATCTTCTTTTTTATCCTACTGTGTTTTTAGTTGCTTGAGGACAAGCAACAGTTTAAGTTTGGTGTTGTGATGAGCCAATATTTTATACGCTTTTTGGCATCATTTTCATATAGCTTTTAGTATGTTTTGTTTAGTTTTTATTGAGTTTTTATAGGTTTTAGTGTTAAATTCACATTTTTAGATTCTACTTTGAGTTTGTGTATTTTTGTGCAATTTCAGGTATTTTCTGGCTGAAATTAAGGTGCTGGAGCAAAAGTCTGATTCAAAGACAGAGAAAGCACTGCAGATGCTGTCCGGATCTAACCTCCTTGCACTCGGAAGAGCTTTTCTGGCGCTATAGACATACAAACGGAGCGTTCTCAACGGCTATGGAAAGCTGACTTCCAGCGCTTTCTAGCAATATATAATAGTTCATACTTTGCTTCAGATTAGAAGGCCCAAACCTGGCCAGCCTCCTGCCCTCTTTCAGGTGTCCAGTGCCCAAGGAGAAGAGACCAGCGTCCAAACGCTCAAAGAGGACACTCTAGCCAGCGTTCAATGCTCTAGAAGCCTCATAGCATGTAGATCTCATCAAATCTCAGCCCAAACACTCACCAAGTGGGCCCCAAAAGTGGATTTTAGCACTAAAAGACTGTTTTACCCTTACTAGTCATTAGTTTAGTATTTAAAGTAGAAGATCACTCTTTGTTGGAGATCTTCGGCCACTTTACACCATATTTTCATTTATGCTTGTATTTTTCTATCAGTATGAGTTTCTAAACCACCTAGGTTGAGGGGAGGAGCCCTACTGAGTTCTTTGAATTAATAAAAGTATTATTGTTTCTCTTCAATTTGTGTTTGATTTACTTCTAAGATGTATATTCGTTCTTCAACATGGTGAACGGGATGACCTGTGACAACTAGCTCTGTTTATCATACTAGGACTGCGTGCCTAACAACCAGTCGTGTCTACTTGGGTTCGTGTGAATACTTCAGTGGAAAGCATTGAACCGCCAGCTTGATTATACATCTCTCAGACGGCTAATCCACGACTTTGTTAGGGACTTCTCGAGACACCAGTTCATCAATTTACGGGGAGATTAGGGTCTCTGTGGTAGAGGCTAGAATCCGAAGGTGTAGCATTCTCTGATCCAGAAGATTCGACCTTGTTTGTGGCATTTTGAGTAGGATCATTAAGGAGAGTGGACTGCAGGAGCTTCACCCTCAATCAGAATGGATCCATACTAACCCTGGGGTTCAGATTTGGAGGAGTATTAGTGGCTGCTCAAACCAGCGTTAATCACATACAGCCTGCCATAGAAGAAATCATTCACAATTGAAGAAGACAGTAAGACCAGAGCTAATCCAGAAGGACAAAGCAACTCCAAGCCTTAACCATCTAAGTTTTAAGATTATCATTGTAAACATAGCATCCTAATTCCATCTTCCAGATCAAACCAACTCTTCTATCTGCCTGACTAAGACTTGCAAGATAACCATAGCTTGCTTCAAACCACAATCCTCATAGGATCGACCCTAACTCGCTCAGGTATTACTTGGACAACCTAGTGCACTTGCTGTTACAGTTGTACGAAGTATGGGGATTCGTGCACCATAGGGCCTTTGTGGTATAGACTAAAATCATAAAGCTTCATTCTTCAATCCAGAAGATTCGACCTTGTCTGTGGCATTTTGAGTAGGATCACCAGGGATTGAATTGCTAGATCTTCACCCTCGTTTAGATTGGATGACCATTAGCACCAACGTGTGATCTGAAGTAGACGAGATTAATGACCACTAGCCATAGCGTTAATCACTTACAGTTTGCCATGAAATGATTCATCCATTGTTGGAGTAGACAGTAAGAAAAGTTGATTCAGAAAAAAGAAGCATCTTCGAAGCCTCAACCGATTTCTTATCACTGTTTTTACAGCAATTCAGTAATTCTTTCCTTATTTTGTTTTTATGTGTTTCACAACCACTATCTTTTCTATTCGCCTGACTAAGATTTGCAAGATAGCCATTGCTTGCTCAATCCGACAATCCTCGTGGGATTTAACCCTCACTCACCTGAGGTATTACTTGGACAAGCTGGTACACTTGCCGGTTCATCTGTGCGGAATTTGTGGAGTTCAATTTTGCGCACCAAATTTCTGGTGTCGTTGCCGGGGATTGTTCTAGATTGACAAACTATCGGACTATCTTGTTGCTTAGATTAGGTATTTTTATGGTTTATTTGCTATTTTAATTGTGTTTTGATGAGCGGATATTTTATATGCTTTTTGGGGGTATTTTCATATAGTTTTTAGTAGGATCTAGCTACTTTTTAGTATATTTTTATTAGTTTTTATGCAAAAATCACATTTCTGGACTTTACTATGAGTTTGTGTGTTTTTCTGTGATTTTAGGTATTTTCTGGCTGAAATTGAGGGACCTCAGCAAAAATATGATTCAGAGGCTGAAAAAGGACTGCAGATGCTGTTGGATTCTGACCTCCCTGCACTCGAAATGGACTTTCTGGAGCTACAGAAGCTCAATTGGTGTGCTCTTAATTGCGTTGGAAAGTAGACATCCAGAGATTTCTAGCAATATATAATAGTTCATACTTTGCTCAAGCTTTGACGACGCAAATTGGCGTTTAACGCCAAGTCTTTACCCTATTCTGGCGCTAAACGCCAGAAACAGGTTGCAAAGCAGAGTTAAACGCCAGAAACAGGCTACATCCTGGCGTTTAACTCCAAAAAAAGTCTCTACACATGAAAGCTTCAATGCTCAGCCCAAGCACACACCAAGTGGGCCCCGGAAGTGGATTTCTACACTATCTATCTAAGTCTACTCAATTTTTGTAAACTTAGGTCACTAGCTTAGTATAAAAACTACTTTTAGAGATTTATTTTGGACCTCATGACATTTTCACATTGTATCTCTACAGCATGAGTCTCTAAACTCCATGGTTGGGGGTGAGGAGCTCTGCTGTGTCTCGATGAATTAATGCAATGACTTCTATTTTCTATTCAACACGCTTGTTTCTGTTCTAAGATATTCACTCGTATCTAAACGTGAAGAATGTGATGATCCATGACACTTATCATCATTCTCAACCTATGAACGTGTGCCTGACAACTACTTACGTTCTATCTGTAATAACTTGAGTGTATAACTCTTGGGCTCCTGGTTCAGGAGTTTGATTGCCTTTCCTGACAACAGAGCGTTCAAATCCCTTAATCCAGAGTCTTCGTGGTAAAAGCTAGAATCAATTGGCAGCATCCCTGAGATCCGGAACGTCTAAACCTTGTCTGTGGTATTCTGAGTAGGATCCGGGAAGGGATGATTGTGACGAGCTTTAAACTCACAAGTATTGGGCGTAGTGACAGACGCAAAAGGATTAATGGATCTTATTCCAACACAAGTGAGAACCGACAGATGATTAGCCATGTACATGGACCCTTTTCACTGAGAGGACGGATGGTAGCCATTGACAATGGTGATCCACCAACATATAGTTTGCCATGGAAGGAGCCTTGCGTGTGTGACGAAGAAGATGGGAGGAAAGCAGAGATCCAGAAGACAAAGCATCTCCAAAACCTCAATCTGTTCTCCATTACTGAATCACAAGTAACCTTTATTTCATGTTATTTAGTTTTCATAAACAAAAGTAATTTTTATCATTAATCTCTTGACTAAGATTTACAAGATAACCATAGATTGCTTCAAGCCGACAATCTCCGTGGGATCGACCCTTACTCACGTAAGGTATTACTTGGACGACCTAGTGCACTTGCTGGTTAGTTGTGCGAAGTTGTGAAAAGTGTGAATCACAATTTCGTGCACCAACTTTTTGGCACTGTTGCCGGGGATTGTTCGAGTTCGGACAACTGACAGTTTATTTTGTTGCTTAGATTAGGAAACATTTATCTTTTTAGTTTAGAGTCACTAAAATTGCGTCTTCTATTATTGTTTTTGGTTGAAACTTTTTTTAAAATCTTTATTTTCTTTTTCAATTTTTTTTTTGAAAATTTTTTATAAACTAATAATTGAATTTTTCTGTTTGAGTTTAGTTTCATTTTTTAATTTTGGTGTCCTTTGTGTTTCTGTTTTCTTAAAAATTTTTCAAAAGTTGTTCTTAGCGTTCATCGTGATATTCAAAGTTTTCCTGTTTGTTTCCTTTGTTTTGATCTAAAAATTTAAGTTTGGTGTCATTTTTACTGTTTTTCTCTTTCTTCATTAAATT
Source organism: Arachis ipaensis (assembly GCF_059453495.1). NCBI lineage: Eukaryota > Viridiplantae > Streptophyta > Magnoliopsida > Fabales > Fabaceae > Arachis > Arachis ipaensis. Next base: position 38,597,750 of record NC_142435.1, on the reverse strand, counting down.
CAAAAATATCTTTTCTCTTTCTTTTAATTAATTTTCGAATTTTCCTTTAAAAATTCAGATTTCTATTTAAAAACTTTTTATTCTATCTCATCTTAGTTTTGAAATTTTAAAATTCAAAATCTTTTTCAAAAATCATATCCAAAATTTTTCAAATCTTCTTAATTAAGTAATTATTTTAGTTTTTGAAAATTGTAATTATTTTATTTTATCTTATTATTTTTATTTTTAATTATTTGGTTTGTTTCTACTTAAATAAAATAAAAACAAAAATATATTTTATCTGCAATTCATATCAACTTCCTTTTATCCATCATGGACCTAGATGGAAATGAATAGTCCAGAAGGACTCTGGGGTCATATGCTAACCTATTACTACTGCATATGGGAGCTGCATCTGTATACCTCCCATCAAAGCAAGTAGTTTTGAGCTAAATCCTCAGCTCATTGTCATGGTGCAGCAAAATTGCCAGTATTCCGGTCTTCCACAAGAAGAACCTACTGAGTTTCTGGCACAGTTCTTGCAAATTGCTGACACAGTACGTGACGAGAAAGTAGATCAGAATGTCTACAGATTATTACTGTTTCCATTTGCTGTAAAAGATCAAGCTAAGAGGTGGTTAAATAACCAAACTACAGCAAGCATAAGATCATGGAAACAGTTATCAGACAAATTCCTGAATCAATATTTCCCTTCAAAAAGGATGACACAGCTAAAGCTGGACATCCAGGGCTTTAAACAAGAGGATGATGAATCCCTTTATAATGCCTGGGAGAGGTACAGAGGGATGCTAAGGAAATGCCCCTCTGAAATGTTTTCAGAGTGGGTGCAGTTAGACATCTTCTACTATGGGCTTACAGAAAAAGCTTAGATATCTCTAGACCACGCCGCTGGTGGATCTATACACATGAGAAAGACTATTGAAGAGGCTCAAGAGCTTATCGATATAGTTGCTAGAAATCAGCATCTGTACATAAGTAATGAGTCCCCCATGAAAGAAGAAGCTAAGGCAGTATCAACTGACTTTAGTCCTCAGGAACAAGTTGCTGAACTCAATCAGCAACTATCTTATATAAGAAGGCAGTTAGCAGAATGTAAGGAGATGCTACAAGAAAGAAAAAATTCTAATAAGGATATGGAATCACAATTGAATCAGACAAAACAGCAGTTATCAAAATAGATAACAGAGAAGAGCCAAGCAGTTCAATTAAGAAGTGGAAAAACATTAAATACCTCAACTCAAAGCAGCAGAAAGCCAAGAAAAGAACAGCTGACAGAGGATGAGCAACCTGCTACCCAAAATCCCTCTGAGGACATTAAGAGTCCAGAGAGGAATAAGTCTAGCGTTCAAACGCCAGAAAAGGGTGAGAAATTGGCGTTAAACGCCCAATCCATGTTCAGTTCTGGCGTTCAAACGCCAGAAAATGGTAGGAATCTAGCGTCAAATGCCCAATCCATGTCCAGTTCTGGCGTTCAAATGCCAGTGAGGGATTAGACACCTGCAAGTGCTGATAATAACTCCCTCAAGAAGGCTTCTCAACCTGCCTCTGTAGGAAATAAACCTGCAGCAACTAAGGTTGAAGAATATAAAGCCAAAATGCCTTATCCTCAGAAACTCCCCCAAGCGGAACAGGATAAACAATTTGCCCGCTTTGCAGACTATCTCAGGACTCTTGAAATAAAGATTCCGTTTGGAGAGGCACTTGAGAAAATTCTGTCTTATGCTAAGTTCATGAAAGAGATCTTGAGTCATAAGAAGGATTGGAGAGAAACAGAAAAAGTTTTTCTCACTGAAGAATGCAGTGCAGTCATCCTAACAAGCTTACCAGAAAAGTTTAAGGATCCCAGAAGCTTTATGATACCATGCACATTAGAAGGTACTTGCACCAAGACAGCTCTATGTGACCTTGGGGCAAGTATCAATCTAATCCCTGCATTTACTATCAGAAAGCTTGGCTTGACTGAAGAGGTCAAACCAACCCGGATATGTCTTCAACTTGCTGATGGCTCTATTAAATATCCATCAGGCATAATTGAGGACATGATTGTCAAGGTTGGGCCATTTAACTTTCCCACGGACTTTATAGTATTGGAGATGGAGGAGCACAAGAGTGCAACTCTCATTCTAGGAAGACCCTTCCTAGCAACTGGACGAACCCTCATTAATGTTCAAAAAGGGGAAGTGACCTTGAGAGTCAACGAGGATGAGTTCAGGCTAAATGATGTTGAGGCAATGAAGCATCCAGACACATCAAAAGACTGCATGCGTGTTGATATTATTGACTCCCTGGTAGAGGAGATCAACATGGCTGAGAGTCTCGAATCAGAGCTAGAAGACATCTTTAAAGATGTTCAGCCTGATCTGGAGGAATCAGAGAAAATAAAAGAGGCTCTGAAAATTCCTCAGGAAGAGGAAAAACCTCCTAAACCCGAGCTCAAACCACTACTACCATTCCTGAAATATGTATTTCTGGGAGAAGGTGACACTTTTTCGGTGATCATAAGCTCTGCTTTAAATCCACAGGAAGAGAAAGCACTACTTCAAGTGTTAAGGACACACAAGGCAGCTCTTGGGTGGTCCATAAGTGATCTTAAGGGCATCATCCCAGCAAGATGCATGCACAAGATCCTATTGGAGGACGATGCTAAGCCAGTGGTTTAACCACAAAGGCGGCTAAATCCAGCCATGAAGGAGGTGGTGCAGAAAGAGGTCACGAAGTTACTGGAGGTTGGGATTATTTATCCTATTTCTGATAGCCCCTGGGTGAGCCCTGTCTAAGTTGTCCTCAAGAAGGGAGGCATGACAGTGGTTCATAATAAAAAGAATGAACTGCTTCCTACAAGAACAGTTAAAGGGTGGCGTATGTGTATTGATTACAGAAGGCACAATACAACCACCAAGAAGGATCACTTTCCTTTACCGTTCATAGACCAGATGCTAGAGAGACTAGAAGGTCATGAATATTACTACTTTTTGGATGGCTATTCAGGTTACAACCAAATTGCAGTAGATCCTCAGGACCAAGAGAAAATAGCATTCACATGTCCCTCTGGAGTGTTTGCCTACAGAAGGATGCCTTTTGGTCTGTGCAATGCACCTGCAACCTTTTAGAGGTGCATGCTTTCTATCTTCTCTGATATGGTAGAGAAATTTCTGGAAGTCTTCATGGATGAGTTTTCAGTATTTGGAGACTCATTCAGCTCCTTCCTTAATCATTTAGCACTTGTTCTGAAAAGATGCCAAGAGACCAACCTAGTCTTAAACTGGGAGAAATGTCACTTTATGGTGACTAAAGGAATTGTCCTTGGGCATAAAATTTCAAACAAGGGAATAGAGGTGGATCAAGCTAAAGTGGAAGTGATTGAAAAATTACCACCACTTGCCAATGTTAAGGCAATCAGAAGCTTTCTGGGGCATGCAGGATTCTATAGGAGGTTCATAAAGGATTTTTCAAAAATTGCAAAACCTCTGAGCAATCTGCTAGCTGCTGACACGCCCTTTGTATTTGACACAGAGTGTCTGCATGCATTTGAAATTCTAAAAGCTAAGCTGGTCACAGCACCAGTTATTTCTGCACCAGACTGGACATTACCATTCAAGCTAATGTGTGATGCCAGTGACCATGCCATTGGTGCAGTACTGGGACAGAGGCATAACAAGCTTCTGCATGTCATTTATTATGCTAGCGGTGTTTTAAATGATGCACAGAAAAATTACACAACCACAGAAAAAGAGCTGCTTGCAGTGGTTTATGCCATTGACAAGTTTAGATCATACTTAGTAGGATCAAAAGTGATTGTGTACACTGACCATACTGCTCCTAAATATCTACTTACAAAGCAGGATTCAAAACCCAGGCTCATAAGATGGGTGTTGCTTCTGCAAGAGTTTGATATAGAAATAAGAGACAGAAAAAGGACAGAAAACCAAGTAGCCGATCATCTGTCCCGGATAGAACCAGTAGAAGGGGCGTCCTCCCCCTCTATTGAGATCTTTGAAACCTTTCCGGATGAGCAATTGTTTGCCATTCAGGAAACACCATGGTTTGCAGATACTGCAAACTATAAAGCTGTAAGATTCATACCCAAAGAGTACAGCAGGCAGCAAACAAAGAAATTAATTGCTGATGCAAAGTATTACTTGTGGGATAAACCATATCTCTTTAAGAGATGTGTAGATGGAATAATCCGTAGGTGTGTGCCCAAGGAAGAGGCACAAAAGATCTTATGGCATTGCCATAGATAACAATATGGAGGCCATTTCGGAGGTGAGCGAATAGCCACCAAGGTTCTCCAATGTGGCTTCTACTGGCCTACTCTCTATAGAGGCTCCCGAGAGTTCGTACGTAACTGTGACAGTTGCTAGAGAGCTGGTAATCTGCCTCATGGCTACGCCATGCCTCAACAAGGGATCTTAGAGATTGAGTTGTTTGATGTATGGGGTATTGATTTCATGGGGCCTTTCCCACCATCATACTCAAACATGTATATTCTGGTGGCAGTAGACTATATATCTAAATGGGTAGAGGCAATTGTAACACCCACTAATGATACTAAGACAGTGCTGAAGTTCCTCCAGAAACATATCTTCAGCAGGTTCGGTGTCCCTAGAGTATTAATCAGTGATGAGACACTCACTTCTGCAATAAACAGCTTTACTTTGCTATGGTCCGATATGGAATTAGCCATAAAGTAGCAACTCCATATCATCCACAGACAAATGGGCAAGCTGAAGTCTCTAATAGAGAACTAAAAAGAATCCTGGAACGAACTGTAATTACCCGTAGAAGGGATTGGACAAGAAGTCTGGATGATGCTTTGTGGGCATACCGAATAGCATTCAAGACTCCCATAGGGACCTCTCCATACCATATTGTGTATGGAAAAGCGTGCCATTTGCTAGTGGAAGTAGAACAAAGGCCTACTGGGAAACCAGATTCCTAAATCTTGATGCCAAGTTAGCTGGAGAGAAAAGATTGCTCCAGTTGAATGAGCTAGAGGAATTCAAACTCAATGCTTTTGAAAATGCAAAAATTTACAAGGAGAAAGCAAAAAGGTGGCATGACAAGAAACTGTCACCCAGAGTCTTTGAGCCAGGACAGAAAGTTCTGCTGTTCAACTCTAGGCTCAGATTGTTCCCCGGGAAACTAAAATCTCGGTGGAAGGGACCATATGTGATTACGAGTGTGTCACCATATGGGTATGTAGAGCTTCAAGATATTGACTCTAATAAGAAGTTCATTGTTAATGGACAGAGAATCAAGCATTATCTTGAAGGCAATGTTGAGCAAGAATGCTCAAAGCTGAGGCTAGATTAAAAGCTCAGCAAGGTCCAGCTAAAGACAATAAAGAAGTGCTTGCTAGGAGGTAACCCAGCCATTAGCAAAGCTTATTTGTTATTTAAATAATAATTATATGAGCTTAATATAAATAATCTTCAAGGTAAAGTATCAATTGCATAAGCTCACAGAGCTACAGAAGGATTCAGAGCACAAAATAGGGAAAAGGAGCTCATTGGCAAGAAAACGCCAGTAAGAGGTATATCTGGGCATTAAACGCCCAAAAGAAGCTTCTACTGGGCGTTTAACACCAATAAAGATACCTTTTGGGGCGTTAAACGCCAGAATGGGTGCCATTTTGGGTGTTTAACGCCAAACTTGCAGCATCTTGGGCGTTCAAAAAAACACCCAATGACAAAGGATTTCTGGCGTTTAACACCAGCCAGGGTACCTGGCTGGGCGTTAAACGCCCAAAACAAGCAACAAAGGGGCGTTAAACGCCCAAAACAAGCAACAACTGGGCGTTTAACGCCAAAAGTGTGGAGGGGAGGAAGTTTGTTTTTCACTTCAATTTTTCTCAAATTTTCATATTTCCATCCATGATTTCTTGCATGAACATGTTACAAATTCTCATTTTTCAATTTCAATTTCAAATTATTTCAAGCCTAAAAATCTTTCTTCATTCTTCTTCAAATATCTTTTAAAATTCTTTTCAAATCTTTTTCAAATCATCATACTATCTTTTCAAAAGGTAGATTTATCTTTTTCAAATCTCTCTCTTATCTTTTCAATTTTAAAACTATATCTTTTGTATATCATAATTATCTTTTTACAAATCATATCTTCTAGCATATCTTCTTCAAAATTTTTGAACCTACCCCCCTCCTCTTTAAATTCACATTCGGCCACCCCCTCTCCTCCACAATTCGAATTTGTCTCTCCTTCTATTCCTCTCCTTTCCTTTCTTTTGCTTGAGGACAAGTAAACCTCTAAGTTTGGTGTGATTTTTGTGATCATTGAGCTAAGACTCACTAAGATCATGGCTCCTAAAGGAAAACAAACCACTTCAACAGGAAAGAAAGAGAATATTCTAAAACCACTTTGGAATCAAGAGAGGTTCTTAACCAAGAACATGCAGACCATTACTACAAAATAATGGGTCTAAGATCAGTGATCCCGGAAGTTAAATTTGATCTGAATGAAGACGAATATCCAGAGATCTAAGAGCAAATTCGAAATAGAGGCTGGGAAATTCTGGCTAATCCTGAGACAAAGGTGGGTAGAAACATGGTTCAGGAATTCTACGCAAATCTGTGGCAAACAGATAAGCAGAGATTAACTGGAGCCGCCTTCTATACCTTTCGAACCTTGTCAGAGGGAAGATTATGTACTTCCACCAAGACAAAATAAGAGAGGTCTTCAAGCTGCCTCAACTATAAGATGATCCAGAATCCTTTAATAGGAGAATGGTGAGATTTGATAAGCGCTTAGACCAAGTTCTAGAGGACATAGTCATCCCTAGAACCAAGTGGATAACCAATGCAAAGGGTGTCCCAAATCAACTCAAGAGAGGAGATCTCAAACCAATTGCTAGGGGCTGGCTAGACTTTATTGGGTGATGACAAGTCATCCTAGCCTATTTTAACTAGTCTTTTTCTTTTGTTTTCATTAGAATTATGCACTTTCTTGAACCATAAGCAAGCTAATTGAGTAGATTTTTATGTTTCCCTTGATTGAATCAACCATGTATAAATTCATGCCATTTCATGAGGTTTTATGCTAAAATTGTTGCATATTATGATAGAATGAATATCTCATGATTATGAGCATAGCTTTGATGAGTTTGGTTGATTAATTATAGGTGAAGAAAGCTTGGAGAAAGGTTGAAGTAAGAAGGAATAGCTAGGAGTAAAGAGAAGACAATGGAATAAGTGAAATTGTACCAGGAAGCAAAAAGCTGGACCTAAAGTTAGCATCAAACTTTTGCACAAACTTTTGGTTGAAAAGTTAGCCCCAACGTTAGCCCCCTAACTTGGAGGCTAACGTTGGAACGTGAAAATCATTCCCTGGGTACCAAAAGTTTGCGCCAACGTTAGCCCCCTAACTTTGAGGCTAACGTTGGCACATGAAATTTACCCCTGGGCACCAAAAGTTTGCGCCAACGTTAGCTCCCTAACTTTGAGGCTAACGTTGGCATGAAGAAATCCTCCCTGGGCATCAAAAGTTTGCGCCAATGTTAGCCCCGTAACTTTGAGGCTAACGTTGGCACATAAAAATCATAAGGAGGAGCAAAAGTTTGCGCCAACGTTAGCCCGCTAACTTGGTGGCTAACGTTGGCACCACAAGCACACAAGGCAAGGCCAACGTTAGGGTCAAAGTTAGACCTCTAACGTTGGCACCAACGTTCATATCAGCAAATTTTGTGGGCTGCTATGAAAAGTTGGAGCAAAAGTTAGACCCCTAACTTTTGCTCTAACTTTTGGTCCAACTTTTGCAAAACTCCAACCCGGTTCAATTGGTTCACTTTGGTTCTTCTCCAAACCTCAAGAGCAATCAACCAAGGCCTCTTTCAACCCAATTCCACCAAGAGCAAAGGCCCAACTCAAGGCTTGAAGATCATTTGAAGAAAGTGTATAAATAGGATAGAATTCAAGTTCTTCGGAGAGCTTTTCTTTTGAATTTTCATAATAGTTTCCGGAGAGCTTTGGATATTGAGTGATCTTTAATTTCTTTGTCTTGAGGAAGGAGAATTCACTTCTCTTCCTCTTAGTTTTATTGCTTTCAATTTAAATTACAATTGTCTTGGATCTTGGGTTGGAGAATTGAAGAAATTCTGTTTCAATCTCATCCTTGGATCTCTCTGTTTATTTACTGAATTTGAATTTCTGTTTCCATTACTTGCTTCTCATCTAATTTCTTTGCAATTTACAATTTCCTTGAAATTGTTCTTGTTGGATCTAGGAAGGCATTGAGATCTAGACTTGGTTTTCTAGTCTCTGGGTCCTGAGATCTGATTTCCCATTTCAATTCTCTGTTTACTGCTTTCCATGTTTATCTACTTTGCTGTTTCGGATCCGATTCAATCCCAATTCCCTTTTTCTCTTCTGTTTAATGCAATTTAATTTTTCCTTGTTTAATTTCTGCAAATCCAAGTCCCAATCCCCTTTACAATTCAAGTCATTTACATTCCTTGCACTTTAAGATTCCGCAATTTACATTTCTTGCACTCTAAGTTTCTGCCATTTAATTTCTTGTTCTTTAAGATTCAGTAATTTAATTTCCTGCTCTCTTTAATTCCATGCAATTTAAATTCTGCAAATCACCAATCAATCAACCAAATCTTGATTCGCTTGACTAAATCAACCATTAAACAAAAATTGCTCAATCCTTCAATCCCTGTGGGATCGACCTCACTCCCGTGAGTTTTTATTACTTGATGCGACCCGGTGCACTTGCCGGTTAGATTTGGGTGTTTTGGGAGAGATTCGTTTCTCCACCAAAATATCTCATCAAGTTTTTGGCGCCGTTGCCGGGGATTGATTAGATTGACAATGATTAAGTGAGGTGGTAATCTAGATCAAGCACTTTTTCTTTAAATTTGATTAACCCACTAACTGTTTGATTTTTTGCTTAAACTAACTAACACTTCAATCTAGCAGTAAATTGAAGTGTCACTGGTTTTGTGCATTTCTCATGCTCTGCTTGTATGTCAGGTACAAAAAGAACCATACCCAATTTTCATGAACAAGATGAAAGAACTCTCAGGAGGTTAAGAAGATCTGAAAGAGGGAAAAATATTGTTGGAGAAGAGGAATCAGACGAAGAATTCCAAGAGATGGAGGAACATTTAACCAATCCACCAGGTGGAGAAGACAACAACAATGGCAACCCACCCCAGAGGAGAGTTTTGGCTTCCTATACCTTTGCAAATCCTAGACATTGTGGGAGCAGCATCTTGGCTCCAAATGTCAATGCTAACAATTTTGAACTCAAGCCACAACTCATCACTTTGGTTCAGAACAATTGCTCTTTTGGGGGAGGACCACTTGAGGACCCACACCAACATTTATCCACTTTCTTGAGGATATGCAACACTGTCAAAACTAATGGAGTGCCCCCTGACAGTTACAAACTGATGCTATTCCCATTTTCTCTCAGGGACAAGGCCACTCAATGGTTGGAATCTTTTACAAGGGACAGCATCAACAACTGGGATGATTTGGTAACTAAGTTCCTTGCAAAATTTTATCCACCTCAGAGGATTATAAGGTTAAAGGCTGAGGTACAAACATTTACACAAATGGAGGCCGAACCCATCTATGAGGCATCGGAGAGGTACAAGGCTCTGATCAGGAAATGTCCCCCTGCCATGTTTAATGAGTGGGAGAAGCTTCAAAACTTCTATGAAGGCTTGACACTGAAATCCCAGGAAGCTTTGGATCATTCAGCTGGAGGTTCCTTGCAACTCATGAAAACTGCAGAAGAAGCTCAAGAACTCATTGATATGGTGTCCAACAACCAATATTTCTTTGCTCATCAAAGAGGCCGCCAACCATCACAAAGGAGAGGAGTAATGGAGCTAGAAGGAGTGGATTCAATCCTAGCTCAAAACAAGATGATGCAGCAGCAAATTTAACAATAATTTGAGCAAATGGCCAAGAGGATTGATAGTCTCCAAGTTGCAGCAGTTAACACTAGCCAACCATCAACCACATGGGGACAGAGTGAAGAAACTCAAGAAGAACAACAACAAGAGCAAGTACAGTATATGCACAACCAAGGACCAAATGAAGTATATGGTGATACAAACAATCCATCTTGGAAGAACCACCCAAACCTCAGATGGGGAGATAACCATACCCAAAACCAACAACCATGGCAAAGGAACTCAAACCAACACAACCCAAGAAGCAACCAAAACCACAACCAGCAGCAGACTAGCCAAAACCCCTACAGAAAACGTCAAAACAACTACCCCAACCTCAACCAATACCAATCTAATAACCAACCCACCAACCAAAATGCCTACCATCCACCACCCACATCTCATAACCCACCTCAAGTATCACCTGAAGCCCAAAGAATCACTCACTTGGAGGCCATGATAGACAAAATGTTGAAACACCAGGAAATGGTAACCAAGAATCAGGAAGCCTCCCTGAAGAGCCTAGAGAGACAGATGGGGCAACTCTCCAAGCAAGTATCTATTGAGAGACCTTCAAACTCACTGCCCAGTGACACAATCCCAAATCCCAAGGAGGAATGCAAGGCAATACAATTAAAGAGTGGGAGAACATTGATAAGCAACAATGACACTACAAGGAAGCAAGCAGAGAACACCAAAGAACCAACGGAGGATGAGAAGCAAACAAAGGCAGATGAGGCCAAGGAGCAAGTTGTGATGCCAAACAAAAGCACTGAGAAACTTAAAGAGAAGGACAACCAGCCACATAGCTCAAAGGAAGTAGCTCAGGGACAGCAGCAAATAGGAAAGAGCACCACACCTCCACTGCCATATCCCCATAGGTTTAACAAAGAGGTTAAAGACCAGCATTTTCACAAATTCCTTGAGATTTTCAAGAAGCTAGAAATTAATATCCCCTTGGCTGAAGCACTTGAGCAAATGCCTCTATACTCCAAATTCTTGAAGGAGCTTGTCAACAAGAAAAGAAGCTGGGATGAGAAAGAAACCATAATGATTACTGAGGAATGCAGGGCCTTGATTCAAAAGGGGCTTCCTCCCAAGCTTGAGGACCCAGGGAGCTTCCTGTTGCCTTGCACCATTGGGAAATTGACCATCACTAAAGCAATGTGCGATCTCGGAGCAAGTATTAACTTAATACCATCTTCCTTGGTGAAAAAGCTGCATATAGAGGAGGTCAAACCAGTACAAATGTCTCTGGAGCTGGTAGACAAGTCAATGGTATACCCCAGGGGTGTAATTGAAAATCTTTTGGTCAAGGTGGACAGTTTTATATACCCTGCTGATTTTGTGGTTCTAGAATCAAACGATGATGATGATGACTCTGTTATACTGGGAAGGCCATTCTTGGCCACTGCTAGAGCTATCATAGACGTAGAGGAAGGGGAATTAACTCTCAGGATGCATGACCAGAGTGTCACTCTGAAGGTATTACCAGAGGCACAATTTAGCAAGGAGAAGAAAGACTATATGAAAAATGACCAGGAAAGTCACAGCAACATCCCAATGCTAAGGATTGTGCAGACTGATGAAAAAGCCCAAGAGGATATTAGAGTATTGGCCACTGAGAAGAGAGGTCCCCAAGGAAAACCTACGGCCAGAAAAGAAAGAACAACAAAAGGAAAGATGAAACGCAGAAACAAAGCAAAAAGGGGTTGGAAGAACAGAAAGATTCCAACAGAGGGGCTTTCCAAAGGTGACAAAGTGCAACTGATATATCAACAGCTGGGGACAAATCAACAAACCGAGGATTACTACACTGTCAGCAACATACTATTATTAGAGCATGCTGAAATTGAACACCAGAGAACAAAGAAGAGGATCACGGTCAGAGGAGACAAATTGAGGCCCTACAAGCACCAACCACCATAAAAGAAAGCTCCAATGTCAAGCTAATGACAATAAAAGAGCGCTCCATGGGAGGCAACCCATGCTTTAAGATTCATGTCATTTTAAACTCAATAAGTTATGATCAATTGAGCATGAATTCTTTTCTCTTTTCATGAATATGTCCATTGACTGCATGCACTATTTTGAAACATATGCTAAGTTTGGTGTGCTTTCAAGCACACTAAACCAATGTTACAAATAATTCCATTTTGCATGTTTGGAGTATCTTGACAAAGCATATGGCCGAACACTAAGTTTGGTGTCCACATAGCTTCATGAAAAGTAGAAACTCATGCATCAATAATCATACAATTGTTGTTTTTTAAAATCTTATAAATGAAAAAAATTCTTTTCCGGTAATGAAGGCATTAATTGTGATGTACCCTTTGACAAGAAACAAGTTTGGTGTTCATCAAACCTTGATGCACCGATTTAGGGATACAATTGATCCTTCATGAAAAAAAAAAAAGAGAGAAAGTATGATGAAAACAATTCTTATGAACATGTAACATTTGAATCTCACTAATTGGAGGAAGATACTTATTTTCTTTATATATGACCAAACATTAAGTTTGGTATCTTCAAGAGAGAGTGTCACGGTTCAAATGATATAAGAATTTATGGTTCACATAGTATTAATAAAAAGAACACTCTTGCTACGGTTGGATAAGACTAATGTATGTTGTCTTGTTGTGGTGACTAGGAGGTCAAAGAATCTTCAAAGAAAAAGACAAGACAAAGGAAAGCTTAGCATGAAGACAAAATCCCATCACATGCCTCGAAAAAGAAATCTGCCACTCCTTGAGAATGATCACGGCAAAGGCAAGGGAAGGAGCAAACTTTGTCTTCATTCATCCTTACATGCATACCTTTGATCTCCATAAGTCTAATTGCATCCCAACCCTTCATTGCTCATTTAAAAGCATACCACCTTCAAGCCATGCACATGACCGAATCACTCCTTAACATAACAAGCTTTGTGCAACATTTCTCTTACTTTAAACTCCAACCACTTAAACTTCTCTTCATCATTTCTTGTCATAGCAAGTCCGGTCTCAATTTCTTTTTGCTCCAAACACACATCAAACTCTCCAACATTCTTCACACTCCTTCTCAACCAACCAAGTGACCATGGCATCCTCCTCAAGAACCAAACGAAGAAAAGGAAAAGATCCCATAGTGGAGGAAGACACACATGAATATGACCAACGGAGGTTCAAGTCTTGGTTTCATCAAATGCAAATTCAATGGATGAACGAGAAAAGAATCTATCCTGAAATTCCATTCTTGTTGTCGGATGATGGATGTCAAGAAATGAAGAACAAAATCCGAAAGAGGAGGTGGGAGGAACTTGCATCACCAGCCACCCGAATCAATGCAAATATCATAAGAGAGTTCTATGCAAATGTCCCAAGGCTTGACATGCGTGAGCCCCCAACGTACAAGAGCTATGTGCGGGGGGTGGAAGTAGACTTTAGCCCGGATGCAATCAAGAAAGTCTTGAAACTAAAGTCAGTCCGCTTTGATGAATCGGGATACCAACAAAGATTGAATGAGGATCAGGATTATGAGGAGATTGCGAGAGACATTTGTTTTGAGAACTCAGAGTGGGAAGGAGATAACAAGAACAGATACAAGTTCCTGAAGAGATGTAACCTCACTCCGGAAGCAAAAGGATGGTATGAGTTGATGAAAAGATCAATTCTGGGCACAGTAAACACCTCAGAAGTTAACAGGGAGAGAGCCGTGATGCTGCATTGCATCATTATGGGAGGAGAGATAAGAGTTCATGAAATCCTTGCAAAAGACATTCAAAAGCTGGCTGAAAAGAATTCGGCCGGATCTTGGTTATACTATCCGAGTACCATTTGGAGGTTGTATGCAAAGGCTAAGGTTCCAATGGAAGAGGAGAATCCAATGTGGATAAGCCAAGGCATGCCCATAACCATTGAACGAATGATGATGCCCCTTGAAGCACATCAAGGCCGAAGACCACATGGAGGAAGGGAAAGAGAAGAACCAATGGAAGAAGATGAGCCACACATAGAAGAAGAGCCACAAGAGGAGGAGGAACAGCCACACTTTTTCCCACATGGCAATATGGATATGACTCAAATGCAAGAAGCAATAGGAAGATTGTCACAACAGTACACGAGAATCCAAGAAAGGCAAGAGGAATACCATTCTCTGTACATGAAAAACCAACAAGCACAAGAAGAAAGGGAGCTAAGGATAATGAACAAACAAAGTGAATTCGAGTCAAGATTCCTTGTGATGCAAGAAGAACATGCTTTTCAATCTCATGAATCTTTTGGGAAGTTGGAACAAATGCAAGCTGAAAATTTAAAGGCTCTCAAAGAGTTCACAACACTCCAAGATGCAAGGTATGAAGTACAAGCCGATTACAACATCAATAGCCAAATCAAACTAAACTATATTGGAGAACATTTGCACAACATGGATCCGGCGTTCCCAACTTTTGATGAATTCTTCAAAAAGAGAAGTGAGGTAGAAGTAAGCAGGGCTATGAGACTTGAAGATAGAGTGGAGGAGGCTATGAATAAGGCTGGCTTTTGGCAAGATCAACAGGCACCAAACACGGGTGGTGGGAACAATAGCAGCCAAGTGTATGAAAGGAGAAAGAAAAAGCATGACAAATGAAAGGTGGACTTGCTCCTTATTCATCACTACAAAATCTATCTGTTCTAAGTTGTCTTTGCATCTTTAAGTAGTTCTTTATAAGTCTTTGCATCATGTTTGTTTCTTTTAAAATAAGTAAGCTAGTCTATGTGTGTGCTTGTGTGTTTACTTTCACTGAACAAAAAGTATGTTTTGTCCCCTGCATCTTTAAGTTCAATAAAAGAAAAAGTTTGAATGTGAAGCAAGATAGTCTCTGTTAGATAGAAGTAGAATAAAAGTAAGTGGTGGTATGTGTGTGATTGTATAATAGCTCACTTTTAGTGAATAAAGAGCCAGGATACCTCCTTCTAAGTAAAGAGTGGCCTACTGTCTATGAATCTCAATTAAATAAAAAAAAAATTCCTTGGTTAGAAAGAAAAACAAAAAGAAGGAAAAAAAAAAGATAGCCAAAAAGTGGTAGAACAAAAGGAAACAAAAAGAAACAAAGCTGGACACCAATAGCTTGAACTTTAAAATATATGCCTGTGATGTCTTTGTATTAGGATCTGCTTGGATTAGTAAGCTCTTAGGAGTGCATCAACACTCGGTGACTTGGGTTAACTAATCCGGGATCATCAGCTGAAAGTCCACTATCAAGAGCAACCTAACTACAAGGCATTTAGTAACCCAAAGAGGTGCTGGGCATCAATGTTTTAAGAAGGAATGTGAGCCAAGTGTCTATGGTGAATAATGTGTCAAGTATAAAGAAAAGAAAATGAACTTGCTACACATGACACTCAAATAAAGCTTATGAACAAAGTAATAGCCAAGGATAAAGGAATAATGAGAGGTCATAGCAGTATGTCACTTGAAGCTTGAAGGAGACTTTCTAGGCCTAGGAGTCAATAAGAAGTGAGTATTTGCATATCCATACAAAATCCCATGAACTATCAATAATACTCTGCTAGCATGAACATCCTCTTCCATCTCATTCTTTCTTCTCAATAAATCTTTTCTTGCTTGGGGACAAGCAAGCTTTAAGTTTGGTGTTGTGATGACAAGTCATCCTAGCCTATTTTAACTAGTCTTTTTCTTTTGTTTTCATTAGAATTATGCACTTTCTTGAACCATAAGCAAGCTAATTGAGTAGATTTTCATGTTTCCCTTGATTGAATCAACCATGTATAAATTCATGCCATTTCATGAGGTTTTATGCTAAAATTGTTGCATATTATGATAGAATGAATATCTCATGATTATGAGCATAGCTTTGATGAGTTTGGTTGATTAATTATAAGTGAAGAAAGCTTGGAGAAAGGTTGAAGTAAGAAGGAATAGCTAGGAGTAAAGAGAAGACAATGTAATAAGTGAAATTGAACCAGGAAGCAAAAAGCTGGACCTAAAGTTAGCATCAAACTTTTGCACAAACTTTTGGTTGAAAAGTTAGCCCCAACGTTAGCCCCCTAACTTAGAGGCTAACGTTGGAACTTGAAAATCATTCCCTGGGTACCAAAAGTTTGCGCCAACGTTAGCCCCCTAACTTTGAGGCTAACGTTGGCACATGAAATTTACCCCTGGGCACCAAAAGTTTGCGCCAACGTTAGCCCCCTAACTTTGAGCCTAACGTTGACATGAAGAAATCCTCCCTGGCCATCAAAAGTTTGCGCCAACGTTAGCCCCCTAACTTTGAGGCTAACGTTGGAACATAAAAATCACAAGGAGGAGCAAAAGTTTGCGCCAACGTTAGCCCCCTAACTTGGTGGCTAACGTTGGCGCCACAAGCACACAAGGCAAGGCCAACGTTAGGGTCAAAGTTAGACCCCTAACGTTGGCACCAACGTTCATATCAGCAAATTTTGTGGGCTGCTATGAAAAGTTGGAGCAAAAGTTAGACCCCTAACTTTTGCTCCAACTTTTGGTCCAACTTTTGCAAAACTCCAACCCGGTTCAATTGGTTCACTTTGGTTCTTCTGCAAACTTCAAGAGCAATCAACCAAGGCCTCTTTCAACCCAATTCCACCAAGAGCAAAGGCCCAACTCAAGGCTTGAAGATCATTTGAAGAAAGTGTATAAATAGGATAGAATTCAAGTTCTTCGGAGAGCTTTTCTTTTGAATTTTCATAATAGTTTCCGGAGAGCTTTGGATATTGAGTGATCTTTAATTTCTTTGTCTTGAGGAAGGAGAATTCACTTCTCTTCCTCTTAGTTTTATTGCTTTCAATTTAAATTACAATTGTCTTGGATCTTGGGTTGGAGAATTGAAGAAATTCTGTTTCAATCTCATTCTTGGATCTCTCTGTTTATTTACTGAATTTGAATTTCTGTTTCCATTACTTGCTTCTCATCTAATTTCTTTGCAATTTACAATTTCCTTGCAATTGTTCTTGTTGGATCTAGGAAGGCATTGAGATCTAGACTTGGTTTTCTAGTCTCTGGGTCCTGAGATCTGATTTCCCATTTCAATTCTCTATTTACTGCTTTCCATGTTTATCTACTTTGCTGTTTCGGATCCGATTCAATCCCAATTCCCTTTTTCTCTTCTGTTTAATGCAATTTAATTTTTCCTTGTTTAATTTCTGCAAATCCAAGTCCCAATCCCCTTTACAATTCAAGTCATTTACATTCCTTGCACTTTAAGATTCCGCAATTTACATTTCTTGCACTCTAAGTTTCTGCCATTTAATTTCTTGTTCTTTAAGATTCAGTAATTTAATTTCCTGCTCTCTTTAATTCCATGCAATTTAAATTCTGCAAATCACCAATCAATCAACCAAATCTTGATTCGCTTGACTAAATCAACCATTAAACAAAAATTGCTCAATCCTTCAATCCCTGTGGGATCGACCTCACTCCCGTGAGTTTTTATTACTTGATGCGACCCGGTGCACTTGCCGGTTAGATTTGGGTGTTTTGGGAGAGATTCGTTTCTCCACCAAAATATCTCATCATTGGGCGTTCTATACTGCCCACCAGCAACTGCTCTGAAGTCACTATCAAAAGAGCAATGATGATCCAATGCATTATGCTGGAAAACGAAGTGGAAATTCATCATCTGATTTCTTGTGAGCTCTACACAATTGCAAACAAGAACTCCACTGACGCTAAATTGGCTTACCCAAACCTAATCTCTCTGCTATGCAAAGATGCTGGGGTGAAGATGGGAGTGGATGAGTATATCTCAGTTGAGAAACCAATCACCAAAAAGTTAATGGAGGGACAACAAGTGCAGGATAACTCCATCAAAAGGAGGGCACAGGAGTTCCTCCCAGAAATCCCTCAAATTGACTACTGGACCTGCCTAGAAGCATCTGTCACCAAGTTGCAAGAAGCTATGGATCAACTGAAAGAAGAACAACAAGTTCAAAATAGCATGCTCTGCAAACTGCTGAAGGACCAAGAGGAGCAGGGGCATGAGCTACAGGAGCTGAAGCATCAGAAGCTATCTCTTGAAGGTCCAAGCACCCCACAGACTAAAGGAGCATCCATCTCCCAAAATAAAGGTTGTTGAGTCCTAATCCTAGTCTTAACTCTGTGATAACTTTTACTATTAGAAATCTACCTTAGAAGTTATATGAGTAGTAGTAATTAGTATCTTTATTTTTATTCTTATTCCCCAAATAAGTTATAATTTATCTTTTTTTTATCATCATTGCACATGAATAAAATAGCAAATTTTTAGAATAAGAAAGCAATTTTATTTTCGAGTTTTTAATAAGAAAAATTCAAATTATTTATATGTGGTGGCAATACTTTTTGTTTTCTGAATGAAAGCTTGAGCAGTGCATATGTCTTTTGAATTTGTTGTTTATGAATGTTAAAATTGTTGGCTCTTGAAGAATGATGAAAAAGAGAAATGTTATTGATAATCTGAAAAATCATGAAATTGATTCTTGAAGTAAGAAAAAGCAGTGAAAAAAAAGAGAGCAGAAAAAGCCAGTAACCCTTTAAACCAAAAGGCAAGGGTAATAAAAAAGGGGATCCAAGGCTTTGAGCATTAATGGATAGGAGGGTCCAAGGGAATAAAATCCTGGTCTAAGCGGCTAAACCAAGTTGTCCCTAACCATGTGCTTGTGGCGTGAAGGTGTCAAGTGAAAAGCTTGAGACTGAGCGGTTAAAGTCGTGATCCGAAGCAAAAAGATTGTGCTTAAGAACCCTGGACACCTCTAATTGGAGATTTTAGCAAAGCTAAGTCACAATCTAAAAAGGTTCACCCAGTTATGTGTCTGTGGCATTTATGTATCCGGTGGTAATACTGGAAAACAAAGTGCTTAGGGCCACGGCCAAGACTCATGAAGTAGCTGTATTCAAGAATCAACATACTAAACTAGGAGAATCAATAACACTATCTGAATTCTAAGTTTCAATAGATGCCAATCATTTTGAACTTCAAAGGATAAATGGAGGTGCCAAAACTGTTCGGAAGTAAAAAGCTTCTAATGAGAATTTGAGCTTCATATAAAACTCTGAGATGTTATTGCCTCTTGATTTTCTTTCTATCCTATTTTATTTATCTAGTTACTTGAGGACAAGCAACAGTTTAAGTTTGGTGTTATGTTGAGCAGATATTTTATATGCTTTTTGGGGGTATTTTCATATAGTTTTTAGTAGGATCTAGCTATTTTTGGTATATTTTTATTAGTTTTTATGCAAAAATCACATTTCTGTACTTTACTATGAATTTTTGTATTTTTCTGTGATTTCAGGTATTTTCTGGCTGAAATTGAGGGACCTCAGCAAAAATCTGATTCAGAGGCTGAGAAAGGACTGCAGATGCTGTTGGATTCTGACCTCCCTGCACTCGAAATAGAATTTCTGGAGCTACAAAAGCCCAATTGGCGTGCTCTCAATTCATTGGAAAGTAGACATCCAGGGCTTTCCATCAATATATAATAGTCCATACTTTGCCCAATCTTTGATGACGCAAATTGGCGTTTAACGCCAAGTCTTTACCCTATTCTGGCGTTAAACGCCAGAAACAGGTTGCAAACCAGAGTTAAACGCCAGAAACAGGCTACAACCTAGCGTTTAACTCCAAAAAAAGTCTCTACACATGGAAGCTTCAATGCTCAGCCCAAGCACACACCAAGTGGGCCCCGAAAGTGGATTTCTGCACTATCTATCTTAGTCTACTCAATTTCTGTAAACTTAGGTTGCTAGCTTAGTATAAAAACTACTTTTAGAGATTTATTTTGGACTTCATGACATTTTCACGCTTTACATTGTATCTCTACAGCATGAGTCTCTAAACTCGATGATTGGGGGTGAGGAGCTCTGCTGTGTCTCGATGAATTAATGCAATTACTTCTATTTTCTATTCAACACACTTGTTTCTGTTCTAAGATATTCACTCGTATCTAACTATGAAGAATGTGATGATACGTGACACTCATCATCATTCTCAACCTATGAACGCGTGTGATGATCGGATAATTTATACGCTTTTTGGCATTGTTTTTAGTATGTTTTTAGTAGAATCTAGTTACTTTTAGGGATGTTTTCATTAGTTTTTATGTTAAATTCACATTTCTGGACTTTACTATGAGTTTGTGTGTTTTTCTGTGATTTCAGGTATTTTCTGGCTGAAATTGAGGGACTTGAGCAAAAATCAGATTCAGAGGTTGAAGAAGGACTGCTGATGCTGTTGGATTTTGACCTCCCTGCACTCAAAGTGGATTTTCTGGAGCTACAGAATTCAACATGGCGCGCTTCTAATTGAGTTTGAAAGTAGACATCCAGGGCTTTCCAGCAATATATAATAGTCCATACTTTGGCCGAGTTTAGATGACATAAAAGGGCGTTGAACGCCAGTTCTACGCTGCTGTCTGGAGTTAAACGCCAGAAACACGTCACAAGCCAGAGTTGAACGCCAGAAATACGTTACAAACTGGCGTTCAACTCCAAGATTGACCTCTACACGTGTAACATTCAAGCTCAGCCCAAGCACACACCAAGTGGGCCCCGGAAGTGGATTTATGCATCAATTACTTACTTCTGTAAACCCTAGTAACTAGTTTAGTATAAATAGGACTTTTTACTATTGTATTAGACATCTTTGATCAGTTTTATGTTATCTTAGACTTTTATGGGGGCTGGCCATTCGGCCATGCCTGGACCATTATCACTTATGTATTTTCATACGGTAGAGTTTCTGCACTCCATAGATTAAGGTGTGGAGCTCTGCTATTCCTCAAAGATTAATGCAAAGTACTACTGTTTTTCTATTCAATTTAACTTATTCCGCTTCTAAGATATTCATTCGCACTTCAACCTGAATGTGATGAACATGAAAATCATCATCATTCCCCCACGAACGCGTGCCTGACAACCACTTCCATTCCACCTTAGATTGAATGAGTATCTCTTGGATCTCTTAATCAGAATCTTCGTGGTATAAGCTAGATTGATGGCAGCATTCATGAGAGTCCGGAAAGTCTAAACCTTGTATGTGGTATTCCGAGTAGGACTCTGGGATTGAATGACTGTGACGAACTTCAAACTCGCGAGTGCTGGGCGTAGTGACAGACGCAAAAGGAGGGTGAATCCTATTCCAGCATGATCGAGAACCTCAGATAATTTGCCGTGCTGTGACAGAGCATTTGGACCATTTTCACAAGAGAATAGGATGCAGCCATTGGCAAGGGTGATGCCTCCAAACGATTAGCCATGCAGTGACAGCGCATCGGACCATTTTCCAGAGAGGATTAAAAGTAGCCATTGACAACGGTGATGTCCTTACATACAGCCAGCCATGGAAAGGAGTAAGACTGATTGGATGAAGACAACAGGAAAGCAGAGATTCAGAGGAACGAAAGCATCTCTATACGCTTATCTGAAATTCTCACCAATGAATTACATAAGTGTTTCTATCCTTATTTTCTATCTATTTATTATTTATGTTCAAAAACTCCATAACTATTTTATATCCGCCTGACTGAGATTTACAAGGTGACCATAGCTTGCTTCATACCAACAATCTCCGTGGGATCGACCCCTACTCACGTAAGGTTTATTACTTGGACGACCCAGTGCACTTGCTGGTTAGTTGTATCGAAGTTGTGAATGAAAAACGATTTATTAAGACGTGCGTACAGAGTTTCTGGCGTCGTTGCTTGAGATCACAATTTCGTGTACCAGCGTGCCTGACAACCACTTGTGTTCTATCTGTAATAACTTGACTGTATATCTCTTGGGCTCTTGGTTCAGGAGTTTGATTGCCTCTCCTGACAACAGAGCATTCAAATCCCTTAATCTAGAGTCTTCGTGGTAAAAGCTATAATCAATTGGCAGCATCCCTGAGATCCGGAACGTCTAAACCTTGTCTGTGGTATTCTGAGTAGGATCCGAGAAGGGATGACTATGACGAGCTTCAAACTCAGAAGTATTGGGTGTAGTGACAGACGCAAAAGGATCAATGGATCTTATTCCAACACAAGTGAGAACCGACAGATGATTAGCCATGTACATGGACCCTTTTCACTGAGAGGACGGATGGTAGCCATTGACAACGGTGATCCACCAACATACAGCTTGCCATGGAAGGAGCCTTGCGTGTGTGACGAAGAAGATGGGAGGAAAGCAGAGATCCAGAAGACGAAGCGTCTCCAAAACCTCAATCTGTTCTTCATTACTGAATCACAAGTAACATTTATTTCATGTTATTTAGTTTTCATAAACAAAAGTAATTTTTATCATTAATCTCCTTACTGAGATTTACAAGATAACCATAGATTGCTTCAAGCCGACAATCTCCGTGGGATCGACCCTTACTCACGTAAGGTATTACTTGGACGACCCAGTACACTTGCTGGTTAGTTGTGCAAAGTTGTGAAAAGTGTGAATCACAATTTTGTGCACCATGTTTCGTGTTTTCTTTTTGAAAAACTTTTCAAAACCTTTTCTTTTCTTCAGTAATATTTATCTTTTGTTTGAGTCTTGTGTTAGTTTTTAAGTTTGGTGTCCCTTTTTATGGTCATCTTTTTTCTTTGAATGTTCGAAATTGTTCTTGTTTTCTTTCTTGATGTTCGAAATTTTTTCTTGATAATTTTTCTTGTTAGATTTCAAAATCTTTAAGTTTGGTGTCCTTTTTGTGTTTCTTGGTTTTTCTTTCCTTTAGTTTTTCGAAAATTTTCCTTGAGTGTTCTTCATAGTATTCGAACTGTTCTTGTTATTTTCTTTTGTTTGATCTTAAAATTTTTAAGTTTAGTGTCCTTTTGTGTTTGTCTTCCCAAATCGAAATCCTAGTCAATTGATTTCTAAATTTTTAAGTTCTACGTCTTTTAGTGTTTGTCTTTTTAATTTTTCAAAATTCGAAAATTCAAAATTCAAAATTTTAAACTTTCTTGTTATCTTTTCAAATCTTTGTCTTATCTTTTTCTTTAAAATTCAAAATTTTATCTTATCTTGTTTTAAATTCGAATTTTAAAATTCAAACTTCAAATTCTTATCTTACCTTAATTCAAGTTCAATTTTTAAACTTCAAAATTTCAAAATTCAAAATTTTCAAAATTCAATTCTCAAATTTTAAAAATAAAATCTTTTCAAATCTTTCAAATCTTTCAAATCTTATCTTTCCTACTCTGTATTTGACTTTTCCTTTTTAAATTTCAAATTTTCAAGATCAAATCTTTTATTCTTTTCAAATATTGTTAGTTAGTTAGTTGCTTTTTTTTATCTTATTCTAATTTTAAAAGTTGGGTATCTCTTTTATTCACCTTTCTCTTTCCTCTTTTAATTTCAAAACTTTTTAAAAATCAAATCTGCTAATTTAATTTTAAAATCTTATCTTATCTTGTTTGATTCTTCTTTTCAAATTTCAATTTTTCAAATCTTTGATTGACTCTTTCTATTTTTTTTAAAAATTTCAAAAATTTTTAAAATCAAATCTTTTATCTTATTTTCGAATCTTTTTAATTAATCGCTTGCTTTATCTTGTTTTAATTTTAATTTTGGTATTTCTTTAATTTTTCTTTTCTCTTTCTTTTTGAATTTCAAACATTTTTTACACACATTTCTTTCTAATTTTTAAAAATTTTTCGAATTTCATAATTTCTTTCTATTTTTATCTATTTAAAAAAAAAAGAGAATTTTTAATTCTTGTTCTTTCTTCTTGGGTATCTCACTGGGAGTTCTCTATGCTTTGACATAGAGACTCCCACTTTTCTTTGTCTCTTGCTTGTGCAGGAATACCAAAAATCACTATGGATCCAAATGAGAATGCACAAATCAGAAGAACCTTGGGATCTTATACAGCTCCCACTCCTGACTTCTATGGAAGGAGCATTAATATACATCCTATTGGAGTAGCTCATTTTGAGCTCAACCCACAGTTGATCATCTTGGTGCAACAAACTTGCCAGTTTCACGGATTTCCTCAGGAAGACCCCACTAGATTCTTCTCTGACTTCCTGTAGATCTGTAGTACTATAAAGACCAAGGGAGTGGATCCTGAAGTCTATAGGATGATGCTTTTCCCATTTTCTTTGAGAGATCAACCAAAGGATTGGTTGGATGTCCAACCCAAGGGGAGCTTGAATACCTGGAGTCAGTTAGTCTACAAATTTCTGAACAAGTACTTCCCCCTAAAGAAGCTATCCCAGCTAAGACTGGACATTCAAGGCTTCAAAACAAGAGGATAATGAGTCTTTTTATGATGCCTGGGAAAGGTACAAGTTGATGTTCAGAAAATGTCCCATTGAAATGTTCACAGAGTGGGTCAAGCTGGATATCTTCTATGACAGACTCTCTGAAAGAGCCAAGGTATCCCTGGATAATTCTGCGGGTGGCTCTTTACATATGAAGAAGACTCTAGAGGAGGCCAACGAACTCATTGAGATGGTAGCTAACAACCAATACCTATACTCATCAAAGAAGACCTCAATGAAAAAGGAGGACAACAGAGTGTCAATCGAATTTGCTATCCATGAACAAAATGAATCTTTAGTCCAGCAGTTGAACTTTCTCACACAAGTGTTAAGCCTGCAAAGTTCAGTTAACAACCCTCCTTCTCAGCCTCCACAGCCTCGGAGTACTCTTGACCTGGCACCTGCAATAGTAGAACTTGTAAAGAGCTAGCAAGGCTTCATGCAAGAGACCAAAGCCTCCATAAGGAATATAGAAGCACGGTTGAACCAGGCTAAACAACACTTGTCTGAATAGATAACAGAAGAGTGCCAAGCTCTTCAATTAAAGAGTACCCTGAACACCCAGCCTTAGAACATTAAGAGGCAGGGAGAAGAGCTGGCAGAAGATGAACAAGTTGTAGTTCAAGCCACTCATGAGAGCGCTGAATGCCCAGAAGGGGGCAGGCAAGGCGTCCAACGCCCAGAAAGGGGCAGCCCAGGCATTGAACACCAGTCCAAGGGAGGCTATACACGTGTAAGTGCTGAGAACAACTCTCTTAAGTAAGCTGGTAGCTCTTTTATAGGCACTATAGACACTCACCCTGCACCACTCATGGCCCTTGAGTACAAGGCTAAGTTACCATACCCTCAAGGACTCCAGAAAGAAAAAGGATAGGCAATTTGCCAAATTCTTAAAAGCTTTCAAGAAACTGGAGATCAAAATCCCCTTTGCAGAGGCTCTTGAACAAATGCCTTCATATACTAAGTTCATGAAGGAAATACTAAATACCAAGAGGGATTGGAGGGAAGTAGAGATAGTGGTGCTTACTAAGGAGTGCGGTGCAGTCATTCAGAAGAACCTTCCTCAGAAACTTTCCCCTAACACTCTTCCTAGAAACATAGAAGTGAGTCCAAGAGAAGAGTGTAAGGCCCTCATTAATACCAAGGAGGCTGAGCCTAAGATGGTACACACTTTTGAGGAACTAGATAAGGAAGAGACTCAAGAAGAGGCTGGAAGCACATTATTACACGCCCCTTTCGTGAGAAGAAAGCCTGAAGTACCACACCCTCAGAAGACCCAAAAGGAGACCAAGGACAAGCACTACTCACAATCCTTGGAAGGCTCTAAGAAACTGCAAATTAATATTCCTTTTGCTGAGTTTTTGGAGCAATGGTCTCTATCTACTAGAAGAAACCTCTTTGATGCTGAGAGAGGCAAATTGGTGATGTGGTTACAGGAGGATTACATGACTATCAAGATCCTTAAACCTCCACTACCCCTTGACAAAGGAGGTACTTCCATGCAGAATATAGTACTGAAGCCTCCTCCTTTGGTGAAAACTCATACAATTTTCCCAGACATCAAACTTAAGTTTGGTGTTGGGCAGTCACCCCCCACCAAGGAGGAAGGTCCCAAGAGGAAGATGCATAGGGAATGGAAAAACAATACAACCTTACCCTAACAAACAAGGAGAATCAAGTTGATAACAATAAAAGAAGGCTTGTTAGGAGGAATTCAAATTCGAGGGCACTGATCTTCTCTTTTTCCCCCTTGGAGTCGTTTCTGCTAAACAACTGGAAGAAGAAGAAAAAAGTCAGTAATCGAGTGTCAAGCTAATGACATTAAAGAATCGCTTATTGGGAGGTGATGACCGGAATTCACTCCCCATATAAAAAATGATGAATCCGTTCTTTTGGCAAGCGCACAAAAAATTATCGTCAAGTAATAACCCATAGTGGAGTGGGATTGTATCCACAGAGATTGATAGATTTGAGCAATTTTAATCAATTGGTGAATTAGTTAAGCTAAGAAAAATAGAGTGTGATTGCAGAATTGTAAATGGGACGAATTATAAATGACATCAAAAGTAAAGAAAATCAGAAAAGTGCAGAAAAGGAAATGGCAAGAATGTAAAGTGTAGAAACTTAAATGACTTAATTGTAAACGGGAATGGAGATTGACAGAATGTAAAGAAAGCTATAAAGAATGTAGAAGATAAAAATAGAGGGAATTTATTGAGATCAGGAGATGTTGTTCTCTTTGGATTAAATCTAGTTCATCTCATCTTCAATCATGCAACTTATTGACCTCTAGGCAATCATGATTGATTGAGCCCCAATCCCTTGGTGACTCAATCTCCCAGATCTTGATCAAAAGCCAATTCCTTGGTCTAATTGCTCATGAAGAGAGATATGCTTGGTCCCTGATTATACCACACTTCATCATAGGTCAAAGTAGAGGGAGGATTATATGTCACCATATCCAAACACCAAAACCCAGATCCTACTCAAGTGTGAGAAGGGATTTCTAGCATGATTTCATGTTTCCTTTTCCAAGGTTCCCATGAAACCCATTTCGCATTCAACCTCTTTCCCAAGATGATTGAATACTAACATTAAAACAAAATTCCTTCTAGCAAATCAAAGAGAAGATGAAGAGAAGAAGAAATTCACTATCATTAATCCATCAAGTACAACAGAGCTCTCTCTCTCAATGAGAGGGAATTTAGCTACTCATAGCTCAGAGAAAAGTACAAGAGATGGAAGAGATAATAAAGTGAAAAAGTAAATCTAACTAAAAACTCTACTTAACAACTCAGCTTCCTTACTGCTTCACCCCTTTTTCAGTACTTTCAAGGGTTATCTATACTACTCCTAGCACTAGAATAAAGAAAATACAAAAGAGAAAAGAAAATTACACTTTGGAGGGAAAAGAAAACTCAATATACGTGACCTTCCATGCTGGCATGTGGCTGGCGTTCAAGTGGCGTGCCACGCCTAGCCTACAATTTGGCTTGGCCCGCCACGCCCATGGTGTCCCTGGCGTGCCACACCTTCGAGCCCATGTGGCACGCCCAGGGTTTTCTTAAAGCTTGGTTTGGCCTGGCGTGCCACGCCTTCGAGCCCAAGTGGCACGCCCAGCCCTTCTCCATCTTCTTCTCCTCTCTAAAAAGTTGAACTAATGTGGGACGCCCAGGGTCTGGCATGCCACGCCCATTATGTGTGCTTGGTTCTTCTCTCTGGTCAATTGAACTAGCGTGGCACGCCCAGTGTGTGGCGTGCCACGCCCAGCATTCCTCTTTGATCCAGTAGCTGGCGTGCCACGCCTGGGTCTTCAAGTGGCACACCCAAGTGAGAGTTGAGAGTTGGCGTGCCATGCCTTCGACACCAAGTGGCACGCCCGGCTTTGCTTTGGTCTTTTGTAGTGTTGGCGTGCCAGGCCTGGGTCTTCAAGTGGCACACCCAAGTGATGCTTTGAAGCTGGCGTGCCACGCCTTCGAGCCCAAGTGGCACGTCCAGCCTTTTGGGCCTTCAACCTCTTCTCTGGGAACTTGTACTGGCATGCCACGCCTTACTGCTCAAGTGGCACGCCCACTATAATGTGAATCCTTTAAGCTTGGCGTGCCACACCTTGCTCTTGAAGTGGCACGCCCAGCCTTGCTTTGACCTTCTCTTGCATTGGCGTGCCACGCCTGGGTCTTCAAGTGGCACGCCTAAGTGAGGATTGAGAGCAGGCGTGCCATGCCTTCGACACCAAGTGGCACGCCCATGTATTTGTCCCCTCTGGATTGATGAACTGGCATGCCACGCCCAATGGTCCAAGTGGCACACCCATAGTGGGTAATGAACTTGGCGTGCCACGCCCCTTTTGTGGCCTTCAACTTTGCTCTCTGGAAACTTACACTGGCGTGCCATGCCCAGCTCTTGGCGTGCCACGCCCATGTAAAGGCTTTGGGAGACCTTTCTGGAAAACTGTGCTAGCGTGCCACGCCCAGCCCCTGGCGTGCCACGCCCATGCAAATTGTTCAATCATGCTCCTCTGGAAATCATAACTGGCATGCCACGCCCATATAGAGGACTTGAGGATCCTTTCTGGAATTCAATACTGATGTGCCACGCCCAGCTCCTGGCTTGCCACGCCCATACATTTTTGTGGCGTTTGCTCTAAGTGGCACGCCAGTTTCACACGTCCAGCTTTGTTTTGTTGTTTTCTTCCCTTTTTGATGCCATTTTCATCTGAAATTCAGCATAAACCCATTTCAAAGCAATGTACCATAATATTCATCAATTAACTTATAAATTGCAGTGATCAAATGAGATTATGCTCTTTTATGGTCCTTTTTAGGCAAGAAAAAAGGGTAGATGATGCAAGTCATCAGGAGGTAACCTGATCATGAGTATCCTATAGCATTTTCTTCTTTTCTATTTTCTTTTTGTTATCTTAGTTTGATTTTGTATTATTTTACTTTCTATTCTTTTTCGTATTTTTCCTAGGTTTTCTAACATTTGTGATCATGTGTAGCCATTAGAAAAGAAACAAGAATGCATAGGAGAGAAACAGAACACCCTGAAGGATGCCCATTACTAGCGTTCAATGCCAGAAGGGAGAAAGAGTGTGGGCGTTGAACGCTCATGAAGAAACAGGAAGGACCACATTTTCTTTGATTGGGGACAAGGAAACCTTTTAGGTTTGGTGTCGTAGAGTGAGCTCTAGGTGTATACTATCATCAAATAGCACCAAAGGAAGGTGAATCATCTTAATGGAAGATGAGTAGCCGCCATAACTGAGGTGGTTAAGTTTTATTACCCCTTCCTTTATCTTATTTCCTGTTTTCTATTACTGGTGCATGATCATGTTTAGTATTTTTTCCATTCCTAGTTTTGTTTTGTCTTAAGCTATAAAATATCCTACGTATCATTAACAATGCTTAAAAGAAATTTTTTCTTAAAAAAGAATAGTGAGATACATAAGCTCGAGTTATATAATAAGAGTAGTCCAACTATTTTGATGTGGTGGCCCTTGCTTTTACCTTCTGAATGCATGAATTAATAGTGCATATTTGATGTTAAAATTAAGCGTATTGGCTCTTGAAAGAATGATGAAAAAGGAAAAGTATTATTGGTAATATGAAAAATCCAAAAAATTGATTCTTGAAGCAAGAAAAAGCAACAAAAAGAAAAAGAAAAAAAGAAAGAGAAAAAAGCAAAAAAAAAAAAAGAAAAAGAAAAAGCCAAAAGCTCTTAAAACCAAAAGGCAAGAGCAAGGATCTAAGCCTTTGAGCAACAATGGTTAGGAGGGTCTAAAGAAATAAAATCTTGGCCTAAGAAGTTCAAATTAACTACTTCCCTTAACTAAATGCTTGTGGTGTGAAGATGTCAAGTAAAAAGCTTGAGACTGAGCAGTTAAAGTCGTGATCCCAAAAGCAAAAGGGTGTACCTAAGAACTCTGGACACCATTGTCTGGGACTTTAAGCAAAGCTAAAGTCGAATCCAAGGGTTCCTCCAGTTAAGTATCTGTGGCGTTTATGTATCCGGTGGTAATACGGGAAAACAAAACGCTTAGGGACATGGCCAGGCTAAAAAAGAAGCTATGTTCAAGAATCAAGAAAAGCTAAACTAAGAGAATCAATAATATTATCTAGATTCTAGTTCCAAGGGATGCCAATACTTCTGAGCTTCAAAGGAAAATGAGATGCCAAAACTGTTCAGAAGTAAAGAGCTACTAGCTCCGCTCATCAATTGGGACTGAGCTTCATTGAAAACTTTGAAGACTTGTTGTATCTTTTTCTTCTTTTTAATCCTACTTGTTTTTAGTTGCTTGGGGACAAGCAACAGTTTAAGTTTGGTGTTCTGATGATCGGATATTTCATACATTTTTGGCATTGTTTCCTTAGTATTTTTAGTACATTTGATTAAGTTTTATTATGTTTTAGTAGGTTTTAGTTAAAAAATCATTTTTTGAATGCTACTTTGAGTTTTTGTGGTTTTCCTATGATTTTAGGTGATTTTTGGGTGATTTTGGCAAGTTTTGGAAAAGCCTGATTCAGAGACAGAGAAAGGACTACAGATGCTGTCAGATTCTGACCTCCGTGCATTCAAATAAGCATATCTGAAGCTACACAGGTCCAAATGACGTTCTCTCAACGTTATTGGAAAGCTAAAATCCATGGCTTTCCTACAATATATAATGGTTCATACTTATATTTGGAAATAATAGACCAAAATGGGCATTGACTGCCCATCTGACCCCCTGCTTGGCGTTTGGATGCCTAGAAGGACCAAGATGGCATTTGGACGCCCAAAAGGGAGCAAGCCTAGCGTCCAACGCCCCAAGAGGAGTCTAAGCACGTGGATTCACCCAAATCTCAGCCCAAACACTCACCAAGTGGGCGCAGAAGTGGATTTTTGCACCCTTTAGCTTAATTTATCACATTTTTGTAATTTTTAATTTTAATAGTAACATCTTTTAGGTCTAGTATTTTAATTATAAATAAGAAACTTCCTTTCTCCTGAGGATCATGCCTCCCTGGAGGGGAGAAGTACAAACACATTACTACTATTATTTTCTATAAGCTATGAGCAACTAAACCTCCTAGGTTAAGGTTAGGAGCTCTGCTGATTCTAATGGATTAATAATATTATTACTTCTATTTCAATCTATGTTTGATTCTATTCTAAGATGTATCTTCGTTCTTCAAACTAATAAAACCAGGTGGAATGAGATTATGACCCATTTTCTACATGGGTTCTTACGAGTCCCTAGCGGGATAGCATTGAATCACAAGCTTAATTATACATCTCTTAGACGGCTAATCCACGACTTCGTTGGGGGCATGGGAACATCTGTTCAGTCGAGCTATGGGGCGACTAGGGCCTTTGTGGTATAGGCTAGAATCATAAAGCTTTATTCTCTGATCTGGAAGATCCGACCTTGTCTGCGATGTTTTGAGTAAGATCACCAGAGATTGAATTGCTAGAGCTTCACCCTCGTTCAGATTGGATGATCATTTGCACGGGCGTGTGATATGAAGCCGAGGAGATTAATGACCACTAGCCCCAGCGTTAATCACTTATAGTTTGCCATGGAATGATTCATCCATTGTGAGAGTAGACAGTAAGAAAAGTTGATTCAGAAAGAAGAAGTATCTCCGAAGCCTCAACCGATTACTTATCACTGTTTTCACACCAATTAAGTAATTCTTTCGATATTCTATTTTTATGTGTTTTTCACAACCACTATCTTTTCTATCTGCCTAACTAAAATTTGCAAGATAGTCATTGCTTGCTCAATTCGACAACCCTCGTGGGATTCGACACTCAGTCACTTGAGGTATTACTTCGACGACCTGGTGCACTTGCCGGTTCATCTGGGAGGAATTTGCGGAGTTCAATTTCGCGCACCACAGTCGTAGCCCCCCAACGCCGTCACGTGGACGTCGCCCAACTGCAACCAGTGTCGTCTTCTAGCGGCCAGCTCCCGAGCATGAAGTCCTGGCATGTTCATGTTGCCTGTGGTCTTCCACCGACAAACCCAGAGCAACCGTCGTATGTGCCTGTTCGCCCGCATCAAAGGTCAGTCCACGGCTAGCTGTTCCTTCACAGATTAGATGTTCATAGTAGTTTTTTTTATTGTGGTTGCATTAAACTATTTTGCTTCTTATAGGCATTGCTGGGTTTGTTTAACTTGGGGGAGTGTATGTTAACATAAAGAAAAGGAAAAGAATAATGACCGGTTAATATTGTTGAGAAGCCTGTTTTTGACATCTTATTTTTTCGTGGTTAATAAACCACTATTTTATAGTTTATCTTGTGCTCAGTTGAGTGGTTTCATCAAGTCCTTGCACACTTATTCATACAAATTGCATAGTTTTACAATTCCTTCCTAGTTTTGTTCTATGGTTGAAAACTTGCTTCTTAAGCCTTTAATTTGTGTATTTTAAATCCTTCTTTATCCCATTCGATGCCGTGATCTGTGTGTTCAGTGTTTTTAGGCTTTATAGGGCATGAATGGCTTAGAGGATGGAGAGGAAGCTTGCAAAAATAGAAGGAGCACAAGAAATAAAGGAGACAACTAGCGAGCATCGACGTGAACACATGGCTCACGCGTGTGCGTGATCTAGAGATTTTAACAGCGACGCGTCCGCGTACCTGATGCGTATGCGTGGATTGGAATTCTACAAGACGATGCGTGCACGTGCCTGACGCGTATGCGTGACACGCAAAGATGACCAGCGACGTGTAGGCGTGACTGACGCATACGCGTGACATGCGCGGTCTGCAGAAATAACAAAAAACGCTGGGGGCAATTTTGGGCCGAGTTTTGACCCAGTTTTTGGCCCAGAAACACAGACTAGAGCCAGGGGACATGCAGGGACTCAACACACATTCTCATTAGCATAATTTTAGTTTTAGATCTGAATCTAGAGAGAAAATTACTCTTCCTCTAGGTTTTCTTTACATTCATAGATTTCTAGTTTTATGCTTTTACTTTTGGATATTGAGAAGAGTCATCACCTCCGTTGAAGTTACTATTCTAGTTTGTTTTCTTATTCCCTTTCTCTTCCATATTCTTAATCCTTGTTTAGAGTTACAATTGGATTGTTTTTAGAATTTATTAATGCAAGAGGTACTTTTCCATTCAAATTTTATTATTTGTTTAATTGCTTCTAATTGATTTCAATTACTATGTTCTCTTTTTACTTCTCTTATAAAATAACGAAGATGATATTCATGTTGACAGAGTAGACTCCTAACTTGACTTGGGGGTTGATTAAATGGAGACACTTGAGTTGGAATGCTCAAGTGATTAGTTGAATTGGAAGTTGTTGGCTAATTCTCTATTTACTAATGCTAGTCCTTCCCAAGGGAGAGGACTAGGATTTGCGAATAAGAGTTAGCTCAATCACTTGACTTTCCTTTATTTATTAAGGGTTAACTAAGTAAAAACAACAACCTTTGATACTAGACTTGAGAGAATTCCAACAAGGATAGAACTTCTAATTAATCATTCCCCCAGTCAAGGCTTTTTAGTTTGAATATATAAATCCCTCTTAATTTTCATTGCGCTAATTTACAATTATTTATTTTCCGTCACTCGACTCTCAAAAATTTCTCAGAAAACTCCTGATTAATAAGATAGCACCCTTTTTTTCAACTCGTTGGGAGACGACCTGGGATTCATACTCCCAGTATTTTTATTCTAATTTTGTGACAACCTTTCTAAATTGATGAGCGAATTTTTGCTGGTTAAGAACTATACTCGCAATGTATTTCCATATTGATTTCTTAATTGGCTGATTTTCGCCAACCATCATTTTTGGCGTCGTTGCCGGGAAGTTGCAATAGCGTGCTAAATTATTAGTTGGTGTACATATTTTTAATTTTTGCGTATTTTATTTTATTTTATTTCCATGAGCTATACGTTTCTCTCAATGAATGATGCGTTCACTGCCTGATCCGAGCTTAGCCGCATTTGATCCTGAAATTGAAAGAACTCTTTCACGTATTAGGCGAGCTCGGCGTCGGTTAGCCTTTGAGGGTGGTGAAGTGGTTATTATCAATTCACCAGTCTCGTCTGATGGCGAATGTGAACTGCCATTTGAGGGAGAAACAAGCTCCTCCACTACTGATTCTGTGGAATTATGTGCAGATAACATGGCAGCACCCAGGAGGATTACTCTCCAGGAGGCAGGAGCTCCAGATTTTACACTGCAGCCGTATTAAGTGCGTCATCCAAATCTGGCTGCAGATTTTGAACTGAAAACTGCGCTAATCAACTTGATGCCCAAGTTTCATGGCTTACCTGCTCAGGAGCCTATCAAGCACCTCAGGGATTTTTAGACAGCCTGTTCTACTGTTAGGCTTCATGGTACAAATGAAACTTCTATTCTGCTAACCGCCTTCCCGTTTTCTCTTGAGGGAAAGGCGAGGGAGTGGTACTACTCCCAACCTGAAGCAACTGTTACCAACTAGGATACGCTCAAGAGAGAATTCTTAGAAAAATACTTCCCAGCAGAAGTTATAGATAGATTGAGGAAAGAGATCTCCTGCATTATTCATGGTGAATCCGAGACTCTTTATGAGTATTGGGAGCACTTCAAGAATCTTCTAGATGCATGCCCCTATCACATGATTGACAAGTTGGTATTGATCAGCTACTTCACTCAAGGCATGAAGCCCCGGGATAAGACTACATTAGATGGTGCAAGTAATGGTTCCCTGAAAAAGTACAAGACCGCAAATGAAGCGTGGCAACTAATCTGCGACCTAGCTGAGTCCACTCGGAATCACAGGCACAGGAAGAACCACCCCAAGGCTGTTGTAGAGGTTTCCTCTAATAGTGAGACTATTACTTTGACACAGGCTATATGTGAGATGACCAACCTACTGAAGCAGATGCAGCTGAATCAACAACAACCTCAGCCTCCCCCACCATAACAAAGTCAACAGTTGGTTTCTCAAAGAGTATGTGGAATATGTGCTGATTATAGTCATTACACTGATGAGTGTCCGCAGCTCCAACAAGAGGAAACACCTTGGCGGCTACTCCCAAATCAAAGGTACAATCAACAAAGCAGTAATTACAACCAAGGTGGAAACTACAACCAAGGTTGGCAAGATAACTCCAAACAGGGATGGAGAGACCATTCCAACCAGGGATGGAAGGATAATTCCAACCAAGGGTGGAGGGACAACTACAACAGAGGAGGCAGAGACAACAATGAAAATCAGAGGTGGAATAACAACAGACAGCAGAACCAAAACCAGCCCTACAAAGCACCTCACTTAAGGCAGTTCCAAGCACCTCAGAACAATCAACAGCAAGTCTCTCAGATCACTTACCCTTCTTCTTCTTCTCATGACGAAGTGCTTCAGTCTATTGAGCAGAGACAAAAGGCCATGGAGAACACACTTAGCTCCACCTTGAACGGTCTGACCTCTGATGTACAAGCTCTTGCCTCACAGATTAGATCAATGACTACTTCTAATAATCAGCCTTCAAGCTCCAGTGGAATTCCTTCTCAACTCTTACCTAACCCCAAGGGTGGCATCAATGCCATCAATTTGGGGTCCAGAACCACACTGTAAGAGAGGAATCAGGCGAAGCCAAGCCCACAAGAACACGCCCCAGTTGAAGACATAGTTGAAGTAGAAGATGCTGAAGAGGAAGATGAAGTACAAGACATAGTTGAAGAAGAAGTAGCTCAGCCAAGGAATGGAGCACCAAAGGACACAGAAGCTGCAAGTGGCACCATTCCTAATCCATTTCCACACCTTGCAAGGAAGTCCAGGAAGCAGATGGAACTTCATCCCAAAATGGTAGAAATCTTTAAAAGGGTTGAGGTAACTGTTCCCCTTTTTGATGTTATTCAACAAGTACCTAAATATGCAAAGTTTCTGAAAGATTTATGCATACATAATGATAAAATTAATGAATTAGAAAATATGCTTTTAGGTAGTTCTATATCTGCTTTGATCCAGGTCCATGCATGGTTAACTGTACCATTGGGGTGTAATATTTTCTGACTGCATGTGTGATTTAGGAGCATGCGTGAGTATTATGCCATTGTCTATATATGATGCTTTGAGGCTCCCTCCCTTAAAAAGTTTGGCAGCTCGTTTTGTTTTAGCAGATAAAAGCATCATCACAGTGGTTGGAATTGCTGAAGACATTCTGGTAAGCATTAAGGGGCTCACATTTCCAATTTTCTTCTATATCTTGGAAATTCCCCCTAATGACTCAAGAAGATCATCATCAATCCTACTTGGAAGGCCATTCCTGAAGACTTCAAAGTTCAAGCTGGATGCCTTCTCAGGAACTTACTCCTTTGAGATAGATGGCAGAGCAGTGACTTTCAATTTGAATGAAGCTATGAAGCACCCTCCGAAAGATCATTCCATCTTCCAGTGCGACATCATTGATGAAACTGTAGCTGCAGTTCACCAAGAAGAAGTAGAAGAGAGGCACATGGAGCAAGGTCCAAGTGTGGGGACACCCTCTGAACATAATGAGGACACTTTGCTATTACCACTAGCTCCAGATGATCCAGAGCCCAGCCATGAGCAGATATTAGAATTAAAGCCCCTTCTTCCCCACCTCAAGTATGCCTACCTTGAGGATAATCAGAAGCTCCCAGTTATCATTGCAAAGGAATTTACTTTTCAACAGGAGGAGCAACTACTCAGTGTGCTGAGAAGACACAAGAAAGCAATTGGGTGGAGCTTGGCGGATATAGTAGGCATCAGCCCTCAAGTTTTTGAGCACAGAATATTCTTAGAAGAGGGATCAAGGCCTGTCCGTCAACCCCAAAGAAGATTGAATCCCACCATCTTAGAAGTTGTCAAGAAAGAAGTGACCAGGCTACTTGAAGCAGATATCATTTACCTCATCTCAGACAGCGAATGGGTCAGCCCAGTACAAGTGGTGCCCAAAAAGTCTGGAGTCACAACAGTAAAGAATGAGCATGGAGAGCTCCTGACAACTAGAATGTAGAATTCATGGAGAGTTTGCATTGATTACAGGCGTCTCAACCAAGCTACTCGCAAGGATCATTACCCCTTGCCATTTATTGATCAGATGCTTGATCGCCTGTCAGGTAAATCCCATTATTGCTTTTTAGATGGTTATACAGTCTATTTTCAAATTCATATAGCTCATGAAGATCAGGAAAAGACTACTTTTATATGTTCCTTTGGAACGTATGCATATAAGAGGATGCCTTTTGGCTTATGTAATGCACCGGCTACTTTCCAAAGATGCATGATGAGTATCTTTTCAGATCTTATCGAAAGCTGTATGGAAGTCTTTATGGATGATTTTAGTGTATATGGTGACTCCTTTAACCTTTGCTTGGATAGTTTAGCTAGAGTATTAGACAGGTGTGTTAGTTCAAACCTTGTATTGAATTTTGAAAATGTCATTTTATTGTAAAACAAGGGATTGTTATAAGACATGTTGTCTCTAATACTGGTATTTCTGTAGATCCAACAAAGGTAGATTTATCAAGGACTTTAGTAAGGTAGCCTTTATCTAATACTGGTATTTCCGTTCATTCCTTGGTCATGCAGGTTTCTACCGGAGATTTATTAAGGACTTCAGTAAGGTAGCATTGCCTTTATCCAGATTGCTGCAGAAAGATGCTGAGTTCGAGTTTAGTGAGGATTGCATGCAAGCATTTGATAAGCTGAAAATCACCTTGACTCAAGCTCCGATTGTGAGAGGACCAGACTGGAGCCAGCCTTTTGAGATTATGTGTGATGCCTCCAACCATGCAGTAGGAGTGACGCTAGCTCAGCACGAAGGTAATGATCCTTTCGTAATTGATTATGCTTCTAAGACCTTAGATGTTGCTCAGTCTAATTACACCACCACTAAAAAAGAGCTTCTGGCTATTGTTTTTACTCTGGATATATTCCGAGCCTATTTACTTGGTACTAAGGTGGTAGTGTACTCAGACCATGCAGCTCTAAAATATTTATTAGCTAAAAAAGAGTCCAAACCAAGGTTGATACGTTGGATACTGTTGCTGCAAGAATTTGATTTAGAAATTAAGAATAGGAGTGGTAACCAAAATTTAGTGGTAGACCACTTGAGTTACCCTGAGCACATTAAGACTGATTCCACTCCTATCAACGATGCTTTTCCATTTGATAGCTTGCACGCAGTATCTGAAGTAATTCCTTGGTATGCACCTGTAGCTAATTATCCAGTTAGCCATACTTTCCTTCCTAATTTTACTAAGCATCAAAGAGACAAGCTAAAAAGCGAGTCCAAATATTATATATGGGATGACCCATATTTGTTGAGGTATGGTACTGACCAGATAATTAGAAGGTGTGTGCCTCAATCAGAATTCTAATCCATTTTATAGGCCTGCCACTCCTCTGAGAGTGGAGGATATTTTAGCCCTCAAAAAACAGCTAGAAAAATTTTAGACTGTGGATTCTGGTGGCCTACTCTTTTTAAAGATGCTGCCGCCTTTTGTAAATCTTGTTCCCATGCCAAAGGTTTGATAATATATCTAAGAGGGATGAGATGCCCCAACAAATTATGCTATTCTATGAAATTTTTTATGTTTGGGGCATTGACTTCATGGGTCCATTTCCAAACTCTAGTGGTTACCTTTATATACTGTTAACTGTAGATTATGTTTCTAAATGGGTGGAAGCAATTCCTACCTGTACTGATGATGCTAACACTGTTGTTTCCTTTGTTAGAAACCATGTTATCTGTCGCTTTGGATCACCACGAGCAATCGTGAGCGATCAAGGCACCCATTTTTGTAACAGGAGATTAGCAGGATTACTGAAGAAGCATGGGATTGTTCACAAAGTGGCAACAGCATACCATCCCTAGACCAATGGCCAAGCAGAGGTATCTAACAGAGAAATAAAGCGCATTTTGAAGAAGATAGTAAAGCCTCATAGGAAGGACTGGAGCACCAGACTTGTCGATGCGCTCTGGGCATATCGGACAGCGTACAAGACACCCATTGGGATGAGCCCCTTCCACTTAGTGTACGGAAAGGCTTGCCACCTTCCAGTAGAGGTGGAACACAAGGCTTTCTGGGCTATGAGGGAGTGCAACATGGGATTTGAGGAAGCTGGCACTGAAAGGAAGCTGTAACTAGCAGAATTAGACAACCTTCGCCTAGAAGCATATGACAACTCCAGGCGATACAAAGAGAAGATGAAGGCTGTACATGACAGGCACATAAAAAGGAGAGAGTTCAGACCTGGAAAGTTGGTTCTCCTTTATAACTCCAGACTGAGGCTCATGCCAGGCAAGCTGAGATTAAGATGGGAAGGTCCCTACAGAGTAGAAAAGGCAGAGCCATATGGAGTCTTTCACCTGCGTCATCCTTCTAGCTCCAAATTCATCTAGGTCAATGGACATCGCCTAAAGCTTTATCATGGTGAGAAGATGAAGGAACACAAAGATTTAGAGG
Source organism: Arachis ipaensis (assembly GCF_059453495.1). Classification (NCBI taxonomy): domain Eukaryota; kingdom Viridiplantae; phylum Streptophyta; class Magnoliopsida; order Fabales; family Fabaceae; genus Arachis; species Arachis ipaensis. Next base: position 38,558,694 of record NC_142435.1, on the reverse strand, counting down.
TCTTCCTCTTGGAGGACCCACTAACAGAAGCAGAATGAGCCTGAAGACCATCAAACTTAAGGATGTAAAAGCAAAGTGCTAGGTGGGAGACAACCCACCATAGTATGATCGTTCTTTTCTCTCTTCTTTGTTTCAATTAGTGACTCTTCTCATGATTTCTGCATATAGTTTGCATTTGCATCAATATATTGCATAAAAAATGAGAGAAAGTGGTAGAAAGTTGCGTGGGAGCAATGCAGAAAGTATGCCAATCGCACAAGCATCACCACGCGCACGCGTCCCACACGCGTGCGCATCAATTGAAAATTTGGCACTTCACGTGTACGCGTCAATGACGGACATGCGTGACCTAGGAAAATCGACGTAAAGAGGTGTCAGGCCGAAAGTTGTGATAGCCTAGCGCGGGAAATGTGCCCAAGGCACAAAGTCACTCACGCGTACGCGTCCCTGACGCGTGCGCGTCATTTTCAAATTCTGAGCCCTCATGCGTACGCGTCAATGACACGCACGTGTCATATGCTATTTTGGCACACATCCCGATACAAACAGAGAGTTGTAAGCGCGCAAGGCTGCCTTCACGCGAATAGCACAAGCACGGTCACGCGTACACGTAACCAACGCCTATGCGTCGCCTTCCAATTTATGCGACCCACCCGTACGTGTGGAGTACGCGTGCGCGTGACTTGCGCAACACCACCAGATCCCTGCGCCGCCACTTTTCTTATCTTTTCATTTCCAATCCTAATTTCTTTCTTCTTCCTTCTTTCTTTCTCCTCTTTCTTCTTTATTCTCTATTCTTTTTCTCCTTTTTTCTTCTTTATTTTCTTTTTCTTCCCCCTCCCTTTCCATCAAATTTTCTTCACCTCACATTCTCCATTATCTATCCTTATCACCTTCTTCTCAAGGTTCTTTCTTTCTATTTTCTTCCTTCTCTCCTTATTATTTATTTATTTTTGTATTATTTTACTTGGTGTTATAAATCTGATTGGGTGATTGTTTTCTTCTATAATTGCTTGTGGATTATTAAGGAGTTGTTTGACATTTATCACTCATTATTTTTGGGTTATTGCATGTTCGAATTTAATACTTTCAATAACATATTCACCATGCATACTAAGTATTTATGAAAAAGCCCGTATGGCATTGTGCATTTTTAATTATTCTATCCTTCTACTCTAATGCCTGTTTTTCACAAAACCCTTTAAATATTTTATTAATTGAATATAATTGTCAATACAAACGTGATGGTTAGTTTGTTAGGAGTGATAATACATTTTAGCAATTGATGCTTGATCTATGCTACTCATGCCTTTGCCGGCATGCTAATAAACATCTTGCATCTACTTGCCATACTATGCACTTGCTATATTTCCATTGATGAACTGATCACATGTAGTCGCGACCATGTGTTAACGACATCCTTCTTTACCTTGGCATTGATTATCACTTGTACTGCCTTCTTCCTTGCTTTAACCCTTGGCTTTACATGTTACTTTCCTTTTCCCTTTTTCAGGATGGCCACCAAGAAGGGTAAAGAGAAAGCTACTCCCAAACCACCAGCAAGGAGAGGAACAAAAAGAGCACTAGCTGCGGAACCATCCTCAGCAGCAGTCAAACCAACAACAAAGAGGGTTAAGAGGATCATCAAGGTCAATGAAACAGAGAAAGCCTTTCCAGCAAGGGACACTGCGCGGTTCACTAACCGCTACTGTGAGCAGATGTTCCCCATCTTGGCTAAGCAAAACTATAACAATGAGCACCTACTATTCCTCCCGACCCACATTGTTGATTTTGTTGAGCCCCAGATTGAGCGCAGACAATGGAGATTCTTACGGAGACAGCCACGGCAGGTTAATCTCTCATGGATAGTTGAATTCTACTCTAATTTTCATATGCCAGCCCTACAATCTGTCTATGTCCGTGAGAAGCAAGTCCTTATATCCGAAGAGGTCATTCAGCAAGCTTTAGATCTTCCCCTGCTCCAGAAGGATTGGACGCATACCAAGAAGCCTCTTTCAAGCGCCAGACATACCAATTTGACTGGGACGCCGTCCTCAGAGTTATAGCACAACCTGACAACAGATGGATCTATGGATACCATCAATCCTGACCTAAGGGCATATTGGCTTCAGCACTCACCTTGGAGACTCGAGTATGGGCACAGATTATGTCCCATTATGTCTTTCTGAGCACTCACGAGTCCTCCTTCATTGTAGATATGGCTGTTCTCCTCTGGTGTATGCTTACAGACCAGCCTCTCAACTTACCAAGACACCTCCGGCATGCTATGGGACACGTACAAATCGCGGGCAACCTACCCTTCCCCACCTTGGTTTTGTAAATCATGTTGCTTGTATGCGAAGTTTGTATTCGTAGGTTTTGATGAATGACAAACCAACAAACGACATGAAAGACAAACCAACAAACAACTTGAATGAACAAGCATGTTGAAAGATCAACCAACATTCAACGTTGAGGAATGAAGAGTTGAAAGCAACACAACAACAACAAGAAACTCAAGTCCACAACATTTGAAGACAAGTATAGTGTCTTAGAACTTAGGTAACTTCTTGTTAAGAACCAATTGCTAAATCTCTCAACACACACTCACAAAATGTTTTGATTATCATATCATATGCACATCTTGCAATTCGATGCTAGCCAAATGGTTTAAAACTTGTTTTCAAAGGTACAAAAGCATAGGAATTGACTCCAACAAGTTTGAGATCAATCCTAAGTATTTTGAAGTGATTTTAAGCCATTCTTTAAGGTTTGCATCGATGCACACTCATCTTGCATCGATGCAAAGATGTTTGCATCGATGCAACCTAGCTGAAAATTCAAATTTCAGCTTCAAAGACACATTTGCATCGATGCAAAGTGTTATGCATCGATGCAAATGATTCAAAACATAAAAAACGGCTAGTTTTGACAAAAAGGCTCCATCCCATTAACTCCCCAACGTTTCTAAGGTTTGGGGAGTCTATAAATAGATGGATTGAAGCCTTATTTCATATACGTGAGTATTTGCAAACTATCTTGTTCATATTCTTTCATTCTACACATTTTTTAAGGTGTTATAATACACAATTTGAGAGAGCAATATCAATTGGTTCAATAGTGCTAAACTTGTAATCATACACTCTTCTAGAGAGTACTCATTTCATCTCAACAATTCTTTGAGAATTGTTTTCTTGTAACACTTTGTAAATTGGAGTGTGATCTCCAAGGTTGGGTCAAGAGTTATAAACACTATAGTCGGTGAGAATACCAAAGAGGTATACTAAGTACTCAAGGCAAATCTTAGAGAAGGTATCTCTAAGTGGAGTGGGTTAGTATACGAGTGGTGATCATATACCGTGAGGTGTTAGAAACTAAGGACTCGGATTGTAAAAGGTTTTGCGCGAGCGCCTTGAAGCTTGGCAATAGTGGAACTTCTCAATAGCGATTGAGAAAGAAAGTGGACGTAGGACAAGGATTGTGCCGAACCACTCTAAATAGCGTTTGCATCTCTCCAAACTCATCTCTTCAATATTATTGTCTTTTACCTTTGAGCAAATAAATTGTGATCGAAAAGTAGCTTCGTAAGTACTTAAGGAGTAGCTTAAGTCCGATTGGTGAAAAGCTTGATCAATTTATTTGAGTTGGTGTCTATTGGAAAGTAAAAGCTCCTTATAAATGCTTAGCAATTGAGTTAAGCTCTTGGAAAAATACTAGTACAATAACACTTTTGTATATTGTCTTTAACTTTCGCAAAAAGATTCATTGTTGTTGCAATACTCAATTCACCCCCCCTCTCTTGAGTAATTGTGCATAGGTTCTACAAGTGGCATCAGAGCTTAACCCTTTGAAAGACTTAACCGTTTAAGGGAAAAGATCATGGCAAGCACAAGCTTTAACAACAATAACACTAGCGAAGGTAACTCAACCGCTAGACCTCCTCTTTTTAGCGGAACAAATTACTCTTATTGGAAAAATAAGATGAGAATTTGGATCCGTTCTCAAGATGTGAGAATTTGGAAAGTGATTGAGAATGGAAATCACATTCCAACAAAGACAACAAGCGCTAAAGAAGGAGAAGTCTCCGTCTCAAAGCAAGTACCGAAAGGAGAAGATGAATATAGTGACGATGATTGGAAGAAAGTGGCAATGAATGATAAAGCCATCAACTTCATTCATTGTGCACTTAACGAGCATGATTATATGAAGATCTCTACATGTGAAACCGCTAAAGAGATTTGGGATAAACTCCAAATCACTTACGAAGGAACCGACCACGTTAAAGAATCAAAGGTATTTATGTTGGTTCATGAATGGGAAAATTTTAAAATGAAAGATGAAGAGAGCATTGAAGAAGCTCTTGAAAGACTCTCCAAGATCTTCAACAATCTAAGCATGCTTGGCACAAAATACAATGATAAACAAATTGTGACCAAGGTGCTTACAAGCCTTACACCAAAATGGAACTCCAAAGTGAACGCCATTGTGGAAGGAAGGCTCTATGATCAACTTACATTCGATCAACTACGAGGTAATCTTCTCACCTATGAAATGACTATGCTAAATAGACAAAAAGGTGAAGAAAGCAAGAAGAAAAGTCTCGCCCTTAAAACAACATCACTACAAGAAGAGAGTGATGATAATGAAGAAGAAGGAGATGAAGAATTTGCACTCTTATTGAAAAGATTCAATAAGTTTGCAATGAAGAAAAACTTCAAGAGCAAAACAAAGGTACCAAAATGCTATGAGTGTGGAGAAGTTGGACACATCAAACCCAATTGTCCAAAACTTCAAAAGGAGGACAAAAACAAAAAATTTAAGAAGAAGGAGAAAGCATACATATCATGGGAGAATGAGGATGAATCCGACTCCGATGATGACGAGGTTGCAAATCTTTGCTTAATGGCAAGCGAAGAAAAGGTACGTGTTGGAGCTAAGGATACAAATTGGTATGTTGATAGTGGATGCTCCAAACACATGACTGGCGATGAATCAAAGTTCACCGCAATAGAGCCTACAAACGGAGGAAACGTGATCTATGGAGACAACAACACCGGCAAAGTAATCGGCGTTGGAAAAGTTGGTAAAAATTCTTCTACCTCCATAGATAATGTTATACTTGTCAAAGGTCTCAAACATAATCTCATTAGTGTTAGCCAACTTTGTGACAAAGGAAACTTAGTCACCTTTGATTCAAAATGTTGTTTGATAAAAAGGCAAGACACTAATGAAATTGTGCTAATTGGGTACCGTGTTGACAATGTATACATGATTAATCTAAATGAAGTTTCCTCAAATGATGTGAAATGCCTTGTTAGTAAAAATGATGAAACTTGGTTATGGCATCGTAGAGTAGCTCATGCTAACATGGACCATCTTAGCAAGTTGGTCTCTAAAGAGTTAGTGATTGGCTTACCAAAGCTACGTTTTGAAAAAGACGTCCTTTGCGACGCATGTCAAAAGGGAAAACAAGTAAAGGCCTCTTTTAAATCCAAAAACATTGTTTCAACAACAAGGCCATTACAACTTTTGCACATGGATTTATTTGGTCCTTCTAGGACTATGAGCTTTGGTGGCAATTACTATGCTTTAGTTATTGTTGATGATTACTCTCGATTTACATGGACCTTGTTCCTAGCAAACAAGAGTGATGCATTTCGAGCATTCAAAAGATTAGCCAAAGTTATTCAAAATGAAAAGAATTTGCATATATCATCTATTAGAAGTGATCATGGTGGAGAATTTGAAAACAATCTTTTTGAAACTTTTTGTGAAGAAAATGGCATTGAGCATAATTTTTCCTCTCCTAGAACACCACAACAAAATGGTGTGGTTGAAAGGAAAAATCGTCATTTAGAAGAAATGGCGAGAACTATGCTCAATGAGGCTAATATTCCTAAGTACTTTTGGGCGGATGCGGTTAGTACCGCGTGTTATGTTATGAATAGGATTATCATTCGACCTATTCTTAAGAAAACACCATACGAATTGTACAAAGGAAGAAAGCCAAATATTTCCCACCTTCACGTCTTTGGTTGTAAATGCTTTATTCTAAATAATGGAAAAGATAACTTAGGCAAATTTGATGCTAAGGCTGATGAAGGAATCTTCTTAGGCTACTCTTTAACTAGCAATGCCTTTAGAGTATATAATAAACGCATCATGACTATGGAAGAAAGTATTCATGTCGCTTTTGATGAAACTAACCGTTGTTGTGCTAGAAAAGATTTTGATGAAAATGTAGAAAACTTTGATTCACTAAATTTGAATGGTGAAGACAAAGAAAAAGATTTAAATGAAGCCTCTACAAGCTCAACAAAGGATAGTGTTCAAGTTGAAGAAATTGAACCATCACAAGCACAAATAAATGCACTTCCAAAGGATTGGCGTACTTCAAAGGATCATCCTCTAGACAACGTCATTGGTGATGTTTCGAAAGGGGTAACAACTCGATCCACTTTTAGAAATTTATTTGCATATAGTGCCTTTGTTTCTCAAATTGAACCATCTACCATTGAGTCCGCAATTGATGATGAACATTGGGCTATGGCAATGCAAGAGGAGCTTAACCAATTCAAATGAAATGACGTTTGGGAATTGGTGCCTAAACCAAGTAATCAAACAATTGTAGGAACAAAATGGGTTTTTAGAAATAAACTCGATGAAGATGGTACAATTGTTAGAAACAAAGCTAGATTAGTAGCTAAAGGTTATAATCAAGAGGAAAGCATTGATTATGACGAAACTTATGCTCCCGTAGCTAGATTAGAAGCAATTAGGATGTTACTTGCTTTTGCATCCTCTTATAACTTCAAACTTTATCAAATGGATGTTAAGAGTGCCTTTCTTAATGGTTTCATTCAAGAAGAAGTATATGTTGAACAACCTCCCAGTTTTGAGGATTATGAAAATCCTAATCATGTTTTTAAACTCAAGAAAGCTCTTTATGGTCTTAAACAAGCTCCAAGAGCTTGGTATGAACGTTTGAGCAAGTTTTTAATAGAAAAGGGTTTTAGAAGAGGGAAGGTTGATACAACTTTATTTATCTTGATTGAAAACAAAAATATCCTTTTGGTACAAGTTTACGTCGATGACATAATATTTGGTTCAACTAACGAATCACTTTGCAAGTTTTTCTCAAACCTTATGCAAAGTGAATTTGAAATGTCCATGATGGGCGAACTCAACTTCTTCCTTGGTCTTCAAATCAAACAAGGAAAAGAAGGAACTTTCGTTAGCCAAACCAAATATTGCAAGGAACTGCTCAAAAGATTTGGAATGGACAATGCTAAGGCAATGGACACACCAATGAGCACTACTTGCCACCTTGACAAAGATGAACAAGGTAAAAGCATAGATGTAAAGAAGTATAGAGGCATGATAGGATCATTACTTTATCTAACGGCAAGTAGGCCAGATATCATGTTTAGTGTATGCATGTGTGCGAGATACCAAGCTAATCCTAAGGAATCTCACTTAAGTGCGGTGAAAAGGATTATGAAGTATCTCATAGGAACATTAAATGTTGGATTGTGGTATCCGAAAGGATCCACTTGTGATTTGATTGGTTATTCCGATTCCGATTTTGCCGGTTGCAAATTGGATAGGAAAAGCACTAGCGGCACTTGTCACTTGCTAGGAAACTCTCTTGTTTCATGGCATAGTAAGAAACAAGTAAGTGTAGCCTTGTCTACCGCCGAAGCCGAGTATGTAGCCGCCGGTAGTTGTTGCGCCCAAATTTTATGGATGAAACAACAACTTGTGGACTATGGACTCATGCTTGATCACATTCCTATCAAATGTGATAATACTAGTGCAATAAATTTAACCAATAATCTGGTTCAACATTCAAGAACCAAGCATATTGAGATTAGACATCACTTCATAAGAGACCATGTTGAAAAGGGTGATGTGGTTATTGAATTTGTCGAAACTAGTAAACAACTAGCGGACATCTTCACTAAACCTTTATGTAAAGAAAGTTTTTTTAACATCCGAAATGAACTTGGTATCTTGGATTCTAATCTAATATGATTTGTTTGAATTCATTGTATTTATATTGCTATTTTTGTATCTCTTACTAACTTAAGCATTGGAGATATCCAATTAGCCATTGTTTTGTAGGTTTATGAGTTGATGAATGAGTGATTAATCTTGAGGTAGATTGAAGAATTTGAAGATTATAAACAATGGAGGATCAACAAATTGAAGTTTATAATGGTTTAAGTGAGTATATACATGATGGAACTCAAAGGATTGAAGAAAGAACCACCAAAGGATGAAAATTTGGTGATTTTGGGCAAAATGATGCATGTTGCATCAATGCAACCAAGCTTTGCATCGATGCAAAGCACACAACGTGCTATGTGCATCGATGCAAAGCCTATTGCATCGATGCAAACACGACCAAATTGCACAAAAACACGTGAATTTGGCATTTTTGAGCAACAAAATCCCACTTTTTCATCATCTTCAACCTCACAACTCATATCCCCACATTCAAACCTCCATAACCTCCAAAACAAGCTCACATATAGCTTCATACAACTCACAAAACTTTGATACCCACTACAAACAAATTACATATTTGAAGTCCCCACATTCTCCTCTACAAAACCCATAAAACAAAATCATCCACAATGCCTAGAATCAAGAGAACCATCAAGAAGTCAAAAGGCTCTTCAAGTGTGGTTCCACCTCCAAATGATCATCCTTTGGCAAGGTACTTTGCCTCTAATGAAGATCTTCAATTCTATGAGGCAAGGCTCGCCGGAAGAAAGGAAATTCCTCCGAGGTATTTGGATCCGACCCTTCTTGTCATTCATAAGTTTGATACTCTTAAGGCTATTCTAGTTCATCAAGGCCTCATGGATTTTGTTCAAATTAAGAGTAAATATTATCCGGATTTAGTTGCCATAGCCTATAGTACACTCATGATTGAGATTGATGAGGAAGATGAATCAAATTTCACATTATTCTTCAAGATAGGAAGAAAGGATTATAGGCTAGATGGTGATGAGTTAGCCACCATTTGGGAGTTTCCAAATCAAGGTGACTTGTTTCAAGGTGGTAAAACCCCAATTGATGAATGGGGTTATTCAAAGGACAATGCCATGCATTTGTTCAACCTTGTACAAGGAGCTCACTCCAAAATTAGTTGCAATTCAATGAGTGCGGAACATAGAACTTTATTATATCTAGTCACCTATATATTGCAACCTAGAATATCCGGGCATGCGAATGTAAATGATGAAGATTTGATTGTCATGTGGGCTATGATGAATGGGATTAAGATTAATTGGCCATACTTTATAGTACAACATATGATTAGGCTCAAGATGAAGGATAGGAATGGTGGATTAGGATTCCTTTGCCTATGGTCTAAAGTCTTTGATTATGTTGGTATTGATGTATCAAATGAGATTGCCAAGGAAGTACCACCTCAATCTTGTATCAACACTCATCTTCTCAACAAAATGGGAAGAAGAAATGTTGATGAACAAGGTCCTCAAGAGCAAGCTCCTCCACAAGCACCTCAAGAACCACCCTCCTTGGTTGATGTAATGAGAGAATTACAATCCATCAACCAAAACATCCAAAGGATTGAAGTAGAGCATGGTAGGCAACTTGAAGCACTTAATCGTCGTGTGTCTCGTGTAGATCATCGCACGGGTCGCTTGGATCGTCGTATTGATGATTTATATGAGCATTTCGGCATCCACCTACCGTATGAAGAGGATAATGATGATGATGAAGACCAAGATTGATTGTCTCCTCTTCATCAAGTCACTTTTTATTGCTTTATGTTTATTTGATTATATGAACTGTTAAACTAACTCCTAGTAAGCTAAGGATTTCTATTATGGTTTAAATACTTTGATATTTCCTTCATAATTTTGTTTAATGATTAATGCTTGTATGCTTATTTGGTGAATAACTCAAAATAGGCTTGGTACCCCTATTTTAAGTTAATGTGCATGCTTTAATATATTTCACTTCTTTAGGGGGAATTATGCATGCTTGTTATATATAAAAAGAGGAAATCAAATTCTTTTTGAAAGGGGGAATATCTCATCCTTGAAATTAATAGAGAAATTGAACTTAAAAAAATTCATTGTTTTATGCATGATTCTATGACACATTTCAAACTCCTTTCTTTTTGATAATGTCAAAAGGGGGAAGAGAAGTTTGAGGATATTTGAAATTTTGAACTTTTGAAAAAGAAGAAGTTTGAGGATTTGAAAAGAAGAAATAAGTTTGCGAAACAATGATTTCAAAAAGACTTCCGCTAAGCAAAAACTTTGATATCTAAATCGTTTTCTTTGATAAACGCCCTTTAAGGGAACAAATGCACATATCTAGGGGGAACTCCTGCAAATTTTTTTGTGAAGTCTTCTCCAAAGCTTTCTATAAAACAAAGTGCATTATTGTTGCTTTCAAAATCATTTATAAATGCATATCCTCAAAATTGGTTTGTCATTATCAAAAAGGGGGAAATTGTAAATCATGTTACTTGTATGCGAAGTTTGTATTCGTAGGTTTTGATGAATGACAAACCAACAAACGACATGAAAGACAAACCAACAAACAACTTGAATGAACAAGCATGTTGAAAGATCAACCAACATTCAACGTTGAGGAATGAAGAGTTGAAAGCAACACAACAACAACAAGAAACTCAAGTCCACAACATTTGAAGACAAGTATAGTGTCTTAGAACTTAGGTAACTTCTTGTTAAGAACCAATTGCTAAATCTCTCAACACACACTCACAAAATGTTTTGATTATCATATCATATGCACATCTTGCAATTCGATGCTAGCCAAATGGTTTAAAACTTGTTTTCAAAGGTACAAAAGCATAGGAATTGACTCCAACAAGTTTGAGATCAATCCTAAGTATTTTGAAGTGATTTTAAGCCATTCTTTAAGGTTTGCATCGATGCACACTCATCTTGCATCGATGCAAAGCATGCGACGACTTGTTGCATCGATGCAAAGATGTTTGCATCGATGCAACCTAGCTGAAAATTCAAATTTCAGCTTCAAAGACACATTTGCATCGATGCAAAGTGTTATGCATCGATGCAAATGATTCAAAACATAAAAAACGGCTAGTTTTGACAAAAAGGCTCCATCCCATTAACTCCCCAACGTTTCTAAGGTTTGGGGAGTCTATAAATAGATGGATTGAAGCCTTATTTCATATACGTGAGTATTTGCAAACTATCTTGTTCATATTCTTTCATTCTACACATTTTTTAAGGTGTTATAATACACAATTTAAGAGAGCAATATCAATTGGTTCAATAGTGCTAAACTTGTAATCATACACTCTTCTAGAGAGTACTCATTTCATCTCAACAATTCTTTGAGAATTGTTTTCTTGTAACACTTTGTAAATTGGAGTGTGATCTCCAAGGTTGGGTCAAGAGTTATAAACACTATAGTCGGTGAGAATACCAAAGAGGTATACTAAGTACTCAAGGCAAATCTTAGAGAAGGTATCTCTAAGTGGAGTGGGTTAGTATACGAGTGGTGATCATATACCGTGAGGTGTTAGAAACTAAGGACTCGGATTGTAAAAGGTTTTGCGCGAGCGCCTTGAAGCTTGGCAATAGTGGAACTTCTCAATAGCGATTGAGAAAGAAAGTGGACGTAGGACAAGGATTGTGCCGAACCACTCTAAATAGCGTTTGCATCTCTCCAAACTCATCTCTTCAATATTATTGTCTTTTACCTTTGAGCAAATAAATTATGATCGAAAAGTAGCTTCGTAAGTACTTAAGGAGTAGCTTAAGTCCGATTGGTGAAAAGCTTGATCAATTTATTTGAGTTGGTGTCTATTGGAAAGTAAAAGCTCCTTATAAATGCTTAGCAATTGAGTTAAGCTCTTGGAAAAATACTAGTACAATAACACTTTTGTATATTGTCTTTAACTTTCGCAAAAAGATTCATTGTTGTTGCAATACTCAATTCACCCCCCCTCTTGAGTAATTGTGCATAGGTTCTACAGGTTTCAGATCTAGTCTCAGCAGTTGGAGTCTCCTACAGAGTTGGGGACACCAAGGCCATAATTCCACGGGATGATTAGTACGTCCCTAATGGGAAATACATCAGACCCCCAGCAGCCACTACTAGCCGGCCTGCAGAACCGGCCGGAGATACTCTTTCTCCTTCCACACCACAAGCACCTTCAACAAATCAACTGCTCCTTCAGATACTTGAAAGGTTGGACCGGCTTGACCGGCAAGCAAAGCGAAGGGAGCGCCGTAACAAGCGCCAATTTACATACCTCAAGGAACTAATTGTTGGCAACCACCTACCTAAAGAAGACCCAGACACTCCGAACTCCACTTCATCCACCAGCACTGGGAGCTATGTGAATCCCGACTGTGGAGATGGTGCTACTAGCCCCCCTTTGTGCCTGACTGATGGCACTGAGGACGGTGCCAAGCTTTAAGTGTGGGGAGGTCGGTCAGTACTTGACTTCCGGAGGTAACTGCTCTTTCTTAACACCAATAGGTTATTTTTCTTTTGTTAGGATAGGATAGATTGCATAGTAATAGGTATTTGCATGCATGTTCTATTTGGTTGAAAAATAACAAGTTTCTTTTCAAGACTCTATTTTGAAAATTTCACTAATCTAAATAAAAAACTTTTGTGTTAAACTTGTTTGAAGACTGTAAATTGGAACATGGTTTTTGAGTTAAGAACACACAACCTGTGAGATTTGAGCTTAATTACATGGTTACACTATTTAACCATAATATTTTATTCTTGTGTGTTTTCTTCTCTATGATTGTAATTTTTATTTTGTTCCATCCTATATGTCCAATGTTTAGTGTATTTAGATGCATGCATATGATTGAGGCCATCATTTGTTATTAGCTCATTTATCCCAAATAGCCTACCCCTTCAATTACCTTTGTCAGCCACCTTGAACCTTTTAATCCCCATTTGTTCTATATTTTACCACATCACTAGCTTTAAACAGAAAAACAAATTAAATATCCCAAATTGAATCTTTGGTTAGCTTAAGATAGAGATTGTGTATCAACTAAGTATGGGGAAACTGTGGGAACATGGGTTAATAGGAAATGTGTTAAGAAAAAATATTGGGAATTCGGGTACTGATAAACCACTATTTTATGGTTTATCTTGTGCTCAATTGAGTGGTCTTTATCAATTCTTTACTCACTTATTCATACTAATTGCATGGTTTTACATTTTCCTTCCTAATTTTGTTCTATAATTGGAAACTTGCTTCCCAAATTACCAAAAATTAATTTTCCTTTACCATTCGATGCCTTAATATGTGTGTTAAGTGATTTCAGAGTTTATAGGACAGGAATGGCTTAGAGGATGGAAAGGAAGCATGCAAAAGTGGAAGGAATACAAGAAAATGAAGGAACTGCTAAAGCTGTCCAACCTGACCTCGTGGTACTAAATCGACCATAACTTGAGCTACATAAGTCCAAATGACGCGGTTTTAGTTGCGTTAGAAAGCTAACGTCTGGGGCTTCGCAATGATATATAATTTGCTATAGCTTCCCCGAAGCCACGTGACGCGCACGCGTGGATCACGCAGACACGTGGCCTGGCAAAAACTCAATCCGCGCGAACACGTGGACGACGCTTCCGTGTGACTTTGCAGCGACCTTTACGTATCAGAAATCACTGGCGGCTATTTTTGACCCAGTTTTCAGCCCAGAAAACACAGATTAGAGGCTATCAAGTGGGGGAATCTATCCATTCAAGGATACAACAATTGATACAACTTTCATATGCATAATTTTAGGTTTTTAGATGTAGCTTTTAGAGAGAGAGAGGCTCTCTCCTCTCTCTTAGGATTTAGGATTAGGATTAGAATTTAGGATTTCTATTATGATTAGGCTACTTCTCTTCATTCCAGGTTTAATGTTCCTTTAATTTATCTTCTACTTTTATTTACTCTATTACTTTAATTGTTATTTATCTTTCCAAATTGGTTTATGAACTTTCCCATGTTAGAATTGATTTCTTTATTTAATATAATTTGAGGTATTTCATATTTATGATTGCTTTCTTTAATTTATGATATAAATAATTTAGATTCCCCTCTTGGCTTTGGTTGAGTAATTGGTGACACTTGAGTTATCAAACTCAGCTGTTGATTAATATTTGAAGCTTGCTGGTTAATTTGGATCCCTCTAAAGCTAGTCTTTCCTTAGGAGTTGACTAGGACTTGAGGAATCAAGTTGATTGGTCCACTTGACTTTCCTTTATTTAGTAAGGGTTAACTAAGTGGGAGCAATAAACAATTATCATCACACCTGATAAGGATAACTAGGATGGGATTTCCAGTTCTCATACCTTACCAAGAGTTTTTCTAATTATTAATTTATCTTTTCCTTGCCATTTAAATTACTTGTTCCCTATTTCAAAAACCCAAAAATACACCTTTTTCCATAACTAATAATAAATCATACTTCCCTACAATTCCTTGAGAGGACGACCCGAGGTTTAAATACTTCGGTTTATTATTTTTATTGGGTTTTGTTACTTATGACAACCAAACTTTTGTACGAAAGGATTCTTTGCTGGTTTAGAAACTATACTCACAACGCGATTATTTTTATAAAATTTCTTTACTAGCAAGAAATCCAATCATCAAAATGGCGCTGTTGCCGGGGAATCGCAAACGTGTGCCTTATTATTGGTTATTGTAAATATTTGCTTTTTGCTTGTATATTTATTTTTATTTTTATTTTTATTTTTGTTTTTTCGTAAATTAAGAGGTTATTGGTTTTTATTTAGTTATTAAAATTTTCAAAAATAATGTTCCTTGTTCTTTCTTGATTTTCAAGTTGTTCTTCGTGTTCATCTTGACCTTCAAGTTATTCTTGGTTGTTTTCTTCGTTTTAATCTAAAAATTTTAAGTTTGGTGTCATTTTATTGTTTTTCTCTTTCCTCATTAAATTCAAAAATATATTTTCTCTTTATTTTAATTGATTTTTTCGAAAATTACAAAAAAAAAATTTAGATTTTTATTTTAAAATTTTTATCTTATCTTATCTTAGTTTTAAATTTCAAAATTCAAATCTTTTTCTAAAATCATATCTTTTTCAAAATCTTATCTTATCTTATTTCAAAAATCAAATTTCAAATTTCAATATTTAAATTCCAAAAATCAAAATTCAAATTTCAAAATTTAAATTTAAAATTTTAAAAATCAAACCTTTTCAAAAATTAAACCTTTTTCAAATCTTTATCTCATATTGTTGTCAGTGTTCTAGTTTTAGGAGTTTATTTTCATTAATTTTTTTATTAGTTTTTGTTTTTATTTTCTTTAGCTACTATGAATTCTCACCCCTCTGGTTTCAAGTTAGGTTCTAATGTTGTTGAAAGGAATGGAAGCTATAACAGGAACATGCGTCAAGGTCGAAACAATCACATATGGAAGGAGCCACGAGGATCTGATAAACCCTTTCGACAACAACACCTTCCAAGATACCATGAACAACGACCATCCTACAATGCATGCCAAGACAATAGTTATGGTGGACCCTTTCGTGACAAACCACCTCCACCAAACTACTATAGTCAAGAGCCATTCCAGGGAGCGTACCAAGGTGATGAATATGGTGGACCACTTTGTAGTTACCAACAAGTCCCGCCATATGCTTATAAACCACCTCCCCAACACACCTTTGAACCACCATACTCACAAGCCCCTTTATACCATTTACCTCCATATGACCTTAACCCATATCCACCCCAACCTCAACTGGATGACAACACCCTTGGTGTTATTCACCAAGGGCAAACAGAGCTTCATACCACACTTGCCTCTATCACTAGTCTCACCTCTACTCTTCAAGCACTTATATCCCGCATGGACCAACCCTCTACCTCCAATATTCAACCCTCAAGCTTTAGTGCGCTTCTTTTTCAACCACATAATAATCTTCCCATCCCATCACCACCCTCCATGGAAGAGCACCCACATCCATCAATACAAGAGCAAGATGATCCTAGCTATGCTATTGATAAGGAACAAGAGAAAAGGGATCATCTTCGTGAATTCATACTTCATAAGAAGCTAGAGGAGCCCTGCAGGTGAAGGTAGTGGAGACCCTTGAAGTCGAAGGAATGATTGAAGAATTAGTGAAGGAAGACATCAAGGAGGAGTCTGATTTTGTCTTGGAGAAAAAGGAGGCCCAAAATGTGGAGATAGGAGAGACCCTTGAAGATGAAAGAATAGTTGAAAGGAGTTGTCATGGAAAGAAAATCATCAAGGAGGAGTACAATTTTATATTAAAACAACTGGACAAAGCAGTAATTATTGAAGAGGAAGAAATGGATGAAGACTTGGGAGATGCTGAACCTCCATGGGAAAGTCAAGTTATAGAGCCTCCTTCAAAGGCATTTGAAATTGATATTGAGGAGGGTGTACAACCTCTAAGGCATAGCCTGGTTGAAGACTTTGAAGAGGTTGATCAAGAGATGGACTCAATCATTGATGAATCCTTATCTACAATTGAATCCTCTCTCATTGGACTTGACATGGAAATTAAAGAAGAAGAAGCACAACCTCCCATGCCCTTGGAAAGCAATGAAGAGGAGATTGAATTGGAAGAAAGCTACCAAGAGGAAGAGGTTGAAATTGAAGAAGCTTATAAGGAGGTGGAAGAATTCAAAGAAGAGCACAAGGGAGTGGAGCTTGCAAGATCATTAGAAACACCTCTTCCAAGGCCATTACCATCCAATACAACATTCAAGTGGGTAAAATTTTTATCTTTGACCTTTACTTTCCCACTTGAATATGGTTTACTTGAGACAGATGGTCAATTTATAGCTCTTTGTGGCATTAAGAGTAAAAGGGAGATGGGTAGTGGTTGGCAACACCATCCTAGGTTTCTTATGGTTGGAAGCTCAAGGCCTGATTGCAAGGGTTGGCATAATTCTCAATTAATAGGGTCTAGTAGGATGTTTGGATGTCGTAGTGAGAATTCGGATTGCTTACCACCCGAATGGAATCATCATGTTCCACTTGAAGACGGGTATAGAAACAAGATTTGGGATCCAGGCATACATGAGGATCAAATTTGGAAGCTCAAAGCTTGTGAAGAACTCCATCAAAGCTTGAGGAATTCACTTGGTATTGATAAAGCTTATTGGAGGTCCAAGCATTGGTGGAAGTTTCAAGACGAGTTCAAGCACAAGCCACCATGACAAGGAGCTCACCAAATGTCCAACTTAAGGACTATAACTAAAAGTGCTAGGTGGGAGAAAATCCACCATGGTATGATCATTCCGTTTCAGTCTTAGTTTTATCTCACTTTATTCTATTTTTGTTTTTGTTAATGACTCTTCTTATAATCTCTGCATATAGATGCATATAGCCTGCATTTGCATTTGCATTCTGCATATATATATAAAAAAAAAAACGCATGCGATGCGTAAGCGTCGCTGACGCGTCCGCGTCATAGGTGAATTAGGAAGAAAAGAAAATTGAACAGAAAGCCACATGAGAGTGTGGCTGGAGGCATGTCTTAGGCACAAACATGCACACGCGACTGCGTCGCTAACGCGGCCGCGTCGTTTTGAAAAATAGCCTCCCCACCCGACCGCGTGCCCCTAAAAATTGACGTAAAAGAGGTGTATGGCAGCAAGTTATGATGGAGCTGGGCTGGAATGATGCTGGAAGCACCAGCCCTATCACGCGACCGCGTACTCCACGCGTCCGTGTCGTTTTCAAAATATGGCCATTCACGTGATTGCGTCACTCACGCGAATGCGTTACCCTAAATTTTGGCAAAATGAGTTTGAAACAGAGAGTCGCACGAACGCGAGGCTGCTCTCGCGCCACTAGCACAAATCAAGTCACGCATCCGCGTGACCCATGCGTCCGCGTCACTTGAAAAACATCGCACACCACGTGACCACGTAACCCACGCGTCCGCGTGACATGCGACGCACAGCTTATCCAAATCAGCCAAATATCTTATCTTTTCCTTCCCAAATCTAAATCTTTTCTTTTCCTTTCTTATTTCTTTCTTCTCTCTTCTTCCCTCTTTATTCTTTCTCTCTTTTTACTTTCTCATCCCTTATTTTTCACTTTCATTAACAAAGTTCTTTTCTTTCTTCTTTCCCTCTTTACTTTTTCTTTATTATTTTTATATTTTCTTTTTCTTTTTACTTTCATTATCTATATTTTCTTTTTCTTTCTTTTCTTTTTTTTATTCCTTTAATTGGTGTTAGAAATTCATTTCGGTAATTATTTTCTTTTATATTTTGCTTGTGAATTATTATAGAATTGTTTGACAATTAATATTTCTTCTTAAAGGGTTGTTTGCATGTTCAATTTAACACTTTCAATAACATCTTTATCATGCATGCTTTGTGTTTGTGAAAAAGCCCGTATGGCATTTCACATTATTTTAAATTATTCTATTACTCCAAATGCCTGTTATTTTTCACAAAATTCCTTTTATATTTTATTAATTAAATATAATTGTCAATACAAACAAGTTGTTAGTTTGAAAGGGTTGGTAATCTAACTTGGACATTTAATGCTTGATCTATGCTACTCATGCCTTTGCCGGCATACAAATAAATATCTTGCATCTAATTGCCATCACATGCACTTGTCATATTTCCATTGATGAACTTTTCACATGTAGTCATGACCATGTGTTAACGACATCCTTCTTTACCGTGCATTGATTATCACCTATACCATCCTCTTCCTTGCTCGAACCCTTAGCTTTACTTATTACATTCTCTTTTCCCTTTTCAGGATGGCCACCGAAAAGGGTAAAGAGAAAGCTACTTCCAAACAACTGGCAAGGAAAGGAACAAAAAGAGCACTAGCTGCGGAGCCACCCGTCCACTTGTACATCTCTGCATGCACCGAGGACGGTGCAATCTTTAAGTGTGGGGAGGTCGATACCGACTTCCGTGGGTTAGTTACCTTCTTCTCAACACCAATGTTTTATTTTCTTTGTTTGTTCATTGTTGCATTTGCATGTTTGATTGCATATTTGTTTAATTTTGTGCATATTTTACCACTTGGTTAAAGTAATATTTTCTTTTTCAAGAAACTTTTTATAGCATTTCACTAATTTAAATTAAAACTTTTTATTAAACTTGTTTGAAGAAATATTATACTGGAACATGGTTTAGAGCTCGAACACACAAAACCAGTGAGATTTTGAGCCTACTTGATTGGTTGCATTTTATCAACCAATATTTTATTTTCGGTGTGTGTCTTTCTTTCTAAAATTATGATCTTTGTCTTGCTTAATTCTATATTTCCATGGTTTGATGTATGCATGCACTTATATGATTGAGGCCTTTGTTTCACTGAGCTTACATACCCATATGGTCTTACCTTTTATTATCCCTTGCAAACCAATTTTGAGCCTATTATACCCCTTTCTTCTTTACTTTATCACATCATTAACTCTAAGCGAAAAATAATAATGTCCTTAATTTGAATCCTTGGTTAGCTTAGACTAGTGAGAGTGTTCATAATTTAAGTGTGGAGAAAAGTGGGTTTGGAAACATTTGGTTTAAGAATTGGGCGTTATATATCTTTATGAAAATGTGAAAGAAATGGTTAGGACATGTTCATGCATTCAATAATTTAATCATATGCATTGAGAAAAACAAAAGAAAAAAACATATATATATATATAATTAAAAAAAGAGAAAAAAAGAAAAGAAAAGAGCAAATAATAAAAAGGGGACAAAATACCCCAAAGTAAATGGTGAAAGCAATGCATATGTACTGTACTCGAAATTAGGATGCATGAATATGTGGAAAACATAGTTAATGAATAGTTAGATGTGGTATTATGATTACATAGATTGTCTAAGTTAGGTGGAAAGTTTAAGTTAATTAAGGATTCAGATTTTAGTCCACTTGGCCAAATACAATCCTACCTTGACCCTAACCCCATTAAAACCCTTAAAAGACCTCTTGATATGTGTATTTGTGCATCAAATTTTTGTTGATTGTTAGAAGAAGAGCAAGCCTTAGAAAGCAAGATTAGTAGAGAATTGAGAGATCGAACCTTAAACACCTGAGCGATTAGAGTGCATACACTTTCAATGAGGGTTCGATGCTCGATTCCTTGTTCCCGGCTTTCATGAGCTATTTTCTACTGCAAGTCCACTTGTACTTTATTTTGTGATTTGAATTAGTGAAATCCAGTTCATATTTGTTCTTAAAGGATTTGTTTACTTTTAACCAAGTAGGTAGAAATATTTTGCATGTAGTTGCATTCACATAGATAGGTTACATTTCATACATTCTACCATTCCTCTTCACTCTCTTATAGCTTCTCTTCAGCTTAGCATGAGGACATGCTAATGTTTAAGTGTGGGGAGGTTGATAAACTACTATTTCATGGTTTATCTTGTGCTAATTTGAGTGGTTTTTATCAACTCTTTACCCACTTATTCATATGATTTGCATGGTTTTACATTTTTCTTCCTAATTCTGTTCTATAATTAGAAACTTACTTCCCAAATTACCAAAAATTAATTCTCCTTTACCATTTGATGTCTTGATATGTGTGTTAAGTGTTTTCAGAGATTACAGGGCAGGAATGGCTTAGAGGATGGAAAGGAAGCATGCAAAAGTGGAAGGAATACAAGAAGTTGGAGAAATTGCTAAGCTGTCCAGCCTGACCTCTTCGCACTCAAATGGTCATAACTTGAGCTACAGAGGTCCAAATGAGGCAGTTCTAGTTGAGTTAGAAAGCTACTATTCGGGGCTTCGAAATGATATATAATTTATCATAGTTTCCATACATTTAGGTGATGCGCACGCGTGATTCACGCGGACGCGTCGCAGTGACAAAAAACCAGCATGGCAGATTTCACAACCAGTAATTTCTGGGCTGTTTCTGACCCAGTTTTTGGCCCAGAACACACAGATTAGAGGCTATAAAGTGGGGAAATCCATCCATTCACAAATACAACTTTCATATACATAATTTTAGGTTTTAGGGTGTATATCCCTTAATAAGCTAAAATCTGCCTCACCAATTTAAAAAGGGTGTCACAAAAACTTAGAATAAAAAGACTGGGAGTATGAGTCCCAGGTCGTCTCCCAACGAGTTGCAAAAAGGGGTGCTAATTTATTAATCAGAAATTTTTGAAAGAGTTTGAGTTTGAGTAGTGAGCAATAATCATAAATGAAAGCAATAAAATTAAGAATTATTATTAATATAAAAAGGCCTTGACTGGGGGAATGATTAATTAGAAGTTCTATCCTTGTTGGAATCTTCTCAAGTGTAGTGTAAAGAGGTTGGTGTTTTCACTTAGTTAACCCTTACTAAATAAACGAAAGTCAAGTGATTGATCTAACTCTTATCCGCAAACCCTAGTCCTCTCCCTTGGGAAGGTCTAGCGTTAGTAGATACAGAATTAGCCAACAACGTCTAATTTAACTAAGCACTTGAGCATTCCAACTCAAGTGTCTCCTCTTAATCAACCCCATGTCAAGTAGAAAGTCTACTCCATTGACATGGATTTAATACTCAGAAAAATATAAGAAGACATAATAAATTAATTAAAATAAAATAGAGAATTAATAATTAATTAAAAGTAAAGGTAACTCGATATATTAATAAATCCAAAATGCAACATAATTATCTGAATAGGGTCAATGATCAACTGAAAAGAGTAAAGGAATAAGGAAACAAAGTAAAGTACTGACTTCAACGGAGGTGATGAATCTTCAACATCCAAAGTCCAAAGCAAAAGCATAAACTATCAATGTAAAGCAAACCTAGATTCAGATCTAAAACTAAAAGTAATCCTAATATCAATGTATCTCAATGTGTATGGATACGTGTCAAGTCTCTGCATGTTCCCTGGCTTTATTCTATATTTCTGGGCCAAAAACTGGGTTAAAACGCGGCCCAAAATCGTCCCCAGCGTATTCTGTTATTTCTGCAGATCGCACAGGTCACGCGTACGTCGTCCACGCGTTCACGTCATTCAGCTATTTTCTTTGTCACGCGTTCACGTCATCCACGTGTTTGCGTCTTTCGTGCAGACTCCACTCCACGCGTACGCGTCAGACACGCGTTCGCGTCGCTGCGATTCCTTCATTTCGCGCGTTCGCATCAGTGTTCGCTGGTCATCTCCATAGTTTCTTGTGTTCCTTCCATTTTTGCAAGCTTCCTCTCCATTCTTTAAGGCATTCCTGCCCTATGAAGCCTGAAACACTTAACACATAGATCACGGCATCGAATGGTATAAAGGAGAATTAAAATGTACTAATTAAAGGTTTCTAGGAAGCAAGTTTTCAACCATAAACAATACTAGGAAGGAATTATAAAATCATGCAATTCATATGAATAAGTAGGTAATGGCTTGATAAAAAACACTCAATTAAACATAATATAAATCACAAAATAGTGGTTTATCAACCACCCCACACTTAAACATTAGCATGTCCGCATGCTTAGCTTAAGGAGTTAAAATAAATGAGTGGAGAAATGTAAGACTCATGAAATGCAACCTATATATATGAATACAACTATATGATTCTTGTCTACTTGGTTAAAAGTAAATAAATTCCTTCAAGACAAACATAAATCAGATTTCACTAATTCAAATTATACAATAAAAGACAAGTAAAATTGTAAGAAGACAGCTCATGAAAGCAGGGAACATAGAATTAATCATTGAACCCTCACTGATGGTGTATGTGCACTCTAGTCACTCTAGTGTATAGGGTAATCACTCTATCCTTCTCTAATCATGCTTTCTAAATCTTGTTCTTCACCTAACCAATCAACAATATTTAATGTACCAATGCAAACATCATGAGGTCTTTTTAAGGTTGTAATGGGGCTAAGGTAAGGGTAAGGGTATATATATATGGCTAAGGGAGCTATAAATTGAATCCTTGATTAACCTAAGCTCTTACCTAACATATATACTCTTATATGCTTTAAATTCATGCCTAGCTACCCATAATTCCCACTTTCACATTCCATACTCATGTATCAACTTTTTCTCTTAACTTGTATCACATATGCATTGATTGAACTTAATTTGGCATTTGGGTAATTTTGTCCCCTTATTTAATTATCTAATTACTTATTTATTTGAGATTTTTTTATTTTTATTTTTATTTTTTTTAAAGTAACATTGCCAATGCACATGGATTTATCATTTTTCTTAGTTTCACATGAGTAGGTACCCAAGTTCCCAACATTTTATCATGACACATTCCCTTATTAACCAATGTTCCCACAGTTTCCCATACTTAATTGATACACACTTTCTATCTTAAGCTAACCAAAGATTCAATTTGGGATATTACTTGTTTTTCTGCTTAAGGCTAGTAATGTGGTAAAATATAGAACAAATGGGATTTAAAAGGCTCAAAGTGGCTAACAAGGGTAAATGGAAGGGTAGGCTATTTAGGGTAAGTGAGTTAAAACAATTAATAGCCTCAATCATATGCACGCATATAACACATTAAACATTCGACATATAGGATGGAACAAAATGAAGATTACAATCATAGAGAATCAAACACACAAGAATAATATTTATGGTTAAATAATGTAACCATGCCATTAGGCTCAAGTCTCACAGTTTGTGTGTTCTTAGCTTTTTAAACTATTTTCCAATTACAACTTCTAACAAGTTTTAAGACAAAAGTTTTGATTTAAATTAGTGAAACTTTTCAAAAAATAGGGTCTTAAAAAGAAACTTATTATTTTTCCAATCAAGTAGAACATGCATGAAATTGACCTATTACTATGCAATTTATCATATCCTAAACAAAAGAAAAATTGACTAAATATCCTATTTTATTAGTGTTTTAAGGAAAAGAAATTACCTCTGGAAGTCAGGTACTGACCGACCGATTTTTTTGACGATCGGATTTTCTGCCAGGAAAGAATTTTTTAAGAATAATCACGTTGTAGGTATAGTTTCTAAACCAATAGAGAATCCTTTCGTACAAAAGTTTTGGTTGTCAAAAGTAACAAAACCCAATAAAATTTATAACTGAAGTATTTAAACCTCGGGTCGTATCTCAAGAAATTGCAGGGAAGTAT
The DNA here is from genome assembly GCF_059453495.1 of Arachis ipaensis. NCBI lineage: Eukaryota > Viridiplantae > Streptophyta > Magnoliopsida > Fabales > Fabaceae > Arachis > Arachis ipaensis. Next base: position 38,534,614 of record NC_142435.1, on the reverse strand, counting down.
GATTTATTATTGGTTATGAAAAAGGTATATTTTTTTGTTTTTGAAACAGATAACAAGTAATTTAAATGGCAAGAAAAATAAATTAATAATTATAAAGACTCTTGACAAGGTATGAGAACTGGAAATCCCATCCTAGTTATCCTTATCAGGTGTGATGAGAATTGTTGTTGCTCCCACTTAGTTAACCCTTACTAAATAAAGAAAAGTCAAGTGGACTAATCAACTTGATTCCTCAACTCCTAGTTAACTCCTATGGAAAGACTAGTTTTAGAGGGATCCAAATCAATCAGCAATTCCCAATTGTCAATCGACCGCTGAGTTTGACAACTCAAGTGTTACCAATTACTTAACAAAAGCCAAAAGGAGAAAATAAATCTAAATTAAATTGAAAGCATCATAAATAGAATAAAACAATCATAAATCTGAAATACCTCAAATTGCATTTAAACATAAATTCAAATCTATCATTGGAAGGTTCATAAGCCAATTTGGCAACATAAGTCAAATACAAGTAAAAGAATTAGAATAAATAAAAGTAGAAGAGAAACATAAATTAAAGGAATATTGAACCTGGAATGAAGAGAAGTAGCCTAATCATAATAGAAATCCTAAATCATCATCCTAATCCTAAATCCTAAGAGAGAGGAGAGAGCCTCTCTCTCTAAAATCTACATCTAAAACCTAAAATTGTGAATTATGAATGTTGTATCAACTGTTGTATCCATGAATGGATGGATTCTCCTACTTTATAGCGTCTAATATGTGTTTTCTAGGCCGAAAACTGGGTCAAAATAGCCCAGAAATCGCTGGTTGCGAAATCTGCTGCGCTGGTTTTTTGTCACTGCGATGCGTCTGCGTGAATCACGCTTGCGCGTCGCCTAGCTGTATGGCCATGGTGCACGAATTGTAAATCACACTTTTCACAACTCGTACCACTAACCAGCAAGTGCACTGGGTCGTCCAAGTAATACCTTATGTGAGTAAGGGTCGAATCCCACGGAGATTGTTGGCTTGAAGCAATCTATGGTTATCTTGTAACTCTTAGTCAGGATATCAATTATAGTTATCAGTTTGAATTGCGAAGAATACAAGGGCATGAAATAAATACTTGTTCTGCAGTAATAGAGAATATATTGGAGTTTTGGAGATACTCTGTTTTCTGAATCTCTGCTTTCTCCCTGTCTTCTTCTTCACGCATGCAAGGTTCCTCCTATGGCAAGCTGTGTGTTGGTGGATCACCGTTGTCAATGGCTACCATCCGTCCTCTCAGTGAAAAAGGTCCAGGTTCTCGATCATGTCAGAATAGGATCCATTGATCCTTTTGCGTCTGTTACTACGCCCAACACTCGCGAGTTTGAAGCTCGTCACAGTCATTCAATCCCTGAATCCTACTCGGAATACCACAGATAAGGTTTAAACTTTCCGGATTCTCAAGAATGCTGCCAATGTATTCTAGCTTATACCACGAAGATTCTGATTAAGGAATCCAAGAGATATTCATTCAATCGAAGGTAGAACGGAGGTGGTTGTCAGGCACGCGTTCATAGGTTGAGAATGGTGATGACTGTCACGGATCATCACATCCATCATATTGAAGTGCGAATGAACATCTTAGATAGAAACAAGCGTGTTTGAATAGAAAACAGAAATAGTTGCATTAATTCATCAAAACACAACAGAGCTCCTTACCCCCAACAATGGAGTTTAGAGACTCATGCCGTCAAAGAGTACAAAGTTCACATCTAAAATGTCATGAGGTACAAAATAAATCTCTAAAAGTTGTTTAAATACTAAACTAGTAACCTAGGTTTACAGGAAATGAGTAAACTATGATAGATAGTACAGAAATCTACTTCTGGGGCCCACTTGGTGTGTGTTGGGGCTGAGACTTAAGCTTCTCACGTGCCTGGGCTGTTTCTGGAGTTAAACGCCAGGTTGTAACCTGTTTCTGGCGTTCAACTCCAATTTGTAACCTGTTTCTAGCGTTTGACGCCAGACTACAACATGGAACTGGTGTTGAATGCCAGTTTACATCGTCTATCCTTGAGGAAAGTATGGACTATTATATACTGCTGAAAAGCCTTGGATGTCTACTTTCCAACGCAATTGAGAGCGCACCAATTGGATTCCTGTAGCTCTAGAAAATCCATTCCGAGTGCAAGGAGGTCAGAATCCAACAGCATCAGTAGTCCTTTTTCAGCCTGCATCAGATTTTTGCTCAGCTCCCTCAATTTCAGCCAGAAAATACCTGAAATTACAGAAAAACACGCAAACTCATAGTAAAGTCCAGAAATGTGATTTTTATTTAAAAACTAATAAAAATATAATGAAAATTAACAAAATCATACTAAAAACTATGTAAAAACAATGCCAAAAAGCGTATAAATTATCCGCTCATCAGGCCACTATGGCAAATTATATATCATTTTGAAGCCCCAGGCGTTAGCTTTCCAACTCAATTGGAACCGCCTCATTTGGACCTCTGAAGCTCAAGTTATGACCGTTTGAGTGCGAAGAGATCAGGCTGGACAGCTTAGCAATTTCTCAAATTTTTTTTGTATTCCTTCCACTTTTGTATGCTTCCTTTCCATCCTCTAAGCCATTCCTGCCCTGTAATCTCTGAAAACACTTAACACACATATCAAGGCATCGAATGGTAAAGGAAAATTAATTTTTGGTAATTTGGGAAGCAAGTTTTCAATTATAGAACAGAATTAGGAAGGAAAATATAAAACCATGCAAATCATATGAATAAGTGAGTAAAGAGTTGATAAAAACCACTCAAATTAGCACAAGATAAACCATGAAATAGTGGTTTATCAACCTCCCCACACTTAAATATTAGCATGTTCTCATGCTAAGCTCAAGAGAAGCTATAAGAGAGTGAAGAGGAATGGTAGAATGTATGAAATGCAACCTATTTATGTGAATGCAACTACATGCAAAATGTTTCTACCTACTTGGTTAAAAGTAAACAAATCCTTCAAGAACAAATATGAACTGGATTTCACTAATTAAAATCACAAAATAAAGTACAAGTGGACTTGCAGAAGAAAATAGCTCATGACTGCCGGGAACAAGGAATCGAGCATTAAACCCTCACTGGAAGTGTATGCACTCTAATCGCTCAGGTGTTTAAGGTTTGATCTCTCAATTCTCTACTAATCTTGCTTTCTAAGGCTTGCTCTTCTTCTAACAATCAACAAAAATTTGATGCACAAATACACATATCAAGAGGTCTTTTAAGGGTTGTAATGGGGTTAGGGTCAAGGTAGGATTGTATTTGGCCAAGTGGACTAAAATCTGAATCCTTAATTAACTTAAACTTTCCACCTAACTTAGATAATCCATGTAATCATAATACCACATCTAACTATTCATTAACTATGTTTTCCACATATTCATGCATCCTAATTTCGAGTACAGTACATATGCATTGCTTTCACCATTTACTTTGGGGCATTTTGTCCCCTTTTTATTATTTGCTCTTTTTCTTTTCTTTTTTTATCTCTTTTTTTAATTATATATATATTTTTTTTCTTTTGTTTTTCTCAATGCATATGATTAAATTATTGGATGCATGAACATGTCCCAAACATTTCTTTCACATTTTCATAAAGATATATAACGCCCAATTCTTAAACCAAATGTTTCCAAACCCACTTTTTCCCACACTTAAATCATGAACACTCTCACTAGTCTAAGCTAACCAAGGATTCAAATTAAGGACATTATTATTTTTCGCTTAGAGTTAATGATGTGCTAAAGTAAATAACAATGGGGTATAATAGGCTCAACATTGGTTTGCAAAGGATAATGAAAGGGTAAGGCCATATGGGTATGTAAGCTCAGTGAAACGAAGGACTCAATCATATAAGTGCATGCATACATCAAACCATAGAAATATAGAATCAAGCAAGACAAAGATCACAATTTTAGAGAGAAAAATACACACCGAAAATAAAATATTGGTTGATAAAATGCAACCAATCAAGTAGGCTCAAAATCTCACTGGTTTTGTGTGTTCAAGCTCTAAATCATGTTCCAGTATAATATTTCTTCAAACAAGTTTAATAAAATGTTTTAATTTAAATTAGTAAAATGCTATAAAAAGTTTTTTGAAAAAGAAAATATTACTTTAACCAAGTGGTAAAATATGCACAAAATTAAACAAATATGCAATCAAACATGCAAATACAACAATGAACAAACAAAGAAAATAAAACATTGGTGTTGAGAATAAGGTAACTAACCCACGGAAGTCGGTATCGACCTCCCCACACTTAAAGATTGCATCGTCCTCGGTGCATGCAGAGATGTCCAAGTGGACGGGTGGCTCCGCAGCTAATTATGTATCTACTAACACTAGACCTTCCCAAGGGAGAGGACTAGGATTTGCAGATAAGAGTTAGCTCAGTCACTTGACTTTTCTTTATTTAGTAAGGGTTAACTAAGTGAAAACAACAACCTCTTTACACAACACTTGAGAAGATTCCAACAAGGATAGAACTTCCAATTAATCATTCCCCCAGTCAAGGCCTTTTTATATTAATAATAATTCTTAGTTTTATTGCTTTCATTTATGATTATTGCTCACTACTCAAACTCAAACTCTTTCAAAAATTTCTGATTAATAAATTAGCACCCTTTTCTGCAACTTGTTGGGAGACGACCTGGGACTCATACTCCCAGTATTTTTATTTTAAATTTTTGTGACACCCTTTTTAAATTGGTGAGGCGGATTTTAGCTGGTTAAGGGCTATACTTGCAACGCTGTTCTCTTATTAAAATTCTCTTAATTGGTCTAACTTCTGCCACGCACCAGTTTTTGGCGCCGTTGCCAGGGAGTTGCAATAGTGTGCTAGATTATTAATTAGTGTACATATTTTTATTTATTTGCATATTTTATTTTTTTATTTTGTTACCATGAGCTATATGTCTTTCTCATTGAATGACACGTTCACTGCCTGATCCGAGCTTAGCCGCTTTTGATCCTGAAATTGAAAGAACTCTTTTACGTATTAGGCGAGCTCAACGTCGGTTAGCCTCTGAGGGTGGTGAAGTGATTGTTATCGATTCACCAGTCTCATCTGAGGGTGAATCTGAACCGCCATCTGAGAGCGAGACAAGCTCCTTTACTACTGATTCAGTTGATTCATGTGCAGGTAAGATGGCAGCACCTAAGAGGATTACTCTCCAGGAGGCAGGAGCCCCAGACTTCACCCTGCAACCGTATCAAGTGCGTCATCCAAATCTGACTGCAGATTTTAAACTGAAGACTTCACTAATCAACTTGATGCCCAAGTTTCATAGCTTACCTGCTCAGGAACCTATCAAGCACCTTAGGGATTTCCAGACAGCCTGTTCTACTGTTAGGCGTCATGGTGCAGATGAAACCTCAATTCTGTTAACTGTCTTCCCGTTTTCTCTTGAGGGAAAGGCGAGGGAATGGAACTACACTCAACCTGAAGCGACTGTTACTAACTAGGATACGCTTAGAAGAGAATTCTTGGAAAAATACTTTCCAGCTGAAGTTACTGATAGATTGAGGAAAGAGATTTCAATGATTATTCAAGGCGAATCCGAGACTCTCTACGAATATTGGGAGCACTTCAATAATCTCCTGGACGCATGCCCCCACCACATGATCGACAAGCTGGTGTTGATCAGCTACTTCACATAAGGCATGAAGCCTCAGGATAAACCACATTGGATGGTGCGAGTAATGGTTCCCTGAAAAGTACAAGACTACAGATGAAGCATGGTAACTGATCGCCGACCTGGCTGAGTCTGCTCGGAACCACAAGCATAGGAACAACCATCCCATGGCTGTTGCCGAAGTTTCTTCTTGCAGTGAGACTACTGCTCTTACACAGAGTATATGTGAAATGACCAACCTACTGAAACAGATGCAGTTAAATCAACAGCAAGCATATAAAGCCCAGCCTCCCCCACCATAACAAAGCCAACAGTTGGTTCCACAAAGAGTTTGTGGGATCTGTGCTGATTATAGTTATTATACTGATGAATGTCCGTAGCTCCAATAGGAAGACAACACTGTGGCAGCCACTCATAACTTCTATGACCGCCCAAATCAAGGATACAATCAACAAGGTGGCAACTACAACCAAAGTGGAAACTATAACCAAGGATGGCAAGACAACTCCAACCAAGGTTGGAGTGACAGCTATAACAGACGAGGCAGAGATAACAATGGAAACCAGAGGTGGAATAATAACAACAGACAGCAGAATTAGAACCAGCCTTACAGAGCACCTCACCTAAGACAGTCCCAAGGACCCCATCACAACCAACAATAAGTTCCCCAGATCACCTATCCTAATTCCTCATCAAATAATGAGATGCTTCGTTCTCTTGCACAAGGACAACAAGATATCCAGACACAGCTAAACTCTACTTTAAATGGTCTGAATGCCACTTTACAAGCTCTCGCCTCCAGGATAGATTCATTACCTAATCCCATTAACCAACCTTTAAGCTCCAGTGGAATTCCTTCTCAACCCTTACCTAACCCCAAGGGTGGCATCAACGCCATCACTTTGAGGTCCAGAACCACACTGCAAAAGAGGAACCATGAGGAGCCAAGCCCACCAGAACATGCCCCAATTGAGAATGTAGTGGAAGTGGAAGATGCTGAAGATGAAGAGAACATACAAGACATAGTTGAAGAAGAAGCAGTTCAACCAAGGAACGGAGAACCAAAGGAAGTTGAAGCTGTACAGGATGCCATTCCTATCCCATTTCCACACCTTGCAAAGAAATCCAGGAAGCAGATTGAACTTGATCCCAAAACGGTAGAAATATTCAAAAAGGTTGAGGTAACTGTTCCCCTTTTTGATGTCATTCAGCAGGTACCTAAATACGCAAAGTTTCTAAAAGATTTATGCATACATAAAGATAAAATTAATGAATTAGAAACTATTCCTTTAGGTAGTTCTATATCTGCTTTAATGGGAGGTATACCTGAGAAATGTAGTGATCCAGGTCCATGTATGGTTAACTGTACCATAGGAGGTGTAATATTTTTTAACTGCATGTGTGATTTAGGAGCGTGTGTTAGTATAATGCCATTATCTATATATGATACTTTGAGGCTCCCTCCCTTAAAAAGGTCGGCAGCTCATTTTGTGTTAGTAGATAAAAGCATTATTATAGTAGTTGGAATTGCTGAAGATGTAATAGTGAGCATTAAGGGGCTCACAATTCCTATTGACTTCTATATCCTAGAAATGCCCCCTAATGACTCAGGAAGACCATCATCAATCCTGCTTGGAAGACCATTCCTAAAGACTTCAAAGTTCAAGCTGGATGCATTCTCAGGAACTTACTCCTTTGAGATAGATGGAAGAATAGTGAGTTTCAGTTTAAATGAAGCTATGAAGCACCCTCTGGAAGATCATTCTATCTTCCAGTGCAACATAATTGATGAAACTGTAGCTGAAGTTCACCAAGAAAAAATAGAAGAGAAGCACATGGAGCAAGGTCCAAGTGTGGGGACACCCTCTGAACACAATGAAGACACTTTGCCATTATCACTAGTCCCGAATGATCCAGAGCCTAGCCAAGAGCCTAAATCAAAATTGAAGCCCCTTCCTCCACACCTCAAGTATCCTTACCTTGAGGATAATCAGAAATTCCCAATTATCATTGCAAGGGAACTCACCTCTCAACAAGAAGAGCAACTGCTTAATGTGCTGAGAAAACATAAGAAAGCAATTGGATGGAGCTTGGCGGATATAGTAGGCATCAGTCTCCAAGTTTGTGAGCACAGAATATTCTTAGAAGAGGGAGCAAAGTCTGTCCGTCAGCCTCAAAGAAGATTGAATCCCACCATCTTAGAAGTTGTCAAGAAAGAAGTAACCAGACTACTTGAAGCAGATATCATTTACCCCATCTCAGACAGTGAATGAGTCAGTCCAGTACAAGTGGTGCCCAAGAAGTCTGGAGTCACAACAATAAAGAATGAGCACAGAAAGCTGCTAACAACTAGAGTGCAGAATTCATGGAGAGTTTGCATTGACTATAGGCGTCTCAACCAAGCCACTCACAAGGATCATTACCCCTTGTCATTCATTGATCAAATGCTTGATCGCCTGTCAGGTAAATCCCATTACATGTCCCTTTAGAATGTATGCTTATAAAAGAATGCCTTTTGGCTTGTGTAATGCACCTGCTACTTTCCAAAGATGCATGATGAGTATCTTTTCAGATCTTATTGAAGACTGTATGGAAGTTTTTATGGATGATTTTAGCGTATATGGTGATTCATTTAGCCTTTGCTTGGACAGGTGTCTTAGTACAAACCTTGTGTTGAATTTTGAGAAATGTCACTTTATGATAAAATAAGGAATTTTACTAGGACATGTTGTGTCTAATACTAGCATTTCTGTAGATCCAGCAAAGGTAGATGTCATTTCTAGTTTACCTTACCCCTCCTCCGTGAGGAAAGTCCATTCGTTCCTTGGCCATGCAGGATTTTACAGGAGATTCATTAAGGACTTCAGTAAGGTAGCATTGCCTTTATACAGATTGCTGCAGAAAGATATATAGTTCGAGTTCAGTGAAGATTGCATGCAAGCGTTTGATAAGCTGAAGATCCCCCTGACTCAAGTTCCAATTGTAAGAGGACCAGACTGGAGCCAGCCATTTGAAATTATGTGTGATGCTTCCAACCATGTAGTGGGAGCGGCGCTGGCTCAGCGCGAAGGTAAAGATCCATTTGTAATTGCTTATGCGTCTAAGACTTTTGATGCTGCTCAATCTAATTACATTACTACTGAAAAAGAGCTTCTTGCTATTGTTTTTGCTCTGGATAAATTCTGAGCCTATTTACTTGGTACTAAGGTAGTAGTGTACTCAGACCATGCAGCTCTAAAATATTTATTAGCTAAAAAGGAGTCTAAACCAAGGCTAATATGTTAGATACTGCTGTTACAAGAATTTAATTTAGAAATTACGGATAGGAGTGGTAACAAGAATTTAGTGGCAGACCAGTTGAGTCGCCTTGAGCACATTAAGGATGACTCCACTCCTATAAATGATACTTTCCCATTCGATAGCTTACACGCAATATCTGAAGTAGTCCCTTGGTATGCACCTGTAGCTAATTTTCTAGTTAGCCACACTTTTCCTCCAAATTTCACTAAGCATCAAAGAGACAAGCTGAAAAGCGAGTCCAAATATTATATATGGGATGACCCATATTTATGGAGATGTGGTGCTAACCAGGTAATTAGACGGTGTGTGTCTAAATCAGAATTCCAGTCCATTTTAGAGGCCTGCCACTCATCTGAGAGTGGAGGACATTTTGGCCCTCAAAGAACAGCTAGAAAAATTATAGATTGTGGATTCTGGTGGCCTACTCTTTTTAAAGATGCTGCTGAATTTTGTAAATCTTGTTCCCCTTGCCAAAGGTTTGGTAATATATCTAAGAGGGATGAGATGCCTCAACAGATTATGCTTTTCTGTGAAATTTTTTATGTTTGCGGCATTGACTTCACGAGTCTATTTCCAAATTTTAATGGTTACTTTTATATACTATTAGCTGTAGATTATGTTTCTACATGGGTGGAAGCAATTCCTACCCGCACTGATGATGCTAACACTGTTGTTTCCTTTGTTAGAAACCATATTATTTGCCACTTTGGATCATTACGAGCAATTGTGAGCGATCAAGGTACTCACTTTTGTAACAGAAGACTAACAGGATTACTGAAGAAGCATGGGATAGTTCACAAAGTAGCAACAGCTTACCATTATTTGCAAGTATAGCCCTTAACCAGCTAAAATCTGCTTCACCAATTTAGAAAGGGTGTCACAAAAATTTAGAATAAAAATACTGGGAGTATGAGTCCCAGGTCGTCTCCCAACGAGTTGCAGAAAAGGGTACTAATTTATTAATCAGAAATTTTCAAAAGAGTTTGAGTTTGAGTAGTGAGCAATAATCATAAATGAAAGCAATAAAACTAAGAATTATTATTAATATAAAAAGGCCTTGACTGGGGGAATGATTAATTGGAAGTTCTATCCTTGTTGGAATCTTCTCAAGTGTAGTGTAAAGAGGTTGTTATTTTCACTTAGTTAACCCTTACTAAATAAAGGAAAGTCAAGTGATTGAGCTAACTCTTATCCGCAAATCCTAGTCCTCTCTCTTGGGAAGGTCTAGCGTTAGTAGATACAGAATTAGCCACCAACGTCTAATTTAACTAAGCACTTGAGCATTCCAACTCAAGTGTCTCCTCTTAATCAACCCCCATGTCAAGTAGAAAGTCTACTCCATTGACATTGATTTAATACTCAGAAAAATATAAGAAGACATAATAAATTAATTAAAATAAAATAGAGAATTAATAATTAATTAAAAGTAAAGGTAACTCTATATATTAATAAATCCGAAATACAACATAATTATCTGAATAGGGTCAATGATCAACTGAAAAGAGTAAAGGAATAAGGAAACAAACTAAAGTAGTGACTTCAACGGAGGTGATGACTCTTCAACATCCAAAGTCCAAAGCAAAAGCATAAACTATCAATGTAAAGCGAATCTAGATTCAGATCTAAAACTAAAAGTAATCCTAATATCAATGTATTTCAATGTGTATGGATGCGTGTCGAGTCTCTGCATGTTTCCTGGCTTTATTCTGTGTTTCTAGGCTGAAAACTGGGTTAAAACGCGGCCCGAAATCGTCCCCAGCATATTCTGTTATTTTTGAAGATCGCGCAGGTCATAAAAGTAGGGATCATAGAATTAAGCACTAAACCCTCACTGATGGTGTACGTGCACTCTAGTCACTCTAGTGTATAGGGTAATCACTCTATCCTTCTCTAATCATGCTTTCTAAACCTTGTTCTTCACCTAACCAATCAACAATATTTAATGTACCAATGCAAACATCATGAGGTCTTTTTAAGGTTGTAATGGGACTAAGGTAAGGGTGAGGGTATATATATATGGCTAAGTGAGCTATAAATTGAATCCTTGATTAACCTAAGCTCTTACCTAACATACATACTCTTCTATGCTTTAAATTCATGCCTAGCTACCCATAATTCCCACTTTCACATTCCATACTCATGTATCAACTTTTTTCTCTTAACTTGTATCACATAGTGGCTAACAAAGGTAAATGAAAGGGTAGGCTATTTGGGGTAAGTGAGTTAAAACAATTAATGGCCTCAATCATATGCATGTATATAACACATTAAACATTGGACATATAGGATGGAACAAAATAAAGATTACAATCATAGAGAAGCAAATACACAAGAATAATATTTATGGTTAAATAATGTAACCATGTCATTAGGCTCAAGTCTCACAGTTTGTGTGTTCTTAGCTTTTTAAACTATGTTCCAATTACAATTTCTAACAAGTTTTAACACAAATATTTTGATTTAAATTAGTGAAACTTTTCAAAAAATAGGGTCTTAAAAAGAAACTTATTATTTTTCAATCAAGTAGAACATGCATACAATTGACCTATTACTATGCAGTTTATCCTATCCTAAATAAAAGAAAAATTGACTAAATATCCTATTTTATTGTTGTTTTAAGGAAAAGAAATAACCTCCAGAAGTCACGTACTGACCGACCTCCCCACACTTAAAGCTTTGTACCGTCCTCGGTGCCATCTGTCAGGAACAAAGGGGGGCTGGTAGCAGCATCTCCACCATCGGGACCGTCATGGCTCCCTGATGCACGAAATTGTGATCTTTGGTAATGGCTTCTTGGCCAGATACTCTGATCTAGTTTTACAGTCTGTCACAACTTCGATACAACTAACCAGCAAGTGCATTGGGTCGTCCAAGTAATACCTTACGTGAGTAAGGGTCGAATCCCACGGAGATTGTTGGTATGAAGCAAGCTATGGTCACCTTGTAAATCTCAGTCAGGCGGATATAAAATAATCATGGAGTTTTCGAATATTAATTAATAAAATAGGGATAGAGGTACTTATGTAAATCATTGGTAGGAATTTCAGATAAGCGAGTGGAGATGCTTTTCGTTCCTCTGAACCTCTGCTTTCCTGCTATCTTCATCCAATCAGTCTTACTCCTTTCCATGGCTGGCTGTATGCAAGGGCATCACCGTTGTCAGTGGCTACATCCCCTCCTCTCAGTTAATAATATGCTCACACACCCTGTCACGGCACGGCTATTCATCTGTCGGTTCTCGATCATGCTGGAATAGGATTCACCCTCCTTTTGCGTCTGTCACTAACGCCCAACAATCGCGAGTTTGAAGCTCGTCACAGTCATTCAATCATTGAATCCTACTCAGAATACCACAGACAAGGTTTAGACCTTCCGGATTCTCTTGAATGCCGCCATCATTCTAGCTTACGCCACGAAGATTCTGGTTAGGAGATCTAAGAGATACTCATTCTAGCTTAATTCATGTAGAACAGAAGTGTTTGTCAGGCACGCGTTCATAAGGGGGAAGGATGATGAGCGTCACACATAATCATCACCTTCATCACGTTCTTGGGTGCGAATGGATATCTTAGAAGCGAAATAAGATGAATTGAATAGAAAACAGTAGTACTTTGCATTAATCTTTGAGGAACAGCAGAGCTCCACACCTTAATCTATGGAGTGTAGAAACTCTACCGTTAAAAATACATAAGTGGAGGTCCAGGCATGGCCGAGATGGCCAGCCCCCTAAACGTGATCACCGGATCAAAATACAATCCAGGATGCCTAATACAATAGTAAGAGGTCCTATTTATAATAAACTAGCTACTAGGGTTTACATGAGTAAGTATTTGATGTATAAATCCACTTCCGGGGCCCACTTGGTGTGTGTTTGGGCTGAGCTTAAGTGTTGCACGTGCAGAGGCCATTTGTGGAGTTGAACGCCAGTTTCTGTGCCAGTTTGGGCGTTCAACTCTGGTTTTGGCTCCTTTTCTGGCGCTGGGCGCCAGATTTGGGCAGAAGGCTGGCGTTGAACGCCAGTTTACGTCATCTATTCTTGGCCAAAGTATGGACTATTATATATTGCTGGAAAGCCCTGGATGTCTACTTTCCAACGAAATTGGAAGCGCGCCATTTCGAGTTCTGTAGCCCCAGAAAATCCACTTTGAGTGCAGGGAGGTCAGAATCCAACAGCATCAGCAGTCCTTCTTCAACCTCTGAATCTGATTTCTGCTCAAGTCCCTCAATTTCAGCCAGAAAATACCTGAAATCACAAAAAAACACACAAACTCATAGTAAAGTCCAAAAATGTGAATTTAACACAAAAACTAATGAAAACATCCCTAAAAGTAACTAGATCCTACTAAAAACATACTAAAAACAATGCCAAAAAGCGTACAAATTATCTGCTCATCACAACACCAAACTTAAATTGTTGCTTGTCCCCAAGCAACTGAAAATCAAATAGGATAAAAAGAAGAGAATATACTATAAATTCCAAACTATCAATGAAACAGAGCTCCAATCATATGAGCGGGACTTATAGCTTTTTGCCTCTTGAATAGTTTTGGCATCTCACTTTATCCATTGAGGTTCAGAATGATTGGCATCTATAGGAACTTCAGATTTCGAATAGTGTTATTGACTCTCCTAGTTCAGTATGATGATTCTTGAACACAGCTTCTTTATGAGTCTTGGCCGTGGCCCTAAGCATTTTGTTTTCCAGTATTACCACCGGATACATAAATGCCACAGACACATAATTGGGTGAACCTTTTCAGATTGTGACTCAGCTTTGCTAAAGTCCCCAATTAGAGGTGTCCAGGGTTCTTAAGCACACTCTTTGTTTTTGCTTTGGACCTTGACTTTAACCGCTCAGTCTCAAGTTTTCACTTGATACCTACACGCCACAAGTACATGGTTAGGGACAGCTTGGTTTAGCCGCTTAGACCAGGATTTTATTCCTTTAGGCCCTCCTATCCACTGATGCTCAAAGCCTTGGGATCCTTTTTATTTGCCCTTGCCTTTTGGTTTTAAGGGTTATTTGCTTTTTCTGCTTACTTTTTCTTTTTCTTTCTATTTTTTTTTCGCCCCTTTTTTTTTCTTTTTTTTTTTTTTCTGCAAGCTTTGTTCTTTGCTGCTTTTTAATGCTTCAAGAATCATTTTTATGATTTTTCAGATTATCAAATAACATGTCTCCTAGTCATCATTCTTTCAAGAGCCAACATATTTAACATTCTTAAACAACAACTTCAAAAGACATATGCACTGTTCAAGCATGCATTCAGAAAACAAGAAGCATTGTCACCACATCAATATAATTAAGCTAAGTTCAAGGATAAATTCAAAACTCATGTACTTCTTGTTCTTTTGAATTAAAACATTTTTCTTTTAAGAGAGGTGATGGATTCATAGGACATTCATAACTTTAAGACATAGTTACTACTACTAAAGATCATGTAATGAAGACATACACATAGATAAGCACATAACATAGAAAACGAAAAACAGAAGAAAGAAGAACAAGGAATGAATCCACCTTAGTGATGGTGGCGTTTCCTTCTTGAGGAACCAATGATGTCCTTGAGCTCTTCTATGTCTCTTCCTTGTCTTTGTTGCTCCTCCCTCATTGCTTTTTGATCTTCTCTTATTTCATGGAGCATGATGGAGTGCTCTTGATGTTCCACCCTTAGTTGTCCCATATTGGAACTCAATTCTCCTAGGGAGGTGTTGATTTGCTCCCAATAGTTTTGTGGAGGAAAGTGCATTTGAGGCATCTCAGGGATCTCATGGAAGTGAGCTTCTTGCGCCTCTTGAGCTCCATGACTGGGCTCTCTTGCTTGCTCCATCTTTTTCTTAGTGATGGGCTTGTCCTCTTTGATGAGGATATCTCCCTCTATGTCAATCCCAGCCGAATTGCATAGGTGGCAAATGAGGTGAGGAAAGGCTAACCTTGCCATAGTGGAGGACTTGTCAGCCACCTTGTAGAGTTCTTGAGGTATAATCTCATGAACTTCCACCTCTTCTCCAATCATGATGCTATGGATCATGATGGCCCGGTCTATAGTAACTTCAGACCGGTTGCTAGTGGGAATGATTGAGCATTGAATAAACTCCAACCATCCTCTAGCTATAGGCTTGAGGTCCAATCTTCTTAGTTGAACCGGCTTGCCTTTGGAGTCAATCTTCCATTGAGCTCCTTCTACACATATGTCCATAAGGACTTGGTCCAACCTTTGATCAAAGTTGACTCTCCTTGTGTAGGGGCGTGTGTTCTCTTCCATGTATGGCAAGTTGAATGCCAACCTCACATTTTCCGGACTAAAATCTAAGTATTTCCCCCGAACCATTGTAACATAGTTCTTTGGATCCGGGTTCTTACTTTGATCATGGTTCTTGGTGATCCATGCATTGGCATAGAACTCTTGAACCATTAGGATGCCGACTTGTTGGATGGGATTTGTTAGAACTTCCCAACCTCTTCTTTGAATTTCATGTCGGATCTCCGGATACTCATTTCTTTTGAGTTTAAAAGGGACCTCAGGGATCACCTTCTTCTTGGCCACAACATCATAGAAGTGGTCTTGATGGACTTTGGAGATGAACCTTTCCATCTCCCATGACTCGGATGTGGAAGCTTTTATCTTCCCTTTCCCTCTTCTAGAGGATTCTCCGGTCTTAGATGCCATCAATGGTAATGGAAAAACAAAAAAGCTATGCTTTTTCCACACCAAACTTAGAATATTGCTCGCCCTCGAGCAATAAACAAAAGAATAGAAGAAGAAGAAGAAGAAATATGGAGAGGGAGAGGGAGATGTGGTTTCGGCCAAGAAGGGTATAGAGGGGTTGTGTTGTGTGAATTTGGTGAAGAATGGAGGTCTTTATATAGGGAATGGAGGGGGGGTTAGGTTTCGGCCATATGGGTGAGTTTGGGTGGGGAATTGGTTTTGAATTTTGAAGGTAGGTGGAGTTTATGAGGTAGGTTTATGGGGAAGAGTGGATGGATGTGATTGGTGAAGGGTTTTTAGGGAAGAGTGTTTATGGGGTTATGTGAAAGAGAGTGGTGAGAAGAAGTGAGTGGAGGAAGGTGGGGATCCTGTGGGGTCCACAGATCCTGAGTGGATCCTGTGGGGTCCACAGATCCTGAGGTGTTCAAGGATTTACATCCCTGCACCCACTAGGCATGTAAAAATGCCTTTGTACCCAACTCTGGGCGTTCAGCGCCAGGTTGGTGGCCATTTTGGGCGTTCAATGCCCATTTGTGTGCCATTTCTGGCGTTGAACGCCAGAACCATGCCTGTTATGGCGTTCAGCACCCAGAAGCTGCCCATTTTGGGCGTTCAGCGCCAGAACCATGCTCTGTTCTGGCGCTGAACGCCAGACAGATGCTCCTCCAGGGTGTGATTTTTCTTCTGCTGTTTTTGATTCCGTTTTCAATTTTTATATTTATTTTGTGGCTCCTCATGATCATGAACCTATAAAGACACATAACTAAGAAAAATATAGTTAGATAAATAGACATTGGGTTGCCTCCTAACAAGCGCTTCTTTAATGTCAATAGCTTGACAGTGGGCTCTCATGGAGCCTCACAGATGTGCAGAGCTTTGTTGAGACTCTCCAACACCAAACTTAGAGTTTGGATATAGGAGTTCAACACCAAACTTAGAGTTTGGTTGTGGCTTCCCAACACCAAACTTAGAGTTTGACTTTTTCTGCTTCCTCTCCATGGTTGCAGAGGGAGATCCTTGAGTTTTAAACACAAGGGAGTTCTCATTCTATTGAAGGAATATTTCACCTCTGTCAACATCAATCACAGCTCTTGCTGTGGCCAAGAAAGGTCTTCCTAGGATGATTGATTCATCCTCTTCCTTTCCAGTATCCAGGACTATGAAATCAGCAGGGATGTAAAGGCCTTCAACCTTTACTAACACGTCCTCTACTTGTCCATAAGCCTGTTTTCTTGAGCTGTCTGCCATCTCCAGTGAGATTTTAGCAGCTTGCACCCCATAGATTCCCAGTTTCTCTATTACAGAGAGGGGCATGAGGTTTATCCCTGAACCAAGGTCACACAGAGCCTTGAAGATCATGGTGCCTATGGTACAGGGTATTATGAACTTTCCAGGATCCTGTCTCTTCTGAGGCAATGTCAGTTGATCCAGATCACTTAGTTCATTGATGAACAAGGGAGGTTCAACTTCCCAAGTATCAATGCCAAATAATTTGGCATTCAGCTTCATGATTGCACCAAGAAACTTGGCAGTTTGCTCTTCAGTAACATCCTCATTCTCTTCAGAAGAGGAATACTCATCAGAGCTCATGAAGGGTATAAGGAGGTTCAATGGAATCTCTATGGTCTCTAGATGAGCCTCAGAGTCCCTTGGTTCCCCAGAGGGAAGCTCCTTATTGATCACTGGACGTCCCTGGAGGTCTTCCTCCTTGGGATTCACGTCCTCTCCTCTCCTCACAGGTTCGGCCATGGCGCTTATGTCAATGGCCTTGCACTCTCCTTTTGGATTCTCTTCTGTATTGCTTGGGAGAGTACTAGGAGGGATTTTAGTGATCCTTTTACTCAGCTGGCCCACTTGTGCTTCCAGATTTCTAATGGAAGATCTTGTTTCATTCATGAAACTTACAGTGGCCTTAGATAGATCAGAGACTAGATTTGCTAAATTAGAAGCATTTTGTTCAGAGTTCTCTGTCTGTTGCTGAGTTGATGATGGAAAAGGTTTGCTATTGCTAAACCTGTTTCTTCCACCATTATTAAAGCCTTGTTGGGGCTTTTGATCCTTCCATGAGAAATTTGGATGATTTCTCCATGTTGAGTTATAGGTGTTTCCATAAGGTTCACCTAAGTAGTTCACCTCTGCTATTGCAGGGTTCTCAGGATCATAGGCTTCTTCCTCAGAAGATGCCTCTTGAGTACTGTTGGATGCAGCTTGCATTCCATGCAGACTCTGAGAAATCATATTGACTTGCTGAGTCAATATTTTGTTCTGAGCCAATATGGCATTCAGAGTATCAACCTCAAGAACTCCCTTCTTCATAGGCGTCCCATTACTCACAGGATTCCTTTCAGAAGTGTACATGAACTGGTTATTAGCAACCATGTCAATGAGTTCTTGAGCTTCTGCAGGCGTTTTCTTTAGGTGAATGGATCCACCTGCAGAAGTGTCCAGTGACATCTTTGATAGCTCAGATAAACCATCATAGAATATATCCAGGATGGTCCATTCTGAAAGCATGTCAGAAGGACACTTTTTGGTCAACTGTTTGTATCTTTCCCAAGCTTCATAGAGGGATTCACCTTCTTTCTGTCTGAAGGTTTGAACATCATCTCTAAGCTTGCTCAGCTTTTGAGGAGGAAAGTACTTGGCTAAGAAAGCCGTGACCAGCTTATCCCAAGAGTTCAGGCTATCTTTGGGTTGAGAGTCCAACCAGATTCTAGCTCTGTCTCTTACAGCAAAGGGGAAAAGCATGAGCCTGTAGACTTCAGGATCTATTCCATTAGTCTTAACAGTATCACATATCTGCAAGAATTCAGTTAAGAACTGAAAAGGATCTTCAGATGGAAGTCCATGAAACTTGCAGTTCTGCTGCATCAGAGAAACTAACTGAGGTTTCAGCTCAAAGTTGTTTGCTCCAATGGCAGGAATGGAGATGCTTCTTCCATGTAAATTGGAATTAGGTGCAGTAAAGTCACCAAGCATCTTCCTTACATTATCATTATTTTCGGCTGCCATCTCCTCTGCCTGTTCGAAAATTTCTGAAAGGTTATCTCTGGATTGTTGTATTTTAGCTTCTCTTAATTTTCTCTTCAGAGTCCTTTCAGGTTCTGGATCTGCTTCCACAAGAATGTTCTTGTCCTTGCTCCTGCTCATATGACAAAGAAGAAGGCACAGAAAAATAATAATAATAATAATAGAGAACCTTTATATCACAGTATAGGGATCCCTTTGTGAATGGAAGAAAAGAGGGGGAGACAAAGGATGTGATGTAAAGGAAGAAACACAACTGTACCGATGGAAGAGATGTGATATGAGATGTTAGGATATGAATGAATAAATAGAATAGGATGGGAGAGGGATAATTTTCGAAAATTATTTTGAAAAAGAGTTAGTGATTTTTGAAAATGGTTTTTGAAAATGTGTTAGTAATTTTTGAAAATTAAGATTTAAAAATTAAAATAATTAATAAATTAAAAAGAAATTTTGAAAAAGAGGGGAGATATTTTTGAAAATTAGAGAGAGAGAGTTAGTTAGGTAGTTTTGAAAAAGTTAAGAAACAAACAAAAAGTTAGTTAGTTGGTTGAAACAAATTTTGAAAAGATAAGAAGTTAGGAAGTTAGGAAAGATATTTTGAAAAGATATTTTTGAAAATGATAAGATGAGAAGATATTTTTGAAAAGATATGATAGAAATTAGTTTTTGAAAAAGATTTGATTTTTAAAATCTCAATTAATGACTTGATTCATAAGAAATCACAAGATATGATTCTAGAACTTAAAGTTTGAATCTTTCTTAACAAGTAAGTAACAAACTTCAAATTTTTGAATCAAAACATTAATTGATCATGTTATTTTCGAAAATTTGGTATAAAAATAAGAAAAAGATTTTTGAAAAATATTTTTGAAATTTTCGAAAATAACTAATAATTTTGAAAAAGATTTGATTTTTGAAAAAGATTTTGAAAAAGATAAGATTTTCAAATTGAAAATTTGATTTGACTCATAAGAAACTACTTGATTTTTAAAATTTTTTGAAAAAGTCAACTCAAATTTCGAATTTGATGAGAGAAAAAGGGAAAGATATTTTTTTTTTTTGAAATTTTTTATGAAAAACATGAAAAATATGCAATGCATGAAATTTTTAGATCAAAACAATGAATGCATGCAAGAATGCTATGAATGTCAAGATGAACACCAAGAACACTTTGAATGTCATGATGAACATCAAGATACAATTTTGAAAAATTTTTAATGCAAAGAAAACATGCAAGACACCAAACTTAGAATTCTTTAATGCTTACGCACTAAGAATTCAAGAATGCATATGATAAACATGAAAAGACACAAAACAAAAATTCATCAAGATCAAACAAGAAGACTTACCAAGAACAACTTGAAGATCATGAAGAACACTATGAATGCATGATATTTTCGAAAAAATGCAAGATGCATATGCAAGTGACACCAAACTTATGATATGACTCAAGACTCAAACAAGAAACACAAAATATTTTTGATTTTTATGATTTTCTAATTTTTTTGGATTTTTATTTTATATTTTTCGCATATTAAAAGAAAAAACAAGGATTCCAAAAATTTTTAATATAAATTCCAGGAATCTTGCCATGTTAGTCTAAAGCTTCAGTCCAGGAATTAGACATGGCTCACTAGCCAGCCAAGCTTTCAATGAAAGCTCCAGTCCAAAGCACTAGACATGGCCAATGGCCAGCCAAGCTTTAGTCTTTAACACGAGAGTATATTGCTCTTTGATAACAAATTGCAAGCCTCAGTCCAAATAAATTTAGACATGACTTTACAGCCAGCCAGGCTTCAACATGCTTCATGAAACACTAGAATTCATTCTTAAAAATTTTGAATAAATTTTTGAAAACATTTTTATTTATTATTTTTTTTTTCGAAAACAGATGGGAGATTTTTGAAAATATTTTTGAAAAGTTTTTGAAAATAAAATAAAAAGAAAATTACCTAATCTGAGCAACAAGATGAACCGTCAGTTGTCCAAACTCGAACAATCCCCGGCAACGGCGCCAAAAACTTGGTGCTGTTGCCGGATCAAAAGGGAATCTGGCACTGATGTTACCGGACCAAAAGCTTGCCGAAAACTCAAACAATCCCCGGCAACGGCGCCAAAAACTTGATGCACGAAATTGTGATCTTTGGTAATGGCTTCTTGGCCAGATACTCTGATCTAGTTTTATAGTCTGTCACAACATCGATACAACTAACCAGCAAGTGCACTGGGTCGTCCAAGTAATACCTTACGTGAGTAAGGGTCGAATCCCACGGAGATTGTTGGTATGAAGCAAGCTATGGTCACCTTGTAAATCTCAGTCAGGCGGATATAAAATAATCATGGAGTTTTCGAATATTAATTAATAAAATAGGGATAGAGGTACTTATGTAAATCATTGGTAGGAATTTCAGATAAGCGAGTGGAGATGCTTTTCGTTCCTCTGAACCTCTGCTTTCCTGTTATCTTCATCCAATCAGTCTTACTCCTTTCCATGGCTGGCTGTATGCAAGGGCATCACCGTTGTCAGTGGCTACATCCCCTCCTCTCAGTGAATAATATGCTCACGCACCCTGTCACGGCACGGCTATTCATCTGTCGGTTCTCGATCATGATGGAATAGGATTCACCCTCCTTTTGCGTCTGTCACTAACGCCCAACAATCGCGAGTTTGAAGCTCGTCACAGTCATTCAATCATTGAATCCTACTCAGAATACCACAGACAAGGTTTAGACCTTCCGGATTCTCTTGAATGCCGCCATCATTCTAGCTTACGCCACGAAGATTCTGGTTAGGAGATCTAAGAGATACTCATTCTAGCTTAATTCATGTAGAACAGAAGTGTTTGTCAGGCACGCGTTCATAAGGGGGAAGGATGATGAGCGTCACACATAATCATCACCTTCATCACGTTCTTGGGTGCGAATGGATATCTTAGAAGCGAAATAAGATGAATTGAATAGAAAACAGTAGTACTTTGCATTAATCTTTGAGGAACAGCAGAGCTCCACACCTTAATCTATGGAGTGTAGAAACTCTACCGTTAAAAATACATAAGTGGAGGTCCAGGCATGGCCGAGATGGCCAGCCCCCTAAACGTGATCACCGGATCAAAATACAATCCAGGATGCCTAATACAATAGTAAGAGGTCCTATTTATAATAAACTAGCTACTAGGGTTTACATGAGTAAGTATTTGATGTATAAATCCACTTCCGGGGCCCACTTGGTGTGTGTTTGGGCTGAGCTTAAGTGTTGCACGTGCAGAGGCCATTTGTGGAGTTGAACGCCAGTTTCTGTGCCAGTTTGGGCGTTCAACTCTGGTTTTGGCTCCTTTTCTGTCGCTGGGCGCCAGATTTCGGCAGAAGGCTGGCATTGAACGCCAGTTTACGTCCTCTATTCTTGGCCAAAGTATGGACTATTATATATTGCTGGAAAGCCCTGGATGTCTACTTTCCGACGAAATTGGAAGCGCGCCATTTCGAGTTCTGTAGCTCCAGAAAATCCACTTTGAGTGCAGGGAGGTCAGAATCCAACAGCATCAGCAGTCCTTCTTCAACCTCTGAATCTGATTTCTGCTCAAGTCCCTCAATTTCAGCCAGAAAATACCTGAAATCACAGAAAAATACACAAACTCATAGTAAAGTCCAGAAATGTGAATTTAACACAAAAACTAATGAAAACATCCCTAAAAGTAACTAGATCCTACTAAAAACATACTAAAAACAATGCCAAAAAGCGTATAAATTATCCGCTCATCACTCCCTGTGCTGGTAAATGAAGTGGAGTCTGGGGTGTCTGGGTCTTCTTTAGGTGGGTGGTTACCAACAAGTAGCTCCTTAAGGTATGTAAATCTGCGCTTGTTACGGCGCTCTTGTTGCTTTCTTTTCCGGTCAAGCTGGTCTAGCCTCTCAAGTATCTGATGGAGCAGTTGGTTTGTTGAAGGTGCTTGTGATGTGGGAGATGAAGGGATATCTTCTGCTGGTTCTGTGCTCCGGTTGATAGTGGCTGCTGGAGGTCTGATATACTTCCCGTTAGGGACGTATTGATCATCGCGTGGAATCATAGCCTTGGTGTCCCCAGCTCTATAGGAGACTCCGGCTATGAGACTAGATCTGAAACCAAGGCGGGGAAAGGTAAATTACCCGCAATCTGTACGTGTCCCACAGCATGCCGAATGTGTCTTGGTAAATTGAGGTGTTAGTCTGTAAGGATACACCAGAGTAAAACAGCCATGTCCGCAGTAAAGGAGGACTCATGAGTGCTCGAAAAGACGTAATGGGACATGATCTGTGCCCATACTCAAGCCTCCAAGGTGAGTGCTGAAGCCAATATGCCCTTAGGTCAGGATCGATGGTATCCGTAGATCCATATGCTGCCAGGTTGTGCGATAACTCTGAGAACGGCGTCCCAATCAAATTGGTCTGTCTGGCGCTTGAGTGAGGCTTCTTAGAATGCGTCCAATCCTTCTGGAGCAGGGGGAAGATCTAAAGCTTGTTGAATGGCCTCTTCAGTTATGGGGACTTCTTCTGATGGACATAGACAGACTGCATGGTTGGCATGTGAAAATTGGAGTAGAATTTAACTACCCATGATAGATTAACCTGCCATGGCTGTCTCTGTAGGAATCCCCACTGTCTTCGCTCAATACAGGGCTCAATAATTTCAGTAATGTTGGTCGGGAGGATAAGAAGATACTCATTGTTATAATTCCTTTCAGCCAGGATAGGGAACATCTGCTCACAGTAGCGGTTAGGAAACCACACAGTGTCCTTTGCTGGAAAGGCTTTCTCTTTTTCATCGACCTTGATGATCCTCTTGATTCGTTTTGTTGAGGGTTTCACCGCTGTTGAAGATGCTTCCGCCACTAATGCTCTTTTTATTCCTCACCTTGCTGGTGATTTGGGAGTAGCTTTCTCTTTACCTTTCTTGGTGGCCATCCTAAAAAGGAAAAAGAAAGTAATATGTAAAGCTAAGGGTTGGAGCAAGGGAGCAAATATTATGGGTGATAATCAATGCACGGTAAAGAAGGATGTCGTTAACACATGGTTTAGACTACATGTGAAAAGTCCATCAAAGGTAATATAGCAAGTGCATGTGATGGCAATTAAATGCAAGATGTTTATTGGCAAGCCGACAAAGGCATGAGTAGCATAGATTAAGTATTCAATGTCCAAGTTAGATTACCAACCCTTTCAAACTAACAACCTGTTTGTATTGACAATTATATTTAATTAATAAAATATAAAAGGGATTTCGTGAAAAACAGACATTAAAGTAGTAGAATAGAAAAATTTAAGATAATGCATAATGCCATACGGGCATTTTCACAAACACATAGCATGCATGGTAAATATGTTATTGAAAGTAGTAAATTGAACATGCAAGTAACCCTTTAAGAAGAAATATTAATTGTCAAACAATTTCACAATAATTCACAAGCAAAATATAAAAAAAAATAATCACCTAATTAAATTTCTAACACCAATTAAAGGAATGAAAAGAAAAAGGAAGAAAAAGAAAATATAGATAATGAAAGTAAAAAAGAAAAAAGAAAATATAAATAAAAATAATAAAGGAAAAGTAAAGAGGGAAAGAAAAAAGAAAAGAACCTTGTTAATGAAAGTAAAAAAAAAACATAAGGAATTAGAAGGTAGAAAGTGAGAAAGAATAAAGAGGGAAGAAGAGAGAAGAAAGAAATAAGAAAGGAAAAGAAAAGATTTAGATTTGGGGAGGAAAAGATAAGATATTTGGCTGATTTGGATAAGCTATGCGTCGCATGTGATGCAAACGGGTGGGTGACGCAGTCACGTGGTGTGCGATGTTTTTCAAGTGACGCGGATGCGTGGTTCACGCAGACGCGTGACTTGATTTGTGCTAGTAGCACGAGAGCAGCCTCGCGTTCGCGCAACTCTCTGTTTCAAACTCATTTTTGTCAAAATTTAGGGTGACGCGTTCGCGTGGGTGACGCGATCGCGTGAATGGCCATATTTTGAAAACGACGCGGATGCGTAGGGTACGCGGTCGCGTGATTGGGCTGGTGCTTCCAGCATCATTCCACCCCAGCTCCATCATAACTTGCTGCCATACACCTCTTTTACGTCAATTTTTAGGGGCACGCGGTCGCTTAGGTGACGCGAACGCGTGGGGAGGATATTTTTCAAAACAACACGGCTGCGTCAGCGACGCGGTCGCGTGGGCATGTTTGTGCCTAAGGCACGCCTCCACCCACGCTTTCGCGTGACTTTCTGTTCAATTCTCTTTTCCTCAGAACGCATGATGAGCGGATAATTTATACGCTTTTTGGCATTATTTTTACATAGTTTTCAGTATAATTTGATTAGTTTTTAGTATATTTTTATTAGTTTTTAAATAAAAATTATATTTCTGGACTTTACTATAAGTTTGTGTGTTTTTTTGTGATTTCAGGTAATTTCTCGCTGAAATTGAGGGACTTGAGCAAAAATCAGATTCAGAGGCTGAAGAAGGACTGCAGATGCTGTTGGATTCTGACCTCCCTGCACTCAAAGTGAATTTTCTGGAGCTACAGGAGTCCAAATGGCACGCTCTCAATTGCATTGGAAAGTAGACATCCAGGGCTTTCTAAGAATATATAATAGTCCATACTTTGCCCGAGTTTAGATGACACAAACTGGCGTTCAACGCCAGCTCTCTGCCTTATTCTGGAGTTAAACGCCAGAAACAGGTTACAAACTGGCGTTTAACTCCAAGGAAGACCTCTACATGTGAAAGCTTCAATGCTCAGCCCAAGCACACACCAAGTGGGCCCCAGAAGTGAATTTTTGCATCATATATTTCTGTAACCCTAGTAACTAGTTTAGTATAAATAGAACTTTTTACTATTGTGTTAGACATCTTTTATCTTTTGATCAATTTTAGATCTTTTGATCATGTTTTGATGATTGAACCCTCTTTGAGAGGCTGGCCATTCGGCCATGCATGGACCATTATCCCTTATGTATTTTCAACGGTAGAGTTTCTACACACCATAGATTAAGGTGTGGAGCTCTGCAGTTCCTCATGAATTAATGCAAAGTACTATTGTTTTTCTATTCAATTTAAGTCTATTTTTTCTCTAAGATATCCATTCGCACACAAGAACATGATGAATGTAATGATTATGTGACGCTCATCATCATTCTCACTTATGAACGCGTGCCTGACAAACACTTCCGTTCTACATGTAAACAAGCTTGAATGTGTATCTCTTAGCCTTCTGATCGTGAGATCAGAGTCTTCGTGGTATAGGCTAGAACTATTGGCGGCCATTCTTGAGATCCGAAAAGTCTAAACCTTGTTTGTGGTATTCCGAGTAGGATCCGGGAAGGGATGGTTGTGACGAGCTTCAAACTCGCGAGTGCTGGGCGTAGTGACAGACGCAAAAGGATTACTGAATCCTATTCCAGTATGATTGAGAACAGACAGATGATTAACCGTGCAGTGACAGCGCATCTTGGACCATTTTCACGGAGAGGACGGGAAGTAGCCATTGACAACGGTGATGCCCTACATAAAGCTTGCCATGGAAAGGAGTAGGAATGATTGGATGAAGACAGTAGGAAAGCAGAGGTTCAGGAGGAACAAAAGCATCTCTATACGCTTATCTGAAATTCTCACCAAGGAATTACATAAGTATCTCTATCCTATTTTATATTTTAATTATTTTTTAATTATCAATTCACCATAACCATTTGAATCCGCCTGCTGAGATTTACAAAGTGACCATAGATTGCTTCAAGCCAACAGTCTCCGTGGGATCGACCCTTACTCACGTAAGGTTTATTACTTGGACGACCCAGTGCACTTGCTGGTTAGTTGTGCAAAGTTATGACAAAGAACTAAGATTATGAATGTGCGTATTAAGTTTTTGACGCCGTTACCAAGGAATGAACGATCACGATTTCTGCGCACCAACGCACCTATGACGCGGACGCGTCAGCGACGCTTATGCGTCGTGTGCTTTTTTTTTTATGTAGTATGCAAATTCAAATGCAGGCTATATGCAGCTATATGCAGAGATTATGAGAAGAGTCATTAACAAAAATTAAATAGAATAAAGTAAAATAAAACTAAGACTGAAATGGAACGATCATACCATGGTGGGTTGTCTCCCATGTAGCACTTTACTTTTACGTCCTTAAGTTGGACGCTCTTCAGACTCATTCTGCTTCTATTGGTGGGTCTTCCGAGAGGAAGACCTCTAGTTCTTTGTGGTCCTTAATATTTTCTCCATGATAGAGCTTTAGGCGATTTCCATTGACCTTTTAGAATTTGGAGCTAGAAGGATGACGCAGGTAAAAAACTCCGTATGGCTCTGCCTTCTCTACTCTATATGGACTTTCCCATCTTGATCTCAGTTTACCTGGCATAAGCCTCAGTCTGGAGTTATAAAGAAGAACTAACTCCCGTAGTCTGAATTCTCTCCTTTTTATGTGCTTGTCATGGACAGCCTTCATCTTTTCTTTGTATCTCCTAGAGTTGTCATATGCTTATAGGTGAAGGTTCTCCAGTTCTGCTAGTTGCAGCTTCCTTTCAGCACCAGCTTCCTCAAAATTCATGTTGCACTCCCTCACAGCCCAGAAAGCCTTGTGTTCCACCTCTACTGGAAGGTGGCAAGCCTTTCCGTATACTAAGCGGAAGGGGCTCATCCTAATGGGTGTCTTGTATGTTGTTCTATATGCCGAGAGTGCATCTTGTAGCCTGGCACTCTAATTCTTTTTATCAAGTTTTACTATCTTTTCCAGAATACGCTTAATTTCCTTGTTAGAGACTTCTGCTTGCCCATTGGTCTGGGGATGGTAAGCTGTTGCTACTTTGTGAAATATCCCATGCTTCTTCAGTAATCCGGTTAGTCTCCTATTACAAAAGTGAGTGCCTTGATCGCTCACGATTGCTCGGGGTGATCCAAAGCGACAAATAATATGGTTTCTAACAAAGGAAACAACAGTGTTAGCATCATCAGTACGGGTAGAAATTGCTTCCACCCATTTAGAAACATAATCTACATCTAACAGTATATAAAAGTAACCATTAGAATTTGGAAATGGACCCATGAAGTCAATTCCCCAAACATCAAAAATTTCACAGAAAAGCATAATCTGTTGAGGCATCTCATCCCTCTTGGATATATTACTAAACCTTTGGCAATGGGAACAAGATTTACAAAATTTAGCAGCGTCTTTAAAAAGAGTAGGCCACCAGAATCCACAGTCTAGAATTTTTCTAGATGTTCTTTGAGGGCCAAAATGTCCCTCACTCTCAGATGAGTGACAGACCTCTAAAATGGACTGGAATTCTGATTGAGGCACACACCATCTAATTACCTGGTCAACACCACATCTCCATAAATATGGGTCATCCCATATATAATATTTGGACTCACTTTTCAGCTTGTCTCTTTGATGCTTAGTGAAATTTGGAGGAAAAGTGTGGCTAACTAGATAATTCGCTACAGGTGCATACCAAGGGACTACTTCAAATATTGCGTGTAAGCTATCGAATGAGAAAGTGTCATTTATAGGAGTGGAGTCATCCTTAATGTGCTCAAGGCGACTCAAGTGGTCTGCCACTAAATTCTGGTTACCACTCCTATCCTTAATTTCTAAATCAAATTCTTGCAGAAGCAGTATCCAACGTATTAGCCTTGGTTTGGACTCCTTTTTAACTAATAAATATTTTAGAGCTGCATGGTCTGAGTACACTACTATCTTAGAACCAGGTAAATAGGCTCGGAATTTATCCAGAGCAAAAACAATAACAAGAAACTCTTTTTCAGTAGTAGTGTAATTAGATTGAGCAGCATCTAAAGTCTTAGACGCATAAGCAATTACAAAAGGATCCTTACCTTCGCACTGAGCCAGTGCCGCTCCCACTGCATGGTTGGAAGCATCACACATAATTTCAAATGGCTGGCTCCAGTCTGGTCCTCTCACAATTGGAGCTTGAGTCAGGGCGATCTTCAGCTTATCAAACGCTTGCATGCAATCCTCACTAAACTCGAACTCAATATCTTTCTGCATCAATCTAGATAAAGGCAATGCTACCTTACTGAAGTCCTTAATGAATCTCCTGTAAAAACCTGTATGGCCAAGGAACGAACGGACTTCCCTCACGGAGGAGGGGTAAAGTAAACTAGAAATGACATCTACCTTTACTGGATCTACAGAAATGCCAGTATTAGATACAACATGTCCTAGTACAATTCCTTGTTTTACCATAAAGTGACATTTCTCAAAATTCAACACAAGGTTTGTACTAACACACCTGTCTAATACTCTAAATAAACTATCCAAGCAAAGGCTAAATGAATCACCATATATGCTAAAATCATCCATAAAAACTTTCATACAGTCCTCAATAAGATCTGAAAAGATACTCATCATGCATCTTTGGAAAGTAGCAGGTGCATTACACAAGCCAAAAGGCATTCTTTTATAAGAATACGTTCCAATGGGACATGTAAAATTGGTCTTCTCCTGATCTTCAGGAGCTATATGAATATGAAAATATCCTGTATAACCATCTAAAAAGCAATAATGGGATTCACCTGACAGGCGATCAAGCATTTGATCAATCAATGGCAAGGGGTAATGATCCTTGAGAGTGGCTTAGTTGAGATGCCTATAGTCAATGCGAACTGTCCATGAATTCTGCACTCTAGTTGTCAGGAGTTCTCCATGTTCATTCTTTATTGTTGTGACTCCTGACTTCTTGGGAACCACTTGTACTGGACTGACCCATTCACTGTCTGAGATAGGGTAAATGATATCTGCTTCAAGTAGTCTGGTTACTTCTTTCTTGACAACTTCTAAGATGGTGGGATTCAATCTTCTTTGAGGCTGACGGACAGGCTTTGCTCCCTCTTCTAAGAATATTCTGTGCTCACAAACTTGGGGACTGATGCCTACTATATCCGTCAAACTCCATCTAATTGCTTTCTTATGTTTTCTCAACACACTGAGTAGTTGCTCTTCTTGTTGAGAGGTGAGTTTCCTTGCAATAATAACTGGGAATTTCTGATTATGCTCAAGGTAAGCATACTTGAGGTGTAGAGGAAGGGGCCTCAATTCTGATTTAGGCTCTTGGCTAGGCTCTGGATCATTCGGGGCTAGGATAATGGCAAAGTGTCTTCATTGTGATCAGAGGGTGTCCCGACACTTGGACCTTGCTCCATGTGCTTCTCTTCTATTTCTTCTCGGTGAACTTCAGCTATAGTTTCATCAATAATGTTGCACTAGAAGATAGAATGATCTTCTAGAGGGTGCTTCATAGCTTCATTTAAACTGAAACTCACTGTTCTTCCATCTATCTCAAAGGAGTAAGTTCCTGAGAATGCATTCAGCTTGAACTTTGAAGTCTTCAGGAATGGTCTTCCAAGCAGGATTGATGATGGTCTTCCTGAGTCATTAGGGGGCATTTCCAGGATATAGAAGTCAATAGGAAATGTGAGCCCCTTAATGCTCACTAATACATCTTCAGCAATTCCAACTACTGTAATAATGCTTTTATCTGCTAACACAAAACGAGCTGCCGACCTTTTTAAGGGAGGAAGCCTCAAAGTATCATATATAGACAATGGCATTATACTAACACATGCTCCTAAATCACATATGCAGTCAGAAAATATTACACCTCCTATGGTACAGTTAACCATACATGGACCTGGATCACTACATTTTTCACGTATACCTTCCATTAAAGTAGATACAGAACTACCTAAAGGAATAGTTTCTAATTTATTAATTTTATCTTTATGTATGCACAAATCTTTTAGAAACTTTGCGTATTTAGGTACCTGCTAAATGACATAAAAAAGAGGAACAGTTACCTCAACTTTTTTGAATATTTCTACTATTTTGGGATCAAGTTCAACCTGCTTCCTGGATTTCTTTGCAAGGTGTGGAAATGGGATAGGAATGGCATCCTGCATAGCTTCAGCTTCCTTTGGTTCTCCATTCCTTGGTTGAACTGCTTCTTCTTCAACTATATCTTGTACGTCCTCTTCCTCTTCAGCATCTTCCACTTCCACTACATTCTCAGTTGGGGCATGTTCTGGTGGGCTTGGCTCCTCATGGTTCCTCCCTTGCAGTGTGGTTCCGAACCTCAAAGTGATGGCGTTGATGCCACCCTTGGGGTTAGGTAAGGGTTGAGAAGGAATTCCACTGGAGCTTAAAGGTTGGTTAATGGGATTAGGTAATGAATCTATCCTGGAGGCGAGAGCTTGTAAAGTGGCATTCAGACCATTTAAAGTAGAGTTTAGCTGTGTCTGCATATATTGTTGTCCTTGTGCAAGAGAACAAAACATCTCGTCATTTGATGAGAAATTAGGATAGGTGATCTGGGGAACTTGTTGTTGGTTGTGATGGGGTCCTTGGGACTGTCTTAGGTGAGCTGCTCTGTAAGGCTGGTTCTGATTCTGCTGTCTGTTGTTGTTATTTCACCTCTGGTTTCCATTGTTATCTCCTCTGTTATAGCTGTCTAATAAACTCCGTTTTCAGGATTTATATTGTGTTGGATTTAGAGCATTTTGCTAACCTTTTCTCACATTTAGCCAATGATTTAGCATGATTTTATGATCTCTTCCTTGTTTGTGCTTAAGTGTAAAAAGCATGTTTTTTGGCCTTTGATTAGATAACTTTACTTTCTACTTGGTTCCATAAGATGCCATGATGTGTTTGGTAGTAATCTCAGGTTGAAAAGGACTGGGAATGGATCAAGGGAGCAAGGAAGGAAGCATGCAAGTGGAGAAGATTATGAAAAGCCAAAGAGTTAAATTCGGCCATGGACGCGCGCGCGCACCAGGCGCTTAAAATCGCCCAGGGACGCGTACGCGTGCTGTGCACGAACACGTCGGTGTTGATTTATGATTTTTTAATGAAATCGTGGCCAGCGAATTCTCAAGGCCTGTAGGGTCCAATCCAAGTCAACTTTGGCGCCAAAAACACTCAAAAGGACCAAGGATTGAAGGGAGGAGGGGGATCATCAATGACACACACATTAGGCTAGTTGAGTTTTAGTTTTTAGAGAGAGAAGCTCTCACTTCTCCCTAGGATTAGAAATAGGATTAGGTTTAGTTCAATAATTTAGATCTAGGTTTCAATTCATGCTTTCCTTTTCTTCTACCTTTCAATTTTATGTTGTTACATTCATCATTCTTCTATTGTTGTTATTTCTTTCTTCTATTTTGTTTGTAGATCTACTCTTGTTTATTCTATTTTCTTTTAATAAAATTTGAGGTAATTCATGTAGATCTTGTTTCTTTTGATTGTTGTTATTAATTCCTTGCAATAAGTAGTTGTTAGATTTTATTGTTGTTATCAATTTACTTTACTTTCCTTTATTACCTTCCAAGTGTTTGATGAAATGCTTGGTTGGATTTTAGTCTAGATTTTGTTCCTCTTAGCTATGGTAGAGTAATTAGTAACGCTTGAGTTATCTAATTCCCTTGTTGATTGATAATTAGAAGTTGCTAATTGATTTGGATACCACTAAAGCTAGTCTTTCCCTTGGGAGTTGGCTAGAACTTGTGGAATCAAGTTGATTCATCCACTTGACTTTCCTTCATAGTTAGAGGTTAACTAAGTGGTAGCAATGGACAATTTATGGTCACAATTGAAGAGGATAACTAGGATAGGACTTCTAGTTCTCATATCTAGCCAAGAGCTTTGTTAGTTGTTAGTTTAATTTCCTTTGCCATTTACATTTCATGTCTAAAACCTCAAAAACCCCAAACATACCTCATAACCAATAACAAGACACTTTGTTGCAATTCCAAGTGAGAACAACCCGAGGTTCAATACTTCGGTTTGCAATATAGTTTCTAAACCAACAATAGTCCTTTCATACAAAAATTTGTTTGTCACTAGTATTGAACCTCGGGTTGTTCTCACTTGGAATTGCAACAAAGTGTCTTGTTATTGGTTATGAGGTATGTTTGGGGTTTTTGAGGTTTTAGACATGAAATGTAAATGGCAAAGGAAATTAAACTAACAACTAACAAAGCTCTTGGCTAGATATGAGAACTAGAAGTCCTATCCTAGTTATCGTCTTCAATTGTGACCACAAATTGTCCATTGCTACCACTTAGTTAACCTCTAACTATGAAGGAAAGTCAAGTGGATGAATCAACTTGATTCCACAAGTCCTAGCCAACTCCCAAGGGAAAGACTAGCTTTAGTGGTATCCAAATCAATTAGCAACTTCTTATTATCAATCAACAAGGGAATTAGATAACTCAAGCGTCACTAATTACTCTACCATAGCCAAGAGAAACAAAATCTACACTAAAATCCAACCAAGCATTTCATCAAACACTTGGAAGGTAATAAAGGAAAGTAAAGTAAATTGATAACAACAATGAAATCTAACAACTACTTATTGCAAGGAATTAATAACAACAATCAAAGGAAACAAGATCTACATGAATTACCTCAAATTGCATTAAAAGAAAATAGAATGAACAAGAGTAGATCTAAAAACAAAATAGAAGAAAGAAATAACGACAAAAGAAGAATGATGAATGTAACAACATAGAATTGAAAGGTAGAAGAAAAGGAAAGCATGAATTGAAACCTAGATCTAAATTATTGAACTAAACCTAATCCTATTTCTAATCCTAGAGAGAAGTGAGAGCTTCTCTCTCTAAAAACTAAAACTCAACTAGCCTAATGTGTGTGTCATTGATGATCCCCCCTACTCCCTTCAATCCTTGGTCCTTTTGAGTGTTTTTTGGCGCCAAAGTTGACTTGGATTGGACCCTACAGGCCTTGAGAATTCGCTGGCCACGATTTTATTAAAAAATCATAAATCAGCACCGACGCGTACGCGCACAGCACGCGTACGCGTCCCTGGGAGATTTTAAGCGCTTGGTGCACGCGTGCGTCCATGGCCGAATTCAACTCTTTGGCTTTTCATGATCTTCTCCACTTGCATGCTTCCTTCCTTACTCCGTTGATCCATTCTCAGTTCTTTTCAACCTTAGATTACTGCCAAACACATCAAGGCATCTTATGGAACCAAGTAGAAAGTAAAGTTATCTAATCAAAGGCCAAAAAGCATGCTTTTTACACTTAAGCACAAATAAGGGAGAGATCGTAAAATCATGCTAAATCATTGGCTAAATGTGAGAAAAGGTTAGCAAAATGCTCTAAATCCAACACAAGATAAATCCTGAAAATGGAGTTTATCAACCTCCCCACACTTAAACCAAGCATGTCCTCATGCTTGACCAAGAATGAAGCGAAGGGATATGACATTTATTCAATGCACTAAACTACACGAATTCTATCTAAATGAAACTACCTAGGGTGAATGCAAATGCTTGGTCAAAATAATTCAACTTCCAAGAGAATAAAGATATGAGCATAAGAGCTAGAATAATAGGGATCAAGTCCAAATCACAATTGTATTGAATTGTCAAAAGAATTTCAAACTTGCAAGAATATAGATAATAGAGGTGAATACATGTAATTGAGCTTTTTGAACCCTCACCGGATGTGTATCCGCTCTATTTACTCAAGTGTTTAGAGGTTTATTCACTCAATTCTCTCCTAATCACGTTTTTCAAAGTTTGTTCTTCATCTAACAATCAACAATCATTCAATGTATGCATTCATTCATCATGAGGTCTTTCTCATAGGTTGTAATGGGGTTAGGGTCAAGGTAGGATAATGTATGGCTAAGTGGACTAGAGATTTGAATCTTTGATTATCCTAGACTTTCCCACCTAATCTATACAATGACCTATACAAATTCTAATCAACCCTAACCAACCATCCTTCATTCTTTACATGCTCATGCATTTCTTTTGATTTTCCCAACACTTATGCATTGATCCTTATTGAGCTTTGCTTTGGGGCATTTTGTCCCCTTTTTATTCCTTTCTTTTTTCTTTGTTTCTTTCTTTTTCTATATTTTTTTTCAATGCATAAGGTATATACATTTAATCAATGCATGAGTATGCACCCAATTTCCCAAGTATAAATACAAAACACTCTTTTATCCTAACCAATGTTCCTAATCTCCCCAAACTTGAATATAAGACACTCTCACTAGCCTAAGCCAATCAAAGATCCAAACACGAGACTTTATTATTTTCCGCTTTAGGCTTGTAATGCGCTAAAATTAGAACAATTGGGTTAAGCGTAGGATCAAAATTGGTTAACAATAGAGGACAGAA
Organism: Arachis ipaensis; assembly: GCF_059453495.1. Classification (NCBI taxonomy): domain Eukaryota; kingdom Viridiplantae; phylum Streptophyta; class Magnoliopsida; order Fabales; family Fabaceae; genus Arachis; species Arachis ipaensis. The sequence goes on along the minus strand of NC_142435.1, from coordinate 38,499,723 downwards.
GGTAGGCTATTTGGGTAAGTGAGCTAATTGAAATAATGGCCTCAATCATATAAATGTATGAATACAAGGAATAAATGGACATATAGAATCAAGCAAACCAAGGATCACAATCATAGGAAGAGATAATTGAAGAACTGAAGATTGATGGTTTAGAGGTTATAGTAAACTCTCGTTGCAAGTATATTTACTAAACCAAGCAATCAACCTTTCTTACAAACGTTTTGGTTGTCACAAGTAACAAACCCCTTTGAAATTGATAACCGAGTATTCAAAGCGCAGGTCGTCTTCTCAAGGAATTGCAGGGAGGTATGTTCTTATTATTGGTTATGAGTTTGTAAATTGGGGTTTTGGAAGTAAGGAGGGAATATGTTATATAACAAGTAAAATAAAGTAATAATAATAAAATCTCTTGGCAAGGTATAAGAATTGGAATTCCTATCCTAGTTATCCTTATCAGGTGTGAAGAGAATTGGGTTTTAATCCCACTTGGTCAACCTTTATTAAACAAAGGAAGGTTAAGTGGACTGATTAGCTTGATTCTCAAGTCCTAGTCAACTCCTGTGGAGAGACTAGTGTTAGAGCAATCCTAGCTCAAGCAGAATCTGCCAATTTTAATCACTTGCTAAGTTTGATAACTCAAATACTACCAATCACTTGACCAAAGCCGAAAGGGAGAAAAATATCTAAATTAAATTAAAAGCATTAATATAAATAAAGCAAAGCAATCTTAAATTTGAAAATACCTCAAATTGCATTAACAAAAGAAATTAAATCTGGCATAGATGTTCATAAATTAAATTGAGAAAATAAATAAAAAGAACATTGAACCTGGGATTGAGAGTCACTCCTAAAACTAAGAGAAATCATAAATCCTAATCCTAAGAGAGAGGAGAGAACCTCTCTTTCTAAAAACTACATCTACTCCTAAAATTGTGAATGTGAAAGCCTGATTTTGAATGAATGAATTTTCCCACTTTATAGCCTCTAATCTGTATTTTTTGGGCCGCAAACTGGGTCGGAAACAGCCCAGAAATCGCTGGAGAAGAAATCTGCCACGCTGATTTTCGGAACTGCGACGCGTCCGCATGGATCACGTGACCGCATTGCCTAGCATCAGAGAAACTATGGCATATTATATATCAAATCAAAGCCCCGGACGTTAGCTTTCCAACGCAACTAAAACCGCATCGTTTGGACCTCTGTAGCTAAAGTTATAGCCGTTTGAGTGCGAAGAGGTCAGGTTGGACAGCTTAGCAATTTCTCCAACTTCTTGTATTCCTTCCACTTTTGCATGCTTCCTTTCCATCCTTTGAGCCATTCCTGCCCTGTAATCTCTGAAATCACTTAACACACATATCAAGGCATCTAATAGTAATAAGAGAGGATTAATATTATCAATTATAAGTCCAAAGAAGCATGTTTTCAATCAAAGCACATAATTAGGAAGGCAAATGTAAAACCATGCAAATAGTATGAATAAGTGGGTAAAGAGTTGATAAAAACCACTCAAATGAGCACAAGATAAACCATGAAATAGAGGTTTATCAACCTCCCCACACTTAAACATTAGCATGTCCTCATGCTAAGCTCAAGAGAAACTATAAAGAGACCCAATATCTCTTATGTTGTGGGATGTTTGAGCCAGTTTTTAGACTGTGCAACCACTTATCACCTACAGGCTGCTTTCTGCGTACTCTGATATTTAAAAGGCAGACTTACAACTGGTCTATTCTTCTCCTTTGCTTCTAATCTGTATTTCACCGAATTTGTCAATGCTGACTGGGATACCTGTGCCGATACCAATTTTTTTCTTCTGTTAGCTCACATAACAGGGTGTCACGTGTGAATAACCATTCAAGTTACCCATTATGCATCTTTGATTTTGAAGAAATAGGGTTTAATTGGTATCATGTTTGTTAGTTTAAGGAAAAAAGTGGAAGTATAATGTGACAACACATATCTGTTTATACGGTTTTTGAACTAGGTTTGGGTTGTTTGTAAGTTTTTTAAACTCAGCTGAAAATATAATATGCTTTTTTCTCACATGTCTACTTGCTATATAATAAGATGTTGATGCATTTGATTGGATAGGATGTAAGGGAAAGTAGTTTTGTTATTGAGTTTGATTACCTAAAGACTTTTTTCCATTCTGATGACCATCTTCATCTACCATCTCAATCGTATTTTTGGTACATTCTAAACATAGCCCTTTGAAATAGGAAAATAATTAATAAATCAATGAAAATAGTTCTTTTAACGCATTACATCAAAGTCAACAGGGTGTTGCATAGAATTTGCAAATTATTTGGTCAAATGCATAACTGGTGCACAAAATTGAACTCCGCACAACTGAACCGGCAAGTGCACCGGGTCGTCCAAGTAAAACCTCAGGTGAGTGAGGGTTGAATCCCACGGAGATTGTCGAATTGAGCAAACAATGGCTATCTTGTAAATCTTAGTCAGGCGATTAGAAAAGATGGTTGTTTGTTGAAAGCATAAACGAAATAGTAAAGAACGAAATACCAGATTAGTGTAAAGACAGTGATGGATATTTAGTTAAGGCTTTGGAGATGCGTATTCTTTCCAGATTAACTTTTCTTACTATCTACTTCAACAACGAATGACTCATTTAATGGCAGCCGTAATTGACTAACTTATATAGCATCCTCATCAAGTTAGTCTCTTCTAAACCATAGCAATCCACCATATCCGAGCAACTCATATAGCATCCTCATCAAGTTAACTCATAGCTTCCCACTATAATCGAAGGAGAAGACCTAAGCAATCCACCCCCCTTCGCAATGCTACTCAAAATGCCACAGACAAGGTCAGATCTTCCGGATCAAGGAACGCTGCTTCTTATACTCTATCCTTAATGCCACAGAAACTCAGTAACCCATGGTCAACGGGATTATATTTCACATATCCAAAGTCGCACAAGCACGCTCTTAGAATTCGCAGTGCACTCTCTAGCTGTGGTTCAATACTATCCGGGTCAGGACTCATACGGAACCCATGTAGAACAAGGATAATTGTCATGGGTCATCCTCAATTCATGAGATGAAGAACAAAAATGCACAAGAGGATGGAATCGAACGTGTATTAAAATAGGACAATAATATTATTAATCCATGACAATTAGCAGAGCTCCTAACCCTAACTTAGGAGGTTTAGTTGCTCATACTCTATAGTAATGTAAAAGGTGAAGAAGGTAAAGATGAGGCAGAATATCCGAAACATGGGTGATCTTCTCCTTTAAATACTAATCTAATAACTAAGAAGTATAAAAAGTTTGACAGACTAGACTAGAGGTGCGAAAATCCATCCTTGGGCCCACTTTGGTTGAGTACTTGGGCTGAGATTGGTGTCCAACTTTGAGGAATGGGAGTTGAACACCCATTAGGGACTGATTGGCACTGCCTTGCTGCCTGGTGGGCATTGAACACCCCAAAGGTGGTGGTTCTTGGGCGTTCAACACTGGCTTGTCTCCTTGGGGCGTTAAACGCCAGCCAAGGGGTAGCTCATTGGCGTTCAATGCCCAATATGGGCAGGCTCCTTTAAAGAAAAGTATAAACCATTATATATTGATGGAAAGCTCTGAAAGTTAGCTTTTCAACGCCATTGCGAACGCGTCATTTGGATCTCTGTAGCTCTAGAAATGCTCATTTGAGTGCATGGAGGTCAGAATCTAACAACATCTGCTACGCTTTCCTTGCCTCTGAGTTAGACTTTGCCAAAGCTCCTCAATTTCAGCCAGAAATTACATAAAATTATCAAAAAACACAACTCAAAGTAGAATCCAAAAATATAAATTTTGCACTAAAACCTATGAAAACATAATAAAACTTAAACAAAACATAACTAAAAGAATATGAAAATGATGCCAAAAAGCGTATAAAATTTCCGTTCATCAACCAACATCATTTCCTAGTTCTTTCAATAATGATTTGGTGATTATTGATGAGCGGATATTTGATACTCTTTTTCGCATCATTTTCATATAGTTTTTGTTATGTTTTGATTAAGTTTTATTATGTTTTCATAGGTTTTAGTGCAAAATTCACATTTTTGGATTTTACTTTGAGTTTGTGTGTTTTATAGTGATTTTAGATATTTTTTGGCTAAATTTGAGGAGCTTCAGCAAAAGTCTGATTCAGAAGCAGAGAAAGGACTGCAGATGCTGTCAAGATCTGACCTCCGTGCACTCGAAGAAGCTTTTCTGGAGCTACAAAAGTCCAAATGGTGCGCTCTCAATGACTATCGAAAGCTAACATCTAGGGCTTTCCAGAAATATATAATAGTCCATACTTTGTTTCGGAAATAAAGGCCCAAAAATCGGTGTTCAACGCCAGCCACCAGCCCCATTCCTGGCATCCAGCACCCACAGGGAAGTAGTTGGCGTCCAATGCCCAAAATGGGGTCCCTAGCCAGCGTTCAACGCCCCTAAGGGACCCTAGCTCATTGAGACACTCAAAGCTCAGCCCAAACACTCACCAAGTGGGCCCCAGAAGTAGATTTTTGCACTCCTAAGACTAGTCTATCATATTTCTGTAATCCTTAGTCCTTAGATTAGTATATATATACAAGAGTTCACCCTTGTTAGAAAACTCTTGCCCATTCAAACCTTTCATTGTATTTTTTAGTCAGCATGAGTCACTAACCTCCTAAGGTTAAGGTTAGGAGCTCTGCTGAGTTTCATGGATTAATAATATTACTATTTTCATTCAATATGTATGATTATATTCTCTTATGCAACCTCGTTCTTCATCTTATGAATTGAGGGTGACCCGTGACAATCACCCTTGTTCTACATGGGTTCCATGCAATTCATGACCCAGATAGCGTTGAACTAAAGCTAGAGATTCCCTTGTGGATTCCAATAGAGAATCTGAGCAATTTTGGATATGTGTCATATAATCCTGTTGACTATGGGTGCGTGAAGTTTCTGTGACATATAATCCCATTGAACTAAAGCAGCACTTTTTGATCTGAAAGATCTGCCTTGTCTGTGGCACTTTGAGTAGGATCATGAAGGGGAGTAGACTGCTTAGAGCTTCATCTTCTCCTACAGTGAGAAACGTATAGGTGGCTTGATGAGAGGACATGAGTTATCTCAACGTGGTGGATTGCTGCAGTATAAGAGGTTAACCTGATGAGAGGACATGAGTTAATCACTTACAGCTGCCGTTGAAGGAATCAGAAGGTTATTGAAGAAGACAATAAGAAAAGTTAATCCGGAAAGACAAAGTGACTCCGAAGCCTCAACCATTTTGTCACCATTGAATTCCTATCTACCTAGTAATGTTCTATTTATCTGTTTTATATGCTTTTCGTGACAAACTATAATTTCTATTCGCCTAACTAAGATCTGCAAGATATCCACTGCTTGCTCAAACCATAATTCTCATGGGATCGACCCTGACTTACCTCAAGTATTACTTGGACGACCCGGTATACTTGCAGGTCTATTTGTGCAAATTCTGCGGAGCCAGTTTCGTGCCCCAAGTTTTTTGTCGCCGTTGTCGAGGATTGTTCGGATTTGACAAAGATCGGATTATCTTGTTGCTTAGATTAGGCACTTTTTAATTTTGTTTGAGTCTTTTATTTTTCTTTTTGATCTTTATCTGTTTATTTGAGTCTATGTTCTTGTTCTTGTTAAAGTTTCGAACTTTCTTTCTTTCTTTTCAAAAAAATTTTCAAAAATGGTGTCTTTTGTTTGAGTCTTGTGTCAATCTTTAAGTTAGGTATCTTTTTGAGTCATCTTGAGTCTTTAAGTTTCTTTTCTTTAATTTTCTAAAATTAGAGTCTTTGATTTCAAAATTCTTAAATTTGGTGTCCTTTAGTTGGTTTCCTTTAAAATTTTCGAAATTAATGTGTTTACTTTTCAAAGTTTTTAAGTTTGGTGTCTTTTCTGTTGTTCTTTATTTGCTTTAAACTTTCGAAAATCATCTTAGTGTTCTTTCTAGGTATTCAAGTTGTTCTTGTTTCTTTTCTTGTTTTGATCTTAAAATTTTTAAGTTTGGTGTCTTTTGGTATTTTTCTTTTTAATTTTCGAAAACTTAGTATTTTAGATCTAAAAATTTTAAGTTTGGTGTCTTCTGGTTATTTTTCTCTTTCTTCATTAATTCAAAAATCAAAGAAATATCTTTTCTATCTTTATTTCATAATTTTTTTCGAAAATTTCAAAAAATATTTCAAATTTTAATTTCAAAATCATTATCTTATCTTATCCTAATTTCAAATTTCAAATTTCAAATCTTATCTTTTTATATCTTATCATGTCTTTCTTTTAATTTGATTCTATCTTATCTTATCTTTCTTTTAAAATTTAAAATTCAAAACTTTTTAAATTCCTTATCTTATCTTTCATTTAATTTCAAATCATTATTTTATCTTATCTTAATTTTAAATTTCAAATCTTTTCAAAAAATCAAATCCTTTTCAAATCTTTATCTTATCTTGTTTCAAATTCAAAATTCAAAATTTAAAATTTAATTTTCAAAATCTTATCTTATCCTAATTTAAATTCAATTTTTAAAATTCAAATTTTAAAATTTAAAATTCAAAATTCAAATTTCAAACTTCAAAATCAGATCTTTTTTAAATCTTATCTTATTTTCAAATCTTTCTTAATTAATTACTTGTTTTCTCTTTCTTTTTTTTCAAAACTTCCAAACTAATTCTTCTCTCTCTTATTTTCAAAAACTTCTGATAAACCCATATTTTATGACATATTTTGTGCGTAATTTGAGTGATTTATTCAACCCTTTACCCACTTATTCATATTAATTGCATGATTTTACTTTTCCTTCCTTATTATGTGATGTATGTGAAAAACATGTTTCCTATGCTTTTAAATTAATTATTTTAATTACCTTTATTTCCATTCGATGCCGTGATTAATGTGTTGAGTAGTTTCAGATCCTCTAAGGCAGGAATGACTTAAAGGATGGAAAGAAAACATACAAAAATGGAAGGAAAGCGCAAAATGGAGTTTCTGAAGAAACTGGCCTCCACGCAATCGCATGGGCGACGCGGACGCATGCCAAGCGCGAATCAACAGCGACGCGGCCGCATGACTGACGCGACCGCGCGCCTTAAGCAGAACACATATGACGCGGCCGCATGACCGACGCGACCGCGTGCAAAGAAAAGCTCCAAATGACGCGACTGCGTGACCCACGCAGACGCGTGACAGAGGCTACACACCAAAAATTGTAGAAAACGCTCATAGCGAATTCTGAAGCCCTTTTTGGCCCAAATCCAAGTCTAGAATGCATAGACCAGAGGTTATGAAGTGGGGGAATGCATCAATTCAAAGGGAGCTCGCCAATTTTTTTACTTTCCATGATTTAGATTTAGTTTTGAGAGAGGCTCTCTCCTCTCTCTTTAGGATTAGGATTTAGATTTAGGATTTTTATTCGCTTTCAGGATTATCTCTTTTGATCAGGTTCAATATTCCTTTCATTTACTTTTGCAAGTCACTTTATGAATCCTTTCATGTTTCAGATTACTCTTTTATTAATGTTATTTGAGGTATTTCAGTTTAATATTGATTTCTTTTATTTATGCTATTGTTGCTTTTACTCTGAAGACATTTTTATTCCAGTAGATTTACTTTCCCTTTTGCTTTTGGTTAAGAAATCAGTAACTCAGGAGTTGTCAAACTTAAACACGATTGGTAATTGTTATCTTGTTAATTGAATTGAACTTCAATAATCTCAATCTTTTCTTAGGAAATAAATAGGATCCGAAGATCAAACCAATTAATCCCTTAACCTTCCTTTGTATTAGTAAAGGCTAACGAAGTGGAATTAAGATTCAAGTATTATCATCATTGATAAGGATAGCCAGGATAGGACCTCTAATTTCTCATACCTTGCCAAAAGTTTGTTTTACAGTATTTATTTATTTTTAATTGCCATTTAAATTATTTGTCATATTTGTTCCTCATTCTTAAAACCCCAAATTTACAATCTCCATAACCAATAATAAGAACATACTTCCCTACAGTTCCTTGAGAAGACGACCCGAGGTTTGAATACTTCGGTTATCAATTTTTAAGGGGTTTGTTACTTGTGACAACCAAAACGTTTGTACGAAGGGATTTTTGTTGGTTTAGAAACTATATCTACAACGCGACTGTTTTATTAAAAATCTTTACTGGCAAAAATTCTAACGTCAAAATGGAGCCGTTGCCGGGGAACTGCTAACGTGTGCCTTATTATTGGTTATTGTAAATATTTTTCTTTTGCTTTATTTATTTTTGTTTCTCCTTTTTAATTTTATTTGCTACCATGAATTCTCACCCCTCTCGCTTTGAGTTTGGGTCTAACTTTGTTGAAGGAAATAGAAGTTACAGCAGGAATATGCATCAAGGTCAGACCAATGAAGGATGGATGGAGCCAAGAGGATCTAATTAATTCTTCAGGCAACAACACCCTCCATGATATCATGGACAACGACCATTCTACAATGCATACCCAGCTGAATGATATGGTGGACAACCTTGTAACTACCAACAAGCCCCACCCCATGCCTATAGACCATCCTTTCAACATAACCTCGAACCACCACACTCACAAGCTTCTCTTCACCATTCGCCACCATATGATCCTTTCCTATCCCAGTTCCAATCCAATCACTCCCAAGCACCACCACTTCCCTATGTTTCATGTCCAAATCCATCACCCAGAGAATCAGAAGTTCGCCTCAAGGCAACAGTAAATAAACTTCAAACAACCATTCGACAACTGGAGCAAGCAGTAATTCAATTAGCTTCTAGACGCGCGAACATTCAAGGACCAACCACAAATCCATGTGGACAATCCAATGAAAAGCGTAGCATGAAGGAGACACTAGAAACTCCAGTGGACAAGACAGAGCATGAATTCGTACTAGAACAAGTAGAAGAAGCTGTCATTATGCAAGAAGAAGAGTTGGTTGAAGATCTAGGAGACGCTGAACCTCCATGGGAATCCAGAGCTGAAGAGAACTCCGTCAAGGACACCGCAGTTGATGCTAAGGATGATATTGCACAATCCCCAAGGCAAGTCATTTATGAAGAACTAGACGGAATAACCGAGGACACAAATTCCCTTGATGATGATAGTCACGAGTCTAGCTCTCTTAGTAATGAACTTGCATCCGCAAGTGAATTCTCTGAGATCGAAGAATCTTCCCCAAGTGAATACGAAGATGATGCGGAGGTAGATTTCTCTCAACCTCCATTCTATGACTCAAGTGATGAGGAAGACATAGAAGACTTTGACTAGGACTCAGATGCATTTGAAGAACCTTACAAGGAAGTGAAGGAATTCACAGAAGAGCACAAGGGAGAAGAACTTACAGAACCACCAGAAACACCTACCCCAAGGCCATTACCCCAATCCTTAACCTTTAACTTTACTTTTTCACTTGAATATGGTTTGCTTGAAACAGATGGCCAGCTTAGAGCTCTCTGCGGCTTTAAGAATAAAAGGGAAATGGCTCGTGCTCAGAGCTGGTGTACAAGGTTCAATAAGGTTCCACGCTTCAACTTGAAGTGCACGAATTGGTATCATATTCAATCGAATGGATCTCAAAAAATGTTTGGTCACCATGGTGAGAATCTACTTTCTAAACCGCCCGGATGGAAAAATATAGATCAAGACGGAGGCGGATTTAAATATAAGGCTTGGGATCATGGATTCTATTCTGACATTCGTCACCCCGGGAGCCTGAGACTCTGTTTGAAGCTGCTCAGAAGCTTTACATGCCTAGTTTGGAACCCCAGAGGCTATTGGCATTCCAAGCATTGGTGGAGATTTCTGGATGAATTTAAGCATAAACCGCCATAGCAGGAAGCTCTTCCAATGTCCAACTTAAGGACTTTAACTAAAAGTGCTAGGTGGGAGACAACCCACCATGGTATGATCGTTCCTTTTGCAATTTTAATTTTATTTAGTTTTATTTGTTTTTGAATTTTATTTTATTTTATTGAACCTGGAATCATGCATAGCATTCACATTAAGCACTGCATTCTGCATATTGCATTCCGCATTCTGCATAAAAAAAAGGGTGCGCGACGCGACCGCATCATCCATGCGATCGCGTCAATGGCGAAATACACTTCCCACGCGACCGCGTCCTCCACGCGGCCGCGTGCCCTGGAAATCAGCGTAAGGATCCAACGTCCAGAAAGTTGGGCTGGAATCGTGCGGCCATTGTGCGTCTAGCACAAAAGGACCCATGCGATCGCGTGCCTGACGCGATTGTGTCACTTGCACACAATCAATCCCACGCGACCGCGTGAGCGACGCAATCGCGTCACATGGATTGCACAAATCCCAAAAGGAGATAGAGAGTTGGGCTGGAATGACGCTGGATTCGTGCGTTTAGCACAAATTCCAGCGACGCGATCGCATGCCCCAGCCGATCGCGTCCTACCCTCTTTTATCCCTTCCATGCGATCGCGCAACCCACGCGATCGCGTACCCCACATTTTGCACCATCCACGTGACCGCGTGCCCCACGCGGCCGCGTGGATTCATATTTATAACCCCCCAGGTCACGCGAAACCCTATTATCGCGCCCCCCTGAACCCCCTCCCCTCCCTTCTCCCTTCTCCAATCCAACCACCACCACCCAGTCACCACCACCGCCACCCCCAGACGCCGCCGACCTCCCAGACGCCGCCGCCACCTTTCCTCCCTTCTTCCCTCCCCTTCTTTTTCCTTCTTTCTTCCTCTTTTCCCCCCTCTCCGCCACTACTCCTCCGCGCACCACCAACCACCGCCGCCGCCCGTCCCAACCGCGCCCCCCATCCACCAGCACCACCACCCCTTCCCCTATCCCCCCATCCCCCATTACCCCTTTCCCCCTGCCCCGAACAGCCACGCCGCCATCACCACCACCGCCAGCCACCGCGCCAGCCCCCGTCACCACCACCACCAGCCACCTTTCTGCCCACTCTCATTCTACGGCCTTCCAGGTTCCACAGAACGTCACCCTTTTATCTATCCGTAATTAGTTCATATTTTTCTGTTTATGTTCATGTCTAGGCTAGTTAGATATGCATGCTGTAGTTGATTTTAGGTTGTTAGGTAGTCTAGGCTGTGGTTAGTGGATTTAGGTCTGTTTATTTGCGTTGTTCATGTTTTTTGCTTTATGTTTTTGCAATCCTGCTGCTGCTGTAATGTTAGTTCATATGCTGTACTCTCTTGTATATTGCTGCTCTTTACATTGATTTTTCATGATTATAGTCCTTATATGTAACTGCAAGCTTTAATTTTAATTCATATGAACTATTTGATTGCTGTTTATTTTCCGGGACAATCCAATTTTAGCCGGAATGCTGTCCAAATTTCTGTAAAATGTTTTCATTCATGTTTTGGTTTTGGCATTTTGAACTCTGTTTTCCTCTGCTTTAACCAAATCATTTCATGAATGCCAGGGCATGCTTTCTATCCTTTTTGATTTCCTGGTTCATAAACTGCATTTGTGATGTTTTGATTCCAATTTTTGCTTTCTCTATATCTATTTGAATCAGCATCAACCTGTTTTCCTTATGTGGTTATGAGTTACTTATAGCTTCTAACTGTGAATAATTGTTACTTGGAATATTTTCATTATGCCACTTACTTTAACCCACTTCCTACTAACTCACTAATGTTAACTTCCTAAACTCTTTTTCACTTCTAACCAAACTAACCTTTTTAAAATCTTTCTTCTGGTTTTTCACTTTCTTTTAACCTTCTAACCATGGCATAATGATAATTTTTCTATTTCACATGAATTCAATTACATTTTGGATTGTGCATTCTTCTTTTCAAACTTCTAACTCCTATACAATCCTTAATGCACATTTACTTAACTCATTTACCTCATTCTAATTCTCCTTTGCCACTTTGTGTTTCTTTTGACTATTTGCCTATTTGTTTTCCTATTTTTATTATATCCTGGTTTTCTATTTTTCAGGATGTCTGATTCCTAGAGAAAGGGAAAAGGAAAGGCTACCATTGGCAAACGTAAAAGAGGAGATTCATCTATGTCCATCATAGATCTAATGCATGATGCCTCCTGGCGGGAGAAACACTTTATCCCGCAGGAGAAGGCTGACCAGCTACTTCCCGCCACTGATCCGATTAAATTTGCCAACCGATACTGTGAGCTTAAGTATCTGGTGTTTGCAACCTCCAGGAACCTATACCTGGAGAGAACTTTGAAGATTCCAGAAGAACTCCAGCAGTACACCTCTGATCAAATCAAACAAAGAGGCTGGTTCTTCCTGGAGAGACCTCTGACTGAGGTCAATGCATCTTGGGTTAGGGAATTCTACTGCAATTACTTCAAAACCTCCCTAGATGCAGTGAACCTTAGAGAGAAGCAGATTTTTGTTACTGAGGAGGCAATTGAAGATGTTCTGAAGCTTCTGCCTAAATCTGATCAGCCAGACGGTTATCAGAAAGCTGAGGAGGATATGCACTATATGCAATTTGACTGGGATGCAATAAAGGCGAGGATCGCCCTTGACCTGACAGTTCCTTGGATCATGGGTCAGGACACCACCATGCCCAAGGGGATCAAGCAGATTTACCTGAACGATGAGGCTCAGCTATAGCATCAGATATTCAGCAACTACATTATGCCGAGTACTCACGAGACTGAGATACCAGCCGCTATGATCACCCTCCTTTGGTGTGTGATGGAGGGTAAGGACCTATACCTGCCACGCTTTATCCGGCACTATTGGCCAGGGTCCACGTCCGAGGCACTCTTCCCTTTCCCTATTTGGTTACACAGTTGGGCCGTCGAGCTGACGTGCTTTGGGAGGATGCTGATGAGAGGCCACCTGCTGCAGAATGTAAGAAGATTATCCCGCACAGTAGGAACTTTCTGGCCTTGGGTTACAGATCTCCAATCCTCTCTGGTGACACTGCCACACCATCTGCCAGCCCCACTTCCTCTACAGCTACACCTTCCACCACTACTGCACCTCCACCTGCCCCAAAGCCCATCTATCATCTAGTACACCGCTTGTCTCGACGGCTTGACCAGATGGAGCGTTGCAACAAGCGACGCTATGAGCACCTGAAGCTGATCATACTCTCTGGCGATATCCCCTCCGAGCCTGACACACCATCCGAGGCATCTGAGGAGGAGGCAGATGATCTCGAGGCTGAGACCCATCCCCAGGGAGAGACAGAGCAGGCTGCACCACAGGCAGAGGTTCCACATCAGATTCAAGCTGCAAATCCTGAGATTCCTATCCAAACAGCACCTCCTCTACAGCAGCTAGATCCTCAGCCCACCACCACAGAGACTTCAGCTACCATTCCTTCCAGTGATGACACCCCTTCACACCCTGCTTGATTGAGCATCAGGAACGATGCTTCATTTTAAGTGTGGGGAGATCGCCATCTCTGGCATATTATCTTGGTGAACCACTACAGACTCTTTTTCTTTTATTTTGGATATTTTTCTGTATTTTTCTCTCTATTTTTATTTTTATTTTCTGAGTATTTATACATTGCTACTTTTAAGTATTTTTACTCTATTCCTGCATTTTGCATTTTTAGTTCATATTCTAGTTATTTAGTTTAGTTTGCAATTCTAACTTATTAGTGGATTAATTAGTATAGTTTACCCTTTTTAGCATAAGATAGCTTAGTTTAAATTGAAAAATATAAAAAGGAAGTAAGCTAGGAACTTGAACATAACAGAATCAAATCCATAAACCTTGTATATGTAGCATTACATCATGTAGTTAAACTAACAACATTTCATCAAGGAGAAACATGAAAACCTTAAAGGCCACCCTAAATAATTTTTTTATGAGAATAATGGGAATTTTTAACTAAACCTGCATAATATATATGAATGATATATGATGTTTGAGTTAGAGAACACACAGCCTGTGAGTCTTGAGCTTAATTGTATGGTTGCATTCAAACCATAATTTCATCCCTGTGTGTTTCGCTTCTTTTTATTTTGATGTTCTTTACTTTGTTTTAATCTATATGTCCAGTTGTAGAATATAGATACATACCAAGAAAGTGATTGAGGCCATTATTTGATTTTAACCCATTTGTCCCAAAAATAGCCTACCTTTTACATCCCCTTTGTTAGCCCCTTGAGCCTTTAATTCCCCCTTTTTTTTTAATAATCACATTACTAGCCTTAAGCAGAAAAACAAAATAAAAATCCTAAGATGAATCCTTGGTTAGCTTAAGATAGAAATTGTTTATTGTTTAAGTGTGGGGAAACCTATTGGGAACATAGATGATAAAAAAAAAGGGTAGGAAGTTGAAAGAAATAAAATTAATCAAAATAAAATTTTTGGGAAACATGCTCATGTGAGATTAAAATAATTAATTTACCATGTGCATTAAAATATATATATATATATATATATATATATAATTTATTATAATATTTTAATTTTTAGCATTTGAATAAAGGGGATACAAAAGAATTCCCCAAAATGCAAAATAAAAATAATGCACATGGGATAAAAAAATAAAGATCAAGACATGAGCATGTAACATCAAAAGTAAAAAGATGGGAAAACAGGTAAAGTAGTTTTGTTTTACTAAGTATGTATGTTAGGTGAGATCTTAGTCTAATTGAGGATTCACTTATTAGCTCACTTAGCCTTATACATATATCCTTACCTTTACCTTGGCCCCATTACAACCTTAATTAAAGACCTCATGATTTTTGGTACGACTATATTCTATAATTGTTGATTGGTTAGATGAAGAACAAAGTTATAGAAAGTAGGAATAAAAAGAAGAATAGAGTGATTAACCCAATAAACACTGAGTGACTAGAGAGTAAACACAAAATCCAGTGAGGGTTCAATAACTCATCAACATATATCTATGCTTAATTTACTAACTGTTTTGCAAGTTCGTAAAATATTTTTCTTTCCCATCTCATTTGAAAAAGTGCTTTATTATTTAAGGGTTGGCTATGTATATATATGATTCCTTGAGAATGTGAATTACTTTAACTACATGTAAGCTTTATATATGAGTGAATAAATTAGAATTGCATGACTCTTAAGTAGTTGCATTTAGAATAGGTTGCATTGCATAACATTCCACCAGTTTAATCTTACCTTACTCTTTACCTTGGATTTAGCATGAGGACATGCTATTGTTTAAGTGTGGGGAGGTTGATAAACCCATATTTTATGACATATTTTGTGCGTAATTTGAGTGATTTATTCAACCCTTTACCCACTTATTCATATTAATTGCTTGGTTTTACTTTCCCTTCCTTATTATGTGATGTATGTGAAAAACATGTTTCCTATGCTTTTAAATTAATTATTTTAATTACCTTTATTTCCATTCGATGCCGTGATTAGTGTGTTGATGATGCACGGAAAACTTGTCTAGCAATAAATCTCCCTTCGGCAAGTGTACCAAATTTGTCGTCAAGTAAAAACTCACAATAGAGTGAGGTCGAATCCCACAGGGATTGATTGATCAAGCAACTTTAATTAGAAGAATGTTCTAGTTGAGCGAATCCAGAATTTGGGTTGAGAATTGCAAAAAATAAAATGGCGGGAATGTAAATAACAGAAAAGTAAATGTTAGAATTAAAAGACTGGAAGTAAATGACTGAAAATAAATTGCAGAATTGTAAATGGGAATGGGGGATTTGCTCATAAAAGTAAATGGCAGAATTAAAGAGAATGGGTAAGATCAGAGATGGGGAGTTCATTGGGCTTTGGAGATGTTGCAATTCTCCGGATCAAGTTCATTTTCATCTCTTCTTCAATCAATGCACTCATTGATCTCCTTGGCAATCTTAATTGATTGAATTACAATTTCTTGCAATTCAATCTCTCAAGTCTTGATCAATAGCCAATTAGTTGGTCAATTGCTCATGAGAAGAGATGAAGTATGGTCACTGATTATACCACATGCATTTCCCAAATCAAGTATTGAGAGGGTTATAGTCACATACCCATCCAAACCCAATTTGGTCCAGCATGAGAAAGCACTTCTAGCTTGATCTCTTCATTCCTCTTTCAAGGTTCAAAAGAGATCCAAGATTGAATAGCTTCTTTTTCAAGATAACTACTCAATTGGATGAAGATCTAAAGCTTTCAAGTGAAATCAAGAGAAAAGATAGAAGAAGAATAATGAAAATTAGTATTGATCCATCAAATTACAACAGAGCTCCCTAACCCAATGAGGGGTTTAGTTGTTCATAGCTCTTGAAAATGAAAACAAAGATGGAGAATACATCATAGAACTAGAAATTGCAGAGAAAGTAAAATACAGAGAGTAATTCTCTTTTTCCAACTTCCAGAACTCCTTAACAATTCAAAGCTACTCCTATATATACTACTTCTCTCAGCTTCTAGTTGGCTCTTCAAGTCTTGGGCCTTTGGATCTTGAGTTTGAAGCAATTCTCTTCTTCATTTGGGCTTGGCTTTACTTGCAGAGAGAAAATGTGAAGTGGGCAGAGACTTTAGCTCAGGACGTTAGGGGTGTTAACGTTTAGTGAAAATATAAGTTCGAGAACGTTAGTGACAATCAACTTTCTCACTAACGTTACTAAGTAAAAGCCACGTTAATTTCAACGTTAGTGGCATAAACGTTGCCACTAACGTTGCCTCTAAGTCCTTCGCACACGTTATTGAGACTTAACATTTCCAATAACTTTGAAAAGCCCCCTTTGTTCCCACGTTAGAGCCCACGTTAACTTAGTTAACGTGGCTCTTTAACGTGGGCTTGCCATCCTTCGAGAACGTTAGTGACACTCAACATTGTCACTAACGTTCCAAGGTGCCCCTATGTCTCACATTAGAGTCCACGTTAACTAGGTTAACGTGGCTTCTAACGTGGCCATGCTTAACCATCCCCAACGTTAGTGACAATGTTGAGTGTCACTAACGTTGGCCATTCTTTCACTCATCAACGTTAGCTTCCACGTTAACTAGGTTAACGTGGAAGTTAACGTGGCTCCTTGGGGGATTGTGTGGTTGCTTCCAACGTTAGTGACAATGTTGGGTGTCACTAACGTTGTCGACCATGCTTGCTTCTTACGTTAGCTCCCACGTTAACCAAGTTAACGTGGGAGCTAACGTGGTATATTTCTCCTTAGGCCAACGGTAGTGACAATGTTGAATGTCCCTAACGTTGGCGCTTCTCCCCCTTTCTAATGTTAGAGGCCACGTTAACTGAGTTAACGTGGACTCTAACGTGGCCACTTGTGAGCATTTGCCAACGTTAGTGACAATGTTAAGTGTCACTAACGTTGGCTCAACTTTCCTTCTCCACGTTAGAGTTCACGTTAACTTAGTTAACGTCACTCTTAACGTGGTCAATGATGGCTTTGAGAGCGTTATTGGCAATCACTTTTCTCATTAACTTTGCAAGTTACCTCCCATTCCTTGCTTCCTTTGGTCCTGAAATCAAACAATAGAGTGCATCAAAGTTCTAGTCCAAGTCATGGGTAATGCAACATACAATTTGTCACTAAACTCATGCAAAATCCTCATGAAATAATGTAAAATGCACAATGTATGCTTGAATCAAGGTGTAAGTGAATATCTACCCAAAACTAGCTTATTTCCTAAGGAAATGCATGAAACTAACCTAAAAACAGTAAAGAAATGGTCAGTGAAACTGCCAAGATGCCCTGGCATCACAACACCAAACTTAAAGCTTGCTTGTCCCTAAGCAAGTACTGAAACAAAAGAATGATGAATGGAATGCCAAGAGCAATGAGTCATTCTTGTGGAAGTCATATCACTGATTTTATGGTGGTTTCATGCATAGTAACTTAGGTTCATTCCTGGCTTTCAGACCTTTATCATGTCTTAAAACACTCACTTTGCTTACATCCCATGAGACTTTTATTCATTGATCCCTTTATTGTCATTTCAGAGCTTATTGGTGTTCTTAGGCTAAGTGCTCTGTAAGGGGCAACTTTTTAAGATAAGCTTTCAGCCAACACTTTCGAACCAGTTGGTTCAAGGTGCTAGGTGTTGAAGCACCCCTAAGGACTTACTCCCTCAAGTCTCTCCCCCATACATACACACCACAGGCATATAGTTCATTTATTTTCCTTCTTGAGACCTTGGTGTCCAGCACCTCTTTGGGTTACTAAATCTTCTATGGTGAGGGTTACTCTTGATAATGGACTTTCAGCTGATAATCCTGGGTTAGTTAACCCAAGTTACCAGGTGATAAAGCACTCCTAAGAGCTTATTCATCCAGGTAGATCCCTCACACAGGAACACCACAGACACATATCTTAAGATCAAAACCATTGGTGCCTAGCCTTATTGCTTACTCTTTTTCTTTTGTTTTTTTTTCACTTTCATTATTTGTTTCTCTTTCTCTTATTAGGATCTTGTCATATACTTAGTCTCATGAGTATATTCAAAGCAAAGTATTCAGGCCAGATAGTTGTCATCCCACCTTATGGTTGAACCAACTTAGCTAACTTATGATCATACCACAAACTCATGAATGTACTCCACAATATGAACTCCACTCTGGTCTTTTGAAACATAAACATTCTCTCTTCATTTGATTAAAAGGGATAAGCATACAAGTAAGTAAAGTAGGGATGCAGTGACATAAAGACTAGCACACAGAGACTTTCTTCAATACCAAAAACTTAAAAGACATAATTGAAAAAGGTTTAAACATAACATGGAAGCATGTTCTATTTCATACAAGATCTTCCTTATTTAAAACATAGAGAAAGGTGAACTAAAGAAGGAACTCGACCACCTTTTACTGTTGTGGATGTCCATGTTCTTTTCCTTGCTTGTCCTCCTTGTTTTCTCTTGCATTTCCTCGCATCTGTGCCAATCTTGCTTGCTTCCAATCCTCAAGTGCCTTCCTCACTGACTCATGACTCTCTTCCACCCTTTGTCTTTCCTTTCGTGCTAATTCATCCTTCATTTCGTCATACCTGGCTATTCCTGGATGCAATATTGGCAGCTGTCCCACTAAGTAGCCGAGCCTAGCTTGAGTGTTTATGTGATGTCCTGTTTCGCTCATGTAAACTCCTTCTGCGAATGCCCTTTGCTCGTCCAATAGTTCTGCCTGTTCTATTTGTCTTCGATGCATCTCATGTATGTGTGCCCCTTGATGTGCTTGGATGTTGATTAGTCTCTGGGTGGATTCTTGTTGCTTATTTTGCCTTTGTTCCATCCTGTTGAATTTTTCTCCCCATTGTTGTCCTTGACTTAGTTGCTGTTCCATCATTTGCCTTTGCCACTCACCTTGCTGAGTCATCCATCTTGAGAGTGTTTCCTCTTGCTGCCCCATCATCTGTAGTTGAAGCTCCTTCTGTGCTCCTTGGCTTTCCAAATATTGTCTAGATAGGCCATCGATGGCCTCCTGCAATTGGTGCATGTCCAAGGTCTGTTGTGCTTGACCCTCTAAGACTTGTCCTTCCACTACTTGAGGGGATGTCCTCTTCCTTTGCTTCCGCTGAGGCAAAGGGAATGCTGCAGCATTCATCCTTTGTACAGTTATTGGGATGCCTTCCTTTATCCACATGGGGTTCTCATCTTCAAAAACTACCCCAGCTTTCTTGCATATTCGGTAAATAGTGCTGGGGTAACGTAACGTTCCTCTTGAGTCACTTTTTTCTGCCATCTTTCTAATACCTTCAGCTATGAGTTCATGAACCTTGATTTCTCCTCCCTTCAGTATACAGTGCACCATTGTGGCTCTCTTGACATTCACCTCCGAGTTATTTGCAGCTGGGAAAATAGACCTTCTTACTAGCTCAAACCACCCCTTGGCTTCAGGAGTGAGATCTGTTCTCTTGATGAACTTTGGTTTATTTCCCGCACCCCTTTCCCAGTCAGCTCCTGGTACACAAATGTCTTGCAGAATCTGGTTATAATTGGGGTTGTCCAATCTTGAGTGATAGCTTTCTTCTTCAAACTGTATAGACCGTAACTTCAATGCCCTCATGACACTCATGGGACAAAAGTCCACCAGCTTTCCTCTCACAAAGCTTGTATACGACTCATCCTTCTTATCATATCGAACCGCATTTGCATAAAATTCTCTTATGAGGTTTGCATTCACCTTAATGACCGGGTCAGTGAGGAGCTCCCATCTTCTCCTTTCTATCTTCTCTGTGATTTCGGGGCACTTAGTCTTTTTAACTTGAAATCCCAGCTCATAAATGATTTCCTTATCAACCATCCACCCGTATTGCAATGCATGATGCAAGCTTCTAAATCTCTTTTCATCATATGGGTGTTCTTCCATGGGTTCCTTTCCCTTCCTTCTTTTAGAACCCGAAGACGCCATGAATGATAGTTAATATGTGAAGGTGGCAAAGTTGTGGAGTTTTTTGGTTGTTTAAGGTTTTATTGCGATGAAGAGAGTGAGGTGGGAAAAAGGTTTTTAATAGGGTAGGGAGTGTCTTGTACCAAAATGGAGAGTGGTGAAGATTGGGTAATGACAATGAAGGTGGGTACGGAACAAGGGTCCTTTATATAGAGAAGTTGTGAGAGAATGGAGGGTGTGGATTGCTTGAGTGGTTACTTGATGGACGGTTGGGGTGATGCATGGATAAAAGACAAGGATCATCACTTTATGAATGAGATTGCTCAGTCTTTTAGGGGTTCCATTTTTCCAATGTTGCATGGCAATATTTTCCAATGCATTCCCTTTTTAGAACACGTGTGTAGCCCTTCCTTTTGTGGTGTCCGATCCTTCTTTGTTTAGTTGTCCAATCCATCCTTTTTATGGTTCTTTTCTTTTCCTATAAAGATTTAAAATAAGGAAATTAATATCATAAAAATCAAACTCTACGGCTAGAATAATAAAGAGAAGAAAAAGAGTTTGTTTATTTATGAATTTCAACTAACTAACTACTTGTGTATCCTTATGCATTTTGGTGGCACCATGGGGTGACACCAAACTTAATTTGAAACAATGTGATGAAAAGTTTTGTTCAAAGCTCCTAAGACTAGCATGCATCTTGGTTTGCTTTGAACACCAAACTTGTTCTTCACTATATACTGCATGATAAAAATTGCACCAAGTGTTTGTCAAGTTTGGGTTGAAATTCATAAACATTGATTTATTCATTATTTTAAAAACATATAAAACATGGGTTGCCTCCCATGAAGCGCTTCTTTAGCGTCACTAGCTTGACGTTTTTCCCTCATCAGGGTGGTTGGTAGTGCTTAAAGTCCTCCCCTCTTGCTGTGGACTTATATCCATTGGTTGGATCAATGATCTCCACATGTTCCAGGGAAAGAACTCTGTTGATAGTGAAGACCTTAGGTAACTGAGATGGTACAGTAGGGAGATTAGGGGGAATATCTGGGAAGTAAGCTGAGACAACTCTATCCCCTGGAGAGAAGTCTTCCGTAGGGATCTTCTTGTTCCTCCACCTCCTTGGTACCTTCTTCTTTGTTTCTTTTGAAGTTGCCTTCCCCTTGGTGACCTCTTTTTCTAAAGGAGTTGTGATGCTGTCTTCACCTGCCTCTAGAGGTTTAGGTTCCTCCAACTTTTCCTTGAGCTTTGGCAATTGCTGTTTTCCTTGTTTATCTATTAGGGGGGTCTCAGAATGAATTGGCTGTGCTTCAGTGCTTGTTTCCTCCTTCAGTGTCTCATTATCATTTGTGCTTAGTTCCTTGTCCTCTTGATCTGTTTCTTGTGAGAGTTTGAAAACATTGAAGCTGAGTCGTTCATCATGGATTCTCAATATTAGTTCCCCTTTCTCTACATCGATAAGTGCTCTGGCCGTAGCTAGGAATGGTCTTCCCAATATGATTGGGTGAGTGTGACTCTCTTCCATGTCCAGGATGACAAAGTCTATTGGGAGAAAGTATTTCCCAACCTTTAGCAACACATTTTCCACCACTCCTATTGCTTGCTTTTGAGTTTTGTCAGCCAGTCTGATGATTACATCTGTGGGCATTATCTCATTGATCTGCAGCCTTTTCACCAGGGATAAGGGCAATAAGTTGATGCTGGCCCCCAAATCACATAGTGCTCTATCGAACATAGTTTCACCTATGACACAAGGGATGTGAAAACTCCCTGGGTCTCTTCTTTTTGTAGGCAACTCAGGTTGAATAAGGGCACTACATTCCTTGTTCATCACTATAGTCTGGCCTCCTTTGAGTGAGCTTTTCCTGGGAAAAAGTTCCTTCATATACTTGATGAATGCAGGAATTTGTTGAATTGCCTTGATGAATGGTATGTTTACATGCAGAGATGCAAACAAGTCTAGGAACCTTGAGTATATTCTCTTTCCTACAGCACCATTGAGCAGTTGAGGGAAGGGAGCATAGAGCTTCAGCAGCTCTTGTTGTGAGATTTTTGGTTCTTGGTGATCTCTATCCTCCTCCTTTGTTGAGTTGTCTTCAGGTTGTTTGCAAAGTTTGCCTTGCTTGTCTTCAGTCTCTTGATCACTCGTAGTGACCATTTTGCAATCTTCCCATTTTACTTTCTTTGCTTCTCCTTTGAGGTTTTTCTCCGTGTCACTTGGGAAGCTATCAGTAGGTTTGGGAATCTTCTCAGCTAAATATCCCACCTGGAATTCCAACTTCCTAATGGTCTCTCCCTGGTTCTTAATATTGGCTCGCACCTCTTCTTTGAACACCTTATTTTCTTGAATCTCTTGGCATATTCCTTCAAGTAAGGCTTCAATCATAGAGAGCTTGTCATCAAGTGATGAGTGATTCAGAGCAGATGTGCTGTTTTGGTTTTGATAAGCATGCGGAGAAGTGTTGTTGTGGGGGTGTTGAGATGTCCTCTGTGTGAATTGCTGGTGAGCTGCATTATTGTTGGAGTTGTAACGTCTCTGGTCTTGGTTTTGATCTTGCTCACTTCCCCACCCAAAGTTTGGGTGGTTTCTCCATCCAGGTTTGTAGGTCTTGAAGTATGGATCATAGTTTTTCCTTGGTGAATTCCCAATGTAGTTGGCTTGCTCCTGACTACCCTCTGCTTCTTCATTCACTCCCTCTTGGGTTGCTGATGAAGTGGAGATTGCTGCTACTTGGTTCCTCTCCATCTTCTTGCTGAGGTCAGCCAGCTGCTGGGTGATGAGCTTGTTTTGGGCCAACAGAGTATCTACATTGTTTAGCTCCATTACTCCTCTTGTGTTCCCTCTTTCGGAAGCATAGAAGTAGTCGTTCTCTGTTACTGTTTCAATAATATCTATGGCTTCCTCAATAGTCTTCTTCTTGTTCAAAGATCCTCCGGATGAATGGTCTACGGCCTTGTTTGACTCATAAGAGAGCCCTTCATAGAAAATGTGCAGCTGCACCCATTCGTTGAACATGTCAGGTGGACACCTCCTTGTTAAGTCCTTGAACCTCTCCCATGCTTCATATAGAGTCTCACCATCTTGTTGCCTGAAAGTTTGGACCTCAGCTCTCAGCCTATTGATTCGTTGAGGAGGGTAAAATCTTGCTAAAAATTTGTTCACCACGTCTTCCCAAGTTGTCAAGCTTTCCCTTGGGAAAGATTCCAGCCACTTGGCTGCTTTGTCCCTAAGTGAGAATGGAAACAAGAGCAGTCTATAGGTGTCAGGATGAACACCATTAGACTTCACTGTGTCACATATCCTCAGGAAGGAGGTTAGATGTTGATTGGGGTCTTCTTGAACACCTCCTCCAAACGAGCAGTTGTTCTGAACAAGGGTGATGAGCTGTGGTTTAAGTTCAAAGTTGTTGGCATGGATTGTTGGCTTTTGCATGCTACTTCCATAATTGCCTGGGTTTGGATTGATGTAAGAGCCCAAAACTCTTCTATCCTCCCCAGCATGATTTGCTCTACCTCCTCCCCCATGGTTGTGATCTTCTTCTTCATGATGGTTTTCCATGTTGTCTTCCATGTTTGGTTCAAAGAATTCCTCTTCTTCCTCAGCACCAACCACTTTCTTTCCTCTTGCCTCCCTCCTTAATCTAAGGAAGGTCCTCTCAGGTTCAGAATCGAAGGAAGTTGAAGCCCCGCTTCTTCTCCCTATCATACAACCATCAAGTGCAAGCAAGAAAAGCTAGGTGCAGAAAGTATTTGTGTCAGAATTACTGTTAGTTGTGGGTGATGCAATATATCAAACAGTTAGTAGGTTAGCAAACAGAATTAAAAATAACAAAGAAAAACAAAAGAGTAGAGGGGGAAGGGAAGAAGTTTAACTAAAACAAAAAGTAAATCACTCAAACAGAAAATGAAATTCACAAAATAAAAATGCTCAATCTAGTGATCTTCCAATTTAATCATTGTTGATGCACAATCAATCTCCGGCAACATCGCTATAAACTTGATGCGCGGAAAACTTGTCTCGCAACAAATCTCCCTTCGGCAAGTGTACCGAATTTGTCGTCAAGTAAAAATTCACAATAGAGTAAGGTTGAATCCCACAGGGATTGATTGATCAAGCAACTTTAATTAGAAGAATGTTCTAGTTGAGCGAATCCAGAATTTGGGTTGAGAATTGCAAAAAATAAAATGGCGGGAATGTAAATAACAGAAAAGTAAATGCTAGAATTAAAAGACTGGAAGTAAATGACTGAAAATAAATTGCAGAATTGTAAATGGGAATGGGGAATTTGCTCATAAAAGTAAATGGCAGAAATTAAAGAGAATGGGTAAGATCAGAGATGGGGAGTTCATTGGGCTTAAGAGATGTTGCAATTCTCTGGATCAAGTTTATTTTCATCTCTTCCTCAATCAATGCACTCATTGATCTCCTTGGCAATCTTAATTGATTGAATTACAATTTCTTGCAATTCAATCTCTCAAGTCTTGATCAATAGCCAATTCCTTGGTCAATTGCTCATGAGAAGAGATGAAGTATGGTCACTGATTATACCACATGCATTTCCCAAATCAAGTATTGAGAGGGTTATAGTCACATACCCATCCAAACCCAATTTGGTCCTGCATGAGAAAGCACTTCTAGCTTGATCTCTTCATTCCTCTTTCAAGGTTCAAAAGTGATCCAAGATTGAATAGCTTCTTTTCCAAGATAACTACTCAATTGGATGAAGATCGAAAGCTTTCAAGTAAAATCAAGAGAAAAGATAGAAAAAGAATAATGAAAATTTGTATTGATCCATCAAATTACAACAGAGCTCCCTAACCCAATGAAAGGGGTTTAGTTATTCATAGCTCTTGAAAATGAAAACAAAGATGGAGAATACATCATAGAACTAGAAATTGCAGAGAAAGTAAAATACAGAGAGTAATTCTCTTTTTCCAACTTCCAGAACTCCTTAACAATTCAAAGCTACTCCTATATATACTACTTCTCTCAGCTTCTAGTTGGCTCTTCAAGTCTTGGGCCTTTGGATCTTGAGTTTGAAGCAGTTCTCTTCTTCATTTGGGCTTGGCTTTACTTGCAGAGAGAAAATGTGAAGTGGGCAGAGACTTTAGCTCAGGACGTTAGGGGTGTTAACGTTTAGTGAAAATATAAGTTCGAGAACGTTAGTGACAATCAACTTTCTCACTAACGTTACTAAGTAAAAGCCACGTTAACTTCAACGTTAGCGGCATAAATGTTGCCACTAACATTTTCTCTAAGTCCTTCGTACAAGTTATTGAGACTTAACATTTCCAATAACTTTGAAAAGCCCCCTTTGTTCCCATGTTAGAGCCCACGTTAACTTAGTTAACGTGGCTCTTTAACGTGGGCTTGCCATCCTTCGAGAACGTTAGTGACACTCAACATTGTCACTAACGTTCCAAGGTGCCCCTATGTTTCACGTTAGAGTCCACGTTAACTAGGTTAACGTGGCTTCTAATGTGGCCATGCTTAACCATCCCCAACGTTAGTGACAATGTTGAGTGTCACTAACGTTGGCCATTCTTTCACTCATCAACGTTAGCTTCCATGTTAGCTAGGTTAACGTGGAAGTTAACGTGGCTCCTTAGGGGATTGTGTGGTTGCTTCCAACGTTAGTGACAATGTTGGGTGTCACTAACATTGTCGACCATGCTTGCTTCTTACTTTAGCTCCCACGTTAACCAAGTTAACGTGGGAGTTAACGTGGTATATTTCTCCTTAGGCCAACGTTAGTGACAATGTTGAATGTCACTAATGTTGGCGCTTCTCCCCCTTTCTAACGTTAGAGGCCACGTTAACTGAGTTAACGTAGACTCTAACGTGGCCACTTGTGAGCATTTGCCAACGTTAGTGACAATGTTAAGTGTCACTAACGTTGGCTCAACTTTCCTTCTCCACGTTAGAGTTCACGTTAACTTAGTTAACGTCACTCTTAATGTGGTCAATGATGGCTTTGAGAGCATTATTGGCAATCACTTTTCTCATTAACTTTGCAAGTTACCTCCCATTCCTTGCTTCCTTTGGTCCGGAAATCAAGCAATAGAGTGCATCAAAGTTCTAGTCCAAGTCATGGGTAATCAACATACAATTTGTCACTAAACTCATGCAAAATCCTCACGAAATAATGTAAAATGCACAATGTATGCTTGAATCAAGGTGTAAGTGAATATCTACCCAAAACTAGCTTATTTCCTAAGGAAATGCATGAAACTAACCTAAAAACAGTAAAGAAAGGGTCAGTGAAACTGGCCAAGATGCCCTGGCATCAGTTGAGTAGTTTCAGATCCTCTAAGGTAGGAATGACTTAAAGGATGGAAAGGAAACATACAAAAATGGAAGGAAAGCGCAAAACGGAGTTTCTGAAGAAACTAGCATCCACGCGATCGCATGGGCGACGCGGACGCATGCCAAGCGCGAATCAACAGCGACGCGGCCGCATGACTGACGCGACCGCGCGCCTTAAGCAGATCACATATGAAGCAGCCACATGACCGACGTGACCGCGTGACAAGAAAAGCTCCGAATTACGCGACCACGTGACCCACGCGGACGCGTGACAAAGGCCACGCACCAGAAATTGCAGAAAACGCTCATAGCGAATTCTGAAGCCCTTTTTGGCCCAAATCCAAGTCCAGAAGGCATAGACCAGAGGTTATGAAGTGGGAGAATGCATCCATTCAAAGGGAGCTCACCAATTTTTTTACTTTCCATGATTTTGATTTAGTTTTGAGAGAGGCTCTCTCCTCTCTCTTTAGGATTAGGATTTAGATTTAGGATTTTTATTCGGTTTCAAGATTATCTCTTTTGATCAGGTTCAATATTCCTTTCATTTACTTTTGCAAGTCACTTTATGAATCCTTTCATGTTACAGATTACTCTTTTATTAATGTTATTTGAGGTATTTCAGTTTAACATTGATTTCTTTTATTTATGCTATTGTTGCTTTTACTCTGAAGACATTTTTATTCCAGTAGATTTACTTCCCCTTTTGGTTTTGGTTAAGAAATTAGTAACTCAGGAGTTGTCAAACTCAAACACGATTGGTAATTGTTATCTTGTTAATTGAATTGAACTTCAATAATCTCAATCTTTTCTTAGGAAATAAATAGGATCCGAAGATCAAACCAATTAATCCCTTAACCTTCCTTTATATTAGTAAAGGCTAACGAAGTGGAATTAAGATTTAATTATTATCATCATTGATAAGGATAGCCAGGATAGGACCTCTAATTTCTCATACCTTGCCAAAAGTTTGCTTTACAGTATTTATTTATTTTTAATTGCCATTTAAATTATTTGTCATATTTGTTCCTCATTCTTAAAACACCAAATTTACAATCTCCATAACCAATAATAAGAACATACTTCCCTGCAGTTCCTTGAGAAGACGACCCGAGGTTTGAATACTTCGGTTATCAATTTTTAAGGGGTTTGTTACTTGTGACAACCAAAACGTTTGTACGAAGGGATTTTTGTTGGTTTAGAAACTATATCTACAACGCGACTGTTTTATTAAAAATCTTTACTGGCAAAAATCCTAACGTCAACTTCCTTTCTATTTCTCTCTCTTCTTTTTCAAAATTCATCATTCAATTTTCAAATATTTTTAGTTAATTAGCTTTTATTTTCGAATTCAATTAATGAATAAAATAAAAACAAAAATATTTTAATTCTAGTTTCTCTTTTCACTTCTTAATTTTCGAATTATCTAACCCCTTTTATTCGAATTCTTCTTCTCTTCTCTCCATCTTCTTTTTTCTTTTTTCCTCACATCTTACAGGGAGTCCTCTATTCTTTGACATAGAACTCCTATTCTTCTTCTTTCTTGTTTTCTTTTTCTTGTTTATGAGCAGGAACAAGGATAAAGAACCTCTCTTTAATCTTGATCCTGAACCTGAGAGGACCTTATGGAAGCATTTACAATAAGTTAAAGCACAACATTTCAGAGAAAACCTCACAGAGCTATTCGAAAAAGAGGCTAAAAACACAGAAATGGCAGTTGAGCCGAATAATGGAGGAGATGCAAAGAAGGTTCTTGGTGACTTCACTGCACCAACTTCTAACCTCTATGAAAGAAATATCTCCATACCTTCTATTAGAGCAAATAACTTTGAGCTAAAACCTCAGTTAATCTCTCTCTTGCAACAGAATTGCAAATTTTATGGACTTCCACTAGAAGATCCACATCAGTTCCTATCTGAATTCATGCAGATCTGCACTATTAAGACCAATGGAGTGGATCCTGAGGTCTACAGACTTATACTTTTTCCTTTTGCTGTTAGAGACAGAGCTAAGATATGGTTGGATTCTCAACCTAAGAAAAGCCTGGACTCTTGGGAAAAGTTAGTCAATGCTTTCTTGGCCAAGTTCTTTCCACCTCAAAAGATGAGCAAGCTCAGGGTGGAAGTTCAAACCTTCAAACAAAAAGAGGTGAATCCCTCTATGAAGCTCGGGAAAGATACAAACAACTGATCAGGAGGTGTCCTGTTGACATACTCTTAGAATGGTCTATCCTAGGAATTTTCTATGACGGTCTATCTGAGATATCCAAGATCTCCGTGGATCATTCTGCTGGTGGATCACTCCACTTGAAGAAGATGCCTGCAGGGACACAGGAACTCATTGAAATGGTTGCAAACAACCAATTCATTAATACTTCTGAGAGGAACCCTGTGAACAATAGGGTAGCTTAGAAGAAAGGATTCTTGGAAGTTGATACTCTGAATGCCATATTGGCTCAAAACAAGATCTTGACTCAACGGGTCAATATGATCTCTCGGCACTTAACTGGATCACAAGCTGCAACTGGCAGCACCCAAGATACCTCCTATGATAGAGATGCCTACGATCTAAATCAACCTTCAACGGAGGAGGTGAATTACATGGGAGAACCCTATAGAAACACCTACAATCCCTCATGGGAGAATCATCCTAACCTTTCATGGAAGGATCAACAGAAGCCTCAGCAAGGCTTCAACAATAATCAAGGTGGAAGAACCCAGAATAAGTTGAATAATAGACCATCATTCCCATCATCTCAACAGCAGATGGAGACTCCTAGGTAGAGCCTTTCTGACATAGCAACCATAGTCTCTGAGCTCTCTAAAACCACTCACAGTTTCATAACAGAAATTAGGTCCTCCAACAGAAATCTGGAGATACAAGTTGGTCAACTGAGCAAGAGAATCCCTAAAACCCCTCTAAACACTCTTCCTGGTAACACTGAAGTAAACCCAAGAGAAGAGTGTAAGGCCATCTCTACAATAGTGAAGGCCAAATCTGAGGAGGCATTAGTGGCGTTGAACGCCAGTAAGGAGGTCTTTACTGGGTGTTCAACACCCAAAGAGGGGCCATTAGTGGCATTGAACGCCATTAAGGAGGTCCTTACTGGGCATTCAACGCCTAAGGAAGCACCATTACTGGCATTGAATGCCAGTAAGGAGGTCCTTACTGGGCGTTCAACGCCCAAAGCAGTACCAAAGCTGGCGTTGAACGCTAGTACAGGGATGCATAATGGGCGTTCAATGCCCAAAGAAACACAAGTCTTGGCATTCAGGGTAGTTGGCAACCCTAAGCCCACTGAGAACTACCCTATTGAAGAAATGATAGAACCCAAGGTTCATGAGGAACCTATTGGAGTTCCATTGAATGCTTGGTTGAAGATTATAGAATCTGAAGAGTACTCCTCCTCTGATGAGGAAGAGGAAACTAGGGAAGAGCAAGTTGCTCGGTACCTAGAAATTCTAATGAAGCTGAATGCCAAGCTATTTGGCACAGAGCTATTAGAGGAATAACCTCCAGTGCTCACCAAGGAACACAATGCCTTGGTTAAGCAAAAGTTGCCTCAAAAGAAACCGGATCCCAAACGCTTCTTAATTCCTTGCACCATAGGTACCATGACCTTTGATAAGGCTCTGTGTGACCAAGGGTCAACCATAAACCTCATGCCTCTCTCTGTAATAGAGAGGCTGGGAATCTTTGAGGTACAAGCTGTAAGAATCTCACTTGAGATAGCAGACAAGTCCATGAAAGAAGCTTATGAACTGGTAGAGGATGTCTTAGTAAAGGTTGAAGACCTTTACATCCCTGCTGATTTTATAATCATGGATACTGGCAATGAAGAAGATGAATCCATCATCCTTGTAAGACCCTTCCTAGCTACAGCCAAGGCTGTAATTAATGTAGACAGGGGAGAACTATTCCTGTAGTTAGATGAGGACTATCTTATGTTCAAGGTTCATAAATCTCATTCTACCTCAACTGAAGGAAGCACCATTCACATGAAGTACTTCAACCACTCCTCTTAGTACAGAGCCCCCAGACACCAATTCTAAGTTTGTTGTGGGGCAACCATCATCAAGCTCTAAGAGGAATGGTAGTAAAAAAGTGCCTAAGGGCTGGAGGGATAAGAAAATCTCCAGTGAAGGCCTCTCACCCTGCATGAGAGTTATCTTCACTGAGAATTCTATCATTCCACACACTGTGAATAGGATCTTGTCTCTAGAACATGTGGAACTTATCCATGAGAGCACAGGCAAGAATTTTTCACTGTAAGGGGAGAAATTCCGAGCCCCTATCCATCTCCATAAGGAGCTAACCGTCAAGCTAGTGACGATAAAGAAGCGCTTGTTGGGGGGCAACACATCAATAATTAATGTTTTCTTGTTTTTCTCTAAGTTTATTTAAGTTATATTAGTTTAATTTTCATATAAGTTTACGATCATGTTCAGTAGTTAAAATAGAAACAGAAACAAAAATAGTCAGAGCTGGAAACAGAACACTCTAGAGTAGAGACACGGCTGGCGTTGAATACTAACCAAGGAGCATAATGCTGGCATTGAACGCCAGCCAGGGAGCACATTGCTGGCATTGAACGCCAGTAATGGGGCAGAAACCTAGCGTTGAATGCCAAGTAGGAACACCCAAATGGGCGTTTAACGCCCAAGGAGAGGCACATTGCTGGCGTTGAACGCCTGCCAGGTGCAAGAGCTGGGCGTTCAATGCCCACAAGGGGGCAGGAAACTTGAATTCCCTAGCCCCTCAGGATCAGTGGGTCCCACAGAATCCCCACCTACCCCACCTTCTCCTCTCTCTTTCTTTCACTCTTCCCCACACTCTCTTTCCTATAAACCCTAACCCAGTCACATCTATATCACTTCCCAAAACCATCATAACTCCCACCAACCCCCACCCACTTCAAATTTAAAATTACCCACCCAATTCCCACCCATTCATTCGATCCCAACCCTATCCCACCCATATAAATATCCCTTCTTCCTACCCTTCATATACACATCATCCATTCACTAAAAGCCCTTCTTGGCCGAATCCACTATCCTCTCTATCTCCTCTATTCTCTTCTTCTTCTACTCTTTTCTTCATATTTTACTCGAGGATGAGCAAAGCTTTTAAGTTTGGTGTGGAAAAGCCTTGCTTTTTGCTTTTCATTCACACTTATGGCACCCAAAGTCAGAGAATCCTCTAGAAAGAGGAAAGAAAAAATAGTTTCTTCCACCTCTGAATCTTGGAAGATCGAGAGATTCATCACCAAAGCCCATCTAGACCACTTCTATGAAGTAGTGGCAAAGAAGAGGGTGATTCCTGAAGAGGGTGATGGTACAAGAGTTCTATGCCAAGTCCCAAAAATTGGCATACCATGGTCTGAGGGCGTCTCTTAGATTTCAGCGCAGAGAGTGTAAGGTTGGCACTCCATTTGCCACTGATGCAAGAAGACCCACACCCTTACACTAGGAGAGTCAATTTTGACCAGAGGCTGGACCAAGTCCTTTCAGAATTTGTGTGAAAGGAGCTCAGTGGAAGAGGGATGCTCAAGGCAAGCCTATCCAACTGAGAAGGCTTGACCTCAAGCCCGTAGCTAGAGGATGGTTGGAAGTTATCCAACGCTCTATCATCCCTGCTAGCAATTAATCAAAAGCGACCATTGATAGAGCCATCATGATTCATTGCATCATGATTGGAAGTGAGGTAGAGGTACATGAGGTAATACCTCAAGAGTTGTACAAGAAAGCTGAAAAGCCTTCCCTCTTAGCAAGGTTGGCCTTCCCCCACCTTATCTGTCACCTATGCAATTCAGCTGGAATTGTCATAGAAGGAAACATTCCAATTGAAGAGGACAAGCCCATCACCAAGAGGAGGATGGAACAAACTAGAGAGCCAGCACCTTGACCATAGCAAGAGCATGTGGAGCTGCCTCAACAAGAAGTCCCTGAGATGCCTCAAGAAATGTATTTTCCTCCCTAACACTATTGGGACCAATTGCACACTTCTCTAGAAGAATGAAGCTCCAGCATGGATCAACTAAGGATGGGACATCAAGAGCACTCCACCATCCTCCATGACATAAAAGAAGATCAAAGAGCCATGAGGGAAGAACAATGAGCCATGAGGGAAGAACAATAGAGGCAAAGGCGTGAGATAGAGGAGATCAAGCACTCCATTGGATCCTCCAGAAGGAGTAGTAGCCGCCATCACTAAGGTGGATTCGTTCCCTTTACTACCCTGTTGTCTATGTTATTTTTTTTGTTTTCCATGTATTTTGTTTTATTGTCTGTTTTTAGTGCATGATCATCTTTATTTTATGTCTTAAAGTTATGAAATATTTCATGCATCTCTCACCTTGCTTAAAAGAAAATTTTAAATTGAAAAAAAAGTAAGATGCATGAATTTCGAGTTTCATATTAAGAATGGTTCAATTATGTGATGTGGTGGCATTGCTTTTGTTTTCTAAATGTATGAATGAACAGTGCATATTTGATATTGGAGTTAAAGAATGTTGGTTGTTGAAAGAATGATGATGAAAGTGAAGTGTTATTGGTAATCTAAAAAATCCAAAATTTGATTCTTGAAGGAAGAAAAAGCAGCAAAAAGCAATAAAAGAAAAAAATTATATGCAAAAAAATATAGCAAAAAAAGAAAAAGAAAAAGCCAATAAGCTCTTTAAACCAAAAGGCAAGAGAAAAGGATCCAAGGCTTTGAGCATCAATGGTTAGGAGGGCTTAAAAGAAATATTTTAGCCTAAATAGTTCAATTGAGCTGCTTCCTTAACTTTATGCTTGTGGTGTGAAGGTGTCAAGTGAAAAACTTGAGACTGAGTAGTTAAAGTCGTAGTCCAAAGTAAAGAGTGTCCTTAAGAACTCTGGACACCACTGGCTGGTGATTCTAGCAAAGCTGAATCACAATCTGAAAGGGTTCACCCAGTTAAGTGTCTGTGGCATTTATGTATTCGGTGGTAATACTAGAAAGTAAAGTGCTTAGGGTCACGGCCAAGACTCTAAAGAAGCTGTGTTCAAGAATAAAAAAGAACTTAACAAAGAGAATCAACAGTACCATCTGGACTCTAAGTTCCTAAAGATGCCAACTATTCTAAGCTTCAATGGAAAGTGAGATGCCAGAACTATTCAGAAGCAAAAAGCTACTAATCCCGCTTATCTAATTGAAACTGAGCTTCATTGAGAATCCTGAAATTTATTGCATCGTTCTATTTCTTTTTAGCCTACTGTGTTTTTGGTTGCTTGGGAACAAGCAACAATTTAAGTTTGGTGTGCTGATGAGCGGATATTTTATACATTTTTTGGCATCATTTTCATATAGTTTTTGTTATGTTTCGATTAAGTTTTATTATGTTTTCATAGGTTTTAGTACAAAATTCACATTTTTAGATTCTACTTTGAGTTTGTGTGTCTTATGGTGATTTCAGGTATTTTCTGGCTGAAATTGAGGAGCTTGAGCAGAAGTCTAATTCAGAAGCAGAGAAAGGACTGCAGATGCTGTTAGGATCTGACCTCAGTGCACTCGAAGGAGCTTTTCTGAAGCTACAAAAGTCTAAATGGTGTGTTCTTAACGAATTTGGAAAGCTAACATCCAGGGCTTTCTAGAAATATATAATAGTTTAAACTTTATTTCGGAAATAAAGGCCCAAAACTGGTGTTGATCGCCAGCCACCAGTCCCATTCGTGGTGTCCAACGCCCACAGAGAAGCAGTTGGCATCCAACACCCCAAAGGGGGTCCCTAGCCACCGTTCAATGCCCCTAAGGGACCCTAGCTCGTGAAGACACTCAAAGCTCAGCCCAAACACTCACCAAGTGGGCCCCAGAAGTGGATTTTCGCGCCCCAGAAGTGGATTTTCGCGCCCCAGAAGTGGATTTTCGCACTCCTAAGACTAGTCTGTCATGTTTCTATAATCCTTAGTCATTAGATGTGTGTGTGTATATATATATATATATAAGAGTTCACCCTTGTTAGAAAAATCTTGCCCATTTGAACCTTTCATTGTATTTTTCAGTCAGCATGAGTCACTAACCTCCTAAGGTTAAGGTTAGGAGCTCTGCTGAGTTTCATGGATCAATAATATTACTATTTTCATTCAATATGTCTGATTCTATTCACTTATGCAACCTCGTTCTTTATCTTATGAATTGAGGGTGACCCGTGACAATCACCCTTGTTCTACATGGGTTTTGTGCAATTCCTAACCCGGATAGCATTGAACTAAAGCTAGAGATTGCATTGCAGATTCCAGTAGAGCATCTGAGCAACTTTGGATATGTGACATATAATCCCGTTGACTATGGGTGCGTGAAGTTTCTGTGGCGTTAAGGCTAGAGTCAGAGAAGCAGCACTTTCTGATCTGGAAGATCTGCCTTGTCTGTGGCACCTTGAGTAGGATTGTGAAGGGGAGTCAGCTACTTAGAGCTTCATCTTCTGCTACAGTGAGAAACCTAGAAGTGGCTTGATGAGAGGACATGAATTATCTCAACGTGGCGGATTGCTGCAGTAGAAGAGGTTAACTTAATGAGAGGACATGAGTTAATCACTTATGGCTGCCATTAAGGGAATCAGAAGTGATGAGCGGATAATTTATACGCTTTTTGGCATTGTTTTTAGTATGTTTTTAGTAGAATCTAGTTACTTTTAGGGATGTTTTCATTAGTTTTTATGTTAAATTCATATTTCTGGATTTTACTATGAGTTTGTGTGTTTTTCTGTGATTTCAAGTATTTTCTGGCTGAAATTGAGGGATTTGAGCAAAAATGGCGCGCTTCTAATTGAATTGGAAAGTAGACATCCAGGGCTTTCAAGCAATATATAATAGTCCATACTTTGCCCAAGTTTAGACGACGCATACTGGCGTTCAACGCCAGCTCTCTGCCCAATTCTGGCGTCCAGCGCCAGAAACAAGTTGCAAAGTGGAGTTTAACGCCCAAACTGGCACAAAAGCTGGCGTTCAACTCCAAGAATGACATCTCCACGTGTAGACTTCAAGCTCAGCCCAAGCACACACCAAGTGGGCCCCGGAAGTGGATTTATGCATCAATTACTTACTTCTGTAAACCCTAGTAGCTAGTTTATTATAAATAGGACCTTTTACTATTGTATTAGATATCTTTCTTTTGAACCATCTTTGGATTATCTTTTGATCTATTGATCACGTTTGGGGGCGGGCCATTCGGCCATGCCTGGACCTTCATTACTTATGTATTTTCAACGGTAGAGTTTCTGCACTCCATAGATTAAGGTGTGGAGCTCTGCTGTTCCTCAAAGATTAATGCAAAGTACTACTATTTTCTATTTAATTCATCTTATTTCGCTTCTAAGATATTCATTCGCACTTCAACCTGAATGTGATGAACGTGACAATCATCATCATTCCCTATGAACGCGTGCCTGACAACCACTTCCGTTCTACATTAGATTGAATGAGTATCTCTTAGATCTCTTAATCAGAATCTTCGTGGTATAAGCTAGATTGATGGCGGCATTCATGAGAGTCCGGAAAGTCTAAACCTTGTCCGTGGTATTCCGAGTAGGACTCTGGGATTGAATGACTGTGACGAACTCCAAACTCGCGAGTGCTGGGAGTAGTGACAGACGCAAAAGGATAGTAAATTCTATTCCAGTATGATCGAGAACCTCCAAGATGATTAGCCATGCAGTGACAGCGCATCGGACCATTTTCACAGAGAGGAATGGTATGCAACCAACGACAAGGGTGATGCCTCCAGACGATTAGCCGTGCTGTGACAGAGCATTTGGACCATTTTTCCGAGAGGATTGAAAGTAGCCATTGGCATCGGTGACATCCTTACATAAAGCCAGCCATAGAAAGGAGTAAGACGGATTGGATGAAGACAGCAGGAAAGCAGAGGTTCAGAGGAATGAATGCATCTCCATACGCTTATCTGAAATTCTCACCAATGATTTACATAAGTATTTCTATCCTTATTTTAGTATTAATTTCGAACACTCCATAACTATTTTATATCCGCCTGACTGAGATTTACAAGGTGACCATAGCTTGCTTCATACCAACAATCTCTGCGGGATCGACCCTTACTCACGTAAGGTTTATTACTTGGACAACCCAGTGCACTTGCTGGTTAGTTATGCGAAGTTGTGAAGATATGTTTAGACCATGGTTCTGTGCATCCGTTTTTGGTGCCATCGCCAGGGAATCAATTTCAAACAATAATTCACAACCTGAGTAACAATTTTGCATACCAAGTTTTTGGTGTCGTTGCCGGGGATTGTTCGAGTTTGGACAACTGACGGTTCATCTTGTTGCTCAGATTATATTATTTTCTTTTTATTTTATTTTCAAAAATTTTTCAAAAACCTTTCAAAAATCTCCCACCTGTTTTCGAAAAAAAAATATTTTCAAAAATATTTTTTTTTTCAGAATTTTTAAGAATAAATTCTAGTGTTTCATGAAGCATGTTGAAGCCTGGCTGGCTGTAAAGCCATGTCTAATCCTTCTGGGTAGGGCATGTTAGGCGTGTCATGTCTGAGTTACATGCTAAAGCTTGGCTGGCTATTAAGCTATGCCTGACCCTTTGATTGGAGCTTTAGACTAAAGAGCATAAGATTCCTGGAATTTATATTAAAAATTTTGGAATCCTTATTTTTATTTTTCACAATAATTTTCGAAAAAAAATACAAAAAAAATTATAAAATCATAAAAATCAAAAATATTTTTGTGTTCTTGTTTGAGTCTTGAGTCATGTTATAAGTTTGGTGTCAATTACATATTCATCTTGCATTTTTCGAAAATTCATGCATTCATAGTGTTCTTCATGATCTTCAAGCTGTTCTTGGTAAGTCTTCTTGTTTGATCTTGATGTTTTTCTTGTTTTGTGTTGTATGGTGTTTTTCATATGCATTCTTGAATTCTTAGTGCCTAAGCATTAAAGATTTCTAAGTTTGGTGTCTTGCATGTTTTCTTTGCATTAAAAATTTAAAAAAAAATATATTCTTGATGTTCATCATGATCTTCATAGTGTTCTTGGTGTTCATCTTGACATTCATAGCATTCTTGCATGCATCACATGTTTTGATCTAAAATTCTCTTGCATTGCATCATTTTCATGTTTCTCTCTCTCATCATTAAAAATTCAAAAATCAAAAAAATATCTTTCCCTTTTTCTCTCTTAAAATTTTGAAAATTAGATTTGACTTTTTCAAAAATTTTTAAAAAAATCTAGTTGTTTTTATGAGTCAAATCAAATTTTCAATTTAAAAATCTCATCTTTTTCAAAATCTTTTTCAAAAATCAAATCTTTTTCATTTTTCTTAGTTATTTTCAAAAATTATAAAAATATTTTTCAAAAATCTTTTTCTTATCTTTATCACATAATTTTCGAAAATAACATCACCAATTAATGTTTTGATTCAAAAATTTCAAGTTTGTTACTTACTTGTTAAGAAAGATTCAAACTTTAAGTTCTAGAATCATATCTTGTGATTTCTTATGAATCAAGTCATTAATTGTGATTTTAAAAATCAAATCTTTTTCAAAATTAATTTCAATCATATCTTTTCAAAAATATCTTCTTATCTTAGCTTTTTCAAAAAAGTGATTGCAAAATATCTTTTCTAACTTCCTAACTTCTTATCTTTTCAAAATTTGTTTCAACTAACTAACTAACTTTTTGTTTGTTTCTTACCTTTTTCAAAACTACTTAACTAACTCTCTCTCTCTAATTTTCGAAAAAATCTTCCCTCTTTTTCAAAATTTCTTTTTAATTAGACTAATTATTTTATTTTTTATTTGAATTTTCGAAAAACTACTAACCTTTTTCAAAAACTATTTTCGAAAATCACTAACTCTTTTTCAAAAATTATTTTTGAAAATTCTCTCCTCCTCTCATCCCCTTCTATTTATTTATTCATCTACTAACACTTCTCTTCATCTCACATCTCTGCTCCTATCATCATCTTTGTGTTTGGATTCTTCATTCTTCTTCACCCCTATTCCTTTTCTTCTTCTACTAACAATAAGGAACCTCTTTACTGTGACATAGAGGATTCCTCTTCTTTTCTTTTTCTCTTCTCTTTCTTATGAGCAGGGACAAAGAAAAAGGCATTCTTGTTGAAGCTGATCCAGAACCTGAAAGGACTCTGAAGAGAAAACTAAGAGAAGCTAAATTACAACAATCCAGAGACAACCTTATTAAAAATTTTGAACAAGTAAAGGAGATGGCAGCCGAACCCAACAACAATAATGCAAGGAGAATGTTTGGTGACTTTACTGCACCTAATTCCAATTTACATGGAAGAAGCATCTCCATTCCTACCATTGGAGCAAACAATTTTGAGCTGAAACCTCAGCTAGTTTCTCTGATACAGCAGAACTGCAAGTTTCATGGACTTCTATCTGAAGATCCTTTTCAGTTCTTAACTGAATTCTTGCAGATCTGTGATACTGTTAAGACTAATGGAGTAGATCCTGAAGTCTACAGGCTCATGCTTTTCCCTTTTGCTATAAGAGACAGAGCTAGAATATGGTTGGACTCTCAACCCAAAGACAGCCTGAACTCTTGGGATAAGCTGGTCATGGCTTTCTTAGCCAAGTTCTTCCCTCCTAAAAAGCTGAGCAAGCTTAGAGCTGATGTTCAAACCTTCAGATAGAAAGAAGGTGAATCCCTCTATGAAGCTTGGGAAAGATACAAGCAGCTGACCAAAAAGTGTCCTTCTGACATGCTTTCAGAATGGACCATCCTGGATATATTCTATGATGGTTTATCTAAGCTATCAAAGATGTCATTGGATACTTCTGCAGGTGGATCCATTCACCTAAAGAAAACGCCTGCAGAAGCTCAAGAACTCATTGACATGGTTGCTAATAACCAGTTTATGTACACTTCTGAGAGGAATCCTGTGAGTAATGGGACGCCTATGAAGAAGGAAGTTCTTGAAATTGATACTTTGAATGCCATATTGGCTCAGAATAAAATATTGACTCAGCAAGTCAATATGATTTCTCAGAGTCTGAATGGAATGCAAGCTGCATCCAACAGTACTCAAGAGGCATCTTCTGAGGAAGAAGCTTATGATCCTGAGAACCCTGCAATAGTAGAGTTAAAATACATGGGTGAACCATATGGAAACACCTACAATCCATCATGGAGAAATCACCCAAATCTCTCATGGAAGGATCAAAAGCCTCAACAAGGCTTTAATAATGGTGGAAGAAACAGGTTTAGCAATAGCAAGCCTTTTCCATCATCCACTCAGCAACAGACAGAGAATTCTGAGCAGAATCCATCTAGCTTAGCAAATTTAGTCTCTGATCTATCTAAGGCCACTGTGAATTTCATGAATGAAACAAGGTCTTCCATTAGAAATTTGGAAGCACAAGTGGGCCAGCTGAGTAAAAGGATCACTGAAATCCCTCCTAGTACTCTCCCAAGCAATACAGTTGAGAATCCAAAAGGAGAGTGCAAGGCCATTGAATTAATTACCATGGCCGAACCCACAAGAGAGGAGAAGGACGTGAATCCCAAGGAAGAAGACCTCTTGGGACATCTAGTGATCAATAAGGAGCTTCCCTCTGAGGAAGCAAATGACTCTGAGGCTCATCTAGAGACCATAGAGATTCCATTGAACCTCCTTATGCCATTCATGAGCTCTGATGAGTATTTCTCTTCTGAAAAAAATGAGGATGTTACTGAAGAGCAAGCTGCCAAGTTCCTTGGTGCAATCATGAAGCTAAATGCGAAATTATTTGGTATTGAGACTTGGGAAGATGAACCTCCCTTGTTCACTAATGAACTAAGTGATCTGGATCAACTGACATTGCCTCAGAAGAAACAGGATCCTGGAAAGTTCATAATACCTTGTACCATAGGCACCATGATCTTTAAGGCTCTGTGTGACCTTGGTTCAGGGATAAACCTCATGCCCCTCTCTGTAATAGAGAAACTGGGAATCTATGGGGTGCAAGCTGCTAAAATCTCATTAGAGATGGCATACAATTCAAGAAAACAGGCTTATGGACAAGTAGAGGACGTGTTAGTGAAGGTTGAAGGCCTTTACATCCCTGCTGATTTCATAGTCCTGGATACTGGAAAGGAAGAGGATGAATCCATCATCCTAGGAAGACCTTTCCTAGCCACAGCAAGAGCTGTGATTGATGTGGATAGAGGAGAATTGATCCTTCAATTAAATAAGGACAACCTTGTGTTTACAACTCAAGGATCTCTCTCTGCATCCATGGAGAGGAAGCAGAAAAAGCTTCTCTCAAAGCAGAGTCAACCAAAGCCCCCACAGTCAAACTCTAAGTTTGGTGTTGGAAAGCCACAATCAAACTCTAAGTTTGGTGTCAAACCCCCATATCCAAACTCTAAGTTTGGTATTGGGAGGTCTCAACAAAGCTCTGCACATCTGTGAGGCTCCATGAGAGCCCACTGTCAAGTTATTGACATTAAAGAAGCACTTGTTGGGAGGCAACCCAATGTTTATTTATCTAATTTTATTTTTGTTTTTCATGTTTTCTTAGGTTCATGATCATGTGGAGTCACAAAATAAACGAAAAATTTAGAAACAGAATCAAAAACAGCGGAAGAAAAAAAACACACCCTGGAGGAAGCACCTGTCTGGCGTTCAACGCCAGAACAGAGCATGGTTCTGGCACTGAACGCCCAAAATGGGCAGTATCTGGGTGCTGAACGCCCAAAATGGGCATCATCTGGGCGCTGAACGCCAGAATTGCACCCTGGAGAGGAGCTGGCGCTGAACGCCCAGAACAAGCATGGTTCTGGCGTTCAACGCCAGAAATGGGCAACAAATGGGCGTTGAACGCCCAAAATGGGCACCAACCTGGCGTTGAACGCCCAGAGTTGTGTGCAAGGGCATTTTACATGCCTAATTTCGTGCAAGGTTGTAAATCCTTGAGCACCTCAAGATCTGTGGACCCCACAGGATCATCTCAGGATCTGTGGACCCCACAGGATCCCCACCTACCTCCACTCACTCTCTTTTCTCTTCTCAATCACCCTCTATTCCCAATAAACACTCTTCCCCAACACCCTTCACCTATCACCTCCATCTCTCTTCCCTATTAACCCTTCGTCACTTACAATCACCCACTCTTCCCCATAAACCTACCCAATAAACTCCACCTACCTTCAAAATTTAAAATCAATTTTCCACCCAAACCCTCCTAAATGGCCGAACTTACCCCCCTCCCTTCCCTATATATAGCCCCCCATTCTTCTTCATTTTCACACAACACAACCCTCTCTTCTATTCTTGACCGAAAACACATCTCCCCCTCTCCTCCATATTTTCTTCTTCTTCTTCATCTATTCTTTCTTCTCTTGCTCGAGGGCGAGCAATATTCTAAGTTTGGTGTGGTAAAAGCATAAGCTTTTTGTTTTTCCATTACCATTGATGGCACCCAAGATCGGAGAATCCTCTAGAAAAGGGAAAGGGAAGACAAAAACTTCCACCTCCGAGTCATGGGAGATGGAAAGGTTCATCTCCAAAGCCCATCAAGACCACTTCTATGATGTTGTGGCCAAGAAGAAAGTGATCCCTGAGGTCCCTTTCAAGCTCAAGAG
Organism: Arachis ipaensis; assembly: GCF_059453495.1. Lineage (NCBI taxonomy): Eukaryota > Viridiplantae > Streptophyta > Magnoliopsida > Fabales > Fabaceae > Arachis > Arachis ipaensis. Next base: position 38,457,576 of record NC_142435.1, on the reverse strand, counting down.
AAATGAGTATCCGGAGATCCGACATGAAATCCAAAGAAGAGGTTGGGAAGTCCTAACAAACCCCATCCAACAAGTCGGCATCCTAATGGTTCAAGAGTTCTATGCCAATGCATGGATCACTAGGAACCATGATCAAAGTAAGAACCCGAATCCAAAGAATTATGTTACAATGGTTCGGGGGAAATACTTAGATTTTACTCCGGAGAATGTGAGGTTGGCGTTTAACTTGCCTATGATGCAAGGAGATGAGCGCCCCTATACTAGAAGGGTTAACTTTAATCAAAGGTTGGACCAAGTCCTCATGGACATATGTGTGGAAGGAGCTCAACGGAAGATTGACTCCAAAGGCAAGCCGGTTCAACTAAGAAGATTGGATCTCAAGCCTGTGGCTAGAGGATGGTTGGAGTTCATCCAACGCTCCATCATCCCCACTAGCAACCGATCTGAAGTTACTGTGGATCGGGCCATCATGATCCATGCCATCATGATTGGAGAAGAAGTAGAGGTTCATGAAGTCATCTCCCTTGAACTCTACAAAATAGCCGAAAAGCCCTCTCCTGGGGCAAGGCTAGCTTTTCCTCATCTTATCTGCCATCTATGTTACTCAGCTGGAGCTTCCATAGAAGGAGACATTCACATTGAGGAAGAGAAGCCCATCAGTAAGAAAAAGATGGAGCAAGCAAGAGAGCCCATTCATGGAGCTCAAGAGGCGCAGGAAGCTCATCACCATGAGATCCCAGAGATGCCTCATATGCATTTTCCTCCACAAAACTATTGGGAGCAAATCAACACCTCCCTAGGAGAATTAAGTTCCAACATGGGACAACTAAGGGTGGAACATCAAGAGCACTCCATCATCCTTCATGAAATAAGAGAAGATCAAAAAGCAATGAGGGAGGAGCAACAAAGACAAGGAAGAGACATAGAAGAGCTCAAGGACATCATTGGTTCCTCAAGAAGGAAACGCCACCATCACTAAGGTGGACTCATTCCTTGTTCTTACTTTCTCTGTTTTTCGTTTTCTCTATGTTAAGTGCTTATCTATGTTTGTATCTTCATTACATGATCATTAATAGTTAGTAACTTTGTCTTAAAGTTATGAATGTCCTATGAATCCATCACCTCTCTTAAATGAAAAATGTTTTAATTCAAAAGAACAAGAAGTACATGAGTTTTGAATTTATCCTTGAACTTAGTTTAATTATATTGATGTGGTAACAATGCTTCTTGTTTTCTGACTGTATGCTTGAACAGTGCATATGTCTTTTGAAGTTGTTGTTTAAGAATGTTAAATATGTTGGCTCTTGAAAGAATGATGACAAGGAGACATGTTATTTGATAATTTGAAAAAACATAAAAATGATTCTTGAAGCAAGAAAAAGCAGCAAAGAATAAAGCTTGCAGAAAAAAAAAATTAGGCGAAAAAAATAGAAAGAAAAAGCAAGCAGAAAAAGCCAATAACCCTTAAAACCAAAAGGCAAGGGCAAATAAAAAGGATCCCAAGGCTTTGAGCATCAGTGGATAGGAGGGCCTAAAGGAATAAAATCCTGGTCTAAGCGGCTAAACCGAGCTGTCCCTAACCATGTGCTTGTGGCGTGTAGGTGTCAAGTGAAAATTTGAGACTGAGCGGTTAAAGTCAAGGTCCAAAGCAAAAAAAGAGTGTGCTTAAGAACCCTGGACACCTCTAATTGGGGACTTTAGCAAAGCTGAGTCAAAATCTGAAAAGGTTCACCCAAATTATGTGTCTGTGGCATTTATGTATCCGGTGGTAATACTGGAAAACAAAGTGCTTAGGGCCACGGCCAAGACTCATAAAATAGTTGTGTTCAAGAATCATCATACTGAACTAGGAGAGTCAATAACACTATCTAAACTCTGAGTTCCTATAGAAGCCAATCATTCTGAACTTCAATGGATAAAGTGAGATGCCAAAACTATTCAAGAGGCAAAAAGCTACAAGTCCCGCTCATCTGATTGGAGCTATGTTTCATTGATAGTTTAGAATTTATAGTATATTCTCTTCTTTTTATCCTATTTGATTTTCAGTTGCTTGGGGACAAGCAACAATTTAAGTTTGGTGTTGTGATGAGCGGATAATTTATACGCTTTTTGGCATTGTTTTTAGTATGTTTTTAGTAGAATCTAGTTACTTTTAGGGATGTTTTCATTAGTTTTTATGTTAAATTCATATTTCTGGACTTTACTATGAGTTTGTGTGTTTTTCTGTGATTTCAGGTATTTTCTGGCTGAAATTGAGGGACTTGAGCAAAAATCAGATTCAGAGGTTGAAGAAGGACTGCTGATGCTGTTGGATTCTGACCTCCCTGCACTCAAAATGGATTTTCTGGAGCTACAGAACTCAACATGGCGCGCTTCCAATTGCATTGGAAATTAGACATCCAGGGCTTTCCAGCAATATATAATAGTCCATACGTTGACCAAGTTTAGACGACGCAAACTGGCGTTCAACGCCAGCTCTCTGCCCAATTCTGGCGTCCAGCGCCAGAAACAAGTTGCAAAGTGGAGTTCAACGCCCAAACTGGCACAAAAGCTGGCGTTCAACTCCAAGAATGACCTCTCCATGTGTAGACTTCAAGCTCAGCCCAAGCACACACCAAGTGGGCCCCGGAAGTAGATTTATGCATCAATTACTTACTTCTGTAAACCCTAGTAGCTAGTTTATTATAAATAGGACCTTTTACTATTGTATTAGATATCTTTCTTTTGAACCATCTTTGGATTATCTTTTGATCTATTGATCACGTTTGGGGGCTGGCCATTCGGCCATGCCTGGACCTTCATTACTTATGTATTTTCAACGGTAGAGTTTCTGCACTCCATAGATTAAGGTGTGGAGCTCTGCTGTTCCTCAAAGATTAATGCAAAGTACTACTATTTTCTATTCAATTCATCTTATTTCGCTTCTAAGATATTCATTCGTACTTCAACCTGAATGTGATGAATGTGACAATCATCATCATTCCCTATGAACGCGTGCCTGACAAACACTTCCGTTCTATATTAGATTGAATGAGTATCTCTTAGATCTCTTAATCAGAATCTTCGTGGTATAAGCTAGATTGATGGCGGCATTCATGAGAGTCCGGAAAGTCTAAACCTTGTCCGTGGTATTCCGAGTAGGACTCTGTGATTGAATGACTGTGACGAACTCCAAACTCGCGAGTGCTGGGCATAGTGACAGACGCAAAAGGATAGTAAATTCTATTCCAGTATGATCGAGAACCTCCAAGATAATTACCATGCAGTGACAGCGCATCGGACCATTTTCACAGAGAGGAATAGTATGCAACCAACGACAAAAGTGATGCCTCCAGACGATTAGCCGTGCTATGACAGAGCATTTGGACTATTTTCCCGAGAGGATTGAAAGTAGCCATTGGCACCGGTGACATCCTTACATAAAGCCAGCCATAGAAAAGAGTAAGACGGATTGGATGAAGACAGCAGGAAAGCAGAGGTTCAGAGGAATGAATGCATCTCCATACGCTTATCTGAAATTCTCACCAATGATTTACATAAGTATTTCTATCCTTATTTTAGTATTAATTTCGAAAACTCTATAACTATTTTATATCCGCCTGACTGAGATTTACAAGGTGACCATAGCTTGCTTCATACCAACAATCTCCGTGGGATCAACCCATACTCACGTAAGGTTTATTACTTGGACGACCCAGTGCACTTGCTTGTTAGTTATGCGAAGTTGTGAAGATATGTTTAGACCATGGTTCTGTGCATCCGTTTTTGGTGCCATCGCCAGGGAATCAATTTCGAACAATAATTCACAACCTGAGTAACAATTTCGCATACCAAGAAGGTTATTGAAGAAGACAGTAAGAAAAGTTAATCCAGAAAGACGAAGCATCTCCGAAGCCTCAACCATTCTGTCACCATTGAACTCCTATCTACCTAGTAACGTTCTATTTATCTGTTTTATATGCTTTTCGTGACAAACTATAATTTCTATCCGCCTAACTAAGATCTAAAAGGTATCTACTACTTGCTCAAACCACAATCCTCGTGGGATTGACCCTGACTCACCTCAGGTATTACTTGGACGACCTGGTATACTTGCCGGTCTATTTGTGCGAATTCTGCAGAGCCAGTTTTGTGTAACAATTATTCTCTCCCAATAGCTCAATGAAACAAAACACCTTTACTTTCTTTTTTCTTCTTTTAATTGCCACTAGTTGTATATTTTGGAAAACTTACTAACTTTAATAAGTTTAATTCATGATAAGAAAAGTAGACAAGGAACTATGTTCATGGTTACATGTTTAATCAATTATTGCAAGTTCCACAAAATTAGACAGTAAAGAACTTTGAAGTTCTCATCACGTCTTCTTCAACAAAAATTTTGCCAAATAGTAATAGTATGAGTTAGTGAACTGTGACTTTATTATTCTGGATCATGAATGTTTTAAAGATATGTATTAAAATTTTAAAAATAATACGTATTTATGTAGAAATAATTTTTTTTAACATGTTGGATTTTTAATACATGAGAGGGGACAATTATACTAGTTGAATGTTAAAAATTTAAGGTTGTGAAATGATCTAAAGCATTTATGAATCAATTTTTATTTTTACTAATTTCTAGTGTTTATAAAGCAATTTTTATTATTACTTAATTTGGCTGCTTCCTTTCCAAGAACATTGTTACACCTGATTTTTGCTTCTTTGCCCGTTTACTCGAATTGCACACGACTACTGTTGTATCGCCATTGATTTCCTTTTTTTTTTTTGGTAATTAAAACACAGTTAGAAATATCACATGGTGCATGGATGCTTGGATTAAAGCTAATAGTATGAAATTTGTTGGAATTTGGTGATAAATATTTTAGAATTCTTTAGTTTATGTATCTCTGATTAATGTGATTGACTTTGAAATTCTATCCATTAGGGATGTTCAATTTTGTAAGAACACATGAAACCAACATGAGAAGGCTTTTTGTGGTGGTTTAAGTAGATATGAATTAATTTGGGTATAAATACTACGGTAGCCTAATTGTTGATGGCAACATCATTATTGGTTACTCATTTTAGTACCATGCTGCTGTGTGTGTCGAGCTCTTCGGATTGATGGTTAGATTTAAAATTACAGTCATATGATAATGGGTCATTGGTGTCAAGACTTATGATTGAATGTTTCCTCACAGGCAAGAAAGTGCTCTGAGTTTCAGTTGCTAAATAGCATTAAGATGGGAAAAAAGGTAATCTGCATTTTGTTATTACTCAGTCTTGATTCTATTTTTTTATAACTTGTATTCTGTTTCTTAATAGAAATTAGTTGAGACGCAATGTTCTCTGTTCTCCATGCTACATCAACGGGATGATCACCCACCTGGAAGAAATTAATGCCGATGTGAAGCTAGTTGAGATTGACACAATTGGGTTCGGATTTGTGAAGAAGATTCCTCACTGGGCAGTGAAGCAGAGGATAATGATACAAATGGCCAAGGCATACGATGTGGAGACAGACACACTTATAGTGGATGTCAGGATCATTCACATTAATGCTGAGTTGACAGGGAGGGCGTTAGTGATATGCTCCGGTGGTAAGCTATTGCTGTTTCCTTTAACTGTTTTGTCATATATGGTTCGGTTGGTTTGCTCTTAGCATTCATAACATTTATTTTACATACTTGTTTGACTCTGAAATGTAGGTGTTGACATTCCGAAAATAGACAAAAAGAATCCTGCCCACCTAGAAATCAAAGAACAATTTAAGAAGAAAATAACCACCTAGCTGCGCGACTTTGTTTATGCCTGCCCTATGCACACAGAAGAGAATAGGATGAATTTTAGAAGGCACTTCATATTGGTGATCTTAAAAATGTTCCTATGCCCAACAAATAAACAAACCATTTCTCCATGGCACATACCTCTGATTCTGGATGTCTCAGATCCCAGCAAATTCAATTGGGCACATAGACATTCAAGTGGTTGGGAAAAGTGGTAGAAAAACACCAAAATAAGAATCTTGAAACTTGTGGTGGTTGCATGTTCGCCCTGATGGTAAGTTAAATTGTTAAACTACTTATTTATCCTACTTGCGGTTATGTTGAACTAATTAACCATTCAACATTTCCATGCAGCTGTTGTACTTTCAGCGGCAGAGGCATGGTCCACTAGAGCCATGGGTGATGGTGGACGAAATTGTGATCACATTAATGTAGTACTCTTTGTTATTGTATGGAATCATTATTATGGCTCTTTACTATGTGTGGACACAACTCCGTTCAACTAACCAGCAAGTGTACTGGGTCGTCCAAGTAATAAACCTTACGTGAGTAAGGGTCGATCCCACAGAGATTGTTGGTATGAAGCAAGCTATGGTCACCTTGCAAATCTCAGTCAGGCGGATTTAAACATGATATTTTATTAGATTAAAATAAACAATAAAAGGGATAGAGATACTTATGTAGATTCATTGGCAGGAATTTCAGATAAGCGAATGGAGATGCTTTTCGTTCCTCTGAACCTCTGCTTTCCTGCTATCTTCATCCAATCAGTCTTACTCCTTTCCATGGCTGGCTTTATGTGATACATCACCACTGTCAATGGCTACTTTCGGTCATCTCTCGGGAAAATGATCCAATGCCCTGTCACGGCACGGCTAATCGTCTGGAGGCATCACCCTTGTCAATGGCTTCATCTTATCCTCTCAGTGAATAATCTGCTCACGCACCCTGTCACGGCACGGCTATTCATCTGTCGGTTCTCGATCATGCTGGAATAGGATTTACTATCCTTTTGCGTCTGTCACTAACGCCCTGCAATCGCGAGTTAGGAGCTCGTCACAGTCATTCAATCATTGAATCCTACTCGGAATACCACAGACAAGGTTTAGACCTTCCGGATTCTCTTGAATGCCGCCATCATTCTAGCTTACGCCACGAAGATTCTGGTTAGGAGATCTAAGAGATACTCATTCTAGCTTAATTCATGTAGAACAGAAGTGTTTGTCAGGAACGCGTTCATAAATTGAGAAGGATGATGAGCGTCACACATAATCATCACCTTCATCACGTTCTTGGGTGCGAATGGATATCTTAGAAGAGAAATAAGAAGAATTGAATAGAAAACAGTAGTACTTTGCATTAATCTTTGAGGAACAGTAGAGCTCCACACCTTAATCTATGGAGTGTAGAAACTCTACCGTTGAAAATACATAAGTGAAGGTCCAGGCATGGCCGAGATGGCCAGCCCCTCTGATCTAAGAACCAGGCGTCCAAAGATTGTCAAAAAGACTAGTAAAAGGTCCTATTTATAATAAACTAGTCACTAGGGTTTACATGAGTAAGTAATTGATGCATAAATCCACTTCTGGGGCCCACTTGGTGTGTGTTTGGGCTGAGCTTAAGTGTTCCACGTGCAGAGGCCATTTGTGGAGTTGAACGCCAGTTTCTGTGCCAGTTTGGGCGTTCAACTCTGGTTTTGGATCCTTTTCTGGCGCTGGACGCCAGATTTGGGCAGAAGGCTGGCGTTGAACGCCAGTTTACGTCGTCAATTCTTGGCCAAAGTATGGACTATTATATATTTCTGGAAAGCCCTGAATGTCTACTTTCCAACGCAATTGGAAGCGCGCCATTTCAAGTTCTGTAGCTCCAGAAAATCCACTTTGAGTACAGGGAGGTCAGAATCCAACAGCATCAGCAGTCCTTTTTCAACCTCTGAATCTGATTTCTGCTCAAGTCCCTCAATTTCAGCCAGAAAATACCTGAAATCATAGAAAAACACACAAACTCATAGTAAAGTCAAGAAATGTGAATTTAACATAAAAACTTATGAAAACATCCCTAAAAGTAACTAGATCCTACTAAAAACATACTAAAAACAATGTCAAAAAGCGTATAAATTATCCGCTCATCACAACACCAAACATAAATTGTTGCTTGTCCCCAAGCAACTAAAAATCAAATAGGATAAAAAGAAGAGAATATACTATAAATTCTAAACTATCAATGAAACATAGCTTCAATCAAATGAGCGGGACTTATAGCTTTTTTGCCTCTTGAATAGTTTTGGCATCTCACTTTATCCATTGAGGTTCAAAATGATTGGCATCTATAGAAACTCAGAGTTCATATAGTGTATTGATTCTCCTAGTTCAGTATGATGATTCTTGAACACAGCTTCTTTATGAGTCTTGGCCGTGGCCCTAAGCACTTTGTTTTCCAGTATTACCACCGGATACATAAATGCCACAGACACATAATTGGGTGAACCTTTTCAGATTGTGACTCAGCTTTGCTAAAGTCCCCAATTAGAGGTGTCCAGGGTTCTTAAGCACACTCTTCTTTTGCTTTGGACCTTGACTTTAACCGCTCAGTCTCAAGTTTTCACTTGACACCTACACGCCACAAGCACATGGTTAGGGACAGCTTGGTTTAGCCGCTTAGACCAGGATTTTATTCCTTTAGGCCCTCCTATCCACTGATGCTCAAAGCCTTGGGATCCTTTTTATTTGCCCTTGCCTTTTGGTTTTAAGGGTTATTGGCTTTTTCTGCTTACTTTTTCTTTTTCTTTCTATATATTTTTTTTTCTCGCCCTTTTTTTTTTTTCTGCAAGCTTTGTTCTTTGCTGCTTTTTCTTGCTTCAAGAATCATTTTTATGATTTTTCAGATTATCAAATAACATGTCTCCTAGTCATCATTCTTTCAAGAGCCAACATATTTAACATTCTTAAACAACAACTTCAAAAGACATATGCACTGTTCAAGCATACATTCAGAAAACAAGAAGCATTGTCACCACATCAATATAATTAAGCTAAGTTTAAGGATAAATTCGAAACTCATGTACTTCTTATTCTTCTGAATTAAAACATTTTTCATTTAAGAGAGGTGATGGATTCATAGGACATTTATAACTTTAGGACAAAGTCACTACTACTAATGATCATGTAATGAAGACACAAACATAGATAAGCACATAATATAGAAAACAAAAAACAGAGAAAGTAAGAACAAGGAATGAATCCACCTTAGTGATGTCCTTGAGCTCTTCTATGTCTCTTCCTTGCCTTGGCTGCTCCTCCTTCATTGCTTTTAGATCTTCTCTGATTTCATGAAGGATGATGGAGTGCTCTTGATGTTCCACCCTTAGTTGCTTCCAATAATTGTGTGGAAGAAAATGTATCCCCTGAGGTATCTCAGGGATCTCTTGATTTGTAGTCAAATGTTCTACCACTGAGCTATAGACCCTTGATGGAAGCTTTTGTCTTCCCTTTCCTCTTTCTAGAGGTTTCTCTGGCCTTAGGTGCCATCAATGGTTATGGAAAAAACAAAAAAGCTATGCTTTTACCACACCAAACTTAGAATGTTGCTCGCCCTCGAGCAAAAGAAGAAGGAATAGATGAAGAAGAAGATGTGAAAATAAAAACTAGGATTATGAGGAGGTAGAGTGGGGATCCTGTGGGGTCCACAGATCCTGAGATGATCCTGTGGTGTCCACAGATCCTGAGGTGTCAAGGCATTTACATCCCTGCACCAATTTAGGCATGCAAAACGCCCTTGCACACAACTCTGGGCGTTCAGCGCCAGGTTGGTGCCCATTTTGGGCGTTCAACGCCCCTTTGCTGCCATTTCTGGCGTTGAACGCCAGAACCATGCTTGTTCTGGGCGTTCAGCACCAGGATGCTCCCATTCTGGGCGTTCAGCGCCAGAACTATGCTCTGTTCTGGCATTTGAACGCCAGACAGATGCTCCTCTAGGGTGTGATTTTTCTTCTGCTATTTTTGATTCCGTTTTTGAATTTTTTTTTTGTTTTTTTTTTATTTTGTGACTCCACATGATCATGAACCTAAGAAAACATGAAAAACAATAAGAATAAGAATTAGATAAACATTGGGTTGCCTCCCAACAAGCGCTTCTTTAATGTCAATAGCTTGACAGTGAGCTCTCATGGAGCCTCACAGATGTACAGAGCTTTGTTGAGACTCTCCAACACCAAACTTAGAGTTTGGATATGGGAGTTCAACACCAAACTTAGAGTTTGGTTGTGGCCTCCCAACACCAAACTTAGAGTTTGACTGTGGGGGCTCTGGTTGACTCTGCTTGGAGAGAAGCTTTTTCTGCTTCCTCTCCATGGTTGCAGAGGGAGATCCTTGAGTTTTAAACACAAGGGAGTCCTCATTCTATTGAAGGACTATTTCACCTCTGTCAACATCAATCACAGCTCTTGCTGTGGCCAGGAAAGGTCTTCCTAGGATGATGGATTCATCCTCTTTCTTTCCAGTATCCAGGACTATGAAATCAGCAGGGATGTAAAAGCCCTCAACTTTTACCAATACATCTTCTACGTGTCCATAAGCCTGTCTTCTTGAGCTGTCTGCCATCTATAGTGAGATTTTAGCAGCTTGCACCCCATAGATTCCCAGTTTCTCTATTACAGAGAGGGGCATGAGGTTTATACCTGAACCAAGGTCACACAGAGCTTTGAAGATCATGGTGCCTATGGTACAAGGTAGTATGAACTTTCCAGGATCCTGTCTCTTCTGAGGTAATGTCAGTTGATCCAGATCACTTAGTTCATTGATGAACAAGGGAGGTTCAACTTCCCAAGCATCAATGCCAAACAATTTGGCATTTAGCTTCATGATTGCACCAAGAAACTTGGCAGTTTGCTCTTCAGTAACATCCTCATTCTCTTCAGAAGAGGAATACTCATCAGAGCTCATGAAGGGCATAAGGAGGTTCAATGGGATCTCTATGGTCTCTAGATGAGCCTCAGAGTCCTTTGGTTCCCCAGAGGGAAGCTCCTTATTGATCACTGGACGTCCCAGGAGGTCTTCCTCCTTGGGATTCACGTCCTCTCCTCTCCTCACAGGTTCGGCCATGGCGCTTATGTCAATGGCCTTGCACTCTCCTTTTGGGTTCTCTTCTGTATTGCTTGGGAGAGTACTAGGAGGGATTTCAGTGATCCTTTTACTCAGCTGGCCCACTTGTGCTTCCAGATTTCTAATGGAAGACCTTGTTTCATTCATGAAACGTACAGTGGCCTTAGATAGATCAGAGACTAGATTTGCTAAAGTAGAAGTATTTTGTTCAGAGTTCTCTGTCTGTTGCTGAGTTGATGATGGAAAAGGTTTGCTATTGCTAAACCTGTTTCTTCCACCATTATTAAAGCCTTGTTGGGGCTTTTGATCCTTCCATGAGAAATTTGGATGATTTCTCCATGTTGAGTTATAGGTGTTTCCATAAGGTTCACCTAAGTAATTTACCTCTGCTATTGCAGGGTTCTCAGGATCATAGGCTTCTTCTTCAGAAGATGCCTCTTGAGTACTGTTGGATGCAGCTTGCATTCCATGCAGACTCTGAGAAATCATATTGACTTGCTGAGTCAATATTTTGTTCTGAGCCAATATGGCATTCAGAGTATCAACTTCAAGAACTCCCTTCTTCATAGGCGTCCCATTATTCACATGATTCCTTTCAGAAGTGTACATGAACTGGTTATTAGCAACCATGTCAATGAGTTCTTGAGCTTCTGCAGGTGTTTTCTTTAGGTGAATGGATCCACCTGCAGAAGTGTCCAGTGACTTCTTTGATAGCTCAGACAGACCATCATAGAATATATCCAGGATGGTCCATTCTGAAAGCATGTCAGAAGGACACTTTTTGGTCAACTGTTTGTATCTTTCCCAAGCTTCATAGAGAGATTCACCTTCTTTCTGTCTGAAGGTTTGAACATCAGCTCTAAGCTTGCTCAGCTTTTGAGGAGGAAAGTACTTGGCTAAGAAAGCCGTGACCAGCTTATCCCAAGAGTTCAGGCTGTCTTTAGGTTGAGAATCCAACCATAATCTAGCTCTGTCTCTTACAGCAAAAGGGAAAAGCATGAGCCTGTAGACTTCAGGATCTACTCCATTAGTCCTAACAGTATCACATATCTACAAGAATTCAGTTAAGAACTGAAAAGGATCTTCAGATGGAAGTCCATGAAACTTGCAGTTCTGCTGCATCAGAGAAACTAACTGAGGTTTCAGCTCAAAGTTGTTTGCTCCGATGGCAGGAATGGAGATGCTTCTTCCATGTAAATTGGAATTAGGTGCAGTAAAGTCACCAAGCATCCTCCTTTCATTATTATTATTTTCGCCTGCCATCTCCTCTGCCTGTTCGAAAATTTCTGAAAGGTTATCTCTGGATTGTTGTATTTTAGCTTCTCTTAATTTTCTCTTCAGAGTTCTTTCAGGTTCTGGATCTGCTTCCACAAGAATGTTCTTATCCTTGCTCCTGCTCATATGACAAGGAAGAATGGCCAGAAAAATGATAATAATAATAGAGATCCTTTATACCACAGTATAGGGATCCCTTTGTAAGTAGAAGAAGAGGGGGAGATAAAGGATGTGATGTAAAGGAAGAAACACAACTGTGAGGATTGGAATGTGAGATGAGATGTTAGGACATGAATGAATAAATAGAATGAGATGGGGGAGGAATAATTTTCGAAAATTATTTTGAAAAAGAGTTAGTGATTTTTGAAAAATGGTTTTTGAAAAATATTTAGTAATTTTCGAAAATTTTTGAAATAAAAAAATAAAAAATAAAAATAATTAGTTAATTAAAAAGAAATTTTGAAAAAGAGGAGAGGTATTTTCGAAAATTAGAGAGAGAGAGAGTTAGTTAGGTGGTTTTGAAAAAGTTAAGAAACAAACAAAAAGTTAGTTAGTTGGTTGAAACAAATTTTGAAAAGATAGGAAGTTAGGAAGTTAGGAAAGATATTTTGAAAAGATATTTTTGAAAAAGATAAGATAAGAAGATATTTTTGAAAAGATATGATAGAGATTAGTTTTTGAAAAAGATTTGATTTTTAAAATCACAATTAATGACTTGATTCATAAGAAATCACAAGATATGATTCTAGAACTTAAAGTTTGAATCTTTCTTAACAAGCAAGTAACAAACTTCAAATTTTTGAATCAAAACATTAATTGTTTATGTTATTTTCGAAAATTTGGTCTAAAAATAAGAAAAAGATTTTTGAAAAATATTTTTGGAATTTTCGAAAATAACTAAGAATTTTGAAAAAGATTTGATTTTTGAAAAAGATTTTGAAAAAGATAAGATTTTCAAATTGAAAATTTGATTTGACTCATGAGAAACAATTTGATTTTAAAAAATTTTTAAAAAAGTCAACCCAAATTTTCAAATTTGATAAGAGAAAAAGGGAAAGATATATTTTTTGATTTTTGAATTTTTATGATGCAAGAGAAAAACACTAAAAAGATGCAATGCATGAAATTTTTAGATCAAAACATGTGATGCATGCAAGAATGCTATGAATGTCAAGATGAACACCAAGAACACTTTGAATGTCATGATGAACATCAAGAACATATTTTTGAAAAATTTTTAATGCAAAGAAAACATGCAAGACACCAAACTTAGAATTCTTTAATGCTTAGACACTAAGAATTCAAGAATGCATATGAAAAACACTATACAACACAAAACAAACAAATCATCAAGATCAAACAAGAAGACTTACCAAGAACAACTTGAAGATCATGAAGAACACCATGAATGCATGAAATTTTCGAAAAAATGCAAGATGTATATGCAAGTGACACCAAACTTATGATATGACTCAAGACTCAAACAAGAAACAGAAAATATTTTTGATTTTTATGATTTTCTAATTTTTTTGGATTTTTTATTTATATTTTTCGAAAATTTAAAAGAAAAAATAAGGATTCCAAAATTTTTAATATGAATTCCAGGAATCTTGCCATGTTAGTCTAAAGCTTCAGTCCAGGAATTAGACATGGCTCACTAGCCAGCCAAGCTTTCAATGATACATCACCACTGTCAATGGCTACTTTCGGTCATCTATCGGGAAAATGATCCAATGCCCTGTCACGGCACGGCTAATCGTCTGGAGGCATCACCCTTGTGACAATCATGAATTAAGATCAGAGCACCAAGCTTTGGAGCCATTACCAGGATTTGTTCGAGCCTGGAGATCACAATTTCGTGCACCAAGTTTTTTTTTTTTTTTTTTTGAATAGAAAACAGTCGTACTTTGCATTAATCTTTGAGGAACAGCAGAGCTCCACACCTTAATCTATGGAGTGTAGAAACTCTACCGTTGAAAATACATAAGTGAAGGTCCAGGCATGGCCGAGATGGCCAGCCCCCTTGGTCTAAGAACAATGCGTTCAAAGATGATTCTAAGATCCTAAGATGATCAAAAGATGCCTAATACAATAGTAAGGGGTCCTATTTATAATAAACTAGTCACTAGGGTTTACATGAGTAAGTAATTGATGCATAAATCCACTTTCGGGGCCCACTTGGTGTGTGTTTGGGCTGAGCTTAAGTGTAGCACATGCAGAGGCCATTTGTGGAGTTGAACGCCAGTTTTTGTGCCAGTTTGGGCGTTCAACTCTGGTTTTGGATCCTTTTCTGGCGCTGGACGCCAGATTTGGGCAGAAGGCTGGCGTTGAACGCCAGTTTACGTCGTCAATTCTTGGCCAAAGTATGGACTATTATACATTTCTGGAAAGCCCTGTATGTCTACTTTCCAACGCAATTAGAAGCGCGCCATTTCGAGTTCTGTAGCTTCAGAAAATCCACTTTGAGTGCAGGGAGGTCAGAATCCAACAGCATCAGCAGTCCTTCTTCAACCTCTGAATCTGATTTCTGCTCAAGTCCCTCAATTTCAGCCAGAAAATACCTGAAATCACAGAAAAACACACAAACTCATAGTAAAGTCCAGAAATGTGAATTTAACATAAAAACTAAGGAAAACATCCCTAAAAGTAACTAGATCCTACTAAAAACATACTAAAAACACTGTCAAAAAGCGTATAAATTATCCGCTCATCAGGTGACTACATGGACTGCCTCATAACTTGAAAAAAAGCAACTAATGTCCTTGATGAGGTACTAAGCCAGACGATTTATTCTCTGTTATATTCTAATCCAATTAAAACAGGTAGAATTTTCCAACGCGGGATTTTGGATGATTACTTTGTAACCTCAGTTGACCTTTCCATGTTAGGGTTGCATTGGAAATAGGGCAAAAGTGGGTGAGGTGCCCAAATTTTGAACTAGGAAGACGGGTGCAGAATTCGCATAAAAAAAAGAGCAGAAAGAGAGAATGCAGGACTAGAGTGGGGCACAAGGTACTGTGTCTGTTGGAATTTAAAGTACGTACATCATTAAAGACACAGGCGGTTAGATCATATGCTAATTTGAAGTGTTTATTTGTAATTGCACAACTGGAAGCATGCTCCTGTAGCGTTTGGAAGTTTTGTAGGTTTAACATTAGTGTAGTTGTATGTCCAACTAAGGGAAGTTGTTATGTGAATTTTTCGCTGAATGTACACAAGAATGCAAGGACGGATCTATTACAAGCAGGGACCATAAGAAACCAGAACAAATGTCATCAAGGCCATTTGAAACAAAATTTCCTGAAAGCTATATAGTGGCACAAGAGGTGAGTTCATCTTCTTGTAGATATAGGTTGACTTCATGAATTAATTAATCTAATTACGTGTAAATGTTGTTGGGGTTGGATGCTGAATATGTTTTTGTGTCGTGTTAGATGTATTGGATGTTCAACTCTAATTGTATTTGGAATGGATATTGACATAGTGATGTATAGGTTCATCTAGGAACCAAGATGGCCTTTTTATGAATTGTATTTTTATTGTGTTTGTTGATTTGGCGTTTATAACATAGTTGTATCTTTCTAATAACCTGATAACCTGGTCGACATTCCATACCCAGGTAAGCAAGATAAGCACGCAAAGAAAGCTGCCCATTGTCAGAGAAAAATCCGGTAAAGGCAGTAGTACTGGGCATGTTGCCCTGAAGTGCAAGGAGAGACTTGTAGTTGTTGCCGACTCCGACGATGACGATAACGTGCCAATTGCTCGAAGAAGGCGCCGGCTATTTTAAGACAACTCGAACCCACATGGCGAGCAGCTAAATAAGGATTCCAACCTATCAGAGTAGATCCAGTTACACCTTCTACAGCACTTGTGCAAGTTACTGAATACGATTTTGATAGGAAA
Organism: Arachis ipaensis; assembly: GCF_059453495.1. Classification (NCBI taxonomy): domain Eukaryota; kingdom Viridiplantae; phylum Streptophyta; class Magnoliopsida; order Fabales; family Fabaceae; genus Arachis; species Arachis ipaensis. Next base: position 38,441,531 of record NC_142435.1, on the reverse strand, counting down.
GTTCTATCAGTTAACATCTGTTGTAGATATGAATTGGCCGTATCTTGTTTTTCCTGTGATTTCAATCCGATTACTAACTGTGTTATCTAAATTTGTTGCTTTCGATGCAGAGACTTTGACTTGAACTTCGTGCAGTGTCCAGAAGTGGAGGAAATATTGATAAACGTTGAACAAAGTAGGTACACCAGGCTAATAAATATGGAACCCCTAAAGACCGTGATGCCGAAGAAGTCACGCTGTCACACCCCAAGTCCTAGAAGGCCTAGCTTTTCTCTTGGCTTGACACAGCTTGAGAAGCCACTGGCCATACCCCATATCACAGCAATACATCTAAGGCTTAAGAATGTCAAGTTAGGAGAGGATAATGAGGACATGGTCCGAGGTTGGATTCTAAACTATTCCCACTACAAAAAGGCGCCGTTGGTAACCTACGAAGGTAGGCCTCATCTTCGGTTGTTGAGGAAGGATCTATGGACATTGAAAGCATGTGTTTGGGTCAACAGCAATGTAAGTGATTAATCTCCATGTTCGAGTTCCAGTCATTGTGTTCTTCGTACACTTTATATCATGCTTCTTAATTTTACACCACAAATCATTCAATAGATATGTTACACATTCAATGATGCACAGTCCATGAGATTCAAGCGTGACTTCTACTGCGTGTGTCCTGGAATATTGGTATGAAGAACATAGTTTCTTCGCATCTTAATGTGTCTATTCCATAACTAACTGATACTTTGACAACAGGAAATAGTGATACGACAGCATAACCTCGATTCATTCCATAATGGGACAGTTCCGGTGTATGAGGGCTTGGGTCCAAACTTTGGAGAGGATACTAGATTCTTTAACAAAGTGGAAGCAGCCAAGAGAAAATGGGTGAGACCTCGATTTAGTTTATGTATTGCATGGTATAGCATATTTAGAAGAGAATGTATTTGTCCGTGTTAATTATTCTGCATACTTTGCTAGGTGTTAGTTGAATATCTTGGACTATTCCTCATGTGTTTTCGTCACTGACTTATTGAATAGTATTCATTATAATTGGAATGGGAGTTGTATCTTCTATTGGTGCCCGTAAATGGGGATGATTGTTTCACTTGTGTAGGGTCTAATCTGCTTGTCATGCATGGTACACCATGTGGTTAATGTTTGACCTTGTTGTTATTCATGAATTCTTGTTGTAGTGGTTCATTCCGATGTATTCAAAAGGACATTAATGGCTGTATGTGTTTGATGTGGCAAGAAAAAGGGTGTTGGTAATTGATAGTCTTCATGATGAGGCACCCGACGATGCACGCGGAGGAAACTAGATGCATATGCAGTAAGTGATTACACCCCCTTAAGCAATATTTGTGAATACATGAATCACAAAAAACATATGCTGAAGAGATATTGCTGAGTGGTCTACAGGGCTAACTAATTGAAGACATGGCTAACGTGGCCATCCCGACATATGACCGAAGTACGAATGGCCTAAGGTGTTCATATGCCAAAGTCCCCATACAACCAAATGAGTAAGTAGTACCAAGCAACAAACCCAACAAATGTATCCATTAGTAGTGGCTTTAACATTAATATTTTAGTGATAGCATCATTTTTACTTGATTATGTAGTTGGGATTGTGGTATCTATGCCATTAAATTCACAGAAACATAGACTGAAGATTGTAAATTAGATGAATGGAGTGATGTAAGTTGATCGGTCGCTTTGTTTTTAATTTGTTGTTACCATTTCATGTTACTTTGATAGTCTAAATAACGCGCTGACATTGTAAACACCATACAGGAAATGCTTCTGTCTTTTAGACGGGAGCTGATGTTGGATATTGTCATGGGAGCATACAATGAATCAATTGAGCATGTGCGATCTTTGTTGGAACAAAATAATGAAGTGTACGCTGCAAAAGTCAAAGAAACAAGAAAAATGTGGTTAAATCACCATTCACAGCACCAAACACAAGGACATTGATGAAAAGAGTTAGAGGATTACCTGTGAGGAAGAATTGAAAAGGGAGAAAGCAATAGATGCACTTAGTTTTCAAACCATACATTCCTTTTTTGTCAGATTGTTTTTATGTCTTTGCGGTGCAGTTTTGTTACAACACATGGGATAAATTTTCATAGCAAATAACATTTATATGGTTTATTAGTTTCTCAAATCATCTGATTTTCTTGCATGATGTTAACGCTGCGTAAAAGTTATTAGTAAAGAGCAACACAGGTAAATATAAGAGTATCCATCCATATACATGTTGAATCACAACAAATAATAGAAATAACCATCCGCAAACCTATTAAATCGAACATCCACCTTATATTACTTGTAGCTAATCACACAAACTATGCTAGGCCTATTAGAAATAACCATCTGGGCACCTATAGAAATAACCATCCACTAACCTATTGAATCGAACATCCATATTATACTACTTGTAACTAATAACACACACTATGCTGAGCCTATTAGAAATAACCATCCGGGCACCAATAGAAATGACCATCCACTAACCTATTTAATTGAACATCCACTTTATACTACTTGTAAGTAATCCCACACACTATACTAAGGCTATTAGAAATAACCATCCAGAAACCATAAAAAATAACCTTCCATCACCTTATTAAATCAAACATCCAACCTATGTCACTCGTAATTGATCACACACAATCCGAACCGTATTACAAATAACCATCCGGGCACCATTAGAAATAACCATCCGCTAACCTACTGAATCGAACATCCAGGCTACACTACGTGTAACTAGTAACACGTGATATCTCAAAGTATATTTCAAATAACCATCCGAATACCAAGGAAAATAACCATCCAATAACCTACTAAATCGACCATCCAGACATTATTACTTGTAAATAGTCACACAATATATCGAGGCTATTTCAAATAACCATCTATAGACTAGCAAAATTTACCATCCGGTAACCTATTGAATAGAAAATCAAAATTATACAATATGTGTCCGTTCAAACATTATTCTACAACCAGTCAAACCACATCAAAAAAAATATAAACACGCCGACCATGTGCATGTAGCAAGAAGCTAAGGCCACAGAATACCAGTTTCATAATTTTTTGACCATACACAACCCGGACAAAAAAATAACCATCAAACATACATATTGAGTTGAAACACCTAATAAAAAGGACCTCTAATATAACATAATGGATTTTGTATCCTAAACACTCTAGGTATTGTCGAAAGAGTTTAACACGGACATGAATCCACCAATTCCTTGCAGAGCAATCTGTCAAGCGGGAGCATCCAAATATATGTTTTCAGTAGATTCTACACGATTATCCTAAAAGAAACAAACTCAAACAAAAACAAGTCAATATCGACATAATCAAAATATATCGTAAAGGTGAAGTTTTAATTAAATTCTGATACCTACCTTGCCTAAACTATTCTGCTTTCTCTGCATCGATTTATCCAACTCATATCCGAGCCTTAGCTTTTACCTTTTGGACGACCTTTTATGGTTACTTTTGATGGGCGTTGAATGTCCTCTATGCCCACCATGGATGAAGTCTCTGTGGCGATGCTATTGTGTGCATTAGCAACGGTCTTATTCTACATCCTGGCACGATAATCTACTAGCTTGGCCCTTGCATCATCCAGAGCAGCATGCAACTTTTCCGTTTCATCGTTACAATCCATAAATTACTGCACAACATTGTAGAAATATGCACACAACCCTCTAAATAAGTTGTGGCTTTTATCTGAACGTCTAACATTGTGGCTACTCTTAATATAGGTGTGCTTGCGCTTTATGTTCTTGCTCCAACGAGGGAAAACATAGCAGGAAGGCACCTCATTCACTTTGTAAGATGGATGCACTACAAGACAGTGGCAACACAATATACCTACACTCTTAAACAAGTTACAATCACATCGAACCGTGTGAGACGAATGGTCAAAATGGACGTCGTACGTAACACACCGGGTCATCTCATAGACTAGTATTTCCTCTTCCACCTTTACCCAAGCCGAGTCACCCTATTCGTAAACGGCACGAATAGTGCAATCAACCTTCTTGCCAAAATCCGTTTGGACATCCCTAAACATCTCGTTGGTGTACTCTTGTTGAAATCATCTCTCAATGGCTGATCTTGTTGCACATGGAATTATACCTCTCGAGTCTGCAGCATCATCCTCTAGTTCCTTCTTCTCCTTGGTTCTTAGAACATTGTCGAACTCATGGATGAACTGGACCAAGCTAGTCTTGCAATTTAAGAATCCACCAAAGAATGAATGCATACCTTCACTCCTCTGCGTACTCCTCATGGAAGCCCAGAATTGACCCTTGAAAAAGATCGGCACCCACACGTGTCGGTCCTCAAACAGGTCTACACAAAAAAACCCACCAAAAACAAAACCACGCATAAGGAACAGAATCTCAAAACAGAATACAAGAACATTACAACATCTAAGCACTTATGACACATGATTTAACTTAAAAGACACGAACCTGATAGCCATTTGTTGTGATGTAGGTTGAACTCATCAATGAATTCAGCCTAATGATCCTCGAAATACTCAACCGACTGAGAGTTCCATATAATGTGATTCAACTCAGCATTCAACTCTTGGAACCTAGCATAACATCTAAGCTTATTAATGAGCGGATAATTTATACGCTTTTGGCATTGTTTTTAGGTAGTTTTTAGCATGTTTTAGTTACTTTTTATTATATTTTTATTAATTTTTATGTAAAAGTCACATTTTTGGACTTTACTATGAGTTTGTATGTTTTTCTGTAATTTCAGGTATTTTCTGGCTGAAATTGAGGAACCTGAGCAGAAATCTGATTCAGAGGCTGAGAAAGGACTACAGATGCTGTTGGATTCTTACCTCCCTACACTCAAACGCATTTTTCTGGAGCTACAGAAGTCCAATTGACACGTTCTTAATTGGGCTGGAAAGCTAACATCTTGGGCTTTCCAGCAATGTATAATAGTCCATACTTTGCCCGAGATTTGATGGCCCAAACTGGCGTTAAATGGCCAGTTAGAGACCCTTTTCTGGCGTAAAACGCTAGAACTAGCACCAAAACTGGAGTTGAACATCCAAACTGGCACCCAAGCTGGCGTTTAACTCCAAGAATTGCCTATGCATGTGAAAGCTTCAAAACTCAGCCCAAACACTCACTAAGTGGGCCCCGGAAGTGGATTTCTACACTATCTACACTTAGTTACTCATTTTCTGTAAACCTAAGTTACTAGTTTAGTATAAAAACTACTTTTAGAGATTTATTTTGTATGGATGACATTTTACATCTCATATTGTATCTTCTACAGCATGAGTCTCTAAACCCCATAGGTGGAGGTGAGGAGCTCTGCTGTGTCTCAATGGATTAATGCAATTACTATTATTTTCTATTCGATCACGCTTGATTTTGTTCTAAGATCCTCATTCGTACTTCAATGTAAAGAATATGATGATCTGTGACACTCATCAGCATTCTCAAATTTATGAACGCGTGCTTGACAACCACTCCCGTTCTATCTGAGCTCAACGTAGTCATTGGACGACAGCTTGAGTGCGTATCTCTTGGGTTTTTAATCCATGAGTTTGACTTGCATCTCCTAACAACAGAGCATTCAAACCCATGAGATCAAAACCTTCGTAGTAGAGACTAGAACCAATTGGCAGCATTCCTAAGATCTGAAAAGTCTAAACCTTGTCTGTGGTATTCCGAGTAGGATCTGGGACGGGATGACTGTGACGATCTTCAAACTCACGAATGTTGGGCGCAGTGATAGTGTGCAAAAGGATAGAGAGATCCTATTCTGACACAAGTGAGAACCAACAGATGATTAGCCGTGCGGTAGCTGTGCCTGGTATTTTTCATCCGAGATGAGAGATCCAACAATTGATTAGCCGTACAGAAACCGTACTTGGACCATTTTCACTGAGAGGACGGATGGTAGCCATTGACAATGGTGATCCACCAACATACAGCTTGCCATAGAAGGAAGCCATGCGTGTTTGGAGAAGAAGACAATAGGAAAGCAGAGATTCAGACGACGGAGCATCTCGGGAACCTCAACCTGTTCCTCATTACTGAATCACAAGTATCATTCATTTCATGTTATTTACTTTTCATAAACAAAATCATTCATATCATTTGAATCTCCTGACTAAGATTTACAGGATAATCATAGCTTGCTTCAAGCCAGCAATCTCCGTGGGATCGACCCTTACGCATGTAAGGTATTACTTGGATGACCCAGTGCACTTGCTGGTTAGTTGTACCGGAGTTGTGAAAAGTGTGATCACAATTCCGTGCACCAAGTTCTTGGCGCCATTGCCGAGGATTGTTCGAGTTTGGACAACTGACGGTTTATCTTGTTGCTTAGATTAGGAAAAATTTATCTTTCTTTGGTTTAGAGTCACTAAATTTGAGACATTTATTTTCTTTTCAAAAATCTTATTTTTCTTTATTTATCTTTAATTTTCCTTTGAGTCTTTTATTATTGTTTTTGTTAAAATTTTAAAATTCTTGTTTTCTTTTTTCTAGATTTTTTCGAAAATTTTTAATAAATAGATAAAAACCAATAAACTAATAATTGAGTCTTCTGTTTGAGTTTAGTTTCATATTTTAAGTTTGGTGTTAATTGCATGTTTTTATTTTCCTTCAATTTTTCGAATTGCATTTTTTTATTTTTCTTCATATTTTTAATTACATATTCTTAGTTCTTTCTTGATCTTCAAATTGTTCTTGATAATTTTCCTTATTTGATCTTTAAATTTTCTTGTTTAGTGTCTTTTGTTGTTTATCTTATACATTTTTGAATTATTAGTGTCCAAAGTATAAAATTTTTTAAGTTTAGTTTTTTTTTTGTGTCCTTATTTCCTTAAAAATTTTTAAAATTTGTTCTTGGTGTTCATCTTGATCTTCAAAGTGTTCTTGGTGTTCATCTTGATATTCAAAGTTTTCTTGTTTGTTTTCTTTGTTTTGATCTAAAAATTCTAAGTTTGGTGTCATTTTATTGTTCTTCTCTTTCCTCATTAAATTCAAAAAATATCGTTTCCTTTATTTACTCATCATTTTCGAATTCCTTAGGTTGACTTAGTCAAAATTTTTAAAATTTGGTAGTTTCTTGTTAGTCAAGTCAAAATTTCAATTTTAAAAATTTATCTTTTTAAATCTTTTTCAAAACTTCCTAACCACTTTCTCTCTCCTCATTTTTTTTCAAAAATCCACACCAAAAATTTTCAAATCTTTTTAATTAATTAATTAATTTAGTTTTCTAATTTCTTTTATTTCTTTTTCTTTTCTTAATTTTCAAAACTTGCATCAATTTTTTTTATTTACTTTATTTTAATTTCTTTAATTTCAAAAAAAAGGAATAAAATTTTTATTTACAATCCACATCATCTCCCTTTCTCTATCATGGACCTAAGTGGAAATGAACAGCCCAGAAAGACTCTGGGATCATATGCTAACCCCACTACTGCTTCATATGAGAGTAGTATCTGTATACCCTCCATCAGAGCCAGCAACTTTGAGCTGAACCCTCAACTCATTATCACAGTGCAGCAAAATTGCCAGTATTCTGGTCTTCTACAGGAAGAACCTACTGAGTTTCTAGCACAGTTCTTACAAATTACTGACACAGTACGTGATAAGGAAGTAGATCAGGATGTCTACAAATCATTACTATTTCCATTTGCTGTAAAAGATCAAGCTAAGAGGTGGTTAAATAACCAACCCACAGCAAGCATAAGAACATGGAAACAGTTATCAGACAAATTCTTAAATCAATGTTTCCCTCCAAAAAGGATAACACAGCTAAGGATGAACATCCAAGGCTTTAAACAAGAGGATAATGAATCTCTTTATAATGCCTGGGAGAGGTACAGAGAGATGCTAAGGAAATGTCCCTCTGAAATGTTTTCAGAATGGGTGCAGTTAGACATCTTTTACTATGGGCTTACAGAAAAGGCCCAGATGTCTCTAGACCACTCAGCTGGTGGATCTATACATATGAGAAAAACAATTGAAGAGGCTCAATAGCTCATTAACACAGTTACTAGAAATCAACACATGTACTCAAGTGGTGAGACCTCCATGAAAGAAGAGGCTGACGCAGCATCCACTGAACTTAGTCCTCCAAAACAAATTGCTGAACTCAATCAGCAACTATTTTCTATAACAAAATAGTTAGCAAAATTTAAAGAGATGCTACAAGAAACCAAAGATGCTAACCAGAATATGGAAAAATAATTGAATCAGACAAGACAGTAGTTATCTAAACAGATAACAGAAGAATGCCAAGCTGCTCATTTAAGGAGTAGAAAGACATTGAATGTCTCAACTTAAAGCAGCAGGAAGCCAAGAAAGGAACATCTGACAAAGGATGACCAAACTGCTGCCCAAAATCCCTCTGAGGATAGTAGGAGCCCAGAGAGGAATGATTCTGGTGTTCAAACGCCAGAAAAAGGTCAGAAGTTGGCGTTGAATGCCCAGTGGATGGCCAATTTTGGCATTTAAACGCCAGAAAAGGGTGGCAATCTGGCGTTGAACGCCCAAAAAGCACCCAATTCTGGTGTTCAAACGCCAATGAGGGATCAGACACCTGCAAGTGCTGATAACAACCCCCTTAAGCAAGCATCTCCAACTACTTCTGTAGGAAATAAACCTGCAGCAACTAAGGTTGAAGAATATAAAGCCAAGATGCCTTATCCTCAGAAATTTCGCCAAGCGGAATAGGATAAATAATTTGCCTGCTTTGCAGACTATTTCAGGACTCTTGAAATAAAGATTCTGTTTGCAGAGGCACTTAAGCAAATACCCTCTTATGCTAAGTTCATAAAAGAGATCTTAAGTCATAAGAAGGATTGGAGGGAGACTGAAAAAGTTTTTCTCATTGAAGAATGCAGTGCAGTCATTTTAAAAAGCTTACCAGAGAAGCTTAAAGATCCCGGAAGCTTTATGATACCATGCACATTAGAGGATGCTTGTACCAAGACAGCTTTATGTGATCTTGGGGCAAGTATTAACCTAATACCTGCATCCACTATCAGAAAGCTTGGTTTCACTGAAGAAGTCAAACTAACCCGAATATGTCTCCAACTCGCTGATGGCTCCATTAAAATTCCATCAGGCGTAATTGAGGACATGATTGTCAAGGTTAGGCCATTTGCCTTTCCCACTGACTTTGTAGTGTTGGAAATGGAGGAGCACAAGAGTGCAACTCTCATTCTAGGAAAACATTTTCTAGCAACTAGACGAACGCTCATTGACATCCAAAAAGGGGAGGTAACCCTGAGAGTCAATGAGGATGAGTTTAAGTTGAATGCTGTCAAAGCTATGCAGCATCCAGACACATCAAAAGACTGCATGAGCGTTGATATTATTGACTCCCTGGTGGAAGAGGTTAATATGACAGAGAGTCTCAAATCAGAGCTAGAGGACATTTGTAAAGATGTTCAGCCTAATCTGGAGGAACCAGAGAAAATAGAAGAACCTCTGAAAACTCCTCAGGAAGAGGAGAAGACTCCTAAACCCGAGCTCAAACCACTACCACCATCCTTGAAATATATATTTCTGGGAGAAAATGACACTTTTTCGGTAATCATAAGCTCTATTTAGAGCTACAGGAAGAGAAAGCACTAATTCAGGTGCTAAGGACATACAAGATAGCTCTTGGGTGGTCCATAAGTGATCTTAAGGGTATTAGCCCAGCCAGGTGCATGCATAAGAACCTATTGGAGGATGATGCTAAGCCAGTGGTTCAACTACAGAGGCGGATGAATCCAGCCATGAAGGAGGTGGTGCAGAAAGAGGTTACTAAGTTACTAGAGGCTGGGATTATTTATCCTATTTCTGATAGCCCCTGGGTGAGCCCTGTCCAAGTTGTCCCCAAGAAGGGAGGCATGACAGTGGTTCATAATGAAAAGAATGAACTGGTTCCTACAAGAACAGTTACAGGGTGGCGTATGTGTATTGACTACAAAAGGCTCAATATAGCCACCTGATGAACCGAAATATTCGTATGCCGGTTAGAAATTAGCAATGAATTCAATCGTGAGTATAGTCTAACCAACACGCAAATATCGCATTAAACAATTCTAAAATCTATGACCGAGAGTATTAGTCCCGTGTCGTTCTCCCTAGGAATTGTCTTAGAATGCACATCATTGATTAGGAAGTCTTTTGTGGTTTTGAGAGTTGGTGCTAGAATTCAAGCTATCAAAGATAAACAAGAATTAATTGAGATAAAAGCCTTGGCTAGGAGTAGATATTGGAAGTTCCATCATTATAGTTTCCTTCAATTGTGATAAGAGTTGATTATTGCTTCACTTAGTTAACCCCCTAATAATGGAGGAAAGTCAAGTGAGAGTAATTAACGTGAGTGACAAGTCCTAGTCTCACCCTAGGGAAGTCTAGCTTTAGTGCACTCCAAGTCAATTAGCAATTCACAATTCCTAGTCAACAATTGATATCCACTACTCAAGCATCTCCAATAACTCAATCCCTAAGCCAAGTAAGAGAAATCTACTCCATAGCTAGGGTTGTCATTATCACAAACAATTGGTAGGCAATCATAGAAGACATGATGTAATTGAGAGAAGAAAAGTGAATTAAAGCTATCTAACCCAAACAATCATCAACAATCAAGCAATTGAATAAAATTCCATAATTTATTAATCAAAATTCAAAGTAACAAAATCACAAGTCTAGATCTAAGAGATTGAATAAAAAGAACATTAATTGAGAGTAGAAAAAGATTATATCTACAACTTGTATCAAAGTAAAAGTGAATTAGCAATGGATCTCACCAAGAAATCAAAGGAGAATTGCAATGGAGAAAGTGAAATCCGAGAGAGAAGTTGGAGTTTCTCTCTCTAAAAACAAAATGTAACTAACTATCCAAAAAATATCTAGAATTATCACTAATTGTCCTAACCCCCCTAATCCTTGGTCTTCTTAAGCTTTTCCCTCCAAAATTCTGCTCCAAAATTGGGCCTGGGGTCCCCTGAAATCGCTGGTCACGTTTTCCTTTAAAAAAAATCACGTGCGCACATCGGCGCGTACGCGCACAGTACGCGCACGCGCACGTGGGAATTTTTGTGACCTACGCGCAGGCGTGCAGTGCGTGCGCATCATAGGAAATATAGCCCAGCCATATAAGTGCGCCAGCTTTTCGTTCGGCTCCATTGCGTCGGCTCTGGGGGTACGCATCCGCGCGTACACGTAAGGTACGCGTGCGTGCCCATGTCCAGACTTCAAAAGTTTAATTTATTCCATGCTCCTTCCATTCATGCATGCTTCCTTCACCCCTCTTAGCCATTTTTGTCCTATAACTTCTGAAAGCACTTAACAAACGGATCAAGGCATCGAATGGTAATAGCGGAGGATTTCAATATATCAATTTTGATGCAAAAGAAGCATGTTTTCATCTATAAGGCAAAGTTAGGGAAAGAACACAAAATCATGCAGTTTTATGTGAATAAGTGTGGAAGATCATTGATAAAACCCTTAAAATCTACACATGATAAACCCTAAAAACGGGGTTTTTCACCAGCAAAAAGGATCATTTTCCTTTACCATTCATAGACCAGATGCTAGAGAGACTAGCAGGTCATGAATACTACTGCTTTTTGGATGGCTATTTAGGTTACAACCAAATTGCAGTAGATCCTCAGGACTAAGAGAAAACAACATTCACATGTCCATCTGGAGTATTTGCCTACAGAAGGATGCCATTTGGTCTGTGTAATGCACCTACAACCTTTCAGAGGTGCATGCTCTCTATCTTCTCTAATATGGTAGAAAAATTTCTGAAAGTCTTCATGGATGACTTCTCAGTATTTGGAGACTCATTCAGCTCCTGTCTTGACCATCTAGCACTTGTTCTGAAAAGGTGCCAAGAGACTAACCTAGTTTTAAACTGGGAGAAATGTCACTTTATGGTGACTGAAGGAATTATCCTTGGGCACAGAATTTCGAACAAGGGAATAGAGGTAGATCAATCTAAGGTAGAGGTAATTGAAAAATTACCACCACCTGCCAATGTTAAGGCAATCAAAAGCTTTCTGGGACATGTAGGATTCTATAGGAGGTTTATAAAGGATCTTTCAAAAATTGCAAAATCTCTGAGCACTCTGCTAGCTGCTGATACACTATTTGTCTTTGACACAGAGTGTTTGTAGGCCTTTGAGACTCTGAAAGCTAAGCTGGTCACAGCACCAGTCATTTCTACACCAGACTGGACATTACCATTCGAACTAATGTGTGATGCCAATGACCATGCCATTGGTGCAGTATTAGGACAGAGCCATGACAAGCTTCTGCATGTCATTTATTATGCTAGCCGTGTTTTAAATGACACGTAGAAGAATTATACAACCACAGAAAAGGAGTTGCTTACAGTGGTTTATGCCATTGACAAGTTCAGATCTTATTTAGTAGGATCAAAAGTAATTGTGTCACTGACCATGCTGCTCTAAAATATCTACTCACAAAGCAGGATTCAAAACCCAGACTCATAAGATGGGTGTTGCTTCTGCAAGAGTTTGATATAGAAATAAGAGACAAAAAAGGGACAAAGAACCAAGTAGCTGATCACCTGTCCCGGATGGAACCAGTAGCAGGAGCGTCCCTCCCTCCTACTGAGATCTCTAAAACCTTTCCAGATGAGCAACTCTTTGCCATTCAAGAAGTACCGTGGTTTGCAGACATTGAAAACTATAAAGCTGTGAGATTCATACCCAAAGAGTACAGTAGGCAGCAAACAAAAAAATTGGTTTCTGATGCAAAGTACTACATGTGGGATGAACCATATCTCTTTAAGAGATGTGCAGACAGAATAATCCGTAGATGTGTGCCTAGAGAAGAGGCACAGAAGATCCTATGGCACTGCCATAGATCATAATATGGAGGACATTTCGGAGGTGAGTGAACAGCCACAAAGGTTCTCCAATGTGGCTTCTACTGGCCTACTCTCTATAGAGACTCCCGAGAGTTTGTATGTAACTGTGACAGTTGCCAGAGAGCTGGTAATCTGCCTCACGGTTATGCCATGCCTCAACAAGGGATCTTAGAGATTGAGTTGTTTGATGTATGGGGTATTGACTTCATGTGGCCTTTCCCACCATCATATTCAAAAACTTATATTCTGGTGGCAGTAGACTATGTATCTAAATGGGTAGAGGCAATTGTAACACCCACTAATGATACTAAGACAGTGATGAAGTTCCTCCAGAAGCATATCTTCAGCAGGTTCGGTGTCCCTAGGGTACTGATCAGTGATGGAGGCACTCATGTCTGCAATAAACAGCTTAACTCTGCTCTGATCTGATATGGAATTAACCACAAAGTGGCAACTCCATATCCTCCCCAGCATGATTTGCTCGTCCTCTTCCGCCATGGCTATGAGCTTCTTCTTCACGATGATTTTCCATGTTTTCTTCCATATTTGGTTCAAAGTATTCCTCAAAGTGTTCCTCCTCTTCTTCAGCACCAACTACACGTTTTTCTCTTGCCTCCCTCCTTAGTCTAAGGAAGGTTCTCTCAGGTTCAGAATCAAAGGAAGTTGAAGCCCCGCTTCTTCTCCCTGTCATACAACCAACAAGTACAAGCAAAGAGAATAGGTGCAGAAAGTATATCTGTCAGAATTACTGTTAGTGTGAGTGATGCAATATATCAAACAGTTAGTGAGTTAGTGAAATGAATGGTAAATAACAAAGAAAAACTAAGGGGAAGGGAAGAAGTTAACTAAAACAGAAAGTAAATGACTCAAACAGAAAATTAAATCAAACAAAAATAAAATGCTCAATCTAGTTATCCTCCAATTTAATCATTGTGGATGCACAATCAATCCCCGGCAACGGCGCCATAAACTTGATGCACGGAAAACTTGTCTCGTAACAAATCTCCCTTCGGCAAGTGTACCAAATTTGTCGTCAAGTAAAAACTCACAATAGAGTGAGGTCGAATCCCACAGGAATTGATTGATCAAGCAACTTTAATTAGAGGAATGTTCTAGTTGAGCGAATCCAGAATTTGAGTTGAGAATTGCAGAAAATAAAATGGCGGGAAGGTAAATGGCAGAAAAAGTAAATGCTAGAATTAAAGAACTAAAAGTAAATGACTGAAAGTAAATTGCAGAATTGTAAATGGGAATTGGGGAATTGCTCATAAAAGTAAGTAACAGAAATTGAAGAGAATGGGTAAGATCAGAAATGGGGGGTTCATTGGGCTTAGGAGATGTTGCATTCTCCGGATCAATTTTATTTTCATCTCTTCCTCAATCAATGCACTCATTGATCTCCTTGGCAATCTTAAGTGATCGAATTACAATTTCTTGTAATTCAATCTCTCAAATCTTGATCAATAGCCAATTCCTTGGTCAATTGCTCATGAGAAGAGATGAAGTATAGTCACTGATTATACCACATGCATTTCCTAAATCAAGTGTTGAGAGAATTATAGTCACATATCCATCCAAACCCAATTTGGTCTAGCATGAGAAAGCATTTCTAGCATGATCTCTTCATTCCTCTTTCAAGTTTCAGAAGAGATCCAAGTATGAATAGCTTCTTTTCCAAGATAACTACCCAATTGGATGAAGATCGAAAGCTTTCAAGTAAAATCAAGAGAAAAGATAGAAGAAGAATAATGAAAACTAGTATTGATCCATCAAATTACAACAGAGCTCCCTAACCCAATGAAAGGGGTTTAGTTATCCATAGCTCTGAAAAATGAAAACAAAGATGGAGAATACATGATGATACTAGAAGTGCAGAGAAAGTAAATACAGAGAGTAATTCTATGCCAAGAGGCTCCCTATAATTTCCAACTCTCAAAATAATTCAAAGCTATTTCTATATATACTACTCTTCTGTTCTTCTAGTTGATTCTTCAAGTCTTGGGTATGGGCCTTTGGATCTTGAGTTTGAAGCAGTTTTCTTCTTCATTGGGCTTAGCTTTACTTGCAGAGAGAAAGTGTGAAGTGGGCAGAGACTTTAGCTCAGGACGTTAGTGGCGTTAACGTTCAGTGAAAATATGAGTTCGAGAACGTTAGTGACATTCAACTTTTTCACTAACGTTCCTCACCCAAGTAAGAGCCACGTTAACCTCAACGTTAATGGCACAAACGTTGCCACTAACGTTGCCTCTTTGTCCTTCGCGCACGTTATTGGGACTCAACTTTCCCAATAACGTTGAGAAGCCTCCCCTTTCCCTACGTTAGAGTCAACGTTAATTTAGTTAACGTGGCTCTTGTAACGTAGGCTTGCCAACTTTCGAGAACGTTAGTGACACTTAACATTGTCACTAACGTTCCAATGTGCCCCTTAGCTCCCACGTTAGAGTCCACGTTAACTTGGTTAACGTGGCTTCTAACGTGGCTGTGCTAGCCATCTCCAACGTTAGTGACAATGTTGAATGTCACTAACGTTGGCTCATCATCCTTCTCCTCACGTTAACTTCCACGTTAAATAAGTTAACGTGGGAGTTAACGTGGCTCATTGTGGCTTGTGTTGGCTCCTTCCAACGTTAGTGACAATGTTTGGTGTCACTAACGTTGTCGACAACCTTTCTTCTTCACGTTAACTGCCACGTTAACTAGGTTAACGTGGGAGTTAACGTGGCTTCTTGGGGATAGTGTGTGTTCATCCCAACGTTAGTGACAATGTTTGGTGTCACTAACGTTGTTGACCACCTAGTTTCTTCACGTTAGCTTCCATGTTAACTAGGTTAACGTGGGAGCTAATGTGGCTTTTTGTGACTTGGCCAATGTTAGTGAGAAAGTTGAATGACACTAACGCTGGCTTCTCCTTTTCTTCTTAACGTTAGAGGCCACGTTAACTAAGTTAACGTGGCAACTAACGTGGCCACTTATGAGCTTGGTCCAACGTTAGTGATAATGTTAAGTGTCACTAACGTTGGCTCCATTTCTTTTCTTCCACATTAGAGTTCACGTTAGCTTAGTTAACGTGACTCTTAACGTGGGCAATGATGGCTTCTAGAGCGTTATTGGCAATGACTTTTCTCATTAACTTTGCAAGTTACTCCCATTCCACGTTAGTGTCAACGTTAGTGTAACTAACGTTGCCACTAATGTGGTTCTTCTTTGCTTCCTTTGTCCTGAAATCAAGCAATAAAGTGCATCAAAGTTCTAGTCCAAGTCATGGGAAATGCAACATTAAATTTGTCATTAAATTCATGCAAAATCCTCATGAAATCATGTAAAGTGCACAATGTATGCTTGAATCAAGATGTAAGTGAATATCTACCCAAAACTAGCTTATTTCCTAAGTAAATGCATGAAACTACCCTAAAAACTGTAGAGAAAAGGTCAGTAAAACTGGCCAAAATGCCCTGGCATCACAACACCAAACTTAAAGCTTGCTTGTCCCTAAGCAAGTACTGGAACAAGAGAATGATGAATGGAATGCCAAGAGAAATGAGTCATTCTTGTGGAAGTCATGTCCCTGGTTTTATGGTGGTTTCATGCATAGCAACTTAGGTTCATTCCTTCTCTGGCTTTCAGACCTTTATCATGTCCTAGAACACTCACTTTGATTGCATCCCATGAGACTTTTATTCATTGATCCTTTTGTTGTCATTTCAAGGCTTATTTGTGTTCCTTGGGCTAAGTGCTCTGTAATGGGGCAACTCTTTAAAATAAGCTTTCAGCCAACACTCCCGAACCAGTTGGTTCAAGGTGCTAGGTGTTGAAGCACCCCTAAGGACTTACTTGCTCAAGTCTCTCCCCCATACATACACACCACAGGCACATAGTTTATTTATTTTGTTTTCTTGAGACCTTGGTGTCCAGCACCTCTTTGGGTTACTAAATGCTCTGTATTGAGGGTTATTCTTGATAGTGGACTTTCAGCTGATGATCCCGGGTTAGTTAACCCAAGTTACCAGGTGATAAAGCACCCCAAAGAGCTTATTCATCCAAGTAGATCCCTCACACAGGAGCACCACAGACACATGCCTCAAGATTAAAACCATTGGTGCTTAGCCTTATTGTTTACTTTTTCTTTTATTCCTCAACTTTGATTGTTCTTTCCCTTTTTCTTATTAGGATCTTCTTATTTAGCTAGTCTCATGGGGTGTGTCTCAAGCATAGTATTCATGACAGATAGTTGTCCTCCCACCTTCTGGTTGAACTAACTTAGCTAACTTATGACCACACCATAAACTCATGAACTTACTCCATAGTATGAACTCCTCTCTGGTCTTTAAAAACACTCATTCTCTTTTCATTTGATTTAAAGGGACAAACATACAAGTAAGCAAAGTAAGGGTGCGGTGACATAAAGACTAGCACACAGAGACCTCTTCAACACAAAAACTTAAAAGACAGAATTTAAAAAGGTTCAAACATAACATGGAAGCAAGTTTTTTTTCATACAAGATCTTCCTTATTCAAAGCATAGAAGAAGATGGACCAAAGAAGGAACGTCACCACCTTTTACTCTTGTGGATGCCCATGCTTTCCTCCTCGTTTGTCTTCTTTGTGTCCTCTTGCATTCCCTCGCATCCGTGCCAATCTTGCTTGCTTCCAATCCTCAAGTGCCTTCCTCACTGATTCATGACTCTCTTCCACCTTTTGTCTTTCTTCTCGTGCTAATTCATCCCTCATTTCTTCATACCTTGTGATTCCTGGATTCAATATAGGCAGCTGTCTTACCAAGTAACCGAGCCTGGCTTGAGTATTTATATGATGCCCAGTCTCGCTCAGGTAAACTCCTTCTGCGAATGCCCTTTGCTCATCTAATAGTTCTGCTTGTTCTATCTGTCTTCGATGCATCTCATGTATATGTGCACCTTGATGTGCTTGGATGTTGATTAGCCTCTGGATGGATTTTTGTTGCTCGTTTTGCCTTTGTTCCATCCTGTGGAATGTTTCACCCCATTGTTGCCCTTGACTCAGTTGCTGATCCATCATTTGCTTTTGCCACTCCCCTTGTTGAGTCATCCATCTTGAGAGCGACTCCTCTTGCTGTCCCATCATCTGTAGTTGAAGCTCTCTCTGTGCTCCTTGGCTTTCCAAATATTGTCGAGAGAGTCCATCAATGGCTTCCTGCAATTCGTGCATATCCAAGGTGGCTGGTGCTTGCCCCTCTAAGACTTGTCCTTCCACTACTTGAGGGGCTGTCCTCTTCCTTTGCTTCCGTTGAGGCAGGGGGGATGCGGTAGCATGCATTCGTCGAACGGTTATTAGAATACCCTCTTTTATCCATACGGGTTCCTCATCTTCAAACACCACCCCAGCTTTCTTGCACAGTTGGTAAATAGTGCTGGGGTAACCTAACGTTCCTCTTGAGTCGCTTTTCTCTGCCATTTTTCTAATGCCTTCTGCTATGAGTTCGTGAACCTTGATTTCTCCTCCTTTGAGTATACAGTGTACCAGTGTGGCTCTCTTGAGATTCACCTCCGAGTTGTTCGCTGCTGGGAGAATGGACCTCCTTACAATTTTGAACCACCCCTTTGCTTCCGGAGTGAGATCTGCTCTCTTGATGAACCTTGGTCTCCTATCTGCATATCTTTCCCAGTCAGCTCCTGGTACACAAATGTCTTGCACAATCTGGTCATGATTAGGGTTGTTGTCCATTCTTGAATGATAACTCTCTTCTTCAAACGGTATGGACCGTAGTTTTAATGCCTTCATGACACTCATGGGACCAAAATCCACAATCTTTCCTCTCACAAAGCTTGTATATGACTCATCTGCCTTATCATATCGGACCGCATTTGCATAAAACTCTCTTATAAGATTCGCATTCACCTTAATGACCGGATCAGTGAGGAGCTCCTATCTTCTCTTTTCTACCTTCTTTGTGATTTCGGGACACTCAGTTTTCCTAACTTGAAATCCCAGCTCATAAATGATCTCCTTATCCACCATCCATCCATATTGCAATGCATGGTGCAAGCTTCTAAATCTCTTTTCATCATACGGGTGTTGCTCCATAGTTTTCTTTCCCTTCCTTCTTTTAGAGCTCGAAGATGCCATGAATGAGGGTTAATGTGTGAAGTTGGCAATGGTGTGGAGACTTTTGGTTGTTTAGGGTTGAGTGCAATGAAGGGAGTGAAGGGGAATCCAAAATGGAGAGGTGTGCAGAGTGGGGTACGGAACAAGGATCACTTATATAGAGAGGTTGCGAGTGAATGGAGGGTGTGGATTGATGGAGTGGTTGTTTGATGGACGGTTGGGGTTGTGCATGGAGAAAGGACAAGGATCATCACTTTATAATGGAGATTGCTCGGTCTTCAAGGGTCCCATCCTTTTCAATGTTGCATGGCAACATTTTCCAATGCTTTCCCTTTTTAGAACAAGTGTGTAGTTTCTCCTCATGAAGTGGCCGAACCCTTCTCATTTAGTTGTCCAATCAATCTCCTTCAATGTTCCTCTCCTTTTCTCTATAAAATAAGAAAAATTAATGTCCTAAAAAGTATTTAAACTTTACGGCTAAACTAATAAAAAAAAGAAAAGATTTTGTTTATTCATGAACTCCAACTAACTAACTAACTGTGTATCCTTATATGCACATTGGTGGCACCATGGGGTGACACCAAACTTAGTTTGGAACACTGTGATGAAAAGTTCTGTTCAAAGCTCCAAGACTAGCATGCTCTCAGTTGCATTCATGCTTTCTTGGCACGCTTTGAACACCAAACTTGTTCTTCACTATATACTGCAATATAAGGATTTCACCAAGTGTTTGTCAAGTTTAGGTTGGAATTCATGAATATTGACTTATTCACTAGTAAAAGCTCATAAAACATGGGTTGCCTCCCATGAAGCACTTCTTTAGCGTCACTAGCTTGACGTTTCTCCTTCATCAGGGAGGTTGATAATGCTTCAAGTCCTCCCCTCTTGCCTTGGACTTATATCCATTGGTTGTATCAATGATCTCTACATGTTCCAAGGAGAGAACTCTATTGATAGTGAAGACCTTAGGTAACTGAGATGGTACAATGGGGAGATTAGGGGGGATATCTGGGAAGTAAGCTGAGATCACTTTATCTCCTGGGGAGAAGTCTTCTGTAGGGATCTTCTTGTTCCTCCACCCCCTTGGTACCTTTTTCTTTGTCCCTTTTGATGTTGCCTTGCTCTTGGTGACTTCTTCTTCTAAGGGAATTTTTTTGTTGTCTTCACATGTCTCTGGTGGTTTAGGTTCCTCCAGCTTTTTCTTGAGTTATAACAACTGCTTATTTCCTTGTTCATTAACCCAGGGCTTTCCCAGATGGGTTGGTTATGCTTCGGTGCTTGCTTCCTCTGTCAGCATCTCATTATGATCTTTGCTTGGTTCTTTGTTTTCTTGGTCTACTTCTTGCGAGAGTTTGAAGACATTAAAGCTGAGTCGTTCATCATGGATCCTCAATATTAGCTCCCCTCGCTCCACATCTATGAGTGCTCTGGCTGTAGCTAGGAATGGTCTTCCCAATATGATTGGGTGAGTGTGACTCTCTTCCATGTCAAAGATGACAAAGTTTATGGGAAGAAAGTATTTTCCAACCTTTAACAACGCGTTTTCCACCACCCCTATTGCTTGTTTTTGAGTTTTGTCAGCCAGCCTGATGACTACATCTGTGGGAAATATCTCATTGATCTGCAGCCTCTTCACCAGGGATAAGGGCATTAAGTTGATGCTTGCTCCCAAATCGCAGAGTGCTCTATCAAACATTGTTTCCCCTATGGCACAGGGGACATGAAAACTCCCTGGATCTTTTCTTTTCGTAGGCAACTGTGGTTGAATGAGGGCACTGCACTCCTTGTTCATCACTATAGTTTGGCCTCCCTTGAGTGAGCTTTTCCTGGGAAGTAGCTCCTTCATATACTTGATGTATGTAGCCATTTGTTGAATAGTCTTGATGAATGGTATGTTGACATACAGAGATGCAAACAAGTCAAGAAATCTTGAGTATATTCTCTTCTCCACAGCACCATTGAGCAGTTGGGAAAAAGGTGCATAGAGTTTCAGCAGCTCCTATTGTGAGATTTCTGGTTCTTGATGATCTTTTTCCTTCTTCTCTACTGAGGTATCTTCAGGTTGTTCTGACAGTTTGCTTGGCCTGTCCTCAATCTCCTTATCACTTATAGTGACCATCTTGCAATCTTCCCATCTTACTTTCTTTGTTTCACTTCTCGGATTCTTCTCTGTGTCACTTGGGAATCCATCTGTGGGTTTGGGAATCTGCTCAGAGAGATACCCCACTTGAGATTCCAACCTCTTGATTGTGTCTCCCTGGTTCTTGAAATTGGCTCGCATTTCCTCCTTGAATGCCTTGTTGTCTTGAATCTCTTTACCTATGTCTTCAAGTAGATTCTCAATCCTTGAGAGTCTGTCATCAAATGATTGTAGATCATGATTAGAAGTGGAAGGCTGAGGTAAGTTATTTTAGTTTTGATGTGGATGTGGAGAGGTGTTGTTATGGGGGTGTTGATATGGTCTAGATGTGAAATGTTAGTGGGCTGCATTGTTGGGATTTGGCCGTCTTTGATCAAGGCTTTGGTCTTGTTGATTTCCCCACCCAAAGTTTGGGTGATTCCTCCATCCAGGGTTGTAGGTCTTGGAGTATAGATCACGGTTTTGCCTAGGTGAATTCCCAATGTAGTTGGCTTGCTCCTGACTACCCTCTGTTTCTTCATTCACTCCTTCTTGGTTTGTTGATGAAGTGGAGATTGCTGCTACTTGGTTCCTCTCCATCTTCTTGGTGAGGTCAGCTAGCTGCTGGGTAATAAGCTTGTTTTGGGCCAGCAGAGCATCTACATTGTTTATCTCCATTACTCCTCTTGTGTTCCCTCTTTCGGAAGAATAGAAGTAGTCATTCTCTGCTACAGTTTCAATGACATCTATGGCCTCCTCAATGGTCTTCTTCTTGTTCAAAGATCCTCCGGATGAATGGTCTACGGCCTTCTTTGACTCATAAGAGAGCCCTTCATAGAAAATGTGCAGCTGCACCCATTCATTGAACATATCTGGTGGACACCTCTTGGTTAGGTCTTTAAACCTCTCACATGCTTCATACAGAGTCTCACCATCTTGTTGCCTGAAAGTTTGGACTTCAGCTCTCAGCCTATTGATTCGTTGAGGGGGGTAAAATCTTGCTAAGAATTTGTTCACCATATCTTCCCAAGTTGTCAAGCTCTCCTTTGAGAAAGACTCCAGCCACTTGGTTGCCTTATCCTTGAGTGAGAATGGAAATAAGAGCAGTCTATAGGCGTCAGGATGAAAACCATTAGACTTCACTGTGTCACATATTCTCAGGAAGGTGGTTAGATGTTAATTGGGGTCTTCTTGGACACTTCCTCCGAACGAACAGTTGTTCTGAACAAGGGTGATGAGCTGTGGTTTTAGTTCAAAATTGTTGGCGTGGATGGTTGGCTTTTGAATGCTACTTCCACAGTTTCCCAGGTTTGGATTGATGTAAGAGCCTAAAACTCTTCTATCCTCCCCAGCATGATTTGCTCGTCCTCTTCCGCCATGGCTGTGAGCTTCTTCTTCACGATGATTTTCCATGTTTTCTTCCATATTTGGTTCAAAGTATTCCTCAAAGTGTTCCTCCTCTTCTTCAGCACCAACTACACGTTTTTCTCTTGCCTCCCTCCTTAGTCTAAGGAAGGTTCTCTCAGGTTCAGAATCAAAGGAAGTTGAAGCCCCGCTTCTTCTCCCTGTCATACAACCAACAAGTACAAGCAAAGAGAATAGGTGCAGAAAGTATATCTGTCAGAATTACTGTTAGTGTGAGTGATGCAATATATCAAACAGTTAGTGAGTTAGTGAAATGAATGGTAAATAACAAAGAAAAACTAAGGGGAAGGGAAGAAGTTAACTAAAACAGAAAGTAAATGACTCAAACAGAAAATTAAATCAAACAAAAATAAAATGCTCAATCTAGTTATCCTCCAATTTAATCATTGTGGATGCACAATCAATCCCCGGCAACGGCGCCATAAACTTGATGCACGGAAAACTTGTCTCGTAACAAATCTCCCTTCGGCAAGTGTACCAAATTTGTCGTCAAGTAAAAACTTACAATAGAGTGAGGTCGAATCCCACAGGAATTGATTGATCAAGCAACTTTAATTAGAGGAATGTTCTAGTTGAGCGAATCCAGAATTTGAGTTGAGAATTGCAGAAAATAAAATGGTGGGAAGGTAAATGGCAGAAAAAGTAAATGCTAGAATTAAAGAACTAAAAGTAAATGACTGAAAGTAAATTGCAGAATTGTAAATGGGAATTGGGGAATTGCTCATAAAAGTAAGTAACAGAAATTGAAGAGAATGGGTAAGATCAGAAATGGGGGGTTCATTGGGCTTAGGAGATGTTGCATTCTCTGGATCAATTTTATTTTCATCTCTTCCTCAATCAATGCACTCATTGATCTCCTTGGCAATCTTAAGTGATCGAATTACAATTTCTTGTAATTCAATCTCTCAAATCTTGATCAATAGCCAATTCCTTGGTCAATTGCTCATGAGAAGAGATGAAGTATAGTCACTGATTATACCACATGCATTTCCTAAATCAAGTGTTGAGAGAATTATAGTCACATATCCATCCAAACCCAATTTGGTTCAGTATGAGATAGCATTTCTAGCATGATCTCTTCATTCCTCTTTCAAGGTTCAGAAGAGATCCAAGTATGAATAGCTTCTTTTCCAAGATAACTACCCAATTGGATGAAGATCGAAAGCTTTCAAGTAAAATCAAGAGAAAAGATAGAAGAAGAATAATGAAAACTAGTATTAATCCATCAAATTACAACAGAGCTCCCTAACCCAATGAAAGGGGTTTAGTTGTTCATAGCTCTGGAAAATAAAAACAAAGATGGAGAATACATGATGATACTAGAAGTGCAGAGAAAGTAAATACAGAGAGTAATTCTATGCCAAGAGGCTTCCTATAATTTCCAACTCTCAAAATAATTCAAAGCTACTCCTATATATACTACTCTTCTGTTCTTCTAGTTGATTCTTCAAGTCTTGGATATGGGCCTTTGGATCTTGAGTTTGAAGCAGTTTTCTTCTTCATTGGGCTTAGCTTTACTTGCAGAGAGAAAGTGTGAAGTGGGCAGAGACTTTAGCTCAGGACGTTAGTGGCGTTAACGTTCAGTGAAAATATGAGTTCGAGAACGTTAGTGACATTCAACTTTTTCACTAACGTTCCTCACCCAAGTAAGAGCCACGTTAACCTCAACGTTAATGGTACAAACGTTGCCATTAACGTTGCCTCTTTGTCCTTCACGCACATTATTGGGACTCAACTTTCCCAATAACGTTGAGAAGCCTCCCCCTTCCCTACGTTAGAGTCCACGTTAATTTAGTTAACGTGGCTCTTGTAACGTAGGCTTGCCAACCTTCAAGAATGTTAGTGACACTTAACATTGTCACTAACGTTCCAATGTGCCCCTTAGCTCCCACGTTAGAGTCCACGTTAACTAGGTTAACGTGGCTTCTAACGTGGCTGTGCTAGCTATCTCCAACGTTAGTGACAATGTTGAATGGCACTAACGTTGGCTTATCATCCTTCTCCTCACGTTAACTTCCACGTTAACTAAGTTAACGTGGGAGTTAACGTGGCTCATTGTGGCTTGTGTTGGCTCCTTCCAACGTTAGTGACAATGTTTGGTGTCACTAACGTTGTTGACAACCTTTCTTCTTCACGTTAACTTCCACGTTAACTAGGTTAACGTGGGAGTTAACGTGGCTTCTTGGGGATAGTGTGTGTTCATCCCAACGTTAGTGACAATGTTTGGTGTCACTAACGTTGTTGACCACCTAGTTTCTTCACGTTAGCTTCCATGTTAACTAGGTTAACGTGGGAGTTAACGTGGCTTTTTGTGACTTGGCCAACGTTAGTGAGAAAGTTGAATGACACTAACGTTGGCTTTTCCTTTTCTTCTTAACGTTAGAGGCAACTAACGTGGCCACTTATGAGCTTGGTCCAACGTTAGTGATAATGTTAAGTGTCACTAACATTGGCTCCATTTCTTTTCTTCCATGTTAGAGTTCACGTTAGCTTAGTTAACGTGACTCTTAACGTGGGCAATGATGGCTTCTAGAGCGTTATTGGCAATGACTTTTCTCATTAACTTTGCAAGTTACTCCCATTCCACGTTAGTGTCAACGTTAGTGTAACTAACGTTGCCACTAATGTGGTTCTTCTTTTCTTCCTTTGTCCTGAAATCAAGCAATAAAGTGCATCAAAGTTCTAGTCCAAGTCATGGGAAATGCAACATTTAATTTGTCATTAAATTCATGCAAAATCCTCATGAAATCATTTAAAGTGCACAATGTATGCTTGAATCAAGATGTAAGTGAATATCTACCCAAAACTAGCTTATTTCCTAAGTAAATGCATGAAACTACCCTAAAAACAGTAGAGAAAAGGTCAGTGAAACTGGCCAAAATGCCCTGGCATCAATAAATGCTTGAACCGTGCATATTTTTTATAATGAAGTTTATGAATGTTAAAATTGTTGGCTCTTGAAAGAATATTGAGAAATGAGAAATGTTATTGATAATCTGAAAAATCATAAAATTGATTCTTGAAGTAAGAAAAAGCAGTGAAAAACACAAAAAAATGGCGAAAAATAAAGAAAAGAAAGAAAAAGAAAAAGCAAGCAGAAAAAGCCAATAGCTCTTTAAACCAAAAGGCAAGAGCAAAAAGCCAATAACCCTTTAAACTAAAAGGCAAGGGTAAAAAGGATCCAAGGCTTTGAGCATTAATGGATAGGAGGGTCCAAAGGAATAAAATCCTGGCCTAAGCAGCTAAGTCAAGCTGTCCCTAACCATGTGCTTGTGTCATGAAGGTCCAAGTGAAAAGCTTGATACTGAGTGGTAAAAGTCGTAATCCAAAGCAAAAAGAGTGTGCTTAAGAACTCTGGGCACCTCTAACTGGGGACTCTAGCAAAGCTGAGTCACAATCTGAAAAGGTTCACCCAGTTATGTGTCCGTGGCATTTATGTATCCGGTGGTAATACTGGAAAACAAAATGCTAAGGGTCACGGCCAAGACTCATAAAGTAGCTGTGTTCAAAAATCAACATACTAAACTAGGAGAATCAATAACAGTATCTGAACTCTGATTTCCTATGGAGGCCAATCATTCTGAACTTCAAAGGATAAAGTGAGATGCCAAAACTGTTCAGAAGCAAAAAACTACTAGTCCCGCTCATCTAATTGGAACTAAGCTTCATTGATATTTTGAAATTTATTGTATATTCTCTTCTTTTTATCCTATTTTGTTTTTGGTTGCTTGGGGACAAGCAACAATTTAAGTTTGGTGTTGTGATGAGCGGATAATTTATACGCTTTTTGGCATTATTTTTAGGTAGTTTTTAGCATGTTTTTGTTACTTTTTATTATATTTTTATTAGTTTTTATGCAAAAATCACATTTCTGGACTTTACTATGAGTTTGTGTGTTTTTCTGTAATTTCAGATATTTTCTGGCTAAAATTGAGGGACCTGAGCAGAAATCTGATTCAGAGGCTGAGAAAGGACTGCAGATGTTGTTAGAGTCTGACCTCCCTGCACTCAAATGCATTTTTTTGGAGCTACAGAAGTCCAATTGGCTCGTTCTTAATTGGGCTGGAAAGCTAACATCTTGTGCTTTACAGAAATGTATAATAGTCTATACTTTGCCCGAGATTTGATGGCCCAAACTGGCATTAAATTCCAGTAAGAGACCTTTTTCTAGCGTTTTACGCCAGAACTGGCACCAAAACTGGAGTTGAACGCCCAAACTGGCACCCAAGCTGGTGTTTAACTCCAAGAATGGCCTATGCACGTGAAAGCTTCAAAGCTCAGCCCAAACGCTCACCAAGTGGGCTCCGGAAGTGGATTTCTGCACTATCTGCACTTAGTTACTCATTTTCTATAAACCTAAGTTACTAGTTTAGTATAAAAACTAATTTTAGAGATTTATTTTGTACGGATGACATTTTACATCTCATATTGTATCTTCTACAGCATGAGTCTCTAAACCCCATAGGTGGGGGTGAGGAGCTCTGCTGTGTCTCAATGGATTAATGCAATTACTCTTGTTTTCTATTCGATCACGCTTGATTCTGTCCTAAGTTACTCACTCGTATTTCAATGTAAAGAATATGATGATCCGTGACACTCATCATCATTCTCAAATTTATAAATGCATGCTTGACAACCACTCTCGTTCTATCTGAGCTCAACGTAGTCATTGGGCGACAGCTTGAGTGCGTATCTCTTGGGTTTCTAATCCACGAGTTTGACTTGCATCTCCTGACAACAGAGCATTCAAACCCATGAGATCAGAACCTTCGTGGTAGAGGGTAGAACCAATTGGCAGCATTCCTGAGATTCGAAAAGTCTAAACCTTGTCTGTGCTATTCCGAGTAGGATCTGGGACGGGATGACTATGACGAGCTTCAAACTCACGAATGTTGGGCGCAGTGACAGTATGCAAAAGGATAGAGAGATCCTATTCCGACACAAGTGAGAACCAACAGATGATTAGTCGTGCGGTAGCTGTGCCTGGTATTTTTCATCCGAGACGAGAGATCCGACAGTTGATTAGCCATACAGAAACCGTACCTGGACCCTTTTCACTGAGAGGACGGATGGTAGCCATTGACAACGGTGATCCACCAACATACATCTTGCCATGGAAGAAAGCCATGCGTGTTTGGAGAAGAAGACAGTAGGAAAGCAGAGATTCATATGACAGAGCATCTCTGGAACCTCAACCTGTTCCTCATTACTGAATCACAAGTATCATTTATTTCATGTTATTTACTTTTTATAAATAAAATCATTCATATCATTTGAATCTCCTGACTAAGATTTACAGGATAATCTTAGCTTGCTTCAAGCCGGCAATTTCCGTGGGATCGATCCTTACTCACGTAAGGTATTACTTAGACGACCCAGTGCACTTGCTGGTTAGTTGTACCAGAGTTGTGAAAAGTGTGATCACAATTCCGTGCACCACTTATATGGTATCTTTTTTGTTATATGCCATATGAACCAATGGTGGCAAGAATGGGGAAAAGCTTCTTAATTGCACCAAACATAGACTTGCATTGGTCTGTGATGATGCCTTGTGGTGCAGTTCCCATGCACTTCAGCTATTGTGTGAACACCCAATTGAAACTTGGGATCTCCTTGCTGCCTAGCAGAGCACAGCCTAGCAAAGTAGACTTACCACAGTGGTTCACACCGATGAAAGCGGTGAACGGCAATCCATGCCTAAAGGAAGAACAACCACATTTAGAAACATCTAAATAATACAAAATAACAAAATAATTACATAACGTGAATGTAAATATATTTTACCGGTTCATGCTATATGTGGTATCAAATGACACGACGTCTCCATAGTATTCATAAGACGCCTAGCACCTTGCATCCACCCAAACTACACTTGTAAACTTGTAATCGTCATCCACATTCACTACGTAAAAGAAGTTTGGATTTATCTCCTTCATTCGGATGAAGTAATTCAGCATCTCCTTGACATCTGCGTTGACATTTGTGGATCGGAGTCTTGATGAAATGTAATTCATGACGTCCTTCTCTGAGAAGCTGATGCGCGAGCATCCTCTCAATCTTTTCCTAGTGAATTTGCACTTAAATTGCTAAGTTTAATAAAGATTTGATGTATTTTAGCCATTATGGATGCTACTTTGAGTTGTGTGTAATTCTGTTAATTTCAAGCAGCATTTTGGACAAATCTGACAAGAGTTGGAGTCAAAGACAGAGAAAGGAGGATTTGCTGCCACCTCCACGCCAAACTTGATCATTGCCAAGTTTGGCGTGGGCATAGAGAGTTCCAAGAATCAATGCTGCCTCTTCCATGCCGAACTTGAAATTCTTCGAGTTCGGCGCCAACATGAATTCTCCAAAGGAAGCGTGTGCGAACAACTCCACGCCGAACTTGAGTTTTCTCAAGTTCGGCGTCAACTCAAGGAAAGCAAGAGAAAGCAACGCTGCCTCCTCCACGCCGAACTTGAAGTTCTTCAAGTTCGGCGTCAACCTTAATGAGTCAAGTGGTTCCCAATTCATCTACAGGCATACGTGAATCAATTAAATTAATTTTGGTTTAAACTTTTATTAGTTTTATAATTAGGAAAAGATATTATTTAGTTTTAGAAAATATATTTTACATTTATTAAGATTAAATATAAAAGGGAAAAGAATCAGCCCTTCGGGCTCATCTCTTCTCTTCTACCTCATTTCGCAATTGACAGTTTTACAGAATCCTAATTTTCTCTCTGAACCATGAGCAGCTAAACCTCCACTGTTAAGGTTAGGAGCTCTGTCTATTGTATGGATTGATACTATTATTTTTCTATTTTAATTCATGTACTGATTTATATTTCAAGAATTATTTTCGTTCTTTATCTTATGAATCTGGGTGGAACGAAAGTATGACCTTGGTTCTAATTGAGTTCTTGTATAACTTGGAGAGGCTCTTTACTTGAACAATAGCTTGAAAACATATTCTCCTAAATTACTAATTATCTGGACTTAATGGGATATGTGACATATAATCCTCTTATATTTGGGTAATTAGGATTTCTGTCGCATATAAACTAGAATTGAACTTCACCCTCTAATTGGAATTAAGTGACCAAGGAATTGGCGGTTGTTGAATTTTAGAAGAGACTAAAAAGGTCTAAGGAATTAGGGTTAGTCACATATAATTTGCCATGAATTGAATCTTTCATGATTAAAATAGTTAGTAAGAAAAGTCAATCCGGAAGATAGATATCTCTGAAGGCTTAACTGTTTCTCCATATAGATTTCACAACTTGTTTACTGCTTGCTTTTCTGATATTCTGAATTTATTGTTCAATGCAATTGAAACCCAAACACTCTTTTCTACTTGTCTAACTAAGTAAATCACTTAACCATTGTTGCTTAGCACATCAATTCTCGTGGGATCGACCCTTATTCACTTGAGGTACTACTTGCTACGACCCGGTGCACTTGTCGGTTAGTTTGTGTACTTTAAATTCCGTACCAGAAGCTCAGGTTCGAAGGTCCACCAACCTCATTAGCCAATGCTAGAAAGGTCTTGTTGGGTCGAATGCCCGCCTCATCATTAACCTCAATGATGCACTTCGCATGTATTGTCAACTCCCTGTTCTCGTGGTAGTGCACCGCCTTTCTAGTGGAACACGGGTGCAAGTGATTTAGTTCAACCTTCAACATGACCCAATCTTGCTTTTCCTTGTCAAACTATGCATATATTCTTACTCTGCACCACACAGCTGCAATCGTGTTCTTCCGTGTGGGTGCTTTGACACGAGACCCATGGAAACCCTCCCGATTGCAATGAATAGATTGGTTGATCAGTTGCTTGATGAGCAGATATTTTATACGCTTTTTGACATCATTTTCATATAGTTTTTATTTAGTTTTTATTTAGTTTTTGTTAAGTTTTTATAGGTTTTAGTGTTAAATTCATATTTTTAGATTCTACTATGAGTTTTTATGCTTTTGGACAATTTCAGGTATTTTCTGGCTGAAATTGAGGAGCTGAAGCAGAAGTCTGATTCAGAGACTGAGAAAGCACTGCAGATGCTGTCCGGATTTGACCTGCCTGCATCCAGAAGAGCTTTTCTGGAGCTACAGAAGTCCAAATAGAGTGCTCTCGACGGCTATGGAAAGATGACTTTTAGAGCTTTCCAGGAATATATAATAGTCCATACTTGGCTTCAGATTAGAAGGCCTAAAACTGGCGTCCAACGCCAGCTTCATGTCCCCTTCCAGGCGTCCAGCGCCCAAAGAGCAGAGACCAATGTACAAACGCCCAGAGAGGACTCTCCAGCTGGCGTTCCATGCCAAGGAGCCTCATAGCACGTGGATCTCATCAAAGCTCAGCCCAAACACTCACCAAGTCGGCTCCAGAAGTGAATTTTAGCACTAAATAGACTATCTTACCCTTACTAGTCATCTGTTTAGTATTTAAAGTGTATTTTACAGACCTCTTAGGGAAGGACGCATACTATTCAGCCTATTTTTGTTTTACATTGTATTTTCCTTTCAGTATGAGTTTCTAAACCTCCTAGTTTGAGGGGAGGAGCCCTGCTGAGTCCTATGAAGTAATAAAAGTACTACTGTTTCTCTTCGATCCGTGTTTGATTAATTCTAAAATGTATATTCGTTCTTCATCGTGGCGAATAGGATGATCTAACCAATTAGCTCTGTTCGTCATGTTAAGACGAACGTGCCTGACAAACACCCGCGTCTACTTGGGTCAGAATACGTCTTTCACCGGACAAGGACGACCAACAGCTTGAATATACATCTCTCAGACGGCTAATCCACGACTTCGTTGGGGACTTCTTGAGACATCAGTTTAGCCAATTTTCGGGGAGATTAGGGTCTCTGTGGTAGAGTCTAGAACCCAAAGATGCAACATTCTCTGATCTGGAAGATCCGACCTTGTCTATAGCATTTTGAGTAGGATCATAAAGGAGAATAGACTGTACGCGCTTCACCCTCAAGTAGAGATGGATCCACACTAAACCTGGGGTTCAGATCCGGAGGAGTATTGGCAGCTGCTCAAACCAGTGTCAATCACATACAGCCTGCCATTGAAGAAATCACTCATAAGAAAAGAGAGCAATAGTACCAGAGTTAATTCAGAAAGGCAAAGCAACTCCAACACTCAACTCTATTCCTATCATTTAATCCAATTGGTTTTACCCCTTTCACACATTACTCTTACAACTCTATATATGACATATAATCATTCAAAGTTTACATAACAATCTTCTGATTTCGCCTGACTAAGACCTGCAAGATAACCATAGCTTGCTTCAAACCACAATCCTCGTGGGATCAACTCTGACTCGCTCAGGTATTACTTGGACGACCCAGTGCACTTGTTCATACTGCCTGTACAGAAGTGTGGTGTTTGCGTACATGCACCAAATTTTTGGCGCCGTTGCCGGGGATTGTTGAGTTTGGACAAACTGACGGATTGTCTTGCTCCCTAGAGCAGGTAAATTTTATTTTTATTTGAGTCTTTTAATTTTTGTTTTCTTCTTCAAAATTTTTCAAAAAAAAATTTTAAAAAATATTTTCAAAAATATTTTTCTTTTCATTGTTCAATTTGTGTTCTTATTAAGTCTTTTTGTTTTCTTCTTCTCAATTTTTTCAAAAATTTTAAGAAAGCTCTTTAAAAATATTTTTTATTTTTGTGTTCAATTGGTTAGAGCGTTGTGCTTATGTTGTTGGTAACTTTTCGCTTCTTTGAGTTTCAGTATTTATTAATTACAGCAATTTTCAATCTTTTGGTATCTTCCTTTCAAAAACTTTTCAAAAATGATTTTTCTTTGTTTAAATCTTGTGTCAAGTTTTTAATTTGGTGTTTTTTTGTTAATTTTCTTCAAATTTTCGAAAGTTCTTTTTTGGTTTTCTAAAAATTTTAAGTTTGGTGTTCTTGTTATGTTCTTGTGTTCTTTGAGTCTTTAAATTTTGTTCTTTGTGCTCTTGTGAGTCTTCAAAGTGTTCTTGAGTCTTGTTTATGTTTTGATCTTAAAATTTTTAAGTTTGGTGTCCCCTTGTGTTTCCCTCCAAATTTTCGAAAATAAAGGGGTGCTAGATCTAAAAATTTTAAGTCTTGAGTCTTTTACTTGTTTTTCTCTTTCATCAATAAATTCAAAAAATAAAAAAAAAATATCTTTTCTAACTTAATTTTAACAATATTTTCGAAAATATTAAATAAAAATTCAGATTTCAATTTTAAATTTTTATCTTATCATATCTTAGTTGTCAAGTTTTCAAAAATCAAAATTTTTTCAAAAATAAAAATCATATCTTTTTCAAAATCAAATTTCAAAATCCTATCTTTTTCTAATTTCAAATTTTGATTTCAAAACCTTTCTTATCTTATCTTCTATTTTATTTTAAATTAAAAATCTTTTCTTAATTAATATCCTATCTTCTCTCTCTTCTTTTTCAAAACCACTTAACTAACTCTTCTATCCTTAATTTTCGAAAATAATATCTTCTTCTCTCTCTCTTCTTTTTCAAAACTACCTAACTAACTCTCATCTCTCTTAATTTTCGAAAACCTTTTCCTCTCCTCTCTCTTCTATTTTCAAAAATTTAACATTTAAATTTTAAATTCTTTTTAAATTAATTAACTAATTTTCGAAAATTAATTAAATAAATAAAATAAAAACAAAAACTTTTTAATTCTTATTTACTTCTTCTCCCTTCACATCTAATCATTCGAATTCTACTTCTCTCTCTTCTTCCATCTTCACTTCTTTACCTTCTTTTCTTTCTTCTTCACATCTAACTGGAAGCTCTTTGATCCAAGTGGCACAAAAAGCTTTCTTCTTTTATTTCTTTTCTTTCTTCTTCTTCTTTCACATCTCACTTTAAGGAGGAGCTTCTTGTCTATTGGAGGTCTCTTTCTTTTCTTTCTTTTTCTTGTCTTCTTGTTTATAACCAGGAACATGGATAAAGAACTCCTCCTGACTCCTGATCCTGAACCTGAGAAGACTCTGAGGAGGCGTTTACAATAAGCTAAAGCACAACACTCCGGAAGAGACCTTTCAGAAAGTTTTGAACAAGAACAAGGAGACATGGCCGAACCTCAAGAGGAGCCAAGAAAGGTCCTTGATGACTTCACCATGCCTGCCTCTGACTTTTATGGCAGAAGCATTGTTGTACCTGCCATTAGAGCTAACAATTTTGAGCTTAAGCCTCAGTTAATCTCTCTTCTGCACCAGAACTACAAATTCCATGGACTTCCAATGGAAGATCCACATCAGTTCTTAGCTAAACTCTTACATATTTGTGATACTGTAAAGACTAATGGAGTTAATCCTGTAGTCTACAAGATGGTGCTCTTTCCCTTTGCTTTAAGAGACAGACCTAAGTTCTAGTTGGATGCCCAACCTAGAGAGAGTCTTGACTTTTGGGAAAAGCTGGTTAATGCTTTTCTGGCTATGTTCTTTTCTCCTCAAAGGATGAGCAAGATTAGAGTTGAAATTCAACCTTTTAGACAAATAGAAGGTGAATCCCTCTATGAAGCTTGGGAGAGATACAAGCAGCTGATTTGGAGATGTCCTCCATACCTGCTCTCAAAGTGGTCCATCATAGGCGTGTTCTATGATGGCTTGTCTGAAATATCCAAAATCTCATTGGATAGCTCTGCAGGTAGATCACTCCACTTGAAAAAAATACCTGCAGAAGCAAGAGAACTCATTGAAATGGTTGCTAACAACCAGTTCATGTACACTTCTAAAAGAAACCATGTAAACCATGGAATCTCTCAGAAGAAAGGAGTTCATGAAGTTGAGACTCTGAATGCCATCCTGGCTCAGAATAAGATCCTGACCCAATAGGTCAACATGATCTCTCAACATCTGACTGGGATGCAAACTGCAGCTAGGAGTAATCATAAAGTTTCTCTCGAAGAAGAAGCTTATGATCCTGATCAGCCTACCATGGAGGAGGTGAATTACATGGGAGAGCTCTATGGAAACACTTACAATCCTTCATGGAGGAACCATCCTAACCTTTGATGGAAGGATCAATAGAAACCTCAGCAAGGTTTCAATAACAACCAAGGTGGTAGGAGCCAAAATAGGTTCCATAACAGACCACCATTCCCATCTTCTCAAGGGAATATGGAGACCCTAAGCAGAACCTTTCTAACTTAGCCATTCTAGACTCTAGCCTCACTAAGACCACCCACAGTTTCATTAATGAAACAAGGTCCTCCATTAGAAATTTGAAGGTACTGGTTGGTCAACTGAGCAAGAGGATCCCTGAGACTCCTCTTGACACTCTTCACAGTAACATTGAGGTGAATCCAAGAGAAGAATGCAAGGCCATAACCATGGAGGTTGAGGCCGAAATAGAGGAGATTGAGAAGGCGTTGAATGCCAGTGAAAAAGCCTTCACTTGGTGTTCAACACCCACAATGGCAGCAAGCCTGGCGTTAAACCCTAACGAGGAAGTCCTCACTGGGCATTTAACGCCCATCCTGGCAGAAAAGTTGGCGTTGAACGCCAGCTAGGGAACACTCAACGCCCAAACAAAAATGCTTTCTGGCGCTGAACGCCAGTGAGGAACCCCATATTGGGCATTCAACGCCTAACCAGGCAGCCATTCTGGCGTTGAACGCCAGTGAGGAACCCCTTACTGGGCATTCAACGCCCACTAGCCCAGGAAAGCTGGCGTTGAACGCTAGCAAGGACATCCCTACTGGGCATTCAATGCCCAGAATACTAGAGGGACTGGTGTTTAACGCCAGTCAGGGTGGATAGCAAGGGCATTCAACGCCCAATAAGCTGACAGAGCTGGCGTTGAACGCCAATGAAAACACACCCTTTGAGTGCTTAAAGCCTACTCAAGAACCCTCTAGCCCAGAACCAAAAGAAACCATAAAGACTATTGAGGTTCCTTTGAATGCACTTCTGCGGTGCATGAGTTTTGATGACTACTCATCCTCAAGTGAGGATGTAGAGACTAGGGAAGAGCAAGTTGCTCGATACCTAGGAGCTCTAATAAAGTTGAATGTCAAGCTATTTGGTACAAATCCTCAGGAGGAAGAACCTCCACTGCTCACTAAAGAACTCCATGCTTTGGTTCAACAAGAGCTACCTCAGAAGCTTCCAGATCCTGAACGCTTTCTAATTCCTTGCACCATAGGCACTATGACCTTTGAAAAGACTCTGTGTTACCTAGGGTCAAGTATTAACCTCATGCCACTCTCAGTAATGGAGAAGCTAGGCATCCTTGAAGTACAACCTGCACACATCTCATTAGAGATGGTAGACAAGATCATGAAGAAGCCATATGACTTAGTAGAGCATGTCTTGGTTATGGTTGAAAACCACTACGTCCCTGCAAACTTCATTGTCTTGGACATTAGAGAGGATGAGGATGATTGTGTCATCCTTGGAAGACCCTTCTTAGCTAATGCAAAAGCCTTGATTAATGTAGCTAAGGGAGAAATGATTTTCCAATTAGGAGAGAACTACATCTTATTCAAGATGTCCAATCCTAATTTTCCCTCTAATAAGAAAGAGACAACTGTACAACACCTAGTGTGCCATCCCTCTCTTTCTATGCAGAGCTTTACAGAGCCCCCAGATATCAATTCTAAGTTTGGTGTTGGGCAACCTTCAACAAGCTCTAAGCACAAAGGTACTACGAAGAAAGTACCTAAAAGCTGGAAGGACAAGAAAGTCCCAACTGAAGGCCTCTCACCTGGCATGAGAGTTGTCTTCACTAAGAATCTAGTCCTACAACATACAGTGAGTTGTGTCCTTTCTCTAGAGCATGTAGAGCTCATTCATGAGAGGACAGGAAGAAAATTCACTATTAGGGGCGAAAATCTAAGCCCATACTCTCCTCCATAAGGAGCTAAAGGTCAAGCTAGTGACTTTAAAAGAGCGCTTATTGGGAGGCAACCCAACTTTACTCAACTACATTTTTCATTTTTCTTTCAGTTGTTAGAGTCATGATTATGTGCATCAGTCAAGAGACAGAATTCACAGCAGTAAAAATAGAGCACTCTCGATGGAGTGTCAAAGTTAAAAATGCTAGTGAGGAAGCCCTCACTGGTCGTTCAACGCCCCAAGAGTGGAGCATTCTTGGCTATTCACACCATGGGCTGAGCTATAAAGTTCGGGTCGGACAAGGATGGAAGGACCGACCTCTTCAAAAGGTTGGCCCTGATGTGAGAAATTTTGTCGGTCTAGAATTTCACAATAAATTCTCGTTGCAAGTATAATTCTAAACCAACAATGAATCCTCACATCAAATTTGATATGGTTGTCACTAGTTCAACCCTAATAAAATAACCGAGAGTATTAATCCCGGGTCGTTCTCCCTAGTAATTACAATGAAGTGCTTTATTATTGGCTATAAAGGAATGTTTTGGGGTTTTTGTAATAAGGGGCAAGAAACATAAATGACAAGAAAGCAAAGGAACTCAAATAATGAAAAGGTCTTGGCAAGGGTTGATGGTTAAGGATCTTTATCCTTGTTACTAACCACAACATGATAATTGCAAGAATCAATCCCATTAAGTCATCCTCTAACAAGTGAAGAAAAGTCAAATGAGCTACATCAATCCTAATCCATAAGTCCTAGCCACCTCACTAATTAACTCAGTGGAAGCTAGAGTCAATGGACACCAATTATCAACTCTTGGACATTAGCAACTCAATTTCACCTAAGTTACCAACCCAAGCTAAGAACACAAAAATCTACTCTAACATCCTTCCAAGCATTTAATCAAATACTTGGAAGGCATAAGAGGAAGGCAAAATAATACTGCAAGGAATATAAATCTATAACTACTAATTGCAAGGAATTAACAATAACAAAGCAATTAAACAATAAAAGAAATCAAACCTAAATTGCATTAAAGGAAAATAGGAGGAATAAGAGTGCATCAACAATAAAGTAAACAAATACAAGAGTAGAATACGAATCTAAAAAAGCAAAGGTAAAGGAAAAAGAAATTAAAAATGAAAAGTAAATCAAAGCATGAATTAAACCTAGATCTAAGAAATCCTAATCTACATCTAACCTAATTCTAGAGAGAAGAGAGAGCTTCTCTCTCTAGAAACTAACTAAAGCATGATGAAAACTCTCCTATGTGCTTCCCCATCCCCCTTTGACTCCTCTTGATTTCTGGTGCACGAAATTGTGATCATCAATGGCGCCATCAACATGGTACGCTCAATTGTAATCTCAACTTTTTATCACAACTTCGCACAACTAACCAGCAAGTGCACTGGGTCGTCCAAGTAATAAACCTTACGTGAGTAAGGGTCGATCCCACGGAGATTGTTGGTATGAAGCAAGCTATGGTCATCTTGTAAATCTCAGTCAGGCGGATATAAAATAGTTATGGAGTTTTCGAATATAAATAATAAAATAAGGATAGAAATACTTATGTAAATCATTGGTGAGAATTTCAGATAAACTCATAGAGATGCTTTCGTTCCTCTAAACCTCTGCTTTCCTGCCGTCTTCATCCAATCAGTCTTACTCCTTTCTATGGCTGGCTTTATATAAGGACATCACCATTGGCAATGGCTACTTTTGATCCTCTCTGGAAAATGGTCCGATGCGCTGTCACTGCATGGCTAATCGTCTGGAGACATCACCGTTGTCAATGGCTGCATCCCATCCTCTTGTGAAAATGGTCCAAATGCTCTGTCACAGCACGGCTAATCATCTGAGGTTCTCGATCATACTGGAATAGGATTCACCCTACTTTTGTGTCTGTCACTACGCCCAGCACTCGCGAGTTTAAAGTTCATCACAGTCATTCAATCCCAGAGTCCTACTCGGAATACCACAGACAAGGTTTAGACTTTCCGAACTCTCATGAATGCCACCATCAATCTAGCTTATACCACGAAGATTCTGATTAAGAGATCCAAGAGATACTCATTCAATCTAAGGTGGAACGAAAGTGGTTGTCAGGCACGCGTTCGTGGGGGAATGATGATGATTGTCACGTTCATCACATTCAGGTTGAAGTGCGAATGAATATCTTAGAAGCGGAATAAGTTGAATTGAATAGAAAAACAGTAGTACTTTGCATTAATTCATGAGGAACAGCAGAGCTCCACAACTTAATCTATGGAGTGCAGAAACTCTACCGTAGAAAAATACATAAGTGAATATAGGGTAAGCATGGCCGAATGGCCAGCCTCCCATGGAGGTCTAGAGATCTAAAATTGATCAAAAGATGATCCGAAGATAATAGTAAAAAGTCCTATTTATAATAAACTAGCTACTAGGGTTTACAGAATTAAGTAATTGATGCATAAATCCACTTCTGGGGCCCACTTAGTGTGTGCTTAGGCTGAGCTTGAATGTTTCACGTGCAGAGGTCATTCTTGGAGTTGAACGCCAGTTTGTAACGTATTTCTGGAGTTCAACTCTGGCTTGTGACGTGTTTCTGGCGTTTAACTCCAGACAGCAGTGTAGAACTGGCGTTCAAATCCCTTTTACGTCATCTAAACTCGATCAAAGTATAAACTATTATATATTGCTGGAAAGCCCTGGATGTCTACTTTCCAACGCAATTGGAAGCGCGTCATTTTGAGTTCTGTAGCTCCAGAAAATCCACTTTGAGTGCAGGGAGGTCAGAATCCAACAACATCAGCAGTCCTTCTTCAACCTTTGAATCTGATTTTTGCTCAAGTCCCTCAATTTCAGCCAGAAAATACCTGAAATCATAGAAAAACACACAAACTCATAGTTAAGTCCAGAAATGTGAATTTAACATAAAAACTAATGAAAGCATCCCTAAGAGTAACTAGATTCTCCTAAAAACATACTAAAAACAATGCCAAAAAGCGTATAAATTATCCACTCATCACAACACCAAACTTAAATTGTTGCTTGTCCCCAAGCAACTGAAAATCAAATAGGATAAAAAGAAGAGAATATACTATAAATTCCAAACTA
Organism: Arachis ipaensis; assembly: GCF_059453495.1. Classification (NCBI taxonomy): domain Eukaryota; kingdom Viridiplantae; phylum Streptophyta; class Magnoliopsida; order Fabales; family Fabaceae; genus Arachis; species Arachis ipaensis. Next base: position 38,402,080 of record NC_142435.1, on the reverse strand, counting down.
TCAATAAAACATAGCTCCAATTAAATGAGCGGTACTTGTAGCTTTTTGCCTCTTGTATAGTTTTGGCATCTCGCTTTATCCATTGAAGTTTAGAATGATTGGCATCTATAGGAACCCAGAGTTCAGATAGTGTTATTGATTCTCCTAGTTCAGTATGATGATTCTTGAACACAGCCCTAAGCACTTTGTTTTCCAGTATTACCACCGGATACATAAATGCCACAGACACATAATTGGGTGAACCTTTTCAGATTGTGACTCAGCTTTGCTAAAGTCCCTAATTAGAGGTGTCCAGTGTTCTTAAGCACACTCTTCTTTTGCTTTGGACCTTGACTTTAACCGCTCAGTCTCAAGTTTTCACTTGACACCTTCACGCCACAAGCACATGGTTAGGGACAGCTTGGTTTAGCCGCTTAGGCCAGGATTTTATTCCTTTAGGCCCTCCTATCCACTGATGCTCAAAGTCTTGGGATTCTTTTTGTTACCCTTGCCTTTTGGTTTTAAGGGTTATTGGCTTTTTGCTCTTGCCTCTTGGTTTTAAGAGCTTTGGCTTTTTCTGCTTGCTTTTTCTTTTTCTATATTTTTTTCGCTATTTTTTTTTTATTTTTTTTTTCTGCAAGCTTTGTTCTTTGCTGCATTTTCTTGCTTCAAGAATCATTTTTATGATTTTTCAGATTATCAAATAACATGTCTCCTTGTCATCATTCTTTCAAGAGCCAACATATTTAACATTCTTAAACAACAACTTCAAAAGACATATGCACTGTTTAATCATTCATTCAGAAAATAAAAAGTATTATCACCACATCGATATAATTAAACTAAGTTCAAGGATAAATTCGAAACTCATGTACTTCTTGTTCTTTTGAATTAAAACATTTTTCATTTAAGAGAGGTGATGGATTCATAGGACATTCATAACTTTAAGACAAAGTTACTAAATACTAATGATCATGTAATAAGACACAAACTTAGATAAGCACTTAACATAGAAAACGAAAAACAGAGAATGTAAGAACAAGGAATGAGTCCACCTTAGTGATGGTAGCGTTTCCTTCTTGAGGAACCAATGATGTCCTTGAGCTCTTCTATGTCTCTTCTTTGTCTTTGTTGCTCCTCCCTCATTGCTTTTTGATCTTCTCTAATTTCATGAAGGATGATGGAGTGCTCTTGATGTTCCACCCTTAATTGTCCCATGTTGGAACTTAATTCTCCTAGGGAGGTGTTGATTTGCTCCCAATAGTTTTGTGGAGGAAAATGCATCCCCTGAGGTATCTCAGGGATTTCTTGATTTGCAGCCACATGTTCTACCACTGAGCTATAGACCCTTGAGATGAATCTTTCCATCTCCCATGACTCGGAGGTGGAAGCCTTTGTCTTCCCTTCCCCTTTTCTAGAGGTTTCTCCGGTCTTAGGTGCCATCAATGGTAATGGAAAAACAAAAAGCTTATGCTTTTACCACACCAACTTAGAATGTTGCTCGCCCTCGAGCAAAAGAAGAAAGAATAGAAGAAGAAGAAGAATATATGGAGGAGATGGAGGGATGTGTGTATGGATGTGAGTGGTGAATGGAAAACAGAAGGGATGACCATGAATGGAGAGAGAGAGGGTGAGGTGGGTGGGGATCCTGTGAGATTCACAGATCCTGAGATGATCCTGTGGTGTCCACAGATCCTGAGGTGTCAAGGATTTACATCCCTGCACCCATTAGGCATGGAAAATGCCCTTGCACACAACTCTGGGCGTTCAGCGCCAGATTGGTGCTTGTTCTGGGTGTTGAACGCCCATTTGTTGCCCATTTCTGGCATTGAACGCCAGAACTATGCTTGTTCTGGGCGTTCAGCACCAGAACCATGCTCTGTTCTGGCGTTGAACGCCAGCCAGATGCTTCTTACTGGCGTTTAAACGCCAGTAAGGTCTTCCTCCAGGGTGTGATTTTTCTTCTGCTATTTTTGATTCCATTTTCAATTTTTATATTTATTTTGTGACTCCACATGATCATGAACCTAATAAAACATGAAAGAACAAGAAAAATAAAATTAGATAAATAAAAATTGGGTTGCCTCCCAACAAGCGCTTCTTTAATGTCAATAGCTTGACAGTGGGCTCTCATGGAGCCTCACAGATGTTCAGAGCATTGTTGAGACTTCCCAACACCAAACTTAGAGTTTGGATATGGGAGTTCAACACCAAACTTAGAGTTTGGTTGTGGCCTCCCAACACCAAACTTAGACTTTGACTGTGGGGGCTCTGGTTGACTCTATTTTGAGAGAAGCTTACTGTGCCTCTTTTCCATGTTTACAGAAGGGTAACCTTGAGTTGTAAACACAAGGGAGTCCCCATTCAATTGAAGGACTAATTCACCTCTGTCAACATCAATCACAGCTCTTGCTGTGACTAGGAAGGGTCTTCCAAGGATGATGAATTCATCCTCATCCTTCCCAGTATCTAGGACTATGAAATCAGCAGGGATGTAAAGACCTTCGACCTTTACTAATACGTCCTCTACTTGTCCATAAGCCTGTTTTCTTGAATTGTCTACCATCTCTAATAAGATTTTAGCAGCTTGCACCCCATAGATTCCCAGTTTCTCTATTACAGAGAGGGGCATAAGGTTTATCCCTGAACCAAGGTCACACAGAGCCTTTTCAAAGATCATGGTGCCTATGGTACAAGGTATTAGGAACTTTCCAGGATCCTGTTTCTTCTGAGGCAATGTCAGTTGATCCAGATCACTTAGTTCATTGGTGAACAAGGGAGGTTCATCTTCCCAAGTCTCAATACCAAATAATTTGGCATTCAGCTTCATGATTGCACCAAGGTACTTGGTAACTTGCTCCTCAGTAACATCCTCATTCTCTTCAGAACAGGAATACTCATCAGAGCTCATGAATGGCATAAGGAGGTTTAATGGAATCTCTATGGTCTCTAGTTGAGCCTCAGATTCCTTTGGTTCCTCAGAGGAAAACTCCTTATTGATCACTGGACGTCCCAGGAGGTCTTCCTCCATGGGATTCACGTCCTCCTCCTCTTTTGTAGTCTCAGCCATGATGGTTATTTCAATGGCCTTGCACTCTCCTTTTGGATTTTCTTCTGTATTGCTTGGGAGAGTACTAAGAGGGATTCCAGTGACTCTTTTACTCAGCTGGCCCACTTGTGCCTCCGAATTTCTAATGGAGGACCTTGTTTCATTCATGAAACTAACAGTGGCCTTAGATAGATTAGAGACTAAGTTTGCTAAATTAGAGGTATTTTGTTCAGAGTTCTCTGTCTATTGCTGAGTAGATGATGGAAAAGGTTTACTATTGCTAAACCTGTTTCTTCCACCATTATTAAAGCCTTGTTGAGGCTTTTGTTGATCCTTCCATGAGAGATTTGGGTGATTTCTCCATGATGAGTTATAGGTGTTTCCATAAGGTTCACCTAAGTAATTTACCTCTGCTATTGTAGGGTTCTCAGGATCATAGGCATCTTCTTCAGAAGGCGCCTCTTGAGTGCTGTTGGATGCAGCTTGCATTCCATTCAGACTATGAGAAATTATATTGACTTGCTGAGTCAATAGTTTATTTTGAGCCAATATGGCATTCAGAGTATCAATTTCAAGAACTCTCTTCTTCTGAGGCGTCCCATTGCTCACAGGATTCCTCTCAGAAGTGTACATGAACTGGTTATTAGCAACCATGTCAATGAGTTCTTGAGCTTCTGCAGGCATTTTCTTTAGGAGAATGGATCCACCTGCAAAAGTATCCAATGACATCTTAGCCAATTCAGATAGACCATCATAGAATATATCCAGGATGGTCCATTCTGAAAGCATGTCAGAAGGACACTTTTTGGTTAGTTGCTTGTATCTCTCCCAAGCTTCATAGAGGGATTCATCTTCTTTCTGTCTGAAGATTTGAACATCCACTCTAAGCTTGCTCAGCTTTTGAGGAGGAAAGAACTTGGCTAAGAAAGCCGTGACCAGCTTATCCCAAGAGTTCAGGCTATCTTTGGGTTGAGAGTCCAACCACACTCTAGCTCTGTCTCTTACAGCAAAAGGGAAAAGCATGAGCCTGTAGACTTCAGGATCTACTCCATTAGTCTTAACAGTATCACAGATCTGCAAAAATTCAGTTAAGAAATGAAAAAGATCTTCATATGGAAGTCCATGGAACTTGCAGTTCTGCTGCATCAGAGAAACTAATTGAGGTTTCAGCTCAAAGTTGTTTGCTCCAATGGTGGGGATGGAGATGCTTCTTCCATGTAAATTGGAATTAGGTGCAGTAAAGTCACCAAGCATCCTCCTTGCATTATTATTATTTTTGGCTGCTATCTCCTCTTCCTGTTCGAAAATTTCTGAAAGGTGCTTGCTGGATTGTTGTAATTTAGCTTCTCTTAGTTTCCTCTTCAGAGTCCTTTCAGGTTCTGGATCTGCTTCAACAAGAATATTCTTGTCTTTGCTCCTGCTCATATGAAAAAGAGGGAACAGAAAAATAATAATAATAGGGATCCTTTTTGCCCAGGTATAGAGGTTCCCTTATGTAAGTAGAAGAAGAAAAAAAGAGTAGAAGAAAAGAAGAAGAGAAAATCTGAACTCAGAGAGAGAGAGGGGGTTCGGATTTTTGGCGAGTGAGGAAGAGATGTTAGTAAATAAATAAAAAAATAGAAGAGGATGAGAGGGGGAGGTTTTCGAAAATAATTTTTGAAAAATGGTTAGTGATTTTCGAAAATTAAAAGAAGAAATAAATTAAAATTGAATTTTGAAACAATTAGTTAATTAAAAAAAATTTTTGAAAAAGAGGGAGGATATTTTCGAAAATTAGAGAGAGAGAAAGTTAGTTAGGTAGTTTTGAAAAAGATAAGAAACAAACAAAAAGTTAGTTAGTTAGTTGAAACAAATTTTGAAAATCAATTTTGAAAAGATAAGAAGATAAGAAGTTAGAAAAGATATTTTAAAATCAAATTTTTGAAAAAGATAAGATTTTTTAAAAAGATATGATGGAAAAGATATGATTTTGAAAAAGATAAGATAGAAAGATAATTTTGAAAAGATATGATTGAAATTAGTTTTGAAAAAGATTTTATTTTTAAAATCACAATTAATGACTTGATTCACAAGAAATCATAAAATATGATTCTAGAACTTAAAGTTTGAATCTTTCTTAACAAGCAAGTAACAAGCTTGAAATTTTTGAATCAAAACATTAATTGATGATGTTATTTTCGAAAATTATGTGATAAAGATAAGAAAAAGATTTTTGAAAAGTATTTTTAAAATTTTCGAAAATAACTAAGAAAAATGAAAAAGATTTGATTTTTGAAAAAGATTTTGAAAAAGATAAGATTTTTAAATTGAAAATTTGATTTGACTCATAAGAAACAACTAAATTTTAAAAAGTTTTGAAAAAGTCAACTCAAATTTTCGAATTTATGAGAACAAAAAGGAGAAGCTATTTTTTTGATTTTTGAACTTTTAATGATGAGAGAGAAAAACATGAAAAATGATGCAATGCATGAAAGTTATGGATCAAAACAATGAATGCATGCAAGAATGCTATGAATGTCAAGATGAACACCAAGAACACTTTGAAGATCATGACGAACATCAAGAACTTATTTTTGAAAATTTTTTTATGCAAAGAAAACATGCAAGACACCAAACTTAGAAATCTTTAATGCTTAGGCACTAAGAATTCAAGAATGCATATGAAAAACACCATACAACACAAAACAATGTAATATGAAGATCAATCAAGAAGGTTTATCAAGAACAACTTGAAGATCATGATGAATGCAATGCATGAATGTAATTTTTGAAAAATGCAGGATGAGTATGCAATTGACACCAAACTTGAAATTGACTCAAGACTCAAACAAGAAACACAAAATATTTTTTATTTTTATGATTTTATGATTTTTTTGGATTTTTTGAAAATTATTTAAAAAAGAAAAATAAGGATTCCAAAATTTTTAATATGAATTCCAGGAATCTTGTACTCTTAGTCTAAAGCTCCAATCTTAGGGTTAGACATGGCTTAATAGCCAGTTAAGCTTTAGCATGTAACATCAGAACATACTGCTCATTACTTATCAAATTAACTTGCCTCTATGCTGATGGTTGGAAGCCCCTATCCAAAAGAATTAGACATGACTTTTCAGCTAGTCAGGCTTCAACATGCTTCATGAAACACTAGAATTCATTCTTAAAAATTTTGAAGAACAATATATTTTTGAAAAGATTTATAAAAAAAATTTTTCGAAAATAAACGAAAAATTTTTTTGAAAATATTTTTTTTTTGAAAACAAAATAAGAAGAAAATTACCTAATCTGAGCAACACGATGAACCGTCAGTTGTCCAAACTCGAACAATCCCCAGCAACGGCGCCAAAAACTTGGTGCACAAAATTGTGATCATCAATGGCGCCATCAACATGGTACGCTCAATTGTAATCTCAACTTTTTATCACAACTTCACACAACTAACCAGCAAGTGCACTGGGTCATCCAAGTAATAAACCTTACGCGAGTAAGGGTCGATCCCACGGAGATTGTTGGTATGAAGCAAGCTATGGTCATCTTGTAAATCTCAGTCAGGCGGATATAAAATAGTTATGGAGTTTTCGAATATAAATAATAAAATAAGGATAGAAATACTTATGTAAATCATTGGTGAGAATTTCAGATAAACGCATAGAGATGCTTTCGTTCCTCTAAACCTCTGGTTTCCTGCTGTCTTCATCCAATCAGTCTTACTCCATTCTATGGCTGGCTTTATGTAAGGACATCACCATTGGCAATGGCTACTTTTGATACTCTCTGGAAAATGGTCCGATGCGCTGTCACTGCATGGCTAATCGTCTGGAGGCATCATCGTTGTCAATGGCTGCATCCCATCCTCTTGTGAAAATGGTCCAAATGCTCTGTCATAGCACGGCTAATCATCTGAGGTTCTCGATCATACTGGAATAGGATTCACCCTCGTTTTGCATCTGTCACTACGCCCAGCACTCGCGAGTTTGAAGTTCGTCACAGTCATTCAATCCCAGAGTCCTACTCGGAATACCACAGACAAGGTTTAGACTTTCTGAACTCTCATGAATGCCGCCATCAATCTAGCTTATACCACGAAGATTCTGATTAAGAGATCCAAGAGATACTCATTCAATCTAAGGTGGAACGGAAGTGGTTGTCAGGCACGCGTTCGTGGGGGAATGATGATGATTGTCACGTTCATCACATTCAGGTTGAAGTGCGAATGAATATCTTAGAAGCGGAATAAGTTGAATTGAATAGAAAAACAGTAGTACTTTGCATTAATTCATGAGGAACAGCAGAGCTCCACAACTTAATCTATGGAGTGCAGAAACTCTACCGTAGAAAAATACATAAGTGAATATAGGGTAAGCATGGCCGAATGGCCAGCCTCCCATGGAGGTCTAGAGATCTAAAATTGATCAAAAGATGATCCGAAGATAATAGTAAAAAGTCCTATTTATAATAAACTAGCTACTAGGGTTACCAAAAGTAAGCAATTGATGCATAAATCCACTTCCGGGGCCCACTTGGTGTGTGCTTGGGCTGAGCTTGAATGTTACACGTGCAGAGGTCATTCTTGGAGTTGAACGCCAGTTTGTAACGTATTTCTGGCGTTCAACTCTGGCTTGTGACGTGTTTCTAGCGTTTAACTCCAGACAGCAGCGTAGAACTGGCGTTCAACGCCCTTTTACGTCGTCTAAACTCGGCCAAAGTATAGACTATTATATATTGCTGGAAAGTCCTGGATGTCTACTTTCCAACGCAATTGGAAGCGCGTCATTTTGAGTTCTGTAACTCCAAAAAAGCCACTTTGAGTGCAGGGAGGTCAGAATCCAACAGCATCAGCAGTCCTTCTTCAATCTCTGAATCTGATTTTTGCTCAAGTCCCTCAATTTCAGCCAGAAAATACCTGAAATCACAGAAAAACACACAAACTCATAGTGAAGTCCAGAAATGTAAATTTAACATAAAAACCAATGAAAACATCCCTAAAAGTAACTAGATTCTCCTAAAAACATACTAAAAACAATGCCAAAAAGCGTATAAATTATCCGCTCATCAATTTCTGCATGAAATGGTCTCTGGAATCAGTTGGATTTGGGCCTGGGAAGCTCAGAAATTGCCCCCAGCATTTTCACTTTAATGAGGTCACGTGTGAGTTGTGACGCGTACGCATGGGTCACGCGTACGCGTTGTTTGGCATTTTGCTTCACACGCGTACGCGTCATGTCACGCGTACGGGTTGCCATGCAACTTTATATCCACGCGTACGCGTCGTTCCACGTGTGTGCGTCAATGAATGCACTCGAAATCCTTAATTTTCTATGAATCCTCTATTTTGCATGCTTTTCTCTTCACTCTTTTGATTCATTCCTAGCCTTTTCAACATGAATTCTCTAACAAGCACATCAAGGCATCTAGTGGAATCAAAGGTGAATTAAAACTAGCAAATTAAAGGCCTAAAAAGCATGTTTTCACTCTTAAGCACAAATTAAGGGAAAATTACAAAATCATACTATTTCATTGAATAACTGTGAGAAGAGTTGATAAAATCCACTCAATTCAGCATAAAATGCACCACGAAATAGTGGTGCATCAGGCCCCTTGGACAACCTCTTCTGTAAAGAGCTCAGACTATCACCGCAGAGGCCCAAGAAGGCCCAGAACAAAAAGACCACCGTGCACTAGAAGGTGGTTGGCCAAAGATATGATCTCATTCACAAAAGATAAGATAAGATAACAAACTTATCTCAAAGGAAGATCGCCAAACACTACTATAAATACACTGGAGCACCCAGGTATAACTCATACTCCAATTATACAAAAAACCTGTCTAAAGCCTGTACTGACTTAAGCATCGGAATCTCTTGCAGGTACCACCCCCCTCCGATGAAAAAGGACCAGCCGCGCCTCCTATTTCAACAAGTCGGATACTGCCGCCTTAGTCAGCAAGATCTCGTCCGAAATCGACCTCCCAGTTTCAGGTAACCCTCGGAACATTGGCGCCATTGCCGGGGAACCTGGAAGTCATCCCATCGTCATGGCAAACAACCCTCTTACCAACGACCACACCTCTGGATTAGAAGAAGGAACGCCATTACAAAACACAGAAGCTATACCAACCTCCCTAAAGGATGCACATCATTCCAAGGTAGAAAAGCAACCCCAGAGCACAGAAATCTTAGAGGCCATTCGTGAACAGCAGGATCACCTCAAACAGCTCGAACAAGAAGCTGAACGACAACGAGAAGCCAAGCGAAGCCTCCGGAGAGAAACAAGGCGGCGACGGGAGCTGGAAGACAAGCTCCTAAAACTCGAAGTCGACCTGAAAACTAAGACTACTCGATCTAACCGCGAAACTAGCCCCCACAAGGACCAAGACCCGTTCACAAAAGAAATCAGGAAAGCTAAAGTCCCAAAAGACTTCAAAGCTCCCGACATGACCCCATATGACGGAACGTCCGACCCGAGCCATTACCTCAGCAATTTTAGGAGTCCAATGTATCTCACGGACGCCTCGGATGCAACCCGTTGCAAAGCCTTCCCGACTACCCTGACCAAAATGGCAATAAAGTGGTTCGACATCTTGCCCCCGAGATCAATCACAAGCTTCAACGACCTCGCCAAAAAATTCTTAGCCAGGTACTCCATACAAAAGAACAAAGCCAAACATGCTCCAAGCCTGCTAGGAATCAAACAAGGAGATCGGGGAAGCCTCCGCAGCTACATGGAAAAGTTCAATAAAGCGTGCCTAGACTTTCAGAATCTCCCCACGGAAGTAGTCATCATGGGACTTATCAACGGTCTACGGGAAGGACTCTTCAGCCACTCCATATCTAAGAAACACCCTACATCCCTGAATGAAGTACAAGAACAGGCTGAAAATTACATCAACATGGAGGAAAACTCCCGATTAGGAGAGACTTCTAAAGCCGGGTTCCCCTACCCACCTCGGGAAAAAGATAAGGAGTCAAAGAAAAAGGAAGACCGATCCAAAAAGAAGCCCAGGAAACACCATAACTATACCCCTCTTCGGGTATCCTTAGTGCACGTCTACCAAAAAATATACAACACAGAAAAGATCCTACCTCCTCTCCCAATTAAACACAAAAGAGGGAGGAAGTCGGACCGAATACTGCGAATACCACAGGATCTACGGACACCCCACTAATGAGTACTACGACCTGAAGAATGTCATAGAAAAACTAGCCCGAGAAGGAAGACACCTCAAAGAAGTATACCACATCGGAGAAGGAGACAAGTCACCCGACATCCCCACTATCACTTTCACTAAAGAAGATGCCGCGGGCGTCATTCCTGGACATGATGACCCCGTGGTCATTACCATCATACTAGCTAATGCCAACCTCCACCGAACACTAGTTGATCAGGGAAGCTCTGTAGACATCCTAATCAAATTCGCCTTTGATAAGCTCGGACTGCAAGAAAAAGAGCTCAGAGCATATCCCAACAGCCTGTTTGGGCTAGGAGATGCCCCGATCTAGCCACTCGGGTACATCCTACTGCACACGACCTTCAGAAAGGGAACCCGATTTAGAACATTGAGCATAGACTATATTGTGGTTGACGTGAATTCCACACACAACGCCATTTTAAGTCGGATGACCCTAAACCAATTCGCCGCAGTAGTCTCCACTCTACACTTATGTATGAAGTTCCCAACTCCAGAGGGCATAGCCACCGTCAAAGGAGACCAAAAGCTCGCGTGACGCTGCTATAACGAAAGCCTGAACCTAAAAGGTGACCCAGAGGAAAGGAAGCTAATACCATCGAACTAGGGGAAACCTGGGCCCGTGAAGAATTCCATCTTCAACCAGAAGGCGAGACCAAAGAGGTCCAAATCGGAGACACCATGGATAAAATAACAAACATAGGTGTGAACCTAAAAGGAGACCTAAAAGAACTACTAATAAAGTTCCTAAGGGACAATTTCGACCTCTTCGCATCGAAAGCCGCAGACATGCCCAGCATAAATCTTGGACTAATGTGCCATAAACTGGCAGTATACCCCGGATCTTGACCAGTACAACAGAAGCGCAGAAAGCTCGGCTCGGAAAGGTCACAAGTCGTGGAGGAACAAGTACAGGCCTTGCTAGAGGCAGGGTTCATAAGCGAGGTCAAATACCCACTATGGCTGGCCAATGTCGTGCTGGTCAGAAAGCCAAATAGAAAGTGGCGGATGTGTGTCGACTACACCGACCTTAAGAAAGCCTGCCCAAAAGACCCCTACCCCCTCCCGAATATCGACATCCTAGTCGACACCTCGTCGGGATACAAGTACCTTTCCTTCAAGGATGCCTACTCGGGGTACAACCAGATCCCGATGCATCAACCCGACCAAGAGAAGACCTCGTTCCTAACCCCGAAAGCAAACTACTGCTACGTAGTCATGCCATTCGGACTCAAGAACGCGAGGGCTACATATCAGAGGTTGATGAACAAAGTATTCGCCGACCACATCAGTAAGCTGATGGAAGTCTACGTAGACGACATGTTGGTAAAAAGACAAAGAGAAGAAACGCTGCTACCCGACCTCGCCGAAGTATTCGGCATCATAAGAAAGCACGGGATGAGACTAAATCCCACAAAGTGCACTTTTGCGGTAGAAGCCGGCAAGTTCCTAGGGTTCATGCTCACTCAAAGAGGGATTGAGGCAAATCCAGACAAATATCAAGCTATACTCAACATGAAAAGCCCGACCTGCGTCAAGGAGGTACAACAGTTGAATGGAAGGCTAGCATCCCTATCCAAGTTGCTAGCCAGATCGGCCCTAAGATCCCTACCTTTCTATGCAACCCTAAGGAAAGGAAAGAGGTTCGAATGGACCCAAGAATACGAAAAAGCCTTCCAAGACTTTAAAACATTCTTAGGGCAACCACCTATCCTGACCTGACCTCAATAAGGAGAAGAACTGATACTATACCTCGCCGTTGGATGTCGGGCGATAGCATCAGCGCTAGTCAGAGAAGACGATAACGGACAGCTGCCCATTTACTTTATCAGTAAGGCTTTACAAGAGGCTGAACTAAACTACCAAAAGATAGAAAAGTTCGCCTACGCCATCATACTTACTTTCCGACGACTTTGACCATACTTTCAAGCCCACACCATCAGAGTACAGACCAACCAACCCATGAAAGGTATCCTACAGAAAACTGACTTGGTGGGAAGAATCCTACAGTGGGCAGTCGAGTTGTCCGAATTTGACCTCAAGTATGAAACTCAGACGGCCATCAAGTCCCAGTACCTGCCAATTTTGTCGCAGAGCACACCGACACTGACGTGGCGGAAATTGGCAAGTTAAGAATTGTTATAAGATATGCGTTGCAAGTATAGTCCTCAACCAACCAGAAATCCGCTTATCAATTTAAAAAGGGTGTCATAGAAATTAAAATTAAAATACTGGGAGTATGAATCCCATGTCATCTCTCAACGAGTTGCAGGAAAGTGTGCTATTTTATTAATCAGATGGTTTTCAAAAAGATTTGAGTTGAATGACAGGAAATTAAATCAGAGAATTAATGTAATTTAAATAAAAGCCTTGACTGGGAGTAGATTAGTTGGAAGTCCTATTCTTGTTGCAGTACTTTCAAGATTAATTGATAATTGAGGGTTGTTCTGTTTAGTTATCCCCTAATAGGTAAGGGAAAGTCAAACAAGTTGGAATGCTGTTTCTATTCACAAGTCACAGTCCGCTTACTTGGAAGGACTGGCGTTAGTGACTAGAGAGCAATCTAACAATAAACCCAATTACAATTTCTCCTTTGAGCATTCCAACTCAAGGGTTCCTTTCAATCAACTCCCCATCAATTTAGGAAACTACTCACTCATTGTGAATGTTGAATTCATAACATAGGAAAGGGAATTAAAGAAAGACATGATAAATAAAACTCGAGGAATCAATTAAAGATAAAAGTAACTCTTGTATTGATAAATTCTAAAATAATCCAATAGTAAAATTAAGTAAATTAAAGGACATGGAAGAGTAAAGACAAGTAAAGAAAACGAACTAGAATGACGAAGTCTTGATGAGGTGATAACTCTTCTCAAAATCCCAATGCAAAAAGCAATAGAAATAAAAATCCTAAGAACTATGAATGTGTAGAGAGAAAAAAAACCTAGAGGAGAGGAAAACTAGATCTGAAAAACTAAAACTATGTGGAATGAATGATGTTGTTGGTCTCTGCATGTTCTCTGGCTCTAGTCTGCTTTTCTGGGCCGAAAACTGGGGCAGAATAGGGCTCGAAATTGTCCCCAGCAATTCTGCAGATTATGCATATCGCGCACGTCACGCGATCGCGTCATTCATGCGGACGCGTCATTCGGCGTTTTGCTTCTCCATGCGGACGCGTCGTCCACGCCTCCGCGTCACTTATGCTATTCCAATCCGCGCGGTCGCGTGAGCCATGCAGCCGCGTCACTGCGATTTTTTCTCTTTCGCGCGGTCGCGTGATCCATGCGGCCGCGTCAATTCTCACTGGTTATCTCCTTAATTTCTTGTGTTCCTTCCATTTTTGCAAGCTTTCTTTCCAATCTCCAACTCATTTATGCCCTATAAAGCCTGAAACACTTAACACACAGATCACAGCATCGAATGGAATAAAGGAGAATTAAAATACATAATTAAAAGTCTCTAGGAAGCAAGTTTTCAATCGTGTAATAATTTTAGGAAGGAAATATAAATGCATACTAATCATATGAATAAGTGGGTAAAGATCATGATAAAACCACACAATTAAACACAATATAAACCATAAAATAGTGGTTTATCAACCTTCCCACACTTAAACATTAGCATGTCCTCATGCTTAGTTGAAGGAGATAAAATAAATGAGTAGGAACATGTGAAACTCATGCAATGCAATGCAACCTATATATGTAAATGCAACTATATGATTCTTGTCCACTTGATCAAAAGTAAATAAGCTCTTCAAAACAATTACAAATCAAATTCCACCAATTCAATTCTTATATAGTAAGAACAGCTAAAAATGCAAGAAGATAGCTCATGAAAGCAGGGAACATAGAATTTCAAGCATTGAACCCTCACTGAAGATATATGTACACTCTAGTCTCTCTAGTGTATAGGGTAATTACTCTATTCTTCTCTAATTATGCTTTCTAATTTTTTTTCTTCTCCTAACCAATCAACAACATTTAATATACCAATGCAAACATCATGAGGTCTTTTCAAGGTTGTAATGGGGCCAAGGTAAGGGTAAGGATGTATATATGGCTAAGTAAGCTTATAAATTGAATCTTTAGTTAACCCAAGCTTTCACCTAACCTCTATGTATATTCTATATAACTTTAGAATGCATACCTAGCTACCCAGAAATTTCTTTCACATTCCATACTCATGCATCAACTTTTTATTTTAATTTTATTATACATGCATTGATCCTTGAATTCTTAACTTAACATTGGGGTAATTTTGTCCCCTTATTTATTTATTGAAATTTTTTTTCATAAACATAAAAATAAACATAGCTTATCAATGCACATAGATTTTTAATTCGTATAGTTTCACATGAGTAGGTATCCAAATTACATGACACATTCCCTTATTATCTTTTGTTTCCACAATTTCTCATACTTGATTGACAAAAAATATTCTATCTTAAGCTAACCAAAGATTCAATTTGGAATATATAATTATTTTTCCGCTTAAGGCTAGTAATGTGGTAAAATATAGAACAAATGGGATTTAAAGGCTCAAAGTGGCTAACAAAGGTAATTGAAAGGGGTAGGCTTAATTTGGATAAGTGGGCTAAATAAATAATGGCCTCAATCATATACAAACATATAAATATAATAAACATTGGACATATAGGATGAAACAAAATATAGATTACAATTATAGAGAAGTAAACACACATGAATAAAACAATTATGGTTAAATAATGTAACCATTCATAAAAGCTCAATTCTCACAGGTTGTGTGTTCTTTAGCTCAAAAATTATGTTCCAAATAAAACTTCAAGCAAATTTAACATAAAAGTTTTAATTAAAATTAGTGAAATTTTGTTCCAAAGATAGGGTCTTAGAGGAAACTTATTGCCTTTTCAATCAAGCAGAACATGCATGCAACTAACCTATTACTATGCAATTTATCCTATTCTACATAAGAAAAATCTAACTAAATATCCTAATTTATTGGTGTTTAGGGAAGAGAAATTACCTCCAGAAGTCAGGTACTGACCGACCTCCCCACACTTAAGGCTTTGCACCGTCCTCGGTGCTATCTGTCAGGAACAAAGGTGGGTTGGTAGCAGTATCTCCATCGTCGGGGCCATCATGGCTCCCTATGTTGGTAAAGAAAGTGGAGTCTGGGGTGTCTGAGTCCTTGAATTTTCCCAAAATCAGCTCCTTGAGGTATGTGAATCGGCGCTTGTTACGGCGCTCTCTCATCTTAGCTTTCTCTTCCTGCCGATCCAACTTTGCAAGTATCTGCTAGAGCAGTTGGTCTGTAGTAGGTGCTTGTGGTGTTGAAGAAGGAATATCTTCAACTGGTTCAGTGGGCTAGCTGATAGTGGCGGCTGGAGGTCTAATATGTTTCCCATTAGGGACGTATTGATCATCCCATGGAAGTATGGCTTTGGTGTCCCCAGCTCTGTAGGAGACTCCGGCTGCTGAGACAAGATCTGAGACCAGGGCAGGAAAAGGTAAGTTGCCCGCGATTTGTGCGTGTCACATGGCATTCCGGATATGTCTAGGTAGATTCAGAGGTTGGTCTGTAAAGATGCACCATAGAAGAATGGCCATGTCCGCAGTGAAGGATGATTCGTGAGTGCTCAGAAAGACGTAATGGGACATGATCTGTGCCCATACGTGAGCCTCCATGGTAAGTGCTGAAGCCGATATTCCCTTAGGGCGGGTGTGATGGTATCCGTAGATCCAACGGCTGCCAGGTAGTACGATAACTCTGAGAACGGCGTCCCAGTCAAAGTGGTACATCTGGCGCTTGAGTGTGGCTTCTTGAAAGGCGTCTAATCCTTCTGGAACAGGGGGAAGACCTAGAGCTTTTTGAATGGCCTCTTCTGTAATAGGGACTTGCTTCTGGCGGACGTAGACAGACTGCAGGGTTGGTAGGTGGAAGTTGAAGTAGAACTCGACTACCCAAGAAAGATTGACCTGCCCTGGCTGTCTCTGTAGGAAATCCCATTATCTTCGTGCAATCTGCGGCTCAACAAATGTAGCAATGTGGTTTGGGAAGAGAAGAAGGTATTCGTTGTTGTAACTCCTTTCTGCCAGGATGGGGAACATCTGCTCACAGTAGCGATTAGGGAATCGCGCAGTGTCCTTTGCTGGGAAGGCTCTTTCTTTATCATCAACTTTTATAATCCTCTTAATTTTCTTTGTTGAGGGCTTAACTGCAGTTGAAGAGGGTTCTGCCACTAACGCTCTTTTTGTTCCTCTTCTTGCTGGTTGTTTGGGAGTAGCTTTCTCCTTTCCTTTCTTGGTGGCCATTCTGAAAAAGGAAAGAGAAAGTAAATTAAATTCAAAGAGATAGAGCAAGGAAGAGGGCAGAAAAAGTGGTAATCAATGCACAATAAAGAAGAACGACGTTAACACATGGTCATGACTACATGTGAAAAGTTCATCAATGAAAATATAGCAAGTGTATGTGGGGACAATTAAATGCAAGGGGTTTATTGGCATGCAGGCAAAGGCATGAGTAGCATAGATCAAGCATTCAATGTCCAAGTGAGATTACCAAGTCTTTCAAACTAGCAATTTATTTGTAATAACAATTATATTAAATTAATAAAATATAAAAAGGATTTTGTGAAAAGCAAGCATTGAAAAGTAGAATAAAGTAGAAAAAATGCTTAATGCCATATGGGCCTTTTCACAAACACATAGCATGCATGATAGTTAAGTTATTGAAAGCATGAATTTGAACATGCAAGCATCCCTTGAAAAAGTAATATATAATTGTCAAACAAATTTATAACAATCCACAAGCATATAATGACTCACATAAATTTATAACACCAAGTAAAAAGGAAGAAAATATGAATAATGAAAGGGGAAAGAAAATAAATTAAGATAACATATAAAAATAAGAAGAAAAATAGAAAAGTAAGGAGAGAAGAAGAAAAAGAAAACCTTGTTAATGGGGGAGAGAGAGAGAGTGAGGGTGTAAAAAGTGAGAAAGAAGGAAGGAGGAAGAAGGGAGGAAGAAGAAATAAGGAGGGAAAAGAGAAAATATGATTTGAGGAGAAAAAGATAAGATAATTGGCAAATCAGGAAAACTATGCGGCTCAAGCGACGCGGTCGCGTGGGGCACGCGGTCGCGCGACTTGCACTTAAACTGATTGATGCGGTCGCAGTGGTCACGCGGTCGCGTGACCCGTTTTATGCCACTGGCGCGAGGGCATCCTCGCACTCGCACAACTCTCTGTTCAAAACCATATTAGTGCCAAATTTTGGGTGACGCGATCGCGTGGGGCATGCGATCGCATGAGTGGCCATTAGAAGGATATGTCATGGTCACGTCGGTCATGCGTTCGCGTGGTAAGGTCTGTGCGTCTAGCGCCAGTCCAGCATCACTCCAGCTCATCTTTCGGCCATGCACCCTTTTGACGTCGATTTTCAAGTCATGCGGCCGCGTGGGTAACGCGGTCGCGTGGGAGGCCAATTTTCCCACCTGACGCGAACGCATCAGCGACACGGTAGCGTGGGGTCAAATTATGCTAAAGGCGCGCCTCCAGCCACGCTCTCGCGTGACTTTCTGTTCGTTTTCTTTTCTTCCCATTGCACTGGTGACGCGGACGCGTCAGTGACGCTGCCGCGTCGCGTGCGTGCTTTTTTTTTTTAAATCTAAAAAAATACAGAATGCAGTGTTAATATGAATGTGATGGAAAACTCCAGATTCAATACAATAAAATAAAATAAAACTCGAAAACAAATAAAACTAAATAAAAATGAAAAAGGAACGATCATACCATGGTGGGTTGTCTCCCACCTAGCACTTTTAGTTAGAGTCCTTAAGTTGGACATTTGGTGAGCTCCTTGTTATGGTGGCTTATGTTTGTATTCATCCAGGAATCCCCACCAGTGTTTGTACGTCTAGTGACCTCCGGGGTCCCAAACTAGGCATGTAAAGCCCTTAAGAAGCTTCAAACTGATTCTTAGGCTCTCGGGGTGACAAATGTCAGAGCAGATTCCAGGATCCCAAATCTTGCTTTTACACCCATTTTTGTTGGGATTTGTATTTTTCCAGCCGGGTGATAAGTAATTTGAATTCTCACTGCAGCTACCAAACAGCTTCCTAGACCCATTCAATTAAGCTCTACACCAACCTTTGCATTTAAACTTAAGGCTTCCAACCATAATGAACCTTGCAGGACAATTCTTACCACTAACCATCTTCCTCTTACTCTTAATGCCACAAAGAGCTCTAAGTTGACCATCCGTCTCCAGTAGCCCATATTCAAGTGGAATTAGAAAGCTAAGGGATATGAATTTTACTCCCTTGAATGTTGTGAAGGATGATGGAAACTTAGGGGGAGGGGTCTCCAATAAATTTGACAAGGTGATGTCAAGCTCCACTCCCTTGTGCTCTTTGACAACTTCCACCTCTTTGCAAACTTCTTTAATTTCAACCTCTTCCTCTTGGTAGCTTTTCTCCAATTCAATATCTTCTTTATTGCTTACCGAGGGCATGGGAGGCTGTGCTTCTTCTTCTTTAATCTCCATCTCTTGATCAACCTCTTCCAAGTCTTTTGTCATGATATGCATTGGAGGTTGTACACCCTCCTCAGCATCAATTTCAATCGCCTTGGAAGGAGGTTTTATAACCTGACTTTCCCATGGAGGTTCAGCATCTCCTAAGTCTTCAACCACTTCTTCCTCTGTAACTATTATGGCTTCCTCCACTTGTTCCAATACAAAGCCATGTTCCTCATTGTCCACCGAAGTTTCTAGTGTCTTCTTCAAGCTTTGCTCTTCTTTTGATTTTCCACATGTAGCCATAGGAGTTCTTTGAGTGCTCAGATATTGGGAAGCTATTATATTTACTAACTCGCCTAAGGCGGCCGCAAAATTTAGCACACTCTTATTCATCCTTTCTTGCCTTTAAAGAATAACACGAAGTCTATCATCCATTGGAGGTTGGGGTGGATATGAGGATTCATTGGTTGGGAGAGAGGGTTCATAATAGGAAGGTGGTTCATCTTAATAATGATATGGAGATGGTAAATATTGAGGTAGTGGTTCATGAGAGTAGTTGTGTTGGAAAGGTGGTGGTTCTGTGTATGGTTCATTTGGCTCATAAGGTGGTTGGTATGGTGGATATGGGTTAGGGTCATATGGAGGTGATTGGCGGAAAGGGGCTTGTGAGTATGGTGGTCCAAAGTCATGTTGAGGAAAGGGTTCATAGGCATATGGTGGTGGTTGTTGATAGTCCATTGGAGGTGGTTGTCGCCAAGAGGGTTGATCAAATCCTTGTGGCTCCTCCCATCTTTGATTGTTCCAACCTTGATGCCTGTTCTCATTGTAATTTCTTCTTCCTGCAACATAATTGTAACCAGACTCATAGCCAAAGGGGTGAGAGTTCATAGTAGTAGAAGAAAATAAAAACAAAAACTAATAAAAAGAAAATATTTTGAAAAAGATATGATTTTTAAAAAAGGGTAAGAAAAGATTTTGAAAAAGATATGATTTTAAAAAAAATATTTGATTTTTAAAAATAAAAATGATAAGAAATTTTTTTTTTAAATATTTACAATAACCAATAATAAGGCACACGTTTGCAATTCCCCGGCAACGGCGCCAAAAATTAACGTGGCGGAAATTGGCGAGTTAAGAATTGTTATAAGATATGCGTTGCAAGTATATTCCTCAACCAACCAGAAATCCGCTTATCAATTTAAAAAGGGTGTCATAGACATTAAAATTAAAATACTGGGAGTATGAATCCCAGGTCGTCTCCCAACAAGTTGCAGGAAAGTGTGCTATTTTATTAATCAGATGGTTTTCAAAAAGATTTGAGTTGAATGACAGGAAATTAAATCAGAGAATTAATGTAATTTAAATAAAAGCCTTGACTGGGAGTAGATTAGTTGGAAGCCCTATTCTTGTTGCAGTACTTTCAAGATTAATTGATAATTGGGGGTTGTTCTGTTCAGTTATCCCCTAATAGGTAAGGGAAAGTCAAACAAGTTGGAATGCTATTTCTATTCACAAGTCCCAGTCCGCTTACTTGGAAAGACTGGCGTTAGTGACTAGAGAGCAATCCAACAATAAACCCAATTACAATTTCTCCTTTGAGCATTCCAACTCAAGGGTTCCTTTCAATCAACTCCCCATCAAGTTAGGGAACTACTCATTCATTGTGAATGTGGAATTCATAACATAGGAAAGGGAATTAAAGAAAGACATGATAAATAAAACTCGAGGAATCAATTAAAGATAAAAGTAACTCTTGTATTGATAAATTCTAAAATAATCCAATAGTAAAATTAAGTAAATTAAAGGACATGGAAGAGTACAGCCAAGTAAAGAAAACGAACTAGAATGACGAAGTCTTGATGAGGTGATAACTCTTCTCAAAATCCCAATGCAAAAAGCAATAGAAATAAAAATCCTAAGAACTATGAATGTGTAGAGAGAAAAAAAAACCTAAAGGAGAGGAAAACTAGATCTGAAAAACTAAAACTATGTGGAATGAATGATGTTGTTGGTCTCTGCATGTTTTCTGGCTCTAGTCTGCTTTTTTGGGCTGAAAACTGGGGCAGAATAGGGCCCGAAATCGTCCCCAGCGATTCTGCAGATTATGCAGATCGCGCACATCACGCGATCGCGTCATTCATGCGGACGCGTCATTCGGCGTTTTGCTTCTCCACGCGGACGCGTCGTCCACGCCTCCGCGTCACTTATGCTATTCCAATCCGCGCGGTCGCGTGAGCCATGCGGCCGCGTCACTGCGATTTTCTCTCTTTCGCGCGGTCGCGTGATCCATGCGGCCGCGTCAATTCTCGCTGGTCATCTCCTCAATTTCTTGTGTTCCTTCCATTTTTGCAAGCTTCCTTTCCAATCTCCAACTCATTCATGCCCTATAAAGCTTGAAACACTTAACACACAGATCACGGCATCGAATGGAATAAAGGAGAATTAAAATACATAATTAAAAGTCTCTATGAAGCAAGTTTTCAATCGTGTAATAATTTTAGGAAGGAAATATAAATGCATGCTAATCATATGAATAAGTGGGTAAAGATCATGATAAAACCACACAATTAAACACAATATAAACCATAAAATAGTGGTTTATCAGACACCCTAGGAACCCCCATTGATTGGAACCTCTACATTGACGGCTCATCAAATAAAGCCGAGAGTGGGGTTGGCGTTATCCTGGAGAGTGACCAAGGGACCCAACTCGAACTCTCCCTAAGGTTCGTGTTCCCCACCTCAAATAATCAAGCCAAGTATGAAGCCCTACTGGCTGGTTTGAAGCTGGCCAAGGAAGTCGGAGCCCAAAGGCTTACCATCTTCATCGATTCATAAGTAGTCACCTCTCAAATAGAAGGAAGTTACCAGGTAAAGGATCCCACCATGAAAAAATACCTAGACAAAACCAAAGAACAGCTCGGAAAATTCATGGGATATGAGATCCGACACATACCTCGGGAACAAAATGCCCGAGCCGACGCATTTTCAAAAGTCACCAGCACCAAACCAGGAGGCAATAATAGAAGCCTCATCTAAGAAACCCTACAAAATCCATCGACCTCAAAGGTAGAGAAGGTCCTGAACATATCTGACCAGAACCAAGGGTGGACGACACCAATAATCAACTACCTTAAATCTGAAACGCTCCCCGCAGATAAAAAGGAAGCAAAAAAAACTCATAAGGGACGCACAATATTACACCCTAGTAGGCGACATCCTATACAGAAGAGGGATTTCAACACCCCTCCTCAAATGCGTCCCAACCTCCTCCACAAAGGAGGTCCTGGAAGAAGTTCACAGTGGCATGTGCGGTAACCAACTCGGCGCACGGGCTCTATCCAAAAAGGTCCTCCAAGCCGGCTTTTACTGGCCGACCTTACAGAAGGAAGCAACAAAGTTCGTCAAAACATGCCTCCCATGCCAGAAGCACGCCAACTTCCATATCGCCCCTCCCGAATAGCTCATCTGCGTCACTTCACCGTGGCTGTTCGCAAAGTAGGGGCTCGACCTCCTCGGACCATTCCCCCAGGGATCAGGGCAAGTCAAATTCCTCTTTGTAGGAGTAGACTACTTCATAAAGTGGATTGACGCAGAGTCATTGGCCGCCGCTACTGCCCAAAGAAGTCGGAAGTTTCTATATAGAAATATTGTCACAAGGTTCGGGGTTCCCTGCTCATCACCACGGACAATGGTACTCAGTACACTGACACAGGCTTCAGAAATCTAGTAGCTGATCTGAAAATAAAGCACCAGTTCACCTCAGTGGAACACCCACAAGCCAACGGATAGGCAAAAGCCGCCAACAATGTCATACTGGCCGGGTTGACACGCCGTCTGCAGGACGCAAAGGGAGCCTGGGCTGAAGAGCTCCCACAAGTCCTTTGGGCATACCGAACGACGCCGTACTCCACCACGAGAGAATCACCTTTCCGAATTGCTTATGAAGTGGAGGTAATGATCCCCATAGAAATAGACAAAAAATCCCCTAGGGTGATCTTCTACAACGATGACGCCTACTCCCAAGCACAAAGGGAAGAACTCGACCTGCTTCCGAAATTCCGGGAAAGAGCTTGGATCCAAGAGGAAGCCCTGAAGTGTCGAATGGCCACGAGGTACAATCAAAAGGTAATCCAACGAAGCTTCGCTACCAACGACCTCATCCTCATCTGAAATGATATCAGAGCAGGTCGGTCGGGAGAAGGGAAGCTAACAGCCAACTGGAAAGGACCATACCGAATCACGAAAGTACTAGGAAAGCGTTACTATAGGGTGGCCGACCTCCAAGGGCGGGAGCTCCTGAGGTCCTAGCATGCTTGTAACCTAAGAAGGTACTACATCTAGAAAAAGGTCTCAGACCAAGGCGCGCTCTTTTTCCCTAAAGGGTTTCTTAAATAGGGCACCAGCCCAAGACCTAAAAGCTGCCTGACTAGTAGGGTAAGCCCTCGTATGTACATACTCCTATCTATATTTTATCTGGTTATTTTACTACTTGAATAAAATTTAAGTTTCCCTAAAATATTTCCTACCAAGACGCATTAATTTACACACAGAATAGTGCAAAATTCATCGTCCGACCAGGAAAGGTCGGAAAGGTGAAGCGACATAGCCCGAGTTAATGCGAGAAATTATAAAAAGTAACCTGTAAAAAGTGGTCTGACGAGGTCAGACTAAAGTGGGATTACTAAAAATAACTTAAGAAGTCCCGACAGAGAAGTCGAACCAATTAAAGGGTCACGAAAAAGGGAACAAACACCAAACAAAGGCCAAGGGAAGGTTAAAAAACCTAGTGCCCGAGTTGCTAACCTAAAAGTAGATGTCTAAAAAGACGCTACTTAAAAAGCAAAAGCAAATCACAAAATCAAGACAGGCTCAAAATTCGTCCAATTCAACTAAAAGAAAGGTTCTGAACAAGAACACTACCCAAAAAAGTTATTGGAATCGATTAAAAGCCTACGAAAGTCAAGCTGTGAAGGACTAAAACGCCCAGAAAATGGAGTAGCATTAAAATCACAGAAGAAGGTAGTAGTTCACGAAAGAACACTACCACGAGATCATTAAAGAGACGCCGACCAAAGCCTACCATGTCAACTAACAAAGGACAGCATCGCCAAAAATAAAAGTTGTCAATATGACTAAGAAAAGGCGTAGTCCAAAAAGGCAAAGGCAAAAGTTTGTAGAATGAACACCACCTTAGAAGATGCCAGCCAAAAAAAGATTCCAAATGCCTAAAAACCTAGGAACCCACGAAAGTATGCCATCACCAAAACATAAGGCCGTACAAAGGTTGAGAAAACAACCTAAAAGATGAAAGTACTTTGGCGAGGTCAGCCAGTGCACCACCAGAATAGTCAGAAACAAATAAATAAAACATTAAAGACTCAAAGGTTGCCTAACGGCAGCCCAAAAGTAAAAGTGTTTTTGATTAAAAAACCAAAAGTTGCTAAGAAGCAACTACAAAGCGTCAGAAGAGTTATGCAACATAGATTACAAAACCAAGAGTTCAAAAACTCCACAGGTCGGATATCAATACATCATAACAAGAGAGATAAGGGAAAGAATCACAAAGGGTCCAGCTTTGCCCCAGTCCCTGCATCTTGAGGGCCAGGAGGGATGACAGAGATCAGGACAGCACCGACCACACCATCAGGCCCATTCAGGATCTCCAGATCTGGCTCCACCTCGGGCTGGGACGTCTTGGTAGGAGGGACTGTAAAAGCCTTAGACACTGAAGGAGGGGCCTCATCATTATCAGGGGCAGGCACAATCTTACCATCCTCCACAACATTGTCCATACTAAACAGACTGAGGTTAGCGTCAGGAGCAATAACTCGGACTTGGGCCTTCAGATTCTCATACAAAGCAGTCATACCATTCACCACATGGCCCTAGAGCTCGGTATAGTCGTCATAAGTAGACTGAAGCCTCTCCTTAGTCTCTAAAAGCTTGCCATCGGTTCGAGTGTAGCTCTCCTTAGCCTTCGAAGACATGACCTTCCTCGGACCCTGAGGATCAAATTCTGGCTTCTTCGGAGGAACCTAGCTAAAACCCTCCCCCGACATCTTGCTCTGGATATATTTTGAGTAGCCAATGCCTTCTTGGTCTTCCTGAGGAACTTCATCGAATCAAAATTGGCCACCATCTCCGAAAAGGAAGAAAATGCCACAGAAACAGTTACACAATAGATGGATACAAAAAATGTGTGAACAAACAAATAAGGATCTGTTAAAAACTTCTTCATGTCCAAATGAGGAGGCTCTCCCCAGTGTTCCTCCAAGACACCTACAAAGGGCCGCTCTACCCCATCTAGACTCTCCCATGGGTACTTAAGGACTATAGTATCTTTCTACCACCATAGGGGAAAGGTCGGTTCATCATTTTTGTCCAGAAAGAAGGGGCGGACACCTTCAATAGCCCGGACTTTAAAATAAAAGTTTTTAAAATCTCGAAAAGAGTCATCAAACATAGAAAAGACTTTTTTCCCCTGAGTAGCCCAGAAGGAAATCCAAGAAGCCTTCTTCTTGGCTGCCCCTAGTTTGGTCATCACAAACAAATAAAGGAAAAGGGAAAGGCTTGGTCGGACACCCAGCTCTTGACATAACAACTAGAAAATCTTCATAAAAGCCCAAGAGTTCGGGTGAAGCTGCGAAGGGGCCACGTTACAGTTCCACAGAATGTCGGTCTCAAACGCAGTAAAAGGAAAGGTAATACCTAATTGGGTAAAGAAAAAGTCATAGGCATAAAAGAAAGGATGCTCTGCCCAACTTATGGGAGGGAAACTAACCCTTTTGGGGTCAGGTGATACCAGTTCGTAGTTCTTTTCATTCTTCCTACTCCCACAAATCCTATGAAACCTCCTAAGCTTCTCACAATACTCCGGGTCAGCTACAATAACACACATTAACACTATGGAATCTAACTAGTTGGCCATACCAACAAGGACCTTTGTAGACATCTCAACAATATTCTTACGAGAAGGCATAAGAAACTACACCTACAGCAAGAAAATAAAAGAAGTGTCACCACCAAACAACTCGGGCAGAATCAAAAGAGCGAAGAAAGCAAACAGCAAACGAAAGGGCGCCCCGGGGTTCACAAGAAACAAGAAGATCATCATCAAAACCCGAGAACACCCTTTGGAGGCAACAAGGCTGATACAGAAAAGGAAGGAACACAAGGAATCAAAACCCTAGCCCCTTCACCAAAAGGAAAAGTGCGAAAGAAAACCAAAAATCCAAGCACCAACATTTCCTCAACAAAGATAAAAAGTGTAAAACTTTTTCAAGAAACAAAGCACGCAATATCACCAGAAGCCAACACAGAGGAGGATCGCAACTATCAACAAACAAGGAAAATGCAACAAGTACCAACCTGCAAGCAAGAAGAAACCGTGACAGCAAGCGTATAGCAGAGTCACGAACGATCCACACCAACGCTTCGAGGCTTCAGAGGGAGAAAAAAGCTTGGGGCAAAATCGAAGAAATAAAAGACAAAAGAGAAAAGGCTCTTTCTCCAGAGACATAGAGGAAAAACAAAACCAAATAACAGCTAAGAAATGGAAAACACCTTTAATTTCAAACAAAATGCAAGGAGGGAAAAGAAATGGCAAAAGGAATAAAAGCCCAATTAATAGGCTTTAAAAACGCTTGCATACTCCCAAGGAAATAACGCTACCGGGAGCAACGCCGCAATTAAAGAAGCGAAGGCAGAAATGCTTCGCGTTTTGAAAAGGCATTAACAACGCAAAACTCATGTGAAGAGAAGCAGGCCAAACACAACCAAACTAATGCTTGAACACGACCTCCCCAAACAGGTCGAAGCTTAGGAGCACGACCTCGGAGAAAGATCGAAGCTCAAGTAGGGGCATTTTTCACACCCTGGGTCGAGCTATAAGGTCCGGGCCGGACAAAGATAGAAAGACCGACCTCTTCGAAAGGTTGGCCCCTTGGACGACCTCTTTTGTAAAGAGCTCGGACTATCACCGCAGAGGCCCAAGAAGGCCCAGAACAAAAAGACCACCATCCACTAGAAGGCGGTTGGGCAAAGATATGA
The DNA here is from genome assembly GCF_059453495.1 of Arachis ipaensis. NCBI lineage: Eukaryota > Viridiplantae > Streptophyta > Magnoliopsida > Fabales > Fabaceae > Arachis > Arachis ipaensis. The sequence goes on along the minus strand of NC_142435.1, from coordinate 38,375,310 downwards.
TCCCATTCACAAAAGATAAAATAAGATAACAAACTTATCTCAAAGGAAGATTGCCAAACACTACTATAAATACACTAGAGCACCCAGGTATAACTCATACTCCAATTCTACAAAAAACTTGCCTAAAGCCCGTACTGACTTATGCATCGGAGTCTCTTGTAGGTACCACTCCCCTCCGATGAACGAGGACCAGCCGCGCCTCCTATTTCAATAAGTCAGATACTGCCGCCTTAGTCAGCAATATCTCATCCGAGATCGACCTCCCAGTTTTAGGTTACCCTCGGAACAGTAGCATTGAATGCCAGCCAGGAAGCAACCCCTGGGCATTCAAACGCCAGTATAGAGAAGCAGAGAATTTGAATTTTCTAGCCTCTGAGGACCAAGAGGTCTCACGGAAGCTTTACCTACCCCACCTTCATCTTTCTCATTGATCATATTTGCTCGAAGACGTGCAAAACTCTTAAGTTTGGTGTTGCAAAAGCTCTGCTTTGTGACTTCTACCGCTCTTAAGTATAGAAGAAGAGGATGGAGCAAACTAGAGAGCATGCACATGAGCCTGTGCAGCCGCCTCAACAAAGACAAAGGAGTGACATAGAAGAGACCAAGTATCATATTGGATCCTCAAAGAGGAGCATTAGCCACCATCATTCAGGTGGATTCATTCTCTTTTACACCCCTTTCCTGTTTTATTTTTCTATTTTCTGTCTATTTTATTATCTGTTCTCTTGTCCTAGTTGCATGATCATTTGCATTTGATGTCTTAAAAGTTATAAAATGTTCCATATATCTCTCACCTTGCTTAAATGAAAAAAAATTATTCGAAAAGAACTGAGAGATGCATGAATTTCAAGTTTAAAATAAGATTAGTTTAATTAGTTTGATGTGGTGTCATTTGCTTTTGTTTTCTGAATTTATGAAATAAACAGTGCATATTTGAAGTTGAAATTTTAGAATGCTGGCTCTTGAAAGAAAAAAAAAGGAAAAGTATTATTGATAATCTGAAAAATCTAAAAATTGATACTTAAAGTAAGAAAAAGCAGCAAAAAGAAGAAGAAAAAGCATGTTGCAAAAGAAAAAAATATAGATATATGTATGCAAGAAAGAAAAGAAAAAATGTCAAAAAAGAAAAAAATAAAAAACAGAAAAATCCATTACTACCGAAAAATGCAAGAAAAGGAGGGCAGATTGAAAAAGTCAGTAACCCTTTAAACCAAGGCTTTGAGCATCAGTGGATAGGAGGGCCCAAAGGAATAAAATCCTGGCCTAAGCGGATAAACTAAGTTATCCCTAACCATGTGCTTGTGGCGTGAAGGTGTCAAGTGAAAAACTTGAGACCGAGCAGTTAAAGTCGTGGTCAAAAGCAAAATGCGTGTGCTTAAGAACTCTGGACACCTCCATCTGGGGACTCTAGCAAAGTTGAGTCACAATCTGAAAAGGTTCACCCAGGTAAAGTGTCTGAGGCATGAATGTATCCGGTGGTAATACTGAAAAACAGAGTGCTTAGGATCACGGCCAAGACTCAGAAAGCTGTGTTCAAGAATCAAAATAAGCTTAACTAGGAGAGTCAATGATATCATTTGGATTCTAAGTTTCTAAAGATGCCAGCCATTCTAAGTTTCAATGGATAGTGAGGTGCCAAAACTATTCAGAAGTAAAAAGCTACTAAGTCCCGCTCATCTGATTGTAACTAAGCTTCATTTGAAACTTAGAAATTTATTGTATCTTAATTTTCTTTTTTTATCCTACAGTGTTTTTAGTTGCTTGGGGACAAGCAATGGTTTAAGTTTGGTGTTGTGATGAGTGGATATTTTATACGCTTTTTGACATCATTTTCATATAGTTTTTAGTAGTTTTTATTAAGTTTTTATAGGTTTTAGTGTTAAATTCACATTTTTGGATTCTACTATGAGTTTTTGTGTTTTTGGACAACTTCAAGTATTTTCTGGCTGAAATTGAGGAGCTAGAGCAGAAGTCTAATTCAGAGACTGAGAAAGCACTGCAGATGTTGTTTGAATCTGACCTTCCGGTATCCAGAAGAGCTTTTCTGGAGCTACAGAAGTCCAAATAGAGCGCTTCCAAAGGCTATGGAAAGCTGACTTTCAGAGCTTTCCAGAAATATATAATAGTTCATACTTAGCTTCGGATTAAAAGGCCCAAAACTGACATCCAAAGCCAGCTTTATGCTCCCTTCCAGGCATCCAGCGCCCAAAGAGCAGAGACCAATGTACAAACGCCCAGAGAGGACCCCCCAGCTGGTGTTCCACGCCCAAAGAGCCTCATAGCACGTGAATCTCATCAAAGCTCAGCCCAAACACTCACCAAGTGGGCTCCAGAAGTGGATTTTAGCACTAAATAAACTATCTTACCCTTACTAGTCATCTGTTTAGTATTTAAAGTGTATTTTACAGATCTCTTAGGGGAGGACGCATACTATTCAGCCTATTTTCATTTTACATTGTATTTTCCTTTTAGTATGAGTTTCTAAACCTCCTAGGTTGAGGGGAGGAGCTCTGCTCAGTCCTATGAAGTAATAAAAGTACTACTGTTTCTGTTCGATCCGTGTTTGATTAATTCTAAGATGTATATTCGTTCTTCATCATGGCGAATAGGATGATCTAACCAATTAGCTCTGTTCATCATATTAAGACGAATGTGCCTGACAAACACTCGCGTCTACTTGGGTCAGAATGCGTCTTTCACCAGACAAGGACGACCAACAGCTTGAATATATATCTCTCAGACGGCTAATCCACGACTTCGTTGGGGACTTCCCGAGACATCAGTTTAGCCAATTTCCAGGGAGATTAGGGTCTCTGTGGTAGAGGCTAGAACCCAAAGATGCAACATTCTCTGATCCGGAAGATCCGACCTTGTCTGTGGCGTTTTGAGTAGGATCATAAAGGAGAATAGACTGTACACGCTTCACCCTCAAGTAGAGATGGATCCATACTAAACCTGGGGTTCAGATCCGGAGGAGTATTGGCAGCTGCTCAAACCAGTGTCAATCACATACAGCCTGTCATTGAAGAAATCATTCACAAGCAAAGAGAGTAGTAGTACTAGAGTTAATTCAGAAAGGCAAAGCAACTCCAACTCTCAACTCTATTCCTATCATTTAATCCAATTGGTTTTACCCCTTTCGCACATTACATTACAACTCTATATATGACATATAATCATTCAATGTTTACACAACAACCTTCTGATTCCGCCTGACTAAAACTTGCAAGATAACCATAGCTTGCTTTAAACCACAATCCTCGTGGGATCGACCCTGACTCGCTCAGGTATTACTTAGACAACCCAGTGCACTTGCTGGTACTGCATGTATGGAAGTGTGGGGTTTGTGTACGTGCACCATTTCTTTGTCATCCTCTCAAAATTTGTGGTCCATATCTTACTTATGAAGCCAACTTTCTTTGCGTAGCTCGCATAAAAATCCTAGGCCAGTGTCAAATGCTCAAACCGCATCCCAACTCTAGGTATTTCGTCTTGAGCAAGGCAACTATGATCTAGTAACTATGAATCAGTTCAAGACAGACATCATTCAATTAACACGATGATTAATGGTCAATTCAAACATGCAGTTAACGAAAAAACAACAACGAACTAGAGTCCAAACCTCATCAACAAGATCCGTGTCATCACATCTAATCTCAGTAATGTCCGTACATTGTATGACCTAGAATCAAACATGCACAAACAAACCCAAACAAACAAACTAATTAGATACCGTACTATTAAATAAATATCAACTAAATAGATTTTATTAATACTCTATCTAAGAATATCATAATAAAATTTATTACTATACATGAATTAAAAAAATCATAACAATGAGACATATACTCATACAAAGTGCCACTTAACTAGTTAGGATTATATTAATTATTTATATAGAGACTGCATAAGTGAAAGAGTAAAACCGTCGATTAGGAATTTCTTCTTGGTTAGAGAAAATAACTTCGTTGTAAGTATAGTTCCAAACCGACAAGTAATGCTCAATCAAAGTTTAATTTTTGGTTATCACAAGTCCAACCCAATAAAAGTAACAGAGAGTATTAGTCTCGAGTCGTTCTCCCTAGGAATTGCAATTGAGTGCTCAAGTATTGGTTATGAGTTTCACGGGTTGCGTTGATAAAAGGGCAAGAAATGTAAAGCAAGCAACTAAAGAAAGCAATTACTAAAGAGAGACATTCATGGCAAGGATTGAGAATATAGGCTTTCTATCATAGTCATTAATTATCATAGAATAATTAACAAGAGCTAATCCTATTTAGTCATTTTCAACATAGGAAGAAGGTATAATATTATCTTCATAATGAGAGAAAGTCAAATAAGACTAGTTAATCTCAATCCAAAAGTCCTAATCAACTTACTAATTGAATTTGCAAGAGATTAGAGTCAATGAAAATAATATTAACTAACAACTCTAGATCACCAACGTGAGTTGGGTATTAATGACTCAAGATTGCCTAATTTCTCTTTCCAAGCCAATAATGCTCAAAAAGCTACTCTAACATCCAACCAAGCATTTTGTCAAATACTTGGAAGGCATAAAAGGAAAGCATGGTAAATGATAAGAAATAGTAAAATTAACAACTACCCAATGCAAGAAATTAATAATAACAACTAAGGAAAGCACATTAAACATGAAATACCTCAAATTACATTAAATAGAATGGAAATTAACAGTAACCAAAATGAGAAATTAACAAGAAGAACTAAGAAAATCAAAGCAATTAAACAAGGAAAAGTAAAAGGAACTAGATGAAAACAAGAATTAAAACCTAAATTAAAGAGAGTTTAACCTAAATCTACCCTAATTCTAGAGAGAAGAGGGAGCTTCTCTCTCTAGAAACTACCTAAAGCATGGTCCTAATCTAATTTAATTGCTCCCCCCTTTTTCCAATCATGAATTCTGCATTAAATAGCCTTAGAAATGAGTTGGAATTGGGCCTGGAAAGCTCAGAAACCGCCCCTAGCGTATTCACTTTAATGAGGTCACGTGATCAGCGTCACGCGTGTGCGTGGCTGACGCGTACGCGCCACTGGTAGATTCCCTCCTCACGCGTACGCGTGGATGACGCGTGCGCGTGGCCTTGAATTTTCCAAATGCTCATTTCTTTATGAATTCCCCACTTTGCATGCTTTTCTTTTCACTTCTTCAATCCAATACTTTCCTTATAAATCTGAAATCACTCAACAAACATATCAAGGCATCAAATGGAATTAAAGTGAATTAAAATTGGCAAATTAAAGGCCTAAAAAGCATGTTTTCACTCTTAAGCACAAATTTAGGGAGAATTGCAAAAGCATGCTGTTTCATTAAATAAATGTGAGAAAAGTTGATAAAATCTCCTAAATTCAACACAAGATAAACCATAAAATTGGGGCTTATCAAACCTCCCCACGCTTAAACTAAGCATATCCTCATGCTAAACCAAGAAAGAGACAAAGGGTATTAACATTTATTCAATACAAACTATCTATATGCAACCTATCTACATGCAATCTATCTACATGCAATCTATCTAAATGCATGTAATTACTTGGTCAAAATAAATCAATTTCCAATAAAGCATATATGAATATGAGGGCTATTGGTATTAACAACCCAGTCAAATCCATAATTGAATTGAGTTATTGAAAAGAATTTACAACTTGCAAGAAAAGAGATAATCATGGGTGAAAACATGTAATTGAGTAATCGAACCCTCACCAGATGTGTATCCGCTCTAGTCACTCAAGTGTTTAGAGTTGATACACTCAATTCTCCTCTAATCATGCTTTCTAAGATTTGTTTTTTATCTAGCAATCAATAATTATTCAATGCATGCATACAAATATCATGGGGACTTTTTCATAGGTTGTAATGGGGCTAGGGTAAAGGTAAGGGTGCATATGGTCAAGTGAGTTTGAAATTTGAATCTTTGATTAACCTAAGCTTCCCACCTAACCTATTTAACAACCTATAAAATTTGAATTCTAACCTAACTACCCATTCTTCACTTTTTCATACACTCATGCATTCTCTTTTTTATCACAACCCATATGCATTGATTATTATTGAACTTCACGTTGGGGCATTTTGTCCCCTTTTTTATTTCTTTCTTTTTCTATATTTTTTCCTTTTCTATTTTTTTTATTTTCCTACATTTTTTTCTTTTTCTTTTGATGAATTATATACAAAGGTACCAATGCATATGGTTTAAACATTTAATGCATGAGTATGTACCCAATTTCCAATATTCTCAATGAAAACTCAAAATACTCTTTTATCTCACCCAATGTTTCCAACTCTCCCACAATTAAATGATAAACACTCTCACTAGCCTAAGCTAATCAAAGATCCAAACAAGGGGCATTTATTATTTTTTGCTTTAAGGATTGTAGTGTGCTAAATTAAGAACAAAAGGGGTTTAACATAGGTTCAAAGTTGACTAACAATGGAAGATAAAAAGGTAGGCTATTTGGGTAAGTGAGCTATTTGAAACAATGGCCTCAATCATATAAATGCATGTATACACAAAATAATGGACATAAAGAATCAAACAAATCAAAGATTACAATCATAGAAAGAGAATAATACATACAAGAATGAAAATAGTGGTTATATGATGTAACCACATAATTAGGCTCAAAACTCACATGCTTATGTATTCTTAGCCCAAAAACATGTTCCACAATATAATTCAAGCAAGTTCTAAAATAAAATTTCAAATCAATTGGGGTACCCTATAGATAAATTTCTTAAAAATTTATTATTTTGACTAAGCTTATTATATATATATACAAAATAAGAAGATGCAACAAAAAAATCCTAAAAGAGCTAAAAATGAAATGCAAAAGTGTTGGGATTAGAAATTTGTCACCCAAAAATGCTTATTGGTTGGTTGACATCCCCACACTTAAAAGTTTGCACCGTCCTCGGTGCATTCAGAGATGAGCAAGGGGGTACAGTGACTTTTCGGGTTGTCACCTTTAGCTGGTGGATCAACTGGCTGGCGGTTGCTGCATGTTCTTTCTCCTGCTTTGTTTTTGCTTATGATGACTCACCCATGAAAGATAGAAAATAGCACAATAAGATGAGAAAATGCAAAATCAAGGAAGTATAAATTGTTGGAATGAGGTAAATCACTAGAATTGAGTGAGTGAATTAGTGTGACATTGATGAAAAAATAGGTGTGTGAATTCTAAGATTGTGCGCGGCTTAGAACTCACACCCTAGCATTTAAAGCTATGTCACAACTACAGAAAAAAACATACACTTCACTCATTCTAGTGTGCTTGAAATACTTTAAAGTAACTTGTAAGTTAAGACAAGTAAACAAGTGATAAAGAAGCATGAAAGCACTCAATCAAATAAACAAGCAATTGTGAAATAGATAATGAATGGACATAGATTGATGTGTAAGGTAACTTTAATGAACAAAATAGAATATAAAACTTACACATCAATTAATAACACACTTTGAATTTTACTTGCAATACCTAATTAACATAGAAGTGGGAGACATTGGTGCTATGGAACTTAGGAAAAGAGGTAGAAATTAAAATCAATCACATAGCAAGAATGGTCCACAAAGCTTGAAAAGCTAAAAAATATGCAATTAGGTAAGCTGACTATCCAATTCCACAATTCCAAAATCTCAATGCATGAAATAGGTGATGTAAATAAGGATCAATCATAAACAAGCATCACCTAACAAAAAAATGCATTGGTAATACACAATTGCCTAACAATAGATAGTAATTTCAAATTACATGGTGGCCAAAACATGTAATTTAAAAGATTTAGGATACTTGAGGGCAATGTCATGTACTTGGTGTTTAAAAACATGAAGCATTAAGAACTCAAAACCAAGTAACAAATTGTAACCTCAATAAAGAAATCCAACATTGAGTATAAAAAACAATTATGCTAAAATAGCATTCAGTTAATAATAAGCAGCAATAAATAGCAAACAAGATTAATAATCCAACACTTATAATGGAAAACAGAAAAACAAACATAAATCAAACTAACTAATAACTAACTAACCAACTAACAACTAACAAACTATAGAAAATAATGGTAGATGGGGAATGGTAGTGTTGGATGATGGTTGAAGGGTGGAAAGAAAAGAGTAGAAGAGAGAAGAAGGAAAGAAATGGAGAGAAGAGAAGAAAAGAAGGTGGGTGAAATAAGGCAGTGGTCACGCGTACGCGTGATTGGCAAAAGTGAGGTGTGACGCCTACGCATCGTCGACGCGCACGCGTGAGTGAAGAGAGAGATAGGTGACGCGTACGCGTGGGTGACGCATACGCGTGGGCCAGAATTGTGCTAGAGGCACAATTTCAGCACACTATATGCGCAACTCTCTGGTTTTTGTACTGGACCCTAAAAATTTTGGTGGTTACGCGTACGCGTGGGCGAGGCGTACGCGTGAGGGGTTGGAAACTGGGGGGTCACGCGTTTGCATGGTTGACGCGTACACGTGGCTAGGTGCTCTGTTTTTCAAAATTTTCCAATTTCTTGCACCAAACCAAGCATTCCAAACCTCCCAATAGCTACCAAAACACCATTAAAGCTTATTTAACATACTAGACTACCAACTAAACTCAACAAACCAAAATAAACATGAAATTAAACTAATTTACCAATATGTACAAAAAGAGAAAAAATGAAAAGAGTTTACCATGGTAGGGTGTCTCCCACCTAGCACTTTTAATTAAAGTCCTTAAGTTGGACCATTGATGGGGTCCTTGCTATGGTGGCTTATGCTTGTGCTCATCCTTGAATCTCCATCAATGTTTGCATATCCAATGTCCACCGGGATTCCAAATTAGGCGCACAAGGCCTTCAAGTAAGCTTGAGCAAGTGACAAGACCCCAAGAGTGTTGATTGTTGAAAGGAATTCCAGGGTCCCAAATCTTGTTCTTGCATATCTTCTTGTTGACTACCATAGTTAAATCCGGGTGACAAGGCTTGTGAATTCTCAATTGAGCATCCAAACACCTTCCTAGACCCATTCAATGTAGCACTACACCAACCATTGCTCTTAAACTTAGATGAGGCAACCATAGTGAACCTTGAATTGTGATGCCTACCACTAACCAACTCTTTCTTGCTTTTCATTTCACAAATATTCCTAAGTTGACCATCCGTTTCAAGCAACCCATATTCAAGTAGAATAAGAAAGCTAAGGGATATGAATTTTACCCACTTGAACGGTGTAAAGGACGATGATGACTTAGGAAGGGGGACCTCTCCATACTTTGACAATGCGAGGTCCACTCCCTTGTGCTCTTCTTTGGTTACCTCCACCTCTTGACAAGCATCTTCCATGTTCACTTCTTGACAAAGTTCTTCACATTCAACCACTTCCTCACTAAACTCTTCTAGCTCTTCTCCATCCTTCATGTCACAACTTGGAGGTAATGTGGAACTTATCTCAACATCTACCTCAATTTTAATGGAGGAAGACTCCTCAAATACCAACTGACTATGTGTTGGTGGGGAATCATCATCAAGAGGAAGATTTATTGCTTTCTCACCTTCTTCCAATTCTTCATCATTCATCTTATGCTTAGGAGGTTACGCACCCTCCTTGACATTGCTTTCAAGCTCAATGGAAGAAGGTTCAATGGAATCTTCGAGGTGATTTGTTAGTGAAGACAAGCACTCATCAATGATTGAGTCCAATTCTTGATCAACCTCTCCTAATTCTTTAATCACTCCTCCCGGCTCAATTGTCTCAACTTCCTCCTGGCTCAATTGTCTCAACTTCCTCCCTTAGTTGCGATTCTTGCTTCGACTCCTCTTCTTCACCTTGAAGCTTCAAGTTCATTCCCTCACTATGCTCCTTGGTTGATCCTCCACATTCATCAATGGGAGTACTTGGGATGCATGAGCTTAGGTGGGAGGCCATGTGGTTAATGGCTTCTACCATGGTAGCGACCATGACTTCTAGCTTCTTTAGCTCCTTTTGCTTCTCTTCTTGCCTTTGGATATAAGAGCTAATATCTCTTCGTTGTTCTTGTAAGAAATTTTGGAAAGCTTCATCCATTGGAGGCGGTGGTGGAAGAGATGGTTCATTGTTTGGGGGAAAGGGTTCATAATTGGAATGTGGTTCATCTTGGTAAGAGTATGGAGGTGATGTATATGAAATTGATGGTTCTTGAGAATATTGATGTTGGAATGGTGGTGGCTCTAAGTATGGCTCATATGGTTGTTGGCATAGTTGTAAGAACCAAACTAGTGATCAAACCATTCAGACTATTGGTTCACTAGTTTATTAGTTCAACCGATAAATCACTGGTTGAACCGGTAAAACCGATCCTACGTAAATAAAAAATATAAAATAGACAACTAATACAAAAATAGACATAAAATTAGTTAGTACTACTACACTAGTATCTTAATTTGATATAATAAGAATAACAATTCATAATATCAGTAAATTTCAATACTAATATAAAAACAGATAACTTTAATCACAACACTAACATTGAAATAGATAAAGTAAATTAATAAATTTTTAGTAAAATTTATATTTCTATCAATAATGGTACATAATTAAAAATATAATTTCAAAAGATAGAGAATATAAAATTAAAATTAAATTAGATATTTATAAAATTATTTAATTCAAGAGTTCACTATATAATTAGTCTTTGTCATTAAAAATCTTGAGAAACATAGTGGCATAATGGTAATGCAGAGGCAAAGTAACCAACAGGTCCCTTGTTCGAACCTTCACTCAAGCATTTTAGACTTTTCCAACATAACACATGCTAATAGGTTGACAAGTGGCACGCTGAGGACCGTACGTCGCAGTGGATCACATGTGGGGATGCCATGCTATGGAGCACCATAGAGTGGCAACCAAACCGAACTGGTTGGACCGATTTCTACCGGTTCTTACTGATTTAACTGGTTTTTGTCGGTTCTCACCGGTTCATGCCAGTTTTATCCTTAAACGGTTCATAAGATGAGCCGAACCAATTTATGGTCCGGTTTACTGGTTTTCTGGTCGAACTGGCTAGTCTACTTCGGTTTTTACAACTATGATTATTGGTATGGTGGATATAGGTTAGGATCATATGGAGGTGAATGGTGCTATGGGGCTTGTGAGTAAGGTTGTTCTTATAGATGTTGAGGAAGAGGGTCATATGCATATATTGATTGTGGTTGACAACCAAAATGAGGGTCACCACATCCATTAGGTTGATTTGCATTAGGAGTTAGATTGTACCCATAGGAACCGACGGAGGTTGTTGCCAAGAAGGTTATCCATAGGCTTGGGGCTCCTCCCACCTTTGATTTTCAAATTCTTGATGCACATCCTCATTGAAGCTTCCATTTTCTACAACATAGTTTGAACCAAACTCATAGCCAAAAGGGTGAGAATTCATGGTAGCAAGAAAAATGAAAGCAAAAACTAATAAGAGACAAAGAAAGTAAACTCCCAAAACTAGCAACAACTAACAAAGAAGCAAAAGGCAAACATATTCATAATATTTACATATATACAATAACCAATAATAAGCACACATTGCAACTCCCTGGCAATGGCGCCAAAAACTTGAAAGAGTAAAACCGTCGGTTAGGAATTTCTTCTCGGTTAGCGGAAATAACTTTGTTGCAAGTATAGTTCTGAACCGACAAGTAATGCTCAATCAAAGTTTAATTTTTGGTTGTCACAAGTCCAACCCAATAAAAGTAATCGAGAGTATTAGTCCTGGATCGTTCTTCCTAGGAATTGTAATTGAGTGCTCAAGTAATGTAAAGCAATTAAACAGGTTGGGTTGATAAAAGGGTAAGAAATGTAAAGCAAGCAACTAAAGAAAGCAATTACTAAAGAGAGACATTCAAGGCAAGGATTGAGAATGTAGGCTTTCTATCATAGTCATTAATTATCATACAATAATTAACAAGAGCTAATCCTATTTAGTCATCTTCAACATAGGAAGAAGGTATAATATTATCTTCATAATGAGAAAAAGTCAAATAAGACTAGTTAATCTCAATCTAAAAGTCCTAATAAACTTACTAATTGAATTAGCAAGAGATTAGAGTCAATGGAAATAATATTAACTAACAATTCTAGATCACCAACATGAGTTGGGTATTAATGACTCAAGATTGCCTAATTTCTCTTTCCAAGCCAAGAATGCTCAAAAAGATACTCTAACATCCAACCAAACATTTTGTCAAACACTTGGAAGGCATAAAAAGAAATCATGGTAAATGGTAAGAAATAGTAAAATCTACAACTACCCAATGCAAGAAATTAACAATAACAACTAAGGAAAGCACATTAAACATGAAATACCTCAAAATTGCATTAAAGAGAATGGAAATTAACAAGAGTTCATCAACATAAAAAGTAACCAAAATGAGAAATTAACAAGAACTAAGAAAATTAAAGCAATTAAACAAGGAAAAGTAAAAGGAACTAGATGAAAACAAGAATTAAAACCTAAATTAAAGAGAGTTTAATCTAAATCTATCCTAATTCTAGAGAGAAGAGGGAGCTTCTCTCTCTAGAAACTACCTAAAGCATGGTCCTAATCTAATCTAATTGCTCCCCCCTTTTTCCAATCTTGAATTTTGCATCAAATAGCCTCAGAAATGAGTTGGCATTGGGTCTGGAAAGCTCAGAAATCGCCCCTAGCATATCACTTTAATGAGGTCATGTGATCAGCATCACGCGTGCGCGTCGCTGGTAGATTCTCTCCTCATGCGTACGCGTGGATGACGCGTGCGCGTGACCTTGAATTCTCTAAATGCTCATTTCTTCATGAATTCCCCAATTTGCATGCTTTTCTCTTCACTTCTTCCATCCAATACTTGCCTTATGAATCTGAAATCACTAACAAATATATCAAGGCATCGAATGGAATTAAAGTGAACTAAAATTGGCAAATTAAAGGCCTAGAAAGCATGTTTTCATTCTTAAGTACAAATTTAGGGAGAATTACAAAAGCATGCTATTTCATTGAATAAATGTGAGAAAAGTTGATAAAATCCCCTAAATTCAATACAAGATAAACCACAAAATTGAAGTTTATCAATAAGTCCACCACATATGAAATATAACTACACAAACTAAAAGTGAGTCTTCTACTATGCTGTGAAAAGTCTCAGTATTAGCTCCTATAATTTCCTTACATATTTAGCCACATTTGTTAGTGCATGCATGGAATAGGAGCATATGGATGGGGATTCTTAACATTCTAATGGCAACCATGGGCAAAATTTTCTCATTTAACACTAAACATATATTGAAAAAATTTCAGTGTAACATATTAAAAGGTAATGAAACAATTTATCAGCTCAAGTAAATAAATTTCCATCTTCATCTTCTTTAGAACTTGAAGTATGGTTCACTGTAACAAGTTATAAAAACCTAACAAGCAAGCAACCTGTAGCTAGTAAGTAGTAGTACGACATCCCACCGTTCTAAAAATGTAATTCTTTTTAAATAGAAAAAATTGAAAATAATTTTTTTAGTGGAGCATCTAATTATATATTACACTTTCACTAATTACTACATTGATGGACAAGAACACCATCCAAAATTTTGTAAAAGAATATCATTACGGGTTAATAATGTTGAGCTTATAATAACCATCTAATTTATATGAAAATAAACATATGTCTAAAAGAAGCAACATACATTAGTTACCTTGTTAGACTGTTCACCTTTCCTGTCGAACGAATTGAGAAGCTTGTCGATTGAATACATGGTATTATCGTCGATGAAAAAAGCTGGCGCGAGACACACCGGTTCGACCGAATTGGCCTCTATTGAAATGGCTGTGAAAGGTTACGTACGTATAAAATGGCAGTAGCAACTCTCCGTGTATTAAGGCGGATTAGTCGGAGACGACGAGGTGGCGATGGTGGACGCGGTGACCTACGGGGGGCTGCACGGTGCACAGGTTATGGGCTGTGGGAAAAAAATTTCATGGCTTGGTGGGCTGGTCGGACGTTGGCGCAAAGGGAGGCGGCGTCGGCTGTGGTTGCATGGCGATGGCTGGCTTTGTTGTCGGGAAGGTCCACCGAGAATGAGAGAGGAAATATGGTGAGAGGAGACGAAACGTGTAACTGTTCAATATGCAAAACCTGATTTTTAAAATTTGAAAAATGGTTTTTATTGGAATTTAATTAATCAAATCATTAATTAAATTTAGGATTAATTTATTTTTTTAACCCTATTATTCATATTGTTCACCAATATTATTGTTCACTGATAAACCACTATTTTATGGTTTATATTGTGCTTAATTGTGCGGTTTTATCAAATCTTTACCCACTTATTCATATGATAGGCACGCATTTATAATTCCTTCCAAAAAATACTTCATGGTTGAAAACTTGCTTCCTAGAGACTTTTAATTTTGTATTTTTAATTCTCCTTTATTCCATTCGATGCCGTGATCTGTGTGTTAAGTGTTTCAGGCTTTATAGGGCATGAATGACTTGGAGATTGGAAAGGAAGCTTGCAAAAATGGAAGGAACACAAGAAATTGAGGAGATGACCAGCGAGAAGTGATGCAGACGCATGGCTCACGCGACCGCGCGACATAGAGGAAATTGCAGTGACACGGACGCATGGCTCACGCGACCGCGCGGATTGGAAACTGCACAAGTGACGCGAAGGCGTGGACGACGCGCACGCGTGGCAAGGCAAAACGCTGGATGACGCGAACGCCTGGATGACGTGATCGTGTGACATGCGCGATCTGCAGAATCTGTAGAATTCGCTGGGGGTAATTTTAGGCCCTGTTTTGACCCGGTTTTCGGCCCAGAAAAGCATATTAGAGCCAGGGAATATGCAGAGACCAGAGACAACATTCATTCTGCATAGTTTTAGTTTTAGATCTGATTTTACTCCTCCTCTAGGTTTTCTCTCTACACATTCATAGTTCTTAGGATTTTGATTTTATCGCATTTTGGATTAGGATATTGAGAAGAGTTATTATCTCTGTCAAGACTTCGTCTTTCTAGTTTGTTTCCTTACTTGTCACTTACTCTTTTATGTCCTTTATTCACTCCGAGTTACTCTTGGATTATTTCTAGAATTTATTTATACAAGAACTATTTTTATTTTTAATTGATCCTTTTGATTATTATTTATCATGTCTTTCAATATTTCTCTTCCTTATTTTGTGAAATTTACATTCATAATGAGCGAGTAGTTCCATAACTTGATTGGGAGATGATTGAAAGGAAACCTTGAGTTGGATTACTCAAGAGAAAAATTGTAATTGGGTTTATCGTTGGATCGCCCTCTAGTCACTGACACTAATCCTTCCCAAGGGAGAGGATTATGACTTGTGAATAGAAATTGCCTTCCAACTTGCTTGACTTTCCTTTACCTAGTAAAAGATAATTAAGCAGAACAACCTTCAATTATCATTTTAATCTTGAGAGAACTCCATCAAGGATAGGGCTTCCAACTAATCTACTCCCAGTCAAGGTTTTTATTTAAATTACATAATTTTCTGATTTAATTTCCTGTTTATCAACTCAAACCATTTTAGAAAACATCTGATTAATAAAATAGCACACCTTTCTGCAACTCGTTGGGAGATGACCTGGGATTCATACTCCCAGTATTTTAATTTTAATTTTGTGACAATCCCTTCTAAATTGATAAGCGGATTTTCGGCTAGTTAAGAACTGTACTTGCAACGTATCTCTTATAATAAATTCTTAACTCGCCAATTTCTGCCACGTCAATTTTTGGCGCCGTTGCCTGGGAGTTGCAATAGAGTGCTAAGTTATTGATTAAAATTTATTTATTTGCATTTTATTTTCTTTTTGCTACTATGAGCTACATGTTTCTTTCGTTAAATGACGCGTTCACTTCCTGATCCAAGCTTGCCAGTATTTGATCCTGAGATTGAAAGAACTATTTCACGTATAAGGCAAGCTCGGCGTTGGTTAGTCCTCTCCGAGGGCAAATCTGAAACGTCACTTGAGGAAGAAACAAGCTCCCTTTCTATTGATTCGGTTGACTCACGTACAGGTGACATGGTAGAACCTAGGAGAGTTACTATCCAGGAGGCTGGAGCCCCTGATTTCACAATACCACCATTTCAAGCGCATCACCCAACGGTGGCTACAAACTTTGAAATAAAGACTGTACTGCTCAACTTGATGCCTAAGTTTCATGGCTTACCTGCTCAAGAGCCCATCAAGCACCTTAGGAATTTCCAAGCAGCCTGTTCTACTGTCAGGTGCGATGGTGCAGATGAAACTTCTATTTTGTTAAAAGCTTTCCCATTCTCTCTTGAGAGAAAGGCGAGAGAGTGGTACTACAATCAACCCGCAGCAACTGTTTCTGACTGGGATACACTTAGAAGAGAATTTTTGGAAAAATACTTTCCAGCTGAAGTTACTGAAAAACTGAGGAAAGACAATTTCATGATTGTCCAGGACGAATCCGAGACTCTCTATGAATATTGAGGGCGCTTCAACAACCTTCTGGAAGCATGTCCCTACCATATGATTGACAAGATAGTGTTGCTCGGCTACGTCACACAGGGCATGAGGCCCCAAGATAAGACCACATTGGAAAGTGCTAGCAATGGGTCTATAAAAAAGTACAAGACCACTGATGAGGCATGGCAATTGATCAGCGACTTGGCTGAGTCTACAAGGAATCACAGGCAGAAACAAGGCCGATCAAAGGCTGTTGCAGAGGTATCTTCTAGCAAAGAAACTACTGCTTTGGCTCAGAGTATATGTGAAATGACCAACTTACTGAAGCAGATGCAGTTGAGTCAACAACAAGCACAGCAAAGCCAACAGTTAGTCCCACAGAGAGTGTGCGGGATCTGTTCTAATTACAGCCATTATACTGATGAATGTCCGCAACTTTAGCAGGAAGGCAACACTGTGGCAGCCATTCATAACCTCTATGACCGCCCCAACCAAGGGTATAATCAGGGTGGCAGTTACAACCATGGATGGCAGGACAATTCTAATCAAGGTTGGAGAGATAATTCTAACCAGAATTGGAGGGACAACAATAACAGAGGAGGCAGAGACAATCAAGGATATCAGAGGTAGAATAATAACAACAACAGGCAGCAAAACCAGAACCAGCCTTTCAGAGCACCTCACCTGAGGCAGTCCCAAGGACCACAGCACAACCAACAATAAGTTCCGCAGATTACTCAATCTAATTCCTCTTCGAGTGACGATGCTCTTCAATCCATTGCACAAGGACAAAGGAACATGGAAAGTTCACTTAATGGCCTAGCATCCGCTATACAAGCTCTCATCTCTCAGCTGGCACCACCCAATACTTCAAACACTCAACAGGCAAGCTCCAGTGGAATTCCTTCTCAACCCTTACCCAATCCAAAGGGTGGCATCAATGCCATCACCCTAAGGTCTGGAACCACACTGTAAGAGAGGAATCAAAAGGAGCCTATCCCATCAGAACACACCTCAGCTGAAGAGGTGGTAGAAGTAGAGGATGCTGAAGAGAAAGAGGAAATACAAGACATGGTTGAAGAAGAAGAAGTTCAACCACAGGAAGAAGCACCAAAGGATGCAGGCGCTGCAGAAAATGCCCTCCCTATTTCATTTCTACAAATTTCAAGGAAGCCCAAGAAGCAGATGGAACTTGATCCCAAAATGGTAGAAATATATAAAAAGGTTTAGGTAACTGTTCCCCTTTTTGATGTTATTCAGCAGGTACCTAAATACATAAAGTTTCTAAAAGATTTATGCATACATAAAGACAAAATTAATGAATTAGAAACTATTCCTTTAGGTAGTTCTATATCTGCTTTAATGGGAGGTATACCTGAAAAGTGTAGTGATCCAGGTCTATGTATGGTTAATTATACTATTGGTCGTGTGATATTTTCTGACTGCATGTGTGATTTGGGAGCATGTGTTAGTATAATGTCTTTGTCTATATATGATACTTTGAGGCTCTCTCCCTTAAAAAGGTCGGCAACTCGTTTTGTGTTAGCAGATAAAAGCATTATCACAGTGGTTGGAGTTGCTAAAGATGTATTAATGAGCATTAAGGGGCTCACATTTTCCATTGACTTCTATATCCTGGAAATGCCCCCTAATGACTCAGGAAAGCCATCATCAATCCTGCTTGGAAGACCATTCCTGAAGACTTCAAAGTTCAAGCTGGACGCATTTTCTGGAACTTATTCCTTTGAAATAGATGGCAGAATAGTGAAATTCAGTCTAAATGGAGCAATAAAGCACCCTCTGGATGACCTTTCTATCTCCCAGTGTGACATCATAGATGAAACCGTAGCTGAAGTTCACCAGGAGGAGTTAGAAGAGAAGTACACAGGACAAGGTCCAAGTGTGGGGACACTCTTGGAGGACAATGAGGGCACTTTGCCATTATCACCAGCCCCAGATAATCCAGAGCCTGACCATGAGCAGAAATTAGAATTAAAGCCCCTCCCTCCACACTTCAAGTATGCTTACCTTGAGGACAAGCAAAAGTTTCCAGTTATTATTGCAAGGGAACTCACTTCCCAACAAGAAGAACAGCTACTCAGTGTGCTGAGAAAACACAAAAGAGCAATTGGATGGAGCTTGGCAGACATAAAAGGCATCAACCCTCAAGTTTGTGAGCACAGAATATTTTTAGAAGAGGGAGGTAGGCCTGTTCATCAATCCCAGAGAAGACTGAATCCCACTATCTTGGAGGTTGTCAAAAAGGAAGTGACCAGACTACTTGAGGCGGATATCATCTACCCCATCTCAGACAGTGAATGAGTAAGCCCAGTACAAGTGGTACCCAAGAAGTCTAGAGTCACTACAGTGAAGAATGAGCATGGAGAGCTCATAGCAACCAGAGTATAGAACGCATGGAGAGTCTGCATTGATTACAGGCGTCTCAACCAAGCCACTCGTAAGGATCACTACCCCCTTCCATTTATTGATCAAATGCTGGATCGCCTGTCAGGTAAATCGAATTATTGCGTTTTAGATGGTTACACAGGTTATTTCTAGATTCATATAGCTCTTGAAGATCAGGAAAAGACTACTTTTACATGTCCTTTTGGGACTTATGCTTATAAGAGAATGCCCTTTGGCTTGTGCAATGCATCAGCTACTTTCCAAAGGTGCATGATGAGTCTTTTCTCTGACCTTATTGAGGACTGTATGGAGGTTTTTATGGATGATTTTAGCGTTTATGGTGATTCTTTTAGCCTTTGCTTAGATAGTTTCTCTAGAGTATTAGATAGATGTGTCAGTACAAACCTTGTATTGAATTTTGAAAAATGTCACTTTATGATAAAACAAGGGATTGTACTAGGACATGTTGTGTCTAATACTGGCATTTCTGTAGATCCAGCAAAGGTGGATGTTATTTCTAGTTTACCTTACCCTTCTCTGTGAGGGAAGTCCGTTCGTTCCTTGGCCATACAGGTTTTTACCGGAGATTCATTAAGGACTTCAGTAAGGTAGCACTTCCCTTATCCATATTACTGCAGAAAGATATTGAGTTCGAGTTCAATGAGAATCGCAAACAAGCGTTTGATAAGCTAAAGACCGCCCTGACTCAAGCTCCAATTGTGAGAGGACCTGACTGGAGCCAGCCATTCGAAATCATGTGCGATGCTTCCAACCATGCAGTAGGAGCAGCACTGGCTCAGTGTGAAGGTAAGGATCCTTTTGTCATTGCTTATGCGTCTAAGACTTTAGACACAGCTCAATCTAATTACACTACTACTGAGAAAGAGCTTCTTGTTATTGTTTTTGTTCTGGATAAATTTCGAGCCTATTTACTTGGTACTAAAGTAGTAGTGTACTCAGACCACACAGCTCTAAAGTATTTATTAGCTAAAAAGGAGTCCAAACCAAGGCTTATACGTTGAATACTGCTACTACAAGAATTTGATTTAGAAATTAAAGATAGGAGTGGTAACCAAAATCTAGTGGCAGACCACTTGAGTCGCCTTGAGCATATTAAGGATACTTCCACTCCTATAAAAGATAATTTCCCATTTGAGAACCTGCAAGCAGTATCTGAAGTAGTCCCTTGGTATGCGCCTGTAGCTAATTACCTAGTTAGCCGCACCTTTCCTCCAAACTTTACTAAGCATCAAAGAGACAAGCTAAAAAGCGAGTCTAAATATTATATATGGGATGACCCATATTTTTGGAGATGTGGCGCTGACCAGGTAATTAGAAGGTGTGTGCCTCAATCAGAATTTCAGTCCATTTTAGAGGCCTGTCACTCATCTGAGAGTGGAAGACATTTTGGCCCTCAAAGAACAGCTAGAAAAATCTTAGACTGTGGATTCTGGTGGCCTACCCTTTTTAAAGACACTGCTGAATTTTGTAAATCTTGTTCCCCATGCCAAAGGTTTTGTAATATATCTAAGAGGGATGAGATGCCTCAACAGACTATGCTTTTCTGTGAAATTTTTTATGTTTGGGGCATCGACTTCATGGGTCCATTTCCAAATTCTAATAGTTATTTTTATATATTGTTAGCTGTAGATTACGTTTCTAAATGGCTGGAAGCAACTCCTACCCCCACTGATGATGCTAACACTGTTGTTTTCTTTGTGAGAAACCACATTATTTGTCGTTTTGGATCACCACGAGCAATCGTGAGCGATCAAGGCACCCATTTTTGTAATAGGAGACTAACAGGATTACTGAAGAAGCATGGGATAATTCATAAAGTAGCAATAGCCTACCATCCCCAGACTAATGGGCAAGCTGAGGTGTCAAACAGAGAGATAAAGCGTATATTACAGAAGATAGTCAAACCTCATAGAAGGGACTAGAGCACCAGGCTACAAGATGCACTCTGGGCATACAGAACTGCATACAAGACACCCATTGGGATGAGCCCCTTCTGCTTAGTTTATGGAAAGGCCTGTCACCTCCTAGTTGAGGTAGAGCACAAAGCCTTTTGGGCAGTAAAGGAGTGCAACATGGGATTTGAGGAAGCCGGAGCTGAAAGGAAGTTGCAACTGCAAGAATTAGAAAGCCTTCGCCTAGAAGCTTATGAAAACTCAAGGCTATACAAGGAAAAGATGAAGGATGTACATGATAAGCACATCAAGAGGAGAGAGTTCCAACCTGGGGATTTAGTCCTCCTTTACAACTCTAGACTGAGGCTCATGCCAGGAAAATTGAGATCAAAATGGGAAGGTCCATATAGAGTAGAGAAGGCTGAGCCATACGGAGTTTTCCACCTGAGTCATCCTTCAAGATCTGAATTCATCAAAGTTAATGGACATAGTTTAAAGCTATATCATGGTGAGAAGGTGACGAAAAACAAGGAGTTAAAAATCTTCCTCTTGGAAGATCCACTCACAACAAAAGACTAAGCTAGTGGAGCGTCCAACTTACGGACGTTAAAGCAAAGTGCTAGGTGGGAGACAACCCACCATGGTATGATCGTTCATTTCTTTATTCTTAGTTTTCTTTTTCAATAACTCTTCTCCTTATTAGCACATTTAGTTTGCATCTGTATTTGCATATTTTTATTAAAAAAAAAGAAGAAGAAGAGAGGGAGAAATCGAACAGAAAGTCACGCGGGAGCGTGGCTGGAGGCGTGCCTTTGGCACAAATCACCCCTCGCGACCGCGTCACTGACGCGTTCGTGTCACATGGGAAATATGCCTCCCACGCGTCCGCATCACTCACGCAGACGCGTGACCTGAAAATCGACGTAAGAAAGGGTGCACGACCGAAAGTTGTGCTAGAGTGGTGTTGGACTGGTGCTGAACGCACAAACCTTACCACGAGGACACATGGCTCATGCGTCCGCGTCATATCCCTATAATGGACACTCATGCGATCGCGTCGACCACGCGACCGCGTCACCCTGGAATTTGGCAATAATGAGTTTTGAACAGAGAGTTGTGCGAGCGCGAGGCTGCCCTCGCGCCAATAGCACAAAACGCGTCACGCGTCCGCGTGACCGACGCGACCACATCGATTCATTTCAACGCCATCCGCACAAATGCGTACTCCACGCGTCCGCGTCGCTTGCACCGTACAGCTTATCCTAATTTGCCAAATATCTTATCTTTCTCTTCCCCAAATCCTACTTTTTCTTTTCCCTCCTTATTATTTTCTTCCCCTTTCTTTCTCCTTCCTTCTTTCTCACTTTTTACTTTCTCTTTCTCTCTCACCACCATTATCAAGGTTTTTCTTTTCTTCTTCTCTCCTTAGTTTTCTATTCTTCTTCTTAACTTATGTTTTCTTCTTCTTTTTTTTTTCTTTCTTGTGGATTGTTAAGGACTTGTTTGGCAATTATATATTAATTTTTCAGGGTTACTTGCATGTTCATATTATTATTTTCATTAGCTATTTATCATGCATGCTATGTGTTTGTGAAAACGCCCGTATGGCATTGTGCACTATTTTTGGATTTCTTTTAATCTACCACTCTATATGCTTGTTTTTCACAAAATCCTTTTTTATATTTTATTATTTAAATATAATTGTCATTACAAACAAATTATCAGTTTGAAAGGCTTGGTAATCTAACTTGGACATTGAATGCTTGATCTATGCTACTCATGCCTTTGCCTGCATGCCAATAAACACCTAGCATTTAATTGTCCCCCTTTGCACTTGCAATATTTCCATTGATGATTTTCCACATATAGTCATGACCATGTGTTAACATCATTCATCTTTTAATGTGCATTGATTACCACTTTTTTCGCTCTCTTCCTTGCTCCAACCTTTGACATTTTGACATACTTTTCCTTTCTTTCTTTTAGGATGGCCACCAAGAAAGGCAAGGAGAAAGCTGCCCCCAAATCAACAGCAAGGAGAGGAACAAAATGACCATTAGTGGCAGAGCATCTTCAACTGCAGTTAAACCCTCAACAAAAAGAATTAAGAGGATTATAAAGGTTGATGATAAAGAGAAAGCCTTCCCAGCAAAGGACACTGCGCGATTTCCTAATCGCTACTGTGAGTAGATGTTCTCCATCCTGGCAGAAAGGAGTTACAACAACGAATACCTTCTTATCCTTCCAAACCATATTGTTGAATTTGTTGAGCCGCAAATTTCACGAAGACAATGGGGTTTCCTACAGAGACAGCAAAGGCAGGTTAATCTTTCCTGGGTAGTTGAGTTCTACTCCAATTTCCACCTGCCAACCCTGTAGTCTGTCTATGTTCGTCAGAAGCAAGTCCCCATTACAGAAGAGGCCATTCAACGAGCTTTAGATCTTCCCCCTGCTCCAGAAGAACTGGACGCATTTCAAGAAGCCTCACTCAAGTGCTAGACATACCAATTTGACTGGGACGCCGTTCTCAAAGTTATCGCACAACCTGGCAGCAGATGGATCTGCAGATACCATCGTTTACGTCCTAAGGGAATATCGGCTTCCGCACTTACCTTAGAGGCTCGTGTATGGGCACAGATTATGTCCCATTACGTCTTTCCGAGCACTCACGAGTCTTCCTTCACTGCAGACATGGCTGTTCTACTATGGTGCATCCTTACAGATCAATCTCTGAACCTACCAAGACACATCCGGAATGCTATGGGACACGTACAAATTGCGGACAACTTACCTTTTCTCGCCTTGGTCTCAAATCTTGTCTCAGCAGCCGGAGTCTCCTACAGAGCTGGGGACACCAAAGCCATGCTTCCACGGGATGATCAGTATGTCCCTAACGGGAAATATATCAGACCTCCAGCAGCCACTACAAGCCAGCCTACTGAACTGGCTGAAGACATTCCTCCTTCAACACCACAAGCACCTACAACCAATCAACTGCTCCATCAGATACTTGAAAGGTTGGATCGGCAGGAACACAAAGCAAAGCTAAGAGAGCGCCGTAACAAGCGCCGATTCACATACCTCAAGGAGCTACTTAAAGGAAAATACAGAGACTCAAACACCCCGGACTCCACTTCCTTTACCAGCACAGGGAGCCATGACGGTCCCGACTGTGGAGATACTGCTACCAGCCCACCTTTGGTCCCGACGGTGCAAAGCCTTAAGTGTGGGGAGATCGGTCAGTACCTGACTTCCGGAGGTAATTTCTCTTCCCTAACACCAATAAAATAGGTTATTTAGTTAGTTTTTTTCTTCTGTTGAATAGGATAGATTGCATAGTAATAGATTAGTTGCATGCATGTTCTACTTGATTGAAAAGACAATAAGTTTCTTCTAAGACCTTATTTTTAGAATAAAATTTCACTAATTTTAATCTAAACTTTTATGTTAAAGTTGCTTGAAGTTATATTTGGAACATGGTTTTTGAGCTAAAGAACACACAACCTGTGAGATTTGAGCCTTTATACATGGTTACATTATTTAACCATAATTATTTTGCTCTTGTGTGTTCACTTCTCTATGATTGTAATTTATATTTTGTTTCATCCTATATGTCCAATGTTTAATATATTTATATGCTTGCATATGATTGAGGCCATTATTTGTTTAGCTCACTTATCCAAATTAAGCCTACCCCTCAAGTTACCTTTGTTAGCCACTTTGAGCTTTTAAATCCTATTTGTTCTTTACTTTACCACATCACCAGCCTTAAGCGGAAAAATAATTATATATCCCAATTGAATATTTGGTTAGCTTAAGATAGAATTAGGTATTAATTAAGTATGGGAAAATTGTGGGAACAAAAGATAATAAGGGAATATGTCATGATAATACAATGGGAATTTAGGTACCTACTCATGTGAAACTATAAAAATTAAAAATTTATGTGCATTGATAAACTACGTTTATATTTATGTTCAAAAAAAATCCAAAAATATTCAATAATTAAATAAGGGGACAAAATTACCCCAATGTTAAGTTAAGAATTCAAAGATCAATGCATATATGATAAAATTAAAATAAAAAGTTGATACATGAGTAAGGAATGTGAAAAGAAAATTTTGGGTAGCTAAGTGTGAAATTTAAGCTATAAAGAATATACATGTGTTAGGTGAAAGCTTGGGTTAATTAAAGATTCAATTTATAAGCTTACTTAACCATATATGTACCCTTACCCATACCTTGGCCCCATTACAACCTTGAAAGGACCTCATGATATTTGCATTGGTATATTAATTATTGTTGATTGGTTAGGTGAAGAACAAAAATTAGAAAGCATGATTAGAGAAGGATAGAGTGATTACCCTATACACTAGAGAGATTAGAGCATACATACATCATCAGTGAGGGTTCAATGCTTGAGTTCTATGTTCTCTGCTTTCATAAGCTACCTTCTTGCATTTTTATCTATTTTTACTTTATAAGAATTGAATTAGTGGAATTTGATTTGTGATTGTCTTGAAGAGCTTATTTACTTTTGACCAAGTGGACAAGAATCATATAGTTGCATTCACATATATAGGTTGCATTGCATTGCATGAGTTTTACATGTTCCTACTCATTTATTTTATCTCCTTCAACTGAGCATGAGAACATGCTAATGACTAAGTGTGGGGAAGTTGATAAACCACTATTTTATGGTTTATATTGTACTTAATTGTGCGGTTTTATCAAATCTTTACCCACTTATTCATATGATAGGCACGCATTTATAATTCCTTCCAAAAAATACTTCATGGTTGAAAACTTGCTTCCTAGAGACTTTTAATTTTGTATTTTTAATTCTCCTTTATTCCATTCGATGTCGTGATCTGTGTGTTAAGTGTTTCAGGCTTTATAGGGCATGAATGACTTGGAGATTGGAAAGGAAGCTTGCAAAAATGGAAGGAACACAAGAAATTGAGGAGATGACCAGCGAGAAGTGACGCGAACGCATGGCTCACGCGACCGCGCGACATAGAGAAAATTGCAATGACGCAGATGCATTGCTCACGCGACCGCGCGGATTGGAAACTGCACAAGTGATGCGAAGGCGTGGACGACGCGCACGCGTGGCAAGGCAAAACCCTGGATGACGCGAACGCCTGGATGACGGGATCGCGTGACATGCGCGATCTGCAGAATCTGCAGAATTCGCTGGGGGCCATTTTGGGCCCTGTTTTGACCCAGTTTTCGGCCCAGAAAAGCATATTAGAGCTGGGGAACATGCAGAGACCAGAGACAACATTCATTCCGCATAGTTTTAGTTTTAGATCTAATTTTACTCCTTCTCTAGGTTGTCTCTCTACACATTCATAGTTCTTAGGATTTTGATTTTATCGCTTTTTGGATTGGGATATTGAGGAGAGTTATTACCTCCGTCAAGACTTCATCTTTCTAGGTTGTTTCCTTACTTATCACTTACTCTTTGATAAACCCATATTTCATGAGTTATTTTGTGCTTAGTTTGAGTGATTTATTCAATCCTTCACCCACTTATTCATATTAATTGCATGGTTTTACTTTCCCTCCCTTATTATGTGATGTATGTGAAAAATATGTTTCCTAAGCTTTAAAATTAATTATTTTAATTACCTTTATTTCCATTCGATGCCGTGATTAGTGTGTTGAGTAGTTTCAAATTTTCTAAGGCAGAATGACTTAAAGGATAGAAAAGGAAACGTACACAAACGGAAGGAAAGTGAGAAACGGAGTTTTGAAGAAACTGGCATCCACGCGATCGCATGGACGACGCGATCGCGTGCCAGGTGCGAAGAAGCAGCGACGCGGCCGCATGACTGACGCGGCCGCGCGACTTGAGCATAGCGCATTCGATGCGGACGCGTGACCGCGACCGCGCCATAAGGAAAACTCCAGATGACGCGACCGCGTGACCCACGCGGACGCGTGACAGAGGCCACGTATCAGAATTTACAGAATACGCCCCGAGCAATTTCTGAAGCCCTTTTGGCCCAGATCCAGGTGCAAAACACACAGACTAGAGGCTATAAAGTGGGGGAATGCATCCATTCAAAGAGAGCTCGCATTTTTTATTACTTTCCATGATTTAGATTTAGTTTTGAGAGGGATGTTCTCTCCTCTCTCTCTTAGGATTAGGATTTAGGACTTCTCTTAATTTTTAAGAGTGACTCTCGATCCAGGTTTAATATTTACTTTAATTTGTGTTCCTATGCTACTTTTACTTTAATGCTTTTATTCGTATCTACAGATGTTGCCCAATTGGCTTATGAATTATTCCATGTTATAGATTGTTATTTGAATTAATGATTATTTGAGGTATTTCAGTTATTGATTGCTTTCTCTTTAAATTCTGTTACCAATGCTTTCCATATAAGGACATTTTTATTCCAGCAATTTTACTTCTTCCCCTTTTGGTCTTGGTTAAGAAATCGGTAACTCAACATTATCAAACTCAACATAACTGATAATCGCTATCTTGCTAATTGAACTGAACTTCAATAATCCCAACTTTTTCTTAGGAATTAACTAGGATTCGAAGGTCAAACTAATTAGTCCCTTGACTTTCCTTTGCTTTAGTAAAGGTTAACTAAGTGGAATTTAGATTCAACTTTCATTATTGTTGAGAGAGATAACTAAGTTGGACTTCCAATTTCTCTTACCTTGCCAGAAGTTTGCTTTACAGTTTTTATTTATTTTAATTGCCATCTACTTTACTTGTCATTTAAATCACTTGCTTCTCACCTTCTAAACCCAGATTACAACCTTTATAGCCAATAATAAGAACATACTTCCTTGCAGTTCCTTGAGAAGACAACCCGAGGTTTGAATACTCGGTTAACAATTTTAAAAGGGGTTTGTTACTTGTGACACCCAAAACATTTGTAAGAAAGGTTGATTTCTTGGTTTAGTAACTATACTTACAATGAGTATTTATTATAACTTCTAAACCATCAATCCTCAGTTCTTCAAAATGAAGCCGTTGCCGGGGAGCTGCTTACGTGTGCCTTATTATTGGTTATTGTAAATATTTTTTTTTTGCTTGTTTATTTATTTTTGTTTCTCCTTTTTATCTTTATTTGCTACCATGAATTCTCACCCCTCTCGCTTTGAGTTTGGTTCTAACTTTATTGAAGGAAATTGAAGTTATAGCAGGAATATGCATCAAGGTCAGACCAATCAAGGATGGATGGAGCCAAGAGGATCTAATCAACCCTTTAGGCAGCAACAGCCTACGAGATATCCTGGACAAAGACCATTCTACCGTGCATACCCAGCTGGAAGATGTGGTGGACAGCCTTGTAACTACCAACAAGCCCCACCCCGTGCATATAAACCATCCTTTCAACATAACCTCGAACCACCACACTCACAAGCTTCTCTTCACCATTCGCCACCATATGATCCTTCCTTACCCCAGTACTAATCCAATCACTCCCAATCACCACCACTTTCCTATGTATCATGCCCAAGTCCGGCAACCCGAGAAGCAGAGGTTCGCCTAAAGGAAACAG
Organism: Arachis ipaensis; assembly: GCF_059453495.1. Taxonomy (NCBI): domain Eukaryota; kingdom Viridiplantae; phylum Streptophyta; class Magnoliopsida; order Fabales; family Fabaceae; genus Arachis; species Arachis ipaensis. Next base: position 38,347,018 of record NC_142435.1, on the reverse strand, counting down.
TAAATAAACTTCAAATAACCATTCGACAACTGGAGCAAACAATAATTCAATGGGTTTCTAGGCGCTCAAATACACAAGGATCAGCCACAGCCCATTTGAACAGTCTAACGAAGAGCGTAGCATGAAAGAGAAACCAGAAACTCCAGTGGACAAGATAGAGAATAAATTCGTACTAGAACAGGTAGAAGAAGTTGTCATTGTTCAAGAAGAAGAGCTGGTTGAAGATCTAGGAGATGCTGAACCTCCATGGGAACCCAGAACTGAGGAGAACTCCGTCAAAGACGCTACAGTTGATGCTAAGGAGGATATTGTACAATATCCAAGGCAAGTTGTTTATGAAGAATCAGACGGAATAACCCAAGACACAAATTCCCTTGATGATGATAGTCACAAGTCAAATTCTCTTAGTAATGAATTTGCATCTGCAAGTGAATTCTCTGAGATCGAAGAATCTTTCCCAAGTGAATATGAAGACGATGTGGAGGTAGATTTCTCTCAACCCCCAATCTATGACTCAAGTGATGAGAAAGACATAGAAGACTTTGACCAGGACACAGATACACTTGTAGAACCTTGCAAGGAAGTGGAGGAATTTATAGAAGAGCACAAGGGAGTAGAACTTACAAAACCACCAGAAACACCTATCCCAAGGCCATTACCACCTAATACAAGCTTCAAGTGAGTACAATCCTTAACCTGTAACTTTACTTATTCACTTGAATATGGTTTGCTTGAAACAGATGGCCAGCTTAGAGCTCTTTGCGGCTTTAAGAGTAAGAGGGAAATGGCTCGTACTCAGAGTTGGTGCACAAGGTTCAATAAGGTTCCACGCTTCACCTCGAAGTACACGGATTGGTATCATGCTCAATTGCATGGATCACAGAGAACGTTTGGTCACCATGGTGAGATTCTACTCTTTAAACCGCCCGGATGGAGACATGTAGATCAAGACGGAGGCGGATTTAAAAACAAGGCTTGGGATCCTGGAATCTATTCTGACATTCGTCACCCCAGGAGCCTGAAAATTTGTCTGAAGCTGCTCAGAAGCTTTACATGCCTAGTATGGGACCCCGGAGGCTATTGGCATTCCAAGCACTGGTGGAGATTTTTGGACGAATTTAAACATAAGCCGCCATAGCAGGAAGCTCCTCCAATGTCCAACTTAAGGACTTTAACTAAAAGTGCTAGGTGGGAGACAACCCACCAGGGTATGGTCGCTTCTTTTTCAATTTAATTATTGTTAATTGCTTTCATTTTTTTATTTTCTTTTCATTTTACTTCATTGAACCTGGAATCATGCATAGCATTCATATAAATCATTGTATTCTGCATTTATCTTACATATAAAAAAAAAGGGGATGCACGACGCGACCGCATGCCCCACGCGATCGCGTCATATTACGAAAACACTATCCACGCAATCGCGTGACCTGGAGATCGGCGTAAATATCCAACGTCCAGAAAGTTAGGCTGGAATCGTGCGACCCTTGTGCGTTTTGCAAAAATTGGCCCACGCGATCGCATTCCCCATGCAATCGCGTCACTTGCACAATACCAATCCCACGCGACCGCGTGAGCGACGCGATCGCGTCGCATGGATTGCACATCACCCCAGAAGGAGACAGAGAGTTGCGCTAAAACGGTGCTGGAGTCGTGCGTTTAGCACAATTTCCAGCAAAGCGATCGCGCGACCCACGCGATTGCGTCATCCCCTCTTCCACCCCTTTCATGCGATCGCACGACCCACGCGATCGCGTCACCCCATTATCACCCCCACCACGCGACCGCGTCCCCCACGCGATCGCGTGGATTTGAAAATATAACCCCCCCAGCCACGCGAACCCTATCAGTCGCGCAGCCCCCCAACCTTCTTCTCCCTCTCTTCTTCTTCTTCTCTCAACCACCACCCAGCCACCATTGCTGCCGCCCCGACCACCGCCTGACAACACCGCCTCCAGACGCCACCGCCACCTACACCCTTCCTTCCCCTCCCCTTCTTTCTTCTTCTTTCTTACTCCTCCACTCCCTTCCCGCCATTGCCCTCCGCGAACCACCACCCACCACCGCCGGCCATCCCAGCCGCGCAACCCCCCTCTCCCCTATCCAACCCCCTCCCCTATTTCACCCATTACCCTTCCCAAAGCCCCTACCCCCTAACAGCAGCAACCGCCGCCAGCCGCCACGTCGGACGTCACCGCCAGCCACCGTGCCAACCACCGGACGCCACCATCACCACCACCCAACTACCTTCCTGCCTACTCTCCTTATTCAGCCTTCCAGGTTCCGCAACACGCAATCCCTTTTATCCGTTCGTAGTTTTCTTATTTTTTTTTCTCCCGTTTATGTTCATGTTTAGGATAGCTAGATATGTATGTTGTAGTGGATTTTAGGTTGTTAGGTAGATTAGGCTGTGGTTAGTGAATTTAGGTCTGTTTACTTGCACTGTTCATGTTTCTATTTTATCAAAACTGTTATTCTGCTGTTCATGTGACCTTGTTCATATGCTGTGATTTCCTGCATTTGCTGCTTGTTACTCTGAATTTTCATGTTTCTATTAATTATAGGTAACTGCAGCAAGTTTTTTTAATTCATATGAACTGCCTTGTTTGCTATTTATTTTTCGGGATAATCCAATTTTAGCCGGACTGCTGCCCAAATTTCTATAAAAATGTTTTCATTCATATTTCGGTTTGGCAATTTGAACTCTGTTTTCCACTGCTTTAACCAAACCATTTCATAATTGCCAGGGCATGCTTTCTTATCCTTTTTGATTTTCCAGTTTATAAACTGCATTTGTGATGTTTTGATTCCGATTTTTACTTTTTTTATATCTATTTGAATCAGCATCTACTTGTTTTTCTTGTTTGGTTATGAGTCACTATAGTTCCTACTTGTGAATCCTTGGGACATGGAATATTTTCTTTATGCCACTTACCTTAACCCACATTTTACTGACTCACTAATTTTAATTTACTAACTCCTCTTTCAAATTCTAACCATACTAACCTTTTCAAAATCTCTTTTCTGATTTTTTTTCACTTTCCTCTAACTTTCTAACCATGGCATAATGACAATTTTTCTATTTTAACTTGAATTCTGATACATTTTGGATTGTAAATTCTTCCTTTCCAAATTTTAAACTACTAAATAATCCTTAATGCATATTTACTTGACTCATTTACCTCATTCTAATTCTCCTTTGCCGCTTTGAGTTTTCTTTGTTTAATTGCCTATTTACTTCCCTATTTTTATCCATATCCTGGTTTCCCATTTTTCAGGATGTCTGCCTCACAAAGGAAAGGAAAAGGCAAGGCTACTGGCAAGCGCAAAAGAGGAGATTCATCCCAGTCCATCATTGACCTAATGCATGATACCTCATGGCGGGAGAAGAACTTTACACAGTAGGAAAAAGCTGACCAGCTGCTCCCTTCAAATGATTCAATAAAATTTGCAAACCGGTACTGTGAGCTGAAGTATCCGGCATTTGCAAACTCCAGGAATCTATACCTGGAGAGAACTCTGAGGATTCCAAAATCACTCCAGCAGTACACCACTGAGTAAATCAAGCAAAGAGGCTGGTTCTTTCTGGAAAGAGCACTAACAGAGATCAATGCATCTTGAGTCTGGGAATTCTACTGCAACTACTACATCACCACCCTCGATGCAGTAAACCTGAGAGGAAAACAAATTTTAGTCACTGAGGAGGCCTTAGAGGACATTCTCCGGCTCCCAGCCAAGTCCGATCAGCCTGATGGTTACACAAAGGCTGAGGAGGACATGCGCCTAATGCAGTTTAATTGGGATGCTGTGAAGGCACAGATAGTTCACGACCCGACGGTTCCTTGGGAGATGGGTCAGGACACCACCATGCCTAGAGGGATCAAGAGGGCGTACTTAAATGATGAGGCTCGGTTATGGCACCAGATCTTGAGCAACTATGTGATGCCGAGTACTCATGAGACGGAGATCCCAATTGCTATGATCACCCTCCTATGGTGTGTGATGGAGGGTAAGGACCTTTATCTGCCACGCTTTATCCGGCATTATATGGCCAGGGTCCACGTCCGAGGCACCCTCCATTTTCCGTACCTGGTTACACAGCTAGGCCGTCGAGCTGACGTGCCATGGGAGGATACCGATGAGAGACCACCAGCGGCGGACTGCAGGAAGATCATTCCTCACAGCAGAAACTTCCTAGCTTTAGGCTACAGACCACCACCCTTCACTGCTACTGATGAGACAGCCCCACCGTCTGCTGGACCCTCTTCTTCCACGGTTGCCCCTGCTGCCCCTGCTGCCACCACTGCACCTCCACCTGCCTCTGAGCCCATATACCGCCTCGTGCACCGCCTATTCCGACAGCTTGATCAAATGGAGCGCCGTAACCGGCGCCGGTATGAGAGATTGGAGCGTCGCAGCCAGCGACGCTATTCGCATCTGAAGCTGATGATCCAACAGGGTGGCGACATCCCCTCCGAGCCCGACACACCATCAGAGCCATCAGAGGAGGAGGAGGATGAGCCCCAGGAGGAGACCCATACGCATCAGATCGAGGCTGCAGATCCGGAGATCCTAATCCAGTCAGCACCGCCTCTACAGCAGTCAGACGCTCAGCCCACCACCACCACAGCGCCTCCAGCTACCATCCCTACCAGTGATGACACCCCTTCACACCCGGCTTGACTGAGCATCAGGGACGATGCTTCACTTTAAGTGTGGGGAGGTCGCCATCTCTGGCATTTTATTTTGGTGAACCACTACATCTCTTTTTTTTCTTTTATTTTGGATATTTTTCTGTATTTTTCTTTTTACTGTTATTTTCTGAGTACTTATACATTGCTACTTTTATGTATTTTTACTCTATTTCTGCATTTTGCATTTTTAGTTCATATTTTTAGTTATTTAGTTTAGTTTGCAATTCTGACTTATTAGTGGATTAATTAGTATAGTTTACCCTTTTTAGCATAAGATAGCATAGTTTAATTTGAAAAATATAAAAAGGAAGTAAGCTATAAAATTGAACATAACAGATTTAAATCCATAAACCTTGTATATATAGCATTACATCATATAGTTAAGTTGACAATATTTCATCAAGGAGGAACATTAAAACTTTAATGGCTACCCTAAATAATTTTTTTTGAGAATAATGGGAATTTTTAACTAAACCTGCATAACATATATGAATGATATATGATGCTTGAGTTAGAGAACACACAGCCTGTGAGTCTTGAGCTTAGTTGTATGGTTGCATTCAAACCATAATTTCATTTCTGTGTGTTTCGCTTCTTTTCATTCTGATGTTCTTTACTTTGCTTTAATCTATATGTCCAATTATAGAATATAGAATATAGATACATACCAAAAGAATGATTGAGGCTATTATTTGACTTTAGCTCACTTATCCCAAAAATAACCTACCTTTTACATCACCCTTGTTAGCCCCCTTGAGCCTTTAAAATCCCTTTTATTCTATTTAGCCACACTACTAGCCTTAAGCAGAAAAACAAAATAAAATCCCAAGTTGAATCCTTGGTTAGCTTAAGATAGAAAATTATGAATAGATTAAAATGTGAAAACCTATTGGGAACATGGATGATAGAAACAAAAGGTAGAAAAGTTGAAAGAAATAAAATAACTCAGAAAATTTGGGAAGCATGCTCATGAGAAATCAAAGTGATTCAATTACCATGTGCATTAAAAAAAATTTATTTTTCAGCATTTAATAAAAGGGGATACAAAAGAATTCCTCAATGCAAAATAAAAGCAATGCATATGGGATAAAAATAAAATTAAAACATAAGCATGTAACAACAAGTGGGATAATATGGGAAAATTGGTACAGAAGTTTTGTTCTACTAAATATGTATGTTAGGTGAGATCTTAGTCTAATTAAGGATTCACTTATTAGCTCACTTAGCCTTATACATATATCCTTACCTTTACCTTGGCCCCATTACAACCTTAATTAAAGACCTCATGATTTTTGGTATGACTGTACTCTATAATTGTTGATTGGTTAGATGAAGAACAAAGTTATAGAAAGTAAGAATAAAAAGAAAAGTAGAGTGAATAAACCCAATAAACACTGAGTGACTAGAGGGTAAACACAAAATCCAGTGAGGGTTCAATAACTCATCAACATATATCTGTGCTTAATTTACTAATTGTTTTGCAAGTTTGTACAATATTTTTATTTCCCATCTCATTTGCTAAAATGCTTTATTATTTAAGGGTTGGCTATATATATATGACTCCTTGAGAATGTGAATTAATTTGACTACATGTATGCTTTATATATGAGTGGATAAATTGGAATTGCATGACTCATCTAGGTAGATGCATTTAGAATAGGTTGTATTGCATAACATTCCACCACTTTAACCTTACCTTATTCTTTACCTTGGATTTAGCATGAGGACATGCTATTGTTTAAGGGTGGGGAGGTTGATAAACCCATATTTCATGAGTTATTTTGTGCTTAGTTTGAGTGATTTATTCAATCCTTCACCCACTTATTCATATTAATTGCATGGTTTTACTTTCCCTCCCTTATTATGTGATGTATGTGAAAAATATGTTTCCTAAACTTTAAAATTAATTATTTTAATTACCTTTATTTCCATTCGATGCCGTGATTAGTGTGTTGAGTAGTTTCAGATTTTCTAAGGCAGAATGACTTAAAGGATAGAAAAGGAAACATACACAAACGAAAGGAAAGTGAGAAACGGAGTTTTGAAGAAACTGGCATCCACGCGATCGCATGGACAACGCGATCGCGTGCCAGGAGCGAAGAAGCAGCGACGCGGCCGCACGACTTGAGCATAGCGCATTCGATGCGGACGCGTGACCGACGCGACCGCACCACAAGGAAAACTCCAGCTGACGCGACCGCGTGACCCACGCAGACGCGTGACAGAGGCCACGTATCAGAATTTATAGAATACGCCCCCAGCGATTTTCGAAGCCCTTTTGGCCCAGATCCAGGTGCAGAACACACAGACTAGAGGCTATAAAGTAGGGGAATGCATCCATTCAAAGAGAGCTCGCATTTTTTTATTACTTTCCATGATTTAGATTTAGTTTTGAGAGGGAGGTTCTCTCCTCTCTCTCTTAGGATTAAGATTTAGGACTTCTCTTAATTTTATAGAGTGACTCTCGATCCAGGTTTAATATTTACTTTAATTTGTGTTCCTATGCTACTTTTACTTTAATGCTTCTATTCGTATCTACAGATGTTGTCCAATTGGCTTATGAATTATTCCATGTTACAGATTGTTATTTGAATTAATGATTATTTGAGGTATTTCAGTTATTAATTGCTTTCTCTTTAAATTGTGTTACCATTGCTTTCCATCTAAAGACATTTTTATTCCAGCAATTTTACTTCTTCCCCTTTTGGTCTTGGTTAAGAAATCGGTAACTCAACATTATCAAACTCAACATAACTGATAATCGCTATCTTGCTAATTGAACTGAACTTCAATAATCCCAACTTTTTATTAGGAATTAACTAGGATTCGAAGGTCAAACTAATTAGTCCCTTGACTTTTCTTTGCTTTAGTAAAGGTTAACTAAGTGGAATTTAGATTCAACTTTCATTATTGTTGAGAGAGATAACTAAGTTGGACTTCCAATTTCTCTTACCTTGCCAGAAGTTTGCTTTACAGTATTTATTTATTTTAATTGCCATCTACTTTACTTGTCATTTAAATCACTTGCTTCTCACCTTCTAAACCCCGATTACAACCTTTATAGCCAATAATAAGAACATACTTCCTTGCAGTTCCTTGAGAAGACGACCCGAGGTTTGAATACTCGGTTAACAATTTTAAAAGGGGTTTGTTACTTGTGACACCCAAAACGTTTGTAAGAAAGGTTGATTGCTTGGTTTAGTAACTATACTTACAACGAGTATTTATTATAACTTCTAAACCTTCAATCCTCAGTTCTTCACTCTTTCATGTCCTTTATTCACTCAGAGTTACTCTTGGATTATTTCTAGAATTTATTTATACAAGAACTATTTTTATTTTTAATTGATCCTTTTGATTATTATTTATCATGTCTTTCAATATTTCTCTTCCTTATTTTGTGAAATTTACTTTCATAATGAGCGAGTAGTTCCATAACTTGATTGGGAGATGATTGAAAGGAAACCTTGAGTTGGATTACTCAAGAGAAAAATTGTAATTGGGTTTATCCTTGGATCGCCCTCTAGTCACTGACACTAATCCTTCCCAAGGGAGAGGATTAGGACTTGTGAATAGAAATTGCCTTCCAACTTGCTTGACTTTCCTCTACCTAGTAAAGGATAACTAAGCAGAACAACCTTCAATTATCATTTTAATCTTGAGAGAACTCCATCAAGGATAGGGCTTCCAACTAATCTACTCCCAGTCAAGGTTTTTATTTACATTACATAATTTCTCTGATTTAATTTCCTGTTTATCAACTCAAACCATTTTAGAAAACATCTGATTAATAAAATAACACACCTTTCTGCAACTCGTTGGGAGACGACCTGGGATTTATACTCCCAGTATTTTCATTTTAATTTTGTGACAACCCCTTCTAAATTGATAAGCAAATTTTCGACTGGTTAAGAACTGTACTTACAACGTATCTCTTATAATAAATTCTTAACTCGCTAATTTCCGCCACGTCATTCCCCTATACTTTTTCTAACTTTAATTTGTTTCACGCAAAATGATAAAGCTCCAGCTGTAGCATTAACCATTATCCATGTGATAAAATATGTTGCTGAACTTTGTTTCTATTTGGCTACTCAAACAAAAACTGACTCGGGTCTATACCAATAAAACATCTATCAAACGAACCTTTTGATTTTTTATCTAATCAAATACATATATGTTTGTCATCATCAATAATAATTATTGTTTCTAAACTCAACAGATACAAATGCCGAATAAGTATCCAAAATATTTAAAAATATAACAAAAATAATTAAATATTAAATATATATTTTAAAAAAAAAATTAAAAATCATGTTTTGATATGATTTTTTACCCACATTATTAAAAACATATGTCTATTTTATCTTTAAAATTTAATAATTTTATATCAGGTAAATTTTTTTATAAATATTTTTTTGTGAATAATCAAATTATTTTAAAAAATAAAAAAATTATAGAGATTAAGTTATGCTACGTTTTTGCTTGTACTTTGCAAATAGTTATTCAAATGTTGTCAAAAAGATTTGGATCAAATGCACAAGTCATTTGTTAAATACAAGCATTTTTTGGTCACTGATAAAAGAATAAAGCTCTATATCCAAGCAAAATATTTAACCAAATCTAACCAAGTTATTATAACAACTTTTCAAATCATGTGCCTCCTTCTTCTTCTCTTCTTCTTCCGAATTCACGCAGGTTCTTCTTCTTCCCTCCTCCTCCTCCTCCTCCTCCTCCTCCTCCTCTTTTCCTTTTTCATTATCGTTATCACCAATAACACCAATATTTTGCTAACATCTTTATTAGTTTTGATTTTCTCTGATGTCATCATTAAATAATTTCAGTTCATTTCTTAGTTTATTTCGGTTCATCTGTATGTTGATTGAGTTTCACTTGATGCTGCTGATAAGTATTAACTAAATTTTTTATTCTTTAAGTAATTTTTTAACTATTTGTTCAAATCAGAATCAAATTCGGTTCATTTGTGAATTGAGTTAGGTTCACTTGATACTACTTTTAAGTATTCACCAAATCTGTTATTCCTTAAGAAATTCGGTTTATCTCTTAGTTTAATTGAGTTTATTTGCATGCAAAAATGAATTAAAATGTGCTTTTCTACCTTATTGAATGTTTATCACTTTTTGTTCAAATCTGAACCAAATTCGGTTCATTTGTGAATTGAGTTAGATATATGATTGTTAAATATTCACCAAATCTAAACCGAATTCTATTTATTTCTGGATCCAAATGAACCTCAATTAAAAGGAGAAAAAAAATGCAGCAACAATAAAAGAATGATGATTGAGAGAAAACACATGAAGAATAATAAAGAATGCGAAAAAGAAGAAGGAGGAAGACGAAGAAGAAGAAGGAAGAACGCTACGAAGATGAAGAAGGAGGATAGCGAAGAAGAAGAACGAAGAACACGAAAACGAAGACGAAGACGAAGATGAAAAAGCATTATTGAAATGCGCGTGTGTACACGTGGGTGTAATGAAAGTGATTTTTGTTGAGTGTAGGCTTGCTTGGTTGGATTTGGATACAAAAATGCTTGGATGTGTAGTTGGGCTGCCGATAAAAAAGACTAAAAAATAGAGTAAATGACATAAACAAACTAAATGACCTCCAATATTACATCAATGTCCTAAAATAGATTAGCTTACATGCATGTCCTAGAGTAAATCTATATAAATTGAATCAACTAAATTAATTAACTTCAAAACATAAATGTCGATATGAAAATACCCCAATTTAGATTCAAATAAAATATCAAAAAATTAAAACGAATAAGAATAAAAATCCAACTTTTGTATTTTATTTCAAATTCCAGAAAATCAACATTTTTATAAATTTATGAATGTAAAACGGAACATTAAACGATTTTTAAAAATTCATTAAAAATTATTATTTGACTCATTAGTATCTAAAAAATCATTACTAAGACTTTTGATGTTGAAAAAATTAATATAAAGTATAACCCTCCAAAGTGGCATAGGAGTTAAAATTTTGAATTTTTTTAGAATCAGAAGTAACAGATAGTTATATAATATATAATGATCAACTATATTTGTACAATATGTAATATAAAAAATAATTAAAATATTAGATCAATTAAATTATTTAATTTGTGAAATTAAATATAAAACTTATGCTTTGATGATGTTACTTCTAACTTAAACTTAAATTTTTAAGAGTATAAAATCTAATTTAGCTGAATTCGATTATTAAAGCATAAGTTTATTTTAAGACATGTATGTAAATTGATCTATTTTAGGATATTAATGTAATATTAGATGCCATTTAATTTGTTTATGACTTTATATCATTTACACTAAAAAATAATTATACTATATATACGTAAAAAATTAGTCATCAAAATAATAATTTAAATAAAAATATATATTAAAATATATTATATATATTAAAAATAAGTTAAATAACACTCATATTTATATCAAAATATAATATATATTAATTAACTTATGAGTGATTTAAATATTCACATAATATTATTGAATAAATAAATTATTTTTGTAACCAATTTTTTTTTCCTCCTCACATGCTTCTTCTTTTTTTTTAACTGATTTTTATTATGCTAATAAACGATTTAGAAAAATTTAATTATAATTTATTATTGAAATAGTTAATCATATAATGTTATTAAAAAATAATATTTATTATTTATTTTTGTCAAATTTATAATGCGAAATAAACTTTCAAGAAATGAAAACTTTTTACGTAAAAACCATAGGTGAAAGTCTTGGGAGCCGCGTTTTTCAGCTGCAATTTACGACCCAATTGAACGATGGATGAAGCCACCACGTGGCGCGTCATGCCCAAGTAACAGAACGGAATCCATGTCTCTTACTCTCTTCTTTCTCTTTCGTCTGATCAGAGAGAGAGAGAGAGAGTGTGTGTGTGTCTCAAATATCCAAAAACGCGAAGAATCATAGACAGGACAGAACAGAACAGAACAAGGTCACATTAAACACACTAACACCGAACTCGCTTCATCCATTCCGTCATTTATTTTTCTTCATTATTCTTTTCCACTTTTCCTATTTTACCCTGCATCCACGCCGCACCGTAACATCTCCCTGTAACGGCTCCACCTTAAGGCACGTGCCGAGCGTGCTTGGAGCTTCGTCCCTCTCCTGCAAACCTAATCGACCATGGAAGGTGGCGCGTCGCCGAGTTGCCGTTGCTGAAACGGACCGATCCGAGTCGATTCGTAGGGATCGGCGATTCCATTGAATGATGAGAGGGAGCTGGTTCTTGAAGCGGCGTCCGGAGCAGAGGTTCCGGTTGCTGGCTGCTTCCGCCGTCAAATCTGCCAGGATCAACCTCCTCCTCTGCTGTTGCATTGCTTTGGTGCTCATCGTACTCGCCACCACCATTTCCACCTTCGTCGTGTTCTCTGATCTCCCTCCTTCGCTTCCTCGCTCCCATGCTTTGGGGTTAGTTACTCTCTCTCTCCCTCTCTCTCTCTCAAATCGTCATTGTCATGTTTGGTAGGAGTTTTTCTGCCATTGTTTCCTTATTCTTTCCAGAGAAGGAAAATAATAATGACGAGTGTGATAGTTAAGTTGGAGGTAAAAAATTGGTAAAGAAAAAGATTAAATAATAGTAGTATCTAGATGAGATTGGAATCTAATTCGAATCTTCCTTGTTTTGGCATGGAGGGAGATTAAGTGGAATAGAATTAGTAGCTGATACCTGGCCTTGGAACTTGGAATTTAGTGAAGTTATAATTGGCTGAAAATATTTAGTTTATTTGTTTATTTATTTATTTTTTCTTTGTGCCTTTTCATTTCCATGTAGAGAAAGTAGGGGATAAGGAGAAAGGTTCTTTAGTGTTTAGACGGCTTGTTATTGGTGTTTGGGGATTTTGGTCATTGATATTTATGAATAAGAGTTTCCGATGTTAGCATTTTTCATTAGATTGTATTCAGTGTCATTGGGGTTCAAGACTAGGTACGTTCAGAATTCTTAACTGTTTTGGCCTGTGAATTTTAATTCATCACTCCTTGATGGGCTTTCTAAGTAATAAGTAATAACAGTTCACACCCTTCTGGCTGAAGGATAGAGAAATAAACAAACCTTGTTTGGGGTTTAGGTGGTCTGTATTCTATATTATAAGCCTTATTCATGCCTTCAAGTTTAGTGCAACGGGACTGAACATCAATCTTTGAACTGAGAATGTTGATTGCACCTTCCAAATTGTTAATTTTAGCATTTTCATTAAATTGTCGAATCTGCTTAATTTCTGGTGTAGTACCCTGGTAAATAACTGGATAAAGACTATAAGAATTAAGAAATCAGGTCTTCCTCCTCCTCTTCTTATTTCTTTTTGTCAGGAAAAAAGAGTGGCTAAAGGAAACCTTTTTCGTTTTAGATTTAATCTCTCTAGGAATGTTGAGTGTATTTCACTTATAAAATCAGAGAACTCATTTCATTTTATGTTCCACAGAAAAGGATATTCTATTGTAATGAACACATGGAAGAGATATGATCTCCTAAAGCAGTCCATCGCACATTATTCATCCTGCCCTCGACTTGAATCGGTACATATAGTTTGGAGTGAACCGGATCCTCCTTCAGATGATCTTTTAAAATTTCTTCATCATGCAATACAGTCCAAGTCTATAGATAGGCAACAAGTGAAATTGAAGATTGATATCAACAAGGAAGATAGTCTGAATAATAGATTTAAAGTAATTAAGGATTTGGAGACAGATGCTGTCTTTTCTATTGATGATGATGTCATATTTCCTTGCTCTTCAGTGGAATTTGCATTTGATGTTTGGCAAAGTGCTCCAGATACAATGGTTGGGTTTGTACCTCGGGCACATTGGTTGGATTCATCGGTATGCTTTTAGTTTTTTTATTTTTATCAACTGGTTTTTCACCATCCCTGGTATATCTTTTCATCTTCGTATTTTGTGCCTAAGATTTGAATTTCCAGTATCTGAAAAATTATATGATAAAATTACCTTGGAAAAAAAGCCAGGTTTCCTGATTTGAATTTTTTAATCCATTGTTTCTTGTTCTGAGTGATTTGATATAGATTGAGGAATTAAATATCTTGATCTGTTGATCCAACCTTAAAGAGAATGCCAATGTGGAGAGTAGTTTAACTATTATGCGAACTTGCAAGGCTTAGTCCTGGCATACCTCCATCTTCAATTCTAATATTTCAAGTTATTGATATTCTTGCAGGAAAGTGGTGGCATTAAATTTAGATATGCGGGGTGGTGGTCTGTGTGGTGGACAGGTACATATAGCATGGTACTTTCAAAGGCAGCCTTCTTCCACAAAAAGTATTTCAGTGTCTACACGAATGAGATGCCAGCATCAATTAGAGAATATGTGACTCATAATAGGTTTTCCTCTTGACTATCTCTGATCACTCACTGCTTTTCTATATATCAAAATTTTACCTTCCCAACTATGTAATTGCAGCTTGTTTATTACCTGCTGAATTGTTCACTTGATATACCAGGAACTGTGAAGATATTGCAATGTCTTTCCTCGTTGCAAATGCCACTGATGCACCCCCAATATGGGTCCAAGGTAATTGGCGCTTCAGAAACAGATTGCATAACTTTAATTGAGTGCTTTTGTTTAGAATGGCATGGTCCCACCTCCCTCTTTATTTAGCTTTTTATCTAAATAAATTCCTATATGCTTGCCTTGAATTGAAATGTGACACTTGTTGGATTGTGGTTGTGGCTAATTAATGATCTATTGAATGTAATCTTTTTCGAAATAAATACAGAAATGCTAATGTATGCTTGTTCCTTATCAATTGCTAGAGATAACTTTAGTCATTTCATTCACACGCCCAGGGGTTTTGCTGCCTAGGTCTGCTGTTCATAACATATGTCAACTGTTTATACTTGTTTTCAGTAATCATTTGAACAATTTGATAATTTGCATTGTGTTTCACTATATATGCTTTTTAAATCATTACTCCAGGACAGGGAAGGTCAAAATTATTATCGTATTGTTGTCAAGCAATTCCTAGTGCTCATGTTATGTATACAGTCATAGATATCTGGTTTCAGAGGCTTGAATCACAATGTTAGTACAACTATATACATAAAATGATTCTGTTGTTACAGGTAAAATATTCGAGATTGGATCCACCGGGATAAGCAGCTTGGGAGGGCACAGTGTAAGAAGAACAGAATGTGTCAATAGATTTACTGCTGTATATGGGCGGATGCCCTTGGTATCTACTTCAGTGAAGGCTGTTGATAGCCGCAACATCTGGTTTTGGTGAGTTACTGGATTTTCGATTTTCTTGGAATGTTAGAAATTATTCCACTGTCTTACAGTTAGCTAGTAGAGTAACCCGATTCTTGATAGTTAAATAGCTGTATAATATCGAATCTTAGCAGGGAGAGCAAACTAAGCACATTGCTTAGCTTGATTTCTTGTATTATTGGCTTGTAATACAAGATTACCGAGTTTATTTTTGTCTCATCATATAGATTTCGATTGTAGAGTTAATATTATACCCTCATCCAAGAAACTCCATCCTATTTTTGTGTATCTTTGTATTTAAAGACAAATCCCAGAGATGGTGAGAGTAATTTACTCCATACCCTTCCCTGCCTCCTCCTCTCGCTTTCTTTTGTCTGTATCTTTTTTGTCATGGAATAAAAGGTGTGATGAAACATAGACAAATGAACAAAATAAAGTCTCGATTGATAACAACTAACATAGGAAGCGGATTTATAATACCTATCACGTGTGGTTTCTGATGAGCCAAAATTGATATGCTCGTATTATTGGCAAGTGCATAAAATTGTATCAAATAATCGTTCTCATAAGAATTAATGTATTGAAGCAAGCAACGTCTAATTATCTCTAATTAGATTAATCACACATTGATAAGAGGAATTGGTCTGTGACTTTTGAAGCAAGAATGAATAGGATAGAAGATTAACAGTTAAGATTGTAGGGTATAATTAGGAGAGGGATTAAAGAATTGAAAAGAAATCAAGATAGGGAATGTTAAAGGCTTCTTTTAGGTATAATAATAATTTTTTTCAAACTTTGATTCATGCAAAAATTTTTTATAGTAAACTATTTATAATTAAATTTTAATTTTTTGACAATTTAATTTCTCTAGATTTAATTAATCGCTAATGACTTGGTCAATTAATCAAGAGACGAGGTTAAAACCAGTTTTGATTTTAAGTCACACAATATTCAAAGACTATTCTTAAATGAATTAAATGTCACATATTCAAGAACTAGTTCTAAAATCAGTGAAGATTATGACATGAGTTTTAAGTTAATTCTGATATTAAATGTCTCGAAGTAATATCAGAATTTAAGACAAAATTAGAATATCTCTCAATACTTCTAATCGTTATTGATGAAAAACGAAATTCAATCTTAAAAGTGGAAAGAAACATGAATCAAAATAAAGAAAACGCTTGTATTATTGATCTATAAAAATAAAACAGAGCTCATAACTTTTCACAATGAAAAATTAGTTACTCATTGTAGAAAAAAAACTACTAAATTAGAGAGAGATAGTGTATAATTCATGGATGTTCTCTCCTTTGTGAAACTTGGTCACTTATTTATATCTAACATCCTAATTAATTTAAATTCAAAAACTAATCTAATGTTATCTTAAAAAAAAAACATAACTTATTCAAATTTAAATCTAATATAATCTAATCCTAACAACCAAATTTTTATTTTTTTGGAGAAGTTGTTATTAATTAATTATTTAAATTTTAAATTTTGAATTAAATTGAACTGAGAGTTGGTTATGCATTAGAGTCTAGCTTGGTAAAGTGGCGCTGAGATAATTTTTGGAATCTTGGGAGAACCAATTTCACTTGGAGCCGGGCTCCAAATCTTGTGATGGGCGCCCACTTCATAAAATTGGAGTGGATTTGGGAGTTGTTACGGATCGGACCCGCAAATCCCGCATCCGGAATAACCTCTGAACACGGTTACCCGGGTCCGATCCACATCATCCTTCTAGAAGGCCCGAAACCGGCCCATTGAAGCTCCTAATCAACTTTCGAATTCAAACGTCTCCCTTATCTTCGCCAAACAAGATAAGATAAGACAACTACCATCACCTATAAATAGAGGACCCAGGTCCCTTCAGGTATTCATCCATTCCTCACACCTTATACCTCTTAGATCCATTCTGACTTGAGCGTCGGAGTGTCTTTGCAGGTACCACCCCCTATTGCTCCAGTCAAATAATCCAGCATCCGCCTCGACCTGCAAGTTCCCGATCCATCTCTCAACCCGTACCGGAGGCATCCTGTACATTGGTGCCGTCTGTGGAAAACTTACACGGATTGAGTCAGAATTGCGGACGAACTCGAAGAGCATTCCGTTAGCCACCAAGATAACTCCCGAACAAGGAACCCTACTCCCGAACACCAAGAAGCCACAACCCACGGAAGGATAGCAAGCGCCATCCGCCAAACTACTCTAGTGCATAACAAAGAGAACGGCCCCGTTATCGTCGAAGCAAGACATCCCGAAAACCCAGGAGAAAAAGCAGCCCAAATAATCCAAGACCGCTGCCTCCGAGTACAGAAACTCGAAGGCAGAGTTGCTACCAAGGAAAAACACAACGCCGAAAACAGAAGTCACGCAACTTCCAGATCAAGATCTCACCACGGCAGGTCGCAAGAACGACGACATACCAAGAGGTACAATCGAAGCATCTCGCGAGACCCAAGACACGGCAGGTCGCCAGAACGGCGACATAGTAAGAGGTACAACCGCAGTGTCTCCCGCGACCCGGCTCACACAGACGACAATCGACGGCACCGAGAGACCAAACGCACGAGAAACGACCACGTGATAATGGGAGCCACTCCCTTCACTGAGGGAATCTTGAAAGCAAAACTCCCTAAAGGCTTTGATAAACCCACGGACATGAAGTACGACGGAACCAAAGATCCCCAGGAGCACTTAACGGCCTTTGAGGCCAGGATGAACCTAGAAGGCGCCGCCGACGCAGTCTGATGCGTGAGCATCTTTCCTATCTTTTCCTAGTGAATTTGCATCTAAATTGTTGAATTTAATAAAGAATTAATTATATTTTAGCCACTATGGATGCTATTTTGAGTTTTTTGCAATACTGTTTATTTTAGGTAGCATTCGGCTGGATTTGATGGAGTTTCTACAGCACAAGAATCAAAGGAGATGGCAGCGAGGAGCGACGCGTACGCGTGCCTGATGGTGCGGTATTTTACAACCACACTTACTAACCGGCAAGTGCACCGGGTCGTACCAAGTAATACCTTACGTGAGTAAGGGTCGATCCCACGAGGATTGATGGATTAAGCAACAATAGCATTTGATAGGATTAGTTAGACAGACAGAAAATAGTGTTGAGATGCAATCGTGCAGAAAATAAAATAGTAAAATAAATAAGTTGGGAATAAAATATGGAGAAGGCAGTTAAGGTTTCAGAGTTATCTATTTTTTCCTGATTAATTTTTCTTACTAACTATTTTAATCATGTAGGATTTAATTTATGGCAAACTATATGTGACTAGACCCTAATTCCTTAGACCTTCCTAGTCTCCTCTAAAATTCATCAACAGCCAATTCCTTGGTCAATTAATTCCAATTAGAGGGTGATAATCAATTTCTAGTTTATATGCCACAAAAACTCTAATTACCCAAAAATAAAAAGGATTATATGTCACGTATCCCGTTAAATCCAAATAATTAAAATTTAGGAGAAATTGTTTTCAAGCTTTTGTTCAAGTAAAGAGCTTTTCCAAGTTTTACAAGAACTCAAATAGAAAGAGGGTCATACTTCCGTTCCACCCAAATTCATAAAATAAAGAGCGAAAACAATTCTTAAATTATAAATCCACACATAAATTAAAATAGTAAAAGCAATAAAATTAATCCATAGAAATAGACAGAGCTCCTAACCTTAACAGTGGAGGTTTAGTTGCTCATGGAAAAGAGAAAATAAGGATTCAGGTCCAAATGTACCCCGTTGCAATCTGATGGCATCAGATCCCTTTTTATAACTAATCCTAATAAATTTAAAAATCAAATTTCTAAAATTAAAATTAAAATAAGATTTGAATTTAAATTCGAATTAATTAACAAGTCTTCAGCTGATGGGTGGGAACCACTTGTTCTGTCCATTCTGCAGCTTCTAATCTGTGATTTCTGGGCTAAGAACTGGGTCACAACGGCCCAGAAATCGCCCCCATCGTTTTCTATCAATTGTCCAGATCGCTCATGTGACGCGTCCGCGTCGTCCACGCGTTCGCGTCATTTGTGCAGATTCCAGTCCACGCGATCGCGTCAGGCACGCGATCGCGTCAGGCACGCGATCGCGTCATTGCGATTTCCTCCATTCCGCGCGGTCGCGTGAGCCATGCGTCCGCGTCGGTATTCGCTAGTCATCTCCTTGACTTCTTCTCTTTCTCTGCAGAAACTCCATCAAATTCCGCCAAATGCTACCTAAAATAAATAGTATTGCACAAAACTCAAAATAGCATCCATAGTGGCTAAAATATAATTAATTCTTAATTAAATTCAACAATTTAGATGCAAATTCACTAGGAAAAGATAGACAAGATGCTCACGCATCACAACACCAAACTTAAACTGTTGCTTGTCCTCAAGCAACCAAAACTAATATAAGCTTAGGATGTGAATTTGCATGAGAATGAGAGTTCGATTAAGCCCATGTCTTCTTTTATAGTGGGATTTACAACTGCAATCCTGAACAGTTTTGGCATCTCACTTTATCCTTTGAAGTTCAGAATGATTGGCATCCATAGGAACTCAGAATTCAGATAGTGTTATTGACTCTCCTAGTTCAGTATGTTGATTCTTGAACACACTTACTTTATGAGTCTTGGCTGTGACCCTAAGCATTTTGTTTTTCAGTATTACCACCAGATACATAAATGCCTCAGACACATAACTGGGTGAACCTTTTCAGATTGTGACTCAGCTTTGCTAGAGTCCCCAGTTAGAGGTGCCCAGAGTTCTTAAGCACACTCTTTTTGCTTTGGATCACGACTTTAACCGTTCAGTCTCAAGCTTTTCACTTGACACCTTCACGCCACAAGCACATGGTTAGGGACAGCTTGATTTAGCCGCTTAGGCCAGGATTTTATTCCTTAGGGTCCTCCTATCCATTAATTCTCAAAGTCTTGGATCCTTTTTTTTTTCAACAAGCTTTGTGTTTTTCACTGCTTTTTCTTGCTTCAAGAATCAATTTTATGATTTTTCAGATTATCAATAATATTTTTCTTTTTCATCATTCTTTCAAGAGCCAACAATTTTAACATTCATAAGCTTCACTATCAAAATTATGCACTGTTCAAGCATGCGTTCAGAATCACAGAAAATACCACCACATTTAAGTAAATAAGACTATTACTCAATATAGACCCAATTTCTCATGCAATATATTACTCCTGTATTTTTGATTTGAAATTAAGCTCAGTGAGTAATACATGAGACATTTGTAATTTTTTTTCTTTTTCAGAATTAAAGCAATAGAGAGAACTAAACTAGTC
Organism: Arachis ipaensis; assembly: GCF_059453495.1. NCBI lineage: Eukaryota > Viridiplantae > Streptophyta > Magnoliopsida > Fabales > Fabaceae > Arachis > Arachis ipaensis. Next base: position 38,326,767 of record NC_142435.1, on the reverse strand, counting down.
CTAGGATTCTTACTAATAAATGATCATGCAACAAACAAAACAAAATAACAGGAAACCGGAACATAACATAGAAAAAGAGGGGAGGAATAAAAAATGAAAGGAACTCAACCACCTTAATTATCCTAGAGGTCGTTTTATTCTTCAGGTTGTGCTCCTTTGCGAAGATAATTCACCTCCCTTTTGTACTAGAAAACCTATAAGCGCAGCGTCAACACCAAACTTAAAGGTTTGCTTGTCCTCAAGTAAAGAAAAACTGAAAATAGAAGAGACAAATATTAAAGTGAAAGAAAAAAGAAAAGGATAAGAGAATAAGAGAGAATTAGGATTGGGAGAGAGAGAAAGAAAACTGGGCGGCACAAGCAACGCAGCCGCGTGGGGCACGCGGTCGCTTACGTCGCGCGTTCTTCATAATGACGCGTTAGCGTCAGGCACGCGTCCGCGTGGATGGCCATGTATGCAACTGACGCGAACGCGTCAGTCACGCGTCCGCGTGACCAAATTTGTGCTTTTAGCACACTTCTTGCGCCAAGCTGGCACAACTCTCTGTCCAAACGCTCTTTTACGTCGAATTTGCAGGTCACGCGATCACATCGATGACGTGACCGCGTGAATGACGAAAATCACAAACGACGCGAACGCGTGAGGTACGCGATCGCGTGGGATCGTTTGTGCGAAAGGCTCCATTCTGGCGTCACTCCCGCGCAACTCTCTGTAACTTTTTATTTTTTCTCGCACCCCTGGATGACGCGTTTGCGTCAGCGACGCTGGCGCATCGGGTGCTTCTTTTTTTTTTTTTATATAGCTTGAGGTGTTCGGTTCCTGGAAGAACATAGCTGCATGATCAGAAAATTAGTAAGAACTCAAAAAAAATAAAATAAAATAACTAAGAAAACTACTACTACGAAAGATAGCTAAGGATACGAAATTATCGGGTTGCCTCCCGACAAGCGCTTCTTTATTGTCACTAGCTTGACGGTCAGCTCCTCTAAGGAGGAGGATCATAGGGGCTCAGCTGTTCACCCCTTACTTTGAACTTCTTTCCTGTGTCTCCATAACGTAGCTCAATATGCTCCAGAGAGAGGATTTTGATTACTGTATAAACCCATGCTGGATTGCTGGTCAACACCACCTTTATTCCTGGAGAGAAACCTTCAGTGGGGATCTTTTTGTTTCTCCATCCTCTGGGTATTTTTTTCTTTTTGGGGACCTCCTCCTTGGTGGATGATGCAGTTCCAACACCAAACTTAGGTTTGATGTCAGGCGGAATTTTATCGGTTGTCACCACAGGAGGTTTGAGTTGCAAATTCTGTTGTGCATCATCAGGGGGTTCTTGAAGGTTTGGATCAATAAGCTTAGCTTGCATGCACCTCTCTTTTTCACCTGTTGAATGTACATCTTTGAAGACATGAAAGACCAGTTGCTCATTATGCACTCTAAGCACTAATTCACCCACTTCTACATCAATCAGAGCTCTTCCAGTGGCTAGAAATGGTCTTCCTAGAATTATAGAGGCATTCTCATCCTCCCCTGTGTCAAGAATCACAAAGTCTGCTGGGAGGAAGAACTTACCCACTTTAACCAAGATGTTTTCCACTAATCCGTATGCAGGCTTCATAGATTTGTCTGCCATCTGTAATGCTATCTTTGTGGATTGTGCCTCTTGGATTTGCAGCTTCTTCATCACAGATAAGGGCATTAAATTTATGCTTGTCCCTAGATCACATAGGGCTTTCTCAAAGGTTGTGCTCCCATGGTGCATGGAATTTGAAAGCTCCCTGGATTTGGCATCTTCCTTGGCAAGTTATTCTGAATGACAGCACTACATTCCTTAGTCAGGACTACTGTCTCATCTCCCTTTAAACGCTTTTTCTTTGACAACAGCTCCTTCATGAACTTGACATAGATAGGCATTTGCTCCAAAACCTCAGCAAAAGGAATATTGATTTGTAACTTTCTGAAGATTTCCAAGAACTTTGAAAACTTCTTGTCCTTGGTCTCCTTTTGAAGTCTCTGAGGATACGGCATCTTAGGCTTGTACTCAGGAGCCTTTGGCAGTGTAGGATAAGTGTCAAGAGAGTCTAGGAATGGGTTGTCTGCACGCTTTGGAGGGGCGTGCTCTACTTCTTCCTTCTTCTCATCTGGAGCTTCCTTTTCAACTAGCTCTTCGTTGGCCTTGGTCTCAGAGCCAGCTACTTTACCACTTCTCAATTGAATAGTCTTGCAATCTTCTCCTGGGTTTACCACTGTATCCTCTTGAAATGTACTTGCAGACTTCTCAAGTATTTGCTTTCTCAGTTGGCCCACTAGCACCTCTAAGTTTCTAATAGAGGCTCTGGTTTCCTGTATAACTTGTGCTTCCGTACTTGCCACTTGTTCACTTATTACGGTGATAGCCTTGCATTCCTCTCTTGGATTTGGAATTGTGTTACCAGGAAGGCTATTAGTGGTCCTCTGATCAATTTCATTAACCTTTGTGGCTAGTTGACCCATTTGAATCTCCAGGTTCTTGATGGATGCTTTGGTTTCCTGTCTAAAACCTGTCAATATTGCTTCCAAATCATTGTTCTGCTAAAAACCAACCTTAGAACTATTGTTGAAGTTCTGAGGTCTCTGAGGTTGGTCCCTCCACCCAAAGTTTGGGTGATTTCTCCATCCCTGGTTGTATGTCTTAGAATATGGATCATTGTTGGGATTTCTAGGACCACTCCCCATGTAATTCACCTATTCAGAAGAAGGTTGAGCACAATCATAATTATCATTTTGCATAAAGTTACCTGCCATGTCATAGGAGACTTCCTGTGGTGGATTTTGGGTGTTGATAGCTGAGACTTGCATGCCACCCATCTGTTGAGTAAGTAGATTTATTTGCTGAGACATCTGCTTATTCTGAGCAAGAAGAGCATTAACAGCTTCTACTTCCAACACACCTCTCTTTTGAGAGGTCTCAGAGTTCACAGGATTCCTGTTAGATGAGTAGAGATATTGGTTGCTTGCAACTAATTCGATCAGCTCAATAGTCTCCTTTGGTGTCTTCTTCTTGTGCAATGAACCGCCTGCAGAGGTATCTAAGCTCATCTTTGACATCTCTCCTAAGCCTTCATAAAAGATATCTAGTTGCCTAGTCAGTAGCAAGTATCTCTCCCAAGCTTCATAAAGAGTTTCACCCTCCTTCTGTCTGAAAGTCTGAACCTCCAACCTGAGCTTAGTCAGCTTCTTTGGTGGAAAAAATTTAGTGAGAAATTCAGTAACGACCTTTTCCCAAGTATTCAGACTCTCCTTTGGTTGGGAATCTAGCCATAGCTTTGCTTTATCCCTAAGAGCAAACGGGAAAAGCATGAGTCTGTACACCTCTGGATTCACTCCATTTGTCTTCACAGTATCACATATCTGCAGAAAATCAGATATGAACTGATTTGGATCTTCATGAGGAAGTCTATGATACTGGCAATTCTGTTGCACCAAGGTGACCAATTGTGGCTTCAACTCAAAGTTGTTTGCATTTATAAGAGGTACCACAATACTTTTTCCATAAAGTTTCGCAGTAGGGGCAGAATAAGAGCCAAGCACTCTCCTCTGTTGATCATCCCCATTCAAATTTACCACATTGGCATTAGCATTATTATTTGCCATAGTGGATTCTACAGCCTTGCAAAGTCTTGCTTGTTGTAAACGTCGCCTGAAAGTTCTTTCAGGTTCATGATCAAAGTCTAAGAGATGTTCTTTGTCTCTATTTCTGCGCATACACAAGCATAAAACAAGAAAAAATGGGACTCTCTACGTCAGAGTGCAGAGAAGTCCCTGTGAGGTAACCTGTGTAAAATAATAAAATAAAAATACTAACTAAATAAATAAGTAAAAATTTCGAAAATTTAAAAGGAAAAATAAACAGAAAAATTTAAAATAAAATTAACTGAGTGACACTAAACTTAAATTCAAAAATTAAAAAAATAAATCAAAATATATATATTTTTTTATTTTTATTTATTTTTATTTTTTTTATTTATTTTTTTTTGTTTATAAAAATAAAAAAAAATGAAAAACGAAACAGGGGAGGGGGGATATAAACGAGAAGGAAAAGAAAGTTAATAACGTAAAGGAAAAAAAATTAACGTAAAAGAAAAGAAAAAAAATTAACGTAAAAATGTAAAATAAAAATTAATAATAAAATAAAAAAAAATATAATAATAAAGAAAAATTATCTAATCTAAGCAATCAAACAACGAGTAGTTGTTAATCACAGTCAATCCCCGGCAACGGCGCCAAAAACATGGTGCGGTATTTTACAACCACACTTACTAACCGGCAAGTGCACCGGGTCGTACCAAGTAATACCTTACGTGAGTAAGGGTCGATCCCACGAGGATTGATGGATTAAGCAACAATAGCGTTTGATAGGATTAGTTAGACAGACAGAAAATAGTGTTGAGATGCAATCGTGCAGAAAATAAAATAGTAAAATAAATAAGTTGGGAATAAAATATGGAGAAGGCAGTTAATGTTTCAGAGTTATCTATTTTTTCCTGATTAATTTTTCTTACTAACTATTTTAATCATGTAGGATTTAATTTATGGCAAACTATATGTGACTAGACCCTAATTCCTTAGACCTTCTTAGTCTCCTCTAAAATTCATCAACAGCCAATTCCTTGGTCAATTAATTTCAATTAGAGGGTGATAATCAATTTCTAGTTTATATGCCACAAAAACTCTAATTACCCAAAAATAAAAAGAATTATATGTCACGTATCCTATTAAATCCAAATAATTAAAATTTAGGAGAAATTGTTTTCAAGCTTTTGTTCAAGTAAAGAGCTTTTCCAAGTTTTACAAGAACTCAAATAGAAAGAGGGTCATACTTCCGTTCCACCCAAATTCATAAAATAAAGAGTGAAAACAATTCTTAAATTATAAATCCACACATAAATTAAAATAGTAAAAGCAGTAAAATTAATCCATAGAAATAGACAGAGCTCCTAACCTTAACAGTGGAGGTTTAGTTGCTCATGGAAAAGAGAAAATAAGGATTCAGGTCCAAATGTACCCCGTTGCAATCTGATGGCATCAGATCCCTTTTTATAACTAATCCTAATAAATTTAAAAATCAAATTTCTAAAATTAAAATTAAAATAAGATTTGAATTTAAATTCGAATTAATTAACAAGTCTTCAGCTGATGGGTGGGAACCACTTGTTCTGTCCATTCTGCAGCTTCTAATCTGTGATTTCTGGGCTAAGAACTGGGTCACAACGGCCCAGAAATCGCCCCCAGCGTTTTCTATCAATTGTCCAGATCGCTCATGTGACGCGTCCGCGTCGTCCACGCGTTCGCGTCATTTGTGCAGATTCCAGTCCACGCGATCGCGTCAGGCACGCGATCGCGTCATTGCGATTTCCTCCATTCCGCGCGGTCGCGTGAGCCATGCGTCCGCGTCGGTATTCGCTAGTCATCTCCTTGACTTCTTCTCTTTCTCTGCAGAAACTCCATCAAATTCCGCCAAATGCTACCTAAAATAAATAGTATTGCACAAAACTCAAAATAGCATCCATAGTGGCTAAAATATAATTAATTCTTAATTAAATTCAACAATTTAGATGCAAATTCACTAGGAAAAGATAGACAAGATGCTCACGCATCACAACACCAAACTTAAACTGTTGCTTGTCCTCAAGCAACCAAAACTAATATAAGCTTAGGATGTGAATTTGCATGAGAATGAGAGTTCGATTAAGCCCATGTCTTCTTTTATAGTGGGATTTACAACTGCAATCCTGAACAGTTTTGGCATCTCACTTTATCCTTTGAAGTTCAGAATGATTGGCATCCATAGGAACTCAGAATTCAGATAGTGTTATTGACTCTCCTAGTTCAGTATGTTGATTCTTGAACACACTTACTTTATGAGTCTTGGCTATGACCCTAAGCATTTTGTTTTTCAGTATTACCACTAGATACATAAATGCCTCAGACACATAACTGGGTGAACCTTTTCAGATTGTGACTCAGCTTTGCTAGAGTCCCCAGTTAGAGGTGCCCAGAGTTCTTAAGCACACTCTTTTTGCTTTGGATCACGACTTTAACCGTTCAGTCTCAAGCTTTTCACTTGACACCTTCACGCCACAAGCACATGGTTAGGGACAGCTTGATTTAGCCGCTTAGGCCAGGATTTTATTCCTTAGGGTCCTCCTATCCATTAATTCTCAAAGTCTTGGATCCTTTTTTTTTTCAACAAGCTTTGTGTTTTTCACTGCTTTTTCTTCCTTCAAGAATCAATTTTATGATTTTTCAGATTATCAATAATATTTTTCTTTTTCATCATTCTTTCAAGAGCCAACAATTTTAACATTCATAAGCTTCACTATCAAAATTATGCACTGTTCAAGCATGCGTTCAGAATCACAGAAAATACCACCACATTTAAGTAAATAAGACTATTACTCAATATAGACCCAATTTCTCATGCAATATATCACTCCTGTATTTTTGATTTGAAATTAAGCTCAGTGAGTAATACATGAGACATTTGTAATTTTTTTTTCTTTTTCAGAATTAAAGCAATAGAGAGAACTAAACTAGTCCTTGGATTCTTACTAATAAATGATCATGCAACAAACAAAACAAAATAACAGGAAACCGGAACATAACATAGAAAAAGAGGGGAGGAATAAAAAATGAAAGGAACTCAACCACCTTAATTATCCTAGAGGTCGTTTTATTCTTCAGGTTGTGCTCCTTTGCGAAGATGATTCACCTCCCTTTTGTACTAGAAAACCTATAAGCGCAGCGTCAACACCAAACTTAAAGGTTTGCTTGTCCTCAAGTAAAGAAAAACTGAAAATAGAAGAGACAAATATTAAAGTGAAAGAAAAAAGAAAAGGATAAGAGAATAAGAGAGAATTAGGATTGGGAGAGAGAGAAAGAAAACTGGGCGGCGCAAGCAACGCAGCCGCGTGGGGCACGCGGTCGCTTACGTCGCGCGTTCTTCATAATGACGCGTTAGCGTCAGGCACGCGTCCGCGTGGATGGCCATGTATGCAACTGACGCGAACGCGTCAGTCACGCGTCCGCGTGACCAAATTTGTGCTTTTAGCACACTTCTTGCGCCAAGCTGGCACAACTCTCTGTCCAAACGCTCTTTTACGTCGAATTTGCAGGTCACGCGATCGCATCGATGACGTGACCGCGTGAATGACGAAAATCACAAACGACGCGAACGCGTGAGGTACGCGATCGCGTGGGATCGTTTGTGCGAAAGGCTCCATTCTGGCGTCACTCCCGCGCAACTCTCTGTAACTTTTTATTTTTTCTCGCACCCCTGGATGACGCGTTTGCGTCAGCGACGCTGGCGCGTCGGGTGCTTCTTTTTTTTTTTTTATATAGCTTGAGGTGTTCGGTTCCTGGAAGAACATAGCTGCATGATCAGAAAATTAGTAAGAACTCAAAAAAAATAAAATAAAATAACTAAGAAAACTACTACTACGAAAGATAGCTAAGGATACGAAATTATCGGGTTGCCTCCCGACAAGCGCTTCTTTATCGTCACTAGCTTGACGGTCAGCTCCTCTAAGGAGGAGGATCATAGGGGCTCAGCTGTTCACCCCTTACTTTGAACTTCTTTCCTGTGTCTCCATAACGTAGCTCAATATGCTCCAGAGAGAGGATTTTGATTACTGTATAAACCCATGCTGGATTGCTGGTCAACACCACCTTTATTCCTGGAGAGAAACCTTCAGTGGGGATCTTTTTGTTTCTCCATCCTCTGGGTATTTTTTTCTTTTTGGGGACCTCCTCCTTGGTGGATGATGCAGTTCCAACACCAAACTTAGGTTTGATGTCAGGCGGAATTTTATCGGTTGTCACCACAGGAGGTTTGAGTTGCAAATTCTGTTGTGCATCATCAGGGGGTTCTTGAAGGTTTGGATCAATAAGCTTAGCTTGCATGCACCTCTCTTTTTCACCTGTTGAATGTACATCTTTGAAGACATGAAAGACCAGTTGCTCATTATGCACTCTAAGCACTAATTCACCCACTTCTACATCAATCAGAGCTCTTCCAGTGGCTAGAAATAGTCTTCCTAGAATTATAGAGGCATTCTCATCCTCCCCTGTGTCAAGAATCACAAAGTCTGCTGGGAGGAAGAACTTACCCACTTTAACCAAGATGTTTTCCACTAATCCGTATGCAGGCTTCATAGATTTGTCTGCCATCTGTAATGCTATCTTTGTGGATTGTGCCTCTTGGATTTGCAGCTTCTTCATCACAGATAAGGGCATTAAATTTATGCTTGCCCCTAGATCACATAGGGCTTTCTCAAAGGTTGTGCTCCCATGGTGCATGGAATTTGAAAGCTCCCTGGATTTGGCATCTTCCTTGGCAAGTTATTCTGAATGACAGCACTACATTCCTTAGTCAGGACTATTGTCTCATCTCCCTTTAAACGCTTTTTCTTTGACAACAGCTCCTTCATGAACTTGACATAGATAGGCATTTGCTCCAAAACCTCAGCAAAAGAAATATTGATTTGTAACTTTCTGAAGATTTCCAAGAACTTTGAAAACTTCTTGTCCTTGGTCTCCTTTTGAAGTCTCTGAGGATACGGCATCTTAGGCTTGTACTCAGGAGCCTTTGGCAGTGTAGGATAAGTGTCAAGAGAGTCTAGGAATGGGTTGTCTGCACGCTTTGGAGGGGCGTGCTCTACTTCTTCCTTCTTCTCATCTGGAGCTTCCTTTTCAACTAGCTCTTCGTTGGCCTTGGTCTCAGAGCCAGCTACTTTACCACTTCTCAATTGAATAGTCTTGCAATCTTCTCCTGGGTTTACCACTGTATCCTCTTGAAATGTACTTGCAGACTTCTCAAGTATTTGCTTTCTCAGTTGGCCCACTAGCACTTCTAAGTTTCTAATAGAGGCTCTGGTTTCCTGTATAACTTGTGCTTCCGTACTTGCCACTTGTTCACTTATTACGGTGATAGCCTTGCATTCCTCTCTTGGATTTGGAATTGTGTTACCAGGAAGGCTATTAGTGGTCCTCTGATCAATTTCATTAACCTTTGTGGCTAGTTGACCCATTTGAATCTCCAGGTTCTTGATGGATGCTTTGGTTTCCTGTCTAAAACCTGTCAATATTGCTTCCAAATCATTGTTCTGCTAAAAACCAACCTGAGAACTATTGTTGAAGTTCTGAGGTCTCTGAGGTTGGTCCCTCCACCCAAAGTTTGGGTGATTTCTCCATCCCTGGTTGTATGTCTTAGAATATGGATCATTGTTGGGATTTCTAGGACCACTCCCCATGTAATTCACCTATTCAGAAGAAGGTTGAGCACAATCATAATTATCATTTTGCATAAAGTTACCTGCCATGTCATAGGAGACTTCCTGTGGTGGATTTTGGGTGTTGATAGCTGAGACTTGCATGCCACCCATCTGTTGAGTAAGTAGATTTATTTGCTGAGACATCTGCTTGTTCTGAGCAAGAAGAGCATTAACAGCTTCTACTTCCAACACACCTCTCTTTTGAGAGGTCTCAGAGTTCACAGGATTCCTGTTAGATGAGTAGAGATATTGGTTGCTTGCAACTAATTCGATCAGCTCAATAGTCTCCTTTGGTGTCTTCTTCTTGTGCAATGAACCGCCTGCAGAGGTATCTAAGCTCATCTTTGACATCTCTCCTAAGCCTTCATAAAAGATATCTAGTTGCCTAGTCAGTAGCAAGTATCTCTCCCAAGCTTCATAAAGAGTTTCACCCTCCTTCTGTCTGAAAGTCTGAACCTCCAACCTGAGCTTAGTCAGCTTCTTTGGTGGAAAAAATTTAGTGAGAAATTCAGTAACGACCTTTTCCCAAGTATTCAGACTCTCCTTTGGTTGGGAATCTAGCCATAGCTTTGCTTTATCCCTAAGAGCAAACGGGAAAAGCATGAGTCTGTACACCTCTGGATTCACTCCATTTGTCTTCACAGTATCACATATCTGCAGAAAATCAGATATGAACTGATTTGGATCTTCATGAGGAAGTCTATGATACTGGCAATTCTGTTGCACCAAGGTGACCAATTGTGGCTTCAACTCAAAGTTGTTTGCATTTATAAGAGGTACCACAATACTTTTTCCATAAAGTTTCGCAGTAGGGGCAGAATAAGAGCCAAGCACTCTCCTCTGTTGATCATCCCCATTCAAATTTACCACATTGGCATTAGCATTATTATTTGCCATAGTGGATTCTACAGCCTTGCAAAGTCTTGCTTGTTGTAAACGTCGCCTGAAAGTTCTTTCAGGTTCATGATCAAAGTCTAAGAGATGTTCTTTGTCTCTATTTCTGCGCATACACAAGCATAAAACAAGAAAAAATGGGACTCTCTACGTCAGAGTGCAGAGAAGTCCCTGTGAGGTAACCTGTGTAAAATAATAAAATAAAAATACTAACTAAATAAATAAGTAAAAATTTCGAAAATTTAAAAGGAAAAATAAACAGAAAAATTTAAAATAAAATTAACTGAGTGACACTAAACTTAAATTCAAAAATTAAAAAAATAAATCAAAATATATATATTTTTTTATTTTTATTTATTTTTATTTTTTTTATTTATTTATTTTTGTTTATAAAAATAAAAAAAATGAAAAACGAAACAGGGGAGGGGGGATATAAACGAGAAGGAAAAGAAAGTTAATAACGTAAAGGAAAAAAAATTAACGTAAAAGAAAAGAAAAAAAATTAACGTAAAAATGTAAAATAAAAATTAATAATAAAATAAAAAAAATATAATAATAAAGAAAAATTATCTAATCTAAGCAATCAAACAACGAGTAGTTGTTAATCACAGTCAATCCCCGGCAACGGCGCCAAAAACATGGTGCGGTATTTTACAACCACACTTACTAACCAGCAAGTGCACCGGGTCGTACCAAGTAATACCTTACGTGAGTAAGGGTCGATCCCACGAGGATTGATGGATTAAGCAACAATAGCGTTTGATAGGATTAGTTAGACAGACAGAAAATAGTGTTGAGATGCAATCGTGCAGAAAATAAAATAGTAAAATAAATAAGTTGGGAATAAAATATGGAGAAGGCAGTTAATGTTTCAGAGTTATCTATTTTTTCCTGATTAATTTTTCTTACTAACTATTTTAATCATGTAGGATTTAATTTATGGCAAACTATATGTGACTAGACCCTAATTCCTTAGACCTTCTTAGTCTCCTCTAAAATTCATCAACAGCCAATTCTTTGGTCAATTAATTTCAATTAGAGGGTGATAATCAATTTCTAGTTTATATGCCACAAAAACTCTAATTACCCAAAAATAAAAAGGATTATATGTCACGTATCCCATTAAATCCAAATAATTAAAATTTAGGAGAAATTGTTTTCAAGCTTTTGTTCAAGTAAAGAGCTTTTCCAAGTTTTACAAGAACTCAAATAGAAAGAAGGTCATACTTCCGTTCCACCCAAATTCATAAAATAAAGAGTGAAAACAATTCTTAAATTATAAATCCACACATAAATTAAAATAGTAAAAGCAATAAAATTAATCCATAGAAATAGACAGAGCTCCTAACCTTAACAATGGAGGTTTAGTTGCTCATGGAAAAGAGAAAATAAGGATTCAGGTCCAAATGTACCCCGTTGCAATCTGATGGCATCAGATCCCTTTTTATAACTAATCCTAATAAATTTAAAAATCAAATTTCTAAAATTAAAATTAAAATAATATCTTTTCCTAAAATAAGATTTGAATTTAAATTCGAATTAAATAACAAGTCTTCAGCTGATGGGTGAGAACCACTTGTTCTGTCCATTCTGAAGCTTCTAATATGTGATTTCTAGGCTAAGAACTGGGTCACAACGGCCCAGAAATTGCCCCCAGCGTTTTCTGTCAATTTTCCAGATCGCTCATGTGACGCGTCCGCGTCGTCCACGCGTTCGCATCATTTGTGCAGATTCCAGTCCACGCGATCGCGCAGTCCACGCGATCGCGTCAGGCACGCGATCGCGTCATTGCGATTTTCTCCATTCCGCGCGGTCGCGTGAGCCATGCGTCCGCGTCGGTATTCACTGGTCATCTCCTTGGCTTCTTCTCTTTCTCTGCAGAAACTCCATCAAATTCCGCCAAATGCTACCTAAAATAAACAGTATTGCACAAAACTCAAAATAGCATCCATAGTGGCTAAAATATAATTAATTCTTAATTAAATTCAACAATTTAGATGCAAATTCAATAGGAAAAGATAGACAAGATGCTCATGCATCACCTGACGCGTGCGCGTGACTGACGCGTACACGTAATTTGAAGATTTGCTCAGCGACGCGTCTGCGTGACCAACGCATCCGCGTGACTCGCGAAAAAGACCATCGATGCGTACGCGTGACTGACGCGTACGCGTGACAGACGCGTACGCGTGACATGCGCCACATGCAGGAAACGCAGAAAAATGCTGGGGGAGATTTCTGGACTGTTTTGACCCAGTTTCTAGCCCAGAAAACACAGATTAGAAGCCACAGAATGGACAAATCAAGTGGTCCCCACCCATCAGCTGAAGACTTGTTAATTAATTCGAATTTAAATTTAAATTCGAGTTTTTAAATAGAAAAAGATATTATTTTAATTTTAATTTTAGAAATTTGATTTTTAAATTATTAGGATTAGTTATAAAAGGGAATTCAGATCCATCAGATTAAGGGAGTACATTTTTTACCTGAATCCTTATTTTCTCTTTAAATTTAAGAATTGTTTTCGTTCTTTATTTTATGAATTTGGGTGGAACGGAAGTATGATCCTCTTTCTAAATGCGTTCTTGTATAACTTGGAAAAGCTCTTTACTTGAACAACAGCTTGAAAACATATGCTCCTAAATTTCTAATTTATCTGGATTTAATAGGATACGTGACATATAATCCTATTATGTTTGGGTAATTAGGATTTCTGTGGCATATAACTAGAATTGAACTTCACCCCCTAATTGGAATTAATTGACAAAGGAATTGGCTGTTGATGAATTTTAGAGGAGACTAGAAAAGTCTAAGGAATTAGGGTTTAGTCACATATAGTTGCCATAAATTAGATCTTACATGATTAAAATAAAATAATAAGAAAAGTCAATCTGGAAAATAGATAACTCTGAAACCTTAACTATTTCTTCATATTTTATTCCTTACCTATTCACCTGCCTGTTTTCAAACTCTTCTTTATTTTTTAATGCTTTTGAACTTCTAAACACTATTTTCTGTTTGTCTAACTAATCCTATCAAACACTATTGTTACTTAATCCATCAATTCTCGTGGGATCGACCCTTACTCACGTAAGGTATTACTTGGTACAACCTGGTGCACTTGCCAGTAAGTTAGTGGGTTACAAATACTGCACCAAGTTTTTGGCGCCGTTGCCGATGATTGACTATGATTAATAACTATTAGTTGTTTGATTGCTTAGATTAGACGTTTTAATTTTAATTAGTTTTATTTTATTATTATAAATTTTTATTTTTCATTTTTGATTATTTTCATTCACGTGAAATTTTTTTTTCTTCCGTTCTTTCACTCGTAACCCCCTCCCTTGCGTTTTCATTCTCGTTTCCCATTCCCCTGTCCCCCTTTGCTTTTATTTTTTTTTTCTTTTGATTTTCTAAAAACTTACGGTTTTCTTTTTTTATTTTTCGTTTTTGTTTTCTTCAAATTTTTTCTTTTTCTATATTATATTAGTTTTGTTTTACTTTTATCTTTAATTTTCTTTTAAAAAAATATTTAATAATAATTTAATACTAATAATTATTTTTTAATTTCTGAAATTATGTTTGGTGTCTCCTAGTTAGTCTTATTTTAATTTTTCTTATTTAATTTGCCTAATAATTTTAAAAATTTTTAGTAATAATTTTTCTAGTAATTTTTGAATTTTAGTGTTTGTTTGTTTTATTCAATATTTTTATCTCTTTATTCAGGTTACCTCACTGGGAATTCTCTGCACTCTGACGTAGGGAGTTCCATCTTTTCTTGTCTTCTGTTTGTTTATGCGCAGGAACAGAGGCAAGGAACATCTCTTAGACTTTGATCCTGAACCTGAAAGAACTTTCAGGCGGCGTTTACAACAAGCAAGACTTTACAAGGCTACAGAATCCACTATGGATCCTAATAATAATGCTAATGCCAATGTGGCAAATCCGAACGGGGATGATCAACAGAAGAGAGTGCTTGGCTCTTATTCTGCCCCTACTGCGGATCTCTATGGAAAAAGCATTGTGGTACCTCCTATAGCTGCAAACAACTTTGAGTTGAAGCCACAATTGGTTACCCTGGTGCAACAAAACTGTCAGTATCACAGACTTCCTCATGAAGATCCAAATCAGTTTATTTCTGATTTTCTGCAGATATGTGATACTGTGAAGAAAAATGGAGTGAATCCTGAGGTATACAAACTCATGCTCTTCCCGTTTGCTCTGAGGGATAAAGCAAAGCTATGCCTAGATTCCCAACCGAAGGAGAGTCTGAATACTTGGAAAAAGGTTGTTACAGAATTTCTCACTAAATTTTTCCCACCAAAGAAGCTGACTAAGCTCAGGTTGGAGGTTCAGACTTTCAGACAGAAGGAGGGTGAAACTCTTTATGAAGCTTGGGAGAGATACAAGCTACTGACTAGGCAATGCCCTCCGGACATGTTCTCCAAATGGACCCAACTAGATATCTTTTATGAAGGTTTGGGTGAGATGTCCAAGATGAGCCTAGACACTTCTGCAGGCGGTTCATTGCACAAGAAGAAGACACCTGAGGAAACTATTGAGCTGATTGAATTGGTTGCAAGCAACCAATATTTATACTCATCTAACAGGAATCCTGTGAACTCTGAGACCCCACAGAAGAGAAGCGTGTTGAAAGTAGAAGCTGTTAATGCTCTTCTTGCTCAGAACAAGCTGATGTCTCAGCAAATAAATCTACTTACTCAACAGATGGGTGGCATGCAAGTCTCAGCTATCAACACCCAAAATCCACCACAGGAAGTCTCCTATGACATGGCAGGTAACTATATGCAAAATGACAATTATGATTATGCTCAACCCTCTTTTGAACAGGTGAATTACATGGCGAGTGGTCCTAGAAATCCCAACAATGATCCATATTCTAAGACATACAATCAGGGGTGGAGGAATCACCCAAATTTTGGGTGGAGAGATCAACCTCAGAGACCTCAGAACTTCAACAATAGTTCTCAAGGCAGTTTTCAACAGAACAACTATAATAACTGCCAATTTCAGTCTCAGCAATAACAACCACCTCAGCAGGCAAATTCTAAATCCCAATAAGATTCTAATTGGGAGATGATGATGAGTTTCATGCAAGAAACTAGAGCCTCCATTAGAAACTTAGAGGTGCAAATGGGTCAAATGAGCAAGCAATTACCTGAAAGGTCTTCAAATACATTCCCTAGTGATACAGTGGTGAACCCAAGAGAAGATTGCAAGGCTATTCAATTGAGAAGTGGTAAGGTAGCTGGTTCTGAGACCAAGGTCAATGAAGATCTAGTTGAAAAGGAAACTCCAGAGGAGAAGAAGGAAGAAGTAGAGCACGCCCCTCCTAAGCGTGCAGATAACCCGTTTCCTGACTTTCTTGGCACTTATCCCACCTTACCAAAGGCCCCTGAATACAAGCCAAAAATGCCATATCGTCAGAGGCTTCAGAAGGCGTCCAAAGAAAAGCAATTCTCTAAATTTTTAGATGTCTTTAAGAAGCTGCAGATCAACATTTCTTTTGCAGAGGCTCTGGAGCAAATGCGTCTCTAGGCTAAATTTATGAAAGAGTTGTTGACCCACAAGAGGAATTGGAAGGAGCAAGAAACCGTGGTGTTAACAAAGGAATGCAGTGCTATTATTCAACACACCCTTCCTGAGAAGATGCCAGACCCAGGAAGCTTTGTCATTCCTTGCAGCATTAGAGAAGTCGGCATTCAGAGAGCTTTATGTGATCTTGGAGCTAGCATCAACCTCATGCCACTTTCAGTGATGAAAAAGCTTCAAATTGAGGAGGTAAAATCTACTCGTATTTCTCTTCAACTTGCGGATCTTTCTATTAAATTACCTGTGGGTGTGGTTGAAGATTTACTTGTTAAAGTAGGACCATTTTTTTTCCTGTTGATTTTGTTATATTAGACATGGAAGAGGAGGTAAAACCCTCTATTATACTTGGTAGACCATTTTTAGCTACAGGTAGAGCTCTGATTGATGTGCAAAAGGGTGAATTAACACTGAGGGTCAATGAAGAACAGGTGGTCCTAAATGTTTTTGAAGCCCTCAAGCACCCTAATAATTTTGAGGGGTGTATGAAAATAGATGTTATTGAACCACTTGTTCAAGAAGTACTGGAAACTGAGGTACTTGATGATGTTCTAGATCCTATTTCTGAGTGTGAATTAGTTGAAGTTGACGATTCACCACCCCAAAAGGAGCTGATGAACACGTTAATCAAGGAGGAGGAAGCCCCCAAGCTTGAGCTCAAACCCTTACCCCCTTCTCTGAAATATGTGTTCTTGGGTGGAAATGATTCATATCCAGTAATTATTAGCTCTTCCCTGAAGCCTGAAGAGGAAGAGGTGCTTGTTTCAGTGCTCAAGAGCCATAAAACAGCTCTTGGGTGGACCATTAATGACTTGAAAGGGATTAGTCCAACCAAATGTATGCACAATATCCTCCTTGAAGATGATGCCAAACCAGTTGTGCAACCACAAAGGAGACTAAATCCAACTATGAAAGATGTGGTCCAAAAAGAGGTAATGAAATTATGGGAAGCAGGTATTATTTGCCCTATTTCTGAAAGTCCTTGGGTAAGTCCTGTGCAGGTAATTCCCAAGAAAGGAGGGATGACAGTGATCAAGAATGAAAAGAATGAGCTTATTCCTACAAGAACAGTCACAGGATGGAGAATGTGCATAGACTACAGGAGGCTCAACACTGCTACAAGGAAGGATCATTTCCCCCTGCCTTTCATTGATCAGATGCTTGAGAGGTTAGCTGGTCATGCTTTTTATTATTTTCTAGATGGATATTCTGGATATAATCAAATTGCAGTGGACCCTCAAGATCAAGAGAAGACAGCATTCACATGCCCCTTTGGAGTATTTACCTACAGGAGAAATGCCATTTGGACTTTGCAATGCTCCAGCAACTTTTCAGAGGTGTATGCTTTCAATTTTTTCTGATATGGTTGAAAAGTTTATTGAGATATTTATGGATGACTTTTCTATTTTTGGTAATTCTTTTGAATCCTGTCTTAAACATTTATCTCTTGTCTTGAAACGGTGTCAAGAATCAAACCTTGTTTTAAATTGGGAAAAATGCCATTTTATGGTTACAAAAGGCATTGTTCTTGGACACCGGATTTCAAGTAAGGGGATTAAGGTTGACAGAGCAAAGGTGGAGGTAATTGAAAAATTACCACCACCAACTAATGTTAAGGCAATTAGGAGTTTCTTGGGTCATGCAGGATTTTATAGAAGATTTATAAAGAATTTTTCTAAAATTGCTAAACCATTGAGCAACCTGTTGGTTGTTGATATTCCTTTTATCTTTGATTCTGATTGTCTGCATGCTTTTGAAACTCTAAAAGCCAACCTTACCTCTGCTCCCATTATAGCTCCCCCTGACTGGGATTTGCCATTTGAATTAATGTGTGATGCTAGTGATTTTGCTATAGGAGCTGTTTTAGGACAGAGGCATAGTAAGCTTGTACATGTCATTTATTATGCCAGTCGTGTGTTAAATGATGCTCAAAAGAATTACACAGCTACAGAAAAGGAATTATTAGCTGTTGTGTATGCTGTTGATAAGTTTAGGTCCTATTTACTTGGTTTTAAGGTTATTGTTTATACTGACCATGCTACTTTGAAGTACCTTCTAACCAAGCAGGATTCTAAACCAAGATTAATCAGATGGGTGTTGCTCCTTCAAGAGTTTGATATTGAGATAAAAGACAGAAAAGGGTCAGAAAATCAAGTAGCTGAACATCTCTCCAGAATTGAGCCTGAAGCAGGAGTACAACCACCCACAAATGTGACTGAGACGTTTCCGGATGAGCAATTGTTCCTCATTCAGCAAGCTCCTTGGTTTGCAGACATTGCAAATTATAAGGCTATGAATTTTATCCCAAGGGAGTACAGCAGGCAACAAGTAAAGAAGCTATTAACAGATGCCAAGTACTACATTTGGGAGGAACCATACCTTTTTAAAAGGTGTTTAGATGGTATAATCAGGAGATGTATCCCAGATGATGAAACACAGCAGATTCTTTGGCACTGTCATGGTTCTAAATATGGAGGCCACTTTGGTGGTGAAAGGACAGCTACAAAGGTCCTTCAGAGTGGGTTTTACTGGCTGACTCTCTTCAGAGATTCAAGAAAATTTGTGAAGCATTGTGACAGATGTGCAAAAGCCACAAATCTCCCTACCAACCATGAAATGCCACAGCATGGGATTCTTGAGGTTGAGTTGTTTGATGTGTGGGGTATTGATTTCATGGGACCTTTCCCACCCTCACATTCAAACAACTATATTCTAGTGGCCGTTGATTATGTTTCCAAGTGGGTGGAGGCTGTAGCTCTACCCACCAATGATGCCAAGGTGGTAATGAGCTTTCTTCAGAGATATATCTTCAGCCGGTTTGGTGTCCCAAGGACACTCATTATTGATGGAGGAAGTCACTTCTGTAACAGACAGCTAGACTCTTTTCTGCAGAGATATGGAGTTCGTCATAAGGTGACAACCCCCTATCACCCTCAGACAAGTGGACAAGTTGAAGTTTCCAACAAGGAACTTAAGAGGATTCTAGAGAAGACCGTCAGTGTTTCAAGAAAGGACTGGTCTAGGAAGCTTGATGATGCTCTCTGGGTATACCGGACAGCATACAAGACTCCCATTAGTATGTCCCCTTATCAGTTGGTCTATGGCAAAGCTTGTCACTTGCCAGTTGAGCTGGAACACAAGGCTTACTAGGCAATCAGGTATCTAAATCTTGATTCAGAAGCTGCAGGAATTAAGCGAATGCTTCAGTTGAATGAGCTTGATGAATTCAGATATTCAGCTTATGAGAATGCCAAGCTCTATAAGGAAAGAACCAAGTTACTGCATGACAAGAAGATTGCCATCAGAGTCTTTGAGCCAGGACAGAGAGTGCTTCTATATAATTCAAGGCTCAAATTCTTTCCCGAGAAGCTGAAATCCCAGTGGTCAGGACCGTTTTCGGTTACCAGAGCTTCACCATATGGTCATGTGGAAATACAGGAAGAGAATTCTGGTAGGAAATTTACAGTTAATGGCCAGAGGTTAAAGCACTATCTTGGAGGTGAGATTGATTGCCAGAGCTCCACTCATCTACTGAACTAGCAGAACTGACCGTCAAGCTAGTGACATTAAAGAAGCGCTTGTCGGGAGGCAACCTGATAATTTCGTATCCTTAGTTATTTTTTGTAGTAGTAGTTTTCTTACTTATTTGATTTTTATTAAGTTCTTACTAATTTTCTGATCATGCAGCTATTTTATAACAGGAACCGAACACCTCAAAAAAAAAAAAAAAGCACCTAACGCGCAAGCGTCGCTGACACATACGCGTCATCTAGGGGTGCGAGAAAAATAAAAAGTTACAGAGAGTTGCGCGGAAATGATGCGAAAATGATGCCTCTAGCACAAACAAACACACGCGTATGCGTACTCCACATGTGCGCGTCAATCATGATTTTGGCACTCCACGCGTCCGCGTCATCGACGCGTACGCGTGACTTTGCAAATTGGTGTAAAAGGTGTTTGGACAGAGAGTTGTGCTGGCTTGGGGCTGGAAGTGTGCTAAAAGCACAAAATTGCCCACGCGTACGCGTCCCTGACACGTGCGCGTCATTTGACGAAACGGCCATCCACGCGTGCACGTGCATGACGCAAACGCGTCGTATGCCAAATTTGTTTCCCTAGCCACGCGAACAGAGAGTTGCGCGTGCGCGCGGCTGGCTTTGCGCGAATTGCGCAAAACCCAGGGCATGCGGACGCGTGCCTGACACTGACGCGTCATTAAGGAAGTTCCGCGACCCACGCGTACGCGTATGCGTCGCCTTCGCCGCCCAGTTTTAATTTTCTTTCTCTCTCTCCCAATTCTAATTCTCTCTTATTCTTTTATCCTTTTATTTTTCTTTCTCATAATATATGTCTCTTTTTATTTTCAGTTATTCTTTGCTTGAGGACAAGCAAACATTTAAGTTTGGTGTTGACACTTTGCTTAAGGATTTTTTGTCTATTCCGATGGCACCAAAAGGGAGGCGAATCATCTTCACTGAGGAGCACAAACCTGAAGAATAAAACGACCGCTCAGATAACTAAGGTGGTTGAGTTCCTTTCATTTTTATTCCCTCCCACTTTTATTATGTATGTTCCGGTTTTCTGCTATTTTGCTTTGTTTGCTGCATGATCCATTATTAGTAGATTCATAGATTATAGTTTAATTTTTCTGTTAAGTGCTCTAATTCTGAAAGATGTCTCATGTATTGCCCACTAAGCTTGAAATAAAAAAGAAAGAAGAACAGATGTAGTGCATGAGAATTTGAGTTTATTTTTTAGAGTAGTCTCACTTACTTAGATGTGGTGGTATTTTCTGTGATTCTGAATGAATGCTTGAACAGTGCATATTTTTGATAGTGAAGTTTATGAATGTTAAAATTGTTGGCTCTTGAAAGAATGATGAAAAAGAGAAATGTTATTGATAATCTGAAAAATCATAAAATTGATTCTTGAAGTAAGAAAAAGCAGTGAAAAACACAAAGCTTTCGAAAAAAAAAGAAAAAAATAAAATAAAATAAAGAAAAAGAAAAAAAAACTTAAAAAAAGGGCAAGCAGAAAAAGCCAATAACCCTTTAAACTAAAAGGCAACGGGTAAAAAGGATCCAAGGCTTTGAGCATTAATGGATAGGAGGGCCCAAAGGAATAAAATCCTGGCCTAAGTGGCTAAATCAAGCTGTCCCTAACCATGTGCTTGTGGAGTGAAGGTGTCAAGTGAAAAGCTTGAGACTGAGCGGTTAAAGTCGTGATCCAAAGCAAAAAAAGTGTGCTTAAGAACTCTGGGCACCTCTAACTGGGGACTCTAGCAAAGCTGAGTCACAAGCTAAAAAGGTTCACCCAGTTATGTGTCTGTGGCATTTATGTATCCGGTGGTAATACTGGAAAACAAAATGCTTAGGGTCACGGCCAAGACTCATAAAGTAGCTGTGTTCAAGAATCAACATACTGAACTAAGAGAATCAGTAACACTATCTGAATTCTGAGTTCCTATGGATGCCAATCATTCTGAACTTCAAAGGATAAAGTGAGATGCCAAAACTATTCAGGATTGCAGTTGTAAACCCCACTATAAGAAGAGACATGAGCTTAATCGAACTCTCATTCTCATGCAAATTCACATCCTAAGCTTATATTAGTCTTGGTTGCTTGAGGACAAGCAACAATTTAAGTTTGGTGTTGTGATGCATGAGCATCTTTCCTATCTTTTCCTAGTGAATTTGCATCTAAATTGTTGAATTTAATAAAGAATTAATTATATTTTAGCCACTATGGATGTTATTTTGAGTTTTGTGCAATACTGTTTATTTTAGGTAGCATTTGGCTGGATTTGATGGAGTTTCTGTAGCACAAGAATCAAAGGAGATGGCAGCGAGGAGCGACGCGTACGCGTGCCTGACGCGTGTGCGTGACTGACGCGTACGCGTAATTTGAAGATTTGCTCAGCGACGTGTCCGCGTGACCGACGCGTCCGCGTGACTCGCAAAAAAGACCATCGACGCGTATGCGTGACTGACGCGTACGCGTGACATGCGTCACGTGCAGGAAACGCAGAAAAACGCTGGAGGCGATTTCTGGACTGTTTTGACCCAGTTTCCAGCTCAGAAAACACAGATTAGAAGCCACAGAATGGACAAATCAAGTGGTCCCCACCCATCAGCTGAAGACTTGTTAATTAATTCGAATTTAAATTCAAATTCGAATTTTTAAATAGGAAAAGATATTATTTTAATTTTAATTTTAGAAATTTGATTTTTAAATTATTAGGATTAGTTATAAAAGGGAATTCAGATCCATCAGATTAAGGGAGTACATTTTTTACCTGAATCCTTATTTTCTCTTTATCATGAGCAACTAAACCTCCATTGTTAAGGTTAAGAGCTCTGTCTATTTGTATGGATTGATTTTATTATTTTTTTCTATTTTAATTTATGTATGGATTTATATTTAAGAATTGTTTTCGTTCTTTATTTTATGAATTTGGGTGGAACGGAAGTATGACCCTCTTTCTAAATGCGTTCTTGTATAACATGGAAAAGCTCTTTACTTGAACAACAGGCTGAAAACATATTCTCCTAAATTTCTAATTTATCTGGATTTAATAGGATACGTGACATAATATCCTTTTATGTTTGGGTAATTAGGATTTCTGTGGCATATAACTAGAATTGAACTTCACCCCCTAATTGGAATTAATTGACCAAGGAATTGGCTGTTGATGAATTTTAGAGGAGACTAGAAAGGTCTAAGGAATTAGGGTCTAGTCACATATAGTTGCCATAAATTAGATCTTACATGATTAAAATAAAATAATAAGAAAAGTCAATCCAGAAAATAGATAACTCTGAAACCTTAACTGTTTCTTCATATTTTATTCCTTACCTATTCACCTGCCTGTTTTCAAACTCTTCTTTATTTTTTAATGCTTTTGAACTTTCAAAAACTATTTTCTGTTTGTCTAACTAATCCTATCAAACACTATTGTTGCTTAATCCATCAATCCTCGTGGGATCGACCCTTACTCACGTAAGGTATTACTTGGTACGACCTGGTGCACTTGCCGGTAAGTTAGTGGGTTACAAATGCTGTACCACAGTCCGATGCAGAGCTTTGCCAGTAACCCTAGCTGGGCCATCGATCAAATGGTTCAACGCCCTCCCTAACGGATCCATAACCGAAGTCCACGACATCTCACGGAAGTTCATGGCCCAATTCACCACCAGAATCACCAAAGCTAAACACCCCATTTGCCTATTGGGAGTCACGCAAAAACAAGACGAGTCCACAAGAAAATACCTCGACCGCTTCAACGACGAATGCTTAACGGTCGACGGACTCACGACTTCATTCGCAAGTCTTTGCCTAACCAACGGACTCATGAATGAAGATTTTTGCAAATACCTCACTACCAAACCAGTATGGACCATGCACGAGATCCAGAGCATCGCCAAGGAATACATAAACGACGAAGAGGTAAGCCAAGTCGTAGCCGCCAATAAACGGCAGCACGGCAACACCCAACATGGCAACGCAGCACCTCCGCATAACCACCCACTTAGAGAAAATCAGAAGGACCATCCCAAATCAGCAAACATAAACCGACCTCCCAAAATCGGAAAATTTTCCAACTACACACCCCTGACGGCCCCGATCACCGAGATATACCACCAAATAGCAGACCGAGGTATCATCCCGAAAGCACGACAACTCAAAGAAAGGACCGGCGGCAACAAAACCCTATATTGTGACTACCACCGAGGTTACGGGCATAGGACACGAGACTGTTTCGACCTAAAGGACACTCTTGAGCAAGCAATAAGAGAAGGCAAGCTCCCCGAGTTCACTAAAATCATCAGAGAACCGAAACGCGCCGAAAGAGAAAGGTCACCAGAAAGAGAAGGACACAACCCAAGAACATAGAGATAACTCCCTAGGGAAAGCCCGGAGACAGACCCGACCATAATCATAAATGTCATCACAGGCAAAGATACCCCGGGCAAGTCAAAATCAACACTAAAGAAAGATCTCAAAGTCCTGGCAGTCCGAAAGCAAATCCCAACCACCACCGCCGACAAAGCGGTGACATTCTCACTCGAGGACTGCCACTACGGCACCTCGGCGGAAGACTTCCCCTTTGTCATTTCGGCAAAAATTGGAACTGGGCTAGTCCGAAGGATAGTGGTGGACACAGGGGCAGACTATAACATCCTTTTCAGAGGAGCCTTCGACAAGCTCGGACTCCGCAACGACAATCTTCAAACACACCGCAATAGAGTCACAGGACTCAGAGACAACTTCCTCAAACCAGACGGTTCCATCGTCCTCCCCCTCACCATAGGAACGGGAAAACAGAGGAAGACGATCCTATCCGAGTTTGTGGTTCTCAAAGACTCCACCGCCTACAACGTCATCATCGGAAGAAAAACAATCAACGACCTCTTGGCCATCATCTTCACCAAATACCTCCTCATGAAGTTTACAACAGAAGACGGCTCCATCGGTACCATCCACGGGGGCGAAAGAAGTCCCGCGACGCGGCCGGCATATTCTTAGCCAACCTGGATGCTCGACAAGACGACCAACCCAGGCCGGAACCAGAAGGTGACATGGAAAAACTGAAAATAGGGCAAACCAAAGACGAGTACACTTTTATCGATAAGAACCTCCCATACGACCTGAAAGAGGACTTCTCATAACTCCTAAAACAAAACAGAGATCGATTCGTATTCACACCAGCCAACATGCCAGGAATAGACCCCGACCTAATGTCTCACCGGCTGGCCGTAGATCCCAAAGCCAAACCCGTGGCACAAAGAAGACGGAAAATGTCCCCGGACCGAGCAGCCAAGGTCAAAAAACAAGTCAAAGCCCTCCTCGAAGCAAACTTTATCAGGGAACTCCCCTACATGACATGGCTGGCTAACATCGTACTAGTAAAAAAGTCTAACGGGCAGTGGCAGATGTGTGTCGACTACACGGACCTAAACAAAGCCTGTCTAAAGGACGCCTTCCCCCTACCAAACATCGATGGGCTAGTAGATGCTGCATCCGGCCACCGATACCTCAGCTTCATGGACATGTATTCCAGGTACAACCAGATACCCATGCAATGACCTGACGAGGAGAAAACAACTTTCATCACTCCCGAAGGAATGTACTGCTACATAGTCATGCCCTTCGGCTTGAAAAACGCCGGATCCACCTACCAAAGGCTCGTCAACAAGGTATTCTAAAACCTGTCCAGAACCAAGCTATAAAGACGACATGCTCACCAAGACCAAATCCGGCGAGCAACTCATTAGCGACCTCGAGCTCATAATGAACACCTTAAGGAGGCATCAAATGCGCCTTAACCCAACAAAATGTGCCTTTAGAATGGAAGCAGGAAAGTTCTTCGGTTTTATGATCACACAGCGTGGGGTAGAAGCTAACCCCGAGAAATGCCGAGCCATCCTCGAAATGGCAAGCCCAAAGAATCTCAACGATATCCAGAAGCTCACCGGCCGGCTCACCGCACTGTCTCGCTTTCTCGGGGCATTAATGCAGAAAGCAATCCCTTTCTTCAAGCTAATGAAGAAAGGAGCCTCCTTCAAATGGGAAGCAAAATGCGAAGAGACATTCCAATACTTCAAAAAGGTCTTAGCAGAATCCCCAGTTCTTGCCAAACCCCAGACGGGAGAGACCCTTTACCTATACCTCTCCATAACAGAAGAAGCGCTCGCGGCGGTACTCATCCGCGAAGACGAGAATAGAGCCCAACAACCCATCTACTTCATAAGCAAAGTCATACAAGACGCGGAAACACGCTTGATAAACCCATATTTTATGATATATTTTATGCCTAATTTGAGTGATTTATTCAATCCTTCACCCACTTATTCATATTAATTGCAAGGTTTAACTTCTCCTTCCTTATTATGTGATGTATGTGAAAAACATGTTTCCTATGCTTTAAAATTAATTATTTTAATTACCTTTATTTCCATTCGATGCCGTGATTAGTGTGTTGAGTAGTTTCAGATCTTCTAAGGCAGGAATGACTCAAAGGATGGAAAGAAAACATACAAAAATGGAAGGAAAGTATAAAACGGAGTCCTTGAAGAAACTGGCATCCACGCGATCGCATGCCAAGCGTGAATCAACAGTGACGCGGCCGCATGACTGACGCGACCGCACGCCTTAAGAATAACACATATGACGCGGCCGCATGACTGATGCGACTGCGTGACAAGAAAAGCTCCGAATGACGCGACCGCGTGACCCACGCGGACGCGTGACAGAGGCCACGCACCAGAAATTGCAGAAAATGCTCATAGCAAATTCTGAAGCCCTTTTTGGCCCAAATCCAAGTCCAGAAGGCATAGACCAGAGGTTATGAAGTGAGGGAATGCATCCATTGAGGGAGAGCTCGCCAATTTTTACTTTCCATGATTTAGATTTAGTTTTGGGAGAGGTTCTCTCCTCTCTCTTTAGGATTAGGATTTAGAATTATGATTTTTATTCACTTTCAGGATTATCTCTTTTGATCAGGTTCAATATTCCTTTTATTTACTTTTGCAAGATACTTTATGAATCCTTTCATGTTACAGATTACTCTTTTATTAATGTTAATTGAGGTATTTCAGTTTAATATTGATATTTCTTATTTATGCTATTGTTGCTTTTACTCTGAAGATATTTTTATTCCAAGTAGATTTATTTTTCTCCTTTTGGTTTTGGTTAAGAAATCAGTAACTCAGGAGTTATCAAACTCAAACGTGATTGATAATTGTTATCTTTGTTAATTGAATTGAACTTCCATAATCCCAATCTTTTCTTAGGAAATAAATAGGATTCGAAGATCAAACCAATTTATCCCTTGACCTTCCTTTGCTTTAGTAAGGGTTAACAAAGTGGAATTACGATTCAATTATCATCATCATTGATAAGGATAGCTAGGATATGATCTCTTATTTCTCACACCTTGCCAAGAGTCATTTATAGTCATTTATTTATTTTACTATTTAAATTACTTGTTCTTCATTTACTTTAATTGTCATTTAAATCACTTGCTTCTCATCTTCTAAACCCCAATTTACAATCTCCATCGCCAATAATAAGAACATACTTTCCTGCAGTTCCTTGAGAAGACGACCCGAGGTTTAAATACTTGGTTAACAATTTCAAAGGGGTTTGTTACTTGTGACAACCAAAACGTTTGTATGAAAGGACTTTTGAAGGTTTAGAAACTATACTTGCAACGAGGATTTATCTGCAAATTTCTAGACCACACAAAAGTTCTCTCATCAAAATGGCGCCATTGACAGGGAACTGCTAATGTGTGCCTTATTATTGGTTATTGTAAATATTTTTTTTTCTTATTTATTTATTTCTGTTTTTCCTTTTTAATTTTATTTGCTACTATGAATTCTCACCCCTCTCGCTTTGAGTTTGGGTCTAACTTTGTTGAAGGAAATAGAAGTTACAGCAGGAATATGCATCAAGGTCAGACCAATCAAGGATGGATGGAGCCAAGAGGATCTAATCAACCCTTCAGGCAACAACATCCTCCAAAATATCACGGACAACGACCATTCTACAATGCATACCCAACTGATAGATATGGTGGACAACCTTGTAAATACCAACAAGCCCCACCCCGTGCCTATAGACCATCCTCTCAACATAACCTCGAACCACCACACTCACAAGCTTCTCTTCACTATTTGCCACCGTATGATCCTTTCTTACCCCAGTTCCAATCCAATCACTCCCAAGCACCACCATTTCCCTATGTTTCATGTCCAAATCCATCACCCCGAGAATCAGAGGTTCGCCTCAAGGCAACAGTAAATAAACTTCAAACAACCATTCGACAACTGGAGCAAGCAGTAATTCAATTAGCTTCTAGACGCGCGAACATTCAAGGACCAACCACAGCCCCATGTGGACAATCTCATGAAGAGCGTAGCATGAAGGAGACACTAGAAATTCCAGTGGACAAGACAGAGCATGAATTCGTACTAGAACAAGTAAAAGAAGCTGTCATTGTACAAGAAGAAGAGTTGGTTGAAGATCTAGGAGACGCTGAACCTCCATGGGAATCTAGAGTTGAGGAGAACTCTGTCAAGGACATTACAGTTGATGCTAAGGAGGATATTGCACAATCCCCAAGGCAAGTCGTTTATGAAGAACTAGACGGAATAACCCAGGACACAAATTCCCTTGATGATGATAGTCACAAGTCTAGCTCTCTTAGTAGTGAACTTGCATCCACAAGTGAATTCTCTGAGATCGAAGAATCTTCCCCAAATGAATACGAAGATGATGCAGAGGTAGATTTCTCTCAACCTCCAATCTATGACTCAAGTGATGAGGAAGACATAGAAGACTTTGACCAGAACTCGGATGCATTTGAAGAACCTTGCAAGGAAGTGGAGGAATTCACAGAAGAGCACAAAGGAGTAGAACTTACAGAACCTCCAGAAACACCTACCCCAAGGCCATTACCGCCCAATACAAGCTTCAAGTGGGTACAATCCTTAACCTTTAACTTTACTTTTTCACTTGAATATGGTTTGCTTGAAACAGATGGCTAGCTTAGAGCTCTCTGCGGCTTTAAGAGTAAGAGGGAAATGGCTCGTAATCAGAGCTGGTGTACAAGGTTCAGTAATGCTCTACACTTCAACTCGAAGTGCACGGATTGGTATCATGCTCAATTGAATAGATCACGGAGAATGTTTGGTCACCGTGGTGAGAATCTACTCTTTAAACCGCCCGGATGGAAACATGTAGATCAAGACGGAGGCGGATTTAAAAGCAAAGCTTGGGATCATGGATTCTATTCTGACATTCGTCACCCTGAGAGCCTGACAATCTGTTTGAAGCTGCTTAGAAGCTTTACATGCCTAGTTTGGGACCCCGGAGGCTATTGGCATTCCAAGCATTGGTAGAGATTTCTGGATGAATTTAAGCATAAGCCTCCATAGCAGGAAGCTCTTCCAATGTCCAACTTAAGGACTTTAACTAAAAGTGCTAGGTGGGAGACAACCCACCATGGTATGATCGTTCCTTTAGCAATTTTAATTTTATTTAGTTTTGTTTGTTTTTAAATTTTATTTTATTTTATTGAACCTGGAATCATGCATAGCATTCACATTAAGCACTGCATTCTGCATATTGCATTCCGCATTCTGCATAAAAAAAGGGTGCGCGACGCGACCGCATCATCCATGCGATCGCGCCCAATGGCAAAAAACACTTCCCACGCGACCGCGTCATCCACGCGGCCACGTGACCTGGAGATCGGGGTAAGGATCCAACGTCCATAAAGTTGGGATGGAATCGTGCGGCCGTTGTGCGTCTATCACAAAATGGTCCACGCGATCGCATGCCCCATGCGATCGCGTCACATGCACACAACCAATCCCACGCGATCGCGTCGCATGGATTGCACAAACCCCAAAAGGAGACAGAGAGTTGCGCTGAAACGACGCTGGAGTCGTGCGTTTAGCACAATTTCCAACGACGCGATCGCATGCCCCAGGCGATCGCGTCACCCCCTCTTCCACCCCTTCCATGCGATCGCGCGTCCCACGCGATCGCGTCACCCCCATTTTTACCCCAACTACGTGACCGAGTGCCCCACGCGGCCGCGTGGATTCAAAATTATAACCCCCTAAGCCACGCGAACCCTACAATCACGCAGCCCCCCAAACCCCCTCTCCCCCCTCTCTTCTTCTCCGATCCCAACCACCACCCAACCACCATCTCAGACCACCGTCGTCCCCCGTCAACCACCCAGACCCCGCCGCCGCACCACCGCCTACCCCATCCTTCCTCCTCCTCTTTCTTTCTTCCTCTTTCTTCTTCCTCCTCCTCCCTCCGCCACCATCCCCCTCCACGATCACCACGCCGCTGTATACACAGCACCACCACCCTCTTTCCCCCTACCTTCCCCTAATACCCCCTACCCCAGTCCCATCCCTCTCCGCCACTGCCCGAACCGCCGCACCACCATCAGCCACCGCGCCGGACACCACTGCCCCGTCATCCCCAGCCACCTCTCTACCCCAACCTCCTTCATTTGCCTTCCAGGTTCCGCAAAACGTCACCCTTTTATCCATTCGTAGTTAGTTCTTCATTTTTTCTGTTTATGTTCATGTTTAGGCTAGTTAGATATGCATGTTGTAGTGGATTTTAGGTTGTCAGGTAGGCTAGGATGTGGTTAGTGGATTTAGGTTTGTTTAATTGCGCTGTTCATGTTTATTGCTTTATGTTTTTGCAATCCTGCTGCTGTTGTAATGTTAGTTCATATGCTGTATTCTCCTGTATATTGCTGCTCTTTACATTGATTTTTCATGATTATATTCCTTATATGTAACTGCAAGCTTTAATTTTAATTCATATGAACTATTTGATTGCTGTTTATTTTCCGGGACAATCCAATTTTAGCCGGAATGCTGCCCGAATTTCTCTAAAATATTTTCATTCATGTTTTGGTTTTGACATTTTGAACTCTGTTTTCCTCTGCTTTAACCAAACCATTTCATGAATGCCAGGGCATGCTTTCTATCCTTTTTGATTTCCTGGTTCATAAACTACATTTGTGATGTTTTGATTCCAATTTTTGCTTTCTTTATATCTATTTGAATCAGCATCAACTTGTTTTCCTTGCTTGGTTATGAGTTACTTATCGTTCCTACCTGTGAATCCTTGTTACTTGGAATATTTTCCTTATGCCACTTACTTTAACCCACTTTTCACTAATTCCCTAACTTTAACCTCCTAAAATCTTTTTCAAATTTTAACCAACCTAACCTTTCAAAAACTTCTCTTTTGATTTCCTTTAACTTTCTTCTAACTTTCTAACCATGGCATAATGATAATTTTTCTATTTAACATGAATTCAATTATATTTTGGATTGTAAATTCTTTTTTTCAGACTTTTAACTCCTATACAATCCTTAATGCGCATTTACTTAACTCATTTTCCTTATCCTATTGCTCCTTTGCCACTTTGTGTTTTCTTTGATTATTTGCCTAATTGCTTTCCTATTTTTATATATATCATGGTTTTCTGTTTTTTAGGATGTCTGCCCGTCAGAGGAAAAGAAAAGGCAAGGCTACTACTGGCAAACGTAAAAGGGGAGAATCATCCATGTCCATCATTGATCTCATGCATGATTCCTCCTGGCGGGAGAAAAATTTTACCGAGTAGGAGAAGGCCGACCAGCTGCTCCCTGCTACTGATCCAGTAAAATTTGCAAACCGATACTGTGAGCTGAAGTATCCGGTGTTTGCAAACTCCAGAAACCTATACCTGGAGAGGACTCTGAAGATCCCAGGAGAACTCTAGCAATACACCACTGATCAAATCAAGCAAAGAGGCTGGTTCTTTCTGGAGAGAAATCTAACAGAGGTCAATGCATCTTGGGTTCGGGAATTTTACTGCAATTACTACATCACTACCCTAGATGCAGTGACCCTAAGAGGAAAGCAGATTCTGGTTACTGAAGAGGCCATAGAGGACATTCTGCAGCTCTCACCCAAGTCCGATCAGCCTGATGGTTACAAAAAGGCTGAGGAGGACATGCGCTTTCTAAAGTTTGATTGGGATGCAGTAAAGGCGAGGATCGCCCTTGACCCGACAGTTCCTTGGATCATGGGTCAGAACACCACCATGCCCAAGGGGATCAAGCGGATTTACCTGAACGATGAGGCTCGGCTATGGCATCAGATATTCCGCAACTACATTATGCCGAGTACTCATGAGACTGAGATACCAGCCGCTATGATCACCCTCCTTTGGTGTGTGATGGAGGGTAAGGACCTGTACCTGCCACGCTTTATCCGGCACTATATGGCTAGGGTCCACGTCAGAGGCACTCTTCCTTTTCCATATTTGGTTACACAGCTGGGCCGTCGAGCTGACGTGCCATGGGAGGATGCCGATGAGAGGCCACTAGTTGCGGACTGCAGGAAGATCATTCCTCACAGCAGGAACTTCCTAGCTTTGGGCTACAGACCCCCACCTTTCCCTGCTACTGATGAGACAGCCCCACCATCTGCTGGACCCTCTTCTTCTACAGCTGCCCCAGCTGCCACCACTACACCTCCACCTGCCTCCGAGCCAATTTATCGCCTCGTGCACCACTTGTTCCGACAGTTAGATCAGATGGAGCGCCGCAACCGGCGCCGGTATGAGAGATCGGAGCGTCGCAGCAAGTGACGCTATGAGCATGTGAAGCTGATGATCTGACAGGGCAGTGACATCTCTTCCGAGCCTGACACACCATCAGAGCCATTTGAGGAGGAGGCGGATGATCCCGAGGCTGAGGCTCATCCCCAGGGAGAGACAGAGCAGACGGGCACAGAGCAGGCTGCACCACAAGTAGAGGTTCCACATCAGATTGAGGCTGCAGATCCTGAGATCCCGATCCAGACAGCACCTCCTCTACAGCAGCCAGATCCTCAGCCCACCACCACAGAGACTCCAGCTACCATTCCTTCCAGTGATGCCACCCCTTCACACCCTGCTTGATTGAGCATCAGGGACGATGCTTCATTTTAAGTGTGGGGAGGTCGCCATCTCGGGCGTATTATTTTGGTGAACCACTACAGACCCTTTTTCTTTTATTTTGGATATTTTTCTATATTTTTCTCTTTATTTTTATTTTTATTTTCTGAGTACTTATAAACTGCTACTTTTATGTATTTTCATTCTATTTCTGGATTTTGCACTTTAGTTCATACTTTATTTATTTAGTTTAGCTTGCAATTCTAACTTATTTGTTATAAAAGCTGTGGATTAATTAGTATAGTTTACCCTTTTTAGCATAAGATAGCTTAGTTTAAATTGGAAAATATAAAAAGGAAGTAAGCTAGGAACTTGAACATAACAGAATCAAATCCACACACCTTGTATATATAGCATTACATGTTAGTTAGTTAACAACATTTCATCAAGGAGAAACATTAAAACCTTAAAGGCCACCCTAAATAATTTTTTATGAGAATAATAGGAATTTTTAACTAAACCTGCATAACATATATGAATGATATATGATGTTTGAGTTAGAGAACACACAACCTGTGAGTCTTGAGCATTAATTGTATGGTTGCATTCAAACCATAATTTCATCCCTGTGTGCTTCACTTCTTTTTATTCTGATGTTCTTTACTTTGTTTTAATCTATATGTCCAGTTGTAGAATATAGATACATACCAAGAAAGTGATTGAGGCCATTATTTGACTTTAACCCACTTGTCCCAAAAATAGCCTACCTTTTACATCACCTTTGTTAGCCCCCTTGAGCCTTTAAGTCCCTTTTTTATTCTATAAACTACATTACTAGCCTTAAGCAGAAAAACAAATAAAAATCCCAAGTTGAATCCTTGGTTAGCTTAAGATAGAAAATCTTGTATAGTTTGAATTGTGGGAAACCTATTGGGAACATGGATGATAAAAAATAAAAGGTAGCAGAGTTGAAAAGAACAAAAATAAATTAAAATGAGAATTTTTGGAAAACATGCTCATGAGAAATCAAATTGAAAGAATCACCATGTGCAATAAAAAAAAAAAAAAAGAGAGAGAGTTATTTATTTTTCAACCATATGAATAAGGGGATACAAAAGAATTCCCCAAAATGCAAAATAAAAGAAATGCACATGGGATGAAAAATAAAAATTGAAACATGAGCATGTAACATCAAAAGTGAGAAAATATGGGAAAATATGTAAAGAAGCATTGATTTAGAAAGTATGTATGTTAGGTGAGATCTTAGACCAGTCAAGGATTCACTTTATTAGCTCACTTAGCCTTATATATATACCCTTACCTTTACCTTGGCCCCATTACAACCTTACTTAAGACCTCATGATTTTTGGTATGACTATATTCTATAATTTTTGATTGGTTAGATGAAGAACAAAGTTATAGAAAGTAAGAATAAAAAGAAGAATAGAGCGATTAACCCAATAAACACTGAGTGACTAGAGAGTAAACACAAAATCCAGTGAGGGTTCAATAACTCATCAACATATATCTATGCTTAATTTACTAATTGTTTTGCAAGTTTGTAAAATATTTTTCTTTCCCATCTCATTTGCAAAAGTGCTTTATTATTTAAGGGTTGGCTATGTATATATATGATTCCTTGAGAATGTGAATTACTTCAACTACATGTAAGCTTTATATATGAGTGAATAAATTAGAATTGCATGACTCATTTAGGTAGTTGCATTTAGAATAGGTTGCATTGCATAACATTCCACCACTTTAATCTTACCTTACTCTTTACCTTGGATTTAGCATGAGGACATGCTATTGTTTAAGTGTGGGGAGGTTGATAAACCCATATTTTATGATATATTTTATGCTTAATTTGAGTGATTTATTCAATCCTTCACCCATTTATTCATATTAATTGCATGGTTTTACTTCTCCTTCCTTATTATGTGATGTATGAGAAAAACATGTTTCCTATCCTTCAAAATTAAATATTTTAATTACCTTTATTTCCATTCGATGACGTGATTAGTGTGTTGAGTAGTTTTAGATCTTCTAAGGCAGGAATGACTCAAAGGATGGAAAGAAAACATACAAAAATGGAAGGAAAGCACAAAACGGAGTCCTTGAAGAAACTGGCATCCACGCGATCGCATGGACGACGCGAACGCATGCCAAGCGTGAATCAACAGTGACGCGGCCGCATGACTGACGCGACCGCGTGCCTTAAGAATAACACATATGACGCGGCCGCATGACTGATGCGACCGCGTGACAAGAAAAGCTCCGAATGACGTGACCGCGTGACCCACGTGGACGCGTGACAGAGGCCACACACCAGAAATTGCAGAAAATGCTCATAGTGAATTCTGAAGCCCTTTTTGGCCCAAATCCAAGTCCAGAAGGCATAGACCAGAGGTTATGAAGTGAGGGAATGCATCCATTGAGGGAGAGCTCGCCAATTTTTACTTTCCATGATTTAGATTTAGTTTTGGGAGAGGTTCTCTCCTCTCTCTTTAGGATTAGGATTTAGAATTAGAATTTTTATTCACTTTCAGGATTATCTCTTTTGATCAGGTTCAATATTCCTTTTATTTACTTTTGCAAGCTACTTTATGAATCCTTTCATGTTATAGATTACTCTTTTATTAATGTTAATTGAGGTATTTCAGTTTAATATTGATATTTCTTATTTATGCTATTGTTGCTTTTACTCTGAAGATATTTTTATTAAAAGTAGATTTATTTTTCTCCTTTTGGTCTTGGTTAAGAAATCAGTAACTCAGGAGTTATCAAACTCAAACGTGATTGATAATTGTTATCTTTGTTAATTGAATTGAACTTCCATAATCCCAATCTTTTCTTAGGAAATAAATAGGATTCGAAGATCAAACCAATTTATCCCTTGACCTTCCTTTGCTTTAGTAAGGGTTAACAAAGTGGAATTACGATTCAATTATCATCATCATTGATAAGGATAGCTAGGATAGGATCTCTTATTTCTCACACCTTGCCAAGAGTCATTTACAGTCATTTATTTATTTTACTATTTAAATTACTTGTTCTTCATTTACTTTAATTGTCATTTAAATCACTTGCTTCTCATCTTCTAAACCCCAATTTACAATCTCCATAGCCAATAATAAGTACATACTTCCCTGCAATTCCTTGAGAAGACGACCCGAGGTTTAAATACTTGGTTAACAATTTCAAAGGGGTTTGTTACTTGTGACAACCAAAACGTTTGTATGAAAGGACTTTTGAAGGTTTAGAAACTATACTTGCAACGAGGATTTATCCGCAAATTTCTAGACCGCGCAAAAGTTCTCTCATCAAAATGGCGCCATTGCCAGGGAACTGCTAATGTGTGCCTTATTATTGGTTATTGTAAATATTTTTCTTTTGCTTGTTTATTTATTTCTGTTTTTCCTTTTTAATTTTATTTGCTACTATGAATTCTCACCCCTCTCGCTTTGAGTTTGGGTCTAACTTTGTTGAAGGAAATAGAAGTTGCAGCAGGAATATGCATCAAGGTCAGACCAATCAAGGATGGATGGAGCCAAGAGGATCTAATCAACCCTTTAGGCAACAACACCCTCCAAGATATCATGGACAACGACCATTCTACAATGCATACCCAGCTGATAGATATGGTGGACAACCTTGTAAATACCAACAAGCCCCACCCCGTGCCTATAGACCATCCTCTCAACATAACCTCGAACCACCACACTCACAAGCTTCTCTTCACTATTCGCCACCGTATGATCCTTTCTTACCCCAATTCCAATCCAATCACTCCCAAGCACCACCACTTCCCTGTGTTTCATGTCCAAATCCATCACCACGAGAATCATAGGTTCACCTCAAGGCAACAGTAAATAAACTTCAAACAACCATTCGACAATTGGAGCAAGTAGTAATTCAATTAGCTTCTAGACGCGCGAACATTCAAGGACCAACCACAGCCCCATGTGGACAATCTCATGAAGAGCGTAGCATGAAGGAGACACTAGAAACTCCAGTGGACAAGACAGAGCATGAATTCATACTAGAACAAGTAAAAGAAGCTGTCATTGTACAAGAAGAAGAGTTGGTTGAAGATCTAGGAGACGCTGAACCTCCATGGGAATCCAGAGTTGAGGAGAACTCTGTCAAGGACGTTACAGTTGATGCTAAGGAGGATATTGTATAATCCCCAAGGCAAGTCGTTTATGAAGAACTAGACGGAATAACCCAGGACACAAATTCCCTTGATGATGATAGTCACAAGTCTAGCTCTCTTAGTAATGAACTTGCATCCGCAAGTGAATTCTCTGAGATCGAAGAATCTTTTCCAAATAAATATGAAGATGATGCAGAGGTAGATTTCTCTGGAAGCTACACATCGACAGATCGTCAAACATCACTTCCGGAGGAGCCGGAGTGATACTCGAGAGCCAAAACGGAGTCGTAATCGAACAATCAGTTTGCTACGAGTTCCCGGTCTCAAACAATCAAGCAGAATACGAGGCCCTTCTAGCCAGCCTAACTCTAGCCAAAGAAGTCAGGCAAAAATCTTGGAAGTATGTAGCGACTCACAGGTAGTCAGCTCCCAAGTCCACGGAGACTACCAAACACGAGACCCCCTACTCCAACAGTACCTCACCAAGGTAAACAAGCTAAAGGAAGGATTCGACTGCATAACCATACAACACGTCCCCACGGAACGAAACGCCAGGGCTGATTGATAAACCACTATTTTATGATTTATCTTGTGCTAATTTGAGTGGTTTTTATCAAGTCTTTGCACACTTATTCATACTATTTGCATGGTTTTACAATACCTTCCTAGATTTTGTCCTATGATTGAAAACTTGCTTCCAAAGCCCTTAATTTGTGTATTTTAATTCCCCTTTATACCATTCAATGCCGTGATCTGTGCGTTAAGTGTTTTCAGGCTTTATAGGGCAGGAATGGCTTAGAAGATGGAGAGGAAGCTTGCAAAAATGGAAGGAACACAAGAAACTAAGGAGATAACCAGCGAGCATTGACGCGCACGCACGGCTCATGCATGCGCGTGATCTGGAGATTTTTGCAGCGACGCGTGTGCGTACCTGATGCATACACGTGGAAGCGAGATTGCACGGT
This sequence comes from Arachis ipaensis, assembly GCF_059453495.1. Lineage (NCBI taxonomy): Eukaryota > Viridiplantae > Streptophyta > Magnoliopsida > Fabales > Fabaceae > Arachis > Arachis ipaensis. The sequence continues at coordinate 38,289,363 of NC_142435.1, read as the reverse complement.
GACGTGTGCGTGCGCCTGACGCGTACGCGTGACATGCGTGACCTGCAGAAATCACAGAAAATGCTGGGGGCGATTTTGGGCCGAGTTTGGACCCAGTTTTCGGCCCAGAAACATAGACTAGAGCCAGGGGACAAGCAGAGACTCAACACACATTCTCATTAGCATAGTTTTAGTTTTAGATTGGAATCTTAGAGAGAAATCACTCTTCCTCTAGGTTTTTCTCACATTCATAGATTTCTAGTTTTACGCTTCTTACGCTTTTGCTTTGGATATTGAGAAGAGTCATTACCTTCGTTGAAGTCATTAGAATATTACATTTTGGGATTTACGCTTCTTATTCCTTTACTCTTTTAATTACTTATTAATCCTGTTCAGATAAGAATATTACATTTTGGGATTTATTAATGCAAAGTACTATTTTTATTTTTAATTAATTTTCAGTTATCATTTAATTTATCATGCCTTCCTTTGATTTCTTTTTTAATTCTGTGCAAGTAATTTTTAGGTCAATGGAGTAGACTCCCAACTTTACTTGGGGGTGGATTAAAAGGAGACCTTAGAGTTGGAATGCTCAAGTGATTAGTTAAAATGGAAGTTATTGGCTAACTCTCTAGTCTCTGACTCTAATCCTTCCTAAGGAGAGGATTAGGACTTGGGATTCAGAGTTGATTAGTTGGTTGCTTGACTTTCCTTTATTTAGTAAGGGATGATTAAGTAGAACAACAACTTTTTTCTATTCCACTTGGGAAAAACCGACAATGATAGAACTTCCAATTAATCTACCCCCGGTCAAGGCTTTTATTTGATTATATAAATTCTCTCATCAATTTTTATTGCCTTAAATCACAATCATTTAATTTCCTATTCTCCAACTCTTAAAAATTCTCGAAAAACTCATGACTAATAAAATAGCACTCTTTTGTCAACTCGTTGGGAGACGACCTGGGATTTCTACTCCCAGTATTTTTATTCTAATTTTGTGACAACCCTTTCTAAATTGATAAGCGGATTTTTGCTGGTTAAGAACTGTACTTGCAACGCATTTCTTATTATAAATTCTTAATCGGCCAATTTCCGCCACGTCAATTTTTGGCGTCGTTTCCGGGGAGTTGCAATAGCATGCTAAATTATTAGTTGGTGTAAATATTTTTAATTTTATTTATTTTCGTTGAATGACGCGTTCCCTGCCTGATCCGAGCTTAGCCACATTTGATCCTGAAATTGAAAGAACTCTTTCACGTATTAGGCGAGCTCGGCATCGGTTAGCCTCTGAGGGTGGTGAAGTGGTTGCTATCAATTCACCAATCTCATCTAAGGGCAAATCTGAACCGCCATTCGAGGAAGAAACAAGCTCCTCTTCTACTAATTCGGTTGATTTAAGTGCAGGTAATATGGCAGAGCCAAGAAGGATCACTCTCCGTGAAGCTGGAGCTCCAAACTTGACACTGCAACCGTATCAAGTGCGTCACCTAAATTTGGCTGCAGATTTTGAACTGAAGACTGCGCTAATCAACTTGATACCTAAGTTTCATGGCTTACCTGCTCAGAAGCCTATAAAGCACCTCAGAGATTTTCAGACAGCCTGTTCTACTGTTAGGCGTCATGGTGCAGATGAAACTTCTATTCTGCTAACTGCCTTCCCATTTTCTCTTGAGGAAAAGGGGAGGGAGTGGTACTACACCCAACCTGAAGCAGTTGTTACCAACCGGGACACGCTCAGGAGAGAATTCTTGGAAAAATAATTTCTAGCTGAAGTTATAGACAGACTGAGGAAGGAGATTTCCTGTATTATCCAAGGTGAATCAGAGACTCTTTATGAGTATTGGGAGCGCTTCAAGAATCTTCTAGATGCATACCCCTACCACATGATTGATAAGTTGGTGTTGATCAGCTACTTCACTCATGGCATGAAGCGTCGGGATAAGACTACATTGTATGGTGCAAGTAATGGTTCTCTGAAAAAGTACAAGACTGCAGATGAAGCGTGGCAACTGATCAGCGACCTAGTTGAGTCCACTCGGAATCACAGGCACAGGAACAACCACCCCAAGACTGTTGCAGAGGTTTCCTCTAGCAGTGTGACTACTGCTCTCACACAGAGTCTGTGTGAGATGACCAACCTATTGAAGCATATACAACTGAATCAACAACAATCTCAGCCTCCCTCACCACAACATAGTCAACAACTGGTTCCTCAGAGAGTGTGCGAGATATGTGCATGCTATAGTCATTATACTGATGAGTGTCCGCAGCTCCAACAAGAGGACAACACCTTGGCAGCTACTCACAATTTCTATGACCACCCGAACCAAGGATATTATCAACAAGGCAGCAACTATAACCAAGGTGGGAACCATAACCAAGGTTGGCAAGACAACTCCAACCAGGGGTGGAGGGATAATTCCAGCTAAGGCTGGAGGGACAACTATAATAGAGGAGGCAGAGACAACCAGGGGAATCAGAGGTGGAATAATAATAACAATCAGCAAAACCGATATCAGCAGAACCAGAACTAGCCTTATAGAGCACCTCACCTACGGCAGTCCCAAGCGCCTCAGAACAACCAATAGCAGGCCCCTCAAATCACTTACCCCCTTCCTCTTCTAATGACAAATTGCTTCAGTCTATTGAGCAAAGACAAAAGGCCATGGAGAGCACACTTAGCTCCACCTTAAATGGTCTGACCTCTGCTGTACAAGCTCTTGCCTCACAGATTGGATTAATGAACACTTCCAACAATCAACCTCCAAGCTCCAGTGCAATTCCTTCTCAATCCTTACCCAACCCTAAAGGTGGAATCAATGCCATTACTTTGAGGTCCGGAACTACACTGCAAGAAAGGAATCATGAGCAGCCAAGCTTAAAGGAAAACATTCAAGTGGAAGATATGGTTGAAGAGGAGAACGTTGAAGAGGAAGATGAAGTACAAGACATGGTTGAAGTAGAAGCCACTCAACCAAGGAATGGAGCACCAAAGGAAGCTGAAGCTACAAGAGATGCCATTCCTATCCCCTTTCCACACCTTGCAAAGAAGTCCAGGAAGCAGATGGAACTCGATTCCAAAATGGTAGAAATCTTCAAAAAGTTTGAGGTAACTGTTTCCCTTTTTGATGTTATTCAGCAAGTACCTAAATATGCAAAGTTTCTGAAAGATTTATGCATGCATAAGGATAAAATTAATGAATTAGAAACTATTCCCTTAGGTAGTTCCATATCTGCTTTAATGGGGATATACCTGAAAAATGTAGTGATCCAGGTCCATGCATGGTTAACTGTACCATTAGGGGTGTAATATTTTCTGATTGCATGTGTGACTTAGGAGCGTGCATGAGTATTATGCCATTGTCTATATATGATACTTTGAGGCTCCCTCCCTTAAAAAGGTCAGCAACTCATTTTGTTTTAGCAGATAAAAGCATCATCACAGTGGTTGAAATTGCTGAAGACGTGCTGGTAAGCATTAAGGGGCTCACATTTCCCATTGACTTCTATATCTTGGAGATGCCCCCTAATGACTCAGGAAGACCGTCATCCATCCTGCTTGGAAGGCCATCCTGAAGACTTCAAAGTTCAAGTTGGATGCATTCTCAAGAACTTACTCCTTTGAGATAGATGGCAGAGCAGTGAGCTTCAACTTGCATGAAGCTCTGAAGCACCCTCCGAAAGATCATTCCATCTTCCAGTGCAACATTATTTAAGAGACTGAAGCTGCAGTTCACCAAGAAGAAATAGAAGAGATGCACATGGAGCAAGGTCCAAGTGTAGGGACACCTGATGCGTGAGAGAAATCACCCAAATTTTGGGTGGAGAGACCAACCTCAGAGACCTCAAAACTTCAACAATAATTCTCAAGGCGGCTTCCAACAGAACAATTACAATAACTGCCAATTTTAGTCTCAGCAGGCAAACTCTAAATCCCAAGAAGATGCTAATTGGGAGATGATGAAGAGTTTTGTGCAGGAAACCAGAGCATCAATCAAGAATTTGGAGATTCAGATGAGTCAAATAGCCACAAGAGTTAATAAAATTGATCAGAGGACCACAATAGCCTTCCTGGTAACACAATTCCAAATCCAAGAGAGGAATACAAGGCTATCACCTTAATAGATGGACAAGGGGCAAGTATGGAAGCACAAGTTAGTAAGGAGCCTGTCGAAAAAGAAGCTCCAGAGGAGAAGAAGGAAGAAGTAGAGCATGTCCCTCCAAAGTGTGCAGACAACCTATTCCCAGACTCTCTTGACATTTATCCTACATTCCCAAAGGCTCCTGAGTACAAGCCTAAAATGCTATATCCTCAAAGACTTCAAAAGGAGACCAAGGACAAGCAGTTTTCAAAGTTCTTGGAAGTCTTCAGAAAGTTGCAAATCAATATTTCTTTTGCTGAGGTTTTGGAGCAAATGCCTATTTATGTCAAGTTCATGAAGGATTTGTTGTCAAAGAAGAAGCCTTTAAAGGGAGATGAGACAGTGTTCTTGACTAAAGAATGTAGTGCCATCATTCAGAATCACTTATCAAAGAAGATGCCAGATCCAGGGAGCTTTCAAATTCCATGCACCATTGGGAGCACAACCTTTGAGAAAGCGTTATGTGATCTGGGAGCAAGCATCAATTTAATGCCCCTGTCTGTGATGAAGAAGCTGCGAATCCAAGAGGCACAACCGACGAAGATAGCATTACAGATGGCAGACAAATCTATGAAGCCTGCATACGGATTAGTGGAGAATATCTTAGTCAAAGTGGGTAAGTTCTTCCTCCCAACAGATTTTGTGATTCTTGACACATGGGATGATGATAATGCCTCTATAATTCTAGGAAGACCATTCCTAGCCACTGGAAGAGCTCTGATTGATGTAGAAGTGGGTGAATTAATACTTAGGGTGCATAATGAGCAACTGGTCTTTTATGTCTTCAAAGATATACATTCAACATGTGAAGAAGAGAGGTGCATGCAGACTGAGCTTATTGATCCAAACCTTCAAGAACCCCCTGATGACACACAGCAGAATCTGCAGCTCAAACCTCCTTTAGTGACAATCAATAAAATTCCTCCTGACATCAAACCTAAGTTTGGTGTTGGGAATGCATCATCCACTAAGGAGGAGGTTTCCAAAAAGAAGAAAATACCCAGGGGATGGAGAAACAAAAAGATCCCCACTGAAGGTTTCTCCCCAGCAATGAAGGTGGTGTTGACTAGCAATCCAGTGCGGACTTATACAGTAAACAGAATCCTCTCTCTAGAGCATATTGAGCTACTTTATAGAGACACAGGAAAGAAGTTCAAAGTAAGGGTGAAGAGATGTGCCCCTATGATCCTCCTCCTTAGAGGAGCTGACCGTCAAGCTAGTGACGGTAAAGAAGCGCTTATCGGGAGGCAACCCGATGATTTCGTATCCTTAGTTATTTTTCAATTGAGTTGATTATATTATTTGTTTGAGTTTTATTGAGTTTTTACTGTTTTTCTTTGTTTTACTTGTGTTTTAATCATGCAAAATTTTTAAAACAGGAACTGGACACTTAGCAAAAATTTTTTAACACTCTAATAAAAATACAAAAAAAAAACAAAAAAAAATACAATATAAAATTAAAAAAATACAAAAATTATATATTTTTTCTTTATTTTAACCTTTTTTATTTTTTATCATTTTCTTTTTTTTTGTACTAATTTTTGTTTTTCCTCCTCCGTGCACTTTTTATGTCCCTCCCTGTTTTCATATTTTCTTTGCTTGAGGACAAGCAAACCTTTAAGTTTGGTGTTGTCGCTTCGCTGATGGTTTTTAAAGAACCAAAGGGAGATGAGTGTTCTTCATGGAGGAATGAGATGGCCACTAGCATAACTGAGGTGGTTAAGTTCCTTTCATTCTATTTCTCTTCCGTTCTTATTTTGTTGTTTTCTGTTTTCTATTGCTTTGATTGCCTGCATGATCTTTAGTACTTTCAATTCTTAGAATTAGTTTTATTCTGTTATTTGTCTCATGTACCGCTCACTGAACTTGAATCTAAGAAGAAAAAGAAAAAGAAGTGATATATTGCATGAGAAATTGAGTTTAACTTTTAGAATAGTCTCATTTATTCAAATGTGGTTGTATTTTCTGTGACTCTGAATGCATGACATAAACAGTGCATATTTAAATTTGAATTGAAGAATGTTGATGTACAAGGAACAAGAATTTAGAGAATTATTATGACTTCTCTGAAATAAACAAAAGTTTAATCCTTGAAGCAAAAGAAACAGCATTGAAAAAAAAAGATATAAAAGCAAGATCCAAGGCTCTGAGCATCAATGACTAGGGAGGTCAGACATGATTAAAAGCTCAAAGAGTTATTTCCCTAGTTACATGCTTGTGGTGTTCTTGTGTCAAGTAATCCTTGAGAGAAAATATTTAGAGTCGAGATCAATTGCAATTAGCAGAGTATGCCAAAGGATTTGAGCACCACTGTTTGGGAGTAACTGAAAGAAAAATCAGAACATAAAGAGAGTTCCCCAGTTAAGTGCTTGTGGTGTTTCTGTGTCAAGTAAAGCTTGAGACAAAATATTTAAAGTCACGGCTAGGCTCAAGGTGCAAAGCACCAAAGAAAAGAAAAATTACTGTGTTCAAGGGTTAAATTGAGTTACAAAAGATCAGAGAATTCAAAATATTATCCGGATTCTAATTCCGAATGACACTGACATCCTTTTTTATTCAAAGGAGAGTGAGATGCCAAAACTATTCAAGATTGCAGTTATAAATCCCACTATAAAAAGAGACATGATCTTAATCAAACTCTCATTCTCATGCAAATTCACATCTTAAGGTAATATTAGTTTGGTTGCTTGAGGACAAGCAACAATTCAAGTTTGGTGTTGTGATGGGTGAGCATCTTAATAGTCCAAACTTCTTCTCCAACCACACTGCCAAGACTGTGCCTAACTTGAGATTTCTCAAGTTAGGCACAAAACATTAATAAGCATGCATAAGGATTAGGCCTCCATCAAGTAAGGCGCAGCCCATCACCAAGTTAGGTGTAGATCCTGCGAAGCAAGTGGTCCCCACCCATCAATTGAAGACGTGCTGATTGCTATAATTAATTCTGATTTAAAACTTTAATTTTTATTTTAAAATAGGAAAAGATATTATGTTAGTTTTAAAAATTTGAATTTTAAATTTATTAGGATTAGATATAAAAGGATCCCAATTAGTTAACAGGGGGATTCTACCTCAACATTATTCCACTTTACAGTTTACCAGAATCCTTATTTTTTCTCTGAACCATGAGCAACTAAACCTCCACTGTTAAGGTTAGGAGCTCTGTCTATTGTATGGATTGATATTATTATTTTTCTATTTTAATTCATGTTTTGATTTATATTTCAATAATTGTTTTCGTTCTTTATTTTATGAATTTGGGTGGAACGGAAGTATGACCCATGTTCTAATTGAGTTCTTGTATAACTTGGAAAAGCTCTTTACTTGAACAACAGCTTGAAAACATATTATACTGAATTTCTAATTGTTTGTATTTAACGGGATACGTGACATATAATCCCCTTATTTTTGGATAATTAGGATTCTTGTGGCATATAAACCGGAATTTGATCATGCAGCTTATAATTGGAATTAATTGACCAAAGAATTGGCAGTTAATAAATTTTAGAGGAGACTAGGAAGGTCTAAGGAATTATGGTCTAGTCACATATAGTTTGCCATGAATTACATCTTGCATGTTTAAAATAGTTACTAAGAAAAGTCAATCAGGAAAATAGATAACTTTGAAGCCTTAACTGTTTTCTCCCATATTTTATTTTCAACTTATTTACTTGCGTGCTTGCCTTCTGATATTTTGAAGTCACTTCTTAAACCTTTTGAACATCTCAAAACCATTTTCTACTTGGCTAACTAAGTAAATCATTTAACCATTGTTGCTTAGTCCATCAATCCTCGTGGGATCGACCCTCACTCACCTGAGGTGTTACTTGGTACGACCCGGTGCACTTGTCGGTTAGTTTGTGGTTAGAAAATCCGCTCCAACACCCTCTAAACACAATGAGGACACTTTGCCATTATCGCTAGCTCCAGATGATCAAGTACCTAACCATGAGCAGAAATTGGAATTAAAGCCCCTTCCACCCCACCTCAAGTATGCTTACCTTGGGGATAATCAGAAGCTCCCAGTTATCATTGCAAGGGAACTCACATCCCAACAAGAGGAGTAGCTGCTTACTGTGCTGAGAAGACACAAGAAAGTAATCGGGTGGAGCTTGGCGGATATAGTAGGCATCAACCCTCAAGTCTGTGAGCACAGGATATTTTTAGAAGAGGGAGTAAGGCCTGTCCGTCAACCCCAACGAAGACAGAATCCCACCATCTTGGAGGTTGTCAAGAAGGAAATGACCAAACTACTGGAAGCTGATATCATCTATACAATCTCAGATAGCAAATGGGTCAGCCCAGTACAAGTGGTGCCCAAGAAGTCTGGAGTCAATATAGTGAAGAACGAGCAAGGAGAGCTCATAGCAACTAGAGTGCAGAATTCCTGAAGAGTATGCATTGATTATAGGCGCCTCAACCAGGCTACTCGTAAGGATCACTACCCCCTGCCATTTATCGATGAGATGCTTGATCGTTTGTCAAGTAATTCACACTACTGCTTCTTAGATGGTTATACAGGATATTTTCAAATTCATATAGCTCCTGAAGATCAGGAGAAAACTACTTTTACATGTCCCTTTGGAACGTATGCATACAGAAGGATGCCTTTTGGCTTATGTAATGCACCGGTGACTTTTCAAAGGTGCATGATGAGTATTTTCTCTGATCTTCTTGAAGACTATATGGAAGTTTTCATGGATGATTTTAGTGTGTACGGTGATTCCTTTAGCCTTTGCTTGGATAGTTTATCTAGAGTGTTAGACAGGTGTGTTAGTTTAAACCTTGTTTTAAATTTTGGAAAATGTCATTTTATGGTTAAACAAAGTATTGTTCTAGGACACGTTGTCTCTAATACTGGTATTTCAGTTGATCCAGCAAAGGTAAATGTCATTTCTAGTCTACCTTACCCCTCCTCCGTGAGGAAAGTCCGTTCGTTCCTTGGCCATGCAGGTTTTTATAGGAGATTTATCAAGGACTTCAGTAAGGTAGCACTACCTTTATCCAGACTGCTGCAGAAGGATGTTAAATTCGAGCTAAGTGAGGACTGCATGAATGCGTTTGATAAGCTGAAGATCACCTTGACTCAAGCTCCGATTGTGAGAGGACCAGACTGGAGCCAGCCTTTTGAGATTATATGTGATGCCTCCAACCATGCAGTAGGAGCAGTGCTGGCTCAACGCGCAGATAAGGATCCTTTTGTAATTGCTTATGCTTCTAAGACATTAGACGCTGCTCAGTCTAATTACACTACCACTGAAAAAGAGCTTCTGGCTATTGTTTTTGCTCTGGATAAATTCCAAGCCTATTTACTTGGTACTAAGGTGGTACTGTACTCAGACTATGCAGCTCTAAAATATTTATTAGCTAAAAAAGAGTCCAAACCAAGGCTAATACGTTAGATATTGCTGTTGCAAGAATTTGATTTAGAAATTAAGGATAAGAGTGGTTCTCAGAATTTAGTGGCGGACTACTTGAGTCACCTTGAGCACATTAAGAGTGACACTACTCCTATCAATGATGCTTTTTCATTTGATAGCTTGTACGCAGTATCTGAAATAGTTCCTTGGTATGCGCCTATAGTTAATTATCTAGTTAGTCATATCTTCCCTCCCAATTTTACTAAGCATAAAAGGGACAAGCTGAAAAGTGAGTCCAAATATTATATATGGGATGACCCTTATTTATGGAGGTATGGTGCTGACCAGATAATTAGGAGGTGTGTGTCTCAATCAGAATTCCAGTCCATTTTAGAGGCCTGCCGCTCATCTGAGAGTGGTGGACTTTTTGGCCCTCAAAGAACAGCTAGAAAAATTCTAGACTGTGGATTCTGGTGGCCCACTCTTTTTAAAGATACTACTGCCTTTTCTAAATCTTGTTCCCCCTGCCAAAGATTCGGTAATATATCCAAGAGGGATGCGATGCCCCAACAGCTTATGCTGTTCTGTGAAATTTTTGACGTTTGGGGCATTGACTTCATGGGTCCATTCCCAAACTCTAGTGGTTTTTTATATATACTGTTAGCTGTAGATTATATTTCTAAATGGGTGGAAGAAATTCCTACCCGTACTAATGACGCTAACACTGTTGTCTCCTTTGTTAGAAACCATATTATCTATCGCTTTGGATAACCACGAGCAATCGTGAGTGATCAAGGCACTCACTTTTGTAATAGAAGATTAGCAGGCTTATTGAAGAAGCATGGGATTGTGCACAAGGTAGCAACAGCTTACCACCCCCAGACCAATGGACAACCAGAGGTGTTGAACAGAGAGATAAAGCACATCCTGGAGAAGATTGTCAAGCCTCATAGAAAAGACTGGAGCACCAGGCTACAAGATGCGCTTTGGGCATATCGGACAGCGTACAAGACACCAATCAGGATGAGCCCCTTCAGCCTGGTTTATGGAAAGGCATGTCACCTCCCAGTAGAGGTAGAGCATAAAGCATTCTGAGCGGTAAGAGAGATCAACATGGGATTTGAGAAGGATGGTGTTGAAAGGAAGCTGCAACTGGCAGAACTGGAGACCCTTCGACTCGAAGCATATGATAACTCCAGACTATACAAAGAGAAGGTGAAGGCTGTGCATGACAAGCATATCAAGAGAAGAAAGTTCAGACTTGGGGAATTAGTTCTCCTTTACAACTCCAGACTGAGGCTCATGCCAGACAAGTTGAGATCCAGATGGGAAGGTCCCTACAGAGTAGAGAAGGCGGAGCCATACAGAGTCTTTCACCTGAGTCATCCTTCAAGCTCCAAATTCATCAAGGTCAATGGACATCGCTTAAAGCTGTATCATGGTGAGAAGATGAAGAATACCAAGGAGCTAGAGATCTTCTTCTTGGAAGATCCACCAACAGCAGAAGACTGAGCTTGTAGACCGTCCAACTTAAGGACGTAAAAGAAAAGTGCTAGGTGGGAGACAACCTACCATGGTACGATCTTTCATTTTTCTTAGTTTTATTTTAGTTTATTTCTATCCGTATTCGGTCATGATTTCTGCATTCTGCATTTTACATAAAAAAAAACATCGACGCTCACGCGTCTATGGCGCGCACGCGTCCCTTGGGGGATCGAAAAGTGCACAAATATTACAGAGAGTTAGGCTGGAGGCGTGCAGGAGGGAGGCTTAGCGCACCAACAACCCACGCGGAAGTGTGTATTGCGCGTACGCATCCCCTGCGCAATTGCCAATCAACACGTAAGCGTCCCTGATGCGTACGCGTGCCTCAGGAAATTGGCGTAATTGAGTGTTTCGGCCGAATGTTGTGCTGGCCTCGCGCTGGATTCGTGCTAGAGGCACCACCTCGATCACGCGTACGCATACTGGATGCCTCCGGGTCCCTCTTCTTTCGCGCAACCCACGCGGACGCACGCAGTACGCGTGCGTGTCTGTTGCATTGCACCACTAAATCCCAGCGCCGCCAGTTTTCCTTCTTTCTCCCTTCCAAACCCTAATTCTCTCTCAATCCTAATTCTTCCCTCTTTCTTCTTTCTTTCTTCTTTTTCTTCATCTCTATTACTTTCTTCTTTCCCTCTTCATCTTCTGCATCAAGGTTCTTTTCTTCTTCCCCTTTTACCCTTTCATTATTACTTTACTTTATGTTTCCTTCTTCTTTATTTTTATTTTAATTTCATTATCCATGGTTTCTTTTTCTCTCTTCTTCCATGCATTTTTATGTTGGTGTTAGAAATTTAAATGGGTGATTGTTCTCTTCTATATTTTGCTTGTGGATATTTTGGGAGTGATTTGACAATTCATACTTATTTTTGGGTTGCTTGCATGTTGGATTTCATACTTTCCCTACCATATTTTACATGCATACCAAGTGTTTGTGAAAAGTCCATATGGCATTGTGAATTCTTAATTATTCTATTCTTCTACTCTATTGCCTGTTTGGTGCACGAAATTGTGATCTCAGGCAACGGCGCCAAAAACTCTGTACGCACGTCTTAATAAATCGTTTTTCATTCACAACTTCGATGCAACTAACCAGCAAGTGCACTGGGTCGTCCAAGTAATAAACCTTACGTGAGTAAGGGTCGATCCACGGAGATTGTTGGTATGAAGCAAGCTATGGACATCTTGTAAATCTCAGTCAGGCGGATAATAATTGATTATGGAATTTTCGAAAATAAATAATAAATAGACAGAAAATAACGATAGAAATACTTATGTATATCATTGGTGAGAATTTTAGATAAGTGTATAGAGATGCGTTTGTCTCTCTGAACTTCTACTTTCCTGCTGTCTTCATCCAATCAGTCCTACTCCTTTCCATGGCTGGCTTTATGTAAGGACATCACCATTGTCAATGGTTACTTTTCATCCTCTCTGGAAAATAGTCCGATGCGCTGTCACTGCATGGCTAATCATCTGGAGGCATCACCGTGGTCAATGGCTGCATCCTATCCTCTTGTGAAAATGGTCCAAATGCTCTATCACAGCACGGCTAATCATCTGAGGTTCTCGATCATACTGGAATAGGATTCACCCTCCTTTCGCGTCTGTCACTACGCCCAGCACTCGCGAGTTTGAAGTTCGTCACATTCATTCAATCCCAGAGTCCTACTCGAAATACCACAGACAAGGTTTAGACTTTCTGGACTCTCATGAATACCGCCATCAATCTAGCTTATACCACGAAGATTCTGATTAAGAGATCCAAGAGATAATCATCCAATCTAAGGTGGAACGGAAGTGGTTGTCAGGCACGCGTTCGTGGGGGAATGATGATGATTGTCACGTTCATCACATTCATATTGAAGTGCGAATGAATATCTTAGAAGCGGAATAAGTTGAATTGAATAGAAAAATAATAGTACTTTGCATTAATTCATGAGGAATAGCAGAGCTCCACACCTTAATCTATGGAGTGCAGAAATTCTACCGTTTGAAAATACATAAGTGATGGTCCAGGCATGGCCGAGAGGCCAGCCCCCATGATCTAAGAATTAAACGTCCCAAGATGCCTAATACAATAGTAAAAGGTCCTATTTATACTAAACTAGTTACTAGGCTTTACAGAAGTAAGTAATTGATGCATAAATCCACTTCCAGGGCCCACTTGGTGTGTGCTTGGGCTGAGCTTGAATGTTACACGTACAGAGGCTCTTTCTGGAGTTGAACGCCAGGTTGTAATGTGTTTCTGGCGTTCAACTCTGGTTCGTGACGTGTTTCTGGCATTTAACTCCAGACTACAGCGTAGAACTGGCGTTCAACGCCCTTTTACGTCGTCTAAACTCGGCCAAAGTATGGATTATTATATATTGCTGGAAAGCCCTGGATGTCTACTTTCCAACGCAATTAGAAGCGTGCCATTTTGAGTTCTGTAGCTCCAGAAAATCCACTTTGAGTGCAGGGAGGTCAGAATCCAACAGCATCAGCAGTCCTTCTTCAATCTCTGAATCTGATTTTTGCTCAAGTCCCTCAATTTCAGCCAGAAAATACCTGAAATTACAGAAAAACACACAAACTCATAGTAAAGTCCAGAAATGTGAATTTAACATAAAAACTAATGAAAACATCCCTAAAAGTAACTAGATCCTACTAAAAACATACTAGAAACAATGCCAAAAAGTGTATAAATTATCCGCTCATCACAACACCAAACTTAAATTGTTGCTTGTCCCCAAGCAACTTGAAAATCAAATAGGATAAAAAAAAGAGAATATACTATAAATTCTAAACTATCAATGAAACATAGCTCTAATCAGATGAGCGGGACTTGTAGCTTTTTGCCTCTTGAATAGTTTTGGCATCTCACTTTATCCATTGAAGTTCAGAATGATTGGCATCTATAGGAACTCAGAGTTCAGATAGTGTTATTGATTCTCCTAGTTCAGTATGATGATTCTTGAACACAGCTACTTTATGAGTCTTGGCCGTGGCCCTAAGCACTTTGTTTTCCAGTATTCCCACCGGATACATAAATGCCACAAACACATAATTGGGTAAACCTTTTCAGATTGTGACTCAGCTTTGCTAAAGTCCGCAATTAGAGGTGTCCAGGGTTCTTAAGCACACTCTTCTTTTGCTTTGGACCTTGACTTTAACCGCTCAGTCTCAAGTTTTCACTTGACACCTTCACGCCACAAGCACATGGTTAGGGACAGCTTGGTTTAGCCGCTTAGGCCGGGATTTTATTCCTTTAGGCCCTCCTATCCACTGATGCTCAAAGCCTTGGGATCCTTTTTATTTACCCTTACCTTTTGGTTTTAAGGGTTATTGGATTTTTGCTCTTGCCTCTTGGTTTTAAGAGCTTTTGGCTTTTTCTGCTTGCTTTCTCTTTTTCCATTTTTTTTTCTATTTTTTTTGCCATTTTTTTCTGCAAGCTTTTGTATTCACTGCTTTTTCTTGCTTCAAGAATCATTTTTATGATTTTTCAGATTATCAAATAACATGTCTCCTTGTCATCATTCTTTCAAGAGCCAACATATTTAACATTCTTAAAACAGCAACTTCAAAAGACATATGCATTGTTCAAGCATTCATTTAGAAAACAAGAAGCATTGTCACCACATCAATATAATTAAAATAAGTTCAAGGATAAATTCGAAACTCATGTACTTCTTGTTCTTTTGAATTAAAACATTTTTCATTTAAGAGAGGTGATGGATTCATAGGACATTCATAACTTTAAGACAAAGTTACTAAATACTAATGATCATGTAATAAGACACAAACATAGATAAGCATTTAACATAAAGAAAACGAAAAACAGAGAAAGTAAGAACAAGGAATGAGTCCACCTTAGTGATGGTGGCGTTTTCATCTTGAGGAACCAATGATGTCCTTGAGCTCTTCTATGTCTCTTCCTTGCCTTTGTGGCTTGATCCCTAGTGATTTTTGGTATTTCTATCCTCAGTTGCTTCCAATAATTATGTGGAGGGGAGTGCATCCCCTGAGGTATCTCAGGGATCTCTTAATTTGTAGCCACATGTTTTACCACTGAGCTATAGACCCTTGAGATGAATCTTTCCATCTCCCATGACTCGGAGGTGGAGGCCTTTGACTTCCCTTCCCCTTTTCTAGAGGATTCTCCGGTCTTAGGTGCCATCAATGGAAATAGAAAAACCAAAAGCTTATGCTTTTACCACACCAAACTTTGAATGTTGCTCGCCCTCGAGCAAAAGAAGAAAGAATAGAAGAAGAAGAAGAAGATATGGAGGAGATGGAGGGATGTGTGTATGGATGTGAGTGGTGAATGGAAAACAGAAGGGATGACCATGAATGGAGAGAGAGAGGGTGAGGTGGGTGGGGATCCTGTGAGATTCACAGATCCTGAAATGATCCTGTGGTGTCCATAGATCCTGAGGTGTCAAGAATTTACATCCCTGCACCCATTAGGCATGTAAAATGCCTTTGCATACAATTCTGGCATTTAAACACCGAATTGATGCTTGTTCTGGGCATTCAGCGCCCAGATGCAGCATATTTCTGGCGTTGAACGCCAGCCAGATGCTTGTTTCTGGCGTTCAACGCCAGAAACATGCTCTGTTCTGGCGTTGAACGCCAGACAGATGCTCCTTACTGGCGTTCAAACGCCAGTAAGATCCTCCTCCAGGGTGTGATTTTTCTTCAGCTGTTTTTGATTTCGTTTTCAATTTTTCAGTTGTTTTTGTGACTCCACATGATCATGAACCTATGAAGACATATAACTAATAAAAATATAATTAAATAAAAATTGGGTTGCCTCGCAACAAGCGCTTCTTTAATGTCAATAGCTTGACAGTGGGCTCTCATGGAGCCTCACAGATGTTCAGAGCATTGTTGAGACTCCCCAACACCAAACTTAGAGTTTGGATATGGGAGTTTAACACCAAACTTAGAGTTTGGTTGTGGCCTCCCAACACCAAACTTAGAGTTTGACTGTGGGGGCTCTGGTTGACTCTGTTTTGAAAGAAGCTTACTGTGCCTCTTTTCCATGTTTACAGAAGGATGACCTTGAGTTTTAAACACAAGGGAGTCCTCATTCAATTGAAGGACTAGTTCGCCTCTGTCAACATCAATCACAGCTCTTGCTGTGGCTAGGAAGGGTCTTCCAAGGATGATGGATTCATCCTCATCCTTCCCAATATCTAGGACTATGAAATCAGCAGGGATGTAAAGGCCTTCAACCTTTAATAACACGTCCTCTACTTGTCCATAAGCCTGTTTTCTTGAATTGTCTGCCATCTCTAATGAGATTTTAGCAGCTTGCACCCCAAAGATTCCTAGTTTCTCTATTACAGAGAGGGGCATGAGGTTTATCCCTGAACCAAGGTCACACAGAGCCTTTTCAAAGATCATAGTGCCTATGGTACAAGGTATTAGGAACTTTCCAGGATTCTGTTTCTTCTGAGGCAATGTCAGTTGATCCAGATCACTTAGTTCATTGGTAAACAAGGGAGGTTCATCTTCCTAAGTCTCAATACCAAATAATTTGGCATTCAGCTTCATGATTGCACCAAGGTACTTGGTAACTTGCTCCTTAGTAACATCCTCATTCTCTTCAGAAGAGGAATACTCATCAGAGCTCATGAATGGCATAAGGAGGTTTAATGGAATCTCTATGGTCTCTAGTTGAGCCTCAGATTCCTTTGGTTCCTCAAAGGGAAACTCCTTATTGATCACTGGACGTCCCAGGAGGTCTTCCTCCTTGGGATTCACGTCCTCCTCCTCTTTTGTGGTTTCGACCATGATGGTCATTTCAATGGCCTTGCACTCTCCTTTTGGATTTTCTTCTGTATTGTTTGGAAGAGTACTATGAGGAGTTTCAGTGATCTTCTTACTCAGCTGGCACACTTGTGCTTCCAAATTTCTAATGGAAGACCTTGTTTCATTCATGAAACTCACAGTGGCCTTAGATAGATCAGAAACTAAGTTTGCTAAATTAGAAATATTTTGTTCAGAGTTTAAGCATTCATTCAGAAAACAAGAAGCATTGTCACCACATCAATATAATTAAACAAAGTTCAAGGATAAATTCGAAACTCATGTACTTCTTGTTCTTTTGAATTAAAACATTTTTCATTTAAGAGAGGTGATGGATTCGTAGGACATTCATAACTTTAAGACAAAGTTACTAAATACTAATGATCATGTAATAAGACACAAACATAGATAAGCATTTAACATAAAGAAAAAAAAAAACAGAGAAAGTAAGAACAAGGAATGAGTCCACCTTAGTGATGGTGGCGTTTCCTTCTTGAGGAACAAATGATGTCCTTGAGCTCTTCTATGTCTCTTCCTTGCCTTTGTGGCTTGATCCCTAGTGATTTTTGGTATTTCTATCCTCAGTTGCTTCCAATAATTATGTGGAGGGCAGTGCATCCCCTGAGGTATCTCAGGGATCTCTAGATTTGCAGCCACATGTTCTACCACTGAGTTATAGACCCTTGAGATGAATCTTTCCATCTCCCATGACTCGGAGGTGGAAGCCTTTGTCTTCCCTTCCCCTTTTTTAGAGGTTTCTCTGGTCTTAGGTGCCATGAATAGTAATGAAAAAACAAAAAGCTTATGCTTTTACCACACCAAACTTAGAATGTTGCTCGCCCTTAAGCAAAAGAAGAAAGAATAGAAGAAGAAGAAGAAGATATGGAGGAGATGGAGGGATGTGTGTATGGATGTGAGTGGTGAATGGAAAACAGAAGGGATGACCATGAACGGAGAGAGAGAGGGTGAGGTGGGTGAGGATCCTGTTAGATTCACAGATCCTGAAATGATCCTGTGGTGTCCACAGATCCTGAGGTGTCAAGGATTTACATCCTTGCACCCATTAGGCATGTAAAACGCCTTTGCATACAATTCTGGCGTTTAAACGCCAAATTGATGCTTATTCTGGGCGTTCAGCGCCCAGATGCAGCATATTTCTGGCGTTGAACGCCAGCCAGATGCTTGTTTCTGGCGTTCAGTGCCAACTTTCCTCACTGTGCATTTTTGGCATCAGAACGCCAGGATGCTGCTTGTTTCTGGCGTTCAACGCCAGAAACATGCTCTGTTCTAGCGTTGAACGCCAGACAGATGCTTCTTACTGGCGTTCAAACGCCAGTAAGATCCTCCTCCAGGGTGTGATTTTTTTTTCTGCTGTTTTTGATTCTGTTTTCATTTTTTCAGTTGTTTTTGTGACTCCACATGATCATGAATGATGACAAGTCATCTTGGCCTAGTTTCACTAGCCTTTTTCTTTGATTTTATTAGGTTTTATGCACTTTCTTACATTCTAAGTAAGTAATTTGGAATGAAAATGCATAACTTCTTTGAATCAAATAACCACCATTTATTTGATGCTAAATCATGAGGATAAAGCCAAATTTAATTGAATTTTAATGATTTATAAACCTTGTGAATTTAGTGATACTTTGATTGGTTGTTTTGATTACTTGTAGGTGAAGAAAGAAGAAAAGAAGAAAAGCGTGGCATAAGAAACGTGCCCAAGGAAGCAAAAAGCGTGCCCAAGGGAAGCAAAAATATGCCAACATTGAGGAAGAAGGAAGGCTAAGTTGGAAAAATGAACTGAGCTTCACAAGGAATGAAAGGAGAAGGCAAGGTACAAAGCTAAGTTCAAATAGTTAACTGAGCACTAAAGAAAGCAAGGAAATGGCATAAAGCTCAGTTAACTAAGTGAGCTTTATCGGGGACCTCTCCAAATTAATTCAAGATGAAATCCCATGAGTGAAGCCACCAAGTTTCAAACTCATGAGCTAAAGGAAGCAAGGAACGCTCCTTGCAATGAAAATGAGAAAAAAATAGCCAAAATGCCTCCTCCATTGTTCGAACTTAGATGGGAAAAACTTGATGTGTGGAAAACGATCCAACACAAAACTTACCGGCAAGTGTACCGGGTCGCATCAAGTAATAATAACTCACATGAGTGAGGTTGATCCCACAGGGATTGAAGGATTGAGAAATTTTAGTTTAGTGGTTGATTTAGTCAAGCGAATCAAGTATTGGTTGAGTGGTTTGTGCTTTGCAGAAACTAAATTGCATGAAATGTAAAAGGGGAAGGGGAAATTGCAGTAAATTAAAGAGCAGGAAAGTAAAAGAGCTGAATCTTAAAGTGCAAGTAAATTAAATTGCAGAAACTTAGATTGCTAGTAATGTAAATGGCTGAAGCTTAAAGTGCAAGAAACGTAAATTTCTTGAATCATAAAAGGAATTGGGAATTGGGATTGCAGAATTTAAATAAGAACAAGCAAATTGCAACAAGTAGAAAAGCAAAAGATGAATTGAATTGAAGTAGATTTCAAACAGAAGAGTAAAATGCCTTGAAGAATTCAAAAAAACAGAAAAGCAATGCTTAATTTGCAGCAAATGTAAAAGAAGTTGAAGATCTCAGGAGTGGAAGAGACTAGATAACAAGTCTAGATCTCAAATCCTTCCTTGATCCAACAAGAACAATTGCAAAGGAAATAAAGAAAAGTAAAATTTTAGAAGTAAATTGCAGAAGAGTAGAAGATGAAGCAATAAATAGAAATTGAAATTCAATTATGCAGAGAAAGTAAACAAGAGATCTCAAGGTGAGATTGAAACAGAAGTTCTTCAATTCTCCACCCAAGATCCAAAGCAAGAAAAGTAAAGAGTGCTCAAGCAAGAACAAGGAAGAAGAGAGATCAATTCTCCTTCCCAATTCTCTAAGATCTAAATTCAAAAGTAAAAGGCTCAAAAATGAAAATAACAATTAAAAGGAAAATTCAAAGTAAGTCTAGAAGTGTAAAAAAGGTCCTCATTACATCAAACTAACTCCTATTTATACACTTTCTATTCTTGGATTTTGGAATTTGGATGGACTTTTGATTTGGTGAAGAAATGAATTAAGTTGGATTTTTAATTCAATTTTTAGCCCAAATGCACCTCCCAGGGGTAAGCTCAGTTGGAAAAACCAACTGAGCACTCCATTGTTGCTGCCCGTGTCATTTGGTGCGTGCGTCCCAGCCTTGGTTGAGTGCGTGACACTAGAGCTCAGTTGGAATTTTGAACTGAGCTCTAGGCCGTGTCATGGTGCACTAGGTTTGCTCCTTGTTGCGCCAAATTGCTTGTCACAGCCCCCTTGGTTTGCAAAGTTGTGCGCCAAAGTGTGGGGAGCTTAGGGAGGTAATGCTCAGTTGGAAAAACCAACTGAGCTTTCCTTGGTGGCGCCTTGTTTTCAGCCTCAAGGTCCCAGGTTCAACACTTGGTGGAGGAAGTTTGGAGCAATTTCCTTTCGAAGAGTGGGCGCTCCTTCCTTATGTCTCCAAGAATTCCCAAGTTCGAATCTTAGAGGGAGCAAGTGGAGGCTATTTTTCTTGGAAGGGTTGGACGCTCCTCCCTTGTTTCTCAAAGAGTTTGCAAGTTTGAAACTTGGCCCAAGCATTTTAGCTATTTCTTCTTGATTTCCCTTGCAAGGAGTAGCGTGTGGTTCCAAGTTCGAACCATGGAGGAGGCATTTTGGCTATTTTCTTCTCATTTTCATTGCAAGGAGCGTTCCTTGCTTCCTTTAGCTCATGAGTTCGAAACCTGGTGGCTTCACTCATGGGATTTCATCTTGAATTAATTTGGAGAGGTCCCCGATAAAGCTTACTTAGTTAACTGAGCTTTATGCCATTTCCTTGCTTTCTTTAGTGCTCAGTTAACTATTTGAACTTAGCTTTGTACCTTGCCTTCTCCTTTCATTCCTTGTGAAGCTCAGTTCATTTTTCCAACTTAGCCTTCCTTCTTCCTCAATGTTGGCACATTTTTGCTTCCCTTGGGCACACTTTTTGCTTCCTTGGGCACGTTTCTTATGCCACGCTTTTCTTCTTTTCTTCTTTCTTCACCTACAAGTAATCAAAATAACCAATCAAAGTATCACTAAATTCACAAGGTTTATAAATCATTAAAATTCAATTAAATTTGGCTTTATCCTCATGATTTAGCATCAAATAAATGGTGGTTGTTTGATTCAAAGAAGTTATGCATTTTCATTCCAAATTACTTACTTAGAATGTAAGAAAGTGCATAAAACCTAATAAAATCAAAGAAAAAGGCTAGTGAAACTAGGCCAAGATGACTTGTCATCACAACACCAAACTTAAAACTTGCTTGTCCCCAAGCAAGAAAAGAATTATGCTCAAAGGTTCTTTAAATTAGAATGGATTTGAAGAATTACATGTACTATCCTGTGAGTGAAGTGATTAAGTGACAGTGGGGTGAACTCTAAATTATATGCTCATGCAAGGGCTTCAGTGCTTACTAGTCCCTACATCTTGGAAGTCTTAGGTCTTAGGATTTTCATCCAAATGATATCATGTTGATCTCTCTATAGGTAATCACCTTGAAGCAGCTTATAGTTTCTGTGCTTTGGCCTTGACTCTAAGTGTCATGTCTCAAAGCGGCTCTTTAGATAAGCTTTCAATCAATACTCCTAAACCAGTTGGTTTTAAGGTATTAGGTGTTAAAGCACCCCTAAGGATTTACTTACTCAAGCCTCTCTCTTTGACACAATTCGACCACAAGCATTTACTAGGATAACAACTCTTTGAGTTTTTGTTTCTTCTTTCTTTTCTGCCTAGTAATTGATGCTCAGAGTCTTGGGCCATGTTCTTTCATTTTTTTTTGTGTTTTCTTTCTTTTGTTTGCTGCTTCTTGGATCAATAAATGTTTGAGAATCTCCACAATACTTCTTTGAACTCTATGTCCTGCCTATGAGCTCCCATGCAAGTTTTCATAAGCATGCAACCTCAATGCATAATCACACAACCAGAACCACCACTTCTCCTAATCTTTTGCTTGCCTCAAAATTGTTTAATTCCTCAATCCTTCTTTTCAAAGAACTTTCATGTGATGCATTTTTTGAAATCTTGAGTGCATGCAGTTTTTAAAAGTGTAGTGTTGTGAATAAACAAACATCTTAATTATTGAAGTATAGATAACTGCATTAAACAGACAGACAGACAGGGACACAATATCACTTTCGATCACAGCAATATCTGATAATTACTGAACAATACAACCTTTTGGAGTTTACTTGATGTCCTCCTCCTCATCATCATCATTGCTGGTCCTCATATTCCTCTTTCATCTCTTTGGTTGATGATGCTTAATCCTTCCAAAAACTTGTATGATACTCTGTAGTGATATTGAAAGTTGCTTGTTCCCCAAGCACTTAAAATATGGTTAGCATGCATGATTTATTTGTGGGCCTTTGAACTTACTTTAGTGTGGGAACACCAAACTTAGTACCTTGCCAGTGGTTCTCATGCATCAGATTAACCATGTGTGAAACTCTTTTTCTTTGCTAAAGGCAATAAGACTAAAAAAAAAACTAGAAAACAGACATTGGTTAAGTAGTTTCTCTGCTTGCTTGGATCTAGCAACCATTTATGCAAAAGGTGAGAATGTGTTTTTAAAAGAGATTTTTGGTGGAACACCAAACTTAGCCTTTTTCATTCTCCCTTAAATTGTTTTGGTGTGCAACACCAAACTTAGCTCCTTACAATATAGAGAAAGTTACTTAGCCTTTTTATTAAATAGAAAGAAAACTACCTCAGGTTGGGTTGCCTCCCAACAAGCGCTTCTTTATTGTCACTAGCTTGACATCCTCCATTCTTTGATCATGGAGGTTGAAAATCCTGTTGCCTTTGATTTTCTCCTCTCACTATGGACTTCCTTCCGGTCTCCTCCATTTCTTGGTGCCCTTCTTCAGAAATTCCAGAGGTGGAGAACTCTCTCCTGGTTCATGTCATACAACCAAAACAGCAAAGATACACAGAGCACTCTGTAGCTTGAGTGCAGTGGGAGTTAGTAGAGACAAAGTCTCAAACAGTTAGTGTGCAAGTTAGAAATAAAGAAAATGAACAAAAATAAAGAAAAAGTGCTTAATCTTGATCTCCACTTCACTTAATCATTGTCAATCTAATTCAATCCCCGGCAACGGCGCCAAAAACTTGATGTGTGGAAAACGATCCAACACAAAACTTACCGGCAAGTGTACCGGGTCGCATCAAGTAATAATAACTCACATGAGTGAGGTCGATCCCACATGGATTGAAGGATTGAGCAATTTTACTGGGTGATTAGTTTAGTCAAGCTAACATTGAGTGAATTGTGTGAAATGTAGCCAACAGAAAGTAAATTGCAAGGAATTTAAAAGATGCAGAAAGTAAAATTGCAAGTAACTTAAAGAACAAGAAAAGTAAATTGCAAAAACTTAAATGACAAGAAATGTAAATTGCATGAAAAGTAAAGGGGAGTGGGTGCTAGAAATTAAAGAAAGCAATAGATCAAGCAACTGGAAGTTTAACTTGCAGGAAAGTGTAAATGTGCAGGAAATTTAACCAAGCTAAATGTGAACGGAAATGTGAAATTGTAGAATGCAGGAAAGGAAATTGCAGTAAAGTAAAAGTAGCAGAAGAATTAAATGGCTTGAAAGTAAATTGAGTTGGGTGCTGAGAATTAAAATTCAACAGGAAAGTGTAAATAGCAATCAAACAGAGAAGTAAAAGATGCAAAATCATGCAACAGATCTAAACAGAAAAGGGAAATTGCTTGAAAAATTCAAAACAGCAAGACTGATGCTTAATTTGCAGCAATTAAAAGAGTGTTGAAGATCTCAGGAGTGGAGGAGACTAGAAAACAAGTCTAGATATCCAATCCTTCCTTGATCCAACAAGAGCAATTGCAAAATAAAAATGGAAAATTAAATTGCAGAAGAAGAAAAGAGAAGTTGCAGATAGAGAATGAAAACAGAATTCCTTCCAATCTCAATCCAAGATTTAAAACAGAAATGAAAATTAAAGAGAGAGTTTTCTAATCCTACTACTCCCTAGTGGAGCTAGCCTCTAATGTTCTCTAATGGAGCTTTTTTAATGAGATGGAATTGATGCCTTTATATAGGCTTTACAAAGTGAAAAATGAAATTCAAATGAAAAACAAATTAAATGAAAATCCTAATTCTAGCTTATTCTTGTGCCTTTGAGTGATGATGTGGGCTTTGCTTGCTTTGGATCTGAGGAGAAATGGGTTTGGTTGGCCTTGATTCAATTTGGAGAAGAATTGAATTTAAATGGAGTTTTTATTCAATTTTTGGTCCATGGGTGTTGCTCCCAGGGGCGGCACAGTTGGAAAACCAAACTGAGCACCCAATGTTGCCTTGCTTGCTTGATTTGGTGTGCGTTCAGCCTTGCCCATGTTGCATGACACTAGAGCTCAGTTGGAATTTTGAACTTAGCTCTATGTCTTGGCCGTGTCAAAAGTTGTGCGCGTCATGGCATCCTTGGCCGTGTCAAAGTGTTGGGCCAAAATGTGGGTGATGGGGGAATGTAGCGCTCAGTTGGGAAAACCAACTGAGCTCTCCATGTGTAGCACCTAGTTGTGGGCTTCATGCTTCCAAGTTCGATCCTTGGTGGAAGCAAATTGGTGTTGATTTCCTTGGAAGAGTGGAGAGTAAGGAGTGCTTGTACAAGGAAGCTCCAGGTTCAAGCCTTGTTGAGTGAAATGTTGTACCCATTTTTATTTCAAGGAGTAGCGCTCCTTCCTTGCAAGTGAGAGGCTCCCACTTCGAATCTTGGTGAAGCCACTTTGGTCTATTTTTGCTTGTTTTTGGCCCTTAAAGATGCCTTTCACTTGTGCCTCAATTTCATGCCAAATATAGACTATTATACATCGTTAGAAAGCTCTGAATGTCAGCTTTCCAACGCAACTAGAAGCACATCAATTGGACATCTGTAGCTCAAGTTATAGTCCTTTGAAGGAGACATGGTCATGCTGTAAACGCCCAAGTTTTAACTTAGCGAAAATTCTTGCTTCCAAGCCATGTTTTTCATGATAAAGCTAAGTTTACTTAGTGAACTGAGCTTTGTGATGCTGATTATGAAACTTCCTTGATTTGGTCATGGGCCACGCTTTTAAAAGCGTGGCCTAAGGCTCCAAAGTGTGCTCCAACTTCAAAGTGTGCCCCAAAGCTCTTTTTTTCTCCTTTTTAGCTTATTTTGTGCTTCTTTGCTTCTTTTTCTTCTTATTTTCTACCAAATTTATAAAATTAAAAGATCAAGGAAATATACCATTTAAGCATAAAAGAATGCAATATTTAAGCACTAATTATCAATTTCTTGTATGAAAAAGCATAGAAAAACATGACATGATGACATGTCATCAATGAACCTATGAAGACATATAACTAATAAAAATATAATTAAATAAAAATTGGGTTGCCTCCCAACAAGCGCTTCTTTAACATCAATAGCTTGACAGTGGGCTCTCATGGAGCCTCACAGATGTTCAGAGCATTGTTGAGACTCCCCAACACCAAACTTAGAGTTTGGATATGGGAGTTCAACACCAAACTTAGAGTTTGGTTGTGGCCTCCCAACACCAAACTTAGAGTTTGACCGTGGGGGCTCTGGTTGACTCTGTTTTGAGAGAAGCTTACTGTGCCTCTTTTCCATGTTTACAGAAGGATGACCTTGAGTTTTAAACACAAGGGAGTCCTCATTCAATTGAAGGACTAGTTCGCCTCTGTCAACATCAATCACAGCTCTTGCTGTGGCTAGGAAGGGTCTTCCAAGGATGATGGATTCATCCTCATCCTTCCCAGTATCTAGGACTATGAAATCAGCAGGGATGTAAAGGCCTTCAACCTTTACTAACACGTCCTCTACTTGTCCATAAGCCTGTTTTCTTGAATTGTCTGCCATCTCTAATGAGATTTTAGCAGCTTGCACCCCAAAGATTCCTAGTTTCTCTATTACAGAGAGGGGCATGAGGTTTATCCCTGAACCAAGGTCACACAGAGCCTTTTCAAAGATCATGGTGCCTATGGTACAAGGTATTAGGAACTTTCCAGGATCCTGTTTCTTCTGAGGCAATGTCAGTTGATCCAGATCTCTTAGTTCATTGGTGAACAAGGGAGGTTCATCTTCCCAAGTCTCAATACGAAATAATTTGGCATTCATCTTTATGATTGCACCAAGGTACTTGGTAACTTGCTCCTTAGTAACATCCTCATTCTCTTCAGAAGAGGAATACTTATCAGAGCTCATGAATGGCATAAGGAGGTTTAATGGAATCTCTATGGTCTCTAGTTGAGCCTCAGATTCCTTTGGTTCCTCAAAGGGAAACTCTTTATTGATCACTGGACGTCCCAGGAGGTCTTCCTCCTTGGGATTCACGTCCTCCTCCTCTTTTGTGGTTTCGGCCATGATGGTCATTTCAATGGCCTTGCACTCTCCTTTTGGATTTTCTTCTGTATTGCTTGGGAGAGTACTATGAGGAGTTTCAGTGATCTTCTTACTCAGCTGGCCCACTTGTGCTTCCAAATTTCTAATGGAAGACCTTGTTTCATTCATGAAACTCACAGTGGCCTGATGAGCGGATAATTTATACGCTTTTTGGCATTGTTTTTAGTATGTTTTTAGTAGAATCTAGTTACTTTTAGGGATGTTTTCATTAGTTTTTATGTTAAATTTACATTTCTGGACTTTACTATGAGTTTGTGTGTTTTTCTGTGATTTCAGGTATTTTCTGGCTGAAATTGAGGGACTTGAGCAAAAATCAGATTTAGAGGTTGAAGAAGGACTACTGATGCTGTTGGATTCTGACCTCCCTGCACTCAAAATGGATTTTCTGGAGCTACAGAACTCAAAATGGCACGCTTCCAATTGTGTTGGAAAGTAGACATCCAGGGCTTTCCAGAAATATATAATAGTTCATACGTTGGCCAAGTTTAGATGATGCAAAATGTCGTTCAACGCCAGCTCTCTGCCCAATTTTGGCGTCCAGCGCCAGAAAAGGATCCAAAACCAGAGTTGAACACCCAAACTGGCACAAAAGCTGGCGTTCAACTCCAAGAAGGACCTCTACACGTGCAACACTCAAAGCTCAGCCCAAGCACACACCAAGTGAGCCCCGAAAGTGGATTTATGCATCAATTACTTACTCCTGTAAACCCTAGTGACTAGTTTATTATAAATAGAACTTTTTATCATTGTATTCACAGTCTTGGTTACTCCGGTTCCCCTCTGGGGCCGAGACCAATGAATTCCATTATCACTTATGTATTTTCAACGGTAGAGTTTCTACACTCCATAGATTAAGGTGTGGAGCTCTGCTGTTCCTCAAAGATTAATGCAAAGTACTACTGTTTTCTATTCAATTCATCTTATTTCGCTTCTAAGATATTCATTCGCACTTCAACCTGAATGTGGTGAACGTGACAATCATCATCATTCCCTATGAACGCGTGCCTGACAACCACTTCCGTTCTACATTAGACTGAATGAGTATCTCTTAGATCTCTTAATCAGAATCTTCGTGGTGTAACCTAGAATGATGGCGGCATTCAAGAGAATCCAGAAAGTCTAAACCTTGTCTGTGGTATTCCGAGTAGGATTCAATGACTGAATGACTGTGACGAGCTCCAAACTCGCGATTGCCGGGCGTAGTGACAGACGCAAAAGGATAGTAAATCCTATTCCAGCATGATCGAGAACCGACAGATGAATAGCCGTGCCGTGACAGGGTGCGTTGACCATTTTCACTGAGAGGATAAGATGAAACCATTGACAAGGGTGATGCCTCCAGACGATTAGCCGTGCCGTGACAGGGCATTTGGATCATTTTTCCGAGAGAAGACCGAAAGTAGCCATTGACAGTGGTGATGTATCACATAAAGCCAGCCATGGAAGGGAGTAAGACTGATTGGATGAAGATAGCAGGAAAGCAGAGGTTCAGAGGAACGAAAGCATCTCTATTCACTTATCTGAAATTCTCACCAGTGATTTACATAAGTATTTCCATCCCTATTTTATTAATTAATTTCAAAAACCTTATTACTATTTTATATCTGCCTGACTGAGATTTACAAGGTGACCATAGCTTGCTTCATACCAACAATCTCCGTGGGATTCGACCCTTACTCACGTAAGGTATTACTTGGACGACCCAGTGCACTTGCTGGTTAGTTGTGCGAAGTTGTGAACCATGGTATTGGCATCATGTGTTTGGCGCCATTACCAGGGAAAGAAAGAGCAATGAATTTTACATAATTAAAGTGTAATCACAATTTCTGCGCACCAAGTTTTTGGCGCCGTTGCCGGGGAATGTTCGAGTTTGGACAACTGACGGTTCATCTTGTTGCTCAGATTGGGTAATCTTCTTATCTTACCTTTTTCAAAAAAAAAAAAAATTTTAGATTCAAAATTCTTAAGAATGAATTCTAGTGTTTCATGAAGCATGTGAAGCCTGGCTGGCTACAAAGCCATGTCTAAATTCTTTTGGACTGAGGCTTCCAAACCATCAGCATAGAGGCAAGTTACATATTTGATAAGTAATGAGCAGTATATTCTGATATCTTGCTGAAGCTTGGCTGGCCATTGGCCATGTCTAGTGTTTTGGACCGGAGCTTTCATTGAAAGCTTGGCTGGCTAGTGAGCCATGTCTAATTCCTGGACTGAAGCTTTAGACTAAGAATGCAAGATTCCTGGAATTTATATTAAAAAATTTGGAATCCTTATTTTTCTTTTTCAATTAATTTTTCGAAAAATCCAAAAAATTTTTAGAAAATCATAAAAATCAAAAATATTTTTCTGTTTCTTGTTTGAGTCATGTGTCATGTTATAAGTTTGGTGTCAATTGCATGTGCATCTTGCATTTTTTGAAAATTCTCATGCATTCATAGTGTTCTTCATGATCTTCAAGTTGGTCTTGGTAAGTCTTCTTGTTTGATCTTTGCATTTGCATGTTTTGTGTCTTTTCTTGTTTTTCATATGCATTCTTGAATTCTTAGTGTCTAAGCATAAAAGAATTCTAAGTTTGGTGTCTTGCATGTTTTCTCTGCATTAAAAATTTTTCAAAAATATGTTCTTGATGTTCATCATGATCTTCATAGTGTTCTTGGTGTTCATCTTGACATTCATAGCATTCTTGCATGCATCACATGTTTTGATCTAAAATTCTCATGCATTGCATAATTTTCATGTTTTTCTCTCTCATCATTAAAAATTCAAAAAAATCAAAAAAATATCTTTCCCTTTTTCTCTCTCATCAAATTCGAAAATTTGGATTGACTTTTTCAAAAATTTTTAAAATCAAGTTGTTTCTTATGAGTCAAATCAAATTTTCAATTTGAAAATCTTATCTTTTTCAAAATCTTTTTCAAAAATCAAATCTTTTTCAAATTTTTTAGTTATTTTCGAAAATTATAAAAATATTTTTCAAAAATATTTTTCTTAATTTTACATCAAATTTTCAAAAATAACATAATCAATTAATGTTTTGATTCAAAAATTTCAAGTTTGTTACTTGCTTGTTAAGAAAGATTCAAACTTTAAGTTCTAGAATCATATCTTATGATTTCTTGTGAATCAAGTCATTAATTGTGATTTTAAAAATCAAATCTTTTTTTTTCAAAACTAATTTCAATCATATCTTTTCAAAAATATCTTCTTATCTTTTTCAAAAATTTGATTTCAAAATATCTTTTCTAACTTCCTAACTTCCTATCTTTTTCAAAACTACCTAACTAACTCTCTCTCTCTAATTTTCGAAAATATCTTTCCCCTTTTTCAAAACTTCTTTTTAATTAACTAATTATTTTAAATTCTTATTTTAATTTTCGAAAATTACTAACATTTTTCAAAAACCATTTTCAAAAATCACTAACTCTTTTTCAAAAATTATTTTCGAAAATTCATTCTCTCTCATCTCCTTCTATTTATTTATTCATCTACTAACATCTCTTCATCATGGCCTTAGATAGATCAGAGACTAAGTTTGCTAAATTAGAAATATTTTGTTCAGAGTTCTCTGTCTGTTGCTGAGTGGATGATGAAAAAGGTTTACTATTGTTAAACCTATTTCTTCCACCATTATTAAAGCCTTGTTGAGGCTTTTGATCCTTCCATGAGAGATTTGAGTGATTTCTCCATGAGGGATTATAAGTGTTTCCATAGGGTTCACCCATGTAATTCAGCTCTGCTATTGCAGGGTTTTCAGGATCATAAGTTTCTTCTTCAGAAGATGCCTCTTGAGTACTGTTGGATACAGCTTGCATTCCATTCAGACTCTAAGAAATCATATTGACTTGCTGAGTCAATATTTTATTCTGGGCCAATATGGCATTCAGAGTATCAATTTCAAGAACTCCCTTCTTCTGAGGCGTCCCATTACCCACAGGATTCCTCTCAGAAGTGTACATGAACTGGTTATTAGCAACCATGTCGATGAGTTCTTGAGCTTCTGCAGGCGTTTTCTTTAGGTGAATGGATCCACCTGCAGAAGTATCCAATGACATCTTAGCTAAATCAGACAGACCATCATAGAATATATCCAGGATGGTCCATTCTGAAAGCATGTCAGAAGGACACTTTTTGGTTAGTTGCTTGTATCTCTCCCAAGCTTCATAGAGGGATTCACCTTTTTTCTGTCTGAAGGTTTGAACATCCACTCTAAGCTTACTCAGCTTTTGAGGAGGAAAGAACTTGGCTAAGAAAGCCGTGACCAGCTTATCCCAAGAGTTCAGGCTATCCTTAGGTTGAGAGTCCAACCATATTCTAGCTCTGTCTCTCACAGCAAAAGGGAAAAGCATGAGCCTGTAGACTTCAGGATCTACTCCATTAGTCTTAACAGTATCACATATCTGCAAGAATTCAGTTAAGAACTGAAAGGGATCTTCAGATGGAAGTCCATGAAACTTGCAGTTTTGCTGCATTAGAGAAACTAATTGAGGTTTAATAAGCTCAAAATTGTTTGCTCCAATGGCTGGGATTGAGATGCTTCTTCCATGTAAATTGGAATTAGGTGCAGTAAAGTCACCAAGCATCCTCCTTGCATTATTATTATTTTCGGCTGCCATCTCCATTTTCTGTTCGAAAATTTCTGTAAGGTTATCTCTAGATTGTTGTATTCTAGCTTCTCTTAGTTTCCTCTTCAGAGTCCTTTCAGGTTCAGGGTCTGCTTCAACAAGAATGTTCTTGTCCTTACTCCTGCTCATATGAAAAGGAGGGAACAGAAAAATAATAATAGGGATCCTTTTTACCCAAGTATAGAGGTTCCCCTGTGTGAGTAGAAGAAGAAAAGAATGTAATGTAAAGAAGGGAAGAAGAGAAAATTCGAACACAGATGGAAGAGGGGGTTCGAATTTGGGTGAGATGAAGTGTTAGTAGATGAATAAATAAATAGAAGGAGATGAGAGAGAAGGATTTTCGAAAATTATTTTTGAAAAATGGTTAGTGATTTTCGAAAATTAAAATAAGAAATAATTTAAAATTAAAATTTGAAACAATTAGTTAATTAAAAAGAATTTTTGAAAAAGAGGGAGATATTTTCGAAAATTAGAGAGAGAGAGAGTTAGTTAGGTAGTTTTGAAAAAGATAAGAAACAAACAAAAAGTTAGTTAGTTAGTTGAAACAAATTTTGAAAATCAATTTTTGAAAAGATAAGAAGATAAGAAGTTAGAAAAGATATTTTAAAATCAAATTTTTGAAAAAGATATGTTTTAAAAAGATATGATTAAAAAGATATGATTTTGAAAAAAGATAAAAAGATATTTTTGAAAAGATATGATTGAAATTAGTTTTGAAAAAGATTTGCTTTTGAAAATCACATTTAATGACTTGATTCACATGAAATCACAAGATATGATTCTAGAACTTAAAGTTTGAATCTTTCTTAACAAGCAAGTAACAAACTTGAAATTTTTGAATCAAAATATTAATTGTTGATGATATTTTCGAAAATTATGAGATGGAATGAAGAAAAAGATTTTTGAAAAATATTTTTATAATTTTCGAAAATAAATAAGAAAAATGAAAAAGATTTGATTTTTGAAAAACATTTTGAAAAAGATAAGATTTTTAAATTGAAAATTTGATTTGACTCATAAAAACAACTAGATTTTAAAATTTTTTGAAAAAGTCAAATCTAATTTTCGAAATTTTAAGAGAGAAAAAGGGGAAGATATTTTTTTTATTTTTGAATTTTTTTTATGAGAGAGAAAAACATGAAAATGATGCAATGCATGAAAATTTTAGATCAAAATAATGAATGCATGCAAGAATACTATGAATGTCAAGATGAACACCAAGAACACTTTGAAGACCATGATGAACATCAAGAACATATTTTTGAAAAATTTTTAATGCAAAAAAAACATGCAAGACACCAAACTTAGAAATCTTTCATGTTCAGACACTATGAATGCAAAAATGCACATGAAAAACATGAAAAGGTACAAAACAAGAAAACATCAAGATCAAACAAGAAGACTTACCAAGAACAACTTGAAGATCATGAAGAACGCTATGAATGCATGAATTTTTTGAAAATTTTATGCAAAATTTAAAACATGCAATTGACACCAAACTTAAAATCTGACTCAAGACTCAAACAAGAAACATGAAATATTTTTTATTTTTATGATTTTCTAATTTTTTTTGTATTTTCTTTTAATTTTTTTTTCAAAAAACATATGGAAAAAGAAAATAAGAAATCCAAAATCTTTAAGAAGAATTCTAGGAATCTTTAAATATTAGCCTAAAGCTCCAATCCAAGGGTTAGACATGGCTTAATAGCCAGCCAAGCTTCAGCAGTACAAGCAATTCTCTAACATGTGGAGGCCTCAGTCCAAAAGAATTTAGACATGGCTCTACAGCCAGTCAGGCTTCAACATGCTTCATGAAACACAAGAATTCATTCTTAAAAAATTTTAGAATAATTTTCGAAAACAGATGCGAAATTTTTGAAAGATTTTTTTTTTGAAAAATTTTTGAAAATAAAACAAAAAGAAAATTACCTAATCTGAGCAACACGATGAACTGTCAGTTGTCCAAACTCGAATAATCCCCGGCAACGGCGCCAAAAACTTGGTGCACGAAATTGTGATCTCAGGCAACGGCGCTAAAAACTCTGTATGCACGTCTTAATAAATCGTTTTTCATTCACAACTTCGATGCAACTAACCAGCAAGTGCATTGGGTCGTCCAAGTAATAAACCTTACGTGAGTAAGGGTCGATCCCACGGAGATTGTTAGTATGAAGCAAGCTATGGTCATCTTGTAAATCTCAGTCAGGCGGATAATAATTGATTATGGAGTTTTCGAAAATAAATAATAAATAGACAGAAAATAAAGATAGAAATACTTATGTATATCATTAGTGAGAATTTCAGATAAGTGTATGGAGATGTGTTCGTCCTTCTGAACTTCTGCTTTCCTGCTGTCTTCATCCAATCAGACCTACTCTTTTCCATGGCTGGCTTTATGTAAGGACATCACCATTGTCAATGGCTACTTTTCATCCTCTCTGGAAAATGGTCCGATGCGCTGTCACTGCATGGCTAATCATCTGGAGGCATCACCGTGGTTAATGGCTGCATCCTATCCTTTTGTGAAAATGGTCCAAATGCTCTGTCACAGCACGGCTAATCATCTGAGGTTCTCGATCATACTGGAATAGGATTCACCCTCCTTTTGCATCTGTCACTACGCCTAGCACTCGCGAGTTTGAAGTTCGTCACAGTCATTCAATCCCAGAGTCCTACTCGGAATACCACAGACAAGGTTTAGACTTTCCGGACTCTCATGAATGCCGCCATCATTCTAGCTTATACCACGAAGATTCTGATTAAGAGATCCAAGAGATAATCATCCAATCTAAGGTGGAACGGAAGTGGTTGTCAGGCACGCGTTCGTGGGGGAATGATGATGATTGTCACGTTCATCACATTCATATTGAAGTGCGAATGAATATCTTAGAAGCGGAATACGTTGAATTGAATATAAAAACAATAGTACCTTGCATTAATTCATGAAGAACAGCAGAGCTCCACTCCTTAATCTATGGAGTGCAGAAACTCTACCGTTTGAAAATACATAAGTGATGGTCCAGGCATGGCCGAGAGGCCAGCCCCCATAATCTAAGAATTAAACGTCCCAAGATGACTAATAAAATAGTAAAAGGTCCTATTTATACTAAACTAGTTACTAGGGTTTACAGAAGTAAGTAATTGATGCATAAATCCACTTCCGGGGCCCACTTGGTGTATGCTTGGGCTGAGCTTGAATGTTACACGTACAGAGGCTCTTTCTGGAGTTGAACGCCAGGTTGTAACGTGTTTCTGGCGTTCAACTCTGGTTCGTGACGTGTTTCTGGCGTTAAACTCCAGACTGCAGCATAGAACTGGCGTTCAACGCCCTTTTACGTCATCTAAAATCGGCCAAAGTATGGACTATTATATATTGCTGGAAAGCCCTGGATGTCTACTTTCCAACGCAATTAGAAGCGCACCATTTTGAGTTCTGTAGCTCCAGAAAATCCACTTTGAGTGTAGTGAGGTCAGAATCCAACAGCATCAGTAGTCCTTCTTCAATCTCTGAATCTGATTTTTGCTCAAGTCCCTCAATTTCAGCCAAAAAATACCTGAAATCACAGAAAAATACATAAACTCATAGTAAAGTCCAGAAATGTGAATTTAACATAAAAACTAATGAAAACATCCCTAAAAGTAACTAGATCCTACTAAAAACATACTAAAAACAATGCCAAAAAGCGTATAAATTATCCGCTCATCACTGTTTTTCACAAAACCCTTGCAATCTTTTATTAATTAAATATAATTGTCACCACAAACGTGGTTGTTAGTTTGTTACATTGGATAATCAAATTATGCTATTAATGCTTGATCTATTCTACCCATGCCTTTGCCGGCATGCTAATAAACATCTTGCATCTAATTGTCTTAATTATCATGCTATATTTCCATTGATGTCCTAATTACATGGAATCGTAGCCATGTGTTTACGACATTCTTCTTTACATTGGCATTGATTATCACTTGTATTTTCCTCCTCCTGGTTCTAGCTATTTGATTTCATGTCCCTTTCTTTTCTCACTTTTCAGGATGGCCACCAGGAAGGGTAAAGAGAAAGCCTCTAATAAGCCATCAGCAAGGAGGGGGACGAAAAGAGCACCAGCTGTGGAACCATCCTCAACATCAGTCAAACCGACAACAAAGCGGGTCAAGAGGATCATCAAGGTCGATGAAACCGAGAAAGCCTTTCCAGCAAGGGACACTGCGCGGTTCACTAACCGCTACTGTGAGCAGATGTTCCCCATCCTGGCTAAGCGGAACTACAACAATGAGCACCTACTCATCCTCCCTACCTACATTGTTGATTTTGTAGAGCTCGGAATTGAATGCAGACAATGAGGATTCTTACGGAAGCAGCCACGGCAGGTCAACCTCTCATGGGTAATTGAATTCTACTCCACTTTTCACATGCCATCCCTGTGATAAACCCCAATTTTGTGATTTATCTTGTGCTTATTTTGGGGGATTTTACCACCTTTTTCCACATTTATTCAATAAAATAGCATCGTTTTGTGATTCTCCCTTGAATTTTGCTTAAGTGTAAAAACATGCTTTTTAGGCCCTAAATTGGTAATTTTGATTCATTTAATTCCATTCGATGCCTTGATGCGTGTGTTGAGTGATTTCAGGTTTATAAGGCAAGTATTGGATGGAAGAAATGAGTAAAAAAAGCATATAAAAGGAGAGAATGCATGAAGAAACAAAGATTGGGAATGCACCCAAGGACGCACACGCGCACAAGGCGCGCACGCGCAAAAAGTGGTCTCGCCCATAGACGCGCACGCGTACATGCCGCGTCCGCGCGGATGGAAGATTTTGTCAATCGACGCGCACGCACACTTGGCGCGCACACGCCAATACTATTACATGGCCCACTTAAAGACAAAACGCTGGGGGCGATTTCTGAGCTGCCCAGGCCCAAATCCAACTTGTTTATGAATGTATTTCATGCAGAATTGAAGTCCAAGTAAAGGGGGAGCAATTAGTTTTAGCCAACATGAGCCTTTAGTTAGTTTTCTAGAGAGAGAAGCTCCCTCTTCTCTCTAGAATTAGGTTAGGATTAGGTTAGATTATCTTAGATTCATATTTAATTACTTGATTTCATCTTGTTTCTTTTATAATTTATCATTTCTACATCTTGATTCTCTTAATT
Organism: Arachis ipaensis; assembly: GCF_059453495.1. Classification (NCBI taxonomy): domain Eukaryota; kingdom Viridiplantae; phylum Streptophyta; class Magnoliopsida; order Fabales; family Fabaceae; genus Arachis; species Arachis ipaensis. The sequence continues at coordinate 38,253,282 of NC_142435.1, read as the reverse complement.
GTGATGTTAATTTCCCATTTTGCTCTCTTTTGTAATGATGAACTCATGTTAGATTTGATTTACTTTTAATGCAATTTAATGTTTGATGTTTCTTTATTGTTGATTTGAGTTGTTGATCTTACTTTTCTTGCACTTAGTAGTTGTTAGATTTTGTTATTCTTGCAATTTATGATGTTTACTTTTATTGCACTCTATGTGTTTGATGAAATGTTCTCTTTAGTTTTTGAGTAGTTTTATCAACTCTTGGTCTAGGCCGAGGGAATTGGGTAATCTTGAGTCATTGGGTCTCATTGACTTGGTGATTTGAGAACCCATGGTGATCAATTTGATACCCATTGACACTAACCCACTACTAAGTTAATTGGTAGGTAGGTTAGGACTTAAGGGTTGATGTGATCAAATCTATTTGACGTACTTCAAGCTTAGGAGTAGATGTTACGTACTTAAAGCTTTTGGGAAGTAGACTTAATAGGTTGGCCTCTCATAATTATCAATATTCGGTTTGTTGACAAGGATGGTGATCTCAATTACCTAAGTCTTAGCCAAGAGTTATTTATTTTTGCTTTCGTTACTTGCTTGCTAAAATCTATTTTTCTTGCCCTCTCATGAACCAAAACCCCCTTTTACCTCTTCATAGCCAATAACTAAGCATTACATTTTTTCCTAGGGAGACGACCCGGAGTCTAAATACTTCGGTTAATTCTTATTTGGGGTTTATTACTTGTGACAAAACCATAATTTTTTATTGGTGGGAATTGTCTGTTGGTTTAGAGCTATACTTGCAACAAAGTTCTTGATTCTAGAAGAGAAATTCTATACCGACACGGCAATTCAAAGCTTATCAAAATGGCGCCGTTGCTGGGGAAGCAATGGTGCTATGTTATTGGCTATTGTACATATTGTGAATAGCTTGAATTTTTGTTTGTTTACTAGTTTTTGCTAGTTTAGGATTTTATATTCTTCGTTTCTTATTAATCTTTGTTTTTATTTTCTCTTTCACTATGAATTCTCATCCTTTTGGCTATGGGTGTAGTTCAAACTATGTTGTAGGAAATGGAAGCTCCAATGAAGATATACATCAAGGATTTGGAAATCAAGGATGGGAGGAACCTCAAGCTTATGAACAACCTTCATGGCAACAACCTCCTACAAACACTTATGGGTATAATCCTGATCCTAATGTGTATCAATCCAATGTGTGTGATGATCCTCATTGTGGTTGTCAATCACAATCATCATATGCATATGATCCCACTCCTCAATATAGCCATACACCATACTCACAAACCTCACACCACCATTCCACTCCATATGACCATAACTCATACACACCATATCAACTACCATTTGAATCACATATAGAACCACCACCATCCCAATACCAATACTCCCAAGAACCACAAATTTCACATACACCACCTCAAGAATTCCACCAATGTGAACCACCTTCCAACATTAACAATCTTCCCTCAAACACCGAACTCTCTCTTTCACCACCACCCCCGACGAAGCCTTCATATTAGAATCGAGAGACCTTGAAATCTCGTATCTTAAGGCGACAAGAGGAGGATGAAACTAGGTTTAAGGAGCTAAGAGCAAGGATAGCTAGCATGGTAGATGCCGTGAATCACCTAACATCCCACCTAGACTCATGTACCTTGAGTACTTCCATTGTTGAATGTGGAGAAACTATCAAGTAGCCTAGTGAGGGAGTAAACTTGAAGCTCCATGGTAAGGAAGAAGAGTTGAAGCAAGAGTACAACAAGAGGAGAAGGTAGAGATTAGCGAACAAAAGGAAATAGTGAATGGATGTTTGGGATATGTTGAACACATAAAGGATGTTAAAGAGGAGAGTAAAGTTGCGGAAGTAAACGGAGAGTTGAAGAAAAATGATCAAGAAGTGGATTCTATCACTAGTGAATTTTTACCCACATTGACCAATTCCCTTGACAATCTTGTTAAGCCTTCCCCCAGCGGACTAGAATGCAAGGTTGAGGAGGGTGTGCCACCTCCAAAACCCATTGTAAGTGAAGAACTGGAAGGAGTGTTCCAAGCAACAAGCCCTCCTATCTATGATTATTCCGCTTCAACATATGATCCTTTTGAGTTTGAAGAGTCTCTCCCCAAAATGCTTAGACTTGATGATGAGGTAGACTTCACTAGACCTCCGATCTATGATGAGAGTGATGGGGAGGAGATAGAAGAAATTGGTGAGGAAGAATGTGAACTTGAAGAAGCTTTGCAAGAGGAGAAACTTGAAGAACCTTGTCGAGTGGTGGAAACCTCTAGAAGAGGATGGACGGGAGTAGAGCATGCTTTATCAAGACCTTTGGGAACTCTTTCACCTAGTTCACCATCCAATCCTTCACTTGAGTGGGTAAAACTTCTAACTCTCAGCTTTATTATCCCACTTGAGTATGGTCTGCTTGAGACGGATGGCCAACTTAGGGCGCTTTGTGGAATTAAGCGAAAGAGGAGGATGTTTAGTGGTTGGCGTTGTAAATCTAGATTCATTTTGGTTGGAAGCTCAAAATTGAAGAGCAAGGATTGGTGTAATGCTCAATTAAATGGGTCTAGGAGAGTAGTTTGGTGCTTTCATGAGAATTCTGCTTTCTCGTCGCCCGGACAAGGTCAAGGCAATCAACTAGAAGATGGGTGCGAGGACAAGATATGGGATCCTGGATTACCCTGTGAGAGTCAATTTTGGGAGCTCGTGTCTTGGAGAGGACCTCACTCAAGCTTAGTGAAGATGGTGGGAACTTCTGACAACCGATTAAAAGACAAGCACTCTTGGAGGTTCAAGGATGGATACAAGCATAAGCCACCTTGACAAGAAGCCTCCCAATGTCCAACTTAATGACTTAAATTAAAAGTGCTTGGTGGGAGACACCCCACCATGGTAAACTCTTTCCATTCTCTTGAGTTCCATTGTATATAATTTCTTTACCTCTTGGCATATTTTGTTTGCTTGCTAAGGTGTTTATACATTCTATGTTTTAATTAGGGTTGATTCTCTGAATTTGAATTTTTGCTTGGCTTGCAAGTTTCCTCAATTTGTTTGAAAAATCCCCAATATTTCAAAATGTGTTTAATTTTGCATCTTAGCTAGTTTTAAAATTTTAGAGGAGGATGAGAAGGTTATGAGCTCTCTTTGATGCTCATTAAAAAAAAAAACCTAGCCACGCGCAAGCGCAAAGCGCGCGCACGTCGGCTGTATATTTTTGCTTTCTGGGCCAAGGACCAGAGAGTTGTGCCATTTTTGGGCCAACTCTGCGCCTTAACCCACGCGGACGCATGCTGTACGTGTCCGCGCCACTCCCTGTTTCACTACCAACGCGTTGGCGTACTTTGCGCCTCCGCGCCCATTCCTTAAGATCGAACCATCCACGCGAACGCACACAGTGCGCGCGCGCCGATGCGTTTTAGCATCACCCAGGCCAAAGGATCCGAGAGTTATGCCAACTCTAGGCCTCTTTTGTGCCTCTGGCCCAGCACATCCGCGCAGACGCGCACCGTACGCGTCCGCGCCGATCCCTTATTCTCCCATCTACGCGTAAGCGCGTATGGCACTTCCGCGCCAATCCTTAATTACCTCTACCCACGCGGACGCGCACGGTGCGCGCACGCGTGGATTCAAATTTTCACTTACCCCAGGGACGCGAAGCCCTAGCGCATTCGCGCAATTGCCTCTGTCCCTCTCATCTCCAACGTTCCAATTCCTTCCATTGCCAACCATCACCCTTGCAACCACCACCACTTCGGCGAGCACTCCGCCACACTACCGCCGCCGTCACCGTGCACGCCCGACCCCCCTCCTTCATCACTCCCTCTCTCTCTTTCTCACTTCTCTGTCTCTGCTCTCTCTCGCAGCCAGCCCTGCACCACTACAAGCACCGCCGCGACCCTCATTGTCGCTGGCGCAAGCCCCATGTGCCACCAGACCACCGTTCTGCTCTGGCCGGTCCACACTACAAAAAAACAGGGTTAAAACGACGGTTATTTTTGGTAATTACGGCGGTTAGAACCGCCATTATTACCAAAAATGGCGTCCCCAAGAAACGCCGTTATTCTGGGCGCCATTATGGTTATTACGGCGGTTTTCAGAAAACCGCCACAATTACCCGAGGTTAATACGGCGGTTTTTTTAGGGTTAAAATGGCGGTTTGTAACCGCCATTATTTCCGTATAAAATGGCGGTTTCTGAATTGTTTAAAATGGCGGCTATAACCGCCGTTTTTACCCTGACAGAGTGACGTTTTGGTTGGTTAAAACGGCATTTTTGGATAGGTTAAAACGGCGGTTTGAACCGCCATTATTACCCTGACAGAGTGGCGTTTTTGTTGGTTAAAACGGCGTTTTTGAACCGCCATTTTTACCCTGACAGAGTGACTTTTGGTTGGTTAAAATGGCATTTTTGAAATGCTGTTTTTACCCTAACAGTGTCATTTTTATTAGTTAAAATGGCATTTCATGTTGTTTAAAATGACAGTTACAAACTGCTATTTTTACTGGATAAAAATGACATTTTTAATCGTTTAAAAAGATAATTTTTACCGTGTTAAACAAATATTTTTTTATTTAAAATTTCACAATAACAAGAAATCATAACTCATCAACAAAATATTACATAACTCATAAATAAAATATTAAACATAATATATAATTTTTTAGTATTGAAAATAAAAAATAATAACTCCTATACAAAAGTATTGAAAGTCTTAATATGTAACTCTTAATACATCAAGTCTCTATCATAAAAAAATCACGCTTCTCTATTATTCGCTTCAAAAGATCTACTTTCTAACTCTTTTGGCGATGAAATCCCACTCTCTTGATCCAATTCCTACAACAAAAATATAATTTGAAAACAAAATAAAAAAGAATAAATAAATAAACTATTAACTTGCACAGCACAAAATAAATTTAAACAAAAAATGAGAATTAAGAACAGCCAAACAATAATATTGTTTATATATCCATGTATATAACATAGTGGCCAGTGAAAGAAATCAAAGGATTTGATCTGCAGGAGCAATATGATTATGCATATATCCATATATAAAATCTAACAGTTAACAATATAAAAAGGGAAAATGGGAGAAGAAAAAATGCATATATCCATACTTCCAGGCACACTTCCATCAGCTTGCCTCTCAAAAACATGAGTTATATGGCTCACCTAATCACTTCTAGCAATTTGCTTTGATACGTGTTGCCAAGTACCTGTAAATGTAGAATTAATTTCAGTTTAAATCCTACTTTCTTTGAGAAAACTTAAGAGGATTAATTAGCATACAATCTTTGTTCTCATATGATCAACCCAACAATTTAATACACACTGCATATATCCCCACTCATCTTTTTATCACATATAAATGCATAGTGACTAATCTTATACGTGAACTCAGTATTTTTGTATAACAATTCAGAATATTAGTGGTATTAATTCATTATTTTCCTTAATAATTGATATCTGAAAAAAATATGATTCAATTGTAGTTATTAATTCAAAAAGATATTGGTGTCCTATAAAAGAACTCAAATTCTAAATGTTTTGTATATGCTAATGGCCCTAATTGTTAACGGATAGATCAAACCTCCTTGTTGATGGTGAGTTTATGTGAAACATTATGTCTTCAAATGTAAATTAATTAAAAACTATGCACTAATCTAAAGAAGCCGCTGCTCTATCTGTAGTTTTCACTGTCCGATACATCTGCATTAAAATTTGTGCATCATGCAACAACATTATTAGACACAATAATAATACCACTATATCTAATTAATTAAATTAAGCATATTATTATCCGTAAGTAATAATAATAAGTAAGGAAGCTTAATTAATTATTTGTTGATGACCACAAGATTAAGAAATGGGACACACACTAATAATAAAAATAAGTTGAAACTTGTAAGTATTAAATTGAGATGCAGTGTGTACTTTCATTATTAACCGGATAATAATGATATTAATAATTTTTATATGACTTCTTCACAATGACTTCTTTACAATGCCTCAATTATTCCAATCGGAATGTAAAATCTTTATAACTTATCAACAAAATTATATTGATTATGGATAAGAAGCCCTTTTCCTTGAAGTCTAACAACTAGTCAATTGAATGTATCAAAAACTCAAAATTATAATTACGATGTTTCTCTAATTGAAACAACTATAGCTAAATATTTCATTCCTTTAAAATTGTCTAATATTACCTACAATTACTGAACATGCATGGTTCTCATATGCATGAACATAACCTTCACTTACACAATAAAATTACCTCGAACATAAAATGTAAAGTTCTTTTTCAGGATTAAAGAAGATGCCAAATTTACATACCATCAGGGGACCACTTAGGCTCAGTTGGAGATTCCACAAGTGAAGGATCACTCCCAGCAACACAGATAGATGCGCTTGTGGATCTCTCTGTATGGAACATTAAGATAATTAAACTCCAAGTTGAAAAATAACATATACAAATATCCCAAATCAATAACTCCAACTATCATCAGTACTTGAAAGCCAGATCCAATACACAAAATAAGAGCATAAATGGATAGTTAAAAAGAAAAAATCTTCTAGAGGGACTAAAATTTTTTTATAAGCCTGTATCTAAACAATGAATCAATGTAAGGAACAGTATACCAATACATTTGAAGTGTAATAGTTGGGATTTGAAAAGTGGATAGAAATCCATTCATCACCTTTATTTATAATACCATCAAGTACCAGCTGTTTGAACTTGTAACAAATATGGAAACTACTTGGCTTCTTTATATTTCTCCACTTCTGCTTCTGTTGTAGTGTTTCAGCAATATAATCCAAAATCAGACATACACCCACTGGTACTGGAGGTTTCTGATTACTCAAATATGCCAGATACACCAAATCATCCTTTGTAGAGTTCATAGATAGATTCATTTTGTTACATAGGAATGTAGAGGTAAAGTTTGTGTATGGAGTTGTTGACTCTCAAGACATGTACAAATAAGATACCAAAAATAAAGGTAGAACAAAATCTGAAACTACTAGCTGGTTTGTAAAAGTTAGAAAATATGAACCTTTAGAAGTTAGAATTTCACTCCATATTGAGATACCATTTCTGCTTCCATTGTTTCAAATAACGGAAATTCAATCATTAAACTTAATGATTAATGAGCAAGACACACAAAGAAAACACTAAAACTTCCAGAACCAAGTCTAGCAAATTCACCAACTAAGAACATAAGAATATGGAGAATAAGACTAACTAGTAAACAACAACTGCATCAAGAATGGTCCCCAAGCTCAAAAACTGCAATCTGAATGACCAAAACCCAACAAACCAATTGCAAAGTAACATCACCTACCAAACACAAGTTCAAATGTTCTGTAAAAAACAAAACTTAGCAAAGGATATGTGAAACCAGCTGGTAACAGCTCAGAAAAACAAATAAGAAGAAACCTTCACACGAGAAACAATAAGAAAGCGTTAATAGCACAGAAAACCAGCAATTCAATTATCACGTAGCAAATGAATTGTAAAAACAAAGTTGAAGATGGAATTAACAGAAATATATCGATGAAAGTAGAATCAGATTGAAAATATTACCCTAAGTGACCGGAATTGAAAAGAGAATAAATTTCCAGATTTGGGAATCACTGAAGCCCCCCTCTAGTCTTCGAGACTAACGACCTATGAAGAAGAAAACCCACGGAACAGGAAGAAAGAAGATTACAGAGAGATAAAGCTATAATTAGTTTTATAAAATTGAAGATAAATGTGATTAAGGAATTCTTCCATACCCTTTTTAATTCAATTTCAAATGCTTGCACCTGATATCAATACAAAATTAGTCATATAATTAATCATATCAAAATCCTAGTAAACAACAGAGCCTAGAGTATACATGTTGTGAACAGCTCAATCAATCACTATATATATATGAATGAGAACAAGGAAGAGATATAATTATTATTAATACCATTATCAAACAGCAGAAACAAAAGAAGAGTATGTGAAGAAATTATACTTTTAAATGTATTTTACTTTTAATACCTATCAAACGTCAATAGAATGCTTCAACACAAGACCCGATCGTGGAGCTGCAGAGAAACAAAAATCCCCAAAAATCAGCGACAAAAACAATTTTAAATTAATCTCCAAAGAAGGATTTACCGTCGTGGCTTTCTCTTTCTCTCTTTCTATAAATGAGCGATCTGACTATCTAGCTTTCACGGCCTTTCTGGTACCATGTTTTCGATTTTCTACAAACAAACAAAGAAGAGAGGTCAAACGGTGATAATAATTAATTAATTAATAATTATTAATTATTGTGAATAAATAACGAGCATGGAAATTGGGAAATCAGTATTTGACGAAACTTCATGTACATATTTATTGATCAACGATTTAAAATTACAATTTTAAATAATTAGGGATTTTAAAAAATGACAATGATTAACCAACACAAGATATCGGTGAAAACGACGACGATTGCAAAAACTGCGAAACACAGTGAAAATTCAAACGAAAAGAAGAAGAAGAAAAGTTGCACTAGTGGATCTGGATTGACTTAGGTTGCATGGAGGTGAAGGATGAGAGAAATGGAGAAAGGAAACTGGGTGTGCAGTGTAGAGATCTATGAGTGGCTCACGCCTTGATCGAAATTCGTGAGATTTTCATTTAAACAAACCAAAAATCAGCAAAAATGAAGAAACCAAAACGAAGAAGCTCTCCGTGTAAAGAACTTGAGAGGGAGCTGCAGAGAAACAAATCAATAACTGTTTCAGTTTAACTTGAGAAGGAGAGGTACCTAGAGAAATGGTAACCGGCAGAGAGAGGAGAAGCCAGAGAGGGAAGAACGGCGTTGTCGGAGGGCTTCTTTACACGAAGGAGACGAAGGAGAGAGAAGGGAGATCGAGAGCACTGTCTGGATGTGTTTCGTTTAATGAGCTAGGGTTCCAGTTCTTTTGTTTTATATACGTGTGAAAATGGCGGTTCAAAACCGCCATAATCACCTAAACCACCACCAAACACAAAGTTAATTATGGAAGCAACTAACAATGCCATAATAACCGGGTATTACGGCGGTTCTTTAAAACCGCCGTAATATTAATGCCATTTTAAACTCTTTTTTTTGTAGTGCCATCTCTTCCCTTCCCCTTTCCCATCCTCTGCTCCACCTTCCAACTCCCCTGTTTCCAGGTTCATTTTCTTTTTCGTTCCAATTTCAATTTCATTTAATTAATTTTGTTTAGATTATTCTGTTTAGCCTGTATAATTAGCTTAGTTAGTTAGTTTAGTGTATCTAGGTGGTTAGCGAATCTGGGCTGAGTAATGGATTTAGGCCTATCTGAATTCTTACTGCTCTGTGGACTTGCTCTGTTTCATTGCCTTGCTCGTGTTATATGCTTGGCTTGCCATTATTGAGTATTTCTTTGCTCATGGATACTGGTTGTTTACTTGTTCATAACTGCTTGTTAGCTGATTTAGTTTAAATCACTCTCTAATGCTCTGCTGCTGCACTATTGGCTTGATTGCCCCAGTCATATGAACTCATAGATGATCTTTGTGCTTTTGACTTTTGATGAATTCATATGGAATCTGATTTGACTGTTTAAATTTGGGACTTAGCCAATGTACTGCTAAAATGCTGCCGGATTTTTTCTTAACCATATTTCTTGAATTGACATTGTTTGATGGATGTAACAAACTTCTATTTGATGATTTCTGTGTCAAATAGAATTGTGTCGTCTAAATGGTTTTGAAAATTCCTCAAGAACAGGTTCCTTGGTCATGCCTCTAATACTTTTTGCTTGCTTGCAATGCTACCTTGCATATATGCATTGCATGATTAAGAACTGAGCCTAATTTGCTTGCTTCACAAGATTGATGAGTTCTTCTATCTATGTGGCCACTGTGATTCAACTCCTTTATGCCCAAATTATCCTTGGTCACATAGCGCATGAATTTTTCAAATCTCATCCCAATCCTTGTGACTTGCATGCATTATTGGAATTGGTGTTAAATGTGCTTAAATTAATTATTTCTCAAGGTTCCGCTTTCACCAACACCAATTCACATAACTCTAGTGATCATTGCATCGATTGATGGTCTGTTCTATATTAGTTGCTTTCTAGCTATACCATATTTCATCATCAATGACTTGATGCTTTTCATGATTGTGAACATGCTTACATTCCTATTTTGTGCATTTTCTTTTGAATTGAGCTGGTAACCACCATATCACTGATTTTTAAACTGATTTATAACTTTAACTTGTTTAACCAACTAACTTCTTTTGGTTTTCAACTTAACTCTTTTGATCATTATTTTGGATATGGTGTTTCTTAGGCTTGATGAACGAGTAATGTGCAAATGTGGTTTAAATTCTTGGTTTGAAGTTTGGTTTGAATTCTGAATTCTGTTACTTGCATTCTGAGAAATCTCCTTTCTATATTCACTTCATGAATATGCTTTTCTTTGAGTGCTTTGTATCTACTTGGCTATCTGCTTATATTGTATCATCTCTGTTTTTCAGGATGTCAGACAAAGGAAAGGCTATAGCCACTACTTCCAAAAAGAGGAAGCGCTCTAAGACCTCTACCCCCTCTTCCTATGCAAATTATGCTAAGAATCTGCTGAATGAGGTGGACAAGGAAAATCAGTTGCTACCATCCACTGACCAAACCAAATTCCCAAACCTCTACTGTGAGCTTCGCTTCTCCGACTTCCAGAAAAAAAATCTGAACATTGAGAAGAAACTGCTCCTTCCCAATGATGTGAGGCGTGCCATTAACACCCGCATTCTGGAGTTAGGATTGGACTTTGTTGACAGAGATTTGGGGAGGGTGAACACTTCATGGGTGAGAGAATTCTATTGCAACTTCTTTCGAGTCAATCTTGATTCAGTGCAGCTGTAGGGTAGAGAGATTATGATCACTGAGGATGCTATTGGGGATGTACTGCTTTGCCACCATCGTCCTGACGAGACCTGTGCCTATAGGCAGGCAGAGGTAGCTATCCTCTCCATGACTTTTGACTATGAGGCGCTTAAGCACGTGATTGCCACTCTTGACGCTCCTTGGGTGATGGACTCGAACAACAAGAAGCCCAAGGGGATGCGCTTCACTTATCTGACGAAGGAGGCCAAGACCTGGCAGCACATCTTCGCCCACTATGTCTTTCCCACCACTCACTTCTCAGAGATTCCTATGGATATGCTGGTTCTGATTGGGTGTGTGATGGTAGGGAAGGAGGTAAACTTCCCCCGACTGGTCAGGCATAACATGTGGAGAGCTCATATTCGCGGCTTGCTACCCTTCCCTACACTGGTCACCAGCATGATTGAGCTGGCAGGTGTCCCGTGGGAGGATGATGATGTGACACCACCACCCCCAGATGACGATGACAAGGAGACTACCATTCCATGGGGTGGGTGAGTGCACGAGAAGCCCCACCCAAATGTCGTTCCCGAGCCAGAGAAGTGGAGGAGGCAGCTCAGCCCTCATCGTCAGTAGCAGCAGCAGGACCTCAGATTGGTTGTTGCATACTCTTAGTGTGTGTGTGTGTATATATATATATATATATATATATATATATATATATATATATATGTTCTGCATCTTAGTTTTTGATTGTGATTAGAAAAGTGTTTCGGATTGACAGAATTCTAGTTAACCCTTTTTATATAAGAATTATGTTTTGATTGAAAAAAGGGGTAAACTAAGAAATTTTTTAAAATTTTCTAAAATCACAACATTGCATTAGAATAAGCTTAGTCAATATGATAAAAATTTCCAAGAAATTCAATTTTTAGGGTACCACCCAATTGGTTGAAAATTTTTTTTTAGAACTTGCTTGAGTTATACACTTGTGGTTCATGTTTTGAGCAAAGAACACAAGCATGTGAGATTTGAGCCTAATTGTGTGGTTACATCCTATGACAACTTACTTTCATTCTTGTGTGCATTATTCTCTTCCTATGATTGTAATCTTTGATTTGTTTGATTCTTTATGTCCATTATTTTCTGTATACATGCAATTATATGATTGAGGCCATTGTTCAAATAGCTCACTTACCCAAAATAACTTACCTTTTATTTTCCATTGTTAGCCAATTTTGAGCCTATGCTTAACCCATTTGTTCATTATTATAGCACATTACAAGCTTAAGTGATAAACAATAAATGTCCCTTGTTTGGATCTTTGATTAGCTTAGGCTAGTGAGAGTGTTTATTACTTGATTTTGGGAAGGTTGGGTACATTGGTTAGAGATAAAAGTGTATTTATGTTTTTGTTGAAAATTTCTCAAGAATTGGGTACATACTCATGTAGTAATCATATGTAAATCATATACATTGATGTTCTTGTATATATTTTAGTAAAAAAAAAAAATTAACAATAAAAGGGAACAAAGTGTCCCAAAGTTTAAGGTTTCATAAATTCAATGCATATGTGTGGTAATCAAAAAAGGGATTGCATGAGTGTATGAAAAGTGAAGAATGGATAGCTAGGTTTGTTTAGAATTTTTTAGGTTGTCATAGGTTGGGTGAGAAGTTTAAGTTGATCAAAGATTCAAATTTCAAGCTCGCTTGACCATATGCATCCTACCTTGAACCTAGCCCCATTATAGCCTATGGGAAGTCCTCTTGATATTTGTATGCATGCATAAAGTAATTGTTGATTGTTAGATAAAAAATAAATCTTGGAAAGCATGATTAGGGGAGAAATGAGTGAAGCAACCCCATATACTTGAGTGCATAGAGCGGATACATATCCGGCGAGGGTTCAATCGCTCAATTACATGTTTCCAACCATGATCATCTTTTCTTGCAAGTTTGCGAACTCTTTCAATGATTCAATCCAATTGTGGTTTGCTTTGATTGCTAATACCTTAGCCCTTGTACTTGTATGTGTATTCTTGGAGATTGATTTATTTTTTGACTAAGCCATTACATCATGAAAATAGATTGCATTTAGTTAGTTGCATTAAATAAATGTTAATACCCTTTGCTTCTTCTTGATTTTAGCATGAGGACATGCTTAGTTTAAGTGTGGGGAGATTTGATAAACCCCAATTTTGTGATTTATCTTGTGCTTATTTTGGGGGATTTTATCACCTTTTTCCACATTTATTCAATAAAATAGCATGATTTTGTGATTCTCCCTTGAATTTTGCTTAAGTGTAAAAACAGGATTTTTAGGCCCTAAATTAGTAATTTTGATTCATTTTAATTCCATTTGATGCCTTGATGCGTGTGTTGAGTGACTTCAGGTTTATACGGCAAGTATTAGATGGAAGAAATGAGTAGAAAAAGCATACAAAATGGGAGAATGCATGAAGAAACAAAGATTGGGAATGCACCCAAGGACGCGCACGCGCACAAGGCGCGCACCTGCAAAAAGTCGTCTCGCCCATAGACGCGCACGCGTACATGCCGCATCTGCGCGAATGGAAGATTTTGTCAATTGACGCGCACGCGCACTTGGCGCGCACGCGCCAATACTCTTACATGGCCCACTTAAAGACAAAATGCTGGGGCGATTTCTGAGCTGCCCAGGCCCAAATCCAACTTGTTTCTGAGTGTATTTCATGAAGAATTGAAGTCCAAGCAAAGGGGGAGCAATTAGTTTTAGCCAACATGAGCCTTTAGTTAGTTTTCTAGAGAGAGAAGCTCCATCTTCTCTCTAGAATTAGATTAGGATTAGGTTAGATTATCTTAGATTCATGTTTAATTACTTAATTTCATCTTGTTTCTTTTATAATTTCTCATTTCTACATCTTGATTCTCTTAATTGTGATGTTAATTTCCCATTTTGCTCTCTTTTGTAATGATGAACTTATGTTAGATTTGATTTACTTTTAATGCAATTTAATGTTTGATGTTTCTTTATTGTTGATTTGAGTTTTTGATCTTACTTTTCTTGCACTTAGTAGTTGTTAGATTTTGTTATTCTTACAATTTATGATGTTTACTTTTATTGCACTCTATGTGTTTGATGAAATGTTCTCTTTAGTTTTTGAGTAGTTTTATCAACTCTTGGTCTAGGCCGAGGGAATTGGGTAATCTTAAGTCATTGGGTCTCATTGACTTGGTGATTTAAGAACCCATGGTGATCAATTTGATACCCATTGACGCTAACCCACTACTAAGTTAATTGGTAGGTAGGTTAGGACTTAAGGGTTGATGTGATCAAATCTATTTGACGTACTTGAAGCTTAGGAGTAGATGTTACGAACTTCAAGCTTTTGGGAAGTAGACTTAATAGGTTGGCCTCTCATAATTATCAATATTCGGTTTGTTGACAAGGATGGTGATCTCAATTACCTAAGTCTTAGCAAAGAGTTCTTTATTTTTGCTTTCGTTACTTGCTTGCTAAAATCTATTTTTCTTGCCCTATCATGAACCAAAACCCCCTTTTACCCCCTTTATAGCCAATAACTAAGTATTACGTTGTTTCCTAGGGAGATGACCCAGAGTCTAAATACTTCGGTTAATTCTTATTTGGGGTTTGTTACTTGTGACAAAACCATAATTTTTGATTGTGGGAATTGTCTGTTGGTTTAGAGCTATACTTGCAACGAAGTTCTTGATTCTAGAAGAGAAATTCTATACCGACACGGCAATTCAAAGCTTATCACCCTGCAGTCTGTCTATGCCCGTCAAAAGTAAGTCCCTATATCCGAAGGAGCCATTTAGTGAGCCTTAGATCGCCCCCTGCCCCAGATGGATTGGACGCGTACCAAGAAGCTTCTGTCAAGCACCAGACATACCAATTTGACTGGGACGACGTCCTCAGAGTTATAGCACAACTTGGCAGCAAATGGATCTATGGATACCATCGATCCCGACCTAAGGGCATATTGGCTTCAGCGCTTACCTTGGAGGCTCGAGTGTGGGCACAGATTATGTCGCACTACATCTTTTCGAGCACTCACGAGTCCTCCTTCACTGCAGACATGGCTGATCTTATCTGGTGTATCCTTACAGACCAGCCTCTCAACTTACCAAGACACCTCCGGCACGCCATGGGACACGTGCAGATTGCGGGCAACCTACCCTTTCCCGCCTTGGTTTCAGATCTAGTCTCGGCAGCCAGAATCTCCTACAGAGCTGGGAACACCAAGACCACAATTCCGCGGGATGACCACTATGTCCCCAGTGGGAAGTACATCAGACCCCCAGCAGACATTACCAGCCAGACTGCAGACCCAGCCAAAGATATTCCTTCTCCTTCCACATCACAAGCACCTTCAACAAATCAGCTGCTCCTTTAGATACTTCAGAGATTGGACCGGCTTGACCGGCAGGCAAAGCAAATGGAGCGCCGTAACAAGCGCCAATTTACATACCTCAAGGAGTTGATTGTTGGCACACACCCACCTCCATAACCAAAGGACACCTCAGACTCCCCTTCATCCAGTAGCACAGGCAGCCAAGGTGAACCAGACGCTGGAGGCAACACTTCCAGCCCCCCTTGCTCCTTACTGATGGCACGGAGGACCGTGCCAAGCCTTAAGTGTGGGGAGGCCAGTCCTTGACTTTCGGAAGTAAGTTCTCTCTCCTAACACCAACATTTTTAGTTTTTCTTCTGTTAAATAGGATAGATTGCATGATAATAACTGTTTGCATAGATGTTTTGCTTGGTTAAAATAATGAATTTCTTTTCAAGACCCTTTTTATAACATTTCACTAATTTAAATTGAAAAATTGTGCTAAACTTGTTTGAATACTATAAATTGGAACATGAATTATAGCTAAGAACACACAAACATGTGAGATTTGAGCTTAATTTCATGGTTACACTATTTAACCATAACATTTTATTCTTGTGTGTTTTCTTCTCTATAATTGTAATGTATATTTTGTTTCACTCTATATGTCCAATGTTTAGTGTATTTATATGCATACATATGATTGAGGCCATCATTTGTTATTAGCTCACTTATCCCAAATAGCCTACCCTTTCAATCACCTTTGTTAGCCACCTTGAGCCTTTTAATCCCATTTGTTCTATATTTTATCACATCACTAGCCTTAAGCGGAAAAATAATTAATTACCCCAATTAAATCTTTGGTTAGCTTAAGATAGAGATTGTGTGTCAATTAAGTGTGGGAAACTGTGGGAACTTGGGTTGATGAAAGTGTATAGTGTTTCATTGATAAAATATTGGAAATTTGGGTACCTACTCATATGAGACCAGAAAAATAAAAAATCCATGTGCATTGATGTGTTATGTTCACTTTTATATTTTTAATCAAAAGTATATATAAAAAAAGAGAGAGAAAAAATTTATATATATACAATATAAATAAATAAATTAAATAAATAAATAAGGGGATAAAATTACCCCAATGCTAAGTTCAGTAAAAGATCAATGCATATGTGGTGAAACTAAAGAAAAGTTGATACATGAGTATGTGATACAAAAGTAGAAATTTTGGGTAGCTAGGCATGAATTTTGGAATTACATATAGAGTGTGTGTGTATGTTAGGTGAGAATTTAGGTTTGTCAAGGATTCAATTTATAGCTCACTTAGCCATACATATATCCTCACCCTTACCTTATCCCCATTACAACCTTGGAAAGACCTCATGATGTTTGCATTGGTACATTAAATATTTGTTGATTGGTTAAATGAAGAACAAAGTTTTAGAAAGCATGACTAGAGAAGAGTAGAGTGATCCACCCTAGATACTTGAGAGATTTAAGTGCATATACACCACCTGTGAGGGTTCAATACTTGATTCTATGTTCACTGCTTTCATGAGCTGTCTTCCTACAAGTTTACTTGTCTTTACTGTATGATTTGAATTAGTGGAATTTGATTTATATTTATCTTGGAGAACTTGTTTATTTTTAACCGAGTGGACAGAAGCATCTTAGCATATAGTTGCATTCATAGGTTGCATTTCATGAGTCTTACTTTCCCCCATTCATTCCTTTCTCTCCTTGAGCTTAGCATGAGGTCATGCTAATGTTTAAGTGTGGGGAGTTTGATAAACCACTATTTTATGATTTATCTTGTGCTAATTTGAGTGGTTTTTATCAAGTCTTTGCACACTTATTCATACTATTTGCATGGTTTTACAATACCTTCCTAGATTTTGTCCTATGATTGAAAACTTGCTTCCTAAGCCCTTAATTTGTGTATTTTAATTCCCCTTTATACCATTCGATGCCGTGATCTGTGCGTTAAGTGTTTTCAGGCTTTATAGCGCAGGAATGGCTTAGAAGATGGAGAGGAAGCTTGCAAAAATAGAAGGAACACAAGAAACTAAGGAGATAAGCAGCGAGCATCGACGCACACGTACGGCTCACGCGTGCACGTGATCTGGAGATTTTCGCAGCGACGCGTGCATGTACCTGACGCGTACGCTTGGAAGCGAGATTGCACGGTGACGCGTGTGCGCGCCTGAAGCATACGCGTGACACGTGAAGATGACAATCGACGCATACGCGTGACATGCGTGACCTGCAGAAATCACAGAAAACGCTGGGGGCAATTTTGGGCCGAGTTTGGACCCAGTTTTCGGCCCAGAAACACAGACTAGAGCCAGAGGACAAGCAGAGACTCAACACACATTCTCATTAGCATAGTTTTAGTTTTAGATTGGAATCTTAGAGAGAAATAACTCTTCCTCTAGGTTTTTCTCACATTCATAGATTTCTAGTTTTTACGCTTTTTACGCTTTTGCTTTGGATATTGAGAAGAGTCATTACCTCCGTTGAAGTCATTACTATTCTAGTTTGCTTTCTTATTCCTTTACTCTTTTAATTACTTATTAATCCTGTTCAGATAAGAATGTTACATTTTGGGATTTATTAATGCAAAGTACTATTTTTATTTTTAATTAATTTTTAGTTATCATTTAATTTATCATGCCTTCCTTTTATTCCCTTTTTAATTCTGTGCAAGTAATTTTCATGTCAATGGAGTAGACTCCCAACTTGACTTGGGGGTGGATTAAAAGAAGACCCTAGAGTTGGAATGCTCAAGTGATTAGTTAAATTGGAAGTTGTTGGCTAACTCTCTAGTCTCTGACTCTAATCCTTCCTAAGGAGAGGATTAGGACTTAGGATTCAGAGTTGATTAGTTGGTTGCTTGACTTTCCTTTATTTAGTAAGGGATGACTAAGTAGATCAACAACCTTTTGCTATTCCACTTGGAAAAAACCGACAAGGATAGAACTTCTAATTAATCTGCCCCTAGTCAAGGCTTTTATTTGATTATATAAATTCTCTCATTAATTTTTATTACCTTAAATAATAATAATTTAATTTCCTGTTCTCCAAATCTTACAAATTCTCGAAAAACTCCTGACTAATAAAATAACACTCTTTTGTCAACTCGTTGGGAGACGACCTGGGATTCCTACTCCCAGTATTTTTATTCTAATTTTGTGACAACCCTTTCTAAATTGATAAGCGGATTTTTGCTGGTTAAGAACTGTACTTGCAACACATTTCTTATTATAAATTCTTAATCGGCCAATTTCTGCCAAGTCACAGATCTCCTCTCAAAACTGGCCAGCACCAAACCGGGACAAGGCAACAGGTCGCTAATTCAAGAAGTCGTCAAGACACCATCTATATCGGCCATGACCGACGCCTTTCTGACACTATCCAGCCAAGGATCATGGACCTACCCTATCCTGCAATACCTGCTCAATGGAACACTACCCAAGGACTCCAAAGAGGCCAAGCGAATAAAAAGGGAAGCCGCTAATTACACTGTCATCACAGGACAACTATACAAACGAGGATTCTCGCAGCCCCTACTCAAATGTGTCGAGCTTGGGGACATGGAGTACATACTCTGCGAAATCTATGAAGGCTGCTGCAGCCACCACATCGGAGGCAAAACCCTAGCCCAGAAAGTCATTCGGGCCAGATACTTCTGGCCCTCGGTTATCCAGGACTCTATGCAGCTGGTAAAAAGCTGCAGCAAATGCTAAAGGCATGCCAACCTCTACCAAGCCGCCCCACACCAGCTCAATATCATAACAGCAGAACGGCCATTCGGAACATGGGGCATTGACCTCGTTGGCCCCTTTCCTATGGCACCGGACAGCTCCGATATCTCATCGTCGCCATAGACTATTACACCAAATGGATCGAGGCCGAATCCCTGGCCTCCATCACGGCGACCCAATGCCAAAAATATTTCTGGAGACATATCGTAACCTGATTTGGAATCCCTGAGATCGTAATCTCAGACAACGGAACCCAATTCACTGACAAAAATTCAGAGAATTCTTGGAAGGGCTGCACATATCCCACCGTTTCAGCTCGGTTGAGCACCCCCAAAAAAAAATGGACAAGTGGAGTCTGCAAACAAAATAATCATTTAGGGACTCAAGAAACGGCTCGACGACGCCAAAGGTCTATGGGCCGACGAACTCGGATCAGTCCTCTGGTCATACCAAACCACCCCTCAAACAGCCACTGGGGAAACTCCCTTTCGCCTAACATACGGCGTCGAAACTATTATCCCAGTAGGGATAAGTGACCCAAGCACCAGAAGAATGATCTGGGGCAATGACGAAGAAGCAGAATGAGACCTCACCGACGAAGTAAGAAGCATAGCCCATATCAGAGAGCTAGCCTTAAAACAAAGAATCAGGTGTTGGTACAACCACAGTGTGATTCGACAGGAATTCGTACCTGACGACCTCGTCCTACGACGAAACGACATCGGCGCTGCAAACCCAGGGGAAGGGAAACTCACCCCCAACTGGGAAGGCCCATACAGAGTCAAGGTAGCAATCGGAAAGGGAGCATACAAGCTTGAACGACTTAACGGTGACGAGATTATGAGGACCTGGAACGCCACCAACCTACGACGATACAACACATAGGCCGACCTCCTAAGTCATCTTTTACTTTATTTCCCTTTGTTTTACTTTTTTTCCTTTTTGCTTTACTTTTTTCGCATAAGTGTTATCTTCGGGTACTCTTTTCTGCCATAAAATAGAGGGTTTTAACAAGGCCCAAATATGAATAAAATCCCATTAAAATTAACAAATACTTTCATTATATTCTGCCCTAAAAAGGAATAAACATACGGCCACTACTGGGAGACTGATCACCACCAAGGCCCGAGAAATGGATATCCACGAAATAACGACCCCACGACGGTCCGCCCATCCCAAACAAATTTAGGGAACAAAATAAAGTCAAAATAAACGGCTCAAAGACAAACATGCAAAGAACGGCCCGAACGGCCAAACCGGCATAAAACCTAAGTTCAAAAGTCACAATCCACGATCACACGGCCACACGGCCAAAACACCAAAACATAAAAACTAACAAGTCCTCAAAATCCAGTACAACAAGTTATAACAAAAAGCTACTCAAGGGCGACGATCTGGCCATCACGGACGGTCTTGAAAGCCCCATCACAGACAAGTCCACACCTGGCGCCAGCACCAAAGCCTGAGCTCTCATCATCTCCTTGGTAGCTGCAATGGCACCCTTCGCGTCAGCCAGCAACTCCACCTTCTCCCTCTTCAAGACAGCAACCTTAGCTTTCAGAGTCTCTATCTCACCAAGGAGCATGACAGCCTGAGACTCAGCATTGGTAGCCCACTTCCGCTTCACACCCAGCTGAGATAAAAGTGAAGTCTCAACCACAGAAAGACGGAGGATCTCGGCCCTAGCTTCCTTAGAAGACTTCACCGCCTTCTCTCTCGCTATCTCGGCAGCCTCAAGCTGCTCTCTCAGCTTGGCTGCATCAGCTTGAGGATGACGGAGCTTCTTATCCAACAGACCGACCTGAGCCATCACGGGCTTAGCCTTCTGGACAATAACAGCAGATCGGAGGAGGGAACGGTATACCGACTTGGCTTGAAAAGCCACATCACAATCATCAAAGAACGGCTCAATACCAGGCATCAGATACTGATTTATAAACCCTGAAGCATCGAAACGCCGGTCCATCACGGTAGGCACAACACCCTCCTCCTCCAAGTTCTCACTACTGAGCTCCTCAGGCCTCTTCCGCTTTCGAGAAGCCTCGGCAGCCGAGACTACAACGACCTCCTCAGGCAAATTTACAGGACCTTGGGAAACCTGAGCACCAACCGTGACCCCAGCCTAAATTACCTCCTGAGAAACAACCCGAGAATCCGCGGTAGGTTGAGAGACAGGGGTAGAAGGAGAAGTCGACGATCCCTCCTCTCGATCCATAGCAGCCTTCAACCTTTTCAGAGAAGTCAAACCACCAACCATCTCAACTGAAAAAAGAAAAAGAAAAACATAAGTCACAAAATCGAGAAAACAGACACAAACAAAGAAAATAATAATCACACACCAATATACATTCGGCAGGCCACAGGATCACCATGACGTCCCGAGGGTTTAACGGACGTTCCCCGAACAAATGCCAGAGGATACTAGGGATATCCTTATCCTCCGGAGACAAACCATCGCATGAGACTTTCGTAAAATCGACGGCCTGGCGCTAAAGTTCCAATATGTCGGGAACTGATGAGCGGATATTTTATACGCTTTTTGGGGTTAATTTCATATAGCTTTTAGTATGTTTTAGTTAGTTTTTAGTTTATTTTCATTAGTCTTTAGGAAAAATTCATATTTCTGGACTTTACTATGAGTTGTGTGTTTTTCTGTAATTTCAGATATTTTTCTGGCTGAAATTGAGGGAGCTGAGCAAAAATCTGATTCAGGCTGAAAAAGGACTGCTGATGTTGTTGGATTCTGACCTCCCTGCACTCAAAGTGAATTTTCTGGAGCTACAGAACTCGAAATGGCGTGCTTCCAATTGCGTTGAAAAGTAGACATCCAGGGCTTTCCAAAAATATATAATAGTCCATACTTTGCTCAAGGATAGATGACGTAAACTGGCGTTCAATGCCAGTTTTCTTCCCAACTCTGGCGTCCAGCGCCAGAAAAGGATTAAAAGTTGGAGTTCAACGCCAGAAATGGATCCAAACCTGGCGTTGAACGCCCAAAATGGCCTTATGCACGTGAATTGCTTAAATCTCAGCCCCAGCACACACCAAGTGGGCCCCAGAAGTGGATCTCTACACCATCTACTATAGTTTACTCATTTTCTGTAAACCTAGGCTACTAGTTTAGTATTTAAACAACTTTTAGAGACTTATTTTGTATCTCATGACATTTTAGATCTAAACTTTGTACTCTTTGATGGCATGAGTCTCTAAACTCCATTGTTGGGGGTGAGGAGCTCTGCTGTGTCTCGATGAATTAATGCAAGTATTTCTGTTTTTCATTCAAACACGCTTGTTCCTACTTAAGATGTTCATTCGCGCTTAACTGTGATGAAGGTGATGATCCGTGACACTCATCACCTTCCTCAACCCATGAACGTGTGCCTGACAACCACCTCCGTTCTATATCCGATTGAATGAGTATCTCTTAGATCTCTTAATTAGAATCTTCGTGGTATAAGCTAGAACTGATGGCGGCATTCATGAGAATCCGGAAAGTCTAAACCTTGTCTGTGGTATTCTGAGTAGGATTCAATGATCGAATGACTGTGACGAGCTTCAAACTCGCGAGTGCTGGGCGTTAGTGACAGACGCAAAAGGATAAAGAATCCTATTCCAGTATGATCGAGAACCGACAGATGATTAGCCGTGCTGTGACAGAGCATGTGAGCATATTCTTCACTGAGAGGATGGGATGTAGCCATTGACGACGGTGACCCCCTACATACAGCTTGCCATGGGAGGACGTGCATGCGTGAATCAGAAGACAGAGGAAAGCAGAGATTCAGAAGACAAAGCATCTCCAAAACTCCAACATATTCTCCATCACTGCATAACAAGTAACCTTTAATTTATGCTCTCTTGGTTATTCGCAATTCAACTGATAAACATAACTAACTTCCTGACTAAGATTTACAAGATAACCATAGATTGCTTCAAACCAACAATCTCCGTGGGATTCGACCCTTACTCACGTAAGGTATTACTTGGACGACCCAGTGCACTTGCTGGTAAGTGGTACGCGTTGTGAAAAGTGTGATTCACAATTCGTGCACCAAGTTTTTGGCGCCGTTGCCAGGGATTGTTCGTGTTTGGACAACTAACGGTTTATTTTGTTGCTTAGATTAGGAAAAATTTCTCTTTTTGTTTAGAGTCTCGTATTATTGTCGTGCTAAAACTTTAGAATCCTTATTTTCTTGTTAAAATCTTTTTCAAAAATAATTTTTCTATTAAATCCTGTGCCAAATTTTAAGTTTGGTGTTTTCTTGTTGATTTCTCTGTGTTTTCGAAAATTTTAGTTTGGTTTTCTAAAAATTTTAAGTTCGGTGTTCTTCCTTCGTGTTCTTGTGTTCTTGTGAATCTTCAAAGTGTTCTTGAGTTTTCCTTGTGTCTTGATCTTAAAATTTTTAAGTTTGGTGTTCCTTAGTGTTTTTCCCTTAAAAAATTTTCGAAAACAAGGAGCATCAGATCTAAAAATTTTAAATCTTGTGCTATCTTATTGTTTTCTCTCTCCTCTTTAAATTCAAAAAATATATTTTCTCTCTGTTTTAAAAGCAAATTTTCGAAATCTATTTCTAAAATTCAGATTTTTATTTCAAAATTTAAAACCTTTTTCAAAAAAATCATCATATCCTTTTCAAAACTTCCTAACCACTTTCTCTCTCCTCAGTTTTTCGAAATTCTTCACTCAATTTTTTTATTTATTTTATTTTAATTTATTTCCTTTTTGAAATAAATAAATAAATAAATAAATAAAAATATTTTCTCTATTTTACATGATCTCCCTTTCTCCATCATGGACATAAGCGGAAATGAACAGTCCAGGAGGACTCTGGGGTCATATTCTAACCCCTCTACTGCTTCATATGGGAGTAGTATCTGCATACCCTCCATTGGAGTTAGTAGCTTTGAGTTGAATCCTCAGCTCATTATCATGGTGCAGCAAAATTACCAGTATTCTGGTCTTCCACAGGAAGAACCTACAGAGTTTCTGGCACAGTTTTTACAAATTGGTGACACAGTACATGATAAGGAAATAGATCAGGATGTCTACAGACTATTACTGTTTCCATTTGCTGTGAAAGATCAAGCTAAGAGGTGGTTAAATAACCAACCTAAGGCCAGCATAAGGACATGGAAACAGCTGACAGAAAAATTCCTGAATCAATACTTTCCCCCAAAACGGATGACACAGCTAAGGCTGGACATCCAAGGCTTTAAACAAGGAGATAATGAATCTCTTTATGATGCCTGGGAGAGATACAGAGAGATGCTAAGAAAATGCCCCTCTGAAATGTTTTCAGAGTGGGTTCAGTTAGACATCTTCTATTATGGGCTTGCTGAAGGAGCTCAGATGTCTCTAGATTACTCAGCTGGTGGATCTATCCACATGAGAAAGACAATTGAAGAGGCTCAAGAGCTCATTGATACAGTTGCCAGGAATCAGCATCTGTACCTAAGCAGTGACCCTTCCATGAAAGAAGAGGTTAAAACAGCAACCGCTGAACTCAGTCCTGTAAAACAAGCTGCTGAATTCAATCAGCAATTGGACTTTCTAACAAAGCAGTTAGCCGAATTCAAAGATAGACTACAAGAGACAAGGATGGCTAATATACATATGGACGAACAGTTTAGGCAAACAAAGCAACAGCTATCAAGACAAATAACAGAAGAATGCCAAGCAGTTCAACTAAGAAGTGGGAAAACATTAAATATCCCACCTCAAGGCAGCAAAAAGCCAAGAAATGAGAAAACCACCTAAGATTCACCTGAGGACAGTAAGAGCCCAGAGAAAAATAATTCTGGCGCTAAAACGCCAGAAAATTGGTGGAAGGCTGGCGCTAAACGCCCAGACCATGGCCAAAACTGGCGTTCAACGCCAGAAACAAAGTAGGATTGGCGTTCAACGCCAGAAATGGGCAAGGATCTGGCGTTGAACGCCCAAAATGGGCAGGATCTGGCGCTGAACGCCCAAAATGGGCACAATTCTGGCGTTCAGATGCCAGGAACAGAGAAGGAGTTGGCATCTAACATCACTCCAGTTTCTAACTCTGGCACTCAATTGCCAGTGAGGGATCAGACACACACAAATGCTGATAACAACCCCTCTAAAAAGGCTTCTTCAACCACTTCTGTAGGAAGTAAATCTACAACAACTAAGGTTGAAGAATATAAAGCCAAGATACCTTATCCTCAAAAACTCCGGAAAGAGGAGCAGAATAAGCAATTTGCTCGCTTTGCAGATTATCTCAGGACTCTTGAAATAAAGATTCCATTTGCAGAAGCACTTGAGCAAATACCTTCTTATGCCAAGTTCATGAAAGAGATCTTGAGTCATAAAAAGGATTGGAGAGAAACAGAAAGAGTTCTCCTCACTGAAGAATGCAGTGCAGTCATTCTGAAGAGCTTTCCTGAAAAGCTTAAAGACCCTGGGAGTTTTCTGATACCATGCATATTAGAAGGTAATTGCACCAAAACAGCTTTATGCGATCTTGGGGCAAGCATCAACCTGATACCTGCATCCACTATCAGAAAGCTTGGCTTAACTGAAGAAGTTAAACCAACCCGGATATGTCTCCAACTTGCTGATGGTTCCACTAAATACCCATCAGGCGTGATTGAAGACATGATTGTCAGAGTTGGGCCATTCGCCTTTCCCACTGACTTTGTTGTGCTGGAAATGGAGGAGCACAAGAGTGCTACTTTCATTCTAGGAAGACCCTTCCTAGCAACTGGACGATCCCTCATTGACGTCCAACAGGGGGAAAAAACCCTGAGAGTCAATGATGATGAATTCAAGTTGAACGCTGTCAAAGCCATGCAGCATCCAAACACATCAAAAGACTGCATGAAAGTTGATCTTATTGACTCTTTGGTAGAAGAGATCAACATGGCTAAGAGTCTTGAATCAGAGTTGGAAAACATCTTTAAGGATGTTCAGCCTGATTTAGAGGATTCAGAGGACATGAAAGAGCCTCTGAAATTTCTTCTGGAAGAGGAAAGACCTCCTAAACCCGAGCTCAAGCCATTACCACCATCCTTGAAATATGCGTTTCTGGGAGAAGGTGACACTTTTCCAGTGATTATAAACTCTGCTTTAAATTCACAGGAAGAGGAGGCACTTATTCAAGTGCTAAGGACACACAAGACAGCTCTTGGGTGGTCCATAGGTGACCTTAAGGGCATAAGCCCAGCTAGATGCATGCACAAAATCTTATTGGAGGATAATGCCAAACCAGTGGTTCAACCACAGAGGCGGCTAAATCCAGCCATGAAAGAAGTGGTGCAGAAAGAGGTCACCAAATTACTAGAGGCTGGAATTATTTATCCTATTTCTGTTAGCCCCTGGGTGAGCCCTGTCCAAGTCGTCCCAAAAAAGGGAGGCATGACAGTGATTCATAATGAAAAAAATGAACTGGTTCCTACAAGAAGAGTTACAGGGTGGCGCATGTGTATTGACTACAGAAGGCTCAATACAGTCACCAGAAAGGATCATTTTCCTTTACCATTCATAGACCAGATGCTAGAAAGATTAGCAGGTCATGATTATTACTACTTTTTGGATGGCTACTCAGGCTATAACCAGATTGCAGTAGATCCCCAGGATCAAGAGAAAACAGCATTCACATGTCCATCTGGAGTGTTTGCTTATAGAAGGATGCCATTTGGGCTATGTAATGCGCCTGCAACCTTCCAGAGATGCATGCTCTCTATTTTCTCTGATATGGTGGAAAAATTTCTGGAAGTCTTCATGGATGACTTCTCAGTATATGGAGACTCATTCAGCTCCTGTCTTGATCACCTGAAACTTGTTCTGAAAAGATGCCAAGAGACCAACCTAGTTTTAAACTGGGAAAAGTGTCACTTCATGGTGACTGAAGGAATTGTTCTTGGGCATAAAATCTCAAACAAGGGAATAGAGGTGGATCAAGCAAAAATAGAGGTAATTGAAAAATTACCACCACCTGCCCATGTTAAGGCAATCAGAAGCTTTCTGGGGCATGCACGATTCTATAGGAGGTTTATAAAGGATTTTTCAAAAATCGCAAAACCTCTAAGCAATCTGCTAGCTGCTGACACGCCATTTGTGTTTGCCACAGAGTGCCTGCAGGCGTTTGAAACGCTGAAAGCTAAGCTTTCTGCACCAGACTGGACGTTACCATTTGAGCTAATGTGTGATGTCAGTGATCACGCCATTGGTGCAGTATTGGGACAGAGGCATGACAAGCTTCTGCATGTCATTTATTATGCTAGTCGCGTTTTAAATGATGTCCAAAAAAATTACACAACCACAGAAAAAGAATTACTTGCAGTGGTTTACGCCATTGACAAGTTCAGATCATACTTAGTAGGATCAAAAGTGATTGTGTATACTGATCATGCTGCTCTTAAATATCTATTCACAAAGCAGGATTCAAAACCCAGGCTCATCAGATGGGTGTTGCTTTTGCAAGAGTTTGATATAGAAATAAGAGACAGAAAAGGGACAGAGAACCAAGTGGCTGATCATCTGTCCCGGATAGAGCCAGTAGAAGGGACGCCCCTCCCCTCTCTTGAGATCTCTGAGGCTTTTCTAGATGAGCATTTATTTGCCATTCAGGAAACACCATGGTTTGCCGATATTGCAAACTATAAAGCTGCAAGGTTCATACCCAAGGAGTACAACAGGATACAAAAGAAGAAATTAATTACTGATGCAAAGTACTACTTGTGGGATGAACCCTATCTCTTTAAGAGATGTGCAGACGGAATAATCCGTAGGTGTGTGCCTAGAGAAGAAGCACAGAGGATCCTATGGCATTGCCATGATCACAATATGGAGGCCATTTCGGAGGTGAGCGAACAGCCACCAAGGTCCTCCAATGTGGCTTCTATTGGCCCACACTCTATAAAGATTCCCGAGAGTTTGTACGTAACTGTGACAGTTGCCAAAGAGCTGGTAATCTGCCTCATGGTTACGCCATGCCTCAACAAGGAATCTTGGAAATTGAGTTGTTTGATGTATGGAGAATTGACTTCATGGGACCATTCCCACCATCATACTCAAACACCTATATTCTGGTGGCAGTTGACTATGTATCAAAATGGGTTGAGGCCATTGCCACACCCACCAATGATACTAAAACAGTGCTGAAGTTCCTCCAGAAATATATCTTTAGCAGGTTTGGTGTCCCGAGAGTACTAATCAGTGATGGGGGCACTCACTTCTGCAATAAACAGCTTTACTCTGCCATGGTTCGGTATGGAATTCGCCATAAGGTGGCTACTCCATATCATCCACAAATTAATGGGCAAGCTGAAGTCTCTAACAGAGAATTAAAGAGAATCCTGGAATGGACAGTAAGTACCCGTAGAAAGGATTGGGCACGGAGCTTGGATGATGCTCTGTGGGCTTACAGAACAGCATTCAAGACCCCTATAGGGACCTCCCCATACCAACTCGTGTATGGTAAGGCATGTCACCTGCCCGTGGAACTGGAACATAAGGCCTACTGGGCAACCAGATTCCTAAACTTTGATGCCAAATTAGCAGGAGAAAAATGATTGCTCCAGCTAAATGAGCTAGAGGAATTCAGATTCACAGCTTTCAAAAATGCCAAGCTTTATAAAAAAAAAAATAAAAAAGTGGCATGACAGAAAGCTGTCATCTAGAATCTTTGAACCAGGACAGAAGGTTCTGTTATTTAACTCTAGACTCAGGCTATTCCCCGGGAAGCTGAAATCCCAGTGGAGGGGACCATACGTGATTACAAGTGTATCACCATATGGTTATGTGGAGCTTCAAGATATTGATTCTGATAAGAAGTTCATTGTCAATGGACAGAGAATCAAGCATTATCTTGAAGGCAACATTGAGCAAGAATGCTCAAGGCTAAAGCTAGATTAAAAGCTCAGCAAGGTCCAGCTAAAGACAATAAAGAAGCGCTTGCTGGGAGGCAACCCAGCCATGGGGCAACAATCCTCTAAGCATTTTGCCCTATTTTTATTTTTATTTGTTTATATAAAGTTCACTGACACTAAGGTGAGGAATCATTTGTATAAGTCCACAGAGTTACAGAAGGATTCGGCACACAAAACAGAGAAAAAGAGCTCACTGGCAAGAAAATGCCAGTAAAAGTGTATTTTGGGCGTTCAACGCCCAAAATGGGCATCCACTGGGCGTTGAACGCCAGTAATGGTAGCAATCTGGGCGTTCAACGCCAGAAATGGGCATCCACTGGGCGTTGAACGCCAGTATTGGCAGCAGCTGGGCGTTGAACGCCCAAAACAGGTAGTGTTTGGACGTTCAAACGCTAGGATGGCAGGGAGGAGACAAAACTCATTTTTATTCAAAATTTTTTCATTCTAAATCTTGATTTTCATACTTCAATTCATGATTTCTTACATAAACATGTTAAGAACCTTGATTTCTAAATTCCATAATTTCTAAAAACCCTACCCTAAAAATATCAAATGTATTTTAATCCATAAGCACCAGGCCTCTTTGCAAATTCAATCCAACTCTTTTCAAAACTTTTTTTTTTACAAATCTATCTTTTCAACTCATCAATATCTTTTTCAAAACCTCCACTTTATCTTTTTCAAAATCTAAATCTATCTTTTTCAAAAATCTTTTATATCCTCTCAATTTTAAACTATATCTTCTCTTATCATATCTTCTATCTTATCTTTTCCAAATAAATCTTTTTATCATATCTTTATCTCTTCTTTTTCGAAAAACCCACTGATGACAAGTCATCTTAGCCTAGTTTCACTAGCCTTTTTCTTTTGTTTTCAATTGAATTATGCACTTTCTTGAGCCATAAGCAAGCCAATTGGGTAGATTTTCATGCTTCCTTTGATTTAATCAACCATAGATGAATTAATGCAATTTCATGAGGTTTTATGCTATAATTGTCACATATTATGAAAGAATGAATATCTCATGATTTTGAGCATAGCTTTGATGTGTTTGGTTTATTAATGATAGGTGAAGAAAGCTTGGAGAAAGGTTGAAGCAAGAAGGAATGGCTAGGAGGAAGAGAGGACAAAAAGTTTGAGCAAAAGTTTGCCTCAAACTTTAGCTCAAACTTTTGGAATAAGTGAAAATGAACCAGGGAGCAAAAAGCTTGACCAAAAGTTTGCCTCAAACTTTTGTGCAAACTTTTGGGCAAAAAGCTTGAGCAAAAGTTTGCCTCAAAATTTTTGGCAAACTTTTGGCATCACAAATCAACACCCTGGAGAGCAAAAGTTTGCGCCAACGTTTGCCTCAAACTTTTTGGCAAACGTTGGTGCCATGAACAACACACCCTGGAGAGCAAACGTTTGCACCAACGTTTGCCTCAAACTTTTTGGCAAACGTTGGCGCCATGAGTGTGCAAGGGGAGGCCAACGTTTGAGCAAAAGTTTGACCCCAAACTTTGGCTCAAACGTTGGTAGCAGCAAAATAGGGTGGCTGATATGAAAAGTTTGAGTAAAAGTTTGCCTCAAACTTTTACTCAAACTTTTACTCAAGCTTACATGATTCCGAACCCGGTTTACTTTGGTTCTTATCCAAACTCCAAGAGCAATCAACCAAGGCCTCTATCAACCCAATTCCATCAAGAGCAAAGGCCCAATTGAAGGCTTGAAGACCATTTGAAGAAAGTGTATAAATAGCATAGGATTTAAGTTTTTGGGAGAGCTTTCCTTTTAGTTTTCATAGAGAGTTTTTGGAGAGCTTTTGGTGTGGAGTGAATTTTAATTTCTAAGTCTCGGGGAAGGAGAATTGAATTCCCTTCCTCTTAGTTTTCTTGCTTTCAATTTCAATTACAATTGTCTTGGATCTTGGGTTGGAGAATTGAAGGAATTCTGTTTCAATCTCATCCTGAGACCTCTTTGTTTCTTTACTGCACAATTGAATTTAAATTTCTGTTAATTGCTTCTTCATCTACTTTCTCTGCAATTTACATTTCCTTTGCAATTGTTCTGGTTGGATCTAGGAAGGCATTGAGATTTAGACTTGGTTATCTAGTCTCTTGGGTCCTGAGATCTGAATTATCATTTTACATTCTCTGTTTACTGCTTTCAAGCTCATTTACATTTCTGTTTCAAGATCCGATTCAATCCAATTCATCTTCCACTCTTATGTTTGTTGCAATTTTACTTTTCCTTGTTTAATTTCTGCAAATCCAATTCCCAATTCCCTTTACAATTCAAGCCATTTACATTTCTTGCACTTTAAGATTCTGCAATTTACATTTCTTGCGTTCTAAGTTTCTACCATTTAATTTCTTGTTCTTTAAGATTCAGCACTTTAAATTTCAGTTCTCTTTAATTTCATGCAATTTACCCATTCCCCTTACTTTCTATGCAATTTAAATTCTGCAACTCACAAATCTCTCAACCAAATCTTGATTCGCTTGACTAAATCAACCACTAAACTAAAATTGCTCAATCCTTCAATCCCTGTGGGATCGACCTCACTCCCGTGAGTTTTTATTACTTGATGCGACCCGGTGCACTTGCCGGTGAGTTTTGTGTCGGATCGTTTTCCGCTACATCAAGTTTTTGCTACCGTTGCCGGGGATTGATTAGATTGACAATGATTAAGTGATGTGGTGATCTAGATCTAGCATTTTTATTTTCTGTTTCTCTAATTTTTGACTGACACACTAACTGTTTGAATTTTTGCTTGAATTAACTGAAACCTCACTTTAGCAATAAAGTGAAGTTTTCTTGGTTCCTCTAGCTTCCTATGATTCTAATATTTCAGCTTGTTGAATGTACGAGAGAAGCAATTCTCTCTTACTAATCTTTCAAACCTATCAACTGTTTGATACATTGTGTCAGCTAAACCTTTTAACCACATTTTGGACATGAATGTATTCAATCTTCATTTGGATTATTTGTGATTGTGCAGGTCATGGAGGAAAGGAATCCTACAGCAAGAGGAGAAAAACTGAGGCATTATGATTTCCAGCCTCCATAATCAAAGAGCAAGATGTCAAGCTACTGACAATAAAAGAGCGCTTGTTGGGAGGCAACCCAACCGGAGGTAACCATCTTTTCATATCTATTTCAATAAAAAGGTTAATTAGTTTTATCTATATTGCAAGAAGCTAAGTTTGGTGTTGCATACCAAAACAATCTAAAGGAGGGTGAAGGATTCTAAGTTTGGTGTTCCACCAAAATTCCATCATATAACATATTCTCACCTTCTGCATAATGCTAGCTTCAAGCATTTAGACAAACTAGTTAACTATTCTGCTGTTTTCAGTTTTACTGCTTTTGAAAAAGAAAAAGAGTTTCACACATGGTTAATTTGATGCATGAAAACCATTGGCAAGGTACTAAGTTTGGTGTTCCCACACCAAAGTAAGTTCAAAGGCCTACAAATAAATCATGCAGACTAACCATTGTCTCTAAGTGCTTGGGGAACAAGCAACTTTCAATATCACTGCAGGGTACCATACAAACTTTTGGAAAGATTTAGCATCATCTATCAAAAGGAAGAGAGAGGAATGTAAAGATCGGCAATGATGATGAGGAAGAAGAAAGCAAGCGAACTCCAAAAGGTTGTATTGTTCAGTGATTATTGTGTATCAGATGCTGCTAAATTGAAATTTACATAATACCCCTACCTGCCTGCATAGCAAAGTTTTTCTGTAATTCAATAAGCAATATGCTTGATCATTTAGAACACTATACTCTCCAAAACTTGTTTGCACTCAATATTTCAAAAAAAAATGCATCACATGAAAGTTCTTTGAAAAGAAGGATTGAGGAATCAAACAATTTTGAGGCAAGCAAAAGATTAGGTGAAGTGGTGGTTCTAGTTGTATGATTATGTATTGAGGTTGCATGCTTGTGAAAACTTGCATGGGAGCTCATAGGCAGGACATGAAGTTCAAAGAAGTATTGTGGAGATTCTCAAAAATCTATTGATCCAAGAAGCAGCAAACAAAACAAAAGAAAATAAAGAAAATACAAAAGCAAAAAGAACATGGCCCAAGGCTCTGAGCATCAATTACTAGGCAGAAAAAGAAAGAAGAAACAAAACTCAAAGAGTTGTTAGCCTAGTAAATGCTTGTGGTTGAGTTGTGTCAAAGAAAGAGGCTTGAGCAAGTAAATCCTTAGGGGTGCTTTAACACATAATACCTTAAAACCAACTGGTTTAGGAGTATTGATTGAAAGCTTATCTAAAGAGCCGCTTTGAGACATGACACGTAGAGTCGAGGCCAAAGCACAGAAACTATAAGCTGCTTCAAGGTGACTACATATAAAGAGATCTCCATGATACCATTTGGATAAAAATCCTAAGACCTAAGACTCCCAATATGTGAGGACTTGTAAGCACTGAAGCCCTTGTATGAGCATATAATTTAGAGTTAACCCCACTGTTACTTGATCACTTCACTCACAGGACCTGACAAGTTGTTCTTCAATCCGTCTTAATTGAAAGAACCTCTGAGCATAATTAGTTTCCTCGCTTGGGGACAAGCAAGCTTTAAGTTTGGTGTTGTGATGACAAGTCATCTTAGCCTAGTTTCACTAGCCTTTTTCTTTTATTTTCAATTGAATTATGCACTTTCTTGAGCCATAAGCAAGCCAATTGGGTAGATTTTCATGCTTCCTTTGATTTAATCAACCATAGATGAATTAATGCAATTTCATGAGGTTTTATGCTATAATTGTCACATATTATGAAAGAATGAATATCTCATGATTTTGAGCATAGCTTTGATGTGTTTGGTTTATTAATGATAGGTGAAGAAAGCTTGGAGAAAGGTTGAAGCAAGAAGGAATGGCTAGGAGGAAGAGAGGACAAAAAGTTTGAGCAAAAGTTTGCCTCAAACTTTAGCTCAAACTTTTGGAATAAGTGAAAACGAACCAGGGAGCAAAAAGCTTGACCAAAAGTTTGCCTCAAACTTTTGTGCAAACTTTTGGGCAAAAAGCTTGAGCAAAAGTTTGCCTCAAACTTTTTGGCAAACTTTTGGCATCACAAATCAACACCCTGGAGAGCAAAAGTTTGCGCCAACATTTGCCTCAAACTTTTTGGCAAACGTTGGTGCCATGAACAACACACCCTGGAGAGCAAAAGTTTGCACCAACGTTTGCCTCAAACTTTTTGGCAAACGTTGGTGCCATGAGTGAGCAAGGGGAGGCCAACGTTTGAGCAAAAGTTTGACCCCAAACTTTGGCTCAAACGTTGGTAGCAGCAAAATAGGGTGGCTGATATGAAAAGTTTGAGTAAAAGTTTGCCTCAAACTTTTACTCAAACTTTTACTCAAGCTTACATGATTCCGAACCCGGTTCACTTCGGTTCTTCTCCAAACTCCAAGAGCAATCAACCAAGGCCTCTATCAACCCATTTCCATCAAGAGCAAAGGCCCAATTGGAGGCTTGAAGACCATTTGAAGAAAGTGTATAAATAGCATAGGATTTAAGTTTTTGGGAGAGCTTTCCTTTTAGTTTTCATAGAGAGTTTTCGGAGAGCTTTTGGTGTGGAGTGAATTTTAATTTCTAAGTCTCGGGGAAGGAGAATTGAATTCCCTTCCTCTTAGTTTTCTTGCTTTCAATTTCAATTACAATTGTCTTGGATCTTGGGTTGGAGAATTGAAGGAATTCTGTTTCAATCTCATCCTGAGACCTCTTTGTTTCTTTACTGCACAATTGAATTTAAATTTCTGTTAATTGCTTCTTCATCTACTTTCTCTGCAATTTACATTTCCTTTGCAATTGTTCTTGTTGGATCTAGGAAGGCATTGAGATCTAGACTTGGTTATCTAGTTTCTTGGGTCCTGAGATCTGAATTATCATTTTACATTCTCTGTTTACTGCTTTCAAGCTCATTTACATTTCTGTTTCAAGATCCGATTCAATCCAATTCATCTTCCACTCTTATGTTTGTTGCAATTTTACTTTTCCTTGTTTAATTTCTGCAAATCCAATTCCCAATTCCCTTTACAATTCAAGCCATTTACATTTCTTGCACTTTAAGATTCTGCAATTTACATTTCTTGCGTTCTAAGTTTCTGCCATTTAATTTCTTGTTCTTTAAGATTTAGCACTTTATATTTCAGTTCTCTTTAATTTCATGCAATTTACCCATTCCCCTTACTTTCTATGCAATTTAAATTCTGCAAATCACAAATCTCTCAACCAAATCTTGATTCGCTTGACTAAATCAACCACTAAACTAAAATTGCTCAATCCTTCAATCCCTGTGGGATCGACCTCACTCCCGTGAGTTTTTATTACTTGATGCGACCCGGTGCACTTGCCGGTGAGTTTTGTGTCGGATCGTTTTCCGCTACATCACCCACCCTCCCTCCCTATAAATTTGAGTTCGGCCTCCCTCCCTTCCCATCAACATTTGCACCTAGCTCTCCTTCTCTCCCTCTCCTTTCTTTTCTTTTGCTTGAGGACAAGCAAACCTCTAAGTTTGGTGTGCTTATCCGCGATCACTAAGATCATGGCTCCCAAAGGAAAACAACCCACTCCAAGAGGCAAGAAAGAGAGCGTTCCAAAACCACTTTGGAATCAAGGGAAGTTCTTATCTAAAGAACATTCAGACCATTATAATAAAATAATGGGTCTGAGATCAGTGATCCCGGAAGTTAGATTCGATCTGAAGGAAGATGAATATCCGGAGATCCAGGAGCAAATTCGAATCAGGAACTGGGAAGTCCTAGCAAATCCTGAAACGAAAGTGGGAAGGAATATGATCCAGGAGTTTTATGCTAATATGTGGCAGACTGACAAGCAAAAGCTATCTGGAACTGCTTTCTATGAATATCGGACCATGGTCAGAGGAAAGATTGTTCATACCACCCCTGACAAGATCAGAGAGATCTTAAAGCTACCTCAGCTGAAAGATGATCCAGACTCCTTCAACAGGAGAATGATGAGAACAGACAAGGGCCTGGATAAGATTCTAGAGGACATATGTATCCCTGGAGCCAGGTGGACCACCAACACAAAGGGTGTCCCAAATCAACTCAAGAGAGAAGATCTCAAACCAGTCGCCAGAGGATGGCTGGACTTCATTGGGCATTCTCTGTTGCCTACCAGCAACCGTTCTGAAGTCACAGTTAAAAGAGCAGTGATGATCCATTGCATCATGATGGGAAAAGAAGTGGAAGTTCATCAGCTGATCTCAGCCGAACCCTACAAAATTGCTAACAAAAATTCTAAAGAAGCCAGGTTGGCTTATCCAAGAGTGATATCGCTGCTCTGCAAGGATGCTGGAGTAAGGATGGGAATAACTGAGTACATCTCAGTTGAGAAGCCAATCACCAAGGCATCAATGGAAAAACAACAAGCACAGGATGATCCCATCAAGAAGAAAACGCAGGAATTTCTCCCAGAAATCCCTCAATCTGAATATTGGGAGTATCTTGAGACGTCTGTTACCAAGATACGGGAAGCTATGGAACAAATCAAAAAAGAACAGAAGGAACACAGTCAAATTCTTACCTATATGTTTAAAGAACAAGAAGAGCAAGGGCGTGACTTAAGGGACTTGAAGCGCCAGAAGTTATCTCTTGCAGGACCAAGCACCCCAAAGATCAGAGGAACCCCCGTTCTCCCAGAATAAAGGTTGTTAATTTCCAATTTCTGCCTTAACTCTGTGATAGTGTCCTTATAGAAGTTTACCTTAGGAGTCATATAGTAGTAACTAGTGTCTATTTTGATTTTTTTTCTCCAATTAAGGTATAGTTTATTTTTCTCATCATCAGCAAACATGAATAAAGTAGTAGATCTTTTGAATAAGAGGCAATAAAATTTCGAGTTTTAATAAGAGAAATTCTAATTAATTAAATGTGGTGGCAATGCTTTCTGTCTTCTGAATGAATGCTTGAACAGTGCATATGTCTTTTGAATTTGTTGTTTAAGACTGTTAAATATGTTGGCTCTTGAAAGAATAGTGAACATGAGACATGTTATTGATAATCTGAAAAATCATAAAAATGATTCTTGAAGCAAGAAAAAACAGCAAAAAAAAAGCAGAAAAAGCCAATAGCCCTTAAAATCAAAAGGCAAGGGTAATAAAAAGGATCCCAAGGCTTTGAGCATCAGTGGATAGGAGGGCCTAAGGGAATAAAATCCTGGCCTAAGCGGCTAAATCAAGCTGTCCCTAACCATGTGCTTGTGGCGTGAAGGTGTCAAGTGAAAACTTGAGACTGAGCGGTTAAAGTCAAGGTCCAAAGCAGAAAGAAGAGTGTGCTTAAGAACTATGGACACCTCTAATTGGGGACTTTAGCAAAGCTGAGTCACAATCCAAAGGGTTCACCCAATTATGTGTCTGTGGCATTTATGTATCTGGTGGTAATACTGGAAAACAAAGTGCTTAGGGCCACGGCCAAGACTCATGAAATAGCTGTGATCAAGAATTATCATACTGAAATAGGAGAATCAATAACACTATCTGAATTCTAAGTTCTTATAGATGCCAATCACTCTGAGCTTCAATGGATAAAGTGAGATGCCAAAACTGTTCGGAAGCAAAAAGCTACTAGTCCCGCTCATCTAATTAGAATCTGAGCTTCACTCAAAAACTCTGAGATATTATTGCTTCTCAACCTATTAGTCTTCTATTTTATTTGTCTAGTTGCTTGAGGACAAGCAACAGTTTAAGTTTGGTGTTGTGATGAGCGGATATTTTATACGCTTTTTGGGGTTAATTTCATATAGCTTTTAGTATGTTTTAGTTAGTTTTTAGTTTATTTTCATTAGTTTTTAGGAAAAATTCATATTTCTGGACTTTACTATGAGTTGTATATTTTTCTGTAATTTCAGGTATTTTTCTGGCTGAAATTGAGGGAGCTGAGCAAAAATCTGATTCAGGCTGAAAAAGGACTGCTGATGCTGTTGGATTCTGACCTCCCTGCACTCAAAGTGGATTTTCTAGAGCTACAGAACTCGAAATGGCATGCTTCTAATTGCTTTGGAAAGTAGAAATCCAGAGCTTTCCAGAAATATATAATAGTCCATACTTTGCTCAAGGATAGATGATGTAAACTGGCGTTCAACGCCAGTTCTCTGCCCAACTCTGGCGTCCAGCGCCAGAAAAGGATTAAAAGTTGGAGTTCAACGCCAGAAATGGATCCAAACCTGGTGTTGAACGCCCAAAATGGCCTTATGCACGTGAATTGCTTAAATCTCAGCCCCAGCACACACCAAGTGGGCCCCAAAAGTGGATCTCTACACCATCTGCTATAGTTTACTCATTTTCTGTAAACCTAGGCTACTAGTTTAGTATTTAAACAACTTTTAGAGACTTATTTTGTATCTCATGACATTTTAGATCTAAACTTTGTACTCTTTGATGGCATGAGTCTCTAAACTCCATTGTTGGGGGTGAGGAGCTCTGCTGTGTCTCGATGAATTAATGCAAGTATTTTTGTTTTCCATTCAAACACGCTTGTTCCTACTTAAGATGTTCATTCGCGCTTAACTGTGATGAAGGTGATGATCCGTGACACTCATCACCTTCCTCAACCCATGAACGTGTGCCTGACAACCACCTCCGTTCTATATCCGATTGAATGAGTATCTCTTAGATCTCTTAATTAGAATCTTCGTGGTATAAGCTAGAACTGATGGCGGCATTCATGAGAATCCGGAAAGTCTAAACGTTGTCTGTGGTATTCCGAGTAGGATTCAATGATCGAATGACTGTGACGAGCTTCAAACTCGCGAGTGCTGGGCGTTAGTGACAGACGCAAAAGGGTAAAGAATCCTATTCCAGTATGATCGAGAACCGACAGATGATTAGCCGTGCTGTGACAGAGCATGTGAGCATATTCTTCACTGAGAGGATGGGATGTAGCCATTGACGACGGTGACCCCCTACATACAGCTTGCCATGGGAGGACATGCATGCGTGAATCAGAAGACAGAGGAAGGCAGAGATTCAGAAGACAAAGCATCTCCAAAACTCCAACATATTCTCCATCACCGCATAACAAGTAACCTTTAATTTATGCTCTCTTGGTTATTCGCAATTCAACTAATAAACATAACTGACTTCCTGACTAAGATTTACAAGATAACCATAGATTGCTTCAAACCAACAATCTCTGTGGGATTCGACCCTTACTCACGTAAGGTATTACTTGGACGACCCAGTGCACTTGCTGGTAAGTGGTACGCGTTGTGAAAAGTGTGATTCACAATTCGTGCACCAGGAACCAATGTTCACCCTCTAACGTCAACCAAAAAGGATGGTGCCCCTAGACGGGGCGCACCTTAAAATATTACCTCTTAAACCCGTGGAAGGAGTCTTCAAACAACCCGAATATACGATGATGAGGCTGAGCCCTGAACGACATATATCCCTTCTTATGCTTTTCCTCCTTGGTCGGAAGAGTGCATAAGAAAAGAAAAAGAAAAATAGGAACGGAGACCAAAAGCTCAAGATATTCACACACGAGCTCAAAAGAACGAACATCCGCCCAACTATTTGGATGAAGCTGAGACGACGCCACGGAGCACCGACTAAGCAACTCCTGAACAAACGGCGAAAAGGGAAGCCACACACCAAGCCAAGTAAACATCGATTCAAAGACCCACATCAAACCGGAACGGTCAGTGAATCGGGGTTCAGGTAGCAAACCCGCTCATCTGCGTCGGGGAGGGCAAGCTCATATTGCCGCTCTGCATCACCACCTCCGTAAACCACCCCCTGATTATGGAGCCTTTGGAGATCTGCCTTCGTCATTCGCGACGGGACCCCCCAAACGTCGCTAGTCACCCAAGCATAGAGGGAGGGAACGCCCCTGGAAGGAGCTATTAGAGCACCCACATCCTCATTCCTCCGCCGATGCATACCTAAAACAGGGAGGAGCACCACCGTCAGCCTACTAACACTACGCAATAGCATAAAGGACAACTAAAAATCTATCACCTACTACCAGTCCACACAGTGGTGCTAAGTCCCTTCAAAACTCAAAAACCACCACCACCACCCAAAACACAATACAAGAAAGCAAATGGCAACAATACATGGCAAATATAGAATAACAAAATACCACAGAGTGACAAAGGTAAAAGGAAACCAACCTGGTAATGCGAAACGTAAGCCTAAAAAATGTTGAAACAGGAAAGCAGAAACTCAACCGCAGAGAAACAGAGCAACACCAGAGTAAAAGAAAGAGAGTAGGAATTTTCACAGAGAAGAACCAAAGAAATGAGATGAATGAGGGAAGGAAGAATAGAAACTAAAACGGTTTCAAACCAACATAAAGACAAAAACATACAGAGGAATAAACAGAGCGCGAAGGGTAAAATCGAAAAGTAGCCTAAACGTCCCCTCGCAATAAATTCTCCTTTGGAAAAGCAAAACTGACAGCACGCCTTGAGAAATGAAACGGACGTAGGAAAAACTGAAGGCTCGCATCAATCAAACAGTCAAAAATCCGCCTCGACCTGGGAAACTTCAGCCCGACAAACCGACGGAAGAATCACCAAATGGTCAAAATCATATCCTCCAGCAACAGAGACTGACCTTGCCCTTTCTCTCGCTGTGGGGGCAACTGTTACGGATCGGACCTGTGGATCCCGCATCCGGAATAACCTCTGAACACGGTTACCCGGGTCTGATCCACATTATCCTTCCAGAAGGCCCAAAACCGGCCCATTGAAGCTCCTAACCAACTTTCGAATTCAAACGTCTCCCTTATCTTCGCCAAACAAGATAAGATAAGACAACTACCATCACCTATAAATAGAGGACCCAAGTCCCTCCAGGTATTCATCCATTCCTCACACTTTATACCTCTTAGATCCATTCTGACTTGAGCGTCGGAGTGTCTTTGCAGGTATCACCCCGCCAAACAAGATAAGATAAGACAACTACCATCACCTATAAATAGAGGACCCAGGTACCTCCAGGTATTCATCCATTCCTCACACCTTATACCTCTTAGATCCATTCTGACTTGAGCGTCGGAGTGTCTTTGTAGGTACCACCCCCCATTGCTCCAGTCAAATAATTCGGCATCCACCTCGACCTGCAAGTTTTCGATCCATCTCTCAACCTG
Source organism: Arachis ipaensis (assembly GCF_059453495.1). Taxonomy (NCBI): domain Eukaryota; kingdom Viridiplantae; phylum Streptophyta; class Magnoliopsida; order Fabales; family Fabaceae; genus Arachis; species Arachis ipaensis. The sequence continues at coordinate 38,212,310 of NC_142435.1, read as the reverse complement.
TACTGGAGGCATCCTGTACAGGAGTAAAGTGAAAAAATATACTTGGAGTCGGGCTTGGACCCCCTTTTCTCTTCTCTTAGTGCACAAAGGAACCGGACTCCACTTCTTTAATGTTGGGCACCACTCCTTGGAGCCGGGCTCCGAATTTGGGCACCTAGCTTGGCTATTTGGGTCTTGGGCTAGTCTCTTTTAGCCTTGTACCTCTAAATTTATTTTTATGTTAATTTTTATCTTGATTTGTTTGATTTTAATTTGAAAATACAATTATTCTAACAAAGAGATAAAGCATATATTGGAGAAGATTGTCAAGACTCATAGAAAGGACTGGAGTACCAGACTTGTAGATGGGCTTTGGGCTTATCGGACAGCGTACAAGACACCCATCGGGATGAGTCCCTTCCGCCTAGTCTACGGAAAGACTTGTCACCTCCCAGTGGAGGTGGAATACAAGGCTTTCTGGGCTGTAAGGGAATGCAACATGGGATTTGAGAAAATCGGTGCTGAAAGGAAGCTGCAACTAGCAGAACTGGAGAACCTTCGACTCGAAGCATATGACAACTCCAAGCTATACAAAGAGAGGGTGAAGGATGTGCATGACAAGCACATCAAGCGAAGAGAGTTCAGACCTGGGGAGCTGGTTCTCCTTTATAACTCCAGGTTAAGGCTCATGCCAGGCAAGTTGAGATCAAGGTGGGAAGGTCCCTATAGAGTAGAGAAGGCAGAGCCGTACGGAGTCTTCCACCTGAGTCATCCTTCAAGCTCCAAATTCATCAAAGTCAATGGCCACCGCTTGAAGCTGTATCATGGTGAGCAGATGAAGCACAACAAGGAGCTGGAGATCTTCCTCTTGGAGGATCCACCAACAAAAGAAGACTGAGCTTGTGGACCGTCCAACTTAAGGACGTAAAAGAAAAGTGCTAGGTGGGAGACAACCCACCATGGTACGATCTTTCATTTTTATTCTTTGTTTTATCTTATTTTTATCAAGTGTTACTATATAAATTCTGCATAAATCATCTGCATTCTGCATAAAAAAAAGGAGCATTCTACGCGTAAGCGTCTAAGACGTGCATGCGTCACTTGTGAATGCGACAAGAATAGGAATTGAACAGAGAGTTGCATGGGAGTGGCACTGAAACCATGCTTTGCACGCAAACAAGCCCACGCGTACGCGTACCTCACGCGTGCGTGTCGCTTGCGCTTTTAGCAACCCACGTGTAAGCGTCCCAGACGCGTACGCGTTACCCTGAAAATCGGCATAAATGGGTGTTTGAACAGAGAGTTGTGATGGTTTGGGGCTGGCACTGTGCTAGAGGCACAAACTCAATCATGCATATGCGTTCATGATGCGTGCGCGTCATTTCCACTTAATAGCCATCCACGCGTGCGCGTGCCTGACGCGCACGCGTCGTATGCAATTTTGGCCCCCAACCCAGAATGAACAGAGAGTTGTGCGTGCGTGGGGCTGGTCTCGCGCGAATGGCACAACCAAGGGCACGCGTACGCTTGCCAGACGCTTACACGTCACCTTCATTTTTGTGCAACCCACGCGTACGCGTGGAGCACGCGTGCGTGTCGCATGCGCCGCATCACAACACCAGCGCGTCACCCAGTTTTAATTATTTCCCCTCCCAAATCCTATTCTCTCTCAATCCTAATTCTTCCTTCTTTCTTCTTCCTTCTTTCCTCCTTCGTACTTCTTACTTCCTACCTCCTTCTTCTTCCCTCTCTCATCCTCTCCCTCAGGTTCTTTTCTCCCTCCCCTCTACTCTTTCATTCTTCTTTCAATTATTGCATTTATTTATTTTTCTTTCTTCTCAAATATTAATTAGCTTAGTTATTTATGGTTTCTTTTTCATTCTTTTATCATGTATTTTTATGTTGGTGTTGGAGCTTTATTTGAGTATTACTCTATTATCATTGAGCTTGTGGATATTATGAGGAGTGATTTGACAATTGACATTTAATTGTGGCTATCATATACATTTGGATCTATTATTTTAATTTCTATTTTAACTTGCACACCAAGTGTTTGTAGAAAAGCTCTCATGGCATTTTGAACTCTTTTCTACTTTACTCTTACCCTTTAATGCCTCTCTTTTTCACAACACTTGTAATCCACATGTATTGGGATTATCATTCACAATTGTCATCACACAAGTGCTCTTTAATTTGGTACATTTGATAATTGATGCTTGAGTTATACTTCTCATGCCTATTACTTGCATGCTTTTAACCCTCTTGCATCTAATTGTTATGAATTGCCTTTATGATTTTTACTTAATGTCTTCCATGCATGTTGTAGCTACCATGTATAGGACATCATTATTACTTTGGCACTCACTATTACTTGGATTTCCCTTCTTCCAATTGTTAGTAATCTATATCTGAATTTCATTTTCTTTCTTCTTTTTTTAGGATGGCCACTAAAAGAGGAAAAGAGAAGGCTTCTAAAAAGCCACTAGCAAGGAGAGGAACCAAGAGAGCTCCATCTAAGGCACCACCATCTACTAGCGTCAAGCCGCCAACAAAGCAGGTAAAGAGGATCATTAAAGTTGATGAAGCAGAGAAAGCCTTTCCCGCACGGGACTCCACACGGTTCACCAATCGTTATTGCGAGCAGATGTTCCACATCCTTGCTAAGAGGAACTACAATAATGAACATCTACTCATTTTTCCAACCCATTTTGTTGATTTTATGGAGCCCGCATCGAGAGGAGACAGTGGGGATTTTTGAGGAGGCAGCTGTAGGAGGCCAATCTATCATGGGTAGTTGAATTCTACTCCAACTTCTACTCGCCTACTGATGAGCGGATAATTTATACCCTTTTTGGCATTGTTTTTACATAGTATTTAGTATGATTTAATCACTTTTTGTTATATTTTTATTAGTTTTTATTCAAAAATCACATTTCTGGACTTTACTATGAGTTTGTATGTTTTTCTATAATTTCAGGTATTTTCTGGCTGAAATTGAGGGACCTGAGCAAAAATCTGATTCAGAGGCTGAATAAGGACTATAGATGCTGTTGGATTCTGATCCTCCTGCACTCAAAGTGGATTTTTTGGAGCTATAGAAGCTCAATTGGCACGCTCTCAATTGCGTTGGAAAGTAGACATCTTGGGCTTTCCCGCAATGTATAATAATCCATACTTTTCTCGAGATTTAATGGCCCAAACTGGTGTTCAAAGTCAGCCTAAAACTGTCTGGCGTAAAATGCCAGAACTGGCACCTTTTTCGGCGTTAAACGCCCATTCTGGCACCCAGGGTGGCGTTTAATGCCAGCTTTGGGTATATGAACGTCAAAGCTTGCAAGCTCAGCCCAGGCACGCACCAAGTGGGTCCCAGAAGTGGATTTCTGCACTTTCTGCACTTAGTTACTCATTTTCTGTAAACCTAAGTTACTAGTCTAGTATAAAAACTACTTTTAGGGATTCATTTTGTACCTTATGAAATTTTTACACTTCATATTGTAACTTTGACGGCATGAGTCTCTAAACCCCATAGGTGGGGGTGAGGAGCTCTACTGTGTTTCAATGGATTAATGCAATTACTACTGTTTTCTATTCAATCACGATTGATTCTATTCTAAGATACTCACTCGTACTTCAATATGGAGAATATGATGATCCGTGACACTCATCATTATCCTCAACCCAATGAACGTGTGTCTGACAACCACTCTGTTCTATCTGAGCTCAACGTAGTCATTGGGCGACAACTTGAGTGCGTATCTCTTGGGTTTCTGATCCACGGACAGAGTCCGGAGGTTAGAACCTTCGTGGTATAAGCTAGAACCAATTGGCAGCATTCCTAGGATATGAAAAGTCTAAACCTTGTCAGTGGTATTCCGAGTAGGATCTGGGAAGGGATGACTGTGACGAGCTTCAAACCTGAGAATGTTGGGCACAGTGACAGTGCGCAAAAGGACAAGGGTCCTATTCCGACGCTAGTGGGAACCGACAGAGGATAAGCCGTGCGGTAGCTGTACATGGTATTTTTCATCCGAGACGAGAAATCTGATAGTTGATTAGCCGTACAGAGATCGTACCTGGTATTTTTCATCTGAGAGGATCATAAAGCTTGCATTGAAGGAAGCCATGCGTGTTTGGAGAAGAAGACAGTAGGAAAGCAGAGATTCAGATGACAGAGCATCTTCGGAGCCTCAGCCTGTTTCTCATTACTGAATCACAAGTACTATTTATTTCATGTTATTTATTTTTCATAAATACAATCACTTTTATCATTACTCTCCTGACTAAGATTTACAAAATAACCATAGCTTGCTTCAAGTCAACAATCTCCGTGGGATCGACCCTTACTCACGTAAGGTATTACTTGGACGACCCAGTGCACTTGCTGGTTAGTTGTGCGGAGTTGTGAAAAGTGTAATCACAATTTTGTGCACCAAGTTTTTGGCTCCGTTGCCGGGGATTGTTCGAGTTTGGACAACTGACGGTCTATTTTGTTACTTAGATTAGGAAAAAATTATCTTTTTGGTTTAGAGTCACTAAAATTGCGTCTTCTATTATTTTTTTTGGTTCAAATTTCAAAATCCTTGTTTTCTTTTTCTAAAATTTTTTTGAAAATTTTTAATAAACTGATAATTGAGTTTTCTGTTTGAGTTTAGTTTCATGCTTTAAGTTTGGTGTCAATTGCATGTTTTAATTTTTCTTTAATTTTCGGAAATATGTGCATTGTGTTCTTCATTGATCTTCAAGCTGTTCTTATTTATTTTCCTTGTTTGATCTTTAGTTTTTCTTATTTTGTGTCTTTCCTTGTTTTTCTTGTGTATTTTCGAATTATTAGTGTCCAAAAGATAAAAATTTTTAAGTTTGGTGTCCTTTGTGTCCTTATTTCCTTAAAAATTTTCAAAATTTATTCTTCGTGTTCATCTTGATCTTCAAAGTGTTCTTGGTGTTCATCTTGACATTCAAAGTTTTCTTGTTTGTTTTCTTTGTTTTAATCTAAAAAATTCTAAGTTTGGTGTCTTTTTATTGTTTTTCTCTTTCCTCGTTAAATTCAAAATATCTTTTCTCTTTATTTTAATTGAATTTTTGATTTTTACTTTTAAAAATTCAGATTTTTATTCTAAATTTTTTCATTCTATCTTATCCGAGTTTTAAAATTTCAAAATTCAAATCTTTTTCAAAAAAAATAATACCTTTTTCAAAATCTTATCTTATTTTATTTCAAATTTCAATTTTCAATTTTCAAAATTTGAAAATCTTTTATAAAATTTTTCAAAATAATTTTCCTTTTAAACATAATTTTTGAATTACTTGTCCTATTTTATTATCTTGATTGAAAAATTTTAAGTTTGGTGTTTCCATGTTAAGAAAGTTTCAATCTTTAAAATTTTTCAAACCTTTTTAATTAATTAATCATTTTAATATTCGAATTTTTATTTTTATTTTTATTTTTTTAGTTTTTGAAACTTATATTTTATTTTTCAATTATCTTATTTTATCATATTTCCTTTTTAATTCGGTTATCCTTAATTCAATAAAATAAAAACAAAAATACTTTATTTTCTCCATCATGGACCTAAGTGGAAATGAACAGTCCAGAAGGACTCTAGACTCATATGCTAACCCCACTAATACTTCCTATGGAAGTAGTATCTGTATACCTCCCATCAGAGCAAGCAGTTTTGAGCTAAATCCTCAGCTCATTATCATGGTGCTGCAAAATTGCCAGTATTCCGGTCTTCCACAGGAAGAACCTACTGAGTTTCTGGCATAGTTCTTACAAATCGCTGACACAGTACGTGATAAGGAAGTAGATCAGGATATCTATAGATTATTACTGTTTTCATTTGCTGTAAAAGACCAAGCTAAGAGGTGGTTAAACAACCAACCCACAGCAAGCATAAGAACATGGAAACAGTTATCAGACAAATTCCTGAATCAATATTTTCCTCCAAAAAGTATGACACAGCTAAGGCTAGACATCCAAGGCTTTAAACAAGAGGATAATGAATCCCTTTATAATGTCTGGGAGAGGTACAGAAGGATGCTAAGGAAATGTCCCTCTGAAATATTTTCAAAATGGGTGCAATTGGATATCTTTTACTATGGTCTTACAGAAAAGGACCAAATACATATGAGAAAGACAACTGAAGAGGCTCAAGAGCTCATTGATACAGTTGCTAGAAATCAATATCTATACTTAAGCAGTGGGTTCTCAATGAAAGAAGAAGCTAATGCAGTATCCACTAAACTTAGTCCTCAAGAACAAGTTGCTGAACTCAATTAGCAATTGCTTATTATAACAAAACAGTTAGCAGAATTTAAAGAGATGCTGCAAGAAACCAAAGATGCTAATGATAATATGGAAAAACACTTGAATCAGACAAGACAGCCACTATCTAAACAAATAACAGAAGAATGCCAAGCTGTTCAATTAAGGAGTGGGAAGACAGTGAATGTCTCAATTCAAAGCAGCAGGAAGCCAGGAAAGGAACAACTAACAGAAAATAACCAAGCCACTACTCAAAACCTTTTGAGGACAGTAAGAGCCCAGAAAGGAATGATTCTGGCATTTGATAAACCACTATTTCATGGTTTATCTTGTACTCAATTGAGGGGTTTTTATCAACTCTTTACCCACTTATTCATACTATTTGCATGAGTTTACATTCTCCTTCCCGATTTTGTGCTATGATTGAAAACATGTTTCTTTGACCTTATATTTGCTAATATTAATCCTCTCTTATTACCATTAGATGCCTTGATATGTGTGTTAAGTGATTTCAGAGATTACAGGGCAGGAATGGCTCAGAGGATGGAAAGGAAGCATGCAAAAGTGGAAGGAATACAAGAAACTGAAGGAATTGCTAAAGCTGTCCAGCCTGACCTCTCTGCACTCAAACGGTCATAACTTGAGCTACGGAGGTCCAAATGATGCGGTTTTAGTTGCGTTAGAAAGCTAACATTCGGGGCTTTGATTTGATATATAATTTGCCATAGCTGCTCCGACTTTATGTGATGCGAATGCGTGAATGACGCGCCTGCATCGTATCTGCGAATTGCAATCTGCGCAAACGCGTGGACGACGCCTCCGCGTCACTTTCCCGCGACCTGAACATAACAGAAATCGCAGGGAGCGATTTCTGGGCTGTTTTTTACTCAGTTTTCAGCCCAGAACACACAGATTAGAGGCTATAAAGTGGGGGAATGCATCCATTCATAAATCAGCTCATAATTCATAATTTTTAATTTTAGATGTAGTTTTTAGAGAAAGAGGTTCTCTCCTCTCTCTTAGGATTTAGGATTAGGATTCCTTTTAATTTTATTGCTTCAATACCAGGTCCAATATTTTCCTTTAATTGATGTTTCTCTTCTATTTTTAATTATTCCAATGCTTTTACTTGTTAATGTTCCAATTTAGCTTATGAACCTTCTCATATTAAGATTTGAATATTCTATTTAATATAATTTAAGGTATTTCAGTTTATGATTGTTTTATTCTATTTATGAATGCTTTTAATTTAATTTAGATATTTTCTTCCTTTTGGCTTTGGTTAAGTAATTGGTAACACTTGAGGTATCAAACTCATTGTTGACTGAAAATTAGAATTCTTCAAGAATTAATTCAAGTTCCATTAACTCTAGCCTTTCCCAAGGAAAGACTAGGACCTGAGGAATCGAAATTAATTCATCCACTTAACTTACCTTCATAGTTAGAGGTTAATAAGGTGGGGGGAAAAATCCAATTCTCATCACAATTGATAAGGATAACCAGAATAGGACTTCCAGTTCTTATACCTTGCCAAGAGCTTTGTTATTTATTATTTTAACGACTTGTCATTTAAATTACTTGTTCCTTACTTTCAAAACCCCTAATTTACAAGACTCATAACCAATAATAAGAACATACTTCCCTGCAATTCCTTTAGAAGACGACCTGAGGTTTAAATACTCGGTTATCAATTTCAAAAGGGGTTTGTTACTTGTGACAACCAAAACTTTTATAAGAAAGGTTGATTGCTTGGTTTAGTAACTATACTTGCAACGAGAGTTTACTATAACCTCTAAACCATCAATCTCCAGTTCTTTCAAAATGGCGCCGTTGCCGGAGAATTGCAAACGTGTGCCTTATTATTGGTTATTGTAAATATTTACTTTTAAATTGATTTTTTTGAAAAAAAAAATTTTCAGATTTTTATTTTAAAATTTTTATCTTATACTATCTTATTTTTTAAAAAAAAAAAAAATCAATTTTCAATTTTCAATTTTAAAAATTCAATTTTCAAATTTTCAAATTAAAAAATTTGAATTTCAAATTTTCTTTTATTTTTGTTTTTAAATTTTTATTAACTAACTATGAGTTCTCACCCCTCTCGCTTTGAGTTTGGTTCCAATGTTGTTGCAAGGAATGGAAATTATAACAGGAACATGCATCAAGGTCAAAACAATCAGAGATGGAAGGAGCCACAAGGATCTGATCAACCCTTCCGGCAACAACACCTTCCACAGTACCACAGACAAAGACCATTCCACGATGCATACCAAGACAGTAGTTATGGTGGACCCTTCCGTGACAACCAACATCCACCAAAGCACTATAACCAATAACCATTCTGTGATGCATACCAAAATGATGACTATAGTGGACCCCCTTGTAGTTACCAACAAGGCCCACCATATGATCATGAACCGCCTCCTCAACACAGCTTTGGACCACCATACTCACAAGCCCCCTACTACCAGACATCATCACATGATTCTAACCCGTATCCACCACACCAACCACCTTATGAGCCATATGAACCATATATAGAACCAACCCAATTACTCCCAAGAACCACCACCTCAATATTTGCCATCTCCATATCGATCAATCCAAGAGCACTATGATCCTACTTATGATAGCCGAGCGCAACAAGAATCAAGGGATCGTCTCACAGAAACATGTGCAAAACTTCAAGCAACCCTTCGCCAACTGGATTAAGCGATAAATCGATTACCTTCCCGACGTTCGGACACTCAAGGAACCCCCATGGCGTCATGTGGGCAATCTAATGAAGAACGTAGCATGAAGGAGATATTAGAAACTCCGGTGGACAGTGAGCAGCATGATTTTATATTGAAACAATTGGAAGAAGCTACGCCTGCCATTGAGGAGGAAGAAGTGGTTGAAGACTTAGGAGATGCGGAACCTCCATGGGAAACTCAAGTTATAGAGCCTCCTTCAAAGACGTTTGAAATTGATGTTGAGTAGGGTATACAACCTCCAAGGCATATCATGATTGAAGACTTGGAAGAGGTTGGTCAAGAGATGGAGATTAAAGAAGAAGAAGCACAGCCTTCCATGCCCTTGGTGAGCAATGAAGAAGAGATTGAATTGGAAGAAAACTACCAAGAGGAAGAGGTTGAAATTAAAGAAGTTTGCAAAGAGGTGGAAGTTGTCAGAGAAGAGCACAAGGGAGTGGAGGTTGCAAATTCGTTAAAAATACCTCCCCTTAAGTTGCCATCATCCTTCACAACATTCAAGTGGGTAAAATTCATATCCCTCAGCTTTCTAATTCCACTTGAATATGGGCTACTGGAGATGGATGGTCAACTTAGAGCTCTTTGTGGCATAAAGAGTAAGAGGAAGATGGTCAGTGGTAAGAATTGTCCTGCAAGGTTCATTATGGCTGGAAGCCTTAAGTTTAAACGCGAAGGTTGGTGTAGAGCACAACTGCATGGGTCTAGGAAGCTATTTGGTAGCTACAGTGAGAATTCAAATTACTTATCACTCGGCTAGAAAAATACAGATCCCGCCAAAAATGGGTGTAAAAGCAAGATTTGGGATCCTATAATCTGCTCTGACATTCGTCACCCCGGGAGCCTAAGAATCTGTTTGAAGCTTCTTAAGGGCTTTACATGCTTAATTTGGGATCCCAGAGGATATTGGAATCACAAACATTGGTGGAGATTCCTGGATGAGTTCAAGCACAAGCCACCATAACAGGGAGCTCACCAAATGTCCAACTTAAGGACTTTAACTAAAAGTGCTAGGTGGGAGACAACCCACCATGGTATGCTCGTTCCTTTTTCAGTTTTAATTCTAGTGTGTTTTGTTTGTTTTTAAGTTTTATTTTATTTCATTGGACTTGGAATCATGCATAACATTCATGTTAGCATTGCATTCTGCATATTGCATTATTAAAAGAAAAAAAAAGAAGCACGCACGACGCGGCAGCGTCCCTGACACGTCCGCGTCGCCAGTGCATTGGGAAGAAAAAAATCGAACAGAGAGTCATGCGATAGCGTGGCTGGAGGCGTGCCTTAGGCACAAATATGCCCACGCGACCGCGTCGCCAACGCGGCTGCGTCATTTACAAAATAGCTTCCCCACGCGTCCGCGTCACCCACGCGACCGCGTGGCCCTGTAAATCGACGTAACAAGGGTGTATGGCCGAAAGTTGAGCTGGAATTGGCCTGGACCCGTGCTAGAGGCACCAGCCCTACCACGCGAATGCGTCACCCACGCGTCCGCGTCATATTGGAAAAAAGGCCATCCACGCGATCCCATCAACCACGCGACCGCGTCACCTAAAAATTTGGCAAAAAGAGTTTCGAACAGAGAGTTGTGCGAACACGAGGCTGCACTCGCGCCAATTGCACAAATCAAGCGACGCGATCGCGTGACCCACGCGTCCGCGTCACCTGAACTTATCGCGCACCACGCGTCCGCGTCGCCTGCGCCGCACAACTTATCCAGATCAGCGCCAAATATCATATCTTTTCTTCCCCCAAATCCTAATTTTTCTTTTCCATTCTTATTTCTTTCTTCTTTTCTTCTTCCTTCTTTACTTTCATTCTCTTTTACTTAATTGCATACTTTCATTCATTGCATTTTAATTTTGTGCATATTTTTATTTTCTTTTCTAAATTTATTATTTTTTTCCATTGGTGTTACAATTTTCTTATTCAACTGTTGCATCTTTTCTTGAATTTATTTTTGATGCTCGGTGACTTGTTTTACACTGTTGGCTAATATTATTTAAGTCAATATTAATCTTTTATGATATTTGTATTAATTTTTGCATTGACATTAATTTATATTGTCTTGCACTCTCTTCCCCATTGTTACAAATTTTGCACCACTAGTATGCCGTGTGCTTATATTGTTTTCTCACGTACATGTTGAAGCTTCCATGTAAATGAGACCCTTTTCATTTGGCATTAACCCACCTATACTTCATTTATTTTCTTATCTTTATTTCTGGGTTACTTTTCTTCTCTTTTTCTTTCAGGATGGCCACCCGAAAGGGAATCGGATGACGTTTACATGAGAAGACAAACAAGTCCATCTGCACAATCCTTGAATTAAAGCATCAGTTGAATCAACCCGTCCACCTGCACATCTCAGCATACACCGAGGACGGTCCAATCTTTAAGTGTGGGTGGTCGATACCGACTTCCGTGGGTTAGTATTTCCTTCTCAAAGACCAATGCTTTATTTTCCTTGTTATTTGTTGCATTTGCATGTTTGATTGCATGATTATTTGATTTTGTGCATATTTTACCACTTGGTTGAAGTAATATTTTCTTTTTCAAGAAACTTTTTAGAGCATTTCACTAATTTGAATAAAATTTAATGTTACACTTGTTTGAAGAAATATTATACTGGAACATGGTTTGGAGCTCAAACACACAAAACCTGTGAGATTTTTGAGCCTATTTGAATTGGTTGCATTTTACCAACCAATAATTTATTTTTGGTGTGTATTTTTCTCTCTAAAATTGTGATCTTTGTCTTGCTTAATTCTATATTTCCATTATTTGATGTATGCATACACTTACATGATTGAGGCCTTTGTTTCACTGAGCTTACATACCCATATGGCCTTACCCCTTCATTATTCATTGCAAACCAATGTTGAGTCTATTATACCCCTTTGTTCTTTACTTTAGCACATCATTAACTCTAAGCGGAAAATAATAATGTCCTTAATTTGAATCCTTGGTTAGCTTAGACTAGTGAGAGTGCTCATGAATTAAGTATAGGGAAAGTTGAATTTGGAAACATTTGGTTTGAAAATTGAGTATGTTAGAATTTTCTAAAAATATAAAAAAAATGTTTAGGACATGATTCATGCATCCAATAATTTAATCATATGCATTGAGAAAAATAAAAAGAAAAAAATATATATATATAAAAAAAATGAAGTGAGAAAAAGAAAAGAAAAAAGAGCAATTAAGCAAAAAGGGGACAAAATGCCCCAAAGTAAATGGTGAAAGTAATGCATATGTACTGTACTTGAAATTAGAATGCATGAATATGTGGAAAACATGGTTAATGGATGGTTAGATTTTGCATTGTAATTACATGGATTGTCTTAAAGTTAGGTGGAAAAAGTTTAAGTTAATTAAGGATTCAGATTTTAGTCCACTTGGCCAAATACAATCCTACCTTGACCCTAACCCCATTACAACCCTTAAAAGACCTCTTGATATGTGTATCTGTTCATTAAATTTACGTTGATTGTTAGATGAAGAGCAAGACTTAGAAAGTAAGGTTAGTAGAGAATTGAGAGAGTCGGACCTTAAACACTTGAGTGATTAGAGTGCATACACTTCCAGTGAGGGTTCGATGCTCAATCCCTTATTCCCTGCTTTCATGAGCTATTTTCTTCTTGCAAGTCTATTTGTACTTTATTTTTATGATTTGAATTAGTGAAATCCAGTTCATATTTATTCTTGGATAATTTATTTACTTTTTAACCAAGTAGGTAGAAACATTCTGCATATAGTTAGATTCATATAGATAGGTTGCATTTCATACATTCTACTACTCCTCTTCACCTTTATAGCTTCTCTTGAGCTTAGCATGAGGAAATGCTAATGTTTAAGTGTGGGGAGGTTGATAAACCACTATTTCACGGTTTATCTTGTACTCAATTGAGGGGTTTTTATCAACTCTTTACCCACTTATTCATACTATTTACATGAGTTTACATTCTCTTTCTTGATTTTGTGCTATGATTGAAAACATGCTTCTTTGACCTTATATTTGCAAATATTAATCCTCTCTTATTACCATTAGATGCCTTGATATGTGTGTTAAGTAATTTCAGAGATTACAGGGCAGGAATGGCTCAAAAGATGGAAAGGAAGCATGCAAAAGTGGAAGGAATACAAGAAACTGAAGGAACTGCTAAAGCTGTCCAGCCTGACCTCTCTGCACTCAAACGATCATGACTTGAGCTACAGAGATCCAAATGATGCAGTTTTAGTTGCGTTGGAAAGCTAACGTCCGGGGCTTTGATTTGATATATAATTTACCATAGCTTCTCTGACATTAGGCGATGCGAACGCGTGAATGACGTGCCCATGTCGTATCTACGAATTGCAATCCGCACGAACGTGTGGACGACGCCTCCGCGTCACTTTTCCGCGACCTGAACGTAACAGAAATCGCAGGGAGCGATTTCTGGGATGTTTTTGACCCAATTTTCAGCCCAGAACACACAGATTAGAGGTTATAAAGTGGGGGAATGCATCCATTCATAAATCAGCTCATAATTTATAATTTTTAGTTTTAGATGTAGTTTTTAGAGAAAAAGGTTCTCTCCTCTCTCTTAGGATTTAGGATTAGGATTCCTTTTAATTTTATTGCTTCAATACTAGGTCCAATATTTTCCTTTAATTGATGTTTCTCTTCTATTTTTAATTATTCCAATGCTTTTACTTGTTAATGTTCCAATTTAGCTTATGAACCTTCTCATGTTAAGATTTGAATATTCTATTTAATATAATTTGACGTATTTCAGTTTATGATTGTTTTATTCTATTTATGAATGCTTTTAATTTAATTTAGATATTTTCTTCCTTTTGGCTTTGGTTAAGTAATTGGTAACACTTGAGTTATCAAACTCATTGTTGACTGGAAATTGGAATTCTTCAAGAATTAATTCAAGTTCCACTAACTTTAGCCTTTCCCAAGGAAAGACTAGGACCTGAGGAATCGAAATTAATTCATCCACTTAACTTACCTTCATAGTTAGAGGTTAATAAGGTGGGGGAAAAATTCAATTCTCATCACAATTGATAAGGATAACCAGAATAGGACTTCCAGTTTTTATACCTTGCCAAGAGCTTTGTTATTTATTATTTTAACGACTTGTCATTTAAATTACTTGTTCCTTACTTTCAAAACCCCCAATTTACAAGACTCATAACAATAATAAGAACATACTTCCCTGCAATTCCTTGAGAAGACGACCAGAGGTTTAAATACTCAGTTATCAATTTTAAAAGGGGTTTGTTAATTGTGACAACCAAAACTTTTGTAAGAAAGGTTGATTGCTTGGTTTAGTAACTATACTTGCAACGAGAGTTTACTATAACCTCTAAACCATCAATCTCCAGTTCTTTCAGCATTCAAATACCAGAAAAGGATGAAGAATTGGCGTTAAATGCCCAAAGGATAGCCAATTCTGGCATTCAAACGCCAGAAAAGGGTGGCATCCTGGCGTTAAACGCCCAAAAAGCACCCAATCCTGGCGTTCAAACGCTAATAGGGGATCAGACACCTGAAAGTGCTGATAACAACCCCCTTAAGCAGGCTTCTCCAACCACTTCTGTAAGAAATAAACCTGTAGCAACTAAGGTTGAAGAATATAAAGCCAAGATGCCTTATCCTCAGAAACTCTGTCAAGCAAAATAGGATAAATAATTTGCCAGCTTTGCAGACTATCTCAGGACTCTTGAAATAAAGATTCCATTTGCAGAGGCACTTGAGCAAATACCCTCTTATGCTAAGTTCATGAAAGAGATCTTAAGTCATAAGAAGGATTGGAGAGAAACTGAAAAAGTTTTCCTCACTGAAGAATGCAGTGCAATCATTCTGAAAAGCTTACCAGAGAAGCTTAAAGATCCTGGAAGCTTTATGATACCATGCACATTAGAAGGTGCTTGTACTAAGACAGTTCTATGTGATCTTGGGGCAAGTATCAACCTAATACCTGCATCCACTATCAAAAAGCTTGGTTTGACTGATGAGGTTAAACCAACCCGGATATGTCTCCAACTTGCTGATGGCTCCATTAAAATCCCATCAGACATAATTGAGGACATGATTGTCAAGGTTGGGCCATTTGCCTTTCCTACTGACTTTGTAGTCCTGGAAATAGAGGAGCACAAGAGTGCAACTCTCATTCTAGGAAGACCTTTCCTAGCAACTGAACGAACCCTCATTGATGTCCAAAGAGGGGAGATACCCTGAGAGTCAATGAGGGTGAGTTTAAGTTGAATGCTGTCAAAGCTATGAGTTTAAGTTGAATGCTGTCAAAGCTATGCTGAGAGTCTCGAATCAGAGCTAGAGGACACTTTTAAAGATGTTCAGTCTGATCTGGAGGAACCAGAGAAAACAGAGGGACCTCTGAAAACTCCTCAGGAAGAGGAGAAGCCTCCTAAACCTGAGCTAAAACCACTACCACCATCCCTGAAATATGTATTTCTGGGGGAAGATGACACTTTTCCTGTGATCATAAGTTCTACTTTAGAACCACAGGAAGAGAAAACACTAATTCAGGTGCTAAGAACACACAAGACAGCTCTTGGGTGGTCCATAAGTGATCTTAAAGGCATTAGCTCAGCTAGATGCATGCACAAAATCTTATTGGAGGACGATGCCAAGCCAGTGGTTCAACCACAGAGGCAGCTGAATCCAGCCATGAAGGAGGTGGTGCAGAAAGAGGTCACTAAATTACTAGAGGCTGGGATTATTTATCCTATTTCTGATAGCCCCTGGGTGAGCCCTGTCCAAGTTGTCCCCAATAAGGGAGGCATGACAGTGGTGCATAATGAAAGGAATGAATTGGTTCCTACAAGAACAGTTACAGGGTGGCATGTGTGTATTGACTACAGAAGACTCAATATAGCCACCAGAAAGGATCATTTTCCTTTACCATTCATAGACCAGATGCTAGAGAGACTAGCAGGTCATGATTACTACTGCTTTTTGGATGGCTATTCAGGTTACAACCAAATTGTAGTTGATCCTTAAGACCAAGAGAAAACAGCATTCACATGTCCTTCTGGAGTATTTGCCTACAGAAGGATGCCATTTGGTCTGTGCAATGCACCTGCAACCTTTCAGAGGTGCATGCTCTCTATCTTCTCTGATATGGTAGAGAAATTTTTGAAAGTCTTCATGGATGACTTCTCAGTATTTTGAGACTCATTCAGCTCCTGTCTTGACCATCTAGCACTTGTTCTGAAAAGATGCCAAGAGACTAACCTAGTTTTAAACTGGGAAAAATGTCACTTTATGGTGACTGAAGGAATTGTCCTTGGGTATAAAATTTCAAACAAGGGAATAGAGGTGGATCATGCTAAGGTAGAGGTAATTGAAAAATTACCACCACCTACCAATGTTAAGGCAATCAGAAGCTCTCTGGGGCATGCGGGATTCTATAGGAGGTTCATAAAGGATTTTTCAAAAATTGTAAAACCTCTGAGCAATCTACTAGCTACTAAAACGCCATTTGTATTTGACACAGGGTGTCTGCAGGCGTTTGAAACTCTGAAAGCTAAGCTGGTCACAGCACCAGTCATTTCTGCACCAGACTGGACATTACCATTTGAACTAACGTGTGATGCCAGTGATCATGCCATTGGTGTAGTATTGGGACAGAGGCATAACAAGCTTCTGCACGTGATTTACTATGCTAGCCGTGTCTTGAATGACGCACAGAAGAATCACACAACCACAGAAAAAAAAGGAGTTGCTTACAGTGGTCTATGCCATTGACAAGTTTAGATCTTATTTAGTGGGATCAAAAGTGATTGTTTACACTGATCATGCTGCTCTGAAATATCTCCTCACAAATCAGGATTCAAAACCCAGACTCATAAGATGGGTGTTGCTTCTGCAAGATTTTGATATAGAAATAAGAGAAAGAAAAGGGATAGAGAACCAGGTAGCAGATCACCTGTCCCGGATAGAACCAGGAGTAGGGGCGTCTCTCCCTCCTACTGAGATCTCTGAAACCTTTCCGGATGAGCAACTCTTTGCCATTCAGGAATTACCATGGTTTGCAGACATTGCAAACTACAAAGCTGTGAGATTCATACTCAAAGAGTATAGTAAGCAACAAATGAAAAAATTGATTTCTGATGCAAAGTACTACTTGTGGGATGAATCATATCTCTTTAAGAGGTGTGCAGACGGAGTAATCCGCAGATGTGTGCCTAGAGAAGAGGCACAAAAGATCCTATGGCATTGCAATAGATCACAATATGGAGGACACTTTGGAGGCGAGCGAACAGCCACTAAGGTTCTCCAATGTGGTTTCTATTGGCCTACTCTCTATAGAGACTCCCGAGAGTTTGTACATAACTATGACAGTTGCCAAAGAGTTGGTAATCTGCCTCACGGTTATGCCATGCCTCAGCAAGGGATCCTAGAGATTGAGTTGTTTGATGTATTGGGTATTGACTTCGTGGGGCCTTTCCCACCATCATATTCAAACACTTATATTCTGGTGGCAGTAGACTATGTATCTAAATGGGTAGAGGCAATTGTAACACCCAATAATGATATTAAGACAATAATGAAGTTCCTCCAGAAGTATATCTTCAGCAGGTTTAGTGTCCCTAGGATACTGATCAGTGATGAAGGCACTCATTTCTGCAATAAACAACTTGACTCTGCTCTGGTCAGATATGGAATTAACCATAAAGTGGCAACTCCATATCATCCACAGACAAATGGGCAGGCTGAAGTCTCGAATAAAGAACTCAAACGAATCTTGGAAAGGACTGTGAGCACCCATAGAAGGGATTGGGCAAGAAGTCTGGATGATACTCTATGGGCATACAGAACAGAATTCAAGACTCCTATAAGGATCTCTCCATACCAGCTTGTGTATCGAAAAGCTTGTCATCTGCCAGTGGAACTGGAACACAAGGCCTATGATGAGCGGATAATTTATACGCTTTTTGGCATTGTTTTTACATAGTTTTTAGTATGATTTAGTTAGTTTTTAGTATAATTTTATTAGTTTTTAAATAAAAATCACATTTCTGGACTTTACTATGAGTTTGTGTGTTTTTCTGTGATTTCAGGTATTTTCTGGCTGAAATTGAGGGACTTGAGCAAAAATCAGATTCAGAGGTTGAAGAAGGACTGTGGATGTTGTTGGATTCTGACCTCCCTGCACACAAAGTGGATTTTCTGGAGCTACAGAACTCCAAATGGTGCGCTCTCAATGGCGTTAGAAAGTAGACATTCAGGGCTTTCCAGAAATATATAATAGTCCATACTTTGCCTGAGTTTAGATGATGTAAACTGCCATTCAACGCCAGCTTCCTGCCCTATTCTGGAGTTAAACGCCAGAAACAGGTTGCAAAGTGGAGTTAAACGCCAGAAACAGGTTACAAACTGGCGTTCAACTCCAAGAGAAGCCTCTACACGTGTAAAGCTCAATGCTCAGTCCAAGCACACACCAAGTGGGCCCCGGAAGTGGATTTCTGCATCAGTTACTCATTTTTGTAAACCATAGTAACTAGTCTGATATAAATAGGACCTTTTACTATTGTATTAGACATCTTTGATCAATTTTATGCTATCTTAGATCTTTATGCGGGCTGGCCATTCGGCCATGCCTGGACCATTATCACTTATGTATTTTCAACGGTAGAGTTTCTACACACCATAGATTACGGTGTGGAGCTCTACTGTTCCTCATGAATTAATGCAAAGTACTATTGTTTTTCTATTCAATTCAAGCTTATTTCTATTCTAAGATATTCATTCGCACCCAAGAACATGATGAATGTGATGATTATGTGACGCTCATCACCATTCTCACCTATGAACGCGTGCCTGACAACCACTTCCGTTCTACATGAAGATGAGATAGAATGAGTATCTCTTAGGTATCTAATACGGGGGACCAAGTCTGAGATATTAGAATCTTTGTGGTATAAGTTAGAATCCATGGACAGCCATTCCTGAGATCAGGAAAGTCTAAACCTTGTCTGTGGTATTCCGAGTAGGATCTGGGAAGGGATGGCTGTGACGAGCTTCAAACTCGCGAGTGCTGGGCGTAGTGACAGACGCAAAAGGATCACTGAATCCTATTCCAATATGATCGAGAACCGACAGATGATTAGCCATGCAGTGACAGCGCATTGGACCATTTTTACTGAGAGGGCGGGATGTAGCCATTGACAACGGTGATGCCCAACATACAGCTTGCCATGGAAAGGAGTATGCAGGATTGGATGAAGACAGTAGGAAAGCAGAGGTTCAGGAGGAACAAAAGCATCTCTATACGCTTATCTGAAATTCTCACCAATGAATTACATAAGTATCTCTATCTTTATTTTATGTTTTATTTATTGTTTAATTATCAAATCTCTAAAATCATTTGAATCCGCCTGACTGAGATTTACAAGGTGACCATAGCTTGCTTCAGCCGACAATCTCCGTGGGATCGACCCTTAC